>NC_044034.1:28272653-29472653 GCF_901765095.1 Microcaecilia unicolor
GGGCTCAGAAATCAAATCCAGATCCCCAGTATGACTGTGTGCAGCACAGACAGTCATCAAGCCAATGAAGACCCCCCCCCCCCCCCTTATTTAGAAAAGAAGATAGCCAAAGTAAATTAACAGAAGTTATTTAGTGGTAGAACTGATAACAGGGCATCTGAACTGCATCTTACATGTTGGCAAGGTGGACAAAACCACTCTCCATCAGGGATGAGCATCAGAGGGGGACGAAGGCAGGCCGTATGGTAACCACTGTCACAGGAGTCACACAACAAAATCTGTAGGAAAAAAAAAGATCTTATAAAAAGCAGCTACTGAAAACGTTACTAATAGTACAGCTACATATATCACAAGAACAGCAGCGCCATTACTTTGTCATCTTTTCATTGTCTTCTTTGAAACTTCTGTCCTTGATTTTAAGCAAGAGACTTCTTGGAACTTTGGACTTGACACATAAAAGGTTTTCCCACTATAGGCCTACTCTACTTAATCACTTAAGAAAAATCTGTCAAGTGATGCAGTTCCATATACCCAGTTACTCCGCATGTATGCTACTAACTGGGTTTCTGCCAGGTACTTGGATTGGCCACTGCTGGAAGCAGGATACTGGGCTAGATGGACCATTGGTCTGACCCAGTATGACTATTCTTATGTACTGCGCTCCTCAATGGATCTTGTTTCCACAGGACCAATCTGAGTAATTTTGTGCACTGCTCTCCAACTAAGTCAGAAGGAAATCCAGAAAAAAGAAATGACCGAAAAGCTATCAAGCAGTGTGCATTAAGGTACAGGAGATATTTTGTCATTATTAAAAGCAACAGGAAAGGAGAAATAATGTCTTACCTGATAATCTTTTTTTCTTTAGCTACACTGTTCTGATCCAATGGGCTATCATCAGGTGGAGATAGCAAAAACTGAACTCTGCCAGTGACATCACCAGCATAAGCTAAGGTGCTCCCTAGAACAACCCAGTATGCATCTGCCCAAGCAGCAGAAGGTCCCTTTGTAACGCACCCATACCCCATCAACCACTGCAGCTGCAATGATAATCAAGCGAGCAAAATACTACAGAGTGGAATTCACTACCCTGCATATAACAAGATATAGCCATATCATGGGAACGCGTTTAGCTGCCAATCACAAAATGAATTTCTTTCTTTTTCTAAGCAAAAAAAGCAAGCACAGAGTGCACACAGAACCTGAGCTGTCTTCCAAGGGCAGGACTTCTGAACAGTGTTGCAGACTAAACACAAGAAAATTATCCGGTAAGATAATTTCTCCTTTCTTAGTGTTAGTTCCACTGTTCTGAACCAATGGGATGTACCAAAGCAGATCTACAGGGAGGGGGAAGGCAAGGCCCCCCTGAATGACAGCTCTACCAAAGTCCGAGCAATCTCTGGCCAGCACATCTAATCAGTAATGCTTAGCAAAGGAATTAAGCGACGACAAAGTCGCTGCCCTGCATCTTCTCAGGGTACCGCCCGGGCCTCCGCCCAAAAAGCAGGCTGAGCCCTAATCCACCTTGCAACAGACGCCTTCGAGGCCAACTGGCCCTTCCGAGGGCCATGGAGAGGTACGAACAAGTGGTCCAAGAAATGAAATTCGTTCATCTCCTTTAGGTACATGAACAGTATCCAGATATCTAGCTTGTGAAGCCTCCAATCCTCCAGCATTGATTCCTGCACCATATACGAAGGCAAACAAACCGCCCGATTCACATGGAACAGAGATACCACCTTCAGAAGAAAGAATGGCACTGTGCGCAAGATGCAGAATCCTCTGAGAAGGAGAGATATGGATCCCGACACGACAGGGCCTACAATTCTGAAACCCTCCTAGCAGAGGTGATGGGCACTACAAATACCATTTTGAGGGTAAGATTCTTGATAGAAGCCCAGCGTAGGGACCCAAATGGAGCCTTGGACAGGGCCCAGATTAAGGTCTCAAGAAGGAAGGAGGAAGGGGGGGGGGTGCAGATGCACCACCCCTTTCAGAATCCGAGCTACCTCTCTATGCAAAGCCAGAGAGATGCCCTTCACCTCCCCCCCCCCCCCCCCCAAACGCTGGACAACGCAACCACCTGGACCTTCAGGAAGCTCAAGGCCAGCCTCTGCTCCAGGCCCTGCTGCAGAAAACCCAGATCATCAGAAACCTGAGTCCTCCAGGGAGATAAGGACTGTTCCTTGCACCAGGATGCAAACACATGTCAGGTAGGGACAAAGAGGACTTCCTGGAGCAAAGC
Source organism: Microcaecilia unicolor (assembly GCF_901765095.1). Classification (NCBI taxonomy): domain Eukaryota; kingdom Metazoa; phylum Chordata; class Amphibia; order Gymnophiona; family Siphonopidae; genus Microcaecilia; species Microcaecilia unicolor. The sequence continues at coordinate 28,274,896 of NC_044034.1, forward strand.
AGGGCAGAAATCACTGCGGGGGAAAACCTGTGCTTCTCTAATAGTCACCTCTCAATGGCCATACTGTAAGCCAAAAGGGATCTGGACATAGGAGCTAACTTTTCAAAATGATTGGGGGTGCTGAATTTTATTTTTTTTTTTACAGGTGGTGCATTCCCCCCCCCCCCCCTCCCATACGTTAACATTCTGTCTGCTGCAGTTTTCACCTAGGCAGTAGCAGCACCAAAGGCTGCCTGCAACCTGCACCAGGACTTCTTCCCTGAACAGTCCTGCCCCTCAGTCTCCCTGTACTGTGCAAATATGAGATGCAAATTTCAAAAACTGACATATTTGAATCACTATACTATAGGTTAATAAATACAAATAAAACAAAAAATGGAAAATATGATATTTTATTGGACTAAATACATTTTTCAATTAGCTTTCAGAGGCAAAAACCTCTTTCCTCAGGTCAGGACAGTATACTGCTGTTACGGTATTCTGTTTTGACATGGGAAAGGAGGGTTTGGTCTCTAAACATTAGTCAAAAATGTATTAAAATTAGTCCAACAAAATATTACCTTATTTCCATTTTCTGTATTTACTAACACAGCTACCACACTACTTTATACTAAAAATAAAATTAATTTTTTCCTACCTTTGTTGTCTGGCCGTTTACTGTTTCTAATTGTGTTGGTCTCAGTCTCTTGCTTCTTCTTTCCTTGATCTTAACTCTCCCCCCTTTCCACCCAGCATCTACCCCCTCTCTCTCTCCTTTCCATCCAGTGTCTGCCCCCTCTCCATCGAGCGTCTATTTTCTCCATCCATGTGTAGTTTTTCTCCTCTTTTCCCTTTCCCTCATCTCAGTCACTATGCATCTCCTTCCTCTCTCTTCCCTATCCTCCATCCGTCCAGCATTTTTCCTCTACCCCCTCCATCCATGTCCAGCATTTCTCCTCTCTCCCCTCCACCCATGTGCATCTCCTCCTCTGTCTTCCCTTCCCCTCCATCCATGTCCATTTCTCCTCTCCCCTCCATGTGCATCTACTTCCTCTGTCTTTCCTCCACTCCATGTCCAGTATTTCTCCTTTCTCCCCTGCCCTCCATCCATGTGCATCTCCTTCCTCCATACATGTCCAGCATTTCTCCTGCCCTCCCCTCCTTCCATGTACAGCAACTCTCCTCTCTCCCCTGCCCTCCCCTCCATCCATCCATGTCCAGCAACTCTCCTCTCCCTGCCCTCTCCTCCATCCATATCCAGCAATTCTCCTCTCCCCTGCCTTCCCCTCCATTCATATCCAGCAATTCTCCTCTCTCCCCTGCCCTCTCCTCCATTCATATCCAGCAATCCTCCTCTCTCCCCTGCCCTCTCCTCCATTCATATCCAGCAATTCTCCTCTCTCCCCTCCATGTCCAGCAAATTCTCCTCTCTTCTGTGCCCTCCCCTCCATCCATCCACGTGCAGAAAGTCTCCTCTCTCCCCTGTCCTCTCCTCCATCCATATCCAGCAATTCTCCTCTCTCCCCTGCACTCCCTTCCATGTCCAGTGATTTCTCCTCTCTCCCCTCTCATCCATTTACAGCGATTTTTCCTCTCACCCCTGCCCTCCCCTCCCTCCATCCATGTCTAACAAGTCTCATCTCTCCCTGCCCTCTCTTCCATGTCCAGCGATTTCTCCTCTCTCCCCTGCCTTCCCCTCCCCTCCATGTCCAGCGATTTCTCCTCTCCCTTCCATGTCCAGTAACTTGCCCCAAACGTCACCACATGCCCCTTTTCAGCCCTCCCCCACCCCGAGTTCCAGTTCCAACCCCAGCCCGACCACTTCTCCCACAACAGCCCTCCATCCTCGCCTTCCTGCCGCCCAGAATTTAAAACTCATTTTATTTCGGGTCCCGGGCAGCAGTGAAAGGCAAACAGGCTTACCTTTAGCCTTCTCTTCTCTCTCAGCTCTGGTCTCGCACTCATTTCCTGTTTCTGCAAAGGCAGGACCAGAGTTGAGAGAGAAGAGAAGCCTGAAGGCGAGCCTGCTTGCCTTTCACTGCTGCCGGGACCCGAGGTAAAATGAGTTTTAAATTCTGGGTGGCAGGAAGGTGAGGATGGAGGACTGTTGAGGGCTGGGGTTGGAACCGGAACCAGAACTTCCGACGGTGGGTTAAAAATATTGGGTGTGCTCAAGCACCCACAGAGTCAGCGCCTATGGATCTGGATCCTCCATTTCTACCAGTCCTTGCTGGAACATACCTCAACCCTTGAGAAGTGGAAGTGTGTCCTCAACCCACAGACGCTGGAGATCCGCAAGGTCAATCTGACACCACCAGCAAGACCAGATGAGGATGACGTGCAATCCTGAGCAACAAGTGGCCAATAAGAGGCCACGGAGGGAAGACATACAGAGTCTCCACTACCGATCGAGGCTGTACCAGAACATCTATCCCCTGAGAGGCTGGGTCCCTCTGGCAGCTGAAAAGGCTCTCCACTTTCACATTGACTTTGGGTGCCATCAAGTCGAATGCACTGGAAGGCATAAAACCCCAACAATCCTATTCTCCTGGATCCAGGAGAGAGCAACTGAGAAAGTCCACCCGCACATTGTCATTGCATGCAATATGAACCGCTGACAGAGCCTGCGGATGCATCTCCGCCTACCGACAAGACTCGCCATCTCCAGGGCCCCTGCCAGACTCCTGGTTCTGCCCTGCTCGAATGATGTACACCACCGTCATGGTGTTGGAAGGGAAAGCGGTCAGAGTGATGTCAGCCAAGAGCTGCTGAAACTTCTGCAGAGCCAGTTGGGAGTGCCTGGATCTCTAAGTAGTTGATGGACCAGGACGCCTCCTGGCTTGACCAGGTGCCTTGTGCACAAGTCCAAGACAATGAGCTCCCTAACTGAGGAGACCCGCATATGTGGTGACCAGCACCCACTGAGGAGGATCCAGAGGAATATCTCTCGAAAGGTTTACCAGATTGTCCCACCAGGCCACACCTCCTCCATATTCTTCACCAACTTCTCCAAGTCATCACCAAACAGCAAGTGCCCCCTAAAGGCTGAATCCATAGCCAGTGGCGTAGCCACAATCAACAACAACCCTCAAAGCCACCACTGAATGGGAAGCCAGATGAACCAGATTGTACAGGACATCCGCCCAAAAGGGCCAACCCGGACTCCGGGTGAGAAGTCTCTGGGGACTCCAGCAACCACTGGAACCAACGCAGCATGGAACTAAGTAACCACTACAAATAGCAACCTGAACGCTGGAACCTCCACTGAAAAGGCCAGGCAGAGCTGCTTCTCCACATATTTTTCATGGAACTCCCTAAGGGCCGAGGTCCCTTAGACAGGTACAGTGGTCACCCAGGATGGAAAGGAATGAAAAAGCTTGTCACCTGACCAGGGATTTGTCTGCCCAGTCTGAGACAATTGAGAGAGAAGCGAGGATTCTAACTACCAATGTGCCTTGGCATGCACACTGTGAGAGAGAAATGTATCTATCTGAGTTGAAAAGGGAAGGGAATAGCATGTGTAAAATGCTGAGAGAAAAGACAGTCAGATTGAATGAGTCCACATTTACACACTATAAAAATAAACCATTATCCCTGCTCAGCTGCTGGCTTTGAAGGCCACACAGTGTGTCTATTAGTTCAATCACTTCTACTTTCCAAATCTATTGTAATATTATTTATATGGACTATCCAAAACTCCTATTGAAAAAGCTTCAGATGATTTGAAACACTACAATTCGTTTAACTTTTTCACTGACTAAATTTGATAGAATCACTCTATATTTGGTAGAACTCCACTGGTTACTGGTCAAGGCTAGAATATTATTCAAGTCTTACTGTATTCTTTTATGCCCCTTCCTATATGTATTCATTAATTACAACTGTAGTTTCAAAGAAATTTTACTCTTTGTACGTCATCATTTCTCTCCTATCCTAGTCCAAAAGAAATAAAATCTAAAAGACTTTTTACTTCATCTTTTGCCTATCAGGCTGCAAAAAACTGGAACACCGGCTCATATTCGTCTTCTCAAGGACTACAGGTTATTTAGGAAAGCCTTGAAAACGTTTTTATTTCAGAAATTTGTGATTGCTAGTTAACTGAAATTAATGTGGAAGTTTTAATCAAACTAATATTTATTATTTTTTTACGTTTATTCTATATTACTAATTGTGGTTCTGGAAGATTGTTCCGCCTCTTGCTGTGTAAACCACAATGAACCACTCTTGAGGTATTTGCAGTATATAAGGAACAATTGTTATGTTATGCTCTACCACATGGAAAATGCACGTAGGCCTGTCTGACTGCCCCAGCCTACCTCGGCTCAGAGCTTCAGCATCTTTGCTGTCTCCAGCTCAAGGACCAAGGGCATAAAGCTAGCCAGGCCAATTGAATTTTTTTTTGTATATGTGCTGCTGAAGCAAGCACTTTTGTAAAGCCTGGGAGCTGCAGGGAGAGCCTGTGTGTGTGTGTGTGGGGGGGGGGGGGGGGGGGGGGGGGGGGGGGGGGGGGGGGGGGAGGGTTGGGGGAACTGTATCCCTTGCAAGGCCCCGCAGGACCGTACACTAAGGAAGTGTGACTGGTGGGGCTTCAGAGCCAAGCCCCAGCTCAACCAGGTACAGTCTTGAGACTGTAACTTGGGAATAGCCATTAGGCTTAATCATGCTGTGCGGCCACATCAGCAATGCAGGGAGCTAGGCCAGGGACAGAAACACTGTCTGCACAACCTACCACCTGCTGAAGGTCGAGAAAAATACTGGACTGTTCCAGGGAGCACCTTAGCTTATGCTGGTGATGTCACTAGCAGAATTCAGTTTTCTCTACCTTCACTTGCTGGTAGGAAGGGATATCACCCATTGGTTCAGAACAGTGGAGCTGGCGCTAAGAAAAGCAACCTTGATCTCAAGTGTTAAGCAGCAATTGCATGACATTGGTACTAATGTGCACCTAACGAAAAATGATCCTTAAACACTCATTTTCTTCATTTCTACTGTATTTGATCCAACTCTAATTCAGAACAGAAAGCAATGCTTTTTAATGGAACATCTGGTCAGCAATTAATACTGCAGCAGAGATAAGGTTACCCTCTCCTTCCTATCATATTCAGCATTTCTAAGAGCTTCTACCACTCTACCCATTTATTTTCATTCAAATGCAATCAAGACAACACCTAATAAAACAATCAACTTCATAAAACATACAAAAGATCTACTGGAAAGGCGGGGCGGGGCTGAGTACCGGCACCTTTTCCGTTGTCTGCTAAAATTGACCCATGGTCCTCAAGTTTTAATGAAAGAGCTCAGGCTCTACACACCAATTCTGCTTTGTCATAGATTCTGTGACTGGTTGCAGGGGGCCTGGCTATTGTGGGGTGGGCTGCTCAGTGACCACCCCATTCCTGAAGGGTGGCCTGGCATTTCAGTACCAGCACCTTTTCCACTAGAAAAAAACGCACTGTGGAAAGGTATAATATACACATCTCTCTGCCCTTCAGATTTGAATAAGGATTTGGGTTTGAGTTTAGATTTGAATTTTAGATATAATTACTCGCCTTTTTAAAATCGTAGCTCAGCCACAAGCAGTTACACAAGTTATTTCCTTGTCGCAATGAACACAAAGTCTAGGCTGCATTCGGCTTCTTTCTGTTGAAAGAAGCCTGCCCCCTGTGCATTTATATCCTGAAGGTATTTAAATATCCCTTTTTCTTTACAGAAAGGGTGATGGATGCATAGAGCTGCAGTCTGTCAGTGGAGCTGGTAGAGACATGGACAGTATCTAAATTCAAGGTGACATGGGACAAAGCACAGATCTGAGGGAGAGGATAGTACTGTAAATGTGAAAAGCTGGTTGTGTATGGGCAGACTGGACAGGACATATCGTCTATGTGCCCATCGTGTTCTCTGTTTCTATGTAAAAATATCAGGAGCATGGGACACAGAACCCACAAACAATATACAGCTATGTTAATGCTAAATATTTATTTTATAGATCCAAAACATACCAGCTCGGGATGGTTGGGAAGACCACATTTCTTGCAAGGTTCATCATCTTCTGCCGGAGCTTCCTCTTTTTCTTCTTCCTCTCTCGAATCTTCCTCTGAGCTCTCTTCACTATCAGAATTCTCACGTTCATCTTCACTAGAAGATCGCCGCCTACGTCGTGATCGGGAGCTTGTCCACCGAGCTCTGCTTCGGCGTTTGGATTTTGTCTGCTAATTAGCAGATGGAAAAACAAAGGTTCTTCCACTACCAAAGGCAAACACCTTGCAATAACAAAATAGCACTCTAGAAAATCATAATTAACTTCATCGGATTAAACAAAGGCAGGCATATATGCCAAACAAAACTCAATAAAACTGAGAATCCTTTCCAATTGTGTATAGCTTTGTGTATATCTTTACTTATCGACAGCATCAATGGAAAATATGGGCTCAATAAAAATGCCAAAAAAGCTGCTATTTTGTTGCTGCTCTGAATTTTTAGCTTTCCTGCAAGTTACTTGGCATATATCTCATCAGAAGCTGAAGTGCTGTACTATATATTTGACAGCTTTAATCTTGCAGCTATCACTGATTCTTGTGTTTTGAGTTCCTGATAGAATTCTTCACATACAGGATAAAAGTAAAGAATGTAACAAGTATCCAGAAAACAAACTGAAGTATAGCATAATCACATATCAAGAAACATGAACGAGGAAAAAGAATATTTATATGATCAAAATCACTACACATGCAACAAATCCATAATTTAGCAAATTCACACATACAGGGCTTTCTACCTCCTACATATAGCCCCACATTCTATAACATGAGTACCTAAATGTACTCACCAAGTGTGTGCTCAGATTATATAGTGATATAAAAAAAGTTTTTCTCCCCCCACCTCCCCGATTCCCCTATTATATAGCATATGGCACAGTGAATGGATTCTAGTATTTAAACAAAATGTAAAATTAGACAAAGGAAACCTGCGTAGTTTTTAAATTATCACATCACTTGTAAATAAAAAGCTTTCTAACACCAATATCATCCATCAGAAAAAGTAACTGCCCCCTAAACTTAATAAACTGGCTGCACCTTTAGAAGCGATAACTGCAACCAAACATTTCCAATAATTTGTTATTAGTCTTTCACACTGTTGTTGAGAAATCTTAAACTACTAGTAAAAAAGCCCAGTTTCTGATGCAAATGAAACGGGGGCTAGCAAGGTTTTCTTCTGTGTGCATGTGGGAGAGTGTGTGTCCCTGCCCTCTCTCCCTTCCCCTGTGCTGTCTGTCCTCTCTGTCCCCTCCCCCCTCGGAGTCGAGTCCTTCAGTGTTAAGTTTCCTGCTGTGTTTGTGTTACACAGATAGTGAGGGCTTCTGCCCTCTCTCCCCTCCCCCCTCTGAGTCCTTCACTGTTACAGAGAGAGCGATTTGATTTCGTGCTTTGCTGTGTTTTCCTTCACTGTTTATGTTACAGAGAGAGCGAGGGCGGGGAAACCGGATATCTCTCCCCCTTCACACTTCCGGCTGGAGGCTTCATTTAAAACGTTGGTGGTGCCTTTTATATATAGAGATTCTTCTTTGAAGAACTACTTTAATTCAGACAGATTTGTAGGTTTTCATGCATGAACTACTTATTTCGGGTCCAGCTACAGTATGTCCAAGTCAGGATTTTGACTACGCCAGTGCAAACACTGAATTTTATTTCTTCTCAGCCATTCAGATGCAGACTTGCTTTTGTGTTTTTGATCATTATCTTGCTGCATTACCCAATAAGCCTAATGGTTAGTGCAGTGGCCTGAGAACCCGGAGAACTGGGTTTGAGTCCCATCACAGTCCTTGTGACCCTGGGCATGTCACTTAGCCCTCCATTGCCCCAGGTACAAAAAAAGATTAAGCCCATGGGACAGAGAAGGTACCTGCATATAATATGCAAACCGCTTTGGTTATATCACAGAAAGAGAGATGCTGTGAGCCTGATACCAGAGTATAATTGCTCCATCCATCTCACTTTGATGTGTACTATATTTGTACCAGTTTACATTTTATATTTTTGTTTATGTGATCAATAAGATAAGGCTCCTGATAAAGGCACATCTGCCGAAACACGGCCGTGTCAAGCCTTTCGACATTTGGCTTACATCACTTTTGAGGCAATAAAGACCTGATTCACTGGATGAGCTTTGGTTTCCTCTTTTTTACTTCCTCACTCCTGTTGGCTGTACACACATTTGTAAGGTTGGAGTTTCTCTTTTGCTTGTTCCATATCAAAGCATTACCCACGCCCACAGAAGAACAAACAAAAGAAGATCGATGACAACCAAGGGATGGTCGATAGAAGACTCAGGAATCCACCAAAATACTAGGATAATAAATTCTATTGATAGTCCCAAGCTTACACAGTGGCCCTAACATGGCCTGTTTCATCATAAATTGCCTGGGTCAGGGGTCCCCATTTTTCCCTTTGACCCCTATTTGATCTCTTTTTTTTCCATTTTTTCCTTTTTTTTTATTTTCACTTCCACCCCCTTCCTCTGTCCACTTATCCTTTCTTCTTTTTCCTTAGTTCCTTCCTCCATCTTTTCCTCTACATTAATTTATACCATCACAAAGCATTCCAAACATTTGATACTAAACTAGTATGTGCAGTTTTATATCATCTTTCGAGGCTCCGGGTAGGTCACAGACAGCATCTGTAAATTGCTGCCACTGCTTGGGACCTCAGACAGTTTAAAGTAGACTGTGTGTATGTGGGGGGTGGGGGGGAGGGAGAGTAGAAAAAACAGGGAGAAAAACTGGGTACAGAAGAGACAGATAAGATGCTGGATCATGTGGGGGGAGTCACAGGGCCCCCAATACTCTGGGTCCTTGGGCACTGCCTGTTTGCCTGAGCAGTCAGTCCACTCCTGTGTTGCGCAGTTTATGGTCCTCTGATGCAGCCAATTTATGCCAAAACACAGCCAAGTTGGGCCACTGTGTAAGCTTAGGACTATCAATACAATTTATTATCCTGGTATCTTGGTGGATCCTGAGTCTTCTATTCTCCATCGCTTGATTGTTCCTTAAATACATGAAGTAACAATTTAAAAACTGTGTGATGTGTTTTCTCTGGTTCCCTAATATTACGTTTTGTTTAAAGATCAAAAACCATTCAGTGTAACATATATGCAATAATAGGGGAAATCAAGAAGGGGGGAAAACATATTCACATCACTGTAGAATACTAGCATTTATGAGAGTGAATGTGACAGATTCGCACATAAATGCTAGTTAGGTGCTAAGCAGGATTTTATAGTCTTAGCATGTGGCTTGTATAGTGCGCAAAGGAAGGGGTGTTCATATGGGCAGGGGATGAGCATCCCCACAATTATATGCACATGATATATAATAGTGTCCTTTACCAAACTGCTATATCAAAAATAATCCTAGCGTTATGCCAAGGTACTTATCAAATAACTACTCTGCTACCAGGAGACCCGGCTATTATCAAATAATAGTTTAAAAGAGCAGTCCTTCTTTAATAGTACTCTCGTATCCACCAGCCGGGTCTCCTGGTAGCAGAGTACTTTACCAAACTGCAGCATTTAGGGTACACACACTTACGCCAGATATAGTATACGTGGACATGCCTATATTTTGGTGCATTAAAGGTGACTTACACTAGTATTCTATAATCGAATCTGGGCACCCAGATCCCGATACAGAATTTGCACTTAGCACTCAGCATTTTGGTGCCTAACTTTTGCAGCATTTTATAGAATTGCCAAGATAATGTTAACCAGGGGGGAAAAAAAAGAAAAAAAAATGGAGGAAGACCAATCAAATTACAACTCAAGGGTACTTATTTGAATGTAAAAAAAACAAATACAAAATAAAACAAAAATGGTCCTTCTTATTGACAATCAACTTGTTAAAACTCATTTATGTTCTGCATTTCGGCACAGAAGGCGCCTGCCTCAGGAGTCACAAGTAATTCTGCAAATAAATAAATATTTATTCCACTTATATCCCACATTATCCCAATAGATCAGGTTCAATGTGGCTAACAATTTATTGTAATTAATAGTACAAAAAGTGATGCAGGATAGTATACATTAAGTAGTAATAAAGTAAATGAGGATTGAGTATTACAATATGTAATATGGAAATGAATGTTAGATGCAAAAAGGTAACAATTTATAGTCATCCATGTATAATAACAATTAGAACCGAACTGAGAAACTGAATAATTGTACTGCTGCTCCTTGTGATCTTGGGCAAGTCACTTAACCCTCCATTGCCCAGGAACAAACTTAACTCACACCTTGATCTACTACTGAAAAAGGTGTGAGCAAAATCTAAATAAATAAATACATTAGGGGGTTAAATTAATTATGATCATCTGTGAGAAATTGCTTACACAGTGAGGCTTTATTTCCGGAATACCAAATAATTAGGTTCCCATCTGATGAATGTTAGGAGGGAATTCCACCATTTGGTACAGAGGTAAGGGAATCCCGACATGTAGATAGCGGAAGGTTAGATAAATCTCTTGAACCAGGAAGAGTGTTGCAAGGGGGGGAGATCAATCAAAGGTTGTAGATAATCAGGGATTAAGCCATATAGACTTTTGAAAACAAATGTACAAAGTTTGTTACATATACAGATAAAATTATACATAATGAAAATGTCTACAAATTAACATAAATATAGAACAAAAATAATATGGATATAAAATACAATACTAGGACTAGGGGGCATGCGATGAAACTATAGTTTAGTAAATTTAAAACAAATCGGAGAAAATTTTTCTTCACCCAACGCGTAAACTCTGGAATTCGTTGCCGGAGAACGTGGTGAAGGCGGTTAGCTTGGCAGAGAGTTTAAAAGGGGGTTAGACGGTTTCCTAAAGGACAAGTTCATAAACCGCTACTAAATGGACTTTGGAAAAATCCACAATTCCGGGAAAGCGAATGCTACATACCTGTAGAAGGTATTCTCCGAGGACAGCAGGCTGATTGTTCTCACTGATGGGTGACGTCCACGGCAGCCCCTCCAATCGGAAACTTCACTAGCAAAGTCCTTTGCTAGTCCTCGCGCGCCCGCGCGCACCGCGCATGCGCGGCCGTCTTCCCGCCCGAAACCGGCTCGAGCCGGCCAGTCCAGTATGTAGCAAGACAATACACTTCAAGGGAAGACACAACTCCAAAGGGGAGGCGGGCGGGTTGGTGAGAACAATCAGCCTGCTGTCCTCGGAGAATACCTTCTACAGGTATGTAGCATTCGCTTTCTCCGAGGACAAGCAGGCTGCTTGTTCTCACTGATGGGGTATCCCTAGCCCCCAGGCTCACTCAAAACAACAACCATGGTCAATTGGGCCTCGCAACGGCGAGGACATAACTGAGATTGACCTAAAAAATTTACCAACTAACTGAGAGTGTAGCCTGGAACAGAACAAACAGGGCCCTCGGGGGGTGGAGTTGGATCCTAAAGCCCAAACAGGTTCTGAAGAACTGACTGCCCGAACCGACTGTCGCGTCGGGTATCCTGCTGCAGGCAGTAATGAGATGTGAATGTGTGGACAGATGACCACGTCGCAGCTTTGCAAATTTCTTCAATGGAGGCTGACTTCAAGTGGGCTACCGACGCAGCCATGGCTCTAACATTATGAGCCGTGACATGACCCTCAAGAGCCAGCCCCGCCTGGGCGTAAGTGAAGGAAATGCAATCTGCTAGCCAATTGGATATGGTGCGTTTTCCTACAGCCACTCCCCTCCTATTGGGATCAAAAGAAACAAACAATTTGGCGGACTGTCTGTGGGGCTGTGTCCGCTCCAGATAGAAGGCCAATGCTCTCTTGCAGTCCAATGTGTGCAGCTGACGCTCAGCAGGGCAGGAATGAGGACGGGGAAAGAATGTTGGCAAGACAATTGACTGGTTCAGATGGAACTCCGACACGACCTTTGGCAGAAACTTAGGGTGAGTGCGGAGGACTACTCTGTTGTGATGAAATTTGGTGTAAGGGGCCTGGGCTACCAGGGCCTGAAGCTCACTGACTCTACGAGCCGAAGTAACTGCCACCAAGAAAATGACCTTCCAGGTCAAGTACTTCGGATGGCAGGAATTCAGTGGCTCAAAAGGAGGTTTCATCAGCTGGGTGAGAACGACATTGAGATCCCATGACACTGTAGGAGGCTTGACAGGGGGCTTTGACAAAAGCAAACCTCTCATGAAGCGAACAACTAAAGGCTGTCCTGAGATCGGCTTACCTTCCACACGGTAATGGTATGCACTAATCGCACTAAGGTGAACCCTTACGGAGTTGGTCTTGAGACCGGACTCAGACAAGTGCAGAAGGTAATCAAGCAGGGTCTGTGTAGGACAAGAGCGAGGATCTAGGGCCTTGCTGTCACACCAGACGGCAAACCTCCTCCAATGAAAGAAGTAACTTCTCTTAGTGGAGTCTTTCCTGGAAGCAAGCAAGATGCGGGAGACACCCTCTGACAGACCCAAAGAGGCAAAGTCTACGCCCTCAACATCCAGGCCGTAAGAGCCAGCGACTGGAGGTTGGGATGCAGAAGCGCCCCTTCGTCCTGTGTGATGAGGGTCGGAAAACACTCCAATCTCCACGGTTCTTCGGAGGACAACTCCAGAAGAAGAGGGAACCAGATCTGACGCGGCCAAAAGGGAGCAATCAGAATCATGGTGCCTCGGTCTTGCTTGAGTTTCAACAAAGTCTTCCCCACTAGAGGTATGGGAGGATAAGCATACAGCAGACCCTCCCCCCAATCCAGGAGGAAGGCATCCGATGCCAGTCTGCCGTGGGCCTGAAGCCTGGAACAGAACTGAGGGACTTTGTGGTTCACTCGAGATGCGAAGAGATCTACCAAGGGGGTGCCCCACGCTTGGAAGACCTGGCGCACCACTCGGGAGTTGAGCGACCACTCGTGAGGTTGCATAATCCTGCTCAACCTGTCGGCCAGACTGTTGTTTACGCCTGCCAGATATGTGGCTTGGAGCACCATGCCTTGACGGCGAGCCCAGAGCCACATGCTGACGGCTTCCTGACACAGGGGGCGAGATCCGGTGCCCCCCTGCTTGTTGACATAGTACATGGCAACCTGGTTGTCTGTCTGAATTTGGATAATTTGGTGGGACAGCCGATCTCTGAAAGCCTTCAGAGCGTTCCAGATCGCTCGTAACTCCAGAAGATTGATCTGTAGATCGCGTTCCTGGAGGGACCAGCTTCCTTGGGTGTGAAGCCCATCGACATGAGCTCCCCATCCCAGGAGAGACGCATCCGTGGTCAGCACTTTTGTGGCTGAGGAATTTGGAAGGGACGTCCCAGAGTCAAATTGGAGCAAATCGTCCACCAACACAGGGAGTTGAGAAAACTCGTGGACAGGTGGATCACGTCCTCTAGACCTCCGGCGGCCTGATACCACTGAGAGGCCAGGGTCCATTGAGCAGATCTCATGTGAAGGCGGGCCATGGGAGTCACATGAACTGTGGAGGCCATGTGGCCCAGCAATCTCAACATCTGCCGAGCTGTGATCTGCTGGGACGCTCGCACCCGCGAGACGAGGGACAACAAGTTGTTGGCTCTCGTCTCTGGGAGATAGGCGCAAGCCGTCCGAGAATCCAGCAGAGCTCCTATGAATTCGAGTCTCTGCGCTGGGAGAAGGTGGGACTTTGGATAATTTATCACAAACCCCAGTAGCTCCAGTAGGCGAATAGTCATCTGCATGGACTGCAGGGCTCCTGCCTCTGATGTGTTCTTTACCAGCCAATCGTCGAGATATGGGAACACGTGCACCCCCAGCCTGCGGAGTGCCGCTGCTACCACAGCTAGGCACTTTGTGAACACCCTGGGCGCAGAGGCGAGCCCAAAGGGTAGCACACAGTACTGGAAGTGGCGTGTGCCCACCTGAAATCGCAGATACTGTCTGTGAGCTGGCAGTATCGGGATGTGTGTGTAGGCATCCTTCAAGTCCAGAGAGCATAGCCAATCGTTTTGCTGAATCATGGGGAGAAGGGTGCCCAGGGAAAGCATCCTGAACTTTTCTTTTTCGAGATATTTGTTCAGGGCCCTTAGGTCTAGGATGGGACGCATCCCCCCTGTTTTCTTTTCCACAAGGAAGTACCTGGAATAGAATCCCAGCCCTTCTTGCCCGGATGGCACGGGCTCGACCGCATTGGCGCTGAGAAGGGCGGAGAGTTCCTCTGCAAGTACCTTCTTGTGTTGGAAGCTGTAAGACTGAGCTCCCGGTGGACAATTTGGAGGTTTTGAAGTCAAATTGAGGGTGTATCCCTGCCGGACTATTTGCAGAACCCACTGATCGGAGGTTATGAGAGGCCACCTTTGGTGAAAAGCTTTCAACCTCCCTCCGACTGGCAGGTCGCCCGGCACGGACACTTGGATGTCGGCTATGCTCTGCTGGAGCCAGTCAAAAGCTCGCCCCTTGCTTTTGCTGGGGAGCCGCGGGGCCTTGCTGAGTCGCACGCTGCTGACGAGAGCGAGCGCGCTGGGGCTTAGCCTGGGCCGCAGGCTGTCGGGAAGGAGGATTGTACCTACGCTTGCCAGAAGAGTAGGGAACAGTCTTCCTTCCCCCGAAAAATCGTCTACCTGTAGAGGTAGAAGCTGAAGGCTGCCGGCGGGCGAATTTGTCGAATGCGGTGTCCCGCTGGTGGAGAGACTCTACCACCTGTTCAACTTTTTCGCCAAAAATGTTGTCCGCACGGCAAGGCGAGTCCGCAATCCGCTGCTGGAGTCTATTCTCCAGGTCGGCGGCACGCAGCCATGAGAGCCTGCGCATCACCACACCCTGAGCAGCGGCCCTGGACGCAACATCAAAAGTGTCATAAACTCCTCTGGCCAGGAATTTTCTGCACGCCTTCAGCTGCCTGACCACCTCCTGAAAAGGCTTGGCTTGCTCGGGGGGAAGAGCATCAACCAAGCCCGCCAACTGCCGCACATTGTTCCGCATGTGTATGCTCGTGTAGAGCTGGTAAGACTGGATCTTGGACACGAGCATAGAGGAATGGTAGGCCTTCCTCCCAAAGGAGTCTAAGGTTCTAGCGTCCTTGCCCGGGGGCGCCGAAGCATGTTCCCTAGAACTCTTAGCCTTCTTTAGGGCCAAATCCACAACTCCAGAGTCATGAGGCAACTGAGTGCGCATCAGCTCTGGGTCCCCATGGATCCGGTACTGGGACTCGATCTTCTTGGGAATGTGGGGATTAGTTAAGGGTTTTGTCCAGTTCGCAAGCAATGTCTTTTTTAAGACATGGTGCAAGGGAACAGTGGACGCTTCCTTAGGTGGAGAAGGATAGTCCAGGAGCTCAAACATTTCAGCCCTGGGCTCGTCCTCCACAACCACCGGGATGGCCGTAGACATCTCCCGGACAAAGGAAGCGAAAGACAGGCTCTCAGGAGGAGAAAGCTGCCTTTCAGGAGAGGGAGTGGGATCAGACGGAAGACCCTCAGACTCCTCGTCAGAGAAATATCTGGGTCTTCCTCTTCCTCCCACGAGGCCTCACCCTCGGTGTCAGACACAAGTTCCCGAACCTGTGTCTGCAACCTCGCCCTGCTCGACTCAGTGGAACCACGTCCACAATGGGGGCGTCGAGAGGTAGACTCCCTCGCCCGCATCGGCGAAGCTCCCTCCGCCGACGTAGTCGGGGAGCCTTCCTGGGAGGTGGCCGCGGTCGGCACCGCACGCGGTACCGACGTCGGGGACCTCAACCTGGGCGATGGGCCAGCCGGCGCCACGCTCGACGGTACCGGAGGCGCAAGCACCGCCGGTACCGGAGGGGTAGGGCGCAACAGCTCTCCCAGAATCTCTGGGAGAATGGCCCGGAGGCTCTCGTTCAGAGTGGCTGCAGAAAAAGGCTGAGAGGTCGATGCAGGCGTCGACGTCAGAACCTGTTCCGGGCGAGGAGGCTGTTCCGGGCTGTCCAGAGTGGAGCGCATCGACACCTCTTGAACAGAGGGTGAGCGGTCCTCTCGGTGCCGATGCCTGCTGGGTGCCGAATCCCTCGGCGACCCAGAGCTCTCGGTGCCGACACGGGGAGGAGACCGGTGTCGATGCTTCTTCGATTTCTTCCGAAGCATGTCACCGGAGCTCCCCGGCACCGACGAGGAGGACGTAGAATCCATCCGTCGCTTCCTCGGGGCCGAGACCGAAGAGGGTCGATCTCGGGGGGGCTGTACCGCAGGAGCCCTCAGGGTAGGAGGAGACCCACCCGAGGGCTCACCGCCACCAGCAGGGGAATGGACAGCCCTCACCTGCACTCCACTCGATGCACCACCGTCCGACGACATCAGGAGACGAGGTCCCGGTACCACCGACGTCGATGCAGCTATCCGATGTCTCGGCGCCGATGCAGAGGCCCGATACCTCGATGCACTCGATGCAAGGGCGGCCGAGGAAGATGGTCTGGACGCTGACGACGTCGATGCACTCGAAGATCCCGGTGCCGATGCCGACGAAGAGCCCGAGAACAAGACGTTCCACTGGGCTAATCTCGCTACCTGAGTCCGCCTTTGAAGCAGGGAACACAGACTGCAGTTCTGAGGGCGGTGCTCAGCCCCCAGACACTGAAGACACGACGAGTGTCGATCAGTGAGCGAGATAACCCGGGCGCACTGGGTGCACTTCTTGAAGCCGCTGGAAGGCTTCGATGTCATGGGCGGAAAAATCACGCCGGCGAAATCAAAAGCCGAAATGGCGAAAATTGAAGCACCAAAATTTAGAGGGAGAAAAATCTCGACCGAGGCCGAAAGAGGCCTACCCCGACGACGAAAGAAAACTTATCGGGGCAAAAAGCTGGAAGTACGGGGAGGATTGACACGAAACCCGGGGAGGGTTTCCGGAGCACTTCCCGCACTAGAACAAAGCTTTTCCGAAGAAAAAACACGCTCAAAAAAACTTTGGACGCGCGAGGTCGAGTTTCCGGGGCTCGACACGGCGAAAAAACGACCGTACCGAGTGCGGACAAAAGAAGACTGGCCGGCTCGAGCCGGTTTCGGGCGGGAAGACGGCCGCGCATGCGCGGTGAGCGCGAGGACTAGCAAAGGACTTTGCTAGTGAAGTTTCCGATTGGAGGGGCTGCCGTGGACGTCACCCATCAGTGAGAACAAGCAGCCTGCTTGTCCTCGGAGAATAACATGTATAGAATGTTTGTACGTTTGGGAAGCTTGCCAGATGCCCTTGACCTGGACAGGATGCTGGGCTCGATGGACCCTTGGTCTTTTCCCAGTGTGGCATTACTTATGCAACTGTGGAAAATTTATATAGGTGAATATAAATATGAAATACAGAAATGAAAAACATTAAAAAAGTATTAAAACATAATAGTCTAGTAGTCAATAATACAAGGACATCAGTCTATAAGTCCAAGACAAAAAATAGCACCATCTATCCAAAAGATATGTATGCGCCCAGTTTTAACAAGTTGATAGACAATAAGAAGGACCATTTTAGTTTTATTATATATTTGGGTTTTTTTTACATTCAAATAAAAAGGTTACCCTTGAGTTGGAATTTGATTGGTCATCCCCCATTCCCCCCGCCTTTCTTGGTGTACTTGGGGGCATAGGAGCCAACTCTGTGGGTGCTTCAGCACCCCCAATATTGAGAAAATTCCTTGTATTTGTACAGGGAGGGGTTATTTCCATTGGGCTTAGCACCCCCAATAATTTTGAAAAGTTGGCTCCTATGCTATTGCTCCAAAACCAGTTTAACAAACTTACTGGTTTTGAGGAATCCAGATAGCATGATACTGTGTTGTCATCCAGACAGATTCATACTTATAACATTTGCTTAGGAACTTGAATATAGCAAGCCAAGAATGAGTGCGAAAAATGCAGTTCACATACTGATTGATTTAACTGGGATACATGATAACAATTCATCTTTGCTCTCTGGTCTTAACTTAGGGCATGCTCTGCTTTTTATGCAAAGATACTGCTAGGTATTACACCAGTTTATAGGTGGTCTAGAACAGCATAAGTAGGGAATTAGCAACAAACCTATAGGGATAAACAAGAAATCTAATTGTTTATGCTATTTAATTTACTTTCTAATTCCCACTTACATATATCTACGTAAGATGGGTACGTCACTCATCCTATGCCTTCTGTCAATATTTATAGCAGGACAAGAACTTTATACCCCAAAGTCGTTCACCATTTTACCTTTTCTTTAGCAAATGATTCTTTTTCTGGTATCGTTTCATCCTCCTTCTTCTCCAGCTTTTGCGCATTAAGTTTTTCTTCCTCTTCATTTCGTCTTTTCTCAGATTTCTGCTCCATGATTTCAGCCACTTTTGGAGTAGGTCTTGAAATTCTAGGAGACCGCCTCAAAGTGCGACCAATGCTAGCCTCCGCTTCACGACTGATAGTGATCTCAGTTTGTGCATCATCTGGCTCTTCCTTGGTTTTCGTGTTCTGTGATTTCTGAGCAACCTCAGGTATTTTCTTTCTGTTAGATATCCTTATGGTCAACTTGATTCCATCTTTCTGCCTTTCAGAAGTTATCTCCTTACTTTCTGTGACACTATTTTCCTCCTCAATCAACTTAAATTTCACTTTGCTTCTAGGCAATACAGCAGCTTCTTTTGTGGCTTCTTCATCCGAAACCTTCGCACTACCTTCTTCTGCAATCACCTCAGATTTCTCTCCTGTTTTCTCAGGGTCTATTTTTTCTAATGCATTGTTCTCACTAAAGCTCTTGTTCTTTGAATCAGTAGCCTCTCTTTCTACTGCAGACTTATCAGAAGCTGGAGGAATAGGGAATGATTCAACAGAAGCCTCTGCTGCTTCTGGAGCATCTGGTTTCTTCTCAGACTTGCACTTATTCTGTATAACCTCCAATTTGTTACCAGACTGACAGTTGCTTTTCAAACCATGCTCATCCACTGCACTAGATTCTAGTGGCTTATAACAAGGCAGCAATGTCATGGAGGACTTTTCTAAACTTTCCTTGTGGGGTACCTGCTCTCCATCCTGAATCTCTGAAGGTGAGTTCATCTTGGATTCTTTACTCACACAAAGGCCCGTCCTTACAGGAAGTTGTTCTCTCTCAGAAGTAGCATTGCCAGCTGACTTATTTTTCTCTCTAAAATGAGTTTCCTCTTTTGAAGGAGCTTTATTTGATTTTTCTGAGTTTATAGACGTCATATCTTTTATTTCTAGTAACATATCTTTCTCTGTATTTCCATTGTCCACACTTTTGTTAACATCCAGGCTTATTTTACCTCCTACTGAATGTGTATTAGTACTAGAGCTTAATTTTTCTCCAACTATGCTTTTGTCAGTTTCTAAGTTTACTTTCTCCTCAGCTATACCATTTTCTTTTTTATATAATCCAACATTACCTCCCTTTGTGCTGCTGGAAATTGTTTCTGAAGGCTCTGCTTTGCCTTTTAGAGTGATTTTTTCACTATTTATTTCCCCATTCATGAGGTGTTTCCCATCAGCTCCAGAAGCAGAATTTGTGGGAATACGCTTTAAACTCTCGTCTTCTTGTTTCCCTTCTTCTCTCAACATATCCTTTGTTGGTGTAACAGATTTACCAAAAGATCCTTTAATTGGACCATCATAATCCTCAGTCAATTTAATTTCTCTCTTCTTCAGAGGTATTTTGGCCTGATGATCATTTTTAAGTTTCTCCGTTTCTTCTGTTTTCTCAATGATGTCTTGAGAAGGCTTGACAATTACACGTGTTTCAGACCTTTCTATTTCCTGAACAGTTATTTTATCTGTGTTGATTTTCACCTCTCTTAAGCCTTTTATCTCCACTTTATCTTCTTTACTTTCAGTTTTCACAGGCTTGACATTTTCTTTAAAAGAATCATTTTCTTCTTTGGCTATCTTTTTTTCATCATTTTCCGAAGTTCTCCCTATCTTTATTTTGACAATTGTTTTTGAAAACTCCTTTTCTTCAGTTTCATTTTTTAATGTGTTTTTTCCTTCATCCAGGGAGGTGGGTGTTACGTTTAATTCTTTTGATTGTTCTGTTTTTATTTCATCTGGTGTTAATTGTCCTTCCGTCTTCTCTTCCTTTCCTTGCCCAACTGCATTCTCTTCCTTTATTTTGTTCTCTTCCTTTCCTTGCCCAACTGCATCTTCTTTCTTTACTTGCCCAGATGCAATCTCTTCCTTTACTTGCCCATCTTCATTCTCTTCCCTTATGTGCTTCTCTCCATCTACTGAAATAATGCACGGAAAGCCAACAATTAATAAACAGGCCAAAACATCATCTGGTTCATCTACTTTTATTTCACCAGCTTTCGACTGCATAAAACTGCTCTATTTGTTTTTAATAACTACAAATGTGTATTATAAAATCCTGATCACTAGTCTCTTGTGTAAGTTTCAAGGCTTCTGAGGTTTATTGCATGAGAAACAGCAGTTAAACAACAATAAAAAAAAAATGCAACATGACACTGTATAGCACAAATTCACTAACGAGGTCATCTCCGTGGTCACTTACGTCCAGCTGATAGTTTATGGTCTATTAATTTAATATACCGCCTAGAAAGTGGAGTTACCTAAGCAGTGTACAATAAAATAAATCAATAATCAAATGTGGGGAAAAAAAGTAAGAGGCAAAGGAAGCCTAGGTTATAAAAGTCAATAACGAACTATTACTAAAATAATTACATTCAAATAGTTGCATTTTATTATAATTAAGGACCAAAAGGGAGGGAAAAAAGTGAGATTCCTAACATGCCAATCCCAACAAGTGAAAATGGGCGCCACTACATCCCCTCCCTGGAAAGTTGAATGTGGAGTACCACAAGGCTCACTACTACCTCTGCTGCTGTTCAACTTAATGATAGTTCTTCTGGCAAACAAACTTGGAAAAAACGGATACAACCTATTCATCTACATGGTCGACATTACAATTTACACCCCCTTTGATAAAGACATATCAGAAATTAAGCACAAATTCCAACAAGAAATAAAGACAATGGAATCTTGGTCGACAGCTTTCAAGTTCCAACTCAACAAATAGAAAACCCAATGCCTGATACTAACATCTAATCACTGCAAGACTATGACCCCATCATTAGATCTAAATATATAGTAACATAGTAGATGACGGCAGAAAAAGACCTGCACGGTCCATCCAGTCTGCCCAACAAGATAACTCATATGTGCTACTTTTTGTGTATACCCTACTTTGATTTGTACCTGTGTTCTTCAGGGCAAGTTCCCATTTGCAGACCACTTGAAAATATTAGGAGTTATCTTAGATCGTGAATTAAGTCTAAACAGGCCGTGTCACCAAAACTATGTTCCAAACCATGTGGAAACTGTGACGAATAAGAAACTGCTTCCCAACCACCACCTTCCATATGTTAGTGCAGACCATGGTGTTAACTCATTTAGACTTCTGCAATGGAGTATACGCTGGATGCAAAGACTCTACCCTCAAAACACTACTGACAGCCCAGAACACCGCCACGAGACTCATCTATGGAAGCCTCAAATTTGCAAGTGTTCACCCACTGTTGAAAGACCTCCACTGGCTCCCAATCAAAGAACGAATATCCTTCAAGCTCTGAACAATAATCTACAAATTAATCTATGGATTAGCACCAAGCTACATGAAAAGCCTAATCGACTTTCCAATCCGTGCAAAAGACTCATAACTACTTGACACTCCACCTCCCACATTGCCAGAACATCATCTAATGTTCTCTGCCTGCATCATTCTACTTAGTTTACCCTCCTTTATATGCTCCTTGGTCAACGATGATACTTAACCATGTACTCATTTTATTATTGCTACAAAATCAGCCATTTATATCCTCCCTACACGTTCTCCATCACCTCATTGTAAGCCTCTTTATCAACATGTTGACTCCCTCCAGTTTGTACTCCTTCCTTTAATTTACGCCACACTGAAACAATTTGATTGTATAATGTGGGATATAATTGACAAAAATAACAAATAAATGCATTAAAAATTTCTAAACTGCCTACAACTAGGTGGTGTACATAAGAACATACATAACAAAAGTCACAAACAGAACTATTCGTGATCAGTCCACCACAAAGATATTAACCCAACAATTCAATAGGTGTGTTTTCAAATCTTTTCTAAATTGTTCCATACTCCTGCATAACCTCAAATATCCTGGCAGTCCATTCCACATTGCAGGTCCAGCGTCTGAAAAGGCAGCTGCATGTGTCGCATGTTTCACAACATTCACTTTATCAATTGACACTAACATGAGTCATCCCCCAACATGCCCCCTAAGACCTAAAAGCTTCCCTGGTGGTCTGGTGGACCCTGAACGCCTCCCTCACACCCCCAAGCAGCAAATCCCTGGTGGTCCGGAGGACCCCAAACCTCCCCCCCCCCCCCCACATGCAAAAAAATCCCTGGAGTAGGGAGGAAGGGGAACTAACATCAGAAGTGTTGAACTAGTATAAGGAAGGTCTAGAGCAGGCAAATAAACACTTTAAAACAATCTCCTTCCACTAAAGCAATAAAAATAACCCAACAGCTAACCCAGCAGTATAAATGTATAATAAAAATTCCCCTTTTATTTTTTTTTTATTTAAGAAATCCAGCACAGAGCAATGTAAAAAAAGCCAGAAAAATTACCTGTTTGCAATGGGATGGTAGTTCTATTATACAATTCCTTTCCCTTGTTAGCTAATCAATGTTCCCAGCACTTGTGTGTGTTTGGTTTGTCAGTATATTTCTTGGAACTGCTACACCCCTGAATTTTACGAGGTATGGGTATCCCTAGAAATCACCAAAATATATCTTGCAGTGCAAGGTACTTTTACCAGAGGCAAGAAGGAACCCACTTGATAGATGGTTGACTGTCCAGAATATGGGGCACATGTGCAGGTAGGGCCTGAGCAATGCTTAGCAGGATCCTCAAAGTGTCCATGTAATTACCCTCAACATAATGCTGACGGCTTACCACATAAGGGGTAAGATTTAGTAGAAGGCACTACTACATTAACACATTATTTATCACAGGTCTCATTTTATGCAGTGGGACCTCTTTAGTAATGAACATGTCTTAGTAGGATTAATGTGCTAAAGCAATAACACACGTAAATTGATCTAATCCTAACTCTATACCTCAGGCAATAGATGGTTATATGACTTACTGAAGGTCAACCACTAAGCTACTCCTCTACTGTGGAACAGACTCATATGTTGTATAAAACAGGAAGAGCCTTCACAGCTGGAGTGGGTTTTGAAATCATTCTTAGGACTGAGATCATCTTCTAATATAATAATTTGCTCCTCCAACGTTCCAATGAGGCTACCTGCGCCCGTAACCATCTCCTGACATCACTCTTCTCCAACGTTCTCCGTCGTCACTCTCCTCCAACGGTCTCCGTCCCTCCCTCCCAGTTCCAGGCCCCCCCTCTCTCCCAGTTCCACGTTCGTCGGCCCTCCCTCCCTCCCAGTTCCAGGGCCCCCCTCTCTCCCAGTTCCACGGAGGGAGGGAGGGCAGACGAAGGTGGAACTGGGAGAGAGGGGGGCCCTGGAACTGGGAGGGAAGGCCGACGACGAAGGTGGAACTGGGAGAGAGGGGGGGGGGGCCTGGAACTGGGAGGGAGGGAGTGAGTGAGGGCCGACGACTGTGGAACTGGGGGCCCTGGAACTGGGAGGGAGGCCCGACGACCGTGGAAGTGGGAGGGAGGGTAGGAGGATCGACGACCATGGAACTGGGAGGGGGGAGGGACCCTGAAACTCGGAGGGAGGGGGCCAACCCTGGAACTGGGAGGGAGGGGGGAGGCCCTGGCACACACTTTCATTCTCACACACACACTCTCTCTCTCTCACAGACACACTCGCACCCAGTCTCACTCTCTGTCACACACACACACACACACTCACACATTCACTCTCTCTCTCTCTCACACAGTCACTCTCACACACACTCTCTCTCTCAAACATACACACTCCAAGGAAAACCTTGCTAGCGCCCATTTCATTTGTGTCAGAAACTGGCCTTTTTTACTAGTCATATATAATTCAGTACACTGCAGAAAACTTGGAATCAGCAAGAGACCTTGTAAAGGCTTTTCCTCTTCTTTCTTGATTTCTTCCTCTTCATGATTGGAGCTACCATGGGAAGAGTTATCCTGTTGGTCAGGCTTTTTGAGCAACGCTGGGTCTATCTGTGCTTTTAGGAGTTCAAGTATCTCAGCCAATTCATTTCTATTTCTAAATAAGCAAAAAAAAAAAAAAAAAAACGTGATATTTTTCGTTGTTTCAACATCTGTGTCTTGCTAGGGTGGTATATAAAATACTTTAAATAAATACAAATAATTAAATCTGGAAAATGTTATTTTATGGACTGTTAAGTTATTTTTAGCATAAGTAATACATTCACTTGACAGGAGTCAATTTTCAAAGTAATCTAGCCAGCTAAGGACTTAATTGGCTAAAAAGGTCTCTGAATATTCACCATGAATGAGCACCTAAATTTTAGCTACCCAGATTTACTATGTGGCTTAAGTTAGTCAGTTAACAAAATGGGTGAGCCAATTGGCGTGGCTGATGGGGGATGACTTAGGGCCCTGTTTACAAAGGCATGCTAGTGTTTTTAGCGTGCGCTGTGTAGATGCCCATAATATTCCTATAGGCGTCTACACAGTTAGCGCGCGCTAAAACCACTAGCGCGCCTTTGTAAACTGGGCCCTTAATTGGTCATTCAAACTGGCTAAGTTGGGCAAGTTACCTCTGAGCATTTTAAAACCTGTCCTGAATCTAACAAGGTAAGATTATCTTTATTAAGCTGGCTAAAAAACTGACTAGCTACTTAACTGGTTAGTTTTTAATTCTCAATTTTGAATTAAATGTTCCAGCGAATACAACATATCTAAGAACAGTAAGTTGAAAAATGATAACCAGTTAAGTACAGATAGGTGGCTAAACAGAAAGAACTAAGTGCAATTTGGGGTTGGGTTATCCATCCAAACCTTACACAGCAGGCCTAAATCTAGCCTGTTAAATTTTGACCAACTTGGTTTAGACAAAGAGAAAGAACCCCCCCCCCCCCCCCCAAACGTATCCTGTGGTTAGGTTCAGCTGAAATCTACCTAAATATAGCCAAGTAACTTAATCTGGCTATAAACCATTCAGATCTTTCAAAACTGACCCTCAGGGTCCGATGCACAAAGCTTACCATGAAATAAATGTGTGCTTAAGACTGGTTGTAGCCAGTCTAAAGCAAATGTTATTTAGCGAGTAATGCACAAAGGAGTTTTTCTTCACTCTAATGTTTGACGTTAGCAGCTACCAAAAACCCTATGCAAATGCAATGCAAGGAGCTCATTCATGTTAAAATGAGCACTCTGAGCAATGAACAGACCTGAGCGCCTAACCTTTACCATGCAAACTTTTATGGCAGGTCTTAAATATAGTGCAAGGAGACTTCTCCCCATAGCAGGTGCTCAGGACCCCCTGACCTCCCCCCCCCCCCCAAGACATAAAAACTTCCCTGGTGAACCCTGACCCCCGACCCCAACCCCCAAAGCAACAACTCCCTGATGGTCTGGTGAACCCCCCCCACACACCCTCTTCTGGCCCCCCACACAAAAATCCCCGGTCCAGTGGTCCCCAAACCCCCCCCCCCCAACACCCCCTCCTCACCTCTCCAAGCAAGAATCGCCCTGGTGGTTTAATGACCCCCTCCCCTCCGTACATTAAAAACATTGGAGAAAGGAGGGCAGGAGCAACACCTCCTGCCTCTAGGTCTGCTCTGTGCAAAATGGCAGCGCCCAACCCCTGCCTGGTGCATCCTGGGATGCATTGGGCTGGGCTAGGCACTATATAAGGAGTTCTCTTCGGTATATGGTGCTTAGCCCCGCCTAGTGCATCCCAGAATGCGCTGGGCAGAGGCAGGGCGCTGTCATTTTGTTCTGGGCAAGACCACAAGCAGGAAGTGTCGCTCCTGCTCGCAACCTTTCAAGGTATGGAGATAGAGAGGGGGGGGGGGGGTCACTAGACTACTAGGTAGATCTTAGCAGGGGGGACAGGAGGGAGTGCGGGGTCCACTGGACCACCAGGGATTTGTTGGGGGGGGGGGGGGGGTTGGGCGCGGTCTAGTAGACCACCAGGAATTGTCGGTTCGGGGGACAGGGCAGGAGATTTTGTGCAAGCTGTCAAATGAATTTTACACCTATGATTCGCAAACAGTAACCGCTGCACAAAGGGAGATCCGTGCGTCTCGTTTGCATACGATTCCCTTTGTGCATTGGTCGCTGTTTGCAACTCAGTATTTTTTCCAGCAGCACCCATATTTAACGGGTGCCGCTGTGCATTGGCCCCTTAGAATCTAGAACCACAAACAGCACTTGAAAGGTATTTTAAAATTCAAAAGGAAAAACATACTGAATGAACCTACTTGACAACACATTTCCAGGAAGATCCATCTTGATCATCTTGCTCCTCTATATACATTCGGATATTGTGATCTTGGTCTAGCTGACACCAATACATCACGCCGTCTTTATCTCGGCCAATTGGTTGTAGGCGCATGGCATCAGAATCCTCTTCATTAATAGTATTTTTAAATTTCAGATTGTCATCAAACTGACACTCGCAAAGGTGCTGGGAAAAACAAATGTAAAATGAAAAAAAAAAATTCTTCTACTTCGATTTTCAAAAATGGTAATGTCCCTAGAGAACTAGGAACAGTAGACAATTCTGCCTTAGAAATAACATTTCTGTAGCCTAAAATGTAAAAAAAACAGCTGCCATCAGCAGCACAGTATGGATTCAGTGTTTCTTTGTAACCTATGTCTGGGACTAGGACAGAAGAAGATGTAAACAAGGTTGACCCCATGCAAACCAGGGAACGGGCAGATAGAAAGCTTAAAAGAAAAAATGGCAGTTTGAAGAGAGAGGTTACCCTAGAAAAGAAGTAACTGATATTTTTGTTTATAAAGTTCAGTATAAGGCCCCAGTCAACTGCTTGCTACTTCCTCCTAAAAACAGAGGGAGATGGATCAGAATGGGACCTACAAAGTGGTCATAATTCACCTCAGATAGCAGGTTAATAACTGACAGGACCTCTACACCCATGTTCAAGTTTCTAGACCTTTCAGAAATCGTTGGATTTTGCAAATGAGCTCCTGGCTCATCTATATCTATTGGTAAACTTCACAAGGAATTTTTTTGTACATTCCTGGTTACATGGGATTATATTTATGATTCCCTCCCCCCCCCAGCAAAGTTATCTTATTCATTAGTAGCTCAGTTATTTCTGTGTTCTATTTATAGTGATTGCACTGTTCCAATATTGGTTTACACATTAGTGGACCCAGAAGACTTGGAGCTCATTTTCAAACAACATACACTTACAAAGTTCCATAGGTTACTATCAGGCTCATTTTCGAAAGAGGACGACGCCCATCTTTTGACACAAATCGGAAAATGGGCGTCCTTCTCCCAGGATTGTCCAAATAGGTATAATCGAAAGCCGATTTTGGACGTCCCCAACTGCTTTCCGTCACAGGGATGGCCAAAGTTCAAGGGGGCGTATCGGAGGCGTAGCAAAGACGGGACTTGGGCATGCAAAACACATGGACGTCCTCGACCCATAATGGAAAAAAAAAGGCGTCCCTGATGAGCACTTGGACGACTTTACCTGGTCCTGTTTTTCATATGACCAAGGAACAAAAAGGTGACCGAAATGACCAGGTGACCACCGGAGAGAATCGGGGATCACCTCCCCTTACTCCCCCAATGGTCACTAACCCCCTCCCACCCTCAAAAAAACATCTTTCAAAATATTTTTTTGCCAGCCTCTATGCCAGCCTCAGATGTCATACTCAGGTCCATCACAGCAGTATGCAGGTACCTGGAGCAGTTTTAGTGGGTGCAGTGCACTTCAGACTGAGACTGGCGGACCCAGGCCCATCCACCCCCCCACCTGTTACATTTATGGTGGTAAATGTGAGCCCTCCAAAACCCACCAGAAACCCACTGTACCCATATCTAGGTGCCCCCCCCTTCACCCATAACGGCTATGGTAGTGGTATATAAGTTCTATCCAACAAACCCACCAACAAAGGCAGTGGTATTGTCATAATGAACAAAATAAACTATGTTAATGAGACCCAAAGACAATTATTGGATAGAACTTATTTACCTATAGAAAGTGATCCAAATTTAGAACTAGAAAAAGAAATTGATTCTATCATTAGATATGGTTATGATGTAGGATATCTCACCTCTGATGAAAGATTTTCTCATTGTCCCATTCCCTGCGACTCCCACTACCTTTGTACTTCCTAAAATGTACAAGTCTCTCACCAATCCTCCAGGTAGACTGACAGTCTCTGGAATTGGATCACTGCTTGAACTTCTATCTTTTTGTGTAGATATAATTTCAGACCTTTAATATTACACTATTACGTTACTCCTTCATTTCTCCTCCTACAGTTTGGGAGGCCACAACATTCGGAAGCGAGAGCTACTTGAGGCTGTCACCTAAAGTGAGCCAGACCTAACAGGAATGAAAGGATCAAACAGATCATACTGATGGCATCAACATTTTCCAGTGTATAAAATTAATGTAGAAAAGGTATTATGCAATTAACTATGCACAAGGTTATTCAACTTTGACAGCATGAGAATTCAACTAAAAAAAACAAAAAACCCCCAAACAAACAAACAAAACCCCACACAATACATCCACTACCTTCAGAATTCCTAGCTTGCATTCCACAGTCATTTCCTGATATCCTTTCTTCTCCATCTCCCAGGCCCAAGTGCTGTTGTAATCTTGGCATATCTGTCAAATAGTCAACAGTAATCAAGAGCATCAAATAAATGTAAATTGAAATAGGTTGAAGCCTGTGGTTGAAATTTAAATTAGTGAATAGCTTGTAACAAGAACAGTATACAATCTAACATGTCTTGTATAAAAAGGCTGAAACTATTAACAAAAAACAACCACAGAGAGACCATGTGCATTTCTGATCTGTAATTACTTTTGCTTATTTACATATTGCACCTGGATCTTGCTCTTATACTGACTGTCACTGCTGGTCACTCTTTCCTTTAATTAGTCCAAGATAAAACACCCCAAAATTTGATAAAATGTAAGATTTTAATACACCATAACAATGGCTGATGTTTACACAGTGGTAAACCACACCCCATACACTATCTGATTTAAACCTTCTGAAAACTACTACCGTGTTTCCCCGAAAATAAGACCTACTCCGAAAATAAGGCCTACCGGGGTTTTGCTGCAAATTTGTATTATAAGACCTCCCCCGAAAGTAAGACCTACCTGAAGCAGGGCCGCCGAGAGCTGGACAAAGGCTGCCGCCCCCCCGCCCCCGAGGTCGCCAGGCCCCCCCCTCCACCCGCCCTCCATCGCTCCCGGAACTACCAGTACCTGAAACGTCTCCTTTCACCTTCCTTCGCAAGTTTGGAGCAAGCAGCAGCAGGGCAGGCCACTCCTTCCTTCCGTGTTCCGCCCTCGCCTGACGTAACGTAACGTCAGGCGAAGGCGAGGCACAGAAGGAAGGAGAGGTCTGCCCTGCTGCTGCTTGCTCCGAACTTGCGAAGGAAGGTGAAAGGAGGCGTTTCAGGTTGGGAGCGACGGAGGGCGGGTGGAGGGGGGGCCCGGCGACCTCAGTTGGGGGGCAACCTTGGGTGGGGGTGGCGACCCCGATGTTTCCCCGAAAAAAAATAAGACCTCGCGGGTCTTGGGGAGGAAAAATTGATATAAGACAGTGTCTTATATTCGGGGAAACATGGTACTACTACTACTTAACATTTCTAGAGTGCTACTAGGGTTACGCAGCGCTGTACAGTTTAACAAAGAAGGACTATGCAAAAAACACAAAGACAAACCATTAGAAGCAAGAGGAAATTAACATACACACATTTTTAAGAGAATTTCTTTTGCAAACTGAAATTGCTTCCCAGGCTCCACCCTCTCTTATATGTGTCCTATGACAAATAGTTCCACAGATTATTATGGAAGTAAATAAAATAACTGGGTTCAAAGGTATTAGACAATTTAAGGATAACAGAAAAACCACTGAAGGTGTGCATGAACCATTCATTTTTAAACACTGCCCTTTCCCTCCCCGCAATACACAAACATCTAATCCAGCAATAGGCATCTGGTATAGGAAGCTGGCAGGAAAAGCATGCTGCTCCGAGAACAGCGCAGCCACTGCAGCTAATTTCCCATCTCCTGCCTCTGACCTGCTTATTCTGCTGACCAGAACCAAGTAGCAACAAGAGACAGATAAACACTTTCTTTTTCCTGCAGTGACCAAGTCTGAGGGGAGGGAGGGGACAAGGGCAGGAACAGAAAACGAGATGTTTTCTGTATGTTGTCACTATGCAAAAAAGATCAAGATCAGTGTGTTAGGTGTGGAGTGCCAAACAAAGGAGAGAGAAAGATTTGGTACATTTAAAAACAATATTTCTTCACTCAACGTGCAATTAAGCTCCGGAATTCATTGCCAGAGAAGCTATAAAAGCGGTTAGCATAGCTCTTCATAAACGCAGTTAATAATACAATCTCAATAAACTAAATAGCAGGGTTTTTAAAAAGTTTGGCTAAGTTCATAAAAGAAGTCCCTAGACCATTACTCAGGTAGACTTCAGAAAGTCCACTGATTATTCCTGGGATAAGTAGCATAAAATCTGTTTTACTCGTTTGGGATCTCTCCAAGTACTTGTAACCTGCATTGGCCACTGTTGGAAACAGGATACTGATACTGGGCTTGATAGACCTTTGGTCTGTTCCAGTATGGTGATGCTTATGTTCTTATAAAGTGTGGGGGGGTGGGGGGGATGGGGAGGCAGTAAAACAAAAGACTAGGTGAGGGTGGGAGGAGCAGAGAGGAGAAAGCAAAAAAAAGATTATGAGCATGACAGAGATATCATGGGGGATGAATATAAGCATGGAGGGAGTCCGAAGGGAGTAGAAAAGCAAACGCGGGTGGCTAGAGGCTATTAGTGCCGTATTAGTGCCAGCATTCGCTCCCACCCCATGATCAGTCGGCGAGAACGTGAAACGAGCTCACCGGCTCTGACTGCAAGTAGTATGCAAATGCATATTAAACAGGGTATTAACTATTCCTCCCTAATGCTCAGCGGGCAGTGCACCAGCTTGGAGCTGGCAGTAGGATTTGCAGAGCATTGTGGAGGAACGAGGAGTCTAGTCCAGCATGCATCTACATGCTTGCAGGTCCCTCATCCAACCCCAGACACAGTGGACTTCCAGCCCCCCCCCCTCAACTTCCCTGGACAGAGGCCCCCCACCCCACGGACAAAGAAGGCTAGAGGGCTGACCTCCAGGCCTCCCTGGTGGTCTAGCGTCCCCCGAATCCTCCTCCTATACCTTGAAGACTGAGGAAGGAATAGCACTCCCTCTTTCTTCCAGCGCCGCCTCCAAAATGGTGGCACCCTACCCTGCCCAGTGCATCCTCAGATGCACTGGGTGGGGCTTCCCTACCATATAAGGGAGAAACTTCCTCCTCAGTCTTCAAGGTTTGTGTGTGTGTGTGTGGGGGGGGGAGGGGGGGGGAGGGGGGGTCAGGGGCTGGAGGTTCACCACTGGACCTCCAGCTCTTTGCCTTCGTATGTTTGAGAGGTCCAGGCTTTTTTGTTTCTTTGACAGCCTGGACCTGTCAAACTTCTGCGGAAGCCTTGTGCCTTGGGCACATGCCCAGGCACAATCCTCCCGTAGAAGTACCCCCATGATCGAAGCTGATAGCGCGCTTAAATGTGCATAATATTAGCTTCGATCATAGTGGTGTTATTTCCCCGCTTTGTTCCGGTGCTAATTTTACAGTGCTGTTTGGAAAAGCGTGGGGAAATTAATCATAGGGCATCAGAGTGTGGGAAAAAGAACAAGAGGGAGATGAAGAATGGTGGTGTGGGGGGTGGGGGAGAAGAGATGAATGAGCATTAGGCTGTGTATATACACTATAGAGAAATGAAAGTGATAGTGATCAAGAGTGTTAATGTTCGGGGGCGGGGGGGGGGGGGGGGGAAGTAAGATGACAGACAAGACAGATAAGAAGAATCGAGTCATGTGGTGATCAGGCAGTGAGAAGGGTCAACCTGGGAAGGAGGAAAAGGGGGACCTAGGGTGTACTGGAGCAGGAACAAGGCATACATATCTGGAAGAGAAGTTGTGTGGAGATTGGAGGACATGTGCAGCAAAATAAATAAATAAACAGCCGACTACACAGAAGTCAAGAGAGCATGAACCCAAGATGGTGGCAGGACTACATCAACCTGTCTTACATCTGAGAAGGTAGAATGACACTTAATTTAATGTGCTACGGTTGTGCTGGAAGATAAAATGTTGCAGCTACAATCTATACTGCACGAAATGAGAAAACCCATGGCCACACAGGTTACCAAGATCAGCAAATTACATCATATAACACAAAAAATGGCACCCAACAATCTTTTGCACCAGGTAAAGCAGCTGACAGAGCAGCTGAAGAATCAGGAGAACTGCAGCCGATACAATTTTAGGATTGTAAACTTAGCTGAATAGATTATGGACAAAGATTTGATGGCAGTATGAGAAAATGAGATCTCGGAGAGCCTAGGCCTCGGAGAAGAAAGTAGTAAGATCCAGGTGGAGAGTGCTCATCAGCTGGGGCTTCAACCACCAGCCAGCAGTAGTACCAGACCAGTCATCACGCAAACACTAAATTCTGTGGATATGGTTGCGATTCTGAGAGCATACAAAGCTGCTGAAGACCCAGAGCTGATAGATGTAAAAGATTTGCTACTCAAGAATTTTTCAGCGCAAGTGGCTGTGTGCTTTAGAGAAATCATGTCATACTGCTCCAAGGTCTTTAATTACTGAATCCAATTCTCCATCCAGTACTCAGCATGTGTAAAGGTGTTCCACTAGGGGACCATGAAGCTATACGCTACTGCAACAGAACTTAATGCACTTGTGAAGAGGCTGGAGAGAGAGCAGCCCCATGAATGAAATGTGGTTGAGAGGCATGACAAGTTTTGTAGAAGACGGTACAAGACCTAGCCCTCTTGCATTAGAGAAGCACGGCTGATTTCCAGAACTCACTGCTCTGGTACTACCAGCCTTGTGCTTTCAGTTTTAATTTTTTTTTTCTGAAAAGAACTTTATTGGACAAACA
This sequence comes from Microcaecilia unicolor, assembly GCF_901765095.1. Taxonomy (NCBI): domain Eukaryota; kingdom Metazoa; phylum Chordata; class Amphibia; order Gymnophiona; family Siphonopidae; genus Microcaecilia; species Microcaecilia unicolor. The sequence continues at coordinate 28,307,988 of NC_044034.1, forward strand.
GCTCAGCCAAAGCCTACTTAGCCCAATCTAATTGTCTGTCTCATTTTCTTCCATGAGGCTGCCAGGGTGGGAGAGGAGAGTGGCGGAAGAGGTGGCAGGGGTCCCATGGGGCTGTGCCTACCCACTCTAGGGGCATAAGCCTGCAGGTGAGGGATCTGAGCATAGGAGGGCTGAAATACACCTCTAACTTCACCAAGGAGGGTCCGTGGACCTAACCTTGGGAGAATAGGCCCCCAAACTCGACCACTGACCCACCTAGGTCACGACCTGTGGACGTGGGAGTCAGGCTTGGAAGATAAAACAACAGCTGCACCAGACCTGCCTGTACCATCTGCCGGAGGTAGAAAAATATTGACTAGCTCTAGGCTGAACCTCTTCTTACACTGGTGATGTCACTGCAAACTGTGTTCTCTCTCTACCTGCATCTGCTGGTTGGGGGATGTAACACACTGCTATGGAGTGATCTGAAGTAGCTGGACAAAGAGGAAAAGAAAGTAACATTCTTCTCAGAAACACCTCCTTTGCATTCTTCCCCCTAAAATGGTTAAAATAGCATATGTATTTTGTTGTAAACCATTTCAAATAACTGTTCAGAATGGTGATACATGTTTGGAAATACATTTAAAATTAAAAAAAAAGGCAATGTAGAATTTTATTCCCAGTGCTCTGCGATTAGAAAAGAAATTACCTTAATTTTAGCAGATTCTGTAAAACAGAATTCTTTACTAAGGCATTAGAATCTAGTTAAGAGTTTCTGAATATATAGATTTAATCTATATATTTGGTTATTCCATTTTAACCACTTCTGGATGGTTATTGATTTTATTAATTTTCAGATTTAATTTTGCAATAGAGACTGATATTGCCTATAGTTTAATTTACATGTCTTATTTAGTGTTTCTTGCTTGTATACACCACTATAAGCTGACTAAAATACAGCAGTAAATAAATTTAAAAAGTCATATATAAATGCTATAGCAGTTGTCATGACTGACTTATCTATTGTACCAAAGAAGGAAAAATTAGCTCTTACCTGATAATTTTCTTTCCTTTAGTCTCAAAGGATCAGTCCAGATTAATAGTAGTGCCCAGCTGCCGGCAGGTGTAATAGAGAACACTAACAAGCTGTGTCATACAAGCACCTGTGCATTAGAACTCAGCCAGTATTCAATAGCTAAGAAGTAGAAAGAGAGTGACTCATAGCTAAAAAAAAAAACCTCCAGCCTTGGGGGAGGATGTGACATCACCAGCCTGAATGGTAGCTTCAGAAAGGAGCTCCCGATCTTCTGCTAATTATTCGCTTCCTCTGCAGTCCCCACTGACAGCAAAATAGCGATCTCTCAAAGCTTTGAGCAGTGGGAGAGCAGAAATAGCGTGATGGCAATAACCCATTCCAAGGCGGTAGAGATCTACAAGCTTATGCATACCAGCAAAGGGTGGCGGCCCTGGGCCTGGACCACGAGGATCCTGGCGGAAGTGCAGTGGAGGTGTAGCAAACGCCAGCGGGAGAGACCCCACTCGCAGATTCCATGCCATCATCACACTAGGACTCGATGGCAACAATATGCTCTTGGCTTCAAGAAATCAATGCAGATCTCAAAGCTGTCTGCCAAAAACTAGCAGTATTGGGCACGGATCTCCACGGTGAAATAGCGGAGCTAGGACAACACGTTGCTGAAATGGAAGCAGGCCTGGAAGAACACACGGAAACGATGAGCGCTATGGAAAAACAACTGTTTGATCACAAAACAGACACCAGGTATTTATTGGAAAAAGTGGAAGATCTTGAAAACAGGAGTCGCTCTAATTTGAAGATTGCCTGAGATACCGGAATATTTGGATTGTGAATCAGTGGCGCAATGTATAGTTGTCACTATATTATCAGAACCATCCCAACCTCGAGAACAGTCTTCTATTCGTATTGAAAGGTAAAATTATGTATCATACCTGATAATTTTCTTTCCATTAATCATAGCTGATCAATCCATAGACTGGTGGGTTGTGTCCATCTACCAGCAGGTGGAGATAGAGAGCAAACTTTTGCCTCCCTATATGTGGTCATGTGCTGCCGGAAACTCCTCAGTATGTCGATATCAAAGCTCCATCCGCAGGACTCAGCACTTAGAGAATTACACCCACAAAGGGACACTCTGCCCAGCTCACCACCGCCGAAACGGGGGAGGGGAATTAACCCAGCTCATCCCCACACAAGTGGGGGAGGGGAATCCGTCCAGCTCATCCCCGCGGAGCGGGGGAGGGACACCACACCCGCCGATGCGGGGGGATCTGGCTTATCCTGCAACCGCAACCGCGGGAGGAGCTGACTGACTCTAACACCGCCGAAGCGGGAGGGGTACAAAGCTGCCCTACAGCCGCACGAAGCGGGAGGGAGTGCCGGCAGAATTTAAGTCTCAATCCAGCCCCGTAAAACGGAGGGGAGAGGAATGCAGCAGCTCACTGTAACACAAACTCGTCTCAACTCTTGAAGAATCCAAGTGAAAAAACTTGAACACGAAGTCCTCCTGAAGTAACTGAAGACTAAACTTGAACCTAAAATTCAACCAGAATATAAACAGTACAGATATCTGGGAGGGGCTATGGATTGATCAGCTATGATTAATGGAAAGAAAATTATCAGGTATGATACATAATTTTACCTTCCATATCATCAAGCTGATCAATCCATAGACTGGTGGGATGTACCGAAGCAGTACTCACCCAGGGCGGGACATTGAAATCCCTGACCTCAACACTGAAGCTCCAAACCGGGCCTCCGCCCGTGCCGCCACAGTCAAGCGGTAATGCTTGGAGAATGTATGGGCCGATGCCCAAGTTGCCGCCTTGCATATCTCTTCCAAGGAGACGGACCCGGCCTCTGCCATCGAGGCCGCCTGAGCTCTAGTGGAGTGAGCCTTCAGCTGGATAGGCGGCACCTTCCCTGCGGCCACATAAGCCGCTGCAATGGCTTCCTTGACCCATCTTGCCACTGTAGGCTTAGCAGCCTGCAGACCCTTACGAGGACCTGCAAACAGGACAAACAGATGATCCGATTTCCGGAAATCATTGGTCACTTTCAAGTATCTGATGATGACTCGTCTCACATCCAGATATTTAAGAGCAGAGTATTCCTCTGGGTAGTCCTCCCTACGAAAGGAAGGGAGACAGAGCTGCTGATTCACATGGAAGCGAGAAACAATCTTGGGCAGGAAGGAAGGCACTGTGCGAATAGTCACTCCTGCCTCAGTGAACTGCAGAAAAGGCTCTCGACAGGAGAGCGCCTGGAGCTCAGAAACTCTTCTGGCTGAAGTGATAGCCACCAAAAAGACTGCTTTCAACGTCAGGTCTTTCAGAGATGCCCTCGACAAGGGTTCAAAAGGCGGCTTCTGTAATGCTCTTAGCACCAGATTGAGATTCCACGCAGGCACCACCGAGTGCAGAGGAGGGCGCAGGTGATTAACTCCCTTGAGAAAACGCACCACATCTGGCTGCGAAGCCAGGGAAGCACCCTTCAGGCGGCCCCTGAAGCAAGCCAGGGCCGCTACCTGGACTTTAAGGGAACTGAGCGACAGGCCTTTCTCCAGACCTTCTTGCAGGAACGCCAACACTGAAGAAATTGGAGCAGTGAAGGGAGAAAGTGAGCCTGCTTCACACCACGCTGCAAAGATACGCCAAACTCTGGCGTAAGCAGTAGAAGTAGAGCGCTTCCTCGCTCTCAGCATAGTGGCGATGACCTTGTCTGAGAAGCCCTTCTTTCTCAGACGCTGCCGCTCAATAGCCAGGCCGTAAGACCAAAGGGGGAGGGATCCTCCATCACCACGGGACCCTGATGCAACAGTCCCTGCTCCACTGGCAGCCGCAGAGGATCGTCGACTGAGAGCCTGATCAAGTCCGCATACCAGGGACGTCTGGGCCAATCCGGACCCACCAGGATTATCCGGCCTGGATGCTTTGCCACCCGGTCTAGCAACCTGCCCAGCATGGGCCAGGGTGGGAACACATAGAGAAGCTCTTGTGTCGGCCACTGTTGGAGAAGAGCATCTACTCCCAGGGATCGAGGGTCCCGTCCTCTGCTGAAAAAGCGCGGCACTTGGCAATTGGCCGATGACGCCATCAGATCTAGGCTCGGCTGGCCCCAGCGCTTCGTGATGTCCAAGAACGCCTGAGCAGATAGCTGCCACTCTCCGGGCTCCAAGGTATGGCGACTGAGAAAGTCCGCCTTGACATTCATGACTCCGGCAATGTGGGCCGCTGACAGCTGTTCCAGGTTCGCTTCCGCCCACTGGCAAAGACTCATAGCCTCCTTGGCTAGAGGGGCGCTCTTGGTACCTCCCTGGCGGTTGACATAGGCCACAGCCGTGGCATTGTCCGACAGGACCCGTACTGGCTTCGCCAATACCGGGATGAACTCCAAAAGCGCCAACCGAATGGCTCTGAGTTCCAGGAGGTTGATAGACCACTTTGCCTCTGCAGGAGACCAGAGCCCCTGCGCTGTCCTTCCCAAGCAGTGGGCTCCCCAGCCCGACAAAGAGGCGTCCGTCGTGACAACAATCCACTCCGGGGTCACCAGAGGCATTCCCGCAGACAACTTGTCTGTCTGCATCCACCAGCTCAGCGCCTTGCGCACTGCTGGGTCCAAGAGAAGGCGCACAGCATAATCCTCCGACATCGGAGTCCAGCGCTGCAGCAGAGAGTGTTGTAGTGGTCTCATATGAGCCCTGGCCCAGGGCACTACTTCCATCGTGGCCGTCATAGAGCCCAACAGCTGCACATAGTCCCAAGCCCGAAGAGGAGAGGCTACTAGGAACTGGTCCACCTGAGCCTGAAGTTTGACAATCCGATTGTCTGGCAGGAACACTCTGCCCACTTGGGTGTCGAATCGAACTCCCAGATATTCCAGGGACTGAGTCGGGCGCAGCTGGCTCTTCTCCCAGTTGATGATCCATCCCAGGGAGCTCAAAAGAGCAACTACCCGGTCCACAGCTTTGCCGCACTCTGCATAAGAGGGGGCTCGGATCAACCAGTCGTCCAGATAAGGATGGACTTGTACTCCTTCCTTTCGCAGGAAGGCCGCTATGACCACCATTACTTTGGAAAAGGTCCGCGGAGCAGTAGCCAACCCGAAAGGGAGGGCTCTGAACTGGAAGTGTCATCCCAGGACTGCAAAACGCAGAAAGCGTTGATGAGGAGGCCAGATGGGAATATGCAGGTACGCTTCCTTGATGTCCAAGGAAGCCAAGAACTCTCCTGCCTTCACTGCCGCTATAACAGAGCGGAGAGTCTCCATGCGAAAGTGCCGTACTTTCAAGGCCCGATTGACCCCTTTGAGGTCGAGGATAGGCCGGACAGAACCTCCTTTCTTTGGTACCACAAAGTAAATGGAGTAACGTCCCTTGCCAATCTGAATTTCTGGCACCGGAACGACCGCACCCAGGCGGATCAGGTTGTCCAAGGTCTGCTGCACTGCCACAGCTTTGACCGGAGACTTGCAGGGAGAGAGTACAAACCCGTCTCTTAAGGGTCGGCAGAACTCTAGCTTGTAGCCGTCTCTGATGACTTCCAGCACCCAAGAGTCTGAAGTTATTGTGGTCCACTCGCCCAGAAACGAGGACAGCCGTCCTCCAATCTGCACTGGGGTGTGGACCAAGGCCCCGTCATTGGGTACGAGACCCTGGGGGAGGACCGGAGGGAGCACCTCCGGGACGGCGGTCTCTGCGAAAGGAATGCTGCTTGGGGGAGAAATTCCTCTTGAAGGAAGAGGGGGCAGAGGAGCCCGACCTGCCCGGGCGGTACCGACGGGCTTCCTGAAACCGTCCTCTGGAGGTACCGGGGCGAGTACTAGCCCGAGCCCTGACCTCTGGTAACTTCTTGCCCTTAGACGTGCCGAGATCGGTCACGATTTTGTCCAGCTCGACCCCAAAGAGCAGCTTGCCTTTAAAAGGCAATTTAGCTAGGCGGGATTTAGAGGCGTGGTCAGCAGACCAATGCTTTAGCCAAAGCCACCGCCGCGCAGAGATTGTCTGAGCCATGCCTTTAGCTGAGGCCCTCAAGACATCATACAGCAAGTCTGCCAAATAGGCTAAGCCCGATTCCAGGGCCGGCCAATCAGCCCTCAAGGAATGATCCGAGGGGGAAGCCCGCTGCACCATAGTCAGGCACGCCCTGGCCACATAGGAGCCGCAAACTGAGGCCTGCAAACTTAAAGCAGCCGCCTCAAAGGACGACCTTAAGGCCGCCTCCAATCTTCTGTCTTGGGCGTCCTTTAGGGCCGTGCCACCTTCCACCGGCAATGCCGTTTTCTTAGTCACCGCAGTGATTAAAGAATCCACGGTAGGCCACAGATAGGCCTCACGTTCACTTTCAGGCAAAGGATAGAGTCGGGACATAGCCCTAGCCACTTTAAGGCTCGCTTCCGGGACATCCCATTGAGCCGAAATTAAAGTGTGCATGGCATCATGCACGTGGAAGGTTCTAGGCGGGCGCTTCGTCCCCAGCATAATGGCAGAGCCAATAGGGGCTGAGGGAGAGACGTCCTCCGGAGAGGAAATCTTCAAAATGCCCATGGCCTGCACTAACAGGTTGGGCAAATCCTCTGAGCTAAAAAGCCGCGCTGCAGAGGGGTCATCCGCTCCAACCGAGCGGGAATCCGTCTCCTCCAAGGAATCCCCAAAGGACCGTTGGGAGAACTCAGATACGCTGCCCTCATCTACATCAGAGGAAACAGTGTCCTCTAAGGCCTGGGCATCCACCCGAGGGCGTTTACTTCTGGGGGCCTCAACCCCTTTATCGGACAAGGGAGCAGGGGCAGCGTTTTGCATAAGGAAGGCCTGATGCAGCAGCAAAACAAACTCGGGGGAGAAACCCCCCAGACTGTGCACTTCCGCAGCCTGGGCTACAGCCCTAGACGCACCCTCAACCGGCGCTCGCAAGAGCGGGGGAGACATGCTGCGCATCCAAGATGGCGTCCGGCGCGACACTCCGCGAAGGAGCCGCGCGGGAAGAACGGTGCTTAACTTTAGCCACTTTTGTGCCGTCGCCCAAATTAAGGGCGTTCATGGCATTAATGTCTCCAACCTCAAGGGCGGCCCAAGAAGAAGCCGTCCGAGCCGCGTGGCCGGCCAAGATGGCGGAGGCGAGCAGCGGGGGATGGGCGTTTATGGCGGGAAAAACCGCCACGCCGGAGGAAGGACCGGGACACTCATCGGTCACGAAACTGTCACCCAACAAGGGCGAATCAGACTTTAAAACCCCCGCATCCCCTCTAGAAGCGCCCAAGCGATCTGGGGAGCGACTCTTTGCGCCCTCGCCCTCCGATGCCATATGCCACGTGGAGATCAATCGGGGAACCCCCTGCCCGCTATAAAAAGGTAAAAATTACCTGCTTTCCGCTCCGAGCTGTAACGACCTGGTGTCCTAGTGAGTAGCTGCAATAAACGTTTAAATAAACGTCGAAATAAACGCCTTTAAGGACGTTCAAAAATTTTTTTTTTTTTTAACGGAGCCAGCGGGAGGGGGGAGAAAAGGAGGGACCTGGCGCCACCAGGTTTGCACTTGCTCAAGAAGAGCCCTCAACCCCAGGCACTCAACAAAACCTAAAAATTAGGCTTGGAGGCCTAGCCAGAGCTGCTGCTGTGTGTGACCACCACCTGCTGAGATAGAGAACATACTGAGGAGTTTCCGGCAGCACATGACCACATATAGGGAGGCAAAAGTTTGCTCTCTATCTCCACCTGCTGGTAGATGGACACAACCCACCAGTCTATGGATTGATCAGCTTGATGATATGGAAGAGCGCACCGGGCATTTCGGACTAGAAGACCGTATGTCCCTAAAGATACTGTAGTGTGCTTCACCAAATTCAAAATAAAAGAAGTGTTGACTAAAGCGAGGGCAGCTACCCCTCTTGAATGGGACAGTTATCCAATAGAGATCTATCAAGATCTTTTGACCACCACCCTCAAGAAGAGGAGTGAATTGTGACCCCTGACTCAACACTTGCAGGAGGAGAGAATTCGCTACAAGTGGCAACACCCCTTTGTGTTGGTATTCTACAAGGAGGGTAGCTGCGCCAAGTCTGCTCGCTAGAGGCAGCACAAGAATTTCTTTCAACACAAAGTGGGGAACAAATGATTGAACAGGCTCCCATGCCTGAATATAAGAGGCCTGAACGTCCAAAATGGCAGCGTGTATCCTATGGCAAGGGGATACTGGAGACATTGCATCCCTCACCCTGTGGGTCTAAAGGTGATTATATGAGGGCATATCATAGCCTTGCAGGCCCATATTCACAAACACAGGTCTGCCTAAGGTCTGCGCGATCAAATAGTGATATTAGAAAGACAGCATAAGAGCGATCCATCTGATTTGATGAGGGTGGACCACCTCCATGAGCTTCGGCTGGAGCTCAATGAGGTTCAGATGGCTGGGTTCTCTGATCAGTTACAATGAGCACAACAGGCGCACTTTTAGTTTGGTGACTGTGCTTACAGATTGCTGGCCACTAAGCTCAAAAAGCAAGTCCAGCGTAATTACGTTTTTTTCTGTTATGGATGAATCTGGTGCGATATGCTCCTCGCTAGAGCAGATAAAGGCCAAATTCTATCACTTTTATGAAAGACTATATACACCACAGCGGGTGCCCACCCAGGCAGAGATCCAGACATATCTGAATGATGTAGATCTCCCTCAAATGTCACAGGGAAAGGCAGACCAATTATCTAAAACTATAACTTTGGAGGAAATTTAATTGGCAATAAAAAATCTTCCCTATAAGACTCCAGGCCCCGATGGATTTACTAATAAGTTTTTACAAAACTTTTGATAAATTCTTGGCACCTATACTGCTGCGGGTGTTCGAGACTTTTGATGGTGCGTAGGGACTACCCCACTCTTGGCGGCTGGCAGCTGTCACTTTGCTGCTAAGCCAGGTAAAAATCTCTATACATGTAGCTCCCATAGACCGATTTCCCTATTTCCTTACTGAATTCTGATTATAAAAATTTTAGCTTAAAGACCAATTGGTACTGCCTCGGTTACTACATGAGGATCAAGTGGAATTCATTGTGGGATGTCAAACATATGACAATATACGATGCTTGATGCATCTGCTTCAACAGGCCCAAGATTATAAGATATCTGCATTATTGCTATCAGTCAATGCTGAAAAAGCACTCAGCAGGGTGTGCTGGCCTTTCATGTTTGCAGTGCTGGAACAGATGGGAATTGGGGGGGGGGGGGGGGGGGGGGGGGCGCGATACTTATCATGGGTACATTTGCTTTATAGGAACTCGCTTGCAACCCTAAGAGTTAATGGATCATATACTCTACCATTAGAGTTTCATAGGGATACCCGTCAGGGATGCACTGTTTCTCCACTGTTCTTTGCCATTTCTATACAACCATTACCTCAATTGATTAGACAGGACAAGGAGATTAGGGGGCTCATTAGGGGGCGCCAAGAACATAAAATTATGCTTTTTACGGATGATGTGCTCCTGACCCTAACATCACCTGAAACATCTCTAAAAATGATTATGGAAATCTTTACACAATATTGACAGATATCAGGCTTTAAGGTCAACATGACAAAGTCGGAAATTCTAAATCTTACAGTTTCACCTCAAAGGATAGTCCAGTTAAAAGCAGTCCTTCTTCCGTTTACCTGGGTGCCTGGATCCATTAAATATTTAGGAGTTCATTTATTTATTGCATTTGTATCCCACATTTTCCTACCTTTTTGCAGGCTCAATGTGGCTTACATTACATCATGAATAGTGGAAGTACATAAGAAAATAGACATTTAATATTGCAAAGGATCTCGGGTAAAATGATAATGAGAAAGCATGATAGTATTATAGCAAGCAAATATCATAAGGCATTTCTGGATATATGTGTAGGAGATCAAATGTGTTGATCTTTTTGGTATACCTTATTAAAGAGATGGGTCTTCAGTAGCTTGTGGAAGTTAGTTAATTCGTAGATCGCCTTTAGGTTACGCGGTAGCACGTTCCAGAATTGTGTACTCAAGTAGGAAAAGGTTGACACATGCGTTAGTTTGTACTTTAGGCCTTTGCAATTGGGGAAGTGGAGATTGAAGAATGTGCGGGATGATTTGGTAGCATTCCTGGGTGGTAGGTCTATCAGATCTGACATGTAGGCTGGGACATCTCCGTGAATAATTTTGTGAACTAGGGTACATATTTTGAACGCGATGCGTTCTTTGAGTGGTAGCCAGTGTAGCTTTTCTCGTAGGGGTTTAGCACTTTCATATTTAGTTTTACCAAATATGAGTCTAGTTCATGTTACACCCACTGTGGATGGGCTGTATGCTGCTAACTTTCCCATGAAGCTCCAAGAGTTGTTTGCTGAACTGGACGGATAGGAGGGTTTAACCATATCATGGGTGGGTCGTATTCAAGCGATAAAGATGATGTTATTGCCAAAACTGCTGTATTTATTTTTAGCTCTCCCTCTTCCGATCCCTCGGAGCTTCTTTGAAAAACTTAATTGTAAACTATTCGTCTTTATATGGCAGAAACATCCACCATGGGTGGGGCAATCCATGCTTTTTCAACCGATTGCTAAGGGGGGAATGGCATTTTCTAATATCTATCGTTATTATCAAGTGGCACAACTTGGGATATTAGCAGACTGAATCCCTACAGCTTCCAAGAAATAGCTTCACTGGGAGAGGGCATCGGTGGGCACCCGCTCCATTGGGATATTTTATGGTTACCAAAGAGTGAGTTCAAGCTTCTCCTACTAACCTACAAATGCACTCGATCTGCAGCCCCTCCTTACCTCTCTACCCTCATCTCCCCTTACGTTCCTACCCGTAACCTCCGCTCTCAAGACAAATCCCTCCTCTCAGTACCCTTCTCCACCACCGCCAACTCCAGGCTCCGCCCTTTCTGCTTCGCCTCACCCCATGCTTGGAATAAACTCCCTGAGCCCATAACCCAGTAAGCCAGGCCCCCTCCCTGCCCATCTTCAAATCCTTGCTCAAAGCCCACCTCTTCAATGTCGCGCCTTCGGCACCTAACCCCACTACACCTCTATTCAGGAAATCTTGACTGCCCCAACTTGACATTTCATCCTTTAGATTGTAAGCTCCTTCGAGCAGGGACTGTCCTTCTTTGTTAAAATGTACAGCGCTGCGTAACCCTAGTAGCGCTCTAGAAATGTTAAGTAGTAGTAGTAATTTGTTAGCAATTACTCAGAGGGCCAACTGAGGTTAGTCACCCCTTGAATACACGGTATTCAATTCCCAAAAAAGTTTTTGCAGATCGCATATATTATTTGCGGACAGCTCTCCAGTGTGCCCCTGGATTCCCCTCTGGATCTAATGAACAGGTCTATAGGAAATGGGCCTCCAAAGGCTTGAGTAGTCTGGGACAATTCTGGGATGATGGGAGATTACTTATCTTTGATGAATTACAAGAGGAATATGGGTTGGTTGGAAGGAAGGGAACTCTTTCATTATTGGCTGGTGCAGGATTTTATTTGTCGGAGAGTACGGGAGGAATTGGGCCTAGCAGAAACAGCATTAGAATGAGCTATATGGGGCGGGGGAGGAAGGGGTAGTGTGTCTCATCTGTACTTAGCTTTATTATTATATACCATCCCTCAACTTCACTATACATGTCAATGGGAGGATACCCAACAAACTACCTTTGCCCCGGATACTTGGAAGAAGGGATTCAGGTATTTATTGAAGCCTTCAGTGGCTCAATGCCTTTCTGAAAATGGCTTTAAAATATTCTACTGGTGGTACTATACCCCAGTGTGTTTAAATAAAATGTACCCGCAAGTTTCTGCTGAGTGCTGGTGAAAATGTAGTAACAGGGAGACCTTATTGCATATATGGAGGAATTGTGCAGTGGCTCAATCATATTACTACTACTATTTAACATTTAACTACTATTTAATCATATTGGACTTTACTGCTGAACTTGGTACAAGTATTACAACAGAAGCAGCCATACAAGATAGAATATTGCTTATTACACTTCAAGCCTCTGGCGATAACTGTGATCGAACATAAGTTGGCAATCCACTTCTTTATAGCAGCAACAGACATATTACCATCTGTGTGTCTTTTGTTCACAAACTGGATTTTCTTTTTCAAATGTCCAAATTAACTGCTATGAGACGTGGGCCTTTGGTATCATTTAATAAGCGTTGGCAGAAAGATGAACAGTGGACATCACAGTCATCCATACCACCTTGATTCCAGAGGGGGGGGGGAGCGGTAATCAGTGGCGTTCCTAGGAGCGCTGACACCCGGGGCGGATCGCCGATGCGTCCCCCCTCTCTGTGCAGCGCAACCCCCCCCCCCCCCCAGCGAAAGGACACACCCCACCCCGGCAAAAGAACCCCCTCCCCCCCCCGGGTGCACGCCGCTGGGGGGGTGCCGCGCGCCGGTCAGCGTCGTTCATTTCCATGCTCCCTCTGCCCCGGAATAGGTTACTTCCTGTTCCGGGGCAGAGGGAGCATGGAAACGAACGACGCTGACCGGCGCACGGCACCCCCCCAGCGGCGTGCACCCGGGGCGGACCGCCCCCACCTTGGTACGCCACTGGCGGTAATGGTGTTTCTTCAACGACTATGGTTTGAAGTTCTTTGAATTTGATGGCAAATGATGCTTATTGTTCTATGGATATTTATCAATAAAAATTTTCGGTTAAAAAAAAACCCCTCCAGCCTCTAAATAATCTAAAGAATGTAAAATACAATTTAAAGAGGACAAAACTTGTGCCCCAGAAACAAGGAACAGTAGAACTATGTACAAACAATTATGCTGAAGAGAAAATAAGGGTGGGTTCTGGACTGATCCTTTGGGACTAAAGGAAAGAAAATGGTCAGGTAAGAACTAATTTTTCCATTATGTCACCAAAGGATTCAGTTCAAACTAATGGAATGTAGAAAAGCAATCCTTAATTAGGGAGGGAATTTGATACCCCTGAAAGGACTTTAGCTCCAAAAGAGGTATCTGATCTGGCCACCATATCTAAGCGATAATGCTTGACAAAAGAGTGAGAGCAAGACCATGTCGTGGATCTACAAATTTCCTCCAATGAGATAGCACAAGATTCCACCAAAGAAGTAGACAAAGCTCTTGTGGAATGAGCTTTACGGTCTAATGGAGAACCTTTGCCTGACAGCAAGTAAGGCGAAGAAATAGCTTCTTTCAACAATCTGGCTACTGTAGCTCTTGATACAGACATACCTTTATGTGGGCCTGAAAAGAGAACCAAAAGAAGATCAGAGCGCCTAAATTCGTTGGTAGATGCTGCAAGAAAACACGAGTACTCTCTTAATGTCCAAAAGACAGAGAGAAGAGTAACCTGTATAATCAACTCTGGAAAAGGAAAGGCAGGAAAACTGTCTGGTTTAGATGAAAGGAGGAAACAACTTTTGCAAGAAAGAAGGAACTGTGCGAATAGAAATCCCAGCCTCCAAAAAATGGAGGAAGGGATCCTTGCAAGACAGGGCTTTAAGTTCAGAAACCCACCTTGCAGAAGAGATAGCAACCAGAAAAACTGATTTTAATGTCAGATCTTTGATAGTGGCCTTTTTAAGAAGTTCAAACAGGGCTTTCTGAAGAGCCTTAAGAACAAGAGCAAAATTCCATTCTAAACAGACTTTCCAAAAAAGAGGACTAAAATAATCGACTCTCTTCAGAAAACGTACTATATCCGGACGTGCTCCAATAGAACTTTTCTGAATATGGCCTTTATAACAATCAGACTGCAACTTGAACCTTGAGGGAATTAAGAGCTCGTCTTTTTTTGATGCCTTCTTCAAGGAACGCTAAAATGTGAAGCAAAGAAACTCACAAAGGGGAAATGCCCCTATATTTAGACCCCTTTCAAAATTTCTCCATACTCTAGCGTAAGAAGTAGAATTAGACTGCTTGCGAACTTGAAGTAAAGTGGTAATGACTTCTTCAGAGTATCCTTCCTTAGTCTCACCCTCTAAATAGCCAGGCCCCAAGACCAAAGGGGATGGGATCTTCCATGAGAATGGGACCTTGATGCAACAGTCCTCTTTGCTGAGGAAGATACAGAGGAGGAGCGACTTGAAGGCGCACTAGGTCCGTATACCAAGGACGTCTGGATCAGTCTGGTGAATTATCAGTAAGAGCAATGCAGTGTAGTGTCCTGCCTATCATGGGCCATGGGGAAAATACATAGAGATGCCCCTTTGTCAGCCTCTCATCAATGGGTAGAAACCTCTCAAAGAGGAAAGTTTTCAGTCTTTTGCTGGTAATAGATAAATCAAAACATAGAAAAGAAAATAAGATGATACCTTTTTATTTGAATAACAATGCATTTTTTGATTAGCTTTTGAAGGTAACCCTTCTTCTTCAGATTAGAAATAAGCAAATGTTGACAAATGTAAGCCACATTGAGCCTGCAAAGAGGTGGGAAAATGTGGGATACAAATGCAGCAAATAAATAAATAAAATACCAGAATATATAAGTGAAACACAAAAGCATTCCAATGACAGTCTAACAGGAAGAGGGAGGGGTAGGTTAGGTGAGAAATGGGACAGCTGAGTGTGTGAGAGACAGAGAGAGATGGATGGCTGATAAGAGAGTGACAAAGCAGTAGAATTTTATGGTTTATAGCGGGATAGAAAGTCCATATCTTTGTTGTTGCGTCTGGTGGGTGTTAAAATATTTCATAATTTTGACTTCAAAGGTCTTACGTTCCTGGATTGTCTTTAAAATTTCCTTTTAGTATTCTTACCATAAGATCAATGATGCAGTGTTCTGGTTTTGTGAAGTGCTGTCCCACAGAGGTGGCATCCTGGTTGGCATCGGAATGTTTAATATTGTGTCTATGTAAATTGAGCCTCATATTTAGCATCTGGCTTGTTTCTCCAATATAGCACCTTTCTTCACACTCTTTGCACTGAATGATATATACAACATTTGAGGATGGGCATATAATGAAAAGGATCCCCTTATGCTGAATGTTTTTCCCATGTGAGTAATTGTGGGATCATGTGACATATGCTGGTACAATTTGCAGCTAGGTATACTGCAGGGGCATGTGCCATTCTCTTGAGCTTGTACTGGGGAGTTTGCTTTTCACTAATTTCTGTTTCAAATTAGGTGGCTGTCGGAAGGCCAGTTCTGGTGGGGCTGGGAATCTCTCTTTCAGTAATTCATCCTCCTGGAGTAGTGGCTGTAGATCTTTTATGATTCTTCTTTTTCTAGCTCTAGACTGTATGTCAGTACAAGAGGGATTCTCTCTGTAGCTTTCTTCTCCTTAAACATAGTAGATGTTAAGTAGTAGTAGTAGTATGACGGCAGAAAAAGACCTGCACGGTCCATCCAGTCTGCCCAACAAGATAAACTCACATGTGCCATTTTTTGTGTATACCTTACCTTGATTTGTACCTGTCTTTTTCAGGGCACAGACCGTATACAGTGGGGGAAATAAGTATTTGATCCCTTGCTGATTTTGTAAGTTTGCCCACTGACAAAGACATGAGCAGCCCATAATTGAAGGGTAGGTTATTGGTAACAGTGAGAGATAGCACATCACAAATTAAATCCGGAAAATCACATTGTGGAAAGTATATGAATTTATTTGCATTCTGCAGAGGGAAATAAGTATTTGATCCCTCTGGCAAACAAGACCTAATACTTGGTGGCAAAACCCTTGTTGGCAAGCACAGCGGTCAGACGTCTTCTGTAGTTGATGATGAGGTTTGCACACATGTCAGGAGGAATTTTGGTCCACTCCTCTTTGCAGATCATCTCTAAATCATTAAGAGTTCTGGGCTGTCGCTTGGCAACTCGCAGCTTCAGCTCCCTCCATAAGTTTTCAATGGGATTAAGGTCTGGTGACTGGCTAGGCCACTCCATGACCCTAATGTGCTTCTTCCTGAGCCACTCCTTTGTTGCCTTGGCTGTATGTTTTGGGTCATTGTCGTGCTGGAAGACCCAGCCACGACCCATTTTTAAGGCCCTGGCGGAGGGAAGGAGGTTGTCACTCAGAATTGTACGGTACATGGCCCCATCCATTCTCCCATTGATGCGGTGAAGTAGTCCTGTGCCCTTAGCAGAGAAACACCCCCAAAACATAACATTTCCACCTCCATGCTTGACAGTGGGGACGGTGTTCTTTGGGTCATAGGCAGCATTTCTCTTCCTCCAAACACGGCGAGTTGAGTTCATGCCAAAGAGCTCAATTTTTGTCTCATCTGACCACAGCACCTTCTCCCAATCACTCTCGGCATCATCCAGGTGTTCACTGGCAAACTACAGACGGGCCGTCACATGTGCCTTCCGGAGCAGGGGGACCTTGCGGGCACTGCAGGATTGCAATCCGTTATGTCGTAATGTGTTACCAATGGTTTTCGTGGTGACAGTGGTCCCAGCTGCCTTGAGATCATTGACAAGTTCCCCCCTTGTAGTTGTAGGCTGATTTCTAACCTTCCTCATGATCAAGGATACCCCACGAGGTGAGATTTTGTGTGGAGCCCCAGATCTTTGTCGATTGACAGTCATTTTGTACTTCTTCCATTTTCTTACTATGGCACCAACAGTTGTCTCCTTCTCGCCCAGCGTCTTACTGATGGTTTTGTAGCCCATTCCAGCCTTGTGCAGGTGTATGATCTTGTCCCTGACATCCTTAGACAGCTCCTTGCTCTTGGCCATTTTGTAGAGGTTAGAGTCTGACTGATTCACTGAGTCTGTGGACAGGTGTCTTTCATACAGGTGACCATTGCCGACAGCTGTCTGTCATGCAGGTAACGAGTTGATTTGGAGCATCTACCTGGTCTGTAGGGGCCAGATCTCTTACTGGTTGGTGGGGGATCAATACTTATTTCCCTCTGCAGAATGCAAATAAATTCATATACTTTCCACAATGTGATTTTCCGGATTTAATTTGTGATGTGCTATCTCTCACTGTTACCAATAACCTACCCTTCAATTATGGGCTGCTCATGTCTTTGTCAGTGGGCAAACTTACAAAATCAGCAAGGGATCAAATACTTATTTCCCCCACTGTAAGTCTGCCCAGAATTATCCCCGCCTCCCAACCACCAGCCCCGCCTCCCACCACCGGCTAAGCTTCTGGGGATCCCTTCCTTCTGAGCAGGATTCCTTTATGTTTATCCCATGCATGTTTGAATTCCGTTACCGTTTTCCTCTCCACCACCTCCCGCAGGAGGGCATTCCAAGCATCCACCACTCTCTCCGTGAAAAAATACTTCCTGACATTTTCCTTGAGTCTGTCCCCCTTCAATCACATTTCATGTCCTCTCGTTCTACCGCCTTCCCATCTCCGGAAAAGGTTCATTTGCGGATTAATACCTTTCAAATATTTGAACATCTGTATTATATCACCCGTTTCTCCTTTCCTCCAGGGTATACATGTTCAGGTCAACAAGTCTCTCCTCATACGTCTGGCAAAGCAAATCTCATACCATTCTCGTAGCTTTTCTTTGCACCGCTTCCATTTTTTTAAAACATCCTTCGCAAGATACGGCCTCCAAAACTGAACACAATACTCCAGGTGGGGCCTCACCAACGTCTTATACAGGGGCATTAAAACAGCCTAGCAATCTTCTAGCTACGGCCACCGCCTTGTCACACTGTTTCGTCGCCTTCAGGTCCTCAGATACTATCACCCCAAGATCCCTCTCCCCGTCCGTACCTATCAGACTCTCACCGCCTAACACATACGTCTCCCATGGATTTCTACTCCCTAAGTGCATCACTTTGCATTTCTTCGCATTGAATTTTAATTGCCAAATGTTAGACCATTCTTCTAGCTTCCGCAGATTTTTTTTCATGCTTTCCACTCCCTCCGGGGTGTCCACTCTGTTGCAAATCTTGGTGTCATCCGCAAAAAGGCAAACTTTACCTTGTAAGTCTTTGGCAATGTCACTCACAAACATATTGAATAGAATCAGCCCCAGCACCGATCCCTGAGGCACTCCACTACTCACCTTTCCCTCCTCCGAGCGAACTCCATTTACAACCACCCTCTGGAGTCTGCCCGTCAACCAGTTCCTAATCCAGGTCACCACTTCGGGTCCTATCTTCAGCCCGTCTAGTTTATTCAAGAGCCTCCTGTGGGGAACCGTGTCAAAAGCTTTGCTGAAATCTAAGTAGATTACGTCCATAGCACGTCCTTGATTTAATTCTCCGGTCACCCAGTCAAAGAATTCAATGAGATTCGTTTGGCATGATTTCCCTTTGGTAAAACCATGTTGTCTCGGATCTTGCAACTTATTTGCTTCCAGGAAATTCACTATCCTTTCCTTCAGCATGGCTTCCATTGGCAGTGAGTTCTACCACTTAGCACCTTAGTCAGTGAAGTGAATCGACTTATAGTGCAATCTCTTGCAATCTGGAAGATGACGTCTAAGGTAGCCCCTAGACCCAGAGACTATATTATATAAAGGGGGGGGGGGGGAGATAATTATTAAGGGCTGCATGTAATTCGGTGTCATGCCATATAATATTTGAAAGACAAACACATAATTTAAAAATAATCCTGGCTTTAATGGGTAGCCAGTGCAGTTTGCATAATAATGAAGTGGCTTTATCAAAAAACGTATTTTGAGGGCAAGCCTAGCTACTGTATTTTGGGTCATTTGCAGCCATTTTAGGACAACCTCCTTACATCCAGTATATAGAATTGCAGTAATCGAATTGAGTTAAAAACAAGGATTGACCTAGCAGTCTAAAGATGTGAGAAATATGATCTGATTCTCCTCAGCTTCCAAAGAAGCCTAAAGGATTTTTTTTTTTTTTTTTACTACTGAAGAAACCTGAGGCTTCAAAGTGAGGTGACTGTCAATTAATACACCCAGTACCCTTCAGGAAGGTGTTGAACTTTAGTGTCTCCTAAATCCTTAGCAATCTTCTCTAGGTCAAACCAAACAGAAGTATGCCCCTAAAAGTGAATTTAGCCAGATGAGACCTGGAAGCTACATCAGCTGCCCAATATCTTAACCAAAGCTATTTTCTTGCAGAGACCGCTAGGGACATAGACTTAGCTGATGCTCACGGAATATCATACAAAGCATCTGCAAGGTTAAGACAGTGCTGCTTCCAAAGAAGGCAAAGTTAGGTGGAGAAGCTAAGGCAGACAATTGCCAAACCCAAGATAAAGAAGCTCTAGCAACAAGAGAGGTACAAACTGCTGCTTGGGAACTTAAAGCTGCTATTTGGAAAGCCAGTTTTAAAGAGGGCTCCAGTCTGCGGTCATGCACTCTCTACTAGGATAGTTGCCCTTTTAGTAACTGCCGTAATTACAGCATCCACTTTCAACAAAACAAACTACTCTAAGTCAGTTGATAGAAGGGGGGTAAAGTTTAGACGTAGTCCTTGCCACTTTTAAGCTAGAGTAAGGAGTGTCCTATTGAGCTACAATGAGTTCCCTCATAGCCTCATGAATATGAAAAGATTTAGAGGGTATTTTTGTACCAGACATTATAGAGGGGGCTGAGGATGCAGCCTGAGCAGAAGAGGTAATACTTAAAACTTCCACAGTTTTGGTTATTAATAAGGGGAGTTCTTCCTTAAGAAATAACTTAGCTGTTGTGGGATCACTCCCCCCCCCCCTTCTGTACCAGACATATCTGGTTCAGGCAAATCAGCAGAAAATGAATTCTCAAAAGTTTCTGATAATCTTTCCTCAAAATCTTGAGGAGATGAAGGAGAAAGCTCTTCCAACTCCTTAAGTGCAGACAATTTCCTCTTTTTTGAAAGATTCTCTTCAGAAAGAGGCTGAGAAACAGGAGTGAGAGAAACAGGCTGTTTGCTCTTTAACAGGAAAGCCAAATGTAAAAGGAGTACAAATTCAGGTGAAAAGGGCAGCGAGGAAGCCCCACCCCATGTGAGCTGGCTCCAGCATCTTAAATTTGGCAGAATTTGTAATTCAGAGAGTTTAATACAAATGTTACACAAGCCCGATGGTGACAGCCGACTACCACAGTGGGAACAGCTCAGCCGTGCTCTAGTACTCACAGTTTGTAGATAGCCAGCCTGTTTGCTTCAAAAGCATTGTAAAGTCCTATAACTTCCCACACCAAAACTAATTCTCAAAGAGAAATGCTAAGGTAATTCTTTTTTTTTTTTTTTTTTTTAAAGAGGCAGGTGAAAGTTAGCTAGGGAAGAAGAGGCAGAGAAGTGGTAATGGGGGTGCAGGAAGAGACCTAACACCACTAGGTTTACACCAGAGGCACAGTACTCTCTCAACCTCCACTGAACCTGGTAACAGAACAGACCATTTACAGAAGTCACAGAGCTGCACAGAAAACGTCTATCCGCCTGCTGGAAATAGAGAATACTGGCTGAGTTCTAATGCACAGGTGCTTGTACAGCATAGCTCGTCAGTGTTCTCTATCTCCGCCTGCTGGCAGATGGGCACTACCTATTTGTCTGGTCTGATCCTTTGGTGATGTAATGGAAAGAAGTATTCAAAATGAATTATAAAGCCACAATATAAAGAAATACACAAGTAAAAAAAAAATACAAAAATAACAAAAAACAAAGTAAAACACCACAGGTAAACCAAAAGGCAAGAAATCAAGATTTAAAAGCTCAGTACTTTGAAAAGTGAAAAACCCAACACTAGTTTACCAGGTTGCCTCATTCATGACAGAATTCTCTCAGGAAGATGTAATACGTGAAGATGATTTGCAAATATTTACCTTGATCAAGTATTTTTCCCATCTATCTACAGTCACGGACTTCCCAATCTTTCTCATTAATTTCAAGTGAAGCTCCACCAGCTGTTTTGGAACTAGAGTTCATAAAAATAAAAAAGAAGACAAAAAGAAGACTTCAGAAAATAGAAACAAACTGAAGATGATGCATAAATTATGTGAGATTATTAAAAAATATATAATCAACAAATGGAGAGAATCATTCTTGGAATAACCAGGGACTAATGCTGTTAAAAAAAAAAAAAGGCATGAAGAAATGTATGTATTTTTTTACATTTCTCCTCATCTTTTGTTGTATGTGGAATATCTGAGGGGTAAAGGTAATGTAAACATCAATGTTTTGCTATTTTTATACTGTGTAACACCATTTTTTAGCCATGTTATCTTAGAAAATGTTTGCCTTGTACCCACAATATATGAAAAGCAGCACAGCCTAAAACCTTAGGGAAAGATTCAAACAAAACTTCCAACAGCTAGAAAATGAGAGTAAGAACAGAAGGCAAAGCCAAGATTTATATTTCATTTAAACTACTCTGGAAATCAAACAGCAGATCTAACTGCAATCCAATGCAAGGCAGTGCTCTTCTAGAAAAGTTATGTACAAAGCTGTACAAGGAATCTGCTGAACTCATCAAACTTAGGACTGTCAAATAAGCCAAATTCTAGGATTTCCAAGCTGTAAATCAAGTTACTAGCCAATTAAGAAAAAACAGGAGAATCCGAAGAAAAGGAGCAGTTTGTATTAAATGGTTGACAGCAGCTGAGCAGACATTTAAAATAAGGTCTAGAGCTCAAAAATCTGTTGAAACTATACAGACACAAGTCTGAAGCACTTAACTCCTCAGTAGGATGCTTGGGAAACATTTATTATAAGAGAAACACCTAGGTGGTAACTGACTTGGTATTACTATGAACAAGACGCTTCCACCTCATTACATTATCCACAGGATCCTGAACTTGGTCCAACACCAACCTAACAGAATATAAAAACAAAACGCCTACAATCTTGCCAAAAGTGTCCACCATACAAGTAATATTCCCCACCACTAGATGTACATGCCTGCATTTAAATACTAAAGAAAATGGCAGAAGGAAGGATTAAATAATGATAAAGATCATAAAGTCCTGAGCATGAGGCATATTTGCTATATGCTGTATTAGGTAATACTGAGGAGTCAGGAGGGTGGCTAATTTTTAGTAAATTCTCACTTTATTGATTGGTATAATTCTTAATGACACTGCTGGCCTATTCCAAAGAAAGAGTAGAGTTTAGCTAACCATCAAATAATCCCAACAGATTGTACCACACATCTTGTTCCCATCATATATCTGCTCTTGGTCCCTCAGCTATATGGAATGCCATATTGTAGAAATTCTTTAGCATCATATCTATGTTATTGAATACTCTAATGCATGCTTATTAGGTGTATTATTAATATAATAATACACCTAATAAGTGGAGGAGTGGCCTAGTGGTTAGGGTGGTGGACTTTGGTCCTGGGGAACTGAGGAACTGAGTTCAATTCCCATTTCAGGCACAGGCAGCTCCTTGTGACTCTGGGCAAGTCACTTAACCCTCCATTGCCCCATGTAAGCCGCATTGAGCCTGCCATGAGTGGGAAAGTGCAGGGTACAAATGTAACAAAAATAAATAAAAATAATGCTAACATTGTATTGTATCTCTGGTTTTTTTAATTCTAGTGCTGTTAAATGTGTATATGTTTGATATTGTTTCATGGTAGTTCTACCTCATTCATTGTATTTAGGAAATATTCTTATTTATTTTTTAGATTTTGCTCACACCTTTTTCAGTAGTACCTCAAGGTGAGTTACATTCAGGTACACTGGATATTTCTCTGTCCCAGGACTCACAATCTAAGTTTGTACCTGAGGCAATGGAGGGTTAAGTGACTTGTCCAAGATCACAAGGAGCAGCAGTGGGGTTTGAACCGGCCATCTCTGGATTGCAAGACCAGTGCTCTAACCACTAGGCCACTCCTCCACTTCTTGGCTATTTTACTATTGTTATGCTGTTAACAAAATTGTAAGTTTTATATTAAAATGTACCTGCTGTACACCACCTTGGGCAAATCTTTTCATAAAGGCGGTTAATAAATCCCAATAAATAAATAAAATCACTTTCAGAAGAGTGACAGGGTATTATGGTTTTATCTTAAAATGTTTGCTATAATGAATATTACTGTTATTTTGCAATTTGATTTTTGAATTGTTTATATATTCATTTTATGAACTGCATTTTAGGAGAAATTAGATCTTACCTGATAATTTTCTTTTCATTAGTCCTTCCCACTATTCCAGAACCTGTGGGATAGTTGTGTCCATCAACCAGCAAGCGGAGATAGAGAACTGAAAACTCAACTGAGAGATATCTCTCTTGGCATCTAGTCCAGCTCCTCAGTATTTATGTGGACAAAGCAGTAAGGAAATAAAAAATCTCAGAATAAACACAACATCTTGCTAACCTAACACTAACCAGAAGAGCAAATACGTGTGGACCTCTCTCATCTCTGGATAACTTGTACAGAACAAGAGATATGAAAGAAGTACCATTCAAGGTGACAGTTTTGTTATTTGACACATTACTTTGCACTGTCTAAACATCTCAGAAACCTCGGGCAGGCCTCTGGAATAGTGGAGAAGGACCAATCAAAAAAAATGATCAGGTAAGACCTAACTTCTCCTTCCATCATGTAGCTTCCCACTATTCCAGAATCTGTAGGATGTTTAAAAGCAATCCCTGGAATGGGTCTGATCCTGGCACTGCCGGCCTGAGAACCGAAGCCCCAAAGCTGGCTTCCAAGTGCACTACAACATCTACCCTGCAATGCTTGAAGGTATGCAGTGTCAACCATGTCGCCAGCTTGCAAATATCCAACGGAGACCGTAAGGTAGTCTCCACCCAGGATGTTGATGTACGCCTCATATAGTGAGCCCACAAGGCCTGAGAAGCCTGCTTCCCCACAAGCAAAAAAGCTGACATGATAGTCTCCTTCAATCATCTAGCAACTGTGGGTTTGGAAGCCAAGAGGCCAAGTTTCTGTTTACAAAAAGCACAAACACTCTTATCCGATCTGCGAAACTCAACTTCCGGATATCTAATGAGGCCTCTATGCACATCGAGAAGCTTCAGGGAAAAATACTGAGCCTCCTCATCCCCTCTGTGAAAGGGCAGAAAATCTACAGATTGGTTGAGATGAAATGCTGATACCACTTTTGGAAGAAAAGAACCATGCACAGGAGACCCCCACCTCTAAAAAGCAGATAAAGGGTTCCCAACAAGAGAGCCTGAAGCTCCAAAACCCTATGTGCCTATGCAAAAGCCACCAAGAATGCTGTCTTAACCTAAGATCTTTCAAGGAAGCCTTCCAGTGTCTCAAAAGGAGGCTTCTGAAGAGCCAGAAGGACTAAATTAAGGTGCCACTCTGGACACTGCGTACGAAAGGAAAGCTGCAAGCGGCATACGAAGGAAAGCCGCAAGGGGCCCGTTCTACAAAAGAACTGAACAATATCCAGGTGAGCCACAAGAGATGTCTTCTGTAGTTGGTCCCTTAAACAGGCCAAAGCCGAAACCTGAACTTTTAGAGAACCCAATACCAATCCTTTCTAAAGACCTTCCTGGAGAAAGGCTAGGATGTGCGCGATCTGAGCAGAGAAGGGAGAAAGTTTGCTCTCAGAACACCAGCCCTCGAACGTCCTCCACACCCTTGTATACGACACGGACGTACAGTGTATCTGAGCCTGCAGCATAGTAGCAATGACTGAATCAGAATAACCTTTTCGTCTCAACCAAACCATTTCAATGGCCAAGCCTAAACCCAAAGCAGCACAGATCCTCCATGAATACCGGATTTTTCTTCAATAGGCCATGTACCTGTGCAAGACAGACAAGATCCCCGTCCAGCAGTCAAATCGGGTCCATTTACCAGGCCAACCTAGGGCTGTGAGAATTATTCGACCCCGGTGCAATACAATCCTTTTCAATACACGGCCTACCATGGCCCAAGGAGAGAACACATGATGTGTCTCTAGCCAGGGCTGCAGTAGGGCATCGATCCTCATCGAGCCCGTTTCTTTCCAACGGCTGAAGAACATGGGCACTTTGGCATTCATTTTCATCACCATCGTCCAGAAGCGAAGAATCAATTCAGTTCACTATCAGCTGAAAACCCTGGCTGGATAATTCCCTTTCTCCCGGGTCCAAGGAGTGCCTGTTGAGAAAGGATGCCTCCATATTCAAGGACCCAGCAATGTGAGCTGCCAACAAGCAGCAATTTTTCTCTGCCAATCTCAAGAAGGAGGCCGCCTGCCCCACCATCAGATGGCTGCAAATCCTGCCTTGCTTGTTGATATAAGCCACGACTGTCACTTTGTTGGAGAAAACTCGCATCGGGGCTCCTGCCAGTAAGAGAGTGAAATCGCTTAAGGTATTCCAAACTACCCTGAATGCCAAGCAATTTGTCGACCACTAAGACTTCTGTTCCATCCAGGTACCCTGTGCCAGATGGATCTTGCAATGAGTTCCCCAACCTGACTTGCTGGCATCCGTTGTTACTATTTCTTTATGAAACAATTTCAGCACTTTCAAATCATCCCCCTCCTCTAATGGCTCCTTCAACAAAGGCTCCTCTGAACAGACTGAGGTCACATCAGATAATGAGGGAGACGCAGAGATAGCCTCATCTGCCCACACCAGTAGATCTAAACGACATCTCTTAGAAGCAGGAGGGGCAGCTAGGTGAAAAACTGAAGCACCTTGCAGCTCCTCTGACTGTCCTTGCTTCAGTAAATAGGTTTGGTGTAAGAACAATATAAACTCTGGAGAAAACAAAAATACCAATGCAGCTGAATGCTGTTAGGCTCTGAAGCTGTAAAATGGCAGCTGCGCTCTGCGCATTATCAGAGGCTGTTCCTGTCAGTTGGCCCTGCCAAATGGCATCTGTTCCTGCACTCTCCTGCATCAAAATGCACACTGGCCCTGACAGAGAGCCCGAAGTCCCCAGCATATTCAGATACTGAACCAAATCCAAAGAAGTGTTGCTGCAATTTCCTCCACATCCTGCAGGATTCCTGACTTGCACGCATTGCAATGCCCTGCTGCCGGCCGGCAGGTCCCACAGAAGGGACACAGCTAAACTGCCTCTGCAGGAGTTGCCATTTACCCCATCACAACGTGGTCCGGAGAGGTGAGTCAGGACCCCTCCCCCTGCACCAAGTAGAACTTGCAGCCTTCCAAGCAGGTCTGACTCAAACTTTAGTCAGACTTACCACTGTCGGCTTCTCCCCCCAAGCTCACAGTCTTCACAAGTCTTACCCCCAGATGAGAAAGGATCAGGACTGATACTCTGTCCTGCGCTCTTTAGTAAACTTTTTTTTTTCCAGTTGTTGTGCTGGAAAAGGACAGCTCCACAGAAAATAGGGGAGAGGTGAAGGGAAGGAAGAAGTAAATTTGCAGGGCACCAGAGACAGGGATCTGAAATCCTCCAGATAGGACTCTGCAGACTCAAGCCACCTGCAAAGCTCAACTGGGAACCAAATGACCAACTGAACCAGGAGCAAATTATTCAGAAGCTGAAAAAGAGTGTCGATCCACCTGCTGGAGATAGAAAATACTGAGGAGCTGGACTGGATGCCACGAGAGATATATCTCAGCTCAGTTTTCAGATCTCTGTCTCCACTTGCTAGTGATGAACACAACTATCCCACAAGTTCTGGAATAGTGGGAAGCTAAGTAACAGAATAAACATTTGCTCTAGGCTGCTTTGGGCGAGCCATTGAGATGGGAGGTATAAATGTAATAAAACACAGACCACTTGTAGTCTACACCACAGAGAAAGCAAGAGGCTGGCAGCTGTGTAAATGTGGATGGAATGAGAGCATGAAGGAGAACTCAAACTTTTCTTAGCCTCAACTACAGTAAATCCATATGTTTGTCTAAACAGTGATATATACATCTAAAGAGTTACAGAAGTAATAGCAACAGATTAGAAAACTTATAAAGGGCACAGAGGATACCACCATGAATATAAAAAAGTCATGTTAAGAATTTTTAACCGCTGTCACTGAATAGGGGACATACAAGCCAGAAATCTTCACTCTGTTTATGTTCCCCATGTCATTTATGGGATTTTCATTTTGTTCATTTTCTCTTTTTTTTTTTTTTGTTTCATGGGCAACACCACAAATATAAAGGCCCTTTTACTATGCTGCTGTAAGCTTATCACAGTTTAAAATGGCTTACTGTGTTTTCCTGTGTTACGTTCAAAATGGGTGCATGCTAACCACGTGCCTAAAAATTATTTTAACATTTTTGTGGGATGAGAAGTGTCACATAGAGGGGAATTTTCGAAAGAGTCATCCAAGTTGTGATTTGGACGTCCTTGCAAAATGGCGAAATCCAGGGGTGGGGAAACCCGTATTTTTGAAACAAGATGACGTCCATCTTTTGTTTTGAAAATACCGTCAGAGACGTCCAAATCCTTAAATTTGGGCATTCCTAGATTTGGTCATCCCTAGACATGGACGTTTCTGACTTTCGGTGATTTTCGAAACCAAAGACATCCATGTATAAAACGGCCAAACGCAAGCCATTTGGTTGTGGGAGGAGCCAGCATTTGTAGTGCACTGGTCCCCCTGACATGCCAGGAGAGCAACCGGGAACCGTAGGGGGCACTGCAGTGGACTTCATAAATTGCTCGCAGCTGCTGAGCCCCCCAAAACCCACTACCTACAACTGTACACCACTACCATAGCCCTTATGAGTGAATGGGGGCACCAATATATGGGTACAGTGGGTTTCTGGTGGGTTTTGGAGAGCTCGCTGTTCCCTCCACAAATGTAACAGGTATAGGCCTGGGTCCGCCTGTCTGAAGTGCACTGCAGTACCCACTAAAACTGCTCCAGAGACCTGAATGCGCTGGTAGCAGTTGTCCTGGTTCTAGTGGAGAATAATTAATATTTTTTTACCAGAGACTGAGGGATTTTTGTTTGCATTATCCGAAGATGGATCTGAGTATGACATCTGAGGCTGGTATAGAGGCTGGCACGACATATTTTGAAAGATGGTTTTTGAGAGTGGGAGGGGTTTAGTGACCACTGGGGGAGTAACGGGAGGTCATCCCCTATTCTCTCCGGTGGCCATCTGGTCATTTCAGGCACCTTTTTGTGCCTTAGGACAAGAAGCACTAAACTAAACGAGCCTTTAACGACACTTAAACAAGTTTTTAACCCTGGCATGTACTAAAGCCCAATTTCCGACATGGTAGCAGCAAACGAAAACGGAATGCAGATGAGCAAATTGTGTAGAAACCCTATTGAAATGAGATGCACTAAGGTTTTCCGCTTGCCCTAACGCTGGAAAACTCTGGGAAAGCTAACGAGAGGTCTGTACCTCTCGTTGGGGCTGCCCGGCTTCAAAAACAATGTGAGAAAAAAAATCAGGAGGGGGCAAAGACGCTCATCAGGAGCGTCATTTATGAACGGCCTTGCCCCCCTTGCCCGAGGTCGCCGCTCCTCCCCTCTGCATTAAAATCGTGACTTTTTTATGCAGCCCCAGCCCCGCTCCCTCCCTCCCTTCCTTTCTCCTTTTTTAGAAAAAACATCTCCCGCCATCCTCTGCCCCATGCCCTGCCCCCACCGCCCCCCCTGAGGTGGTCTCCGCCGCTCCCCCCTCCACCGGGCCCCCTTCCGTCTGAAACCAGGCCTGCGCAGCACCTCTCACCTCTGTGTGAAGGCGCTGCAAGGGCAATAACAGCTGATCGCCTCCTCCGACGTCCCTCCATTCCTCCTGGGCCTGCCCTCGTCTGACGTAAGTAACCTAGTGGGGAGCAGCGGTGACTTCGGGTGGGGGGGGGGGGAGGCCATCCATAAAGGGCGTGTTTTTTTTTTTTACGTTTTTGGCATGCGCACAGCAGCCAGCATAACACTTGGCTGCTCTGCGCATGCTTTACGGGCCGATTATCGACGGTTTTAACGAATGGTTAGAGAATGCAAGTGAGCTGCAACGAGCAGCTCATTTGCATTCCCTTTCCTTCGTGCATAGCTGTTCCGTACCGATTCGTTATGGAATTCAGTACGTAACGGCTCTAACGAGGACTTTTGTGCATCTTGCCCCTAGTCCTAAGAAAAATAGGTTCGGGTGAAAACGTCCAAGTGTTCGTCAGGGACGTCCTTGTTTTTTTCGATTATGGGTCAAAGACATCCAACTGTTAGGCACGCCCAAGACCCACCTTCGCTACGCCTCCGACACGCCCCCTTGAACTTTGGCCGTCCTTGCGACTGAGTGCAGTTGGAGACATCCTAAATCGGGTTTCGATTATACCGATTTTGACGTCCCTGGGAGGACGTCCATCTTCCGATTTATGTCGAAAGATGGACGTCCTTCTCTTTTGAAAATGAGCCCAATAGTAACATAGTAGATGATGGCAAAGACCTGTACAGTCCATCTACCCAACAAGATAAACTCATAAGGTATGATGTGCCTGAGAAGAGTTGGTGTGACAGAGTGGGCAGCTATATTACAGCACGCTAACTAGTTAAGTGCAGGATTACCAAATGAGCCCTTACCACCTACACAACAGGTGTCGGTAAGCGTTCATGTGGTATTTCTTTTTAATGGCCACACATTATTGGCAATATTAGTGCATGGCCATTAATAGCAAAAAAAAAGAAAATCTGCCATCTTCCAGCTGTAGTAAAAATGGCCTTGGTGCATGGGACAAACACCACATTAAGGGCACACTAAGGTCACTTTTTAACTGCAGTTTAGTAAAAGGACCCCATTGTGCCTTATTTCTCGATAGTATACATGGAACAGCAGGTGTACAATCCCAAACAAGGCCATAGAGGGGTGTGATCTGCACAGAGCAGTAGTTACAACTCTAAACAAGGACACTGTAGGTACAACTGTAGCCGCCTTACTGGGCAGACTAGATGGGACTATACTGGCCTTTATCTGCTGTCACTTAATATGCTACAATGTTCTTCTAGTTTGTCTACTGATAAATAGTGCACAGTTATGAGCAACAGTTAGAACGTAAGCATTGCCATACTTGGACAGACTGAAGGTCCATCAAGCCCAGTACCCTGTTTCTAATAGTGGCCAATCAAGGTCACAAGTACCTGGCAACATCCCAAAACAGTAAGACAGATTTTATGCTGCTTATCCTAGAAATATGCAGTGGCTTTTCCTAAGTCCATTTTAATAATGGCTTATGGACTTTTCTTTTAGGAAATTATCCTACCCTTTTTTTAAACCCTGCTAACTGCTTTTACCACATTCTCCGGCAACAAATTCCAGAGTTTAATTACACATTGAGTGAAGAAATATTTTCTCTGGTTTGTTTTAAATTTACTTAGTAGCTTCATTATATAGTACCATAGTAAGTGATGGCAGATAAAGATCTGAACAGTCTACCCAACAGTCACATTAGTTATCAATTCAAATTTTAAATCAACAATTAACATGATATTATAGGCTTGATCATGGTATTTCTTTGGTGTTTCTGGAACATAAGACCACAGAAGTCTGTCTGGCACTGTCCTTATGTTCCAACTACTGGAGCTGCCATCAAAGACCACTTCAGCCTATCCGAATTCGTCTTGTCATTTGCGGGACAAAGACTGTAAATGTCTGCTCAGCAAGATTGCGTGCCCCCTAGTCTTAGTATTTCTGGAAAGAGCGAACAAGCAATTCATGTCTATCCATTCCACTCAGTATATTATAGACCTCTATTATATCTCATATCTCGATCACATCTTCTCCAAGCTGAAGAGCCCTAGTCGCTTTAGCCTTTCCTCATAAGGAAGTTGTCCCATCCCCTTTATCTTTTTTGTCACCCTTCTCTGTACTTTTTCTAATTTAGCTCTTTTGAGTTGCGGTGACCAGGACTGCACACGGTATTTGAGGTGTGGTAGCAACATGGAGCAATACAAAGGCATTACAACAATCATTTTTGTTTTCCATTCCTTTCCTAATAATTCCTAACATTCTATTTCCTTTCTTAGACATCGCTGCACACTATGCAAAGGGTTTCAATGTATCATCAATGACATCTACATTCTTTTTCTGGGTTATTTGGTTAAAAAGGGCCCAGCAGTAGCCATTTTTGCCATGCGCCAGGACCCTTTTTACCACAGCGGGTAAAAAGCCTGAGAAAATACATGGTCATGCAGTAAGTTTGTACTTACCGTGTGGTCATGTAGGTCCCGTGCTACCCCGGCGGTAACCCCGCGGTATATATTTTTTTAATCCAGCAGCACTGGAAATGGAACGCGCTGGAAGCAGAACTACTGCCAGTGACCAAGTTGGGCTGGCGGTAGGTCCGGATTGCCACATGGCAACCCTTTAGTAAAAGGGCCCCTGTTTTATTCCATAGTGCTGAAGAAAAATATATATACCATTACACCTTATTGCGCCCCAGTACTGCCATATTAGGCAGATCTGTAATTGCTCACTTGCAAAGGGATCAGGAGATCCCAAAGTCAAGCCTGGTCGCTCATGAGGACCTGGTTAGATAGAAAAAAACAAAGCTAAAAACAAATGAATGTACATCCCTACAGCTAGGCTTCCAACATTTAGACTATAAGCCCAACAAGGGACAGAACTACACCTGAATGTAACTCACCTTGACCTACTACTGAAAATGTATACACTAAATACATAAATAACTGGCCTTCCAGAATGCTAATATTCTTCACACTGTAAAATGTACTACCTTATACAAGGGGTTCTCAAACCAGTTCTCGGTACACATCTAACCAATCAGATTATCAAGATACCCACAATGAGCATGAATAAGTTTGAATGAACTACCTCCATTCTATGCAAATCTATTTCATGTATATTCATTGCAGATATCCCAAAAAACCTGTCTGGCTAGATGTGACCCGAGATCTGGGTTGAGAACCCTTGTCTTATACAGACTCTAGAAACAAGGAGGACTGGACATGCCGAAAATTAAATTTGTACTTTTGAGATCCACAACTAGCACAGATCAGAAATTGGTGGCAAGGAAGGGGCTACACACTGGAATAGTGCTTTCCAACTGGAAACTTTCCTCCAGGAACTTAAGGAAAAAAAAAGTTTGGCCAAGTTCCTGGAGGAAACGTCCATAGTCTGATATTGAGACAGTCATAGGGAAGGCCACTGCTTGTCCCTGGGAACAGTAGCATGAATTTTGCTACTATTTGGTATTCTGTCAGATACTTATGTCCCGAGTTGGCCACTGCTGGAAGCAGGATACTGGGCTAGTTGGACCATTGGTCTGATCTAGAATAGCTATTCTTATGCAATCCCAAAGCACAGCTAAGTATTCAAAAATGTGTATTGTAAACATTAGATGTAAAACCGATTGATGGGCTGTAGATGAAATAAAAGAAAGGAAATCTAAAAGGCAGTGTGTACAAGGGAGAAGACACATGATCGTAAGAAAAGCCAGGGAAGCACTGAAAGATGGAGGAAAAAAAAAGGTGGCACGGGAGGACAAGGTGATGGTGCAGTGTGTTAACATACTGTATAAAGTACAAAACAGGATCTGGCGACCTATGACCAATATGCTGCCTGTTAATTCTGAAGATACAGGAGTCATGCTGCAAAGCAGAGAGGTATGTGTGGCTACACAAACGATGACCCAAATAAACTCCAGCATGCTTAAAGGGCACCACTGACAGCTCATGTTGCTGTGAAGTACCGAGAACACAGAGTAAAGATCACGTGCTGGTCTGGACCTCAGCATCAGGCACTGGTGACTTTCTTCCATAACCCACATGTGGTCTAAGGCATACAGACTGGGGGAAACTGCAATGGATCAAGGTTTGGTCTGCTTCCAGTAGCAGGAGAGATCCGTTATACTTGCCAAATTTGCCAGGAGACTGTAAAGCTGTCAATAAAATATGGGGTAAGTGTATAGATAGTTGGGATAGAGTCCTATTGCCAAATGGTATACTTGCTCCCTCCCCTTGTGGACAAACATAAATCTTATAATAGTTTATTTATTAAAAGGCTTATCATTTCCTTCCTGATAGTACATTTGTGAAGTCAGCTCCAGTATTCCTAAAAACAAAGGCAATATGCTAACCCTACTAATGCTTTCTCTTGCCAAGTTCAGCTATTGATACTACAGTGGCCAGGATCAGTAAGCAGGTGTTTTCAGTCATGGGCCACACACTTGGGTTTCTCAAATTCTCTGTGTTGTCCTAGTGCAATTTATGATTTCAAGTATTTCTGGCATATACTTTTAATGGCTATCATTGGTCGTAGATGTTGCTGTGCACTGTGAATCGGTTAGCTGCTTACTGACACAGACGGGCACTATCAGGTGAAGTTGCATGGTTCACAGAGCTGTCCCAGGGGCATCTGATGCCCTAGGTGAACTTTCAGCAATGCGCACGTCACCTCCTAACCAGCTCTCAGGGGCAGCTTAAAGTCCTCTCCATACCCCCTCCCCCCCACCTGTCTAACATCTCTTCTTTCCCTTCTTATTCCCCCCAGTCCAGCATCTCTCCTTCACCTTTTTAAACTCCTCCCATCCCTCTCATTTCTTCTTCTCCTCTCCACCCACCTCCAAGTCCAGCATCTTATTTCCGCCTTCCCTCCCAAAATCCAGCATCTCACCTCCTCTTCCTTATCTCTGTCCCACATCCAGCATTCTTCCTATGTGCCATTGCACGTCTTTCTAGGCTGCTTCAAATGCACGCCAAGCCAGTGCAGGACCTTTCAGTGGAGATTCATGCTCAAGAACTGCTGCCTCCTGCCCCCCCCCTTTTTTTTAAGCAAGCTGCATTAAAATTTTGTAGTTAGCACATGGTAATCACCAAAATTAACACTCTGTTAACTGCTTTGGATGTGCACAGCATCTTCCTATATATAAAGGTAGTTAACACAAACTAAACACCTAGGGCCAGATTCTATAAATGGCACTCAAAAGTAGATGGTTCAGTGAAGGTCTGCCGAAGCGCAGGAACACTGAGATCCCACTGTAAAATACAGAGAAACGAAAGGAGTGGGAAATAGACCTGGCTGATCAGGAGTGAACAAGGAGACTTCAAATAATGATAAACTGTTTATTAGTAAAGACTCAACACAGAACCATGTTTCAGCAGCGAGCCTGCTTCAGGAGTCTTTATGTAACATATGTAAGATCAGCAAAGGGTAAATGACAAACTGCAGACAGCTCATCTTATGCCTGTTTTCTAGTATTTTAACGAAGGTCTTTTTCAAGACCATATTTTTACATCTGCTTGTATCATCGTCATTTACCCTTTGATTTATCACATTATACCCCACGTTTGCAGGCTCAATGTGGCTTACAATAGACCGAAAAGGCTATCGCCAGTCCAGTAGTTATACAAATACAATAGATTGTGGTGGTCAGCGTGGATAGAAAGAACAGGGTATAAGGGAAAAAGGGTAAAGGTAAGAGAGTCCATTTATATGCTGTTTTGAAGGACTTTGGGTTTTATGTTGGAGCCTGGGGGTAGGCCTTCCGGAATAGGCTGGTCTTGAGTAATTTCCTAAAGTTGAGATGGTTTTGAGTAGTTTTGACAGCTTTTGGCAGTGCATTCCACAATTGGGTGCTGATAAAGGAAAAGGATGACGCATAAGTGGATTTATATTTGAGGCCGTTACAGGTAGGATAATGGCAATTTAGGAATGAACAGGATGTGCTTGATGTATTCCTAGCTGGAAGGTTGATTAGGGTGTTCATGTATCCTGGGGCTTCTCCATAAAGAATTTTGTGGACTAGGGAGCAGATTTTGGAGGTAATTCGTTCCTTTATTGGGAGCCAGTGCAATTTCTCTCGAAGGGGCTTTGAACTTTCAAATTTAGATTTGCCAAAGATTAGTCTTGCTGCTGTGTTTTGGGCAGTCTGAAGTTTCTTTACAAGTTGTTCTTTGCATCCTGCGTATATTCCATTACAGTAGTCTAGGTTACTTAATATCAGTGATTGACCTAGATATCAAAATACTTCTCTAGGGAAGAAAGATTTTATCCGTTTGAGTTTCCACAATGAAAAGAACATTTTCTTTGCAGTGGAATTAGTTTGGCTAACTAGCAACAGGCTGCGATCGATAATTACCCCAAGTATTTTTAGGCTCTCAGAGATAGGAAGGGTGAGGTTTGGAGTTATTAAAGATGAAGGTTTAAACCTATTATGGATAGATGAAAGGATAAGGCATTGCGTTTTCTCATTATTCAGCTTCATTTGAAAAGTAATAGCCCATTTGTTCATAATATGCAAGCCAAGATTGATTTCTTTGGATGATTTCGAACAAGTCATTTCTGTTTGTTATACTACTATGTTTCTTCTTTATCATGTTGCCCAAGATCCTACTGTAATACTAAATGTATATTTTCTAACACATTTCCATTATTCATGATGTATTGTAAGCCACATTGCGCCTGCAAAGAGGTGGGAAAATGTGGGATACAAATGCAATAAATAAATAAAGGGGATGTAGACTGTGATGTCATCAGCATAGATAAATGGGTTGAGGCCAAGATTGGATAAGGATTTAGTCAAAGGGATCAACATTATGTTGAACAGTGGTAGGGGATAAAGGCGAGCCTTGTGGGAACTCCACAGTAGGCTTTCCACGGCGGTGATAGTGTTGAATTAGATTTTACATGGTAAGTCCTAGAGGTAAGAAAACCCTTTATCCATCTAAATACATTTCCCCCATACCAAAGTAATCGAGAAGGTATAATAGAATGTCATGGTTTACCATGTCAAAAGCACTTAACATGTCAAATTGGAGAAGGAGTATGCTATTGCCTACTACTATTTCCTTTTTAAAGTTGGTCAAGAGGGTAATTAGCGCGGTTTCGGTGCTATGAAGGGGCGGAATCCTGCAATTGGATGATAATTAATTAGCGAGATCGTTACTTTTTTTCTTGACATCCTTAGATACTGGAGTGAGTAGGATGTTGCCCAGATCCTCCGGGAAGAAGCAATTTGCAAGCATGAAGTTTAGATGATCAGTGAGGTCTGCGGTGAAGCAGACAGGGACGGATTTAAGTGGTTGGGGCAGATATCAGTACAATAGGTACTTGAAAATCTATGGATCCCCTGGGAAACTGAATCTTTGGTTAATGGTGCAAATGCCGATAAGTTCCGATCTGCTGGGTACTCTCCCGCAATTGAATCCAGGTCACTTATGAAATGATCAAGTTCAGAGTTGTGCTTTGGTAATGAATTGCATAATTTTGTTATTTTTTCTTTAAAAAATGTGGCAACACTGACAGCAGGTGTATCAGTATTGAGAGAAGTGTAGTATCTGTTAATCTGTTGATGAAATAATAATAAAGTTTCTTCAGGTCTTTGTAGTTTGGGCCTATTTTTGTTTTATAGTAAAGCCTTTTGGACTGCCTTATAGCATATTTGTATTTTCTATGCATTTGTTTCCATGCATTAAAAGTAACTTCATTTTTTTCCCTTTCTCCATGCTCGCTCATGTTTCCTGGAAAGGGTTTTGAGTTTTCTTAAATCATCATTGAACCCGGGCATCGGGTCATGACGCTTTGATTTTCGTGTTCTTACTGGAGCTAAAACATCTAATATGTTTCTACATCTTTCATCCCAGAGAGGAAGTCTGTACAAGCTGACCATTCGTTATCATAGAACAGTTGCCAGAACATCTTAGCGTCAATTTGACCTCTTGTACAATAAGTCATAAGATTGACTGTGCGGGGAGAACCTTTCTTCCGCAATAATAGGGTTAAATTTAATTTGTAGTGATCAACCAAGGGGTTTCAGACCAGTTAGTATATGTTATTTGTAGGTTGAAATCAGTGGCCAATTTGTATG
Organism: Microcaecilia unicolor; assembly: GCF_901765095.1. Classification (NCBI taxonomy): domain Eukaryota; kingdom Metazoa; phylum Chordata; class Amphibia; order Gymnophiona; family Siphonopidae; genus Microcaecilia; species Microcaecilia unicolor. The sequence goes on from NC_044034.1 coordinate 28,344,513, forward strand.
AAAGTAGAACAAGTGTGTGCCCTTTGATATGAGTAGCTTGCAGATTTGACCATGAGAGATCACAGGAATGGAGAAAATCCATACACTCACGTGTATTAATTGAGTGAGGATCCTCTAGGTGAAGGTTTATGTCACCTAATATAAGAATGTTGGAATTATATACACGTGTTGGAGACAAAGTCCATGAAGGTAGGCTGGCTGTCATTCCAATTACCGGGTGGTCTATAGAAGAGGATGCAGATCAGGTGACCATGCAAGGATTTATTAAATATTCTGAACGAGGCAATTTCTAGATGAGATGAGGTGAATTCGGCGGTGATTTCAATTGTGAAATTAGAACGATAGATGAGTGCAATGCCTCCACCTCGTTTATTCTTTCTGGACCAGTGGATAATTTTAAAACCTGGAGAGCATAGTTCAAGAATTATCGGATCAGTTTGGGAGTGAATCCAGGTTTCAGTGATGAAAATGAGATCAAGGTTTTCTGACGTAATCCAATCTGAAATAATTGTAGTTTTATTGACAACAGATCTAGCATTAATGTAGCCCACTGAAATATTTCGGTAAGAGGCCTCTAAGTATGGGGAAGTGGAAATTTTTTTAAAGTTGCCTTTCAATAGTTGGAGAGTAATTATAATAACCAGCCATACCAGTCAATAGAAGCTTATCACGATTAGACATTCTACATTTATAAAGGTGGTTTTTGGTAAGAAGAGAGGTGAAGCGTCTATACAGTCCATGTTGATTTTGTATAATGGGAATAAAGTTAAAATCTGCTCTCTTCATCCGTCTGCTCCGGCCCCCAAGGCAGCTAGTGCGGCGAACCACAAGGGATAGGAGATCCTGGAGTTATGGTTTAGGCAGAGTACAGCTAATGGAGGCAGGAATATTTCCCGTTCAAAAAATTTAAAAGACCTAGAGAAAGGAGAGACAATGATTAGTTGGCAATCAATCGGTCTCAGGCCGTCCTAAGCGTTGTTTCGGTGGAGAGGCGCAGGTGGCAGGTACTGGAGCTACAGTTCTCGCTCCGTATAGTTATGGAGCCAAGCAGCGACGTCAACTGCCAAATTCAAGCTTGGGGTCGTTCGCCAGCCAAATGGGTGATTGTGGAGGGTGAAGTGTTGGTTGCAGCTGAAGTGCAGGAGATGATCGCAGGCCAGCGGAATAGTAGAAAGACAGTCAGTGTAGGAGAGTTTAGTCGGATGATGGTCCACAACACAGGGGATGTCCTTGTTCATTCCTGGTCGGTCTAGTCTATTTCCCACTCCTTTCGTTTCACTCAAAAGTAGATGCCAAAAAAATTGGCATGAAGCACTATTCTGTAAAGGGGCATGCCCCCTTTATAGAATACTGCTTAAGCACAGATCTTGTGCCTAACTTTGGGCACCAGATTTATGCCTGCTGAACCCTGGTATAAATGCTGGCACCCACATTATGCATACTGACCCAATTAGCTATGTGCACCAATTTTCGGAACTCCCCTGATATGCCCCCTTTTGGGATACACGCTATGGGAGATAGGTGCACTGGCTTATAGACAAGCACACAGCCAGATACATGCTCAAACTCTGAGTGCCAATTACCATTAATTGTCAGCACCCAATTATTGTTATTGGAGCTTGTTAAGCAACTAATTTGCATGTACATCTCAGGCACACGCACAAAGCTGAGCGCCATATATAGAACTCAGGGGTTAATGCTATCCTCAGAAGGTAGTGTTAACTGGCCCATGTTTTCTACTGTGTTAACATACAACATGCCATACTGTATTGCACATTAAGGTGCAAGACAGTCCCCACCCAACTCCTACCCCACTACTTGTTAAATGAACACAGCAGTGGTGTAGCTAGGTGGGGTCACAGGGGCCTGGGCCTTCCCAAATTTCCTCTGGGCCCCTGGGTTTCTGACTGGGGTCCCCAACACCTGCCTGCTGAAGTATTGTCCAGCACTGGTCTCCTGCGCCGATGTGTTGCCTGTCCTGCTCTTTCCCCTCAAGCCCGGCACGGTCCTTTTAGTGAAACTAGCATGCTCAATTTCACTAAAAGGAGCACGCAGGAGACCGGTGCTGGACGCTTCAGCTGGCTGGGGATGGGGACCCCCACCAGCCAAGTTATTTGCTGTGGCATGGGTGGGGAGCGGCAGGGCAGCATGGGGGTGCGGCACACCAAAATATGCTCCCACCCCCCCACCGCAAGATCTGGCTACACCCCTGAAATACAGGTATTAGCATGTGGTGTTAAATCACTGCATTGCACTGATCTTCATCTGCTGTCACAGTAAATGACAGCAGATGAAGATCAGTATGATCCATCTAGTCTGACCAGCAAGGTGGCTATAGATGTACCTGTCATGCCCTTGCCTTGGAAACAAAGGGAACCTACTTTAGCCTGAGTGGCAGTAACAGCTGGAAGGAGGGAGACACATCTAGGTCTTTCTGAGCACTGCACAGGCAAACTGGGTGAACAACAAATTGCTCCTGCGTCAGCTGTAGAATCTGAGATTAGCCTCATCTGGAGGAACACACATGGTAACTAGTTAATAGACTTTTGTAAACAGGGCTGTGCTATTTATTCCACTCTGGAGGAATATATAAGCGGGAAAAGTATGCAGAGCGTGTCTCATGGAATTCTTTCCAATCCCTTGGCATGTGCATATGCTTTTATATCAAAGTTGCCCAGGGACAGCTCAAGACATTGTGGCACCCTGAGCCGACTTTTGTGCCCCATCTTGGAGACAATCTTGTGGTGTGGTATATAGAGCTTGGGGCTCAAATTGTGACATTAGCCCTATGAAAGAAAGTACATTTTCTAACTTAAATTGCACTGTTCATACAATGATGTTGCAAGACAAATAGGATTGCCGCTATGCTGTAGGAAACGACTTGATAGCCTTCCGAAAATTACTAAAGACCAACCTGTTCAAAAAGACTTTTCATAATGATCCTTCATAAATGACCTGACTTCAAATCTCTATCAGAATAAGATAACATTGAACTCTTTTTACTTGTTTACTTCAACTACTTTCTCACTAAATGAACATTATGCATTACTCCCTTATCTCTTACACCTGTTATGAACTGTTTATACAATTAATTTATTTTAATAGTTTGCACCCTAAACCTTATGATACCTTGTTTTTCTCATTCTGTAAATGGCGATAGCCACTACGGCTTATGTAAGCCACATTGAGCCTGCAAAAAGGTGGGAAAATGTGGGACACAAATGCAACAAATAAACACTGTGGGCCCCTTCTTTTTTTCAAGTGAAATATGCTTTAATTTTTATTCTGTATAAAGGTGGAAAAAGAGGAGAAAGATAGGCAGATCACTCTGGGTGCAAGACAGTGGTGTAACCAGACCTGAGTTTAGATGGGTCTTCCAAAATTCCCCCCCGCCCTGCATCTCTCTCCCTTTAGTCCACCCCTGGATCCAGTACTTGTCTCCTGGCCACAGCCCAAACCCCCACCCCAGGTCTACCTCAGCACCTTTGAAGGCTGAACCAGCAATACACAACTACCTGCACTAGCCTCGCAGGCTTCCTTTTGCCGCATCCCGCCGGAGAGGTAAAAGGAAGTAATGTCAGCACGGGCAGGACACGGCAGAGGGAAGCCTGCAGGGCTAGCACAGGCAGCAGATGTGCATCGCTGGAGTTGCCCAGAAAGGTGCTGAAGTAGATTGGGTAGGGGGGTGGGGAAATTGCCAGGCCATATTGGAGGGCTGGGGGGAGACAAAGTGCCAGATTTGGGAGTGGAAGAGAGGGAAGTCAAGCAGCTAGTGCTGAACTGTTTTGGGGGATCAGACCAAGGAGGTTTGATTAACAGGAAACAACAGGAACGTGCTTAACCTGTTATCTGAGCTGAAGCCAGTCGGGGAACTTGTCGCCCTATTATATTTGTTTGGGTGTACCAAGATGGCAGCAGCTGCATTGGGGAGAATGAAAGCCTCCTTGGCTGGATTAGTTTCAGCTTTGTGACATCATGCCATCTCCTGTTAATCAAACCTCCCTGGGCCCACCTATAGCTACACCACTGGTGTAAGCAGCTCAGGTTTCATGTGCACAAGTTGCAAAAAGGCCTCATAGCGTTTTTCTTTTAAGCTACAATTCTGAGTCCCCCAAGGGAGATGTAATGTTTTACCACAGCTGTTACAGCATGCCCATGAGTTGTCATAGTGTGCACTATATTTTCTTGCTTCTGGATTGTTCGACTGTGGGTGGGCAGGACTACTCTACTTTCTCCTTTCACTTTAGCCATGTGCTGCAGACAATGCAAAGGGTGTTTACTATCTCATAATAAACAGATTTTTTTTTCACGCAATATATATTAAGCATTGAAATTCATAACCAGAGGATATGGTAAAAGTAGACTGCATAGCTAGTGGAGTTAAAAAAATAAAATAAAAAGCAGACCTGGGAAAACCAGTGCTTATCCTGGGGGTAAGTAGAATGGAATCTAGCTACTTTTTAGGATCCTGCCAAGTACTTCTGACCTGGACTGGCCACTGCTGGAAACAGGATACTGGTTTGATGGACCTTAGGATTTGCCATATTGGGATAGACCAATGTTCTTATCCATACACCAAGATGGAATGAGAACATGAAGCAAGCTTTCTATGGCCTTACTGGCAGGCCCATTGTGATGAGAGCGAGAGACTGCATCCACGCAGCTCTTCTGCCACTAGCACTGTAGGAGATAACATCCTGAACTGGAAGTATTTTGATTCTGAATTTACAACTCATGTGCGACTCCAACTTGTTTACTTAAAATCACTTCTATACCACCAAATTCCCAGGCTACTGTCATGATTGCTATACCTGCCCATGACTGCCAGCAATTTTGCAGAGGGCAACTGTCATAAGAGCTAGCAGTATACCTGGAGAAATGTACCCTGTCCCTCCCTGCATACATCTAGTAGCGCTATAGAAATAAGTAGTAGTAATAAGTGGTAATAATCCCAGGAGCAAGATACCCTCGGCAAAAGTATACGCCCAGCACCTGTCCTGATAGCACTGGACACTATACTATATACTTGGGAACAATCAATCCTGTCACATCTTAACGTGCCTTAGACCCCTACAGCCTGCACAGAAAAAAGGATGTAATATGCATTATATTAATTTTTTTTTAAAGAAAATGCAGTCTACAGCTCAAAGTCATGGCTGCTTATCCCTATACTGATAAGACAGCTGAAGTGTGGAGATACACCACAACAAAATCAGTGACAAACCTTTTGGGTACTGACAACTGTGTTGGCACACTGCACACTATGCCACCAACATAAAGGACACCAAGAGGGAAAAAAAAACCCCCATTGAGAAAGATCCTCACTCCCCCCCCCCCCCATCCCTTTAAATGAATCAAACACCCCTAACAGGAGGAACGTGGTATGCAAATGAACCAGAGACTGTGTTTCATGTAAGTCTGTACATCTAACCTACTCTCTGGATTGGGGAGGGAATGTGTAGGGCTTAGGAACAGGCCCCAAAAGCCTAATGATATTAGCGTTGGGAGGGGAATGCCACCAAGGCCACTGCGTGGAGGAGGGAAAGGATGGTTATAGACCTTCAAGGCCAACAGTGGAGCGGGTAAGATGTGTGGAAGAGTTGGCCATGTGTCTCCAAAACATGATTAGGTTGAGGAGTAAACAGCCCTGAAAGGCTAGCAAGTAAAAACACAAAGGGCCCGATACCTACCGAACCACCAACATGCTTTTTAGACCGGTTCAAGCTGGTTCAGCAAGAATGTTATTCAGTGGGAGATGCACAAAGGGGCTCTGCGGGCTTTTTACCGTGTGGGACAGCTGACAATGGGAATCCTATGGTAATCTATTTAGCATTCAAACATAAATGCCGAGCTAAGTACAGTAGCAGCCCCTACATTTACCATAGAATTTTAAGGGGAGGTCTGGAACTGTCGGTCTTCAACGCTGCAGATACTGCACAACTCAGCCACTCCTGCCTGCTTTACCCTTCTCCCTCAATTGTGGCTCCATCTTTCCCTCTAGAGGACAGCTTCATGTGTACCGGGGGGAGGGGGGGGAGGGGGGGGGGGGAGAATGGGGACAGGAGGAAAGGGACCTGGGGAGACACGAGATCCGCTGGAGTCGAAGATCACAGTGAAGTGTGGGAGTTGGAGTCGGTACCACCACTTCCTCTCTCCTCTGCGCCTGGCCTGGAGCCTTGAGATCTGCTCACAGCCCCGGAACACATCTCCTCACAGCACTTTTGAAGGAAAAAAGAAAAAAAAAACCCTACTCCCGGTTTTCATACATGTAGCTTGTATGCATGCCTGAATGCCGAGTGGTAGCTGTTTTGAACGTACGCAGAGCAGCCAGGCTTAGCGATTGGTTGTTCTGCGCATGCACTGCTTAGCGACTGGTCGAGCTGCTCGCTGTTTTTACAAGCAACAAAACTACATGCAATTATTGTTGTGCATTGCTCGTTATTTCCATCTCAGTAATTTTTACTGAGGTGGAAGTAGCAATTGGTACTTTACGGGGGCTTGTGAGCATCTGAGTGTAAATAATGTAACTTTAATGAAAAATAGTTTTTTTCCCCCTTTGTAGAAAGGATCTATGAAGATCACACAAGAAGCAATATTTCCAGTGTTTGATAAACATTTCTATCTTTTAGTAAAAATAAAAATTATATATTAAAAAAAAAAAAAAAAACTAGATCACCATCAAAATTTTTCTTACACTTTTTTTGTTTGAACCATTAAGTACCTGTACTGGGACCTTGGTTATTCCCCATTCCTGCCCCTAAACTCCTGAAGACTCGAAAAGGAAATATTGTTATTGTATTAACATACAGTATAATATGTTTACATGACCAGTATAGCAAAACAAATTTAAAGTGGCATCCAGAGCAAGTTCAGTGCCATGCCAACTGTGAAGTCGACACACACGTCTCCGCCATGGACATACGCAGACATCAGGAGGGAGTCATCGGTGTCAACTGTCAGACTGACACCAATCCTTTCAGTGCGTTTGCTGGCAAAATCAATTCACCGAAACACAATGGAATAAGGCAACCTATTTCTTCTTGACACCAACATCTACGTCTCCCTCTTATAGCCGACACGGACAGACGCTATCACAGCCATCGGCATCAAAGTTATACTAGGCCTCTTCTAGACACATTTATTCCTGTAGGAAGGTTCCCTCTTCCACATCATGATAATTTGTATCCCTACAATGTCTTTCAAGCCACTAAGGACAGGGGACAGCCATGTCAGAGCAAACGCAACTTTTTAATAGTCTGCTTCAGTTTTTGTACTCAATTTATTTACTCAGCAATAGCACCAGTTAATTCTTCTTTTTCCACATTGGGTGACTCTTCTGGTTCTGACCAAGAGTCTTGACTGCAACATTTGTCAGTACCAGAGGTGCACCAATTCGGTCAATCCGTAACCACATCAAAAAAACAAAAATGTTCATGGTCAATGTCTACTTCAGACACTATCACAGGCCCTGAACTTAGGAAGATAACCCCTGAAAACCTCTTCTTACTAGTAAGCTCCTTCCAAGAAGGAAACATCTGCACAACAGGAGCACTCCTCATATAGGGGATGGATCTAGATATACCACCTTTCTGTGGTTACAATCAAAGCGGTTTATACATTGTATATGGGTGCTTGTTTTGTCCCTGGGACAATGGAAGATTTAGTACCTTCCCCAGAGTTACAAGCATCTGCAGTGGGACTTGAACCCAGTTCCCCAGATTTCAGGATATTGCACTAACCATTAGGTTACTCCTCCACTACCTAGATATATGGCACAGTTGGCTATATTCATCCTACAGTGTTTAAAACATTTGAATGTTAATAAACAGAGTATTGCACTTCCAATAGATGGCATACTGCAAGATCAGCATCCGACCATCCAATCTACTCCTTATTCCATCAGACTGGCTAAATGCAGCTACATAATAAATATAGGAACTGTTAGCTCATGGCAAGTAGTTTCATATTTCTCTGTAGTTAAATTAGCGTTGTAAAAGAATGAAATAGCTAAGAGTGTACTACTTATCCACCAACCACAGTCTTCAAATGCATAGAATTAATAGGCAAAAGACTGAATCCAAATTCTATGTTGGCTGCTCACATTGAGCAGCATAATCATCTTTATACCCAATATTTATATATCAATAAGGATGATCTCGATCAGCTTACAAGCATTTATCTTACTATTCATCCAGAGGTAGATTATCAGGGACAGCGTAATTCTTACTAACACTTAATTCTACCCCTAACTCAAACTGTAAAAGATTCCAGTTTCATAACAAATCTGGTAGGGGCAAAAAACTCCAGAAACAGACGGTACTTCACCATGCAAATCAGAGTACTCGACTTCACATAGTTCAACATCCACACTTATAGCAGAAGTACCCCTTCACCACTTCTACAACGCTTGGAGGGCCATCGCTATGGAAGCAACTTCTTTTGCTTCAAGTTGAGGTATCCAGACTACTAGCAGCAAATGTGACCAAAGGAGCACATCCTGCCCAAAGAAACAGAGGGTTCTAACTCAAGATATTTTTCTCATACAAAGGAAGACGGGAGGTGTATGTCCAATTATGGGTCTGCGACAACTCCAAAAAATATATCAAGAAAGAAAAATTCGGGATGAACACATTAGCTACCACCTCTCATGCTTAACATGTGATATACGAGTCAAGTCTCTGAATTTCCAGGATGCTTACTTTCATGTTCTAATTTAGCAATCAGGACAGTTCCTTCAATTTCTCCTAGGCAGAAGTCACTATCAGTATAGTGTACTTCCATTTATTCTGACTTCAGTACCACCAGTATTCACAAAACGTGTGCTTACAGTTGTAGCCCATCTTCACCTTGACGGCTTACTCATTTTTACCAGTATCTGGATGACTGGGTAATTGTGGGTCAAATATTGCAAAAAGCCCTCCAAACATGGCAGATTACTGTTCATCGTCTCACAAATTTAGGTTTTTCTCATCAACAGAGTAATTTCTCATTTACAAATCGTGCAACAATTAGAATATATAGGAGATTATTCCTTTACCACTGGCAAAGTTACCATTCAAAAGAAAGTAGAACATCATTTTGATAGTACATCATATTCAAGCAGTTCGCATCATCACAGCCACAATCACTCTCACATTACTGGGTCATATGGCAACAGTGCATGTGTACCCTTTGCCAAGGCTACATATGCTTCCATTGCAATAGCATCTGCAAAAATCGATGGTCACAGTACACACAACCATTACAAGCCATGATTTCAATTACAACACATCTGAAGAAGGTGCTACAGTGATGGACTCTTCAGGAAACTCATAATAGAGGCAACTTTTCCAATCTCCGGCCCCCACGATCATACCTACCATAGACGCGTCCAATCAGGGATAGAAAGCACATCTCACATAGTATAAGACTCAGGACAACAGGTCTCTAGTGAAGCAGTCATACATCAACCTATTAGAACTCAGACTCATTCTACTGGCCCTTTGTGCTTTCCTCAACAAGTTAGCAACTCAAGTAATCCAAGTTCGGACGGCAATCAGATCACCACATACCATGTCAACAAACAAAGCAGTACAGGTTTGAAATTACTCTGCAAGGAGGCAAATCAGAATTGGACAGTAGTTCTTGATCTGCAACCCGCCATCATATAGTCTTATCTTCTAGGAATCTCAACACTCTTGCTGACTCATTCACCAGAATGCTACAGACTCAACAGTGGTCCATCAAGACCACAATTCTACATTCCCTATTTGGGTAGTGGGTATTCCCCACTTGAAACCTGTTCGTGTCCTTCACAAAAACTAACACAGCAGATAAAGCTCAAGGTGGACAACTCAGAACAGCATGGAAAATGTTGTTTTCCCACATATTTTGGAGATAAGGTTTCCTTCATGCGTATCTTCCAATAACTCTCGCAACAGAAACATTTCAAATGCCATGATCTTGAGCTACACAATGCAGATCTGTCACTGTACAAGTTGAGGCAGTGTAATCCCATCTTTTCATGCCTGTAGGCTTAAAGCTGTTATTCGGATTCAACATTTAATTAAATGCATGCATTGAGTTTTACAGTGGAATTACACTGCCTCGACTTCTACAGTAGCAGATTTGCATTGTTTTGCTATTGCGACTGCTGATGTAGGCGAATTATTGCCAAAACACAGCCCAAGTTGGGTCCTTCTACTACTACTTAACATTTCTAGAGCGCTACTAGGGTTACGAGGCGCTGTACAATTTCTTCTAATAAAGAACTCTTGATTGTCCCGCTCCTGAAGGTCCTTTTGTGCTTTTTTTTTGTTCTGCTTTGTTCAACCAAGCGACACAGGTTTGAACACCAATTTCTGCTCCCAAATCTTCAGTCCTTGAATCTACTAGCTTGGCTTCTTCATCCTCTCAGTTAACTGATAATACATTTTCTTCAAAACTCTTAAGAGTTCCTTCTTCATTCTAGAAAATATTCTACCAAGACAGCATATGGATACAGGTGGCATAGGTTTTCTCTGGCATGCTTCTTATCACTATAATCCCCTGAATTGTGGGTTACCAAGTTCTGAATTATATTGCATTCAGCAAATGGAGACTTGTTTTTTAAGACAATAAAGGCACACCCTTCTACGTTCTGTTTTTTTTTTTCATGGTGCTGTACATATTTCTGCCCTAATACAGCATCTTATCATAAAACATATTTTATGGGATTTGATTCATCTTCATCCTTCTCTTCAATCCTCTCCAATAGCGTGGGATCTAAATTTGGTTATATATATCCTTGCTCTTCAGCCATTTCAACCTGTTCAGTCAGCAGAATTTTCTATCCTAGAAATGCTTTTTCTCATAACCATCACATCAGACAGATGCATTAGTGAGTTCTAGACACTTGTACAAGACAAAAGTACTTCTGCGTACACACACAAAATTTTGCTCCTAAAAGTGGTGTCGACTTTTCACATGGATCTGTACAGTGAAGATACATACCTGTAGCAAGTATTCTCCGAGGACAGCAGGCTGATTGTTCTCAAGATTGGGTCGACATCTGCGGCGGCCCAGGAAATCAGCAAAACTTTGCAAACAAAAAAAAAATCTCTCCAGAACGCTCCTGCACGCGGGCAGAACGTACTGCACATGCGCAAACAGCTTTCCACCCGTAGCACAAGCATGACCATCAGTTTAATAAAAAGCAACCAGAGAACTAGAGAACTCTAAAGGGGAGGTGGGTGGGTTTGTGAGAACAATCAGCCTGCTGTCTTCGGAGAATACCTGCTACAGGTATGTATCTTAACTTTCTCAAAGGACAAGCAAGCTGCTTGTTCTCACGATTGGGGTATCCCTAGCACCCAGGCTCACTCAAAACAATGAACATTGGTCAATTGGACCTCGCAATGGCGAGGACATAACAGAGACTGACCTGAAAAGAAACAGAACTAAGTGAGAGTGCAGCCTGGAACAGAACAGAAATGGGCCTAGGAGGGTGGAGTTGGATTCTAAACCTTGAACAGATTCTGCAGCACTGACTGCTGCATCGGGTATCCTGCTGAAGGCAGTAGTGAGATGTGAATGTGTGGACAGATGACCACGTTGCAGCTTTGCAAATCTCTTCAATGGAAGCTGACTTCAAGTGAGCCACTGACGCAGCCATGGCTCTGACATTATGAGCCTTGACATGGCCCTCTAGAGTCAGCCCAGCTTGGGCATAAATAAAGGATATGCAATCCGCTAGCCAATTAGAGATTGTGCATTTTCTGATGGTGACTCCCCTCCTGTTGGGATCAAAAGAAACAAACAACTGGGCGGACTGTCTATAGGGCTTTGTCCACTCCACGTAAAAGGCCAATGCTCTCTCACAGTCCAAGGTGTGCAACTTGTCCTCACCGGGGCGGGTATGTGGACGGGCAAAAAATGTTGGCAAGACAATTGACTGGTTCAAATGGAACTCCAACACCACCATCGGGTGAGTGCGGAGGGCCACTCTGTTATGATGAAACTTGATATAAGGTGCATGCACTACCAGGGCTTGGAGCTCACTGACTCTACGAGCTGAAGTAACAGCCACCAAGAAAATGAACTTCCAGGTCAAGTACTTCAGATGGCAGGAATTCAGTGCCTCAAAAGGAGCTTTCATCATCTGGGTGAGAACATTGAGATCCCATGACACTGGTAGAGTTTTGACAGGGGGCTTTGACAAAAGCAAACCTCTCATGAAGCAAACAACTAAAGGCTGTCCAGAGATAGGCTTACCCTACACGCTGATGATAAGCACTAATTGGACTACGGTGAACTTTTATGGAGTTGGTTTTAAGACCAGACTCTGATAAGTGTAGAAGGTATTCAAGCAGGGTCTGTGTAGGACAAGAAAAAGGATCTAGGGCCTTGCTGTCACACCAGACGGCAAACCTCCTCCATTTGAAAGAACAACACCTTTTCGTGGAATCTTTTCTGGAAGCAAGCAAGACTCAGGAGACACCCTCTGAAAAACCTAAAGAGGCCACTTCTAAGCTCTCAACATCCAGGCCATGAGAGCAAGAGACTGGAGGTTTGGATGTAGAAACGACCCCTTGTTCTGGGTGATGAGGGTCAGAAAACACTTCAATCTCCACGGTTCTTTGGAGGACAACTCCAGAAGAAGAGGGAACCAGATCTGATGAAGCCAGAAGGCAGCAACCAGGATCATTGTTCCGAGGTCTTGCTTGAGTTTCAGCAAAGTCTTCCCTACTAGAGGTATGGGAGGATACGCATACAGAAGGCCTGACCCCCAATGCAGGAGAAAGGCATCTGACTCCAGTCTGTCGTGGGCCTGAAGTCTGGAACAGAATTGAGGGACTTTGTGGTTGATCTGAGTGGCAAAAAGATCCACCGAGGGGGTGCCCCATGCTCGGAAGATCTTGTGGACAACGCCCATGTTTAGCGACCACTCGTGAGGTTGCATTATCCTGCTCAACCTGTTGGCCAGACTGTTTACACCTGCCAGATATGTGGCTTGGAGAAACATGAAGATGAAACAAAAAAGTGAGGAGAATGGATGAGGATACCAACTGTTTTATATTTATTCACTTAAAAAATTCACTTAAAAAATTACATGTGCATAAACAGTGAATTTTTTAAGTGAATAAATATAAAACAGTTGGTATCCTCATCCATTCTCCTCACTTTTTTGTTTCATCTTCACGGTGTCGTGAGGATTTTTTACCTCCTTTTTTGCCTTCGCTTGGAGAAACATGCCATGACGGTGTGCACAAAGCCACATCCGGATGGCTTCCTGACACAGAGGGTGAGATCCGGTGGCCCCCCGTTTGTTGGTGTAATACACAGCAACCTGATTGCCTGTCTGAATTAGAATGATTTGGTTGGACTACTAATCTCTGAAAGCCTTGAGAGCGTTCTAGATTGCTCGTAATTCCAGGAAGTTGATCTGAAGACCCTTTTCCTGAAAGGACCAAGCTCCTTGAGTGTGAAGTCCATCTACATGAGCTCCCCACCCCAGGAGAGATGCATCCATCGTCAGCACTTTTTGAGGCTGAGGAATTTGGAATGGACATCCCAAGGTCAAACTGGATCGAATGGTCCACCACTGAAGGGAACTGCAAAAGTCAGCGGAGAGATGGATGACATCCTCTAGATCCCCTGTAGCCTGGCACCACTGGGAAGCTAGAGTCCACTGAGCTGATCTCATATGTAGACATGCCATGGGAGTTACATGAACTGTGGAGGCCACGTGTCCTCAACATCTGCCGAGCTGTGATCTGTTGAGACGCTCGAGCCATGGACACGATGGCCAGGATATTGTCTGCCCTTGCCTGGGGAAGATAAGCTCGAGACGTCCGAGTGTCCAACAGAGCTCCAATGAACTTCAAAGTTTGAACCGGAACGAGATGGGACATGGGATAATTGGTAATGAACCCCAGTAGCTCTAGCACTCAAATAGTCATCCGGATGGACTGTAGAGCGCCTGCCTCCGAGGTGCTTTTCACCAGCCAATCGTCGAGATAAGGGAACACATGCACGCCCAGTCTGCGTAGCGATGCTGCGACAACAGCCAGGCACTTTGTAAAAACCCTGGGCGCAGATGCGAAGCCAAAGGGCAGTACACAGTACTGAAAGTGCCGAGTCCCCAACCAAAATCAAAGATACTTCCTGTGAGCATCAAGATGTGGGTATAGGCATCCTTTAAGTCCAGAGAGCATAGCCAATCGTTTTCCTGAATCATGGGAAGAAGGGTGCCGAAGGAAATCATTCTGAACTTTTCTTGGACTAGGAATTTGTTCAGGGCCCTTAGGTCTAGGATGGGACGCATCGCCCCTGTTTTCTTTTGCACAAGGAAGTACCTGGAATAGAATCCCAGCCCTTCTTCCACTGGTGGAACAAGTTCGACCGCATTGGCCTTCAGAAGGGCGGAGAGCTCCTCTGCAAGTACCTGCCTGTGCTGGGAGCTGTAAGAATGAGCTCCTGGTGGACAATTTGGAAGTTTGGATTCCAGAATGAGGATGTATCCTAACTGGACTATTTGAAGAACCCACCGTTCGGAGGTTATAAGAGGCCACCTTTGGTGAAAAAATATTGCTTTCTTGCCCGGAGATAATCATGCCTTTGTCAGATGGGAGGCTAGGGGCATATGATTACCCCGGAAGCACACTAAGGACCATAGATGATCTTATCCCCATTGATATTAGGGTGTAGGGAGACCACATTGCATACTGTCAGTTGAAACACTATTATGGCAGCTTACCATGGGCAGCCCTAAGGGTGAGGATGGGGAGAAGGTACGGGCTTTTTTTTTTTTAGCTCCTTGGCAGAAGAGAGGCTATCTATTGCAGGCATTCATAAGGCACTTAATGGTCAAATGGGGGAGCAGGAGAATGGATGGATGCGAGATAGATGGGACCAGGGTACACCCCTGTGGAAATGGAAGATATTTGTAGCTCTAAGGAAAAATGCCACAGATCATGAAGACAACCACATTGCAGGAGACACACTTTAGATTCATACATAGGGCCTACATTTCCCAAATGCAACTCTTATTTTGAAATATCTTTATTGTCCAATGCAGCAAGAACAAGCCACATTCAAAACATCATATAGATGCAAACAGACTGATCAAAAACACAACACAACCAAAAGGACAATATATTTTATCGTTTACTCCCACCCCCTTCTCTATTCCTCCTCCCCCCCCCCCAATCTAACCCCCTCCCCACAACCTTCCTCTTTTCATGTTTAAAGAGACTTATTAGGGTCATACATAGCACCTGAAGAATATACAACAAAACAATATTAATATCTGTAGACCCCAATTTTCAAACATTTCAAAACCCAATCTGTCCCCCCCCCCACCACCACCACCCACAAGAACCCCATATAAAACTGATTCGGAAGGAACTAAGAATTTAATATCCTACTGCGAGCCACTGGAGTCAAGGAATCCCAAAATGGGGACCAAGTCTGACAAAAAATGTCTCCCTTGGCAGTAGACAAACCATCAACTCCCCTACGTTCCAACGCACAAAAAAAGCCTCATGGCACACCTCCAATGCTGTAAAAAGGGAGCATCTGCTGATAACCAGTGCTGTTGAATAACCCTCTTAGCAACAAGAACTACTCGTTTCAAAAAGGGCCTCAGCCCCTTAGGCAAAAATGGTGAAACCGTAAAAAGATCAAATAGTTGGACCAGATATGGATGCCAATGTATTCTCCACATCATTGACACATGAGGGGGCAAAAACAAAACATAAGGCCCAGGTCTGCAGGGGAGCCAGAACACTTCAAACACATAGTCAGGTCTCAATGATGCTCTGAAAGCTCTGTGCAGGGATATGTACAGTCTCATAATGAACTTATAATGAATTTCTCTGTACATAACTCTTTCAGTGAGTTTCCGTACACCCAAGAGACAGGATTTTAATTTATAGTAACATAGTAAATGACGGCAGATAAAGACCTGAATGGTCCATCCAGTCTGCCCAACAAGATAAACTCATTTTACATGGTATGCGATACTTTATATGTATACCCGAGTTTGATTTGTCCTTGCCTTTCTTATTTATAATCTTGGAGAGTAATAGCTCTCGGTTCCATTTACTAGATAAAATTTCATAGTTAAACTCCCCTAAGTTATCGCTTAGCCCACCATGATAATATCTAAGTGGGATGGACAACTGAGCATTCAATCCAAAGATGGTAAGGAATTTCTCCCAGACTCCAGGAGTCAACGAAATTGAGGGGAGAGACCTAATGAAGTGACGTACTTGAAAAAATGAGAAGGGATCGCTCTTCCCCAACCTGTATTCTTTTTTCAAACAGTCCAGAGCCTTGAGGGATCCATCTTCTGTATATAACTGATGTATATATAATAGACCCCTGGCCTCCAAATCCAAAAAAGTCTGTGATGTAGAGCCTACCGGGAAATCTACATTGCTTCTCAAAGGCAACAAAGGTGAAGACACTGAAGGAGACCATAGGTACGGCACTCCCAACGCCAAACATGCCTCAAAGGTAGCAAAAATGCTGAAAAAGGGGCCGGAGTGCGCACCCGACCGGGTGGTGCATGAAGCCCAAGAACTAAAGTGAAAAGAAGAAAAAAGATGCGTCTCCACTTCTGTACACAAAACGTATGCTGTATTACGAAACCAATCCGTGAGGTGTCTCATACCACTGGCTGGCTGCCGAAAACAACAACACTCAATAATTCCATCCCACCTTAAGTCTCAGGAGAAAGAGCTGAGAAACTGGCATCCTAGCACGTTTATCCTGACATACAAAACGCGAGCATACGAGTCAGCATCCTGTTGTCTCTATACTTAAGAAAAATAGGTAACATTTGCAAAACATACGTCCACCTCAGGACCAACACCATGTTATACAACGCAATATATCCCGAGATGGACAAGGGCAACGATTGCCATGTCTGAAATGTCTGACTAGTTGAAACAAGCAAAGGAGCAATGTTCGACTCATATAAATAAGTGAGATCCGAGGGAACGAGAACGCCCAAATATTTAAGTGGCATGGTTGTCCATGGAAGAGGAAATTCTCCCACCCAAGACTCACAAATCGAGGACTGAATAGGGAAGGCCACAGATTTATGCAAATTCAATTTAAAACCAGAAAAGAAGCTGAACTCCTCTATTACATTGAGTAAGCTAAATAAAGATTGCTGAGGATTTGTTAAGGCCACCAACAGGTCATCTGCAAATGCTAAAGTTTTGATCGAGAAAGAAAACAGAGTAATACCCGTTATATCCACATCAGACTGGATGGTACGCAATAAAGGCTCAAAGTAAATGAGAAACAATAAAGGAGACAGCGAACAACCCTGTCGTGTGCCTCTATCAACTGCAAATGGAGAAGTTCTTATTCCATTCACCACCAAGGATGCCCGTGGATTAGAATAAAGTGCTTGAATGGCCTGAAAAAACCAGCCCCCAAGACCCACTATAGTCCAACACAGAAAAAAGGTAATCCCACCTCACACTGTCAAAAGCTTTCACTGCATCCAAACTCACCAAAAGTAGAGGCTTGCTAATGTTATAATTTTGGGAGATGGCCAGCAAACTTTCTGTACATTAATCAAGGCTTGACAGCCCCAAACAAAACACACCTGGCCCTCCCCACTATAGATGGGATATAACAGGCAAGCCTATCTGCTAACACCCAAGTTAAAATCTTGAAGTCCACATTAATAAGTGATATTGGCCTGTACGAACCTGGACTTGTCAAGGTTTTACACGGCTTAGGCAATAAAGTAATCAAGGCTTCATTCAAAGTTAGTGGAAAGGAGCCAGATGATATTGAAATCTCAAAAAGAGACAACAAAAGGGCCAGACAGTTGCAAACTCATCATTTGATAATATTCGGCCAAAAAAACATCAGGTCCTGGTGCAGTTCCCCTTTTAAGGGATTTGATCACATGCTGAATCTCCTCAAATGCAACTGTTTTATGCAGGGCTTTGCCCACTGCACAGCGCTTTAAATGCGCCACAGAGGACAATTAATTATTCCACACTTCCTGGAGCTGCTGGAAGATCAAGCTTTTCTGGAGTGACCTCAACCAGTATTTAGGGCATGTCCTTCATATGACCATTTCTTTAGTCCCTCAGACTTACCTGTTGGGGGCAGTGAATATTGAGACTCTGGGAGGGAAAGGGAAACAACTGCTATTTCAAAAATTGAGATTGGAGGTGATTAAATGTATAATGCAGGCCTGGGTATCTGCAGAAGCTTCATCACTCTGGAGTTGGAGGAATCAGACATATGCCCTGGCCCTATGGGAGGTTCAGAATGCGTCCTCTTCTCAAACGCACAAAGAGTTTGCTCATTTGGGAAGATTTTATTAACACATTGATACCATTGGGTCATGGCTCTCTGTTAAATAAACTACACTTATAAAGGACTGGCAGAGGCAACATATGTGCTGGGGGTGGGATAAAGGGGTCATGGGAGAGAGAGGAGGGTGGTACAGTTGCCCCCTCCTTTGAGTTTGGTTAGTTCCAGAAGACCAAAGGAACCCAGTCTCCTGGTATTTATCCTTTCGGGGACAAAGCTTACGCCCATCCGGGCTTCATAGGGGTTTCCCCCCCCCTGGTTCCATGGATAAATGCATTCGGGGGGGGGGGGGGGGGGGGGCAAGGCTAGGGGAAAGGGAGTGTTTTTTTTCCTTTATATAAGTAACGAAATGATGAAGAACAGGTTTTTCCTTTTTTGTACGTTTGTATAATTATGTTAAGTACCGATACTATTCTATACAATTATAATGTATAATCGCATTGTTTGTCCTCTGTGCCATCAATAAAAATTGTTGAAACTAAACCAGTTGTGTTCTGTCTACCACAAGAGTGAATTCAGAAGAGAGCCCCTTTCAGCATGGTTTGCCCACTAACACATGCACAGTGTCTACGGTAACTGCACACTTCTTCCTGCGGTAGCTTTCTGAATTGGCCCATCAGTAAGCAGAAAAGACATCTAACAGAAGAAAATTCCACTTTAAGTTGCTCATTTGTTCCAAGGTAAATGGCCAGTGCATGGACAAGAAAGATCATTCTGATGGCATATGATATTTGTATATTAAAATAAGGTATAACAGAACAAACAAAGGGGTAAGGGAAGACAACATAAGTTGGAAAAGGTTAACATATGACTATAAAGTGAAAGAGGAAATATAGGAAATCACAAAAATACGCAATCTGACAAACAGGACAGGCATACACATACAGCGTATTTTATTCCTTCGTATGCAACAGTGAACAGCATTGAAAACACAGAATAAAAGGCAAAACAATACACACACCAACAGATGTGAGTAGCAGGCATGCAGTATTTAGACATTTAAACTGCGATGCACAAATTAAACTACTAAATAACACTTGCCATAACAGCATATCAGAGATACTCAGCAATAAAATATATGTTCATCTCCACTGATAAGCAGTATAGTAAATAGTCAATAACAACAAACAAGATGCTGTGCTGGGAAAAAAAACCCAGATGGGCTAAGCAAAATTCTCATTAGGTGGACATGCAAGATGTACCACAGATGTACCCATCCAAGAGCCACTAGGGTACTGGACCAGTACAATGTTGGTGGTGAGGGAAGGGTCAGTCTGAAAAAAAACAAAATAAAACAAAATATATAAATCATTTACATCACAGCGTAGACAAAGAAATAGGAAACTGAAAAGAACTAATTACTGCTCATGCTTACACCACACACTGGACCCATCAAAAATGTGTGGCAACCTTCAATTCCACGAATATGCATGTTCATACAGAAAATAACAGATGCTTGCTGAAGATGTCAAAAGGACCCACCAAAGACAGTCATCAAGATCCAGTGGCCCAAAGATTTTCATGACTTATGCAAACATCATACTGTAGTCAATGAAACACACGTAGATATCCTTTTGGAATTCCTTCATTTTTTCAAGGATCCATCACACATTCATGTCGTCTCCTGTGCCTAACCCTATTCTGAACCCTGCTTGAACTCCAGGCAGTTACGAGTAAGAAGGCACATATGTTTTACTATTGGGAGAGTGGAACTAGTAGGAAGGTAAGCGAGGACCATCAGTGGTAGTGAAGAAGTGTCTGTGGCCTTGATTTTGGCAGGGAAAAAAAAGCGATCCTAAAGTGGTGGGTGTTAGAAGAAGGGCCATCACATATCATTGGTGCAAATGATGGCAACACTGCTGCTGCTGAGTGTATAAAGAAACTAAGGCTGCTAGTTAATTCCAGTTAACTTTGCGATTAATAGATAGTTGGGAGATCCAAAGAACAGCTAACCTGGGAAATAGGGCAACTAAGGAGTATAATGGTATATGGAAGCGCTGCTTGGAATGTATTCCAACTCGTCCTATAAATACTGCCTCTGTTGGAATTTCTGTGATGGGTGCTAAAAGGTCTTTTTGAATGAGCAATTCTGGACGGGAGGGGGGAGGGAGGTATAAAGAAAACGGGTACAGTTGGATGGCTGGGAATGGGGGGGGGGGGGGGGGGGGGGGAAATAAAACTGAAAAAATTACAAGCATGAGCCCAGAACATATGTACCTTGATGGGATAATTGGGGATGGCTCGACATAATACTTATGGAGTGAATAATATGTGTACTGTATCCTATAGTTACTTTCATGTTAGTATTACTGTTTACAATTGTTATATGTTTGTATTGGAAAGTTCTGCTTGTTCTCAATAAAAGATTTTAAAAAAATAGATAGTTAAGAGCGATTTTTTTTTTAAACCGCTATCACGATTACAGAATTTAATCATGCTGCAGTATCTCCTGTCTCCTCCAAACGACTCTTCTGCTCTCTTCCATTCCTGACTCTTGTCCTCAGTATGACCCAACATCTTTCCCTCCAACCATGATTCAACATCACCCCCCACTTGTCAGCCTACCTTAAAAATGATCTTCTGTTGGTCTCCAGAAGTGGCAGTGTTGCACATATACTGCCTCTGGTTCGCTCCAAAGCTTTCCCTCTACCTCCTCTGATATCACTTCTGTTTTTGCATGGGTGGGATGGGTCAGAGGGAATGCTTCAGACCTGGCCATAGGCAGCCACTGTCAGGGAACAATAGAAGACTGCCCTGAATAATGACTAGGGGGGAGAGTTGAATTGAGAGGGGGCAGATGCTGAACCCCAAGTGGGGGGAGTGGCAAGAGCTACAGACCTGCAAGCAGAACTGGAGGGGTCACCAGTGGAAGCTTTTGCCAAAGCAGTAACCCCCTGCAGTCACAAAAAGAACTTTGTGTTGCTACTCATAAGGGTGGAGGAGAGGGAGGGGGAGGTGCTGAACAATACGAGGGAGGGAGAAATAGATAATGGACCTGGGGGAAGAGGAAAGAGAAGGAAGAGAAAGGGAGATATGTTGGATTTGTGGGGGGGGGGGGGGGGGGGGGGAGAGGGAGATTATCAGTCCTTTAGGGAAGGGGGATGGGATTTGATATACTGCCTTTCTACATTTTATATTCAGGTACTTATTCTGTACCTAGGGCAATAGAGATTTAAGTGATTTTGCCCAGAGTCACAAGGAGCTGCAGTAGGAAATAAATAGATAAATAAAAACTTTAATCGTGTGATTAATTGCAACTAAAAAGTTTTAATTGTGCGATTAATCGTGATTAGAAATTTGTAATCAGCATGCAGCCCTAAAGGAAAAATTATGCTATGAGTTTCTGAAAATGTGCAGGCATTGACAGAGGGGAATGAGTTGGAATACTAGTGAACAATGTTACCCCAAACAGAAAGGACAGTAGTAAGGCAAATGAGGAAGGAATATGGTTGGGGGTAGAGGGTAAGGGGAATGACTGGGGTGTGTTGTTCGTTAAAGGGGATACTAGGGTAGGAAAAGAAATGGCATGGTGTTCAGGGTATAACATGTCTCTGTGGATAACCAACCAACCAACCAACCAACCAACCAGAGAGAGGGAATTTTGTTTTTGAGAACTGTTTGTGTAGAAAATAAAATGGTTTGGTACACTTAATTGGAAACAGTGGTATGTTTTCTGTTAGATAACTTTATCTGTAACCTTGCTGTTGAATTAAAACAAAAATTCCCAACTCCACGTACCATAGTCTCATCCACATTGAGACTCAAAAGCTCTAACTGCCTCAGCTTTCAACTGTCTATAACAGTAATTTTGTTATATTGATATTCTGTATGCTCAAATTCTGTTTAGTTTGTGTGTGTATTATATATATACTAGTAAAAAAGCCCCGTTTCTGATGCAAATGAAACGGGGGCTAGCAATGTTTTCTTCTGTGTGCTTGTGGGAGTGTGTGTGTCCCTGCCCTCTCTCCCCTCCCCCCTCTGAGTCCTTCACTGTTACAGAGCCAGCGATTTGATTTCGTGCTCTGGTGTTTTCCTTCACTGACTGTGTTACAGAGAGGGCGGGGCAGACACTCATAGGGAAATTGGATATCTCGCCCCCTTCACACTTCCGGCTGGAGGCTTCATAGAACGTTGGTGTTGCCTTTTATATAGATATAGATATATATATATATATAAAATGGATATTTTCCTGAATGAGCAGCAGGTAGCAGCATATCTTAACAGATGTACAATGTTTACTCTGATTGGGGCAACTGATTAAGTATCATATATGAATTTTTCTCCTGTGAAGTAGATTCACCAGTTTGTGGGTAAAACTAGGAAGGCTCTACAACTAAGCTTCATGCCTCACAACATTCAGAAGGTATTCTTACCGGGGAAGTCAGCTGACATACTCTTGGGGGGGGGGGGGGGGGGGAATAAAAAAAAACAAAACAGTCCTGCCAATTTAAAAAAAGACTACAAACTATTATCCTCTATTGCATTTAATTTTTCACTAAACTGCATATTCTCCAGGTCCTGTTACTTGTTCAAGTTCTGACAGGCCGACAATGTAGAATTTCCTCACCATTCTATCCTATCCTCTCTCCTATCAAGATTGTAGTTCTATCCCTCCTTTCCTATTGTATCACATCCTGTGTTATTGTCATGATTTTTACTTCTTCTCCCCCACTAATTTAGATTGTAAAACCGCCTTTATGGTTTCCGGAAGGCGGGGTAGTAAATTTTAATAAACTTGAAAAGCAAGTTCATCTTAAAAAACTAACCTTCAACTGGATTGAGCTCTGTTTACACGCATAAAACACCTTTACAAGCAGTAAGAGCAGAATATTAACATTTCTGCAACCTAACACCATCACCTCGTTTCTCTTTTCACTTTTGTTAACCTGCCTTAGACAGATCTGTTGCCTTTTACTGTTGACTGTTCTTTAATTTCCTTCAGTTTTTGGATTCCCAATAAGAATTCTTTAACATCATCAAGAATCTAATAACCAAACACCCACGGACAATTCATGTCTATTTTTACAATATCTTTTCTAAACAGATTACGGCCAGAGGTGGTCACCCTTCCGTTCTGATCTCCTGGCAAGTGCATCAAAGTCTACTTCCAACAGGGTGGTCTCAATGTGATTCTGTTAACAAGACTTTGATTTGCACATGTGACTCTCCAATGCAATGCTCTACCACCATTTCCTTTTATTTATTTTTCCATTAATTTAACAGCTCTCTCACCTGTACCTTTGCTTGCTGTCTTTTGTAGGTTGTCTGGCTTACTTGAGACTTTTATCCTTTGAAGGTTTACTCTGTTTACCTCAACTGCTGTTGCCTGTGGGGAGAAAGAGCAGTTTGTATACCTCTCCCCTTGCTTAAATGTCAGTCTAAGTAGGATTTTAAAGCAACAGCTAAGCATCCTAATGCCCTTCTTCAATGGATGTAAACTATCCCATCTGTAAAAATCCTTATCCCCTGGTTCATAGGAGCCAAATTTATAAAATGAATTGGAGTGCTAAACACTACAATCACTCCTCCTTGGACACAACGAAGCATTTCACTCAACCATTTGGGGGGGGGGGGGGGGGGGGGGAAGGGTTGCTCATACTTCCAAAGTCGAGTGGAGGAGTGGCCTAGTGGTTAGAGGACTGGTCTTGACATCCAAAGGTGCCCAGTTCAAATCCTTGTGACCTTGGGCAAGTCATTTAACCCTCCATTGCCTCAGGTACAAAATTAGATTGCGAGCCCTCCAGGGACAGGGAAATGCCCAGTGTGCCTGAACGTAACTCACCTTGAGCTACTACTGAAAAAGGTGTGGGCAAAATCCAAACAAAGTATCTAGAGTGCTGGCACCTCTAGAAGAAGGAGAGAGAAAGATAGGCATCAACAATAACAAGCCCAGGGAGGCAAACGGTACTTCTGCAGATGGAAGTGGCTGTGGCAGCGGCTTATCTGCAGCAGCCCTTCCTGCCTTGTTGCTACTGGTAACCAGATTATATTTTTGGAATCCTGCATGTAGACATAGAAAGATATTGTTTTGCGAAAAGGAGACATGGAAAAATTGTGTCTTACCTGCTAATTTTCTTAAATCCAACCAGACTAGTGCAGAATACATGGGTTATGCCTCTCAGCCAGCAGTTGGAGACAGAGAAGTTTGTGAGCCCTACACTATAAAAGGTTCCACGTAGCCACCTGCTCTTCAGTATTCCTGTAGCAAAGCAAATGATGGAAAAATTCCTCCTCCCAAACTCAAAAAGAAGGAATCCAATGTCCTTAACCATAAGGAAGCACAGCCCCATCCCAGAGGTTCTCTGGTGGCCTCTATGTTCTAATATTCCAGGGTGGGAATCTGGACTGATCTGGTTGGACTTAAGGAAAGAAAATTTAGCAGTCATTTTGTTCCTGGGGGAAATTCTGCCCAAATGCATAGAATTCTATCTGGGAAGGTCGGCCTGCACCAAGGGAGAGGGGTGCCACAGGCTCAGCCCACACAGCCACACGAGACAGAAGTATCTGTAAGCTTTTGAAGATGAAGCTGGAAGAAGAGAGTTGAGGATCAAGCCACAGAGGGTAAAGGAGAGCAAACAGAGGTGAAGAGATTGAGTGTTGAGCAGAAGGAGAGCCAAAAAGAACTGGGGAAGTTAAGAGTAAGATAGAGTGGGAGGCAAAAGTAAGATGAAGGTGGGGTTAAGGCTGGGGGAGCAAACTCAGATGGGGGGAGTGCAAATAAAAAAAATGTGCTGGAGGATGGTTTGAGTCTGGGAAGGGGGCTGAATCTTGGAACGAGTGAGCTTGGGTTGGGGGCAAGATCGAGCTGGAGGTACTAAGCATGGAAAAGGGAGGGGGCAAGATCGAGCTAGAGGGGAGTCAAGCACAAGTAACTGGTATGGTGAGGTGGAAATAGCATGAGATGGGGCATAACAACAAAGTGAAGGGATCAAATGTATGGGGGGGGGGGGAGCAGCGAGGGGCAAGACTTTTAGATGTCCTTTTTAGTACTCGCAAATTCTGCCAAAAAAAGCATTAAAAATTCCACATCTAAGTACTAAATTTAAATACAATAAAGGAAACAGTTATCTTACTGATAAGTAGCAGATAATGTAAATACAATTTAAAAATAGTATATACACTAGTTATACTGCATTACTTTGACAAATAAAAAAGTATGCAGAATTTTGCAGAATGCTGAAATACTGTATGCAGAATTTCCCCAGGAGTACCAATTGTTCTTCAGTATTCTCTCTCTCCAGCAGACTGAATAGGCTTTCTGTCAAGCAGGAAACTGATCTGGTAAGGTAGTTCCTGCCCTAGTTGAAGAACTGGTATACCAGTTAAGCTGGATACCAGTCGGAGAGGTATCCAAGGTTCTGCCAGGGGAAGCTGCGAGATCCAGGTCTCTCCCCTTAACCAGCAGACATCAGAGGGTATTATTGTTGGTAGCTTCTCCCCCTTCCCCCCCCCCCCCCCCCCCTACACATTTCAGTATTCTAAACCACTGTACTGTCAGACAGTCATCACCAGGAGCAAAATGTTCAAGATAAGGTGAATAAAAAGTAAAGTTTGCTTATGAAAACTACAGCTGATCATGTTTTCTGACTATTTAACACACAGGTAGTCCCTTTCTTATACCAGAGAAGAAATGTTATCAGTATATTTCTACTGTTCACTCTCGTTTCCCATGGAGACACTCAAATAAAAGCATTTAAGAGAAAGATACTGGGTCTTACATAATTTTCTTTCCATTAGTCCTTCCCAATATTACAGAACCTGTGGGATAGCTGTGTCTATCAACCAGCAGGTGAAGATAGAGTACTGAAAACTGAGCAGAGACATCTCTCTCTTAGCAACCAGTCTAGCTCCATGGTATTTACATAGACAAGCAGTAAGGAGAAACTCAGAATAAACACAACAATCTTAAACAACTTGCTAACCTAACACTAACCTGATCAGCAAACATGTGGACCTCTCATCTCTGGACAACTTGTACAGAACAAGAGATATGCAGGAACCACTATGCAAGGTGAGTCATCTGAATCGCACTGACTAAACATCTCAGAAACCTTTCTTTGGACTCTGGAATAGTAGAAAGAACTTATAAATAGAAAAATTATCAGGTAAGACCTAATTTCTCCTTCCATTATGTAGCTTCAACTCTTCCAGAACCTGTGGGATGCTCAAAAGCAATCCATAGAGTAGGTGGGATCCTGGTGTTACTATCGCCCTGAGAACCAAAGCCCCCAAACTGGCTTCCAAAAGCGCCACAATGTCCATGCTGTAGTGCTTGGCAAAGGTATGCAACGTCAATCACGTCACCGCTTGCAAATATCCGACAGAGACAGTAAGGTAGTCTCTACCCAGAATGTTGCTGTACACCTTGTCGAATGAGCCCGCAAAGCCTGAGGAGCCTGCTTTCCTGCAAGCAAATAAGCTGATGCGTTAGTCCCCCAATTGTGGTTTTAGGAGTCATGAGGCCAAAACTCTGATTAGCAAAAAGCACAGTATGTCCAATTTGCGAAGCTTATTCGTGACTTTCAGATATCTAACGAGGCCTCTACGCACATTGAGAAGCTTCAAGGAAGAATACCGAGCCTCTTCACCCTCTGTGAAAGGATGTAAGCTTCTCAGATTAGTTGAGATGAAATGCTGATACAACTTTTGGAAGAAAGGAAGAAACTGTGCACAGGGAGATCCGTGCCTCCGAAAAGTAAAGAAAGGGATCCCAACAAGAGAGCCTGAAATTCCAAAACCCTACATGCTGACGCAACAGCCACAAAGCATGCTGTTTTTAGCATAAGATCTTAGATCTTCTGGAGTGGCTCAAAAGGAGGTTTCTGAAGAGCCTGAAGGACTAAATTAAGGTTCCACTCCGGACATGGAATACAAAAGGGAAGCCGCAAGCAGCCCGCTCCCCACAAGAATCAAATGAGCCACAAGAGACATCTTTTGTAGTTGGCCACTGAAACAGACCAAAACCACAAACTGAACTTTCAGAGAACCCAATGCCAATACTTTCTGAAGACCGGCTTGGAGAAATGCTAGGATGCACGCGATCTGAGCAGAGAAAGGAGAAAGTCCGTGGACAGAACACCAGGCCTTGAAAATCCTCCACACCCTTGCATACACCATGGCTGTAGAGCATTTCCGAGTTTGAAGATAGCAATGACTAAATCAGAATAATCTTTTCGTCTCAACCAAGCCCTTTCAATGGCCAAGCCATAAGACCTAAGGGGCACTGATATTCCATAAGCACCAGATCTTGCTTCAGCAGGCCACGTACCTGCAGAACACAGAAAGTACCTCATCCAGCAGTCAAATCAGATCTGCTTAGCATGGTCTCCGCGGCTATGATATTCAACCCCAGTGTAATGTGATCTTTTTTGACACATGGCCTACCATGGACCGAGGAGGAAAGGTATACAGTAGATGTGTCTCCGGCGGCCAGGGCTGCAGTAGGACATCGATCCCCATCGAGGCTGGTTCATTCCAACAGCTGAAAAAACACAGGCACTTTGGTATTCCTTTTAGTTGCTATCAAGCCCAGAAGTGAAGAACCCCATCGGTCCACTGTCAGCTGAAACCCTAGCTGGATAGTTCCCATTCTCACAGGCCCAAGGAGTGCCTGCTAAGAAAGTCCGCCTCCACATTCACAGACCCCATGATGTAAGCTGCCGACAAGAAGTGATTTTTCTCTGCTCAATTCAGGAGGGAGGCTGTTTCCACTGCCATCACTTGATGTGATGTTTTGTCTTGTCAAATTTAGCTCATCCCTCACAACTGGTAAATTTGTTTTCCTTTCCAACCATGAAAGGTAAAGTTAGAAAGAAGTGTATTGATTATTTACTTTCTTATCAGGCAGCTAAGTTAGGCACAGAAATTTCATTTTTGATAGTACAGGCTTCGAGTTATGTGAATTCTAGATGGTTGCATAAGATGTATTTGTTTGAAAAACATGGTAGGAACTGAATTAGTTTTATTCTATGTGATTGCTTGTAATTGTATTTCCTGGATTGTTCAGCTTCTTTCTATGGAACCCACATCGAACTGCAAGGTATTGCAGGCTATAAAAATAAAGTGTTATGTTATGTTTATTTTGTCCTTGGATCCGCTACTAAGGGACATCTATGACAGGCCAGATAAGAGTCCAGGTAGGCCCCATTGCTTTAAGGCTGCGGCTTTTGCAGATGACATCTTAATACATCTCACTGATCTCCAAGATTCATTAACTGCTTTGTTGAACTCTTTCGTGGATATCGTGATTTCACAGGCCTATGATTAAACCTTCATAAATCAGGAGCATTACCTTCATCAGAACAAGTGAAGACTCTTTGAGGTGATAGCTTTCAGTTAAAATGGGCAGACACAGCTTTTAAATAATTGGGGATACAGTTAACGACAGAGGTATCCGCTTTACATTCCCTTAATGTGCCTTTGATGCTGAAGGAAACACGCAATTAGACAGCTGGAGAAATCTACTTGTCATTTTGGTAGGGAGAATTCACCTTATCCACATGGTTATTTTCCCTAGGTGGAAGTATATATTACAGACACTACCTATTTGATTGAAGCAGAAAGACTTACGTTCCATATACCATCTTTTCATTCGATTTTGCTGGGTGAAACAGAAATCTAAAATGCATTTTTCTCTCTGCTTGGGAATTGGAGCCATAAGGGCTTAGGTATTCCAGGTAATCAAGCCACTCTGTTATGTCACCTCAGTGACTGGCTCCTTCAGAAATGTCCATTTAGAGTCTGAAAGGGCCTTTTATGCTCCTTACAGCTGTCTCACCTCACTTCATGCTCCGATTGTTCACATCCTTTCTCTGTTTAGGTGCTGTGTACTTCTCCAATCGATAAGGGATTTGTGGGGTGTGCTTGCTCAGCAACTGGGAGGTGACCCAATGGTTACTTTATCAACTTCCTATTCGAGGAACTTGGGATTTGACCCGGGGATGGAGAATGCTGTATTTTTAGAGTGGGAGGAGCAAGGTATTTTTCTTTTAGAGCATATCATGGCGGATGATGGAAGTCTTCTACTTTGCAGATTTCCAGCCACACCTGGGTGCTTGATGGGGAAATAGATTTTCATATTAGCCAGATAAAACATTATGTCTCCTCCCAAGCAGTAGATTCATCGAGACAGAAAATGGGGTCTAAACTTAGAAAGTTTTTTCACATGCTTGCATTACACAGGATCTACATATCTAGTTTGTGTAATCTTGGTCTCACCATAAAGTTCCAGGCACCAGCTAGCTCTTCAGGTCAGCACCCGAAACCAGGGTCACAGCAAAAGATTTAGTTTATTACTGAGCTGGGGCCAAACTTACTCCGGAAGGCTGTATGGTTTTACGCCAGCCTTTTCTTCTTTGCCTTTCTTTGTTAGTCCGGGAGTAAAGAAACTTCACACTTACTCAAAGAAGTGCTCCAGTTCAAGTTTTAAAATCCAAACATCATATATCCTTTCCCCAGAAGGAGGGGTTGCTCATCAGGTTAGTAATCTCCATTATAATGGGCGATTACACTTGCATAAAAGCTTTGCAGAGGTTGGAGGAGACAGATGATCTGGGAGAGCTGAGGCAAAAATAGGCTATGGATTTCATGAGCCTGCTAGATCAATGGGATATAATTGCCACCATTAACAGTACAGACCAGAGAAACTGGATGTAAATCAAAAGCTTTATTGGAAAATGACTCAACAGGGTACCATGTTTCAGCATACACAGTGCCTTCCTCAGGAGTCTATATCAATAAATAAAAGAAAAAAAATGTAAACCAATAAAACATCTATACCAAAAGAAATAAAACAGTCCAATGTATACATAAAGCACGCGAAAGAGTAAAATAAGCAAGTAAAAAAAGGGGCAAGTAGAATTAAAACATGTGAGAAAACATATACCAAGAGAAATAAAAACAGTATAATGTGTATAAAAACGTGGAAAAGCAAACAAAGTAAAAATAAACAAGCAGAGTACAAATTAACAAGCAGAATTAAAACATGTAAGGAAACATATAACACAAATGTTTGGAGAATATATTCTAAACATATTAGACATGTATATATAAGAAACCAAAAATATGGATAACATATGAATGAATAAATAAAATTAAAAAGGATAGAGACATATGGGCAAGTTTAACAGTGGTATATGTGCTTACAAGGGGTCTAAATAATCAAGAATGGGAATGTACAAATGACCAGTCTGGAAAAACAAAAAGAAGAAAAAAAAATCATGTAGGTGTATCACTTGAATGTTTATGTAACTGAATAAATGCACAGTAATAATGAATGCTGAACATGAATATAAAGATGAACGCAGAAAAAAAGACCAACCTTGTTGCCTGTTTATTAGAAGTACAGATCCTTCACGTTTAGATTCTGAATGGCTGTGGTCTGGGGATATATTTGAAAAAAGGAAATTTTATGGTAAATTAAAAAGGATAATGATTAAATATATATGCGAGAGCTATATTTAAGTAACAATTGTGGGCTCAGTAAAAAAGCCAGTCCTAGATCAATTGGGAACCTTCAAGGACAAAACTAAGGAGCAGACCTGGAAATTAATACTGCAGAACTGAATCTCTTCGGATCCACCAAATTATTGGCAGTGGGGGAGTCAGCTATACTGTCTTGCAACTTGCGAAGCAAAAGGATCCTTTAAAAGGAAAGATATCTAGGTGTGGGAGGTTTACTTGAACATTCTGAGCCCGAGATTGTAGCCTCTTAGTGAATCATATTTTTGTAATGATGCTGGAGTTGGGCATGCTGGCAGTGTCAGCTGAGGTGGGGGGAGGGGGAGGGGAATGAGAAAGGGGGATTATTTTCATGAAGTAATCTGGAAGTCACCAGTCCAGTTTCTGAGGCTCCACATTTGAAATGTGGTTTCTTCATTTAGGTACATAAGTACATAAGTAATGCCACACTGGGAAAAGACCAAGGGTCCATCGAGCCCAGCATCCTGTCCACGACAGCAGCCAATCTAGGCCAAGGGCACCTGGCAAGCTTCCCAAACGTACAAACATTCTATACATGTTATTCCTGGAATTGTGGATTTTTCCCAAGTCCGTTTAGTAGTGGTTTATGGACTTGTCCTTTAGGAAACTATCTAACCCCTTTTTAAACTCTGCCAAGCTAACCGCCTTCACCACGTTCTCCGGCAACAAATTCCAGAGTTTAATTATGCGTTGGGTGAAGAAACTTTTTCTCCGATTTGTTTTAAATTTACTACACTGTAGTTTCATCGCATGCCCCCTAGTCCTAGTATTTTTGGAAAGCGTGAACAGACGCGTCACATCCACCTGTTCCACTCCACTCATTATTTTATATACCTCTATCATGTCTCCCCTCAGCCGTCTCTTCTCCAAACTGAAAAGCCCTAGCCTCCTTAGTCTTTCTTCATAGGGAAGTCGTCCCATCCCCACTATCATTTTAGTCGCCCTTCGCTACACCTTTTCCAATTCAATTATATCTTTCTTGAGATGCGGCGACCAGAATTGAACACAATACTCAAGGTAGGGTGCTTTGAGAACCTCTATTGCAGTGTTTCCCAAGTCCAGTCCTGAAGTACCCCTTGCCGTTGCCTCCATTATATGCAAATCTCTTTCATGCATATTCATTGTGGATATCCTGAAAACATTTTGTTTGTTTTATGTACCTACGCTATACCTGTTTTGCATTATATATTTAGTATTATATGTTTTACATTAGGATTTTTTTATGTATTCTTTTAGACACCTGAGGCAGGCCTGTGGCCAAAACACAGATCTGTGTTGAGTCATTAATAAAACATTATCTGTTTCTGATTCAACTGTCCCAGTCTCTGAATTTTTGGTCCACTTCCCACTTTTCTCTGCATTCCAATATCCGGTCTCCAGGTTCTGTGTCCCGATCCGGTTCCAGTTCCTAGCTCTGCTGTTCCCGTCTTCAGTTCCAGCATCTACTAGACTCCAGAGTGACTCGGTCTGCCGTTTATCAGGGATTCTCCAGACATCCGGGTAGGGAACACAGCAATGGTCCAAGAGCTCACCATCCAGATGCATGACAATGTACCACAGAAAACCTCTGAACATCCAAGAGATGCAAATCTTTGCTCCCGCCTGGGAAGTCTGACCTTCTAAAGGCCGTTAAGGTGCTACCAGGAGGAGCTTAAGGTGGAAAGGAGCATCTCCTTTAATTCATTTGAACTGGCTTCTAATTCAACTCAGGGTGGTATTAGGGTCATGACAATGGCTTATAACAGAGCTCATATACCAGGTCACCATGACACCTAGAAATTGCACCCAGGATTTCATGCCCACAAAATGTTGCTTTTTGAAGAGCTGCCTCACAAACAGTGTACCTCCCACACCTTCACTCAGTAAGCTTGATCTGCGCAGTGCAGGCAGTTGGCAATTCTCATGGTTTCTAGTCTCGCAGGACTAGAAACCACATTCCTGCACTGTGCATCTCAAGCTTACAGAGAGCTAAGTAAGTGGTGTACATGTGGGAGAAGCACTGTTTGGGAGGTAGCTCTGAAAATAGCAAGGTAAACAAAATACGGAATAGGTAGCAGACTCCCAAGCATATTAATTTCCTGGGAGTAACTTAGGGGAGAGCAAAAGAGACTGGATGGAGCTAAAGGACAGGTATTTACTAAAGTTTCTTCGCCCAAAGACAGAATAGAAAGAGAGCTTTAGTAAATACCTTTCTAAAAGAGCTACAACCATTGTTGCCAGGGTTGCGGTCTTCCCGCAACACTGGGCGGGGTTTCTTCGAGCAGCTGCGGTAAAATTTCGGTGGCTGCGGGGTGCGGGTTTGGGCTCTTTTCCTGTGGCCGCTGTGTGCTTTTTTCCGGGGCTTCTATTGGTCCAATAGAAGCTTTTCCAGGGCTTCTATTGGTCCAATTTGGTCCAATAGAAGCTTTCCCGGGGCTTCTATTGGTCCGATGTGGTCCAATAGAAGCTTTTGAGGGGCGTGGTCAACGTCAGGGGCGGGGTTAACGACATCAGGGGTGACGTCAGGGGGTGGGGTGGTGACATGGGAGGCGGGGCTGGTGGTGTGGGAGGCGGGGCTGGTGACATGGGAGGCGGGGTTTGACTTTGGGCGTTTTTTTGGCGGGTTTAGGGCTGATTTTGGGCTGGGAAAATTTTTCCCATCTGGCAACCCTGGCTACAACTGATCTGAGATGGGATTCCCCCCCCCCCCCCCCCCCCCACCTTGAAATTCACTTGAGACAATGTTGGAGGGATGGAGAAAAAGAACAGAGAGGACATAAATGCTGGCTCTTAAGTTCTGGGGCTGGTTCCTAGATTTAATGAAAATTTGTTAAAGCCTGGTCCTCAACCTCAATTACAATTTACAACAGATTACTAACTGGTTCCAGGATAATAAATTCTCTACCCTGAGAAATCAAGGTATGCACTTTTTTCAAATTCAACATATATCACTCTTGTGCATCCTATTCTTCTTAACTCCATTATCGTTTATCAGTCGCAAAATACTAAAATTCTAGGTGTTATCCTAGATGAAACTCTTTCCATCCACCCCCCCCAGATTTCAAATATGATTAAGAATTACTACTATAGGCTGACAGATTTGTTCCATTAGTTCACTCATTCATCCTCCAGTACTGAACACCCCACCACCTCTCTCTCCCCACCAACAATCCCAGCTCCAGAATGAGCAGCCCTGAAAACCAGGCTTGTCTCCTGTTGGAACTGCTGGCTGCTCTCCTCATACAGCTACGCTACCCCTTCTCTTCCTCTGCTAGCTTACTCCCCCCCCCCCTCTCCCCACACACACAAACTTTATTCCCTTAGATTAGCAAACGGAATAAAGTTTTTAAAGAAACTCCTACCAAAGCTAGAAGGTTTTTTTTGTTACATTTCCTGCAGGGATCAGGAGTAGCGAGAAACATCTACAACCCTCCTTCTGGCAGGGATCATATGGGGACCCATGCCAGCCCACCCAGCAAGCTGGAGTCCATGGGCCAAAGCTCAAGGAAAGGGAGACTCCTGCAAGGTCTCTGGGCTCAACTGGGCAAAGAAATTTGGTCTGAACCAGGAGCATTCGGCCCGTAGACCCAGCCCTGGACACAGGCTTCAAAATGCAAAGCGAGGGAGGGAAGGGAAGATTCAGGCCTACCTAACTTGTCACACACTGAACTAATATAATCTTACCATCTACTGGAGGTAGAGAATATTGAAGGTTTCTAGCCTACACCAGCTCCTCATAACGGTGATGTCACAAACTTCAGAACCTCTAGCTCCTTCACAAACCATTGGTTCAGATTGATCTAGTGGATGATAAGGAAACACAGGTGCACACACTAAATTTTAGTCATACTGATCAGGGAAACAACTACTGGCAATGTTTCTAGAATGTATGGCTTTTTCAATTTTGTTTTAATGTTTTCCAATACTGGTTTGTGTTTTTGCTGGTATTTCTCAACTCCACAAATCACAGGCAGCAGCTCACCACAACACCCAGAATTATGTTCTCCCATTATTGTTTTGTTTTACTTAGAGCTCTGACTCCTCAATTTAAAAAACAACCATCTAGAACACAAGTAAAGAAAGCTAAATATGCAGGTTAAAAAGCTAAAATTCCCAACCAACCTATCCCTAAAGGCATCACAAAAAGATTAGAATTCAATTTAAGAAAGCTTTAATTAGAAGCATTTTGAAAATTACTAACAGTCAGGTCTTAATAACTCTTAATGTTGAAACATCACAACCTGGTCCTACATATAAGGTCACTGGGGAGCAAATTCGACAGTCAAGTCTAGTACTGTAAAGGCCTCTTCACTCATTCCCCCCTCCCCCTGTCCTCACCCAGTCTCTTTCTCCCAAACCCCATTTCATACCCAGCACTCAACCTCCTTACTACCCAGCTGCCCCAAACAGCTGATGTCCCAGGAAACAACAAGGCAGACGATCCGCAAACTCCAAAACGGAAGACAGAAGAGGTCGGTGATGGATGTATACAAACTTAGTCAATTTGCATATAAAATAATGCCCGACACAGGCAGTGTTTCGCCCAGCAGGGCTGCGTCAGGGGCTACTCAGTGATCCTCTCTATAAAGCCTGTATTAAGAAACCATAAAATGTTCCAACAATCATTACTTGCATTCCGTGCTGTGATGCAGCAGCAGTAGCGTACATGTGATATCTATCAGCTATATTGGGGTTCTTCTGGAAAGCACTGATGTCTCGTACCATGCATTGCACCAACACATCCACCTCCTCCTTCCGAGGATTGTTGGAACATTTATAGCTTCTTAATAAAGGCTTTATAGAGAAAATCACTGAGTAGCCCGATGCAGCACTGCTGGGCGAAACACGGCCTGTGTCTGGCATTATTTTATATGCAAATTGACTAAAAGTTTGTATACATCCATCACTGATCTGCTCTTTTGTCTTCCAACCAGCTGATGTACTTACCAAGCTATAAATTTATTTTTTTATTTAAATGCACTTCCTATGCCATCATTAATTAACTCGCAGATCATAGCAGTTTACATCAAGCTTACCGAAAGGGATAAGTAACAAGAGAAAGGAAAAGAACTACAATTTATTGACAAGAAACAAGAGCATGAATTCAATATTCATTTATAAGAAGATGAGAAAAGGGTGGGATATAAGTGGATATACCTCTCCTATATCTCATTGCTTATTAGTAGTAATGTTGTATGGCTACTTCAAGAACAGAAATAGGCTTTTCCACTGCTATGAATGAACATGAGAGAATAATGTTTAAATAATCTAAGGCGTGTAGTTATCAACATGGGCTAAAGTTAATAGGTGTTATTTTACCACCAACAGGTCCCATTTTATGCAATGAGACTTAGGGGCCCTTTTACTGAAGCTTAGCACATACTAACAGACATTAAGGTGGAGGTTTTCAACCCAGTCCTCAGGGCACACCCCGCCAATCAGGGTTTTCAGAATATCCCACTGAATTCAATGGGGATATCTTGAAAGCCTAGACAGGTATGTGTGCTCCGAGGACTGAGTTGGAAGCCTCTGCATTAAGGTATGCTAAGTGCCACATGACCATAGGTATAAAATAGAACATATACGCTAAGCACCCCTTAATTACTAATAATTGGAGTTAACACTTATGTTTTAAGGGTAGCCTGTGTTGGATTCATCTCCCCTAACTGATGGGGATTTTAGAATTATTATTATTGCTTTTTTAATTTTACACATTGCCTTTATCCAAGGTGAATACACAAAAAAAATATACATAATAAAAATACAAGAACTTCAAGGGAAGTAAGATCTAAAAATGGGTATTCTTTAGTTATTGGACATCCTGTCTTGTAATACATTTTTGTATGCCGTTTCTATATTTTGGCCATTATAACAATTTTATATGGTGTAAATGGTGTTATTTACCATGAGCTATTTTATGGAATGGTGGAACATAAACGAAAGGAAAGTACATTGAAGTGAACAGAAGTCCAGCAAGTTCAAAACGTATTAAAATTTAAAATTCAGAACTGCTTATGGAGTACAACATTATTTGATTACTGTAATTCTCTCTTTTTTTTTGTGGTCTTCCTCTTTCATCACTAAAGCACCTACAACTCATCCAGTCTATCGCTGTTAAACTTTTACACGGTGTCCACAAATTTCATCACATCACTGCACTATCCAGGTCTGAACATTGGCTCCCCATCTCATTTCACATTCATGTTACTCACATTAGTTGTTACCCTCCGCTCCAGCATATATTTCCAATTTACTCATCCCTACTCCTCATCTCACACCTTACATTCATTACAGAAGTCCCTACTACACACGCCTTCACCTGCCTACATTCGTCTTGACTCCACCCGTGCCTCTGCATTCACTTAAACTCAACTCCAACTATGGAACATTCTATCCCATGAACTCAAATCTGAATCTTCCTTTCCAGTATTCAAGAAATTAACTCAAAACCTCTCTTTATCCAGGCTTTCCCACACTAATTTTAGTATTTGTCACTTTTCTCCTTCCTCTTATCTCTTTCCAATCTCTCTAAACATATATTTTACATTACATTAATCTACATTTCTATCCCACATTAGCTGTAAAGTTCAATGTGACTTACAATCAGTAAAACAAAACAATCAAAATACAGTGAAAAAATAGAAATCTAGGCCTACAGATAAAGAGCTCATCTATCCTAAAAACTTATGAATAAGGACAAACTTTTTAACATTTTCCGGAACCTGCCATAATTTTCCTGAATGCTAACCTCCAATGGTAACAAGACCCACCATTTTGTTGCCTGGTATGAAAAGTGGGCTGAATGCATGATCTTACACACAATTTCCTACAATTAGCATAATGAAGAATTAAGAATTCCCTAGATTGTTCAGAACTAACTGTTGCTATACTAGTCTCAGTACTAAA
This sequence comes from Microcaecilia unicolor, assembly GCF_901765095.1. Taxonomy (NCBI): domain Eukaryota; kingdom Metazoa; phylum Chordata; class Amphibia; order Gymnophiona; family Siphonopidae; genus Microcaecilia; species Microcaecilia unicolor. Next base: position 28,382,187 of record NC_044034.1, read on the forward strand.
TTCTGGTCTAAATCCTGACAGTGAATCATGAAGAATTTCCTTTGTAAATCGCCTCAATGTCATTTTGGCGATTGGGGGGTATATCAAATAAATCTGTACAAAAGTTAACATACAGTTTATGTTAAGCAACAATATTGAATGCAGAGAAAACTAACGCTACGGTTTACTAAACAGCACTAGTGGCTGTCCGTGTCCTAGTGCAGACACGGCCCATTCACTTTGAATGGGCCGTGTCGGCACTAGTGCATGGACAGCCACTAGCACTGCTTCGTAAACAGACCCCTAAATTTTTGTTACTGGATTATAATCCAGATCCTTTCGGAGATCATATTTTAGTAGAATAAATGGCTGAAGATTGAATTCAGAAGGGGAAAATAATATGATTGAGGTCAACAAAACCCTGAGTGGTGTAGAATGAGTAGAAGCAATAGATTTTTCACACTCTCAAAAGGTACAAATACTAGGAGACACTCAATGAAGTTACATGGAAATACTTTTAAGACAAATAGGAGGAAATATTTTTTCACTCAACGAATAGTTAAGCTCTGGAACTCTATGCCGGAGGATGTGGTAACAGCTGTGTATCTGGATTTAAAAAAGGTTTGGACAAGTTCCTGGAGGAAAATTCCATAGTCTGCTATTAAGAAAGACATGGGGAAGCCACCGCTAACCCTGGGATTGGTAGCATGGATTGTTGCTACAATTTGGGTTTCTGCCAGGTACTTGTGACCTGGACTAGTCGTTGTTGAAAACAAGATACTGGGATAGATGCACACAATTCCTGTTCTTTTTTTTTAAATTGTAATTTCCATAATCATACAAAGAAGCCATCACTTGTGTAGAAATAAGAAAAGTTATATTACACAAACCACAAAATATATAAGCATATTCATATTGAAATAAAATATGCAATTCCAGACCATTGCGGGGAGGATCATCAAGCAGAAACTAACTTTAAAACAAAGGTAAATTAATTACCAATTACATGACATTAAGGCAAAGAAAGAGCATAAATATCTATATTAATACAACTTTGCAAAATTCGGGTCTCAGCCATAACCGGGGAACTAGAGACCAAACTCTTGCCACTAAGAAAAGCTGACAACTGTGAAAGCGCATTAAAAAAAAAAAAAAAAACATTTTACAGACTTCCGTTTAAATATACATTTACAAGGATAACTGAAGAACAACCAGACTAAGTAACAAAAAAATTCCTTCTTTTTTGAGTCTCATTAGTCAAGTCAGGAAACATTCTGACCCGAACCCCAAAAAAGACCTCTCTCTTTTCTTAAAGAAAAGTCCAAATAGCCAGTCATGATCTGATGAAAGAGCCACAGTCATCAATAAAGTAGCTTTCACCATGGAATCAGTCTCAGGAGCCTCCAGTATATCTGAAACTTACAGGACGTCAGTCTCTTGTTTTGATGCAGTTTGTTCTTTAGAAACCTCCTGCTTTCCACCTGTTAAGGTATTGCAAAAACATTTCTCTTGGTGAAATAAACCAAATAAACCAAAATATGAAAGTGCAAAACCCTTACGTGAGAAACTACAGTGGCTCCCACTCAGGTCAGGGAACGTATTACTTTTAAAATATGCACCTTAGTTCACAAAATCATTCATGGTGAAGCCCCTGCATACATGTCTGACTTAATAGACCTGCCACCCAGAAACGCTAAAAGATCATCCCGAACTTTCCTCAATCTCCACTTCCCTAAGTGCAATGGCATAAAATACAAAGTACTACATGCATCAACCTTCTCTTATATGGGCACGCAATTCTGGAATACAGTACCACGCAACCTGAAAACGATCTACAAATTAACCGACTTCCGCAAGCTATTGAAGACTCATCTCTTTGAGAAAATTTACTGTAAGGATCAAAACACATGAAGTCCATACACACTAATAGAAATGCATCAATACACTTCCCCTGAATTCTCCTCCCCATACTTTCACCACACCTAAAGCTCCACCCACAGATAAAACTGTTACACCTTAACGTTCTCAGGCTACTGGTTCTATCGTCTTATCATCCCCCTTTGTTACATTCCATTGATGTATCCCCCAAATGATATTCTGAATTGACTCTGCCTTCCCTTAATTCTCCACAATGTAACCCAATATTGAATTGTCACAAGCTGTACTTCCATCAATCACAATGTATTGTAAGCCACACTGAGCCCGCAAATAGGTGGGAAAATGTGGGATACAAAAGCAATAAAATAAAAATAAATGGTGCTTTTGGAAAATTAATTATACGAATATTGGAGCATGTAACAGCATTCTCCAAGTTCTCTACTTTGCTTCTCAAAAAGGCATTTTCTTTGACCATCATAGAATTAGTCAATTGAGAACGCTAATTAGTTGACTATGTTCCTCCAAAGTCTGTGATACACTATCAACTTGTTTTGCAATATTTGATATATTGGTATTATTGTGAGCAATAGTATTCATAAATATAAACTGTAAGGAAAGTGCATTGCCCAAATCAGAGACTGCAGTCCAAATAGATTCAAGAGTGAAAAGAGGGGGGCTTCTTGAGCACTATTTCACATGATGTAGCCAGCAAACTAACAGTAACTTTCTCCAGCAGCAGTGCAGGGCTCATCCCTGGAACAACTGAAGCCTCCCCCCCCCCCGATGCCAAAATCCCAGAAGTTGACCAGAAGTGGAAAAACCACTTCCTTTTGCATCCCAGGTACCTTCCCTCAAGCTAAAGATGACTCCATCATCCTCTGCTGGGTCTCTGCAGCCAGAACTACAGGACTGACCGAGAAAGGCCATGGTGGGGGTGAACACAAGTCGAGCATCAAAGATAGATCATAGTCGAAACTACAAGCCACTTCACCCGGCAGCAGCGTTCAAAGCATCAGGCCTGACCACCGAAGCTAAGTAACCATCAGGCCAGAGGTAGTCTTCAAATCTAAGCTAAAAGCCCACCTTTTTGATGCTGCTTTTAACTCCTAACCCTTATTCACTTTGTTCAGAACCCTTATTTTATCATCCTCACTTTAATATTCCCTTATCTCTCGTTTGTCCTGTTTGTCTGTCCTAATTAGATTGTAAGCTCTGTCTAGCAGGGACTGTCTCTTCATGTTCAAGTGTACAGCGCTGCGTACGTCTAGTAGCGCTTTAGAAATGATAAGTAGTAGTAGTAGGTAGTCAAAGGCTAGGGTTGAGGTTCAGCAGGAAAGAGCCTCACCTTCCCCTTCTTCTTAACCATCATAACAAGCGGTCAGGAGCCGTGCAATGCTGCTGCCGCCTTTTTTTTTCAACTTTATTGAAGAAATATACAAAACAGACCCAAGGAAAATACAGCCTCACCCGTATCTTCCATCAATTATCCCTTCCCTCCCATCATTCAAAACCTCCCCCCCGCTTACCAAAACAAACCCCTTCCCCCCTGCAGATCACAATGCGATGCAGAAACATAGGAAACCAACAGCTAGGATGGAATGTTCAGTTGCTCAATCCAAGTTGTATAAAGGATCCCAGACCTTATGATAAGGAAGATTAAGTCAAGTGCATTGCACTGTGAGCTTAGACATCTGGTGAATGTATGCTAGTTTGCGCAATATCATCAGGAGATCTGGCAGCGAAGGTTGTTCCCAGGCCGCTACTAGTACCAATTTGCTAGCCACAAAAACACAGGTCACAAGTTTATGGGTTGCCGGTTTTGCTGCCGCCATCTTGACTCCTCCCCTAAGTGTCCTAGTCTTATGTTCTCCAGGTGGAAGTGGTGGAGACAAAAACAGTATTTGAATTCAAGACAGCTTGGGACAAATAAATAGGATCTCTGAGGGAATGACTGGAAGAATAGATGGCATGGATAGGCAGACTGGCCATACAGTCTTTATCTACCTAATGTTTTTCTCTGTTTCTATATCTGTGCTAATCAATTAGTGCATCTACATTGCTGTGTGCTGACTAGCAAAGGATTAGTGCGCGAGCCCTTACCACCTACAAAATAGGTGGTGGTAAAGACCCATGTGCTAATGGCAACATGATCGTGTGGCCATTAATTCAGAATATTGGCCATTTTCTGGCAGCGGTAAAAATGGCCTTTGTGCAGGAAAGGGTACACTAATCCACTTTCTACCTCAGTCTTGTAAAAGGACCCCTAAGAATTTCATTTTTTGTCTGCCTATCCTAACACTATTAGATGGCTCATAAACTTGTACATATTATGTTAAATTATTCCTTAGTAAAGGTTTTAGGATTGGTAAAAAAAAACAACAACGTTCACATGGCTAGAAGATTTCCTCCAAATCTAACTCTGGGGGATCCAAATGCATAACGCTGATCACAGAACAGCTTGAATCTAAACAAAATGGAGAGAATGCAATAGAGGCTTTTATTCTTAACTTGAGATCTTTACACCAAGTCTCCAAGAGCTCCTTTTACTAAGCTGTGGAAAATGCTAGTGTGCACTTACTGCAACTTAAAAGGGCTTAATACGGGACACGCTAAGGTGTCCTGTGGTAAAAGCCCAATGGAGTGCGTGCAAGCTATATGTAAAAAAAAAAGAAAAGAAGCTGGTAAGTACATATTCTTAGAAAACTCATACATTTAATACAGAATTTTTAAAAGAATATCACCTACAGCAGTAAACTTTTGCCACATACCTCCGGATTCCATAAATGATGACGAAAGTTGCATGCGCAAATCAGTGCGCGTAGCCAATCTGCATGTGCAACAAGTGGCCACTAACAAGCAATTATCGAAACTAATTAGAATTTACGTGCACAACTTTCTATGCCTATTCTGAAAAGTGGTGTGCGTAAATTCTAACATGCAGATCACAATAAGGATGTGGCCATGGGAAGGGCATGGGTGGCTCATGGGCATTCCTAAAAATTATGTGCAGTGTTATGGAATAGGCGCGGGCATTTACACCAGGTTTTTGATGGGGTTAATGGTCGTTCCTCAATTTTTGTTGCAGGGCCACGCACTATACGTATTCTATAAACTGTGCCTAACTTTAGGCGAAGGTTTATAGAATAGCACTAAGCACAGTGCGACGATTTTATAGGCAGCATTTGTGGAATTTGGTCCATTATGAACAAAACCGTGGACTAACCAGTATTTTTCCTGAACACTTACACATTTGATGCCACATGGTTCTCCCCAGAAAAGTTTGGCAGTATGATGGTATGAAGGAGCAGCCGGGTGGGGACTGTAGAAAACTGCACAGTATTATACAATTTTCTGTCATTTGTAAAAATGCATAATCCAGGGCAAAAATTCTACAGTTTAACATTAACTAATGTAATAATAATACCTACCAACATGAAAGATTAAAGCAATAAGAAATATAGTTAATATTGTAAACATAAATAGTTCAACGACTTTTGGTCTGACACAGTATTGCAGTTCTTATGAGTTAAACGAAAACACGCTCTACATCTACAAAAAAACAACCTCCCCCCAACAACTGGTAGTATGTTTCTCCTTGGAAGTCACCACGCAAAAAATACTCTAATTTTCATGTTATCTGAGCAAAAGCAACAAAATTTCTCTCCACTACCAGGCACACTGTTAAATATAAAACCTGAAAACAATCTCAACTCAACATACATGTAGCAAATCTGTCATACAACAGCAGCACAAATTCCTATGAATCGAATAGCAAGACACCTATGAATAGGCAGCACTACAAATATTAGACTGGGCCCTAGAACACCAATACACCTATTCCTGGTAACAGAACAAGTGGGACTTGTATAGATCTCTATCTACAGAAACTACATACAAAAGAACACAAACCTCACGCAAAACAGAGAACAAATTAGGCTGCTATAGATCTTCTCTATATAAATTATTTGGAAACAGAATAGCCACATAGGAGCAGCAGTTCCTAGGCTGAGCACCCCAACACTGAACAAGCTCCTTGACTGCAGTATGTTTGGCACCCACAATTATTTTGAATCATTGGTGCCTATGTAGAGATAGACCCTCAAATACAGATCACAAATTAGAAATGGAAATATGAAAATAAAAATTGAACTGGTATCCCCAAGAAGCCAAAATCAGCATTTACCACAACGGAGAGAGAAAAGCAAATTCATTTCCTCTTATACTGAACACAATACAAAGACATCCACAATGCACATTTCCTAAAACTAGCATATTGCAGTTCATAAAATAAAAACATTTTCTACTGGGATAGATCATGATGCCCCAAGACTGATTGTGCCACCTAGTTGATGGTTTAAAGACTAGATGATTTTCTAACTATAGTAGATTGACCATCTAATAGAGTAATGCCATGGGACTGAGGGAGGTGGTTGGTTATATTGTAACTTATCACCGTAATTGTTATCAATATGATTTATAGCTCTCTTTGCTTGTTGGAACAGTTTAAAAAACTTTCAATTAAAAATAAATTCTACTTTTGTTGCCTGGGAATTTTATTTTTCCATTCATGTTGGTCCCAGTGAGTTTCTTCTGCTAAATATCTCCAGTGGCTGTTGTCTATTCATCTTTTCTCCTTGCTCCTCCTGTCTTCTATTACTTCACATCTGTCTGTGAAAGATTGATCTTTCCCTTTTAGCTCTTCCCAAATTTCACCCTCTATCACACCCCAGCTCTCCACCACTTTCTTTTTTACTTTTCACCTACCTATCAACTTTCCATCTCTTCTCAGTCCTCAGCTCTCTCATTTCTGTGCTCACTCCTTCCCCTGTCTCCTATTCCCTTATCACCTAGTCTCCATTACCATATTTTTTATCCTCTGTACTAAAAATCCTCCTCTCATTCATCTCCTTAACAACTCCCCATGGCTTTTTCCACATGGTCCCATTATGTTCAGCACCTTCCCTCCCCTCCACCTTTGTAGCTCAGCATCTCATTCTCTCCACCCCACCTTATAGCCCAACATCTCCCTCTCTCTCCTTCCCCCCCTAGTCAGTACTCCTTCCTGCTCTCCCCAACGGTTCAACATTACTCCTCTCACCCTTTCCCAATGGTCCAGCATTTCTCTCCCCTCCCTCAACAGTACAACATTACTCCTCTCACCCTTTCCCAATGGTCCATTATTTCTCTCCCCTCCCTCAACAGTACAACATTACTCCTCTCACCCTTTCCCAATGGTCCATTATTTCTCTCCCCTCCCTCAACAGTACAACATTACTCCTCTCACCCTTTCCCAATGGTCCATTATTTCTCTCCCCTCCCTCAACAGTACAACATTACTCCTCTCACCCTTTCCCAATGGTCCATTATTTCTCTCCCCTCCCTCAACAGTACAACATTACTCCTCTCACCCTTTCCCAATGGTCCATTATTTCTCTCCCCTCCCTCAACAGTACAACATTACTCCTCTCACCCTTTCCCAATGGTCCATTATTTCTCTCCCCTCCCTCAACAGTACAACATTACTCCTCTCACCCTTCCCCAAATGGTCCTGTATCTCTGCTTCCTGCCCCCTCCCCAGCCAGAGTTCTGGCATCCACCCTTGCCTCTCAAGCACCCCCCTGCAGTGTACTTTTAAAAGTTTATGCTTGTTGTGGCCACTGGCAGTGAGCAGTAGTTCACACACTCCCCACAGTCTTCACTCTGATGCTTCCCATCCATATGGAATCAGTAAGTTGCATCAGAGCTGTGGGGAAAGCGTGAGCATCGCATATGAACTGTTGGTCAATGCCAGTAGCAAAGAATTTTTTAAAAGGTGTGTGTGTGTGTAAGGGGGGGGGGGGATGCTTGAGAAGCCAGGGTAGATTCAGAACACCAGTTAGGGAAGGGGTAGGAAAAGGAGAGAAGCTAGACCAACAGTTAGTGAGCAGGGGAGGATGGGGGAGGCGATACGGGGTAGTGACAATATCAGAATGCCATTCCACCTCATTTCAGCACAAATTGCGTGTGTATATATGTAAATAAAACACACACACACAATATCTATAAAAGTGACACTACTGAATGTGCAAATGTATCTATATAAAAGTTGTACCTGCTATCTGTGTGGTCACATGTATAGGGACAACATATAGTAGCTGAATATTGCTATCCATAGACATTTCTGGCCCTCCCCGCTAATTTTGGCTGTACAGAGATTTATATGGTCAAATGATAATTGCTCCACGAGGGAGGGGGAGAACAATTGTTCAAAAAAGGGTTTATACTGCTGGTTGCTTAAGTCCTTTTGAATGAATACTGAGGCCAATAAAAATATTTTTTTTTTAAAACAGAAAAAACCTGCATACTTTTCTAAAAATAAAAAAAGTTCAAAAATACAGCAAAAAATACAACATAAAAACAAAACCATCACTAAAAGATAAAGGGAAGGGAAATGGGGCTTGATATACCGCCTTTCTGAGGTTTTTGCAACTACATTCAAAGCGGTTTACATATATTCAGGTACTTATTTTTGTACCAGGGGCAATGGAGGAGCAATGCCCAAGTACTGTAAATGAAGGTTCATGATACAAGATCTCAGCCCTTGCTTTGACAGGCCTGGAAACATAAAGGAAGGGGGGGGGGGGGGGGGGGAGACACCACAGCCCAGGCATCCTTCCTGTCCAAAAAAAAAGAAAAGAAGATAAAGCAATTAAGTTGAGAATCAAGCAAACTGATATTTGAAACTATCTAGTGATTACCGTTGTTTGAAGATCTCTAATACAGGCACAAGGGTTTCTTATTTCTGCCACTGTAGACAACACAAAAACAATGCCAGTGGAATACTAACTGCCAATTTTTTTTTATCTGTTAGCCAACACTTCCTTTCAGAGATATCGTCTAAAGCCAAGGAAAGGAGGGAAGACATAAGAGGGTTCAGAGCATGAGAAAGAATGCTTTTTCATGGAGAGAACATCATAACAAAGGTATGAGAATTTATGGTAAAGATAATGGCATCCATGATACTTTGCACCTGTATACTTCATATGTTTGGTCATCTTTTTTAGACATTGTGAAAAATCAGATGTATGCTGAACGGAATTAATAAAAATAAAAAAAAAGTAAAGTATGCATATTGCAAAGTTAAGAAATCAAGGGGCACTTTCATTATGTTGCAGGTCTTCTTTGTGCACCAAGCCCATTTCTAGAACAGTCATAAAATTGTTATTATTTTTGGCTGTGTGCTAATGGTTCATTTTGTTAACAGCTGTATGCTAATTCTAATACAGGAGTATTGACTGCCTCCTATTTTGGAAACGGTAAGCGCTCCCTTGTTAAGTCCGCATTCTTCAGTTAGTGCACACTAATGTCAGCATGCAAACTGAATAGCGCATCCACACCCATTCTCCGCTTGACACAGCCCCTCCCAAAATTTGTTTTCAACTGCTGTATGGTTAGTGCACACAGATGGCAAAACCAACACAGAATGCTTTAACATGCCCCACATTAGACCAACTATTACATTAGGGACATGTCAGTGCCTAATACAGCTTAGTAAAAGGGCCCCTAAGTTAAGCATGCTCTTTTGAAAAGGATCTTAAAATATATACAGCACATTATATGCCAATAAATAGTCAGATCTAATAGAACATAGTAGAAGACAGCAGCCATCCAATCTGCCTGACAAGATAAAGTGCATTTTACCATATGTATACCTGATGTTGATCTGCCCTTGCCACTTTTGGGGCACAGAACACAGAAGTCTGTCCTGCATTTGGTCTTATTTCCCAACTACTGAAGATCTTTCATATTTTAATCTGTGACCTAATATTTCAGTCGTGCCAGACTTTATTACTCTTCCAAACAGTTTTGACTTATCCTATGAACCAGAACAGGCTGAAAGACTTACAAAGTATTTGATACAAACAATAACTGAGTGCTTCAAGTCCATCAATATACGAAAATTAATTACAATAATGCATCAATATAATTTAAAATCATTATATAGTATTTAGCTCAAATCTGCAATATCTGCTACTCAGTGCTTTAGTAAGCAGTCACTCGATCTTAACTCCCTAATCCTGTGTCTTTCCTAGGCTGTTACAGCAAAACAGGAAGAAGAAAAAAAGACACACAAACATGCTACAATAAATACAATCTGGTGCATGGATTAGAATCTTCTATTTCAAAATTAAGTTCGATGGGTATGGCACAAAAGGTTCCTTCCTTTCCGCCGTATAGCCAGTAAACCATCCCCCAGCATCCTTCACCATAATGCGCACACAAACTCGCAAAGCAAGATTCGCTACGCGCTTAGCGATCGATTGAACACAACACAGCTACTTATTTTATTTTTTTTTCATATGCGCCCATCAACCAAACATCTCCAAAGTGCAACAGATGCTACTTCGCCCCTCCTTCTCCCCCCAGTACAAAGCGGCAAAAAAACAAGCCGAACAAAGCGCTGAAAAGCTTGCACACAAGCGGCTGGCAGCCCGGGCTCTCCCTGCCCCCTTCCCCGGGCAGTGGGCACCACGGGGCAGTAAATAGGAAGTCTCCCCAGGAGGCTGCGAGCATGCGCCCTGCGCTGCCCCGTGCGCTCTGTGTGTGGCACGAGCCACAGCAAAATGAGAGGAAAAAAAATAAAGGCCACAAAGATGAAACAAGAGCCCACAGAAGGGCCTAGAACAGGGAGAACCGGTCAATAACTGTGAAACAAAAAAAAAGAAGCCCTAATGAAACCGAGAGCGAGAAATAAATGGGCTAAACCAAGGAGAGGGAGACACAAAGCCGTCATCCCCCTCCCTCCCAATGACCCCGGCGACTCCCCGAATTCTTACACAGACAAGGTTCAAACCAGGAGTTCCCCCCCCCCCGCTCCTCCGTGACGAGGTAACCGGAGGCTGACTCCGTACAACAGCTTGCAGAGCGAAGAGAGAGAGAGGATGCCTAGCCCTGTTCCATCGCACGGGCCCGACCCCCCTTGCCTTTCCGCTGCACGGTTCACCTGTACTGCTCTCCTGCAGCACCCGCTCCAGTTCCGGAAAGGTGAGCTCGGGGAGGTCCAGCAGCGCGCCGTAGCGCTCCAGGAACGAGCAGACCACGGCGAAATCGGGCCAGGAGCCGGGAAACTGAGCGGTGGCGGCTGCCGAAGCAACCGCCATCTTGAACTGGAGGAGGTGGGAACTGGAAGGCGGAGGGAGGGGGGGGGGGCGGGCGCTCCTGTCCTGAGCGGCTTCGGAGGACTCCGCCGGTATCCCACAATGCACTCGGAGCACAGTGGAGATCGGACGGCGCTACGTGCTCGGCGGTGCCCTGCCCTGCTTCTCGCTCTCTATCTGCCAAGTCTGTTTTGCTTGGCACAGGACAAGGATAACAAAAGGGAGTAAGGGGAAGTTCCTGTGGAGAGGGTAGTCATGATAGCTTGGGAACATTTGTAGGAATAGAAGGTACATTTTCTTACTACAGCAAAAATACATTCAGTCAATGCATTTAAGAAAGTTTTCATGTCGTTCTTCTGTTATTGTGTATAGATACAGTTAATAAATAAACTAATAGAATAAAACAAGGTGGGTGGATTTAGAGCGTACTGGTGGCCAATGATGGTCTTGGGGGCGGAGTCTGATCATGTAAATAGTGTTGCCTTGTGTAATGTTGTTTATCTTATGCACGTTACTGTGGTTTATCTTGGCAGATATCGGGTGCTGCTTTATTAGCCTGTCTGACGTACTTCCGGTCTACTAAAGATACAGCCTAGAGAGAGAGAGAGAGTTATATAAGTGTGGCAAGCTTTCCCTGTGTGAGTAGAGAGGGTGACTTGTGGGGTCTGAAGGGAATTGTTAGCTTTGTGAAGGGCTGGTGGGATGGCATTTGTATTCCAGCGTATATGTAATTTGTAATACAGGCTCTGTAAACACTGGAGTTTTAGCAGATTTTTATGTTGCTATTTGTTGTGTCCAAGTGTATGTTGGCATTAATCCAGTGGTGTGCTGGAGCAGGCTCGCAAGAGCCGGTTGTTAAGTTTTTAAGAATTTTGGGAGCCGGTTGTTAAAGTAGGGCCCTCCATGGCTACTTTAACAACTGGCTCCCAAAATGTGGGCTTGGGCCCCCTGCTGAATTATCTTTTACTTTGCTTGTGGGGATGCTGAGCCCTGCCAGCCAAGTAAATAAGACTACTGCTGCTCCCTGCTCCTTGTTTCCAGCTTAAGGCAGCAGGCTGGGACTTCTCGAGCATGTGAGAGAAGTTCCAGCATGTTGCTCAGAGCAAGACGTTGGGGAGTGGTGGCTGTCCATTTATTGGCTGCCAGTAAAGGTATGCCTAGCATGCCCGCACGAAGGGAGGGAGGAGAGAGAGGCAAGTGTTGCTCCCCCCCGGCCACCCCTGGCCCTTCCAATTGCAGAGCTGGCTACATCCGGAGAAAGAGCCTGTTGTTAAAAATTTACCAGCACACCCCTACATTAACCTCCCAGGTCTGGATTGCTCACTGGAAAACCTTCAGAGGTGTCTATAATACCGTACGAAACTAAGAAAGCAGGACAAAAGTATATAATTTGCCTTGAGCTAATACTAAACAGGCCTAAGTTAAATCCCAAATCCTTCTAACCATGTAAATGAGGGCTTTATGGAGAGAAAATCAGTTATTTTCTACTTCTGAGGAAAGGGCAAGACATAAGGGATTAAAATTGTTGCAGCAAAGATTTACAAAGATCATAACTGTAAAAGGGGTGCTAGTCAAGTGTAACAAGATTGATAGAGGCAGGTGACACCTTATAGACTAACCAATTTATTGAGGCAAAAACATTTGAGGAATAGAGTCCACTTCCTAAGATGTATGAAGTGGTTCCAGAGATGGGTACGTATGTACTAATTTTTTCAAAAAGGCAGTAAATAAATCCTAATAAATAATATTCTGAAATTTATATGTCTGATGAAGTGGCTCTGGTCCTCAAATTCATTTGCCTCAATAAACTATAGGTCTATAGGTGCTACCTACCTCTGTAAATCAATATTTGGAAGGATACTTAAGTAGTGAAAGTAATTACCTAGGTATAAGGAATGGAATCTTCACTAGTGGAGCTTTTTAAGACAAGGTCAGGCAAAATTGATGGAAAAAGCAGTTACAATAATAACAACTAGCAGTCGCCCACAAAATATTTAAAGAGATGTGGGATTTTATGCACCTCCCTCTGCATCCCAGCAGTGCCGGTATCAGTCCCCTTTCAGCTGACCTGCACAAGTCAATGGAGCTCTCTGATGTCCTTCATGCAGTCCATATCATACGGGGTCAGACCAAAAGCTCCATCAAACCCAGTATCCTGTTTCGAATGGTGGCCAATCCAGGTCCCAGGTACCTGCAGGATCCCAACAAGTAGCATGATCCATGCTACTTACCTCCAGGGATAATGAGTGGATTTCGCCAGTTCTTTCTGTTTAGACTTTTCCTCCAGTAACTTGTACAAATGTTTGTAAACCCACATCTCTGGTAACAAATTCCAGGGCATAACTGCACATTGAATGAAAAATGGTTTGTTTTGTATTTTTATGTGGCTGTGCTAGTCATGCCTTTGATTTGGGGGGCCATTTCTTAAGGGTTTATTCCAGCCCTCACAGCTGTGAGAGCCATGTGGGTGTGCACGCTGCTGATCACCAGTGGGCAGACATTATAGCCTATGCTAAAGTATATTCAAGTCAGCATGCTTTTTACACATAAGCTGTAGCTTTTAAATCTATTCTGTATATGCAGTACCACTGTCCAAGTAGTGAGGGGCGCTGAATATAGGTATTCAACAGTGACTACAGCTTGCTGCTCAAATAGTGGCAGTATTCATCTGCTCTCTGGCTAGCCATGTGGTTTCTTAGGACAGCCTTTTTGCTGGCCTGACTTTGTATAGCTAAGTGGATAGCGGTTGAATGCTGCCAACTATGCTTAGAGTGAGGTAGAACATTCTTGCCCCTCTCTGGCTTTTTTCTGGATATTGCCAGTACAGTCTATAAGAATATTCAGTGGTACAGTCTGGATATTGTCTTTGAATATCAGCAGATAGGGCATTTATCCAGTTAGTGGCCATCACTGCTTGATCAAGTGCTTTTCAACGTCTGACCTACTGTGTAGAGATATATAAGGCTTGCTTTTCTGAAGCTGGTCCCAGGAGTAGGCTAGTGGTCAGTGCAGTGGACTGTAGAGAAATGACTCCAGGTCCATATCCCACTTTTGTGATGGAAACTGTGAGTCTTCCCAAACCCACAAAATACCAACCTGTGGGCTTTTGTAGTAGTGTACAGTTAGGTACAGTAGGTTTTGAGGTGTTCCTGAAGGGCTCACAATACAAAACAAGGGTGTTAAGGTGGGATTTGTACCTGGGACCCTTTATGTGAAGTCCACTACACTGATCACTAGGCTGCCCCTCTGCTCTGCTGGGATGTCTGTATAGCCTGTTGAATGGTGCCACACAAACATCCCTATGGCTTGTTTTTGTGCATTTTTCTCTAGGACTTTTTTTTTTTAATGGTACCTAAAGAAATATGAATTGAGCTCAAAAATAGACATTTTTTTCAGTTCAAAAATTGATATGTTCAGGATGAGAATTTTAGATATTTTTAGCAAAATATCTGCAATTGGACGTCATATCGAAAATGCCCCTTGGTGGTCCCTGTAAAGTCAATCTCTTTGAATATTGTACAGTTAATATACCAGGTTGTTGCTGTCTTTCCAGATGATGCATATTTTTTTATATTAGAGCCAATTGCTGTGTATTGGTCTCTGTAAACCACCATGATGTATTACAAATGATGGTATAACAAATGTTGAAATAAAAATACATTCAGAAATGTAGCTTGCCTTGAACTGATATCTCTGATGACAAGATTATTGATTCTTTGGTTGTCCCAACCTAATCAACTTTTTTTTTTATAATATCTTTATTGAGTCAGAGTAATATTCATAACAAACAAATGTGGGGGAATTATACCCCCTATCACAGCAAAACAAGTATCGCAATAAGGGGCAATAACCGATCCCTGACAGTTAGCCCACCCCTGACTCAAAATTTTTGATAAAGAAAATCCCCTCCCCATCTCCCCCCCCCCCCAAACTCACTCTCCGTCCATAAATATAGTCAATGAGAAGCATCCCCATCATTGTCCACTACTGTGTGCAAGGAGATATACCTGTTCCATAAATCACGCTATTGACGATGCCCCATAGAGAATGAAAATTTAAGAGAGCTAAACAACCAATTTCCCATTTCACGCATAAAGATGTGCCAGGTAGTAAGAGGTGGAGGTGAAGTGGCAACCTAGGACTGCAAAATGCATTTTTTTAATGAGAAGGGTGGCTACTAAAATAAATTTGCATTGCACAGCTATGAAGCCCCTCCCTCGCAAGGAGGCCTTACTCCCCATCAACACCACCGAATACAACCAATCTAATGTACACTGCAAAGTGGCCTCGATGACTCCTAGAGCCTGGGACCAAAAGGTAGAGTGGGGCATTCCATAAATGAGTGCAAGAAAGAGCCTGGGAATGCTTTGCATTTCACAAACAGATCATCATCCCATAGGCCCATGACCTTACCCTTCTGTTTAGTGATAAGCACTCTATGCAGAACTCTGTATTGAATATCCTGTAATGCTGCATTGGTGGTCACTGTATGAAGATCCTCAAATGCAGCCCCCAAACGTAACATCCTCTACTAAGTCTTTGCTCCACTCCCTGGCAAATTGAGTCAGAAAGGGAGCTTTCCTAGTGTCCTGAATTAGCTGATACCACTGGGATAGTCTGTTCAGAGTAGGAGAATGGCTCAAAAAATTTTGATCTAATTGTAGGAAAACCGCCTGAGCCTTATGGCGGTTCTCAGAAACGAAATTATAGTCTCTCGCCCGGAGATAGGCAAAAAAAAAAGAAGAATTGGGGACATTCCATGCACGCTTGACTTGGTCAAAAGATAGAAAGCTCCCCCCCCCCCCAACCCAGTTGCCTTAACTGTCCCAAATATCGACACCCTCCCCGTTTCCAGTTCTGAAAGACTGCAGAATCCAAACCGGCAAGAAAGTCCAGGTTACCCACTGGGGTCAAAAAAGGGCTCATCCCTCCCGTCACCCCCTGTGGCTTCTCTGCCACATCCATGCTTTCCTTAGCGCACTGAAAAATTGGTTCCCCAACACCACTCCTGGTTCCCTGAGATTCCAGGACTGCGAAAGGATTGTAAGGAGCACACCAGCTATTCCAGAAGTCAACAGGAGTGTAAAAACCAGTCCCAGAGTGAACCTCATTAATCCAACAAAGGGGCGCAACAACATTGTATGCCCGCAAGTCAGGTAACCGGACCCCCCCTCGAATCCTGTTATGGATCAGTTTAGCAAAGGGTATTCTGGGTTGCCTAGCATGCCATATAAAAGAGCCGATTATGCTTCAAAACAAGTTGTCTTCCTGCCTTTTTATCCAGAGCGGGATCATCTGCAAAGGATACAACAGCTTAGGTAAAATATCCATTTTAACTAATGCTACACGGCCTAAGAAATTCACCAGGAAATCTTTCCATCGGACACAGAGTCCAGTCTCTCAGTAACATTTCTTTTTTTTGTAGACCCAGTTATGATTCATGCTGAGGTACACTCCAAGATACTTGATGGGTGATAGGTAAGGCCTCTGATTTCCCAAAATTTATACTAAGACCAGAGAATGACCCAAAGTCTCGGATAATGATCATTACTTGTGGCAAACTGGAAGACACATTATCGAGCAATAAAAGCATATTGTCTGTGAACAAATTGATACAATATTCACACCCTCCCACTGTAACACACTGCAAAGCAGAGTGTTGATGGATCCACGCGGCAAGGGGCTCTAACGTGAGAATAAATAAGAGAGGGGAAAGAGGGCAGCCCTGTCTGGTTCCTACACCCAGTGAGATCACCTCAGTAAGAGTATCATTGATTTGGGCTGTGGGATTACTATAAAGGACCTTTATCCGATCCAAAAATGCACCCCGAATTCAGAAACGATGCAGTAATCAAAACAGATAATCCCATACTTCTTTGTCAAAGGCTTTCTCTGCATTAAGGCTTGCTAAGATTGCATCACCCGAATGTTGACTCCCCTCAAACAGGATGCGGCTCACCTTTAAGATGTTAGCTGAAGCAAATCTACTGGGAGCAAAACCTACCTGGTCCCGATGAACCAGCAGGGGAAGAAACTCATTTAGCTTAGACGCCAGCACTGCCGTAATGATCTTAACGTACTGATTAAGCAATGAGATTGGCCGGTAAGAACCCACTAACTCAGCATCCTTCCCCGGCTTTGGAAGGACAGTGTTGTAAACGTGGTTCAGAGAGGGACCCGTAACCTAGGAGTCTCGTAGGGCATCACATATAGTATCAAAATAAGAAACTAAGAGGTCTTGTAAGATTTTGTAAAACTCAGTGCCTAAGCCATCCAGACCTGGTGCCTTAGCCAGCTTCAGCTGTTTGATAACCTTTTGCACCTCTCACCCCTGCAAGGGCGCATTGAGCTGAGCCACCTGTTCTGGTGTCAGGGAGGGCAAGTTTAAGTTGGCAAAACATTCTGCACAGCCTGCAGCAGAGAAAGATCCTTTACTATAAAGACTGGAGTAAAAACGAACAAATTCCCGCTGTATTGCATTTATATTGGTGTGAGAGGCCCCGGTAGCATCTCTTATTTTACTGATGTAACTTTTTGCTGATTTCTGTTTCACTAAAGAAGCAAGAAGCTTTCCCTTCTTATTGCCCCATTGATGCAGGCGGTATTTATATAATTTAACACTATAAAGTGCTCTTGCATTGAGCAGCTGCTGCATTTGCTTCTTATATTCAAAATAGGCCGCGCGTGTATTCTTGGAAGGGGAAAGAATAAACAGCTTCCGCGAATCCCTCAGGTGGGCCACCATATCACATAGTTTCTGCTCTCTTCATTTATTTACAGATGCAGTGTATGCAATAATCTTGCCTTGGAGTACAGCTTTGGCCACCTCCCTGCCGTAGGTATGCACGAAATTCGCAATTCTGATATAAGGCGGAGTTCATGCACCAGTGAGGAGGACCCAACCCCTCTCCCCAACACGTGCTAATCCAAGCTGGTGCGTGGTCCGAGACGTCAGGCACCCCCATGTCCGCCCGACCAACTCCACAGATCAAAGTCCAAGACACAAGAATATAATCCAAGTGTGTGTGGATCCCATGTGGATAGGAATAAAAAGTGTAATCGTGCTCATCCATATGGAGGAGCCACCAGATATCTATAACTAAGAAAATTGAATCCTCACCTATCATGTGTCACGATTGTGACTGTATTCCATGCCTACACTCACCTTGCCCCCAGGTGACCGGGCCCTGTGGTTGCTGTGGACTGTTTTTTCCTGATTCTCAGACATCTTCCAGGTTCAATTCCGGTCCTGATGTTCCAGCACTCCAGACTTGCCTTGAGGTTTCTGCTGCCAAGCCTCACCTGTGACCTCATTTGTAATTGCCTTTATTAAGCTCCTGGGAATTATCAGACTTGCCTTTGCAACAGAGGTCTTCAGATGTGCTTTCGTCTGTGAGTGCTTGTTGCAGGTCTAGCTCTGCTAGTCATTGTCTACTTTATCTTTAGCTTCAGTTCCGTACTGTTTATTTCAGTCTTGTTTGTCTTCAGTTCTGTTTCCTTTCTGGCTGTATCTGTCCTGTGTGTCTTTAGCTCCTGTTCCTTACTGCTATGTCTGCCTTGTTTGAAAGTCCTGAATCCAGTTCAGCCCAGCCAAGTCTGTTCCAGCATTTGGTTCCAGTCCAGCCAAGCCAAGTCCGCCTCAGAGTTCTGTCCAGCCAAACCTGTTCAAGACTCCTGTACCTGGTACCTGCCTGTTGGTGTTTGACCTCGCTTCCAGTTTGGGTGGTTCTCCTGCTGTTGACGGTCCCTGGCAACAGCCCAAGGGCTCACTACTCCGGATCACCCTCAGTGGTGTGACATCATGGTCCTTGGAGGGCTTCTTTGGAGGCTTACAATCTATTGTGGGGTTGCTGGTGATATTGAAATTGCCACCCAAAATTAGAGAGTAATCATCAAAAGTTGCCAAACAAGCTGCTAGGAGAGTGAAAAATTTGTGTGTGTAAACATTGGGTGCATAAATACTGCATATGGCCACATTAATTCCCTGCAGCAACCCCGCTACAACCACATAACAGCCATCAGGGTGTTGTTACATTCTATGCATAGTAAAAGCCAAAATCCTCCTGAAAAATATGGCTCCCCCCCCCCCCGTCTACCATTATAAGCAGTGTAATCAAGATCACCCACCCAGTCTCTTTTCAACTAAAGATGCTCAAGCTTCCCCAAATGGGTTTCTTGTAATAATGCTACATCAGCGTGCTGCCTTTTGAGCATCTGCAGAATCTTGGTGTGTTTGATGGGTGAGTAGATTCCATCTACACTTAAGGATATTACTTTAAGATTAGCCAGCTCACACCCCGGAAAAAGGTGATGTGCACAAAGGAAGGTGAGAGTATAGATATGCCCAGGAGGCCTCCGAACTCAGTCTCGCAGGCATCCCCAGAGCTAACAAGGAAAAATGGGACATCGTCAACCTCATAGGAAAAGGACATCTCCCAAGTGGGCCTCAGAAAGAGCTTTATTGAACTTGGACAAAACAGTACCATTCAGATAAATTCTCCCCCCCCCTCCCTTACCCAGATACCTATTAACCCAATTTAAGATTAGCCAGCTCACACCCCAGAAAAAGGTGATGTGCACAAAGGAAGGTGAGAGTATAGCTATGCCCAGGAGGCCTCCCAACTCAGTCTCGCAGTCATCCCCAGAGCTAACAAGGAAAAATGGGACATCGTCAACCTCATAGGAAAGAAGGACACCTCCCAAGTGGGCCTCAGAAAGAGCTTTATTGAACTTAGACAAAACAGTACCATTCAGATAAATCCTTCTCCCCCCCCCCCCCCACTCTCCCTTACCCAGATACCTATTAACCCAATTTCTTCATCCACCAAGTTACCCAACAAAAGACTCCCCACAACAACCACACACAAACCAAATAGCTTCCCAACATTCATATCCCCCTCCTCCTAACCACTAACTCCTCCAACCCCTCTTCCCACCACCCCCCCTCCTTTGTTCGCAAAGGGTTTTCCATGAAGGCAAGCATAAGAAACCAGTCCCAGTCCATTAGCCTGTCTGCTGACTGAAGACATTGATGGTGCATGTCAGCCAGCAGTGAGGAGAAAAAAAAAGGGAGGGGAAGTCGCGCCACCAGAGTTTCGCCCCTTGTCTCCTAGGGCAGTAGATGACAAAGTTGTCCACCAGAAAATTGCCAGCCGATAGCCTGACCATAAAGGGGCATTCAAGTAACTTGTCGTTTAGCAGCAGTGAGATCCCTTCAGTCGTGTCAGTGGAGGACGTAGGGATGCAAAAAAAAAAAAAAAAACTTGAGGAATCTAAGAGTCTACGGGCTTCCAGACTGAGACTAAATTAATCTATAATCCAAGCGCACTTGATGCGCTGCTGTTAGCACCGAGAGATCAGAGTGAATGAGTAAGATAACCTATAGGAGTCTCATAGCAATTTATCCACAAAGGAGCACAGTTCCTTAGGGTCAGTAAAGAAGAGAGTCCTGTTTTCATGCAGGATGCGCACTTTTGCTGGGTAAAGCAGAGCAAAGCGTACCCCCTTGTCATAGAGTCGTTAGAAATATATTGACCCATTTGCCTCCTTTGGTCGGAAACACGAGTCGAGTAGTCCTGGAAGAGCAGGATTTTATTGCCTTTAAATTCTACTGGTGGTTTTGTGCAGTATGCCTGATGTAATCGATACTTGCCAACATAGTTAAGAATCCGAGCCAGGACAGGCCGTGGGCGTTGCTCTCCCTCTCACATAGTACCCACTCTATGGACCCTATCAACATGTAGCACGTTATCAGTTAGCTGTAAATTTAGCTGACCGGGCAGTCAGCGTTCAACAAATTCCCACAGCTCTTTGTCTTTCACTGATTCAGGTAAGCCTATGATTCTGAGGTTATTGCGCCTAACTCGGTTTTCCTGGTCATCTACTTGCTGTGCTAGTTGCTTGCATTGTAGTTCTAGAGCTGTGATCCTCGTGTCCGCAACCTCCGTTCGGTCCTCTTGGTGCGATATGCGTTCTTCGGCCTGCTGCAGCCGTGTACTATGTCTCTGCAGCGATTCTTTGATGTGATCCACCAAGGCTTGAAGCTAAACGTTTCCTCAAGAATGGCTGTTAATTGTTGCGCGATCTCTCAAATTGCCTCTGCAGGCATGATCACCGGTGAGGGGCCTGCATGTGGTGCCGCCATCTTGGGGCTTAGCTTCAGCGCACAATTCCTTCCTGGCTGGACATAGAGGGAAACAGAGATATGGAAGGGAAATATTGGACACAGGGGCAAAGGAAAATGGACAGGATATGCTGAACATTGGGAGGAATAGGGAAAGAGTACAGATGCTGGACACGGAAAGTGGGAATTGAGAGATGGAGAAGATGTAGAACATAGGAAGAGAGAAAGAAGAAGGCAGATGCTAGTCACACAGAAGGGATAGCAAGAGAAAGACAGTAATGCTGGGCATGGAGGGATAGGGAGAGAGAGCAAAAGAGGGAAGACACTAAGGGGGGAAGTTATCAGCGTGGACTACCACTAAGATGGGTTATTTTACCACAAGTTTTGCTATTTTAGCACAGGATCTCACTGCATAAAATGGGACCCTGTGCTAATATAGCATAATTTATTTATTTACAGCACTTATATCCCACAATTTCCCACCCAAGGGTAGGCCCAATGTGGCTTACAACAATCTACATAAACATACAGCAGGCAAGGTCAAAGCAGTTAATGTTCTAGAAGTATAATGGGAAAGGACAGAAGTGAGGTGCCAGACGGTAGTGGTGTGTACGCTTTGCCAAATAGAAAGGTCTTGAGGCACTTTTTGAAGGTAGGATGATCAGTGGTGAATTTCACTAGCTTAGGTAGATCATTCCAGAGATGGGCACTAGTGTAGGAGAAAGTTGATGCGTAGGTTCTTTTGTAAATAATGGTAAAATAACTTGTCTTGATGGTAACTCACAGTGATATTGTCCCCCATTAATGGAGGAGAGCAAGAGAGATTTTGGACCGGGGGGGGGGGGGGGGGGGAAGAGAAAAGCTGGACTCGGGAGGAGGAAGTTACTGAAATACTGAGCAAAAAGTGACAGATGGGGAATGGTAGCTAGGATGAGGGAAAGAGATGAAAACCTGTGGGTAGATTCAGTAAAAAGAAGGAGATTGAGGAGTTGATGGTAAGGAGGAGGCATGGCAGAGAGAGAGAGAAAATTACATGGAAGCAAGCTGAGACGTAGAGATCAATGTCTGAGATGGATCTAGGAGAGACAGTGAGGAAGACATGGGAGAGAAGTAGTGTCAGAGAGACTGGAAACACTGGAAGGAGTGTTAAGAGGACAGCAGAAACCAGAGACCAACATGATTGAAAAGGTAGAAAACAATTATTTTCAATTTGTTGATTTAATAGGTTGATTTTGAGAATTTACATCAGCTAACTTTATATTTTGCACAATTCAGGGGGAATTGACCACTCTCAAACTGCTCATGAATTCCAGAGTGTTGCAGGATGTAGGAGTCATGACATGACCTGGAAAGCGTGCCCATATATAAAGGTGGGAAGCACACATGTAAATTATAGATACTATAATTCACATGTGTTTGTTAATCTAGGCGCAAGCATTTACAGTAGCCCTACGGCTGGCATAAGTGACCATGCCTATGTTATATGCAGGTATTTAGCTGTTTTTTAAAATTTTGTAAACCGCTCAGATCTGCAAGTTAGGTTGAGCGGTATAGTAAATTCTAATAAACTATAGAATTGGGACACTTTTGACGCCTCTTTATAGAATTGCCCTATATAGGAGTAATTTTTTAAAGATTTTTTTATGAACAGATACAACTATATGCGTGTAAAATGCGTCTTACAAAAATTTACCCCCACCTTGCAGAAAAGTTCACACAGTGATGACAGAAAGCATATTTTTACACAACTCGAATGTAGCATGTTCAGATTGGGCTGTAGAGGCATGTTTTACAAACATACTTGGTAAAATAGGAGTGAACATTTACACTTGCTTCTGAACAGGCATAAGTGTCCACGTAGTAACATAGTAGATGACAGCAGATAAAGACTTGTACAGTCCATCCAATCTGCCCGAAGAGATAAACTAATTACATAAGGTATGAGGTGATAGATGGTGATATAGTATATGTATACCTGAACTTGATTTGTCTATATTGTTTTCAGGACAAAGACCATAGAAGTCTGCCTGGCACTGTCCTTATTCAAAAACTTTTGAAGTTGTTATCGAAGCTTTTGATAAGCTCTATCCAACCACGATCAAGGCAGAGACCGTAGAAGTCCGCCCCATACTGGCTTTGCTTCCCAGTTACCATGTTTATCCCACGCATTTTTAAATTCTGTTATGGTTTTCATGTCCACTACTTGCCGCGGTAGGGCATTCCAAGTATCTGCCACCCTCTCGGTAAATAAATGCTTCCTGACATTATTCCTGAGTCTTCTGCAGCTTTTCTGGGCAGTTTTATAAAGACAGAGGCATGGATTCTTCTGAGACTGCATAACTGCTTGCTAGTTGTTATTCTGTTTTGATATCATTATAAACTAGTTGTCAGTTAATTCTAGGGCATTTGTTCTGAGATACTCGCATAAGGTCATGACCAACAAAATGAAACATTCCCCAGTAGGGCCTATGTCTGTGAGAGAGAGACAGACAATTTTTTCAAGCTTGGTGTTTGCAGTTGTTTTCACACCAGTTTAGTATTTATAACCCCTGAGGCAGCCCCATAAGGGCGAAACTTGACGGAGTCAGGCAACTGTATACCCTTCCAGTTCTATTGCTTCACCAATAAATTTATCTTGGATCACTTTGGTCTGCATTTTGGTTTGTTGCCTGTTCGCCGGTCTGGATCTTGTGGACTGGACCGTCTGCCTTCTTGCTTTCTGGGAAAAATGTTGTAACAAGCATCCTGTAAAAATAAGTTGGAAATCGTGCCTGTTTTATACAGGAACGTATGTGCCTTATAGAAAAGAAACTCCTAAAATAACCCCCAATTATATTCTCATTCTCTATAAAAACAAACAAAAAAAGTAACCCCTGTTCCGAGGCAGGTGTAACTGCTTATTGTGGGCATGCACATATTTTATACAGTATTCGCCGGATTCTATGTATTGCGCCTAACATTCCACACTGAAATCTAAGTGTATTCTATAAAAACATGCATACCTTAATTAGCTTAACAAGCCAATCAGCATTTTTAAAAGCACTTAACAAGCAATAATGAGCACTAATTGGCAATAATTAGAATTTAGATGCATAACTCACTAAGCGTATTCTGTAACGCACAGCGCCTAAATTCTAGTGTGCAGAGCCAAAAAGTGGCTTGGAAATAGGCGTTTCATGGGTGTTCCAAATTTACACACACTGTTATAGAATATGCCCCTCTGCGCCTAAATGTACACGCCGGTATTTACGCCATGTTTCCCTTGGTGTAAATGAATGCACGTAGTACTAAGCGCTGAGATTTCAACTAAGCGTATTTTGTATACCATGCCTAAATCTAGGCGCCGCTTATAAAATACTTCTAAGCGGAAATTTATTCCGTGCGGATTTTTCAGGCACCATATATAGAATCTAGTCCTATGTAAGCATCTCACAGGTTTGCCCCGGTTCCATCCAAACCCCAACCCCAGGACTGTCTACATGCAGATTGTTATAACATCAGAAAGATTTTATTGACGATACCGTATGTAAACAAATTGCCCGACACAGGCCGTGTTTCGCCCACCAAGGGCTTCGTCAGGGGCTAATTTGAAACCTTCTGAAAGGAGCAACTCTAAAAACGGAAAACTTGTGGTTTATAATAGATTGGAAAAAACCAGCTCATACAGCAGATGCCTAAAATGATGTGACTCTTAACACAACGCAAGCAGATGCACTGCTGTCAAACCTGGAAAAACCAGTGCATCTGCTTGCGTTGTGTTAAGAGCAGGGCTTTTTTTGAGGGGGTACTGAGTACCGGCACCTTTTCCATTAGCTGCTAAAATTGACCCATGGTCCCCAAGTTTTAATGAAAGAGCTCAGGCTCTACACACCAATTCTGCCTTGTCATAGGTTCTGTGACTGGTTGCAGGGGGCCTGGCTATTGTGGGGAGGGTCCTTCAGTGATTACCCCCACCCCTGAAGGGTGGCCTAGCATTTGAGTACCGGCACCTTTTTCACTAGAAAAAGTGCACTGGTTAAGAGTCACATCATTTTAGGCATCTGCTGTATGAGCTGTTTTTTTCCAATCTATTATACACCACAAGTTTTCAGTTTTTAGAGTTGCTCCTTTCAGAAGGTTTTAAATTAGCCCCTGATGAAGCCCTTGGTGGGCGAAACACGGCCTGTGTCGGGCAATTTGTTTACATACGGTATCTTCAATAAAATCTTTCTGATGTTATATTGATCTGCTGGCTTCTTTTTCCATATTGGATTTTGCAGATTGTTTGCCTTGTTGTTTTTTTGGTACATGCAGATTGTTAGCATGTCTTCACCTGTGCAATTTTTAAAATAGCCATATAAACTGTGCTTTACATAATGAAAATAATTATATTGGCATTGGTATGGACTTGCACATTGTATGGTCATAAACTTGGGTTGGCATGCCGCTTGGACCATGTTATCACTGATTTGCTTTGAAGTTACCATACACTGGAATTAATGTCTTCAGAGGCTTACACAGTGTTAAGGGAGTGTCTAAATAGCATGCTTAGAAACTTAATCTTGTCTGACCTGTTGACACCACTCTATGCTCGTTTTGCAAAATCTTGTCTTTGTGAACAGGTGGCACCAGATTTGCAGGGATTCTGTGCTGGCATTGCGACAGCGTTATATTAACTGTAATAAAAGGGGAAAGGAGTTCTATGGATTGATACCATCTATAAGTGATAGATGCTGCTATAGTTAAGGATAAATAGATAAAAAATGATTGAGAGAAAGTCCAGTAGTTCTCTTTATTTGTTGCTCAATGGGAAGTACACAGATGCTGCTGGCTAGGGTTTGGGTTTTTTTTTTTTATTTTTTCAGATATTTTATAGTTGATTAAAATTTACTCCTTGTGATCTTGGGCAAGTCTCTTAACCCTCCATTGCCCCAGGTACAGACTTAGTTGTGAGCCCTCCAGGGACAAGGAAATGCCCATTGTACCTCACTTTGAGTTACTACCGAAAAAGGTGCGAACAGAATTCAAATAAGTCACTGGACCCTGCTAGGGATTATGGTCTTCTCCAACAGGCGTGGGAGAAAGAGGGTTCTCATCTTGTACAGCTGCTCAATTTTCCTAAATTGGTGAAAAATATTCCTTTGGTAGCTCATATAGTGCTGATTATTGGATACGAGTGTAGTAAATTTAAAACAAATCGGAGAAAATTTTTCTTCACCCAACGTATAATTAAACTCTGGAATTCGTTGCCGGAGAAAGTGGTGAAGGCGGTTAGCTTAGCAGAGTTTAAAAAGGGGTTGGACGGTTTCCTAAAGGACAAGTCCATAAACCGCTACTAAATGGACTTGGGAAAAATCCACAATTCCA
The DNA here is from genome assembly GCF_901765095.1 of Microcaecilia unicolor. NCBI lineage: Eukaryota > Metazoa > Chordata > Amphibia > Gymnophiona > Siphonopidae > Microcaecilia > Microcaecilia unicolor. The sequence continues at coordinate 28,408,650 of NC_044034.1, forward strand.
GGAATAACATGTACAGAATGTTTGTACGTTTGGGAAGCTTGCCAGGTGCCCTTGGCCTGGATTGGCCGCTGTCGTGGACAGGATGCTGGGCTCGATGGACCCTTGGTCTTTTCCCAGTATGGCATTACTTACGTACTTATGTATTTATTGTGAATGCCTATTTCGGGTTATCCACTGAGCTTATTTTTCGCCTCAACGGGCTTTTAAGGCTAGGTTTATAGCCTCCCCAGCTTATGCAAAATGTGACTTGGAAGATGGTACGTTTAATGTTTTGGGGCATGTCCTCAAATTTCTTCCTTCTGGGCGGGCATCACTGTCTTAGTCGTTTATTGGAATCCTGCTTTACTTTCTCATTTGTGACTTGGATTTTGCACTGCGAGGGTGATTGGGGCATTCAGGGTAGGAGTCCTAAATGATTTCTTCATAAGGCGGCTATGGTGGGGAAGAAATGTATCCTTTAGTAGTGGGTTGCATCGGATGGTCCCGCTCACTGGCAGTGTAGAAATCAGTTCCTTGCCCTTGTGTTATGGGAGGCTCATGAAGCCCACTTTACCTGTAGGCACCCTAAATGTTTCCTGGTGATCTGGCTCCCCTGTGTTCTTCAGCCTCTTAATCAAAACGTTTGGAGTCTGGTTCTGAATAGGCTACATCATGGTACTTCATAATGTTTTCAGCTTGAGGCTTATTATTAACCGTGGACACAGTTTTCTTAGATTCTGTGAAGGAGGAAGGGTTCGGGGGGGGGGGGGGGGGGAGCGATAGGAATTCAGGAGGTTGAAGGGGATTGGGTGGGTTTGGGAAGTAGGCTGTAAGAGTCCAGGCCTCCCCCTGAGTTATGGGTGGATATTGTTTTTCAAACTGTATACATTTTGTAGCTTATCAAGGACACTTTGTAGAAACTTTTTACCTAACTGTTCACTTTTTGACGATTGTTGTTGATCACTGCCAGTTCTCGGCTTGTTTACTGTATTCTTGCCATTTTGTGTCATGTTTTCAATAAAATATATATTCCATTAAAGTCCATACATTTGGTCTTCAGTTTATTTATTTATTTATTTGTAGCATTTATATCCCACATTTTCCCACCTATTTGCAGGCTCAATGTGGCTTACATTGGTCCGTAATGGTGATCACCAATTCCGGAAAAGAGAAAATACATAGTTAAGATGGAGGTGACAGGGTGGATTAGATATTCAGGTAAACAAAGTTCATTTTCATGCTGAGAAGTAAAAAGGTATAAGATTAAACTTCAATTGTGATAAATCAGTTTGAACAGTCAGAAATAATAAGCTTCAATCCTGATAAATCAGTTTGAACAAACAGAAATAATAAACTTCAATCGTGAATAGGTTATTTTGAACAATCAGAAAATTAAAGGTTACGTTTTGTGTAGTTCCGGTGGGAATTTCTTACCGGTGTTTAGGGTGGATCTTTGTGATATGCCTTTTTTAATAGGTTGGTTTTCAGTAATTTTCAGAAATTATTTATGTCATGTGTTGTTTTTATGGATTTTGGTAATTCAGTCCATATTTGCGTGCTTATATAGGAGAAACTGGAAGCATATATTAATTTATATTTTAGACCTTTGCAGCTGGGGTAGTGAAGATTCAGGAACGTACGTGATGATCTAGTAGAATTCCTGGTTGGTAGGTCTATAAGACTTGACATATAACCCGGAGCTTCACCATAAATGATCTTATGAACCAGAGTGCAGACCTTGAACGCAATTCGTTCTCTTAGTGGAAGCCAGTGTAGTTTCTCTCTTAGGGGTCTGGCACTTTCATATTTCGTTTTACCAAATGTGAGTCTGGCAGCTGTGTTTTGTGCCGTTTAAAGCTTCTTAATGATTTGTTCTTTGCATCTGGCGTAGATTGCATTGCAGTAGTCAAGTTGGCTTAGTACCATTGATTGTACTAGTCTGCAGAATGTTTCTCTTGGGAAGAAAGATTTTATTCTTTTGAGCTTCCACGTCAAGTGAAACATCTTCTTTGTTGTGTTTTTGCATGGCTCTCTAGTGTAAGATTTCGGTCAATTGTGACTCCTAGAATTTTCAGACTGTCTGATACAGGAAGGGTAAAGTTTGGGGTAATTAAAATGGTGGGTTTGTACGTGTTGTATTGTCAGGCACCAAATTAGTTGCAATTTAGACTATTTATGCTCCAGGTCAGTTTTTGCATTTGCAAGTGAGGCTGTTCATCAGTTATTCCAGGTGTAAAATTAATGAGGAAATCTTGCCATTGTGGCAGGTCTTTTTCAGTACAGGCTCCATGTGGTTCTTTCTGTGGCTTGAAGGAAAAAAGAGTAAATCAGGCGATGGTTTTGACAAAAATAGATTACTGTAACTCTATTTGAGTGTTCTAGAGTATAGGCTTAAATTGTTGAATTAGCTAAAAGTTACAATGTTATAGAAAAGTTCTACTTTGATCTCATCAGGCCACAAAAGCTTCTTCCACGTGTGTGCAGTGTCCCCGAAGTGTCTGTTTCTTTGCAAATACTATGTGATACATCATAAGACTTTTGTTCAGCAGTGACTTGTTTCTTATCACTGTCTCATACAGACCATGTGGAGTAATCTTGAACTTGTTGTTGAAACCAACATTTTATTCAGTCTCAGTGAAAGACTATCATAGTTCATATAAAGTCATCTTAGGCCTCATAGGGAGTGGTTTTATAATCTAGGTGACTGCATTTATGTGCCCATTGCACGGATAAATGTAGAGAGTACTAGCACTTAAGCATGTAAGTGTACACCAGGACTGCCGAGGGTGGGGGGGGGGGGGGGGGGGCGGCGGCAAGATTCCCCAGACTCGGCCTCCAAGAAGAGCCTGGTGCTGGCCATAGAAAAGCCTGCTCTTTTTATTCAGTGATGCTACAGCCAGCCTGACAACCTCGCTCAGTCAGATCTAGTATCTTTCCTTCCCTTCCAACTAGGGTTACCATATGGCTCCAGAAAAAGGAGGACACCTTGATCCAGTCCGGGTTTTGCTTTCATTGAAAGCAATGGAAGTAGAACCCAGACTGGCTCAATCTGGCCTCCTTTTTCTGGAGCCATATGGTAACCCTACTTCCAACCCTCCCCCGGTCCTCTATTTTCCTTGGAGTCATTGGCTGGCTGGCAGGCAGCAGTGATCAAGAGAAACTCTTCTGCTGGCCACAGGTCCTTCTTCTTGCCATGTCCCACCTATGTGGTTACTTCACAGGAGGCAGGATGTGGCAGGAAGAAGGACCTGTGGCCGACAGAACGGTTTCTCTTGATCGCTGCTGCTGCTGCTGCAGCCGGCCAGCCAATTACTTTACTTTTGACTAACAATGCGGGGGCTCTGGTGGTGGTGGGGCCCTTAATATTGCTTGCCCTGGACTCAGCTTTGTCTCTCGGTGACATTGGTGTATACTTACCACCTGTGAAAGTGCCCGAAGAGTAATAGTGTCCATAACCAGGGCTTTTTTTTTTTTTTTAATTATTTATTTTAAATTTCACAATTTAAATACAAGCATTTACATCTTGCAACAGAAATTCAGAGTAGGTAATATTTAAAGAAATCAACATGAAGATATATAACTCTTTCTTAGACCACCTAGATCAAACAACACAAAAAAGAAGAAAATAAAAATGGGGACGTTAAGAAACATCGGTGGTATGTATTTGAAAAAAGAAATAGAATAACAAAGAAGGCCTGGAGATATCCACGAATTAACATAATAAATCCAAGTTTTTACTTCTCAGAATACTAACTGGTTACTTTTTTCATTTGCAAAAATTCTTTCAGTTGCACTGGTTCAAAGAAAACATATTTCTTATCAAGGTAATTTACTAAGCATTTACAGGGATAAGAAAGAAGAAATTTAGCCCCCAAACTTCGTGTCTCCTCTCTAAGTGCCAAAAAGGCTTTACGTCTATCCTGAGTGGTTCTCACCACATCAGGGTAGATCCAGATTCTATCACCAAAAAACATTTTTGTTGAATTTCTGAAGAATATTTTCATTAAGGAGTTCAAGTCTTGTTCAAACACCATCGAAACTAGTAAAGTTTTCCTTTCTAGAGCTATAGTATCAGTCTGTTCAAGAAAATCAGTCAAATTTTGTAAACCATCAGGTTCTTTAAATTTTTATCCACGCTTTAAGTCGGGAAGGTAGTATACTTTGCTGAAAGGTGGAATCAGGTCTGGGGAATATTGAAGCACTTCAGTCAGATATCTTTTAAACATTGCAGCAGCTGTTAATTCTAAAGCTCTTGGAAAGTTCAAAAGGCGTAGATTTAAACGCCTATTATAGTTTTCGAATTGTTCGATCTTTCGGTGTATCATTAATTTGTCTTTGATAAGCATATCTGTTTTTACTTTTAGATTAGAGATATCCGTCTGGACGGCTATATTCGCCTTTTCCGAATCTTTCTTAAAAGTCTCAAAGGCAGTAGTCAATAAGTCTAATTTACTCTCGATTGGTGCAACTGTTGTTGTGTTTGTATCACAGCCCAGATAGATTCTAAGGTTATCGCCTCGTGAGCTTGCTGCTCGATGTTAATAATTTTCCCCAACGTTTCAGTGTGAGCTCCGGCAGAAAGAGTTCCTCTCATGCCAACTTCGGACACTTCCGGGACTTCCAGCTCACTTCTGAGACCGGCTGGGCAAGGCGGAGGATTTAATTCCGGCGAGGACAATGTTGTTGTGCTTCCTTGTGAGAACGGCGTTCCACCTACGTCTCTCGTAGAGTGCTGGTGGCATACCCGTCGAGCGTCGTCTGACACAGAGCGGCCTCCGGAGCCACTGCCGGTATGCTCTTGACCGCTCCTTTCCGCTTAGTGTGCGGCATTTTGAAGCAAAAAAAAAGAAAATAGTAAAGCAAGAAAAAAGCGTTGCACCACGGAAAAGTTCAGGAGCTAGAGAGGCAACCTCCAGTCAATCCGCCATCTTGACACGCCCCAACCAGGGCTTTTTTTGAGGGGGTACTTGGGGGTACTGAGTACCGGCACCCTTTCCATTATCTGCTAAAATTGACCTAGTGTTCCCCAAGTTATAATGAAGAGCTCAGGTTCTACACACCAATTCTGCTTTGTCATAGATTCTGTGACTGGTTGCAGGGGGTCTGGCTGTTGTGGAGTGGGTTCCTCAATAATCACCCCACCCCTGAAGGGTGGCCTGGCATTTGAGTACCGGCACCTTTTTTACTAGAAAAAAAAACGCACTGTCCATAACTTACATACAGTAGCATGCCTAAATGCAGTGGGGCATAAACACGGGTGGGGGTCCCAGTTATTCTAGGTTTACAGCTGTTGTAACTTTGGGCACCTAAATGTTAGGTATGCCAATACCAGTTTATGCTAGTATTCTATAATGGAACCAGGGCACCCAGGTGGCACTATAGCATAAGCTGCTACCACATGTCCTCTGGGTGCCAAAATGGAGGTGTCCATTTATGAAATTCATTCCATAGTGACGTTCCCTGGTCATTTTCTTAGCCAGAAGCTGCTAACTGAAAAGATGACCTGATTGAGGCAGAGACTTGGTGGTGCCAAACTGGTTCAGTTTTATAATGATTGATCTGGCTGTGCCCCAAGGGACATTTGAACACACCAAAATCTTCTTATAGACTTGTGCTTCAGATTCACCTTGAACTGAAACAGCTTGAGTCTTCATCCAGGATTATTCAGATCAGTTTAATCATTTTGATTGGACAAAGGCAGGCACTATTTTAATTATTATGGGCTTTGTTAAGATGAGTCATGGAACCAGACCTAATTTAGGCCTGCCTTGGTGTAGAGGATGCAGACTAGGTTTAGGCAATCAAGTCCTTTTGGTTTCTTATTGAGTGTTTCTATAATTGTACTTTGCAATTCAGTAGACCTCATTGATTATGCAACTTCAAATAAGCTACTTAGAGAAAAGCTCTACAATCTTGAAGCTTGCTTCTTCTACCCAGCTGATCCGAGGAAAGGATCTTCTTTGTTCCTCCTCCCAACCCCCAGCCACATCTCACTGGATCCTTCTGTGGGGGTTTTCTATGATTCAGGGTTACAGGATTGAAGGATTTCACATACATACTTACAGCTCAACTTTTACTGACGTTGCAAAGATGAGTATTTTTGCAACACCTGTACAATGAACATTGATGTTCTACACGTGCAGTTTCAAAGTCCTTCCAGGAGATTAAGTAAGCTGCTCAGGGACCTCAGTAAGAATTCCTTCTACTTCAAGCTCAAAAGATTCCAACCATCATCTCACTGCTCTTCACACGATCAACGCACTAAACACTACTAGAAAATCCTGAGTGGAGTAGAACAGTTAAAAATGAATTGATTTTTCACTCTTTCAAAAAGTACGAAGACCAATGGACACTCAATGAAATTAGATGGAAATACTTTAAAAAAACAAATAGGAGGAAATACTTTTTCATTCAAAGAATAGTTAAGCTCTGGAACTCTTTACCAGAGGATGTGATAACAGTGATCAGCGTATCTGGGTTTAAAAATGGTTTGGACAAGTTCCTGGAGGAAAAGTTCATAGTTGTTATTGAGGTGGACATGGGGGAAACCACTTCTTGCCCTGGGATTGATAGTATGGAATGGTGCTACTAATTGGGTTTCTGCCAGGTACTTGTGACTTGGATTGGCCACTGTTGAAAGTAGGATACTGGGCTAGATGGACCATTGGTCTGATCCAGTATGGCTATTCTTTTGGCCTTATGTTCTATAGGGTTTACTGGACATCTCTCTGAACATTCTCACAGAATCCACTAGGCCTCAAAACATTAATGTCCTTTGGCATTGATGCCTTTGCTCCCTGCTTGCTGTTCTCAACATTTTCTTCTGTGTTTCTTCTCTGTGTTTCCCACTTAACAGTTTTCCATTATCCACACCAAGCTTCCAGTGTTATGCTCTGTTTTAATCCTTTCAAAGGTGTGAAGTACTACAAAGATATTTTCCTAATATTTTACATACCACAGTGTTCTTATTTCTTGACATTATGCTCTCTATTTCAGGAAGCAGGCCTGTTATATAATGATTCACTTTGAGGTCACCAGGTTGCAGCATTGCTAACCTTTGTGTGTCATATTTATCTGGTTTTAAGTTCAGGCTTCAAGTTTCAAATTTATTTGATATACCACTCCTTAAATTAAATTGTCTAACTGGGTTACATAGTCAAAATATATATATGAAGAAATAAATAAAAAGTTACATACAATTAATTGAATATAAAGTAATAAACCTCATACCAATTAAATGTAAATGTGTCAGATTTACAGTATCCCAGAATCTCCTAGCTTTGCAGGCTGTTGCTGTCATCCTTTTCCATCGCTGTATGAAAACATGCTCCCTCTTACTTCCCCTGTGCCCTGTTGTTTTTCTATATAACTTGGTACCGATGCCATTCACTGAGTACCAATTTTATAATGCACCAAGGTACCATTATAGAATACTGGCATAAGCCTGAGTTGGCATGCCTAAATTTAGGTGCAATCATTTACACCAGGTCAATAGCAGGAGTAAATGGAAGTTATGTGCGTAAATTGGAGACATGCTTTGCTTATGTGTATGCCCCCTACTTGTAACCTCTCGCTTCTACCTACCCTCCTCTCCTCTTTCCTCTACACATTAATTGAGTTGCTTGCTTTATTATTTTTTGTCTATTAGATTGTAAGCTCTTTGAGCAGGGACTGTCTTCTATGTTTGTGCAGCGCTGCGTACGCTTTGTAGTGCTATATAAATGCTAAATAGTAGTAGTAGTTATGTAGGGAACTTGGGGGGGAGGGAGGGCTCAGACCCCCTAATGTTTGTATTTTTCAGAGGACCCCCCATCTCAATAATGAAACAAGGGTTACCTGTAAGATTTATTTCATCCCCCTCCCTAATGATTCTGTGTGCTGTTTTTCAATCCTTGCTAACTAGATCTGGCTGCAGGGTGACCTTGTGAAATTGTGCAAGGACAGCCATGTGACCCACACTCCTCCTGCTAGACTAGACCCAAAAGCATGTTTACGCATTCAGCGAGATTGGTTGGGCAAACGATGGGAGAAGGGGAAGTGGACCCTTCGCTGAGAAAGATGTGGGGGGGGGGGGGGTGGAGACGGTTAAGAAACCTGCTTAAGATCAAGGGGAGGGAGTTGTGTCTTGAGAATGGAAAAAAAAACCTGCAATCTTAAAAAAATGCAAACATTATGGGGTCCGAGCCCCCCCCCCCCCCCCCAAGTTCCCTACAGTTACATACTATAGCGCATTAGGGTGTGCTAATTGTCACACAGTCCATTGTATACCCATAGGCTGCAAGGTACTTAATGCACACTAATTCCACACTAATAGTGTCTTAGGGATCCTTTTACTATGCTACAGAATGGCACGTTGTACAATTAGGGCCTGTAAGTGTCAATTTTCTTGTTACTTACCTGTGCAAGTGTAATCCGAGTCTCACCCAGGTTAACTTCGGACCCGCAGCACAGAGGAACACCATATGGTTAACACCAGGCTTTGGGCAGAACGCGCCATGCCCTGATCTGAGTTTACGGGCCAGACTCCCCAATCCGTCTGAGGCTTGGCTCCTGTACTAGCTTCTACGAAATTGATTACCACTGTGCCTCTTTTCGATCGGCTTAACTGGAATTGGCAATTCAGAATCCCACTTAAGGGTCACTTGGCAGGGGGCTTATAACCGTTCAGGATCTAAGCAGCCAAGGACAATTCCCCCCCATTTGCTTTCTCATTTATTACTTACCAAACTCCTCCCCACGCTATGGCTCTGCAAATCAGGGCACTCCTTTATTGCAGTGAATTCATAAACCTTCCCTGAGCTGGGTTCCTTCCCACCCAGGGCCTCTGATAATGAATCCAAGGCATGTGTAAACTGCAAGTGCTCAGTTATTGAAGTGCTCTGTCTTTTATTTAGAAATCAAAGTCTGTGACAAGTTTTACAAGACACTTGTGACTAGCTTCCGTGAACTGTGTTTTCTTTAGTATCCCTTCCTTTCAGTTCTCTTCATTAGCCCCCCCCCCCCCCTTCCCTCTCACCTCCAAGGGTCAGCGCAGTTAAAATGCCTCCTTTCCTCAGTTTCCTAGGCAGCAGACAGCTGCCATGCTGTACCTTAAGCTGGTGGGAACACCGGGCCTCTATTATGCTGTCTTCTCACCATGTCCTGAGTGGAACTGAGACGTTTTAAAAGAGCCCCATGTAAAAGGATACTTTTAGTCCGGAGGTGACATTTGAGGTTTGAAGACTCAAATTCCTTCTTGGCAGCTGGAGGAGAATCACTGCAGTCTGAGAGAGAGCATGTGTTTGCCTTTTGTATAAGGGGAAAAGGAGAAGTAAGGATAGGTTCTGTTTTAATGGCTCTGCGATCATGGCATCGATTCAAGCATTATACGATATGAAAGGCTAAATTAATATGTGAACTGCTTGGATTGATGATGCTGCTGGAAATGTGGGAAGTATAAATGCGTATTTCCAACTAAACTCTCTCCCACCGACCTCTTGTTTAAAACACCCAACAACACATAGAGGCATATTTTCAAAGCACTTAGACTTACAAAGTTAAGAGCAAGAAGCTGAGTGCTAATCAAAGCTGGCAGCAGATTCAGGACTAGTGTCGGGAGGTGTTTTTTCACGGAGAGGGTGGTGGATTTGTGGTGTGCCCTCCCGCTGGGCGTGGTGGAGATGAAGACGGTAATGGAATTCAAACGTGCGTGGGATAAGCACGGGGGAATCCTGTTTGGAAGGAATAGATCCACGGGATCTTAGTGGAGATTGGGTGGCGGCGCCGGTAATTGGGAAACAAAACGGGAGCTGGGCAGACTTCTACGGTCTGCGCCCTGATCGTGACTGAATAGATAGGGATGGGCTGGATGTAAATTTTAAGGGGTTTCGATGTTAGCTTCAGAACTTAGTACAAGAACAGTGCTGGTCAGACTTCTATGGTCTACGCCATGATCGTAACTGAATAGATATGGATGGGCTTGAGTGTAAATTTTAAGGGGCATCAACGTTAGCGTCAGAACTTTTAGTACAGGAACAGTCCTGGGCAGACTTCTACGGTCTGTGCCCTGAGAAAGACAAGGACAAATCAAACTCGGGTATACATATAAAGTATCACATACCATGTAAAATGAGTTTATCTTGTTGGGCAGACTGGATGGACCATTCAGGTCTTTATCTGCTGTCATTTACTATGTTACTTTGGTAGCTGAGGGGGGTACACGCTGCACCATCCAACCAGGGGTGTATCTGAAAGTCGGCGGTAGCGGGGGCCGAAGCCAGAGTGAGGGGGCACATTATAGCCCCCCCCCCAGCCGCCGCCATTTCCGACCCCCCCCCTGCCGCCGTGGGTACCTTTGCTGGTGGGGGACCCCAACCCCCACCAGCCGAGGTCCGCTTCCTCCTGCCGCTGCGAGGTTTTTTAAGTTCTTCATCAGGATTCATCCTCCGTCACTCTGTGCTGCTGTTCAAAGAAGCTGCTAGCTGAATGCAGTTTCGGACTGAGTTTGACGTCGCTGCTGCACGTTGTACGTGCAGGGTGTCAGACTCATGTACAACGTGCAGCAGCGACGTCAGACTCAGTCCGAAACTGCATTCAGCTAGCAGCTTCTTTGAACAGCAGCACAGAGTGACGGAGGACGAATCCGGATGAACTTAAAAAACCTCGCAGCGGCAGGAGGAAGCGGACCTCGGGTCCCCCACCAGCAAAGGTACCCACGGCGGCAGTAGGGGGTCCAGGGCGAAATCTGCGGGGGCCCAGGCCCCTGTGGCCCCACGCAGATACGCCCCTGCATCCAACAGACTCTAAATTTAGATTTTTTTTTTTCTTTTTTTGTGGTAGATGCCTGTGGATCCTGCTGGCCTACGTTGATTAGAACCCTTTGTACACCAGGCTGACTGCTGTAATGAAGCGTTGTCATGCAGCAGTCAAGTATTTTCATTCCTAATCCTCACCATCTGCCTCTGTAGTTTGGGCAGTGCAGTGATTCACTGATCACAGCTTCCTTTGTAACCTGATACAAACCTGTAGGTGTTGGGTATGGCACAGTGTCTGGGGCCCCTGTGCTGTCTCTGCAGTACTCTTACCCCTCCCATCCCATCCCAGGAACAGAAGTTGGGTGACAGAATCGGGGTCGCCTGTCTCATATGAGGGTGCTATCCATTGCAGCAGAGACATCAAACTGCTTCAGATGCTACTTTTTGGATTTTGTTTTTTAAGCAAAACAAAGCTTTTTATAGCAAGTTTGGCTCATTTTATTGAAAGAATGGCCTGTGCTGTGTTCAATCACTCAAAGTCGTGTACAAATATGTTGTTTCTGTTTTGCTTCAGATTTGGGTGTAAGTATGTCGTCTCCCGGAATCTCTAAGCTTTCCTGGGGCAGCATGAGAGTGGAAAACTGTTCTGAGGTTTACAAGGACTGCAAGGTGTGGCCAGGTGGGAGCCGGACCTGGGATTGGAGAGAAACTGGAACAAACGTAAGATTTATTTACTGTGTAGATCTGCTGCCGAAGCAAAAACTCGGTGTCAGGTCCTGGGGTGACTAGCCAGAAAGTGCATCTACTCAATGCATTGCAGTGGGAATGATCATACTTTCCACAGCAATCTGTGTGAAATATGACATGTTGTGTGTATAGTTAGGAGAGAGCTAAGGACTGAAGGCAGATAGTGGTAGTAATATTAACTGCTTATTAAAGATTTGTAGTCTCAGTAGTGAGTAAAAAGCTGCCTGCTATTTAGCAGTCGTAATTAAATTAAACAAGAGTGGATTTAAGGCTGTTGGAATCCAGCAGGGTTATCATTATTAAATGTCATGGACTGATTTTATTTTTATGATAAACTGGGAACGTGGGATAGTAGCCATTAAGGAGGTAATTCTATCTGTAAGTGCCCAGAGGGTGCCTGGTATTTCAGAGTCTGTTCTAGAAAGGATCACAGACATCTGCTTTCCTTTATAGAATTGTAATGTAACAGCAAAAATTCATGCTTTTTAGCACTTTAACTTCTAAAAGGAACAGAACTTTTTGCTCTCTGGGACCATCTTTATGGAACTCCTTGTCAGTTGAAATTAGTCGTATTATTAGCTATCCTGGCTTTCGTAAAGCCTTAAAGATGTGGCTTTTTGAGGGCACCTTTGGCTGTTCAGGTTTTCAGGATACCCACAATGAATTGCTATTTAAATACAGGAGGCTTTTTGCCAATGATGAAGAGAGTTTTACAGCTCTGTAGACTACTGTGTTTGTCATGAGTACATAAGTATTGCCACACTGGGACAGACCAAAGGTCCATCAAGCCTAGCGTCCTGTTTCCAATCCAGGTCACAAATACCTGGCAAGATTCCAAAAAAGTTCAATACATTTTGTGCTGCTTATCCTAGAAATAATAATGGTCTATGGACTTTTCCTTTAGGAAGCCGGCCAAACCTTTTTTAAACTCTGCTAAACTAACCACCTTTACCACATTCTCTGGCAACGAATTCCAGAGTTTAATTACACATTGAGTGAAGAAAAATTTTCTCTGATTTGTTTTAAATTTACTACTTTGTAGCTTCATTGCGTGTCCGTTAGTCCTAGTATTTTTGGAAAGAATAAACAAACGATTCACTTCTACCCATTCCACTCCACTCATTATTTTGCAGACCTCTATCATATCTCCCCTCAGGCATCTTTTCTCCAAGCTGAAGAGCCCTAGCCACTTCAGCCTTTTCTCATAGGGAAGTCGTCCCATCCCCTTTATCATTTTCGTCACCCTTCTCTGTACCTTTTCTAATTCCATTGTCTTTTTTGAGATGCTGTGACCAGAATTGAACATAGTATTCGAGGTGTGGTTGCACTATGGACCGATACAAAGGCATTATAATGTCCTCATTTTTGTTTTCCATTCCTTTCCTAATAATACCTAACATTCTATTTGTTTTGTTTGCCGCCGCAGCACACTGAGCAGAGGGTTTCAACGTATCATCAATGACGACGCCAAGATCCTTTTCTTGGTCGGTGACTCCTAGCGTGGAACCTTGTATTATGCAGCTCGTTGAGGCTTTTTCCTCCTATTTACTAACCATATGCTTCTTATTGCTTGAAAAGTTTTGTTTAAGGTGTGAGCGTCTCGGGTATGTCAACAGTGGGTGATAACCAAGGTGATGGCAAGAGACTTTGTGCTATGGCAGTAGTAGGGAGGTTGGTAACTTGTTAAGGGCGATGAGGTCTGCCATGTGGGCCACCTTGTCCTTTAGGGATCAGAGTCGAGATGCTTTGGGGGTAATACCAGGCATCCTGGGAACTGTAGAGGTTTAGCATTAGCTAGGGTGCCATGGAACAGGCGGTGACAGAGGGGATTGGAGTGCCAGAGAAACAAATCTACTTGAGGAGGATGTTAAGGATTGACTGAGAGGGTTGGGGCGCTGGAGACGGTATCAACTGGGGGAAATTAGAGGGAATCAATTCTGATTATTTGTGAGGATCAGTGCTTGGGACTGTGAGAGAGGAGATTTGGCACCCAAGGTGGATATCTGAGGAGGGTATCATGGATAGGACTTGGAAAGGAGAGAAGGGATAGAGATGTAAAGGGCACCAGAACTGGAGCCAAAGGAAGGTTTATCTCCCTTTTCCTGAAGTCCTGATCCTCCTTCCTCTGAATTTTTTACTTTTAGTTTTTGGTGCAAAAATATCTAAACAGAAATCCAGTATTTACATAAATATTTTTAAATCAGCATGATCATACCTAAACCTCCACTACCCATGCAGCAAAGGACTCAAATACAAATCCACTTATGCATCCAGCTTTTCCTACCTGAGTGCACAACTGTGGAACGCACTACCAAAAGCAGTAAAAACTACATTTGACCACTTGAACTTCCGGAAAGCACTAAAAACAGATCTGTTCAGAAGGACATACCCCACCGACCCAACATAAAAAACCTGGACATTTGCGACACAACGTAACCAAAGACCGTAATGGACATACAGTGGGGGAAATAAGTATTTGATCCCTTGCTGATTTTGTAAGTTTGCCCACTGACAAAGACATGAGCAGCCCATAATTGAAGGGTAGGTTATTGGTAACAGTGAGAGATAGCACATCACAAATTAAATCCGGAAAATCACATTGTGGAAAGTATATGAATTTATTTGCATTCTGCAGAGGGAAATAAGTATTTGATCCCCCACCAACCAGTAAGAGATCTGGCCCCTACAGACCAGGTAGATGCTCCAAATCAACTCGTTACCTGCATGACAGACAGCTGTCGGCAATGGTCACCTGTATGAAAGACACCTGTCCACAGACTCAGTGAATCAGTCAGACTCTAACCTCTACAAAATGGCCAAGAGCAAGGAGCTGTCTAAGGATGTCAGGGATAAGATCATACACCTGCACAAGGCTGGAATGGGCTACAAAACCATCAGTAAGACGCTGGGCGAGAAGGAGACAACTGTTGGTGCCATAGTAAGAAAATGGAAGAAGTACAAAATGACTGTCAATCGACAAAGATCTGGGGCTCCACGCAAAATCTCACCTCGTGGGGTATCCTTGATCATGAGGAAGGTTAGAAATCAGCCTACAACTACAAGGGGGGAACTTGTCAATGATCTCAAGGCAGCTGGGACCACTGTCACCACGAAAACCATTGGTAACACATTACGACATAACGGATTGCAATCCTGCAGTGCCCGCAAGGTCCCCCTGCTCCGGAAGGCACATGTGACGGCCCGTCTGAAGTTTGCCAGTGAACACCTGGATGATGCCGAGAGTGATTGGGAGAAGGTGCTGTGGTCAGATGAGACAAAAATTGAGCTCTTTGGCATGAACTCAACTCGCCGTGTTTGGAGGAAGAGAAATGCTGCCTATGACCCAAAGAACACCGTCCCCACTGTCAAGCATGGAGGTGGAAATGTTATGTTTTGGGGGTGTTTCTCTGCTAAGGGCACAGGACTACTTCACCGCATCAATGGGAGAATGGATGGGGCCATGTACCGTACAATTCTGAGTGACAACCTCCTTCCCTCCGCCAGGGCCTTAAAAATGGGTCGTGGCTGGGTCTTCCAGCACGACAATGACCCAAAACATACAGCCAAGGCAACAAAGGAGTGGCTCAGGAAGAAGCACATTAGGGTCATGGAGTGGCCTAGCCAGTCACCAGACCTTAATCCCATTGAAAACTTATGGAGGGAGCTGAAGCTGCGAGTTGCCAAGCGACAGCCCAGAACTCTTAATGATTTAGAGATGATCTGCAAAGAGGAGTGGACCAAAATTCCTCCTGACATGTGTGCAAACCTCATCATCAACTACAGAAGACGTCTGACCGCTGTGCTTGCCAACAAGGGTTTTGCCACCAAGTATTAGGTCTTGTTTGCCAGAGGGATTAAATACTTATTTCCCTCTGCAGAATGCAAATAAATTCATATACTTTCCACAATGTGATTTTCCGGATTTAATTTGTGATGTGCTATCTCTCACTGTTACCAATAACCTACCCTTCAATTATGGGCTGCTCATGTCTTTGTCAGTGGGCAAACTTACAAAATCAGCAAGGGATCAAATACTTATTTCCCCCACTGTATCCTAACTCTTCCTCTCCCTCTCTAAGTTCTCCCCAATTGTCTTTACCATACATGTATCTCATTCTACTATAATATCACCTTGATATTGTTCACACCGGAATCGGTTAACGCCGTTTACGGTACTATGTAAGCCACATTGAACCTGCAAAGAAGTGGGAAAATGTGGGATACAAATGCAACAAATAAAGATATTAGTATAATCCTCTGATCCAAACTGGGATTTGTGTATGGATTAGACCAGTTATTGACTGCCAAAATATTGGGTGGAGGGATGCATAAAAGACCAATACAATGGGGTGTCAGATACATCTAAGAAGGCTGGACATGATGGACAGACCCTCCTCTGGGATCAAGCTTTGCCAACAATAAATCTTCTCCCTTCTCTTTTCCCAAAAAGGATTCAACAGAACCCAACTGTGGCCTTTACTTAACAGAGAGGATGTTACATATGTGTGGCTGTATCTACACCTGTCGGCTCAATCAAAGGGACAAAAAATGTAATATGTAAACAACGAAAACAAGAATGCTGAGAATTTATTTGGAGGATGTGAATTTTAGTTGTGTTTGTGCATTACAAGGATGCCATGGATAAGTGCTTACAGAGGTTCTTATATAGGCACTTACTTATCTTTATAAAATACTTGCATACGTGGCATAAAATGTATCGTGAATGACGGCAGATCACTTATTTACACCTACTGAAGAGCAGATTAATGAAGGTGAGTGTTTATGCATGTACACATATAGATTAAGGTGGTGGTCTTCACTAATTAAGTCAGGACCACTTTGAATCCAAGGACAGCAACCAAATATCTTCTCATGCGAGGCCTCATTACTGTTGATCAGTGTGTCAATGACATCCACCCCGCCGACCTGCCTTCAAACTTTTTTATTGCGTGTATTGGAGCATCTCCAAATCCATTCTCTTTGCCTATTGAGAAATGCTCTGTCCTTCAAGGATGCGGCTTTTCCTTTCGTCCAATTTCTCCTTTCTGTCGTGAGCTTGGGTAAAGAGGCAGAAAGTAGACTAACAGGCTCATTTTCAAAAGAGATGGACATCCATCTTTCGACGTAAATTGGAACATGGACGTCCATCTCCCAGGGACGTCCTAATCGGTATAATCGAAACCTGATTTTGGATGTCTCCAACTGAAGTCTGTCGCAAGAACGTCCAAATTTCAAAGGGGGCATGTTGGAGGCGTGGTGAAGGCGGGACTTGGGCATGCCTAAGACTTGGACGTCTTTGAGCCATAATCGAAAAAAGCAAGGACGTCCTAAAGTGAAACTTGGACGTTTTCACCCAGATGTGTTTTTTTTGTTTGTTTTTTTTGTTACAAATAAGGCACAAAAAGGTGCCCGAAATGACCGGATGACCACCGGAGGGAATCGGGATGACCTCCCGTTACTCCCCCAGTGGTCACTAACCCCCTCCCACCCTCAAAAAAACATCTTTAAAAATATTTTGTGCCAGCCTCAGATGTCATACTCAGGTCCATGACAGCGCATGCAGGTCCCTGGAGCAGTTTTAGTGGGTACTGCAGTGCACTTCAGACAGGCGGACCCATGCCCATACCCCCCTTACCTGTTACATTTGTGGAGGAAACAGCGAGCCCTCCAAAACCCACCAGAAACCCACATATAGGTGCCCCCTTCACCCCTAAGGGCTATGGTAGTGGTGTATAGTTGTGGGTAATGGGTTTTGGGGGGCTCGGTACACAAGGTAAGGGAGCTATGAACCTGGGAGCATTTTATGAAATCCACTGCAGTGCCCCCTAGGGTGCCCAGTTGGTGTCCTGGCATGTCAGGGGGACCAGTGCACTTGAAATGCTGGCTCCTCCCTTTTCCAAATGGCTTGCATTTGGATGTTTTTGACAGGGACGTCTTTGATTTTGAAAATCACCAAAAGTCAAAGACGTCCATGTCTAACGATGTCCAAATTCAAGGACGTCCTTGATATTTTCAAAACGAAAGATGGACGTCCATCTTTTTTCGAAAATACGGTTTTCTCTGCCCCTGGGTTTGGATGTTTTACAAAGACGTCCAAATCCAAACATAGACGTTTCTTTCGAAAATACCCCTCCACGTAGACTGGTCCCCGAGCCTTGCATTAAAGAACACTGGATTAAGGTATTTCATAATCTGTATGTGTACATGCTAACTCTGCTCGTGCTCCACCTCTGTGCACACCCACCAGCAAAGTACGTGCTATTATGTCATGGTGCATAATTTAATGCTGTCGGTATTAAATAGGAGTTCATTTACATGTATAAGTAGTCACATATGCACGGGAATGACTCTTTTAAAATTACCTGCAAGGAGTGTACAGGGATGACCAGCCTTTTCTGTTCATCTTGTAAGCCAGTCCTGGAGGCACCCCAGGCAGTCAGGTTTTCAAGATGCCCACAATGAATATTCATGAGAGAGATTTGCATGCAGTGGAGGTAGTCCATACAAATACTAATTGTGGGTATCTTGAAAACCTGACTTACCGGGGTGCCTCCAGGACCAGGTTTGGGAACCACTGTTATAAGACAAAAGTAGATAAATGTCCTAGGATGCAGCTATGATGCTTGGAGAAAGGGGCACCTGTGAAAAAAAGATTCACGGTTCATGCTGAAAGTCATTAGAGGAACTAAAGTGTTAGACTGTGTCTATGGCATTTTAGTTGACTTATTAAAATAGGTTGTTTGTTTTCTTTTTCCTCAAAAGGAAGAATGTGCTAAATTCATTCTTTGAAATTGGTCATCGGCATTCTGAGGGGGCTTACTGCCTATGTACCCTATCTTGCAGTGGTGTAGGAAGGGGGGGTGGAGTGGTCCGCCCCGGGTGCACGCTGCTTGGGGGGGGGGGGGGGTGTTGGCTCCGCTGGTTCCCTGCTCTCTCTGCCCCGGAACAGGAAGTAACTTGTTCCGGGGCAGAGAGAGCAGGGAACCAGCGGAGCCAACGCAGCTCCCAGCGAGGTGCACTCGGGGCGGATCGGCCCTCCAGCCCGCCCCCTTTTCTACGCCAGTGGTAAGAATGCGCTCCGGGGGGGGGGGGGGTGCGCCATGCTGCACCTGGGGGGGGGGGTGCGCAGCGGCAAACCGTCCCGGATGTCAGCCGCTCTCGCTACTGCACTGCTATCTTGTTTACCTTATTGTCCACTTTGTGGGAAGTCCCACTGCAGAGCTTCCCAAACCTTTCCCCGCTATGATGCCGTTTTAATGGCTCGAAAAAATCATGCTACTCCCAGCTCTCCTTCGCCTCTTATTCAGGCCAACCTGCCGCATTAGCTGATGATGCTGGTGCTTTCCCTGCTTCTTCTTGAGCCCATATAGGCCAAATAATTATACCCCCGCGACCTGCGCAAGCCATGGTCAGAACCCCAAATGAAAATGTTATGACCCAAAGTTTGGGAACCACTGTTCTACAGAACATCTGCTAGACAGCCCATGTGCACAATTGAGGGTAGTAATTACGTTGACTTTCCACCTTAGCACCGTCCAGGCGTGCAGCCGGCAGACCTCGAAGAAATTATCAGAAAAGGGGTGAAGACACTGGTGATTGGTCGTGGAATGGATGAAGCCCTCCAAGTAAGTGGATGTATAGGGGAATGAATGCCTTGCCAGTTTTAAAAGCTCTTGTACTGTGTGTTTCTCAGAAGATCCACTATTTGATTGTCAATTCGCAGTACATTCGTATCACTACGCTCCTTCTTTGCTTTGATTGTACCAGAAAGGCTGTATATTAAATACATGACCTTTCTTCGTTTTCCAAATGTCCGTTTGTTTTATTATTTGTATCTGTTTAAAGCAAAAGTGCCTACTAGACATGAAAGCTGAGTGAAAGACTTAACTGATTGTTTATATTGTGGAGGAGTATATAAGTATTGCCATACTGGGACAGACCAAAGATCCATCAAGCCCAGCATCCTGTTTCCAATAGTGACCAATCCAGGCCACAAGTACCTGGCAAGATCCCAAAACAGTACAATACATTTTATGCTGCTTATCTTAGAAATAAGCAGTGGATTTTCCCCAAGTCCATTTTAATAATGGTCTATGGACTTTTCCTTTAGGAAGCCATCCAAACCTTTTTTAAACCCCACTAAGCTAACTGCTTTTACTACATTCTCTGGCAACGAATCCCAGAGTTTTAGGTTTCAACAGTTTTTATTAATGAAGCACAAAAATGGTGTTTACAAAATGTAAGTATCACTACAATCAATCAACACACATTAAGTACGATAATTGTGCGATATTACTCATCTCCATTAATCTTTTAACTTTATCCCCACCCCCCCCCCCCTTTTTATGTACTAATAGCTAACATTTTTTCAACAGGGTTTATTATCAGCAATTTTTCAACAACCCTTTCCCCCCCATTTCTTCCCTTCTACCAATTGGCATCATATGTTCAAATGCATTAACCCCCGAAATATAACCACTTTCAGGTGTCAGCTTTACCTTCACAATCGAAAGCATTGAGTTAAAATCAAACAAAAATGTGGGAACTTACTCCCCTCCGCGAGAGAGCCAGGGGGCCTGTGCTCTGATGGCCCTCCTACCCCTCCCCAGAAGATGTCTGTACAGACTGGAAAAGGGCTAATATAACTCCAAATGGACTTTCCCCCCCCTACGACCCCCCCTCCTACTAAACCCTCCCTCCCCCCTTCTAGGTCTACTCTACTGTTCTTTCCCAAATCCTAAAAGGTAGTAGGAAAAGTCTCTATTCCCATTCAGTTCCCATTAGTTGCCGAGGGAAGCTTAGATAATGCTCCAAGTTTATTAATAATATGACTCCTCGCCCTGTGAGACAATGTGTTAATATATCCTTCCCAGGTAAGGAAAAAATTGCTTTGTGTCTTAAGGTTAACCTCAACCCGTACATATACGCCGATGATGTGACAATATACATCCCATTCAAACAAGACATCAAAGAAATCTCCAGCGAAATCAATAAAAGTCTACACATCATGAACACATGGGCAGATGCGTTCCGCCTGAAACTAAACGCAGAAAAAACTCAATGCCTGATACTCACCTCCCAATACAACACAACAGAATTCAACGTGATAAACACACCAAACCTAAAACTTCCAGTCTCAGAAACACTAAAAATCCTTGGAGTGACCATCGACTGCCACCTAACACTCGAAACTCACGCAAACAACATAACCAAGAAGATGTTCTTCAGCATTTGGAAATTGAAAAGAATTAGACCATTCTTCCCAAGATTCGTCTTCCGCAGCCTAGTGCAATCCCTCGTCCTTAGCCACTTGGATTACTGCAACTCATTATACGCTGGCTGCAAAGAGCAAATACTAAGGAAACTTCAAACAGCCCAGAACACAGCAGCCAGGCTCATCTTCGGAAAACCGAAATATGAAAGGGCAAAACCACTACGAGAGAAACTACATTGGCTTCCACTCAAGGACCGCGTTACTTTTAAAACTTGCACACTAGTCCATAAGATCATTTACGGTGAAGCCCCACCGTACATGTCTGATTTAATAAACCTACCACCTAGAAACGCCAAAAGATCATCCCGAACTCACCTCAACCTTCATTACCCAACCTGCAGGGGCTTGAAGTACAAGACGATACACGCGTCAACCTTTTCCTACAAGAGCACGAAATCTTGGAATACATTACCACGCAACCTAAGAATGATCAACGAACAAGCCTCCTTCCGTAAACTACTGAAGACACACCTGTTCGAACAAACTTATGGAAAGAGCCAAAACACATAGAGACCACTCATTGTCCACAATGCAATACACATCCGCATCTGTTCCATCATCCCTTTATCCAGTCATCCATACATTCGTCCACGGAACTATGTACACTATATGTCTAGGCGCCTAATAACGCCTAATAATGCCCTTTTTTCCCATTGTTTCCTTCTAATGTTTCTATGTTTTGTCCCATTGTTATACTACCAACGATATTCGAATGCCTCGCACAACTCTGTTCAATGTTATCCATAACTTATTTGTAACAAATGTATTTCTATTATTCAAGTCTTATTGTAAGCCACACTGAGCCCGCAAATAGGTGGGAAAATGTGGGATACAAATGCAACAAATAAATAAATAAAGGTTAAGCAGAGAGTCCTGGAGCTCCATCATAAGTAAGTCATGTAAGCGATTCCTCCACTGCCAAAAGAGGGGTTCAATTCTTGTGTCCAATTAACAAGTATGCACTTCATGCCCACCAAAAAAGCCTTATGGGCCATTACATTCTGGTATCTCGTACCCCCCTCCACTGGAGCATGGCAGCCCAACAAAATACTCGTAGGCTGCTGATTAACCGTCTTCCCTCCTATCCTTTCTAAGTACTTAACTATCCTAGTCCAAAAAGCTGTTATAGCTGAGCACTTCCAGAAAGCATGGTAGAAGTTATTGTCTGGCGCACCACAACGTCTACATTGGGCCGATTCTATATACCCCATCTGACACAGCCGAGACTGAGAGGTGTATGCCCTATATATCACTCTGACCTGGCATTCTCGAAGGTTTGCGTTTTGCGTCCATTTCAAGACTCCTCTCCAACCCTTCAACAAATCTCTCGGGGTGATCCCTCTTTGTGTGTCTGCTGTCCACTTTGCTGCCACTCGTGTGAGATCTCCCTGTGGCCGAGCCAGTAACAGCCTTTTATGTAGTATGGATATCGAAATAGGATCCTCTGATACCATCTCGAATAGTTCCCCCATCTTAGTGGTCAGATCAACACCAAGTGCTGCTCAGGGGAGTGAAGCTATATAGTGTCTGAGCTGTTCGTATGCAAAACATACCCCCCAATCTGCTGCGTCTAGCTGTAACTCGGCCATTGTTTTAAGGTTACCACTGGGTTCCAATCAATAGTGTAAAAGTATATTTCCCCCCTCTCCCCAGGATCTCAATATATGGTTTTCATCTCCCGGACGGAACGCCTCATTCCCTTGGAGGGGTAGTAATCTACTACATCTAGGATCAAAGGACCACAGCCTAGCCAGGTCCTTCCATATGGCTTTTAAGGGCCACACTAAAACACTAGTCCGCAACCTTATAGGCAGGTCCTTCAGTGCCCCATGTAAG
Organism: Microcaecilia unicolor; assembly: GCF_901765095.1. NCBI lineage: Eukaryota > Metazoa > Chordata > Amphibia > Gymnophiona > Siphonopidae > Microcaecilia > Microcaecilia unicolor. The sequence continues at coordinate 28,431,219 of NC_044034.1, forward strand.
ACATACATCAGGTTTAAGGGGCTACACCTCGCTTTCTCTATCTCCAACGGGGTATAATCCTCCCTCTGCAGATACCAGTCCCCTAAATGGCGCAATAAACATGCTATGTTATAGCGTTTAATGTCCGGCACTCCCATCCCCCCACTTCTCCAAGGCCTCACCAATTGTGAAAATCGTATCTGGGGTCTTTTCCCAGCCCACAAAAATTTGGAGAGCAGTTTTTGTAAAGATCTCACTTCCTGGTGTTTGAGGTACAATGGGATCGTCTGTAAAAAGTATAGCCGCTTAGGGAAAAGCACCATATTAAACAAAGAGATGCGGCCCACCAACGATATCGGTAGTCCTGCCCATCTTCCCAATGTTCTCTTGGTGTCTTCTAGCAAGTATTCTACATTAGCACTATATAGCTGCTTGGGGTCTTTGGTAAGCTGGATCCCTAGGTATTTAAACGCACCCCCCACTCTTTTAAGTGGACAATTTAAACTTTCCCATTGTTCCTCTCTCATGTGAAGTGTCATAACCTCAGATTTATCTAGATTGAGACGAAAGCCAGAGTAATCCCCAAATTCAGCAAAAATGTCCAGTAAGGATGGCAAGGACACCTGGGGGGTCCTGTATTATAGTTAAGAGGTCGTCAGCGAAAGCCGAGATCTTAAAGGAAGTTTGCTATATCTGTACCCCTCTCACCTCCTCCATACTCTGGATATCTCTAATAAGAGGGTCAAGCACCAACACAAAAAGAAGGGGCAAGAGGGGACATCCCTGTCGGGTACCCCTGGCAATCCTGAATGTTTCTGAAGCCTGCCCATTTACCCATACCTCCACAGTAGGTCCTTGGTACAGAGTTTCTATGGCATGTAGGAAAAACCCTTCCATCCCAAATGCCCTCAGGGAGGCAAACATAAAATCCCAATTAACCCGATCAAATGCCTTTTCGGCATCAAAACTAATTATTAAGGCCGGGGTTGATGATTCATGTAGGCTTTCCAATGCTCCCAAAATCTGTCTCATATTACAAGCTACTGATCTTTCTCGTACGAAGCCCACCTGAGACTCCCCCACTATCTCCGGTAGGATCCGTGCCAGTCTGTTTGCCAGAATCTTTGCCAGTAATTTTGTTTCAAAAGAAAGCAAAGAGATAGGTCTATATGAACTGGCTAGAAGTGGGTCGCGGCCTGGTTTTAACAAGACTATGATTTGTGCTTTCCTTAAAGACTCTGGTAGTCCCCCCATCTCTATACATTTATTGAAAACCTCTGTCAGGCAAGGTACAATATCCGAGCTAAGAAGCTTATAAAACTCAGAGGAAAGTCCATCCACTCCTGGAGATTTGTGCAATGGGCTGGCACGTATTCCCCAGCTCACCTCATCTTCTGTTATTAATCTATTAAGGCTGCTTTGTTGCATCTCTGTGATCTGGGGAAGTGACTGTCCTGCTAAATAACACTCTGCTTGAAGCCCCTGATCCTCTGGAGGAGAATACAAAGTCTCATAAAACTGCCTGAATACTTCATTCACACCCTCCAGAGTATGCTGAATACCCCACTGTGTATCTCTGATTTGTGACACATATCTTGAGCCACCCGCTTGCTTCAACAGTCGTGTCATCAATTTCCCTTGCTTATTTGTATAACTGATAACGATAATAAAAATTGGATTTTTTTGCTTTGGCATGCATTAACTGGTTCAAAGATGACTGAGCCTCTAATAGCCTTGATTTATTTAAGGGCGTTGGGTTAGTTCCAAATCTCTGGCGTACCTTCCCCATCCTGTCTATCTCTGCCTCTCTGGATCTTTTCTTATAGGAATGATATGAAATTATGGCTCCTCTCAGCACGGCCTTGGCCGCTTCCCAAAATAGTATCGGATCTACATGATAACTATTCTCATTAAACTCTGAGTATTCTTTCGAATCCCAGAGTTTAATTACATGTTGAGTGAAGAAAAAATTTCTGAGATTTATTTAAAATCTACTACTTTGTAGCTTCATTGCGTGTCCCCTACTCCTTGTATTTTTGGAAAGAGTAAACAAGTGATTCAGACCCTCACGCGTGGTGTCTCCAGTGCCTCGGGGCCGATCATCTTCCAGCTGCTTGCAAGCTGTTTAAATTAATGAAGAAAAGGACCCAAGTGGCTCGAGAGGCTCAGCACAAGAGACTTTTTTTCGGATCGGTCCAGTCCTTCGATGTCGGCGGCATTGACGTTGAGGGAAGCAGCACCGAGAGTCCAAGTAATGGCTGCCGAGAGACCACTTTGAGCTGGGAGCAGCGAGGCATCGAGCAGGTCTCCACCCGTCTCGAGGCCTACTGCTATGCAGGCCCTCCGGGACCGACCTGAGTCGGACCCGGCCCCGAGGAGGCGTGAGGATTCCATGTCCTCCTCATCGGTATCAAGGAGTGTTGATGTCGGGCGAAGGCTAAGAAGCATCGCCATCGATCTCCTTCCAGACACGGTACCGAGAGCTCCGGGAAGCCGAGGGAGTCAGCACCCGAGAAACGTCTGTGCCGGGGGGACCGCTCACCCTCCATTCAGGAGGTGCCGATGCGTCTGTCGTCCGGCAGCCTGGTACTGGCTCTCGAGCCCCCTCAGATTCTGGCACCGACTCCTGCACCGGCCCCACAGCCTTTTTCGATGGCAGCTCTCGATGAGCGTCTCCGGGCCATTCTTCCAGAACTTCTGGCAGGACTGCTCCGTCAATCTGCTTCGGTACCGGAGGTGCTTGTGCCTCCCGTTCCTACTGCTGAGATGGCGTCTGGCCCATCCCCTGTGAGGAGGTCCCTGCCGGAGCAGGTTGCCACCCGGGTCGACTCTCCCTCGACGTCGGTGGAGGAAGCTTCTCCGGAGTCCAGGCAGGGGTCAACTTCTCGACATCCCCCACGAGGACGTCGATCCTCGAAGTCGAGACAGGCTCGGGTTCGGGCTGCTGTTCGAGAGCTTCTGTCCGATACCGAAGAGGAGCGTTCATGGGGAGAAGAGGAAGACCCCAGGTATTTTTTGGAGGAAGACTCCTGTGGGCTTCCTTCTGATCCTACTCCACCTATTGAAGTCAGGCAGTCTCCACCTGAGAGTCTTACTTTTTCATCTTTTGTGCGGGAAATGTCTAAGGACATTCCATTTCCCATGGAGGTTGTGGATGAGCCCAGGGCTGAGATGCTCGAGGCCCTGGATTATCCTTCTCCACCTGCAGAGGTTGCAACGGACCCCCTGCATAATACGTTCAGGGAAGCGATGTTGCGGAATTGGTCTTGCCTTCTCTCTAATTCAGTTGTCAACAAGAAGTCCGTCCAAGTACTGAGTCCATGGTGAGCCTGCAATGGTGAAGGCCCAACTTCCTCATGATTCTATGGTGGTGGACTCTGCTCTTAGAAGAGCCAAGAGTACTAAAGACTATGCCTCGGCGCCCCCGGGCAGAGAGTCTAGGACCTTGTTGGATTCTTTTGGGAGGCATTCGTATCAGGCTGGAATGTTCGCCGCCAAGATCCAAACATACTAGCTGTACACGAGCATTCACTTATAGAACTCGGTGAGGCAACTGTCCAGTTTAGTTGAAGCTCTCCCTTTGGAGCTTGCTGAACCTTTTCACCAGGTGGTCAGGCAGCAGAAGGCGTGTCGCAAATTCCTGGCCAGGGGTGCTTACGACACTTTTGATGCCGCATCCCGAGTAGCTGCTCAGGGTATCGTGATGCGCAGACTCTCATGGCTGCATGTCTCGGACCTGGATCAGAAGACCCAGCAGCGAATGGCAGATGTTCCTTGCCGGGGGGATAATCTTTTTGGAGAGAAGGTTGAGGATATGGTCGATACCCTCAAGAAGCATCATGATGCAATGGATTCTCTCTCCCGCCGGACTGCCTTCTCTACTACCTCCTCCACTAGGAGGTTTTTTGGAGGGAGGAGGAGTGCTCCCTATTCCTATAATAGGCGTAGGTACACTCCTACCTCTCGACAGCCTGTTCAAGCTCACTTCCAGCAGGCTCGCTCTCGTCAGCGGCGTGCACCTAAGGCCCCTCCGGTTCCCCAGCAAAAGGAAGGGACGGGCTTTTAACTGGTTCCAGAGCAGCATAGCCGCAGTAAAACTATCCGTTCCGGACGATCTACCTGTTGGGGGGAGGTTGATATTTTTTCACCAAAGGTGACCTCTTATAACCTCCGACAGGTGGGTTCTTCAAATAGTCTGGTTAGGATACGCTCTCAATCTGGTATCCAAACCTCCAAATTGCCCACCGGGAGCTCAATCCTTCAGCTCCCAGCACAAGCAGGTACTTGCAGAGGAACTCTCCGCCCTTCTAAAGGCCAATGCGGTCGAACCTTTACCACCAGGGGAAGAAGGGCTGGGATTCTATTCCAGGTACTTCCTTGTGCAAAAGAAAACAGGGGGGATGCGTCCCATCCTAGACCTGAGGGCCTTGAACAAATGCCTAGTCCGAGAAAAGTTCAGGATGCTTTCCCTAGGCACCCTTCTTCCCATGATTCAGGAGAACCATTGGCTATGCTCTCTGGACTTAAAGGACACCTATACTCACATCTCGGTGCTCCCAAGCCACAGGAAGTACCTCCGATTTCGACTGGGAACTCAGCACTTTCAGTACTGTGTATTACCCTTTGGTCTAGCATCTGCGCCCAGGGTCTTTACAAAGTGCTTGGCAGTTGTCGCAGCATCGCTACGCAGACTGGGCATGCATGTGTTCCCTTATCTCGACGATTGGCTGGTGAAGAACACCTCGGAGGCAGGAGTTCTACGATCCATGCAGATTACTATTCAACTGCTCGAGCTGCTGGGGTTTGTCATAAATTATCCCAAGTCCCACCTGATTCCAGTACAGAAGTTGGAATTCATAGGAGCTCTGTTGAACACATGGATGTCTCAAGCTTATCTCCCCCAGGCAAGGGCAGACAATCTTCTGGCCTTAGTGTCCTCAGCTCGAACATCTCAACAGATCACAGCTCGGCAGATGTTGAGGCTTCTGGGCCACATGGCCTCCACAGTTCATGTGACTCCCATGGCACGTCTACATATGAGATCAGCTCAATGGACCCTAGCTTCCCAGTGGTGTCAGGCTACAGGGGATCTAGAGGATGTTATCCATCTTACCACCGATTTTTGCAATTCTCTACAGTGGTGGACCATTCGCTCCAATCTGACCTTGGGACGTCCATTCCAAATTCCTCAGCCACAAAAAGTGCTGATGACGGATGCATCCCTCCTGGGGTGGGGAGCTCATGTAGATGGGCTTCGCACTCAAGGAGTTTGGTCTTTTCAGGAAACAGGTCTTCAGATCAACCTCCTGGAATTACGAGCGATCTGGAATGCTCTAAAGGCTTTCAGAGACTGGCTGTCCAATCAAGTTATCCTAATTCAGACAATCAGGTTGCGATGTATTACACCAACAAGCAGGGGGGCACCGGATCTCGCCCTCTGTGTCAGGAAGCCGTCAGGATGTGGCTTTGGGCGCATCAGCATGGCATGCTTCTCCAAGCCACGTATCTGGCAGGCGTAAACAACAGTCTGGCCGACAGATTGAGCAGGATAATGCAACCTCACGAGTGGTCACTGAACATGGATGTTGTCCACAAGATCTTCCGAGCGTGGGGCACCCCCTCGGTGGATCTTTTTGCCACTCAGACCAATCACAAGGTCCCTCAATTCTGTTCCAGGCTTCAGGCCCACGACAGACTAGCATCAGATGCTTTTCTCCTACATTGGGGGACAGACCTTCTGTATGTGTATCCTCCCATACCTTTAGTAGGGAAGACTGCTGAAACTCAGGCAAGAGCGCGGAACCATGATTCTGATAGCACCTTTCTGGCCCCGTCAGATCTGGTTTCCTCTTCTTCTGGACTTGTCCTCCAAAGAACCGTGGAGATTGGACTGTTTTCCGCCCTCATCACTCAGAGTCGCTTCTACATCCCAACCTCCAGTCTCTGGCTCTCATGGCCTGGATGTTGAGGACTTAGAAGTTGCCGCTTTAGGCCTTTCAGAGGGTGTCTCACGAGTCTTGCTTGCTTCCAGGAAAGATTCCACAAAAAAGTTATTCTTTTAAATGGAGGTTTGCCGTCTGGTGTGACAGCAAGGCCCTAGATCCCTTTTCTTGTCCTACACGGACCCTGCTTGAATACCTTCTACACTTATCAGAGTCTGGTCTTAAGACTAACTCAGTAAGGGTTCATCTTAGTGCAATCAGTGCTTATCATCAACGTGTAGAGGGTAAGCCTATCTCTGGACAGCCTTTAGTTGTTCGCTTCATGCGAGGTTTGCTTATTGTCAAAGCCCCCTGTCAAACCTCCACCAGTGTCCTATTAAATGGGCTCCAGAATTTTTTCTATTTCCTAAGAAGCCTCCATGTCTCACAAAATCCCAAGCCTTGTTGGTGAGACACGCAATGTCGGTTGCCAGGGTGACTTTGGCTGCTCACTGGAAATCTCCTTTAGTTCCCTCTCATGTTCATTGGTTGCATAAACTTGGGTACATTTGTGATGGAGAAACCTTGGGCGACTCGTCACACCCTTACTAAGTGGGAGGCAATTTGGGAGCCTTTCCTGACCAATTGTTCTGGTTAATTAAAGATGGGGGGGGGGGGGGGAGGAGTTTGAGGTTGGGAAGGGGGGGGGGGGTGGACCAGGTGAAAGAGTATTTTCATAGATTCCTCCTAAGCCTCTTTCCTCTTAACTTCATCATATGCCCTCATTCCACAGTTTTCCTTCATTTGAAAAAGGCTCACCTCCTGTACATTAATGCCACTGAGGTATTTAAACGTCTCTATCATATCCCCTCTCCCACCTCTCTTCTAGCATATACATGTTGAGGTTCCTAAGCCTGTCCCTATATGTTTTATGACCGAGACTACATACCAATTTCGTAGCTGCCCTCTGGACCGACTCCATCCTGTTTATATCCTTCTGTAGGTGCGGCCTCCAGAATTGCACACAGTACTCAAAATGGGGCCTCACCAGAGACTTACACAAGGGCACTATCACCTCTTTTTTCCTGCTGGTCATCCCTCTCCTTATGCAGCCAAGCATCCTTCTGGCTTTGACTGTCGCTTTTTCTACCTGTTTGGAGACCTTAAGGTCATCAGACACAATCACACCCAAGCCCCGTTCTTCTTTCATATACAGAAGTACTTCACCCCCTATATTGTACCGTTCCCCTGGATTCTTATAACCCAAGTGCATGACCCTGCATTTCTTAGTATTTGCTGCTTATGCTGACACAGTTGTATAACTTTACTGTGTTTGCCTTGTGGTTCAATTCAAGCAGTTTACATTTATTATATGCAGGTACTTTTCTGTGCTCCTAGTGAGTTAAATCCCATGTGTACAGAACTGGACTACTGGAGTAACCTACTGGTTAGAGCAGTGGCTGAGAACTAGGAGTTCAAATCCCTTGTCTCTCACCGGCAACCTTTGTGACTTTGGTCAAGTCTCATCTCCCACTGCTTCAAGCACCCATTTGGATTGTATGCTGTTTGGTACGGGTCTTACCGTACCTGAATACTGCTTGTCATTGTACAGCCCTGTGTACATCCAGTATATAGCTTATGCTTTAGCATTGCTATAAAAATAGTTTGGCAGAGGAGTAGGCAACTGCAGTAAGCTTTGTTCCCTTTGCACTAAAGTTTAGATGGGTCCACGTTTTTCACTTAAATACTGAATTTCTGGTCACTTTAGAATGCAAGCAGTATGTCATTAACATGTCATTTTATGCATGAGTTGTACAAATTTGCATCATCTTCTGTAAACAAGGTACTTGCAGACCCCACCCACAATCAAACTTTTGTATCTAGGGCAACGGAAGGTTAAGTGAGTTGCCCAGAGTCGCAAGGAACCACAGTGAGAATCAAACCCAGGTCCTCAGCCCACTGTACTAGTATGTTGTTAAGATCGGTGAAGCAAACTCCTACTGTAATGCATTTTGAATTGTATTTTTTAGACAGCAGATGTAGAAAATATAGAAAAGGATTAATACTTCTACATGGCACTGTATGATTAGTTTTATATATTTTCTGTAGTCTGTATCCCTTTCCTCAAGGAGCTACACTGCTGTAGCTTACACAGATATCTCTGATTTACAGACTCAATGTTACATTTATGTATTGTTCTATTACTTTTACCTTTATTTTTTTTTAATGTTACTTAACATCATTTGTTTTCTTCTTATTTCAACTACTATGGCTATGCTCTGTGAATTAACTGGTTCTACGGTAAAAAAAAAATAACAGCAGTATCAATTTAAAAATTAGAAATGTATTTGCATTTGTTTGCTTTTATAGTTTATGGTACATTATTTTTATTATTTTAATTTTATATAACCCTGAGGCTTTGTTAGATAATCAAGATTAAATAATTTATTAAACAATATTTTTAGTACTGCAGAACGAATCACAAAAGATTAAGGGCTTCTTATCAAGCCAAGCTAACGGCTCCCGGCGTGGTAATGCCAACAAAGCCCATTTACTTTGAATGGGCTCTGTCGGCATTGGCGCGCAGGAACCGCTAGCACGGCTTGATTAAAAGCGGCCCTAAGTCGTATAAATGCCAAAAGCAGGCCAGACCTAAGTAATGTTGGAAAACTAATTTTTCTGTTAATGTGCTGTACAGGTACCCTCCTCTACAGTGGATTATGTGAAAAAGAATGGGATTGACGTGCTGGTGCTGCAAACTGAGAAGGCAGTGAAGGAGTACAATGCCCTCGCAGCTCAAGGGGTCAAAGTAGGAGGGGTCTTCCATTCAACCTGCTAATCCAGCCACTGCACATAGTACTCTGATGTGTTCATGGAATAAAAATGGGTCACTATACAAGCTTTTTCCTTTCTTATTTATTGTTCACAATTGGATGAGGTGTGGTGTTAACTTTATCATTATACTAGGTGGGCTGAAATAAAAATAAACACATTTCTTATCACCGTGAGAATGGGAAGCATTTACAAAAGAATACAGGTGCTTATAGTTAAGACAATGTTTCAATAATTTGTGTTCCACAGCTTTCCTACAAAAAGGTTATTGTTCAAGACCACACTTATCCAGCTCATGGTACCAATGTGCATTGACCAATTGATGTTTTTTTTTTCATATTTTATATAAAGACTCCTGAAGCAGGCTAACAGACGAAACATGGTACTGTGTCATTTCTGGTTGGCCTGGTCTATTTCCCACTCTTTTTGTGCTGCTGTTGTTTTGTCGTGGGATCTCGGCATACCTTCGCCTTGGCGGACCCTCACTGAACACAAACATACTAGGCCATAATCTATTTAGGAAGGACCTTTCTATATGAGAAACAATATAAAAGTGACTGAAATGCAGGGGGCCTGGAGATAGAAAGAAGCTATATGGTTGGCCTTTACTTTTTGAGATGACTTTGTGGCATGAGCCACATCCAGAAAAATTTATATAGGCTTCCTACAAAACAGCAGCCTTTTTACTACTACTACTACTACTACTATTTAGCATTTCTATAGCGCTACAAGGCGTACGAGGCGCTGCACAAACATAGAAGAAAGACAGTCCCTGCTCAAAGAGCTTACAATCTAATAGACAAAAAATAAATAAAATAAAGTAAGCAAAATAAGCTTGAACCACCACAATTTTATCTCCTTCATTAAGAAAAGTTACCAGGAGTATACTCTAGCTAAGACTCAAGAAATACTAATAAATCCACACTCTCTGAAGGACCCATAACAGCCAGAGCCCCTTCCTGGTCATCAACATGAACTTTAACATTTAACAAAAACTATTTCTTTGGCTCTGAGCAAAGCCAAGACATCTCAAAAGTATTTCTTTACCAATATTTCAGCTGAAAGGTAATGAGTAAAAGGAAAATGAAGAAACTCAATATTCCTAATTTCTAAGATGATTCTCCATAGCCTTCAACTTCTGATGCAGAGAGAGGCTATCCTTAATTGCTAAAGTTTGGTAGATTGTAAAGAAAAAATGTTTAAATCCATAGGCTGCATATGAGAATAAGCTACCTTATCTCTTTAAACTTAGATATAGATTCAGAAGTAAAACAGTACAAGTGAGGAACAATAATCTTTAATAAATCCTCTATGAAGGAAATAACTGCCCATATATCTAAAAGTAGTATCTTGTAAGCTCTAGTACAGTGTCAATAGGAAAATATACTGCTTTAGGCAAAATGGAGGGGGGTATAGAGAAATTAAAGAATTCCTACCACATTTGCACGAGAGTCAGTCAGTAGTGATAGATGAGGTTGAGTTCTATCAGCCGAGCTAAACAAAACTAACAGCGTACTCATCAGCATGACCTTCCAACTTGGTTCCAACTACCACATGCCTGTCCATTGGGCCTCCCACTACTGGAGACTATCATAGTCAGATTTAACGTTTTCCATGGTAATAAACCAACAAGGCCGCCACTCAAACAACAGTTCAATAAAGAAACTCCCCATCACCTTCGGCACACCAAGGGGCCAGGCATACCCCTTTTGCACACCCCTGCAGCCATGGTAGAACTTGCCAGATTTTAACAGCATACTGGGCACCTGATGATGTCAGACACTATGCCACTCTGTTCCAATCCTGGGCAAGTCTACTCCTCCACTATACAGTGGTTACCCTGAAGGGATTTTGTCAGCAGTAGTAAGGGAGTCAATCGAATGAAAAGATCTGTTCCTATGGATACCTGAGTCAGTATCAGAGGGGAAGTTGGATTTGGAATGTATGTCTGTCTGATAAACATCCCCACCAATTTTTTTTTTTTTTTTTTTTTTAATGGAGAGGAGAGCTGGAACATCTATACAGTCTGGTGGAGAAAAAAAAAAGACTGAGGAGAAGAAGCTACAATGAGCGTTAAGACCCATGCATGCTGAGAGGCCTGAAAAGGAAAGGTTTTACTGAGCTAAGAGAACACTTCAAACAGGATCCAGCTGGAAGATGTCACCAGCAAGTGTGCTTACATATCCCCTGCTGGTCAACAAAGAATATCATAACACCTCCACTGAATTTGGCCATGAAGCATGTCCCTTTAACTTTTTCTTGAGTATCTCTGCATTTTAATATAACAGAAATTTGTGAAACCTGTAGAATGTCTAAACATCTGCTTTCTTGGGCTTTAGGCCATAGTCCTGGAGAGTTGGCTGTAAGTCTCCTGGCTTATAGTGCTGGTAGGAGGTAACGTACTCCTGTTTGGGGTGAGGAAAAGGAATGCAGCTGCTGCTATGCTGGTAACCCCTGCCACCAATTGAGTAGCAGAAAAAGGATAATGCCCCCCCCCCCCCCCCCTACAGGCCTCAGTCACTGAGGGAATATTACGTTACCAAATGTCTGGGAAACATGGGTATAAAACAAAGGGAAAAATGGATTTCCTCATTCAAACTAAAGCAGTCGAAACAGGTTACGACCGTGTTCTGAAAAGATTAACTAAAAAAAGCTACTTCCATGGAGGTTTACGTTAGCAGGGACATTTAAAATCATACTTTAACTTCCTTAGTAAAATAATCATGCATTTCAATACGTAAAGAAGTAGTGAGGGAATCTGGTTGATCTGGTCCAAGCTTTACACAGCGCTCACAGACTTGTGGTTTTTCAGCAGTACATTTCTTTGCATGCCTTGGGAAAAACAAAACCTAGGCTAGAAACTGGAGCTAGCTGCTACAGTATGAGGAGGTAGCCACTCTTCCATATATCACAATATTAGAAATGATGTAAAGCCTGTGGAACTTCTAAAAAAGCAAAATTAAACTTACAACAAACTAAAGAAATGGTGAGTGCATTCCTTCCCTCCTAACAGAATGCAGCGCTACAATTACAAAACTCACAAATGAAAGACGGTAAGAGCGGTGAGCAAACAGGATGGGAATTCAAAATGACTAACATTATGAAGAAACAGAATAAACAAAATCCAAGACAAACAGAAAGTACCACACCTCACAAAGAAAATCCCAAATGGAATTGGTGGGTGGGACTGTAGGAAATCAATTACTGAATAGCACTCTTGCCTTCCATCAACATAGTTTATGAAGAAAACATTTACATATAGCAGTGTTGCATTTTCAGTGCAAAGTGATGAGCTGGAGTTATTCTCTGACTATATGTATAATAACTGGATGGTTGTTGCTTGAAGATACTGCTAAACAAATGCAGTTCGGAGGTTCACTATTATGTGTGAATACAAATACATTTCAGTCAGTGAAGTGAGCCAGTGTAGATGGTACGCTGAACCCAGCAGAGTAGAGAAAATGTTTCCTGAGCAGTATGACAGGCCTACAGCCTGGCCTGTTCTTGCCAACAGTCATCGTCGAGTGGGTTTGGGCATTATATACACTTTGACTGGCTTGCTGAAGGGTATAGTGCCTTCAGTACAGTTTTCTGGTTGCGATGGTACATCCATACTATCATTCCAACCGGATTTTGCAATTCTGTTTGAAGCTTTGCTTCTGCTAGAACTGTAGGCCAACATCAACCTCACTTCAATCTGGCAAGGCTCTGGAGAAACATGACAAAGATCTGTCAGTAAAGGAAGTTCTCTACTTAAAAAAACATTCATCCAACTCAAACAGTACATTAAAAAAATGAATTTTCATGATTGGTATATAGATGTAACTGATTAAACCACCTATATTTAAATTCTTTTATTATTAGTGTCAGTCTAAGAACCTTTATAACTTAAAAATAGTAATTCTCCAAATCAAAGAGATACATAAGCACATTCCAACAAGAAAAAACACACAGGTATTCACAAACAGCTTTAGGGCTACCAACTGACACCATCTATCTCCAGAACAGGTCTATCCAGTCCTATTTTGATACAACAATATGCATAGTCCTGCCTTTCCCAGACACTGGAGAGCTGCAGAAGCCGTTCATGATATGGGGATAAAATCCTGTCCTTAAAACTGGAGTCAGCCCATTCTAAGCAGGATACACCAGTGGAAAAGTGAAGGTGTTCTCCAAGGATAAGTCACATCTAACATTACTCATTCAGTAAATCAGAGGACTAAATGTCAATAACTGGGTACTTGTTAATGAATAAACATTAAGATTTTCTTATTTCAACTGAGAAATCATAGATACACAAGTGGAGAAAGCCAGGACTTTTTAGTTAATCTTTTCAGAACACAGTCGTAACCTGTTTGTTTGAATGAGGAACACCTTCTTTCTGAGAAGTTCTGAGAGAAGAGGACATTTCTCTGGTAAGTGAACAGTATTTTGCTTTGGGAACTTGTTTAAGGAAGGAATTGTAGGTTAGTGATAGGCAGAATAAAAATATAAAAAAGCAAACTATCAACTGATCTCCATACTCTTTTCCCCCTAGTTTTAAAACTTGAACTTTGTACCACTGCAGGACCTAGTTTAGTATTAAGGGGTGGGGGTAGGGGGGGGGGAGACAGAGAGAAAAGCAAGCATTATTAACTAGTTTCCATCGTGTACAACCCTTTCCCCATAGTTTTAAACTGACATTTTCTCTATAAGTACACATTTTTCCCATAGTTTTAAACTGAAACCTTTTCTAGAGGTAGAAACTTAACAGCCAATAAAAGATAGAGGGAAGGCTCAAAGTTTATTCTAAAACACAGTAATTTTTCTATTCTTTGGTTGCTGGAGAGGTAGCACTACCACTGACCTCAATTAGGTGTTAATTAAGGTGTGAAGAAGTAGATTATTTGCATAGATTACTAAGGGCAACCTGATTACTGAGTTAGCTTGAAGCAGCCTGTTTTGAAAAAGTCCCCTTAAATTCAAAACTATATAAAGAGGAAACGTCCCACTGAACTTTCTTTCTGAGAAGTTCTGAGAGAAGAGGACATTTCTCTGGTAAGTGAACATTATTTTGCTTTGTGCTTTGGGAACTTAAAGATTGGGGTTTAAAAGAGGAATTGTAGTTTAGTGATAGGCAGAATAAAAATATAAAAAAGCAAACTTTATCAACTAATCGCCATACACATGTCACAAGACATTGCCATTGGGCTGGCTAGCTGGGTTCACATCAGGCTCTGCAACTTAGATTACATAACTACATTTTCTGCTTATTTAAACCCAAACTTTTACTGACTTCTGCTCAGTCTTTGTTGAGGCACCAGTCCTCAATTTTACTCGGAACTTCTTCCATTTATTTTTGGCTGGAAAAAAAGGAAATTTTATCTCCCCTAAATAACTCTCCTCATGCACTGAGACTGGAGCTGGATCCTTATATCTATCCTTCCTCTAGGACAATAAAGAAAAAGCCTACAGCAACCTGCATCAATTGGACCATCCAAGGATATCAGAACCAGAAACTCTAAAGTTCATATCTACAATCCGTGAGTTAAAAAATGTATTTTAACTACATAATCTACTTCTATAACTCTGAATCTTCTAGATTCCTTAAAACTAAAGGAAACCTATGCACTGTCTCCATGAATTTCACATAGAAGTGCTAAGTGCAGCATTTGTTTCTCTATTTGATGGAAGACTTTGATCTCACAGGCCTGGTCTGAATTTACAACTTTAAAAGGTCTGTTCTTTCAGCTATTAAAGCCTTAACCCTGCATTGCCAACTAGGAAGACTGCTGATCTACAGGGAGGCTCATTTTCAAAGCACTTAGCCTCCCAAAGTTCCATAGAAACCTATGGAACTTAGCCTCCCAAAGTGCTTTGAAAATATGCCTCAGGGTGTACTCCAAAGAGTGGACTGCAGCGCCACCCAGTGAAATTTTGCCTAGCTAGCTTCTGACACAAAAATGTGTCATGCAAGCATCCCAATGGTGTGTGGGAGAGGAAACCATAACCCCCACAAACCAAAGAGAAGACAAAAGTGCAATAGGTCAAACACTTACATAACAGTACTTAAAAGATCACCTCATTGTCACACCAAAGCTACCCACAGCACCCCCAGACCACCTTTGGGAACTATAGGACTGGTGAATGCCAGATCAGCTGCAAAGAAATCCTTGGTGATCCAAGATGCCATAAATGAACAGCATCTTGACATCCTAGGAATAAGTGAAACCTGGCTAGATGAAAGTGGGGGTTTACCACTGTCTGAACTATGCCCAACAGGGTTCAACATCAACCAAGACCAGGAAGACAGGGTGGAGGGGTAGCAGTCTTGACTAACCAGAATATCCATCCCCCAGCTACATGGATCAGAATCTCTTTTAATCCAACTTGAAGAGGAGAAGCCAATCTGGCTGCTCATGGTATACAGAGCACCTTGTAACTACACATTATCCGTGCAAAAACTCGTGACCCTGAAATACCCTAGGTTGGTGATCATGGGGGACTTTAATCTACACATCAAAACCCCAGATACCACCACAGCTGCCTTTCTGGACACGATGACAGCACTAGAATTTACACAGGTGATCAATTCTCCAACCCACGAAAAGGGCCACATACTAGACCTGGTATTCTACAAATGGGTGGATTATCCCAGAATTCTAGGATAACAGTATTGAAATAACACCCCTATCATAGTCAGACCATTTTCTAATTAAATTCTCCCTAAGTGACCACCTGAAACAAATGGCACCTCCCAGAATTTGGAAGAAGATCAGAGACAAAAAAAAGCTGACCGCTGAGAATTTCCTAGAGGCCTTGAACTATCCACATGTAGATGAAAAGACAACAGTGTCAGAACACGTTGACATCTGGAACACACACTTAGCCAAGACCTTAGAGAAAACAGCACCACTAAAAAAGGCCCCACTCACAAAATCTCACCTTGGTTTTCTCCAGAACTTCAGATCCTTAAACGCGAAGGACAAAAACTGGAAAGGAGATGGCGCAAATCTCACCTGGATGAAGAGGAAGCACACGGCAAAATACCGCCAAGACTTAACAGCAACCAAAAACCAGTATTTCTCTCAATGCATTGCACAGGCTGCCAATTCAACCAAGCAGCTGTTCAGTATAGTAAATAGCCTACTGCAACCCCCACAACAAACCAGCCTCCCCAGTCTAAACTGAACTGCAATGATTTTGCTGCATACTTTGCCAACAAAATTAAAAGTCTCCACCAGGATTTACAGGCAATCCCACCCAGTGCCCAACCAGTCAACCAGGGGTGCACAAACTCGCCCCCTCCTAACAGAGACAGATGGAACACTTTTAACCTAATGACAGAGGAGAGCCTTGACAAACTCCTAAGAGACCTTTGACTAACTACCTGCTCCCTCGATCCTTGCCCATCAAAGATAGTGCAGCAGGCAAGTATGGGCCTTATAGAAGGCGCCACAAAAATTGTGAACCCCTCTCTTTTTAATGGGCAACTACCAACAGCAATAAAAAGGGCAGTGGTTCGCCCTCTGCTGAAGAAAAACAACCTTGACCTGG
The DNA here is from genome assembly GCF_901765095.1 of Microcaecilia unicolor. NCBI lineage: Eukaryota > Metazoa > Chordata > Amphibia > Gymnophiona > Siphonopidae > Microcaecilia > Microcaecilia unicolor. The sequence continues at coordinate 28,447,487 of NC_044034.1, forward strand.
ACAAACTTGAAAGTTACAGGCCAGTACCCAACATCCTGTTTCTAGTGAAACTCACAGAACAAGCCGTTTGTGTTCAACTTAATGAATGGCTAGAAAAGAGTAACTGGCTAGATCCATGTGAATCTGGATTCAGACCCGATAATGGAACAGAAACGGTCCTCATATCCCTGCTAGATGATCTTCACAGAAACCGAGACAAGGGATTTGCCTCGATGTTAGTACTGCTAGATTTCTCAGCAGCTTTTGACACTGTGGATCATGATATCTTGCTAGCACGACTGACAGAAACAGGTATCAATGGAACAGTACTTGCCTGGTTCAGATCCTATCAGACAGGCAACAATCCATAATGTTTGGCAGCAACTCATCACCACCATGAACACTGACCTGCGGAGTACCACAAGGATCGATACTGTCACCTATTCTGTTCAATATCTACCTCAAGCCATTAGCTGAGCTGATTCAGTCAATGGACACTCAGTTCTACATCTGTGCGGATGATGTGCTGCTACTCATACCCATTGAACCTGACTTTACAGCCTTGAATAACATCAATTCAAGAATGGGCTAAACACAACAAACTTTGCCTGAACCCAAGTAAAACCGAGCTTCTCTGGATCCCTAACACAAGTGGATACATACCTGACATCAAAATCCCTTTTAGGAAGTATGAACTCCTGAAATCACAAGTCAGGAACCTTGGAATACAGTTAGATTCAACACTTACTCTGATTCCCCAAATCCAAGCACCCTTCAAGAGCTGCTTCTACTACTACGCTGCCTCTCCTTACATCGAGAAGGTAAATCTTATCCTAGTTGTGCATGCCATGGTAACATCAAGACTGGATTACTGCAATGCACTATACAAAGGTCTGACTACAAAGGGCCTGCACCAGCTCCAGTTGATTCAGAATGCAGCAGCAAGACTCATAGATGGTTGCAAGCGACGTGATCACATCATACCATTTTTGCAAAAACTTCATTGGCTACCAGTACAATAGAGGGCTAAATTTAAAACTCTATGTTTGATCTTCAAGGCCATGAAAGGAAATGGCCCTGAGTATCTAAAGAATAGGATGATCCTCCACACACTGCCAAGGACACTAAGGTCCTCCCAAGGACTTTCACTAACTACACCCTCTCCAAAAGACATTACACGATGTGATACCTGCAAGCAAGCCTTCTCCGGAGTAGCCCCCACACTCTGGAATGCATTGCCTGAAAGGTTGCGCTTAACACAAGACTATCTCTACTTCAGGAAGCAGGTGAAAGCTTGGCTCTTCAACCAAGCCTTTAATGGAAGAAGTAAGTAACTTGTTAGTCTCACTCACACACACAAGGATTGACTCGGGCTGCATACTGCAGCGGGATATGTTTATCCACTCCTAGCCTAACTGAGATTAAAATATTTAACCATCTCTCTGACCTCATGTGCAACTTTCTTCAAATCAGTCACCTTACTTTCTAACTCTTCCTACTTTCTTACTCATCTATATGTTACAACTTTGCCTTACCCTTCACTACCAATTATAATGTACTATTACGTATTGTGTTGTCATTGCAAGTAGTATACCATGCCATATTTTGTATTGTTGAATATTTTTACTGCTGTAATTGCCTATTGCTCATGTTTGATCTATTCTTACTGTACACCGCCTTGAATGAATTCCTTCAAAAAGACGGTAAATAAATCCTAATAAATAATACTCTTTCCCCCTAGATTTAAAATTTGAACTTTGGACCACAGCATTAACAGATAGCCTCTAGCAGGCACTGCAGGACCTAGTTTTAGTTCTAACTGTCCCCACCCCTATAACCAAAACCCCTGCAACTACCCTACTCCTAAAAACTACCCCAACCCTAAAACTAGTCCCCTACAACTACTGCTACATACTGTGGTCAGGGCCAGATTAAGCCACTGGCAAACTCTGCACATACTTTGTGTCCACATATTTAAGAGGCCTGTGATATGTGCTGAGGACTCGGGTGGTTTGGATTGCCAAATGTATGACTCTTTTTTCAGAAGCCTACAGAGGAGAAGGAATCCAAAAGCAAAGCAAAGAAGCAAAAACTAATATCCAAAAGAAGCACAAGGAGCCTTCAAAATTGAGAGCGTCTCAGCTGCACTTTATTGATCAGACCCAATGCAGTCCGTGTTTCGGCAATAAATGCCTGCATCAGGGTTCAAAATAAATAAACATTAACAGATGAATGATTGAATAAAACATATTTGAACTAAAAAAAAAATCATAATTATCCCAAAATACTGTATATAAATAATAAAATGAAAATTGGATTTATCACTTCACCAGATTGAAGAGAAACATACTTTTCTAATGGCCAGGAACTTTGCCAAATGTATTATCTGTATGGCAGTGTTACTTCCCTGAGGGGTTCCTATCTGACATATGAACTGAGCAGATCATTACTATCCACAAAGAAATGGCTTGGAGTAGGTCTGTCACAGGAAACAGGAAAAGCAAAGACACTTTGGAAGTCTAAAAGCCATTTTCCGAATCATAATGGTACACACAGCTTTTAAAAGTTCCTAGTTTTTTTTTTAAATTTATTGGCAAATACACTAAGAGGAAGTAAAAAAAAACTCAGCAAATTATATTTACCTGTCCAAGCAGTATGAGAGAGATAAACTTGTGTAATCAGCCGGTGTCTTCCAGGCCCCGGATTTCGAAAGTCTGCAGGTTTAGGATGGATTATCTGCATCTGTCCATCAGGGTATACCACCTTCACAGAGAAGCAGCACCGAGAGAGATTATATATTTTAGAGTTGTCTAACCTCTTAACACATTGCGATATAATAGGTTAAATACCCCTCTAAGCAGGGCTGAACTCTATAGCTCAGTGGCAATGCTGTGTGGTGCCTTACAGGGGATCCAAACCCATATCTGCTCCTTGGTTCAGCTGGAGTTCCTATGGAGGCAGCATTCACAGGCCTTTCGATGAGTAAATCCCATACATTGTAAAACTTATCAAACCTGGGTTGTACATATACCGTACTCTGAAGGAAGATGCAGTTTTTGGCTCTTGGCTAAGGGACTGTCACTGCAGCGGCTGGGCTAGACAGAAGGGGAAGAATAAAATATTGGAAAGGAAGGAAGGAAACTTGGGAAAACTGTGAATAAAGGTTCATGGTGCCACCACATTAGCAAAGGCCACTTCTGGTTGAGTTCACATCCCACAGGAGCACAAGGAAACTGTCATGCCAAAAACTGGGTTAATGGTATACTTTTCTAAATACAAAATCTAATACTTGAATGAAAGGTGAGTATTTTTTTGCCCTGCTAATTTATATTTTGTTAGGTTCCAGCTTTATGTTTACTAGCGGTATGTCATTAGATAAATCTGATCAATTTCTCTGACTGGGTGACCATGCTAGATTACTACTACTACTTATCATTTCTATAGTGCTACTAGACGTAGGCAGTGATGTACACTTGAACATGAAGAGACAGTCCCTGCTGGACAGAGCTTACAATCTAATTAGGACAGACTAACAAGACAAACAAGAGATAAGGGAACATTAAAGTGAGGATGATAAAATAAGGGTTCTGAACAAGTGAACAAGGGTTAGGAGTTAAAAGCAGCATCAAAAAGGTGGGTTTTTAACTTAGATACGCTATACTTAGATTTCCGCAAGGCCTTTGCCACAGTTTCACAAGGGTGACGCAAACAAACTAGAGATCCATAGCAAAGGTGCTCAAAGTGACTGACTAGGTCAGAAACTGGTTGACTGGGAGGTGACAAAGGGTAGCAGTAAATGGGGTTCACTCTGACTACAGAGGAGTTACTAGTGATGTGCCAAAGACTTTGGTATTTAGTCTGGTGCTTTTCAATATTTTGAAGTGATATTGTGGAAGAGATAAGGGGGAAAGTTTGCCCCTTTGCTGAAGATACCAAAATCTGCAACAGGAAAGACCCCTGGAAGGTATGGATAACGTCAAGAAGGATCTCATGAATAGGGTTACCCTATGTCCGGATTACCCCGGACATGTCCTCTTTTTGAGGACATGTCTGGTGGGTATTGCCCACCTGCCTGTTTGTACGGATTTCTGGACAAACGGGCAGGCGAGCGGCGCCGTGGGTCTCCCCTCCCCTTACTTACTATCTGCCCTGGTGGTCTAGTGACCTCTTCGGGGCAGAAAAGAGGGGGAAAGAGCCCCCTCTTTCCTGCCCCGAGCGCTGCCTGCCCTTGCCCTGCATCTTTCTCAGTCTCGGCTCGGGATTCAAAATGGTCGCCGAGAGTTGAAGCGGCCTTGCGAGACTTCAACTCTCGGCGGCCATTTTGCATCCTGAGCCGAAACCGAGAAGGATGCAGGGCAAGGCAGCACTCCGGCCAGGAAAGAGGGGGCTCTTTCCTGCCCCGAAGAGGTCACTAGACTACCAGGGCAGTAGATAGTAAGTAAGGGGAGGGGAATACGTGACAAGGAGAGGGGAGGTGACGGGAGGGGAATATGTGACCCGGGGGAGGGGAATATGTGACAGGGGGCGGGGTGAGAGCAAGAAAGGGTGGGACGAGGATCCGAAAGGGACGTGGTATGGGCGGGGCAGGGGCGTGACACGTGTCCTCTTTTTCAGAGGACAAAATATGGTAACCCTACTCATGAAGCTTGAGGAACAGTCTAGTGCTTGGCAGTTAAGATTTAATGCTTATAAAATGCAAGGTCATGCATTTGTACTGCAAAAACCCAAGGGGGTGGAGTAATTCAGGATCTATCTTAAGGCAGCTATAAGATAGAAAAGACGATGGCAAAAGCCAAAAGGATGCATCTGTGTACTGTGAGAGGAAAGGCCTGCAGGAATAAGAAGGCTTCCATAAGTCTTTGGTGCAACCTCATTTAGAGTACTATGAACAATTCTGGAGACTGCACCTTTGAAAGACATGATGGGGCAGTCCAGAGGACAGCTCAGTGGTCTTCAAAAATCATATGGAACAGACTTAAAGATCTAAAAATGAATGCTAAGAAAAAAAGGCGAGAGGGGCAGGAGATAGGAAACAGGCTTATTTCAAATTAAAGGAAGCTTTGGAACGAGGAGGCATAGGATGAAAGTGAAAGGGGATAGACTCGGGACTAAACTAAGGAAATACTTATTTACAGAAAGGGTGGGGGATGTGTGGAATGGCCTCCCAGTGGAGATGGTAGAGACAAGGACAGTATCTGAGTTCAAGACAGCATGGGATAAATACAGAGAGAATGAGAGAGGGATTGTAGAGCTTAGCAGCTGATATGGATAAACAGACTGGACAGGCTATATGACCTTTATCTGCTAACATTGTCTAGGTTTCTATGGACTAACACAGCAACCATAATATTTTGCTCAGCAGTTTTCCAGGGCAAAACCAAATGTTATGTTTCAGAGCAAATTCTGCAGTTTGTAAATGTGCAGACATACATTATCACGATTTCCCGATATCCTCAGCAAGAGTGATGCTCTTTGACCACTGAGGAGAGAAGCTTCTCATCATCTCAGATTAGTCAGAAGCACCGTGCTTAACACTTCCTTTCAGTCTGCATTCTCATACCTGAACTTTCACTGTGTTTTGTGGATCTTGTACATGTTCCAGAGTTGCATCAACATCCAGTGCCACTACTAAGCCAGACGTAAACCGTAAAGGATTATCTGATTCACCGGTAGGCTCAATGATTGTTGCAGAAGCTTGTGGATCTGAAAGGGGAAAATCACTTTCATTTTTAAAAGTTTTTTTTTTTTTTACAGAATTTTAGCTAAGGTTGTCTACATTTTCCCACTTGCCCAAAACTAGCACACCTCTGTTCTGATTTAGAAACCTGTACCTTTCAAGCACTCCTAGCATGGGCTCATGGTGGACAGGGGCCCACAATAATCTGGCAAGAGTTTTGGGTGTAAGATACTGTTTCCCAAACTTGGTCCTGGAGGCACCCCAGCCAGTCAGGTGTTCAGGATATCCACAATGAATATTCATTGTGGATATCCTGAAAACCTGACTGGCTGGAGTGCCTCCAGGACCAGGTTTGGGAAACGTGGAGGGGCATAATCGAACGGGGCACCCAAGTTTTCCTGAGGGCGTCCTCGGGAAGGGGCGGGTAAACTCGTGTTATCGAAACAAGATGGGCGTCCATCTTTTGTTTCAATAATACAGTCGGGGACGCCCAAATCTTAACATTTAGGTCAACCTTAGAGATGGTCATCCTTAGAGATGGTCGTCCCCGGTTTTCAGCGATAATGGAAACTGAGGACGCCCATCTCAGAAACCACCAAATCCAAGCCATGTGGCCATGGGAGGAGCCAGCATTCATAGTGCACTGGTCCCCGTGACATGCCAGGACACCAACCCGGCACCCTAGGGGGCACTGCAGTGGACTTCACAAATTGCTCCCAGGTGCATAGCTCCCTTACCTTCGGTGCTGAGCCCCCCTAAAAAACCCAAAACCCACTCCCCACAACTGTACAACACTACCCTGAGGGGTGAAGGGGGGCACCTACATGTGGGTGCAGTGGGTTTGTGGTGGGTTTTGAAGGGCTCACATTTACCACCACAAGTGTAACAGGTACGGGGGGGGGGGGGGGGGGGGGGGGTGGGGGGGAGGGGGATGCGCCTGGGTCCGCCTGCCTGAAGTGCACTGCACCCACTAAAACTGCTCCAGGGACCTGCATACTGCTGTCAGGGAGCTGGGTATGACATCTGAGGCTGGCAAAAAATATTTTTAAAGTTTTTTTTTAGGGTGGGAGGGGGTTAGTGACCACTGGGGGAGTAAGGGGAGGTCATCTGGTCAGTTCGGGCACCTTTTTGAGGCTTGGTCGCAAGAAAAAAATGGACCAAGTAAAGTTGGCCAAGTGCTCGTCAGGGATGCCCTTCTTTTTTCCATTATTGGCCGAGGACGCCAATGTGTAAAGCACGTCCCAGTCCCGCCGCCTTCGCTATGCTTCCGACACGCCTCTGGGAGCTTTGGTCGTCCCCGCGACGGAAAGCCGATTATGCCGATTTGGGCGACTCTGGGAGAAGGACGCCCATCTCCTGATTTGTGTCGAAAGATGGGCGCCCTTCTCTTTCGAAGATAAGCCTGATAGTGTAAGAAATTTAATTTGCAAAATTCAATAAGGTATTTTCTTAAATCACATTGACAGATTGTTATAGCAACATACTTGACATTTGTATGGGGAAAAGTAAGTTGTTATCACTGGCATAAAACACACCAATACAGCTTGTCAAATTTTAATCAGCTAATTCCTTGTGTAAAATTTAAGAGCGAGGGTAAGTGTAAAAGTCTGGAATAAGCAGCTCTTAATGATGTTTTGAAGCTTCAGCATGCAATTTTTCACATAAATGAAGATGTTATGGTGGAACATCATACATCAGGGTGTTTGTGTTAACTCCTTTTTCAAGTGCAACTAATTTTGTACTTTGGATATGCATTCATATTGTTTGCTACTTAGCAAATACTAAAGTTAAGCAGAATTGGATTCACTTTTGCTGCAGGATCCGACTTCAACCAATCCCAGTTACATAATTAGGACTGCAAGCTCTGGTCACCTTACCTCAGCTAATCAGGCTGTGGTCTGACAATTCTAGAGTGGCAGTTTCTTTATCTACAATGGGAAAAATGTGCCTGGAATGTGGACTGAGAGGATGTAAAGCAAGAAAAAGCTGTTGTTGACCGAGGCACAGAATGAGCAAAGAAGTACTCAAAATGGACTTTCAAGCTTCGGGAAAAGTGCTGAAGGCACTTTCTGCCTCTTTGGAGATCAGGCTTGCACATATGAAAGGTGATTTCCAGGGAAAAATGCAAATCAGAGTGTTTGAAGAACATGGTTAGGGATGTTTACAAACCGTCAGTGGTATGGGTAAATGCCAAGAAATACATTAACATACGTGCACAATTCCATCAGTAGGGAAACATTTTCCAAGTAACTGCATATTCCAGGACGACAATGCCCCATGCCATCGAGCAAAGGCAGTTGACGACTGGAAGAAATCCAAGATATCTACCCTCAATTGGCCAACCCAGTCACCAGGCTTGAATCCAATTGAGAACTTGTAGCATGAAATAACACTGGAAATATCAAAGCAGCATTTCAAAGAGATGACATGGGTACTCGCTGCAGCTTGAAATCAAGTGGTAACTAGCACCATGTTCTAAAATTGGTTCATTCAATGCTAGGATGATGAAAGGCCATCTACAAGAGTAAAGGCTGACCCACCAAATACTAACCACCACTAACATACACCCATATAGTCATTTTCTTGTCACATTAACCCCCCCCCCCCCCCCCCCGAAAAAAAACAAACACAAAACTAAATACACACCTTTATTTTAATCATATAATGTTATGGACACAAGATCCAAATAGCAGCTAAACAACCCTGAAATTGCAATGTATAGATCAGTACCTGTGTTTTACATGCTTTCAACATATATAACATGCATTTATGACTGAAACAGCATTACAGAATCATTGTGCAGGAAGCCACAAAAAAGCACAAATTTTAAAAAAGAAAATGAAATGAATGCCAACAATACCAAACAACCTATTCCAGACCACTGTATTTTGATATGACACTGATATTTCTAAATGCATTTTGAATACTTTTCAGCATCTATCAGTTAAGAGAACCTAGAAGCCAAGACAAAGTCTTGACTAGGTTCTGTGATCATCAGTGGAGGAGAGCCAAGAAAGAGCTGAGCCACAGCAAATGCTCTTTTACACCTGGACAGAGGCTGAAAGCAGGACCCAGCAGGAATAAGTCTGAAAACAAGGCCCTACATGTATGTTCTGCTTCGGGTCATTCTTGCTTCTCGGGGGCTCAAGTTGTGTTGAGCTCATTCTTGGCTACGAAACACTGCAATTATATTTTATTAGCATCTGGTTACACTGACCTGCTCTGGGAGTGTCAGGTGGAGGAAGCTGCTCTGTTGCAAAGTTGTCTGCAGGATTTTTACCACTTCAGAAGGTTTGGAATTCACCAGCCTGGGCATTAGATCCAACAGCTTATCCACAAAACTGTCCTGCATGTGAGGGAGCTCAGAGATAAAGCACCTGGGACCCCAAAGAATAGGAGTGAGGCTCATCGCAGACATGTATGTACAAAACTAACCATTTTGAAGATTTCTCTGCTCTCCCCCCTCCCCTCCAAGAAAAATACAGATGATTTACGCACAGTTGATCTGCAAATATTTAGGGGAGTGAAAACATACATTACTCACTTTCAGGATGTGTACTTAACCAGCTATGCCAAGAAAGAAAAGTTCTTATATAATAGGATAGATGGGTGACAGCTTTTCAGGTTAGTATAACAAATAAAACACTGCAAGCCAACATTGTCTCAAAAACACCAAACAATACTTGTTCAGCTTTTAAGATCTGATACCTCTTTACTGACTATTACAGGGAAGCCAAATATTCCAGCTACTTCACTAGTTTCAGTAGCTATTTAGATTAATACAAAACTTGATGCTAACACATAGCAGGGGGGTCTAGGTGTTGAATTAGGTACAGAACATGTAAAAACTACAGAGGAAAATGACAACATAGGCAAACTTTTATGGCTAAGAGCTGGAATATAAAAGTATAATTGGATGAGCCAACTGGCTCCTAACCTACTATCACCACCTAATTATGGTATGGTCAACACTGTTGAAATTTCCTTTTATAATAGTACAATAAGATATGAAGACCCTAAATTATTAACTCAACAAGTATGGAAATCATGTAGAGCATGGCTCATAGAAATCTTTCCAATGTGTGTGTTCATCCCAGTGGCGTACCAAGGGGGGGATGGTGGGGGCGGTCCGCCTCGGGTGCATGCCGCTGGGGGGGTGCCGCGGCGCACGCCTGCTGTGAGAGTTCGCTAACTTCTCTCGTTCGCTGCAGCTCCCTCTGCCCCGGAACAGGTTACTTCCTGTTCCGGGGCAGAGGGAGCTGCAGCGAACAAGCAAAGTTAGTAAACTCGCAGCAGGTGCGCGCTGCAGCACCCCCCCTCCAGCGGCATGCACCCGGGGGGGGTCCGCGATGCATCGGGGGGGGGGGGGGCTGCACCCGGGTGTCCACCCCCCTAGGAACGCCACTGGTTCATCCACTCCTCATTCCTGGGCCCATTTTCCCCACTGCAGTCTGAATGTATTGAAAAAAAGGGGGGCCCGTCTTCTAAAATCTGGGAGTCTTATCTCACAATTCCTAAGTCAGTTTTTCCATTATGAAGACATTCCAGACCTTGTGGATCCATTCTAAGTGTGAAGGACGCCAACCCCATGAAACATTTTTAATGCGGCTGTTCAACAGAGGCAGAAAAAACTATTTTGCTTTGCTTGCCTTTGCTCACAGATGTATAACACTACAAAGTCAATGTCCAGCTTTTGTAAAGTGCAAGGTTTTCAAAAGCTGAAAACTGTTGAGAAAATCATCATTAGTTCCATGTCTGAAGCAGGCGGTAGGTGTGCTAATGAGCTCTGCACAAGTGGTAACATAGTAGATGACGGCAGAAAAAGACCTGCACGGTCCATCCAGTCTGCCCAACAAGATAACTCATATTTGCTGCTTTTTGTGTATACCCTACTTTGATTTGTACCTGTGCTCTTCAGGGCACAGACCGTATAAGTCTGCCCCGCACTATCCCCGCCTTCCAACCACCAGCCCCACCTCCCAATCACCGGCTCTGGCACAGGCACAGACCGTATAAGTCTGCCCAGCACTATCCTCACCTCCCCACCACCAGCCCTGCCTCCTAACCACCGGCTCTGGCACAGACCGTACAAGTCTGTCCAGCACTATCCCCGCCTCCCAACCACCAGTCCCGCTTCCCACCACTGGCTCTGGTACAGACCGTATAAGTCTGCCCAGCCCTATCCCCGCCTCCCAACCACCAGCCCCGCCTCCCGATCTTGACTAAGCTCCTGAGGATCCATTCCTTCGGCACAGGATTCCTTTATGCTTATCCCACGCATGTTTGAATTCCGTTACCGTTTTCATTTCCACCACCTCCTGCGGGAGGGCATTCCAAGCATCCACTACTCTCTCCGTGAAAAAATACTTCCTGACATTTTTCTTGAGTCTGCCCCCCTTCAATCTCATTTCATGTCCTCTCGTTCTACCACCTTCCCATCTCCAGAAAAGGTTAGTTTGCGGATTAATACCTTTCAAATATTTGAACGTCTGTATCATATCACCCGTTTCTCCTTTCCTCCAGAGTATACATGTTTAGTTCAGCAAGTCTCTCCTCATACGTCTTGTAACACAAATCCCATACCATTCTCGTAGCTTTTCTTTGCACCGCTTCAATTCTTTTTACATCCTTAACAAGATACGGCCTCCAAAACTGAACACAATACTCCAGGTGGGGCCTCACCAACGACTTATACAGGGGCATCAACACCCCCTTTCTTCTGCTGGTCACACCTCTCTTTATACAGCCTAACAACCTTCTAGCTACGGCCACCGTCTTGTCATACTGTTTCGTCGCCTTCAAATCCTCAGATACTATCACCCCAAAATCCCTCTCTCCGTCCGTACCTATCAGACTCTCCCCGCCTAACACATACGTCTCCCGTGGATTTCTACTTCCTAAGTGCATCACTTTGCATTTCTTCGCATTGAATTTTAATTGCCAAACCTTAGACCATTCTTCTAGCTTCCGTAGGTCCTTTTTCATGTTTTCCACTCCCTCCGGGGTGTCCACTCTGTTACAGATCTTAGTATCATCCGCAAATAGGCAAACTTTACCTTCTAACCCTTCGGCAATGTCACTCACAAATATATTGAACAGAATCAGCCCCAGCACCGATCCTTGAGGCACTCCACTACTTACCTTTCGCTCCTCCGAGCGAATTCCATTCACCACCACCCTCTGGCGTCTGTCCGTCAACCAGTTCCTAATCCAGTTCACCACTTCGGGTCCTATCTTCAGCCCATCCAGTTTATTTAAGAGCCTCCTGTGGGGAACCGTGTCAAAAGCTTTGCTGAAATCTAAGTAGATTACGTCCATAGCTCGTCCCTGATTCAATTCTCCTGTCACCCAATCAAAGAACTCAATGAGGTTCGTTTGGCACGATTTCCCTTTGGTAAATCCATGTTGTCTCGGATCTTGCAACTTATTGGCTTCCAGGAAATTCACTATCCTTTCCTTCAGCATCGCTTCCATTACTTTTCCAATAACCGAAGTGGTACACACCAGGTTTTTTTTGTGTACTTATTTCTTAATCTCTCAAATTTCTGTTTGTGCAGTTGTAATTAGAAGCAAGACATACATGACAGGGTGCAATGCAGTCATGCATTTTCCAAAGTATTTTGCAGCATGGGGAAGAAGACTAGGATGTTTGAAAAGTCTAAAGAAGCAAAATCCAGCTATTCATTGGAGTTTTTCCACGGTCAATATTCCTAATATAATTTAAAGAAAGCAATATAAGATGCAAATTGAAGTACTCACCTCTGGAAAAAGTCCACTTCTTGCAAAAATGTTTCACATATCTCAAAGAGCAGTTCCACGCTGCAATCAATCAATAAAAATAAAAATAAAAACGTGGAAAGTACAACTTGGCCATTAACAGAAAAGATCAGTTATGGTTTCTATCCTCTAAGGGGGACTCGCTCTTTCTTTAGGAGAAGAGGGAAAGGGAGCTCCAGGAAGAACTATTTTTAGTAGCTACCCAATGGGAAGGATCCCTATATGAGAGGTAGGGTTACCTCAAAGCATTATAGTAGTAGATGATGACGGCAGAAAAAGACCTGCATGATCCATCCAGTCTGCCCAACAAGATAAACTCATATGTGCTACTTTTTGTGTATACCTTACCTTGATTTGTATCTGTCATTTTCAGGGCACAGACCGTAGAAGTCTGCCCAGCACTAGCCCCACCTCCCAACCACCAGCCCCGCCTCCCACCACCGGTTCCGCCACTCAATCTCAGCTAAGCTTCTGAGTGTTCTTTTTCCTATAGAAAGCTTGAGATATAGCAAAGCAAAATGTCTCTGAGAAAACAGGAACCCCTGAGTCTTGCCAGGCAGTTGCCCACTACTCACCCCCTGGTTGTGCGAGCAGTCACAATGAACTCTAATGCTTTTGCCTGCAGTCTCATGTGGTGAATAATGGCAATTTGTCTTGTTTCTAATCCACTATACATGAACTCCATCTTATACGTTTCTTCCAAAATCTGAAATGAAAGCACAACACCTGCCTCTGACACAGGAGAGATGACTGGACACAAGAAACAGGGAAGCTATCAAATCAGTACAGATTATGCCCATGGTGGCAACAGCAAAAGCACAGATTCTAAAAGATATATTCAATACATCATATGCTGCTTTTCTTCTTACATTTTTTAAAATACAATGTTGTAAACTGGAAGAGAAGAGTGGACCGGCTTCACGTGATTGTAAAGTTCCTGGAGGCACTGGGAAGATTGGCACGTCTCAAAGCGGAACTTCTGACCATATTACTGAAGACCAGACCAGTAACGTCTGCTGTCTCGAAATCAAAAGCCCCCTGAAGACGGACAACCAGAGGCTTTTGGCTCATCCTCAGGCAACTGCTGTGGTTTAGTTTCCCCCTGGTTCTTTCACCAAGTTACTAAGACCTTCTCCAAACAGCCCCCTTGCCCCGAAAGGGCAGTTTAACTAGATGTGACTGATGCTACTCAATGCCGCAACCAGAGTTCTTATGCGAGGTCGGCTGAATATTGGCCGGGCCCACATAGGGTGCAGCAGCCTGCCCGCCCCAAACTGGCCCCTGATATTCAGTGCCAGTGCCCGAACATGGCCCAGCACTGAATATCAGGGGATAATTTAGCCGGCGATGATCAGTGTTAAAAAAAACAACTGCTGACTGCCACCAGCTGAATATTGGGGGGTATGTTTTTTTACCCATAATCAAATATGAAAATGGGAAACAAGATTCATAGGTTATAACAGGTCAGACTGTGAGATTTCTTTCTTGTTCATATTATGTTGCTTTGTACTGTTTTGACACTTGTTTAATAATAAAAAAAAGATTGAAAAATACATAATACTATAATCTGTGTGTGTTCTTTTGAGATTTAGGGACAAGTGTTTACCCTGGCTGGTGTAAGTGATTGCGCCTTAATTCTAGGTGTATTTGACATGTCACACTGGTATTCTATAAGATAAAGTATGTGAATTACCCTCCTTGTGCGGTGCTCAATTTCACTAAGAGGAGCGTGCAAGACGCGAGGGGAAGACAGAGCAGGGCCAGAGACCGATGCCGGACAAGACTTCAAGGTATTTGCTGCTGAAGTGGGTGGGGAGTAGCATCCCCCTTCACCTCAGGCTCTGGCCCCCTCCCACCACGAGGTCTGGCTACGCGCCCCTGCATATAAGAAATATGCTGTACACAAATTTGCCACCAAGCTTGGGGCCATCACTCTGGAACACTAACCTTGTCCTAATACTTAATTCTCTTTGTTAAGTTTTCTAAGACTTGCAGTCTTGTACTCATCAATAAATACAGAGTTATAAATTCAGGAGATGCTTAAAGAAGGCAGTTTAATAAAATAGCTTACAATGTTCTTGACTGCTTACAGATGGTGGAAAATGCTAGGTACACAACATGTGGTTCTGTTAGAAGAGAACCCATTAATACAAACACATCTAGTTCAACTTATTAAAAGGCAAGGAAACACCAAGTGTACTCTGAAGGGTTCAAAAATGAGTACTCACCTGTTTGGCAGCGGTAAACGCCAAAGCATTCTGTTTTAAGAAAAGTGGAGCAGCCATATTCCACAGCTTTTCCTGCAAGGCCTAAAAGAAAACCCCATATACATACTGTAGCATTATACAACAGAAGAAAGACTGCCTTAATATAAAGGTAAAATGCTGTGCCTCACCCTGCATCACTCCAGGATTACAGTAGTGAAGGATCATAATGTGACATACAAGAAGGTACTAAAATGTTCATTTTGCAAATGATGCTAAGGGTACCATATTTTGTCCCCCAAAAAGGAGGACACATGTCCCGCCCCACCACACACCTGCCCCGTCCCCTGTCACACCCCACCCTGCCCCTTTCACACCCCGCCCCACCCTCATTTCATGCCCTCACTCCGCCCCTGTCACATTTTCCCCTCCCCCGTCACACACCCTGTCACCCCCCCCCTCCCCTTACCTTACTACTGCCCTGGTGGTCTAGTGACCTCTTCAGGGCAGGAAAGAGCCCCCTCTTTCCTGCCCGGAGCGCTGCCCTGCATATGCATCCTTCCTGATCTTGGAACCAATTCAAAATGGCTGCCGAGAGTTGAAGTCACTAGACCACCAGGGCAGTAGTAAGTAAGGGGAGGGGAGGCTAGCATCTGCCCGTTTGTCCACCCACCAGCCTGCCCATTTGTCCAGAAATCCGGACAAACGGGCAGATTGGCAAAACCCGCCCAGTTGCCCGGACATGTCCTCAAAAAGATGACATGTCCGGGTAAATCCGGACATATGGTAACCCTAGCTAAGGGAGCATGGAAAAGGCATAGCGTCATGTTCTATTTGACATTGATGGCAAGCCTAAGAATAGCACTGGAAATGATTCTGAGGAGGTTGTACCCTACCCTTAGACTAGTGGAGGAGTGGCCTAGTGGTTAGGGTGGTGGACTCTGGTCCTGGGGAACTGAGTTCGATTCCCACTTCAGGCACAGGCAGCTCCTTGTGACTCTGGGCAAGTCACTTAACCCTCCATTGCCCGCAGCATTGAGCCTGCCATGAGTGGGAAAGCGCGGGGTACAAATGTAACAAAAATAAAATATAAGCAAGGAAATAAGGCAGAAAATACAGGAGGATAAGGGTAGGGTGAGAGGAATCCAGAAATGGAGAGAGGTCTCCACATGAGGATCCAATTTTGTTTGCCAATATGATCTATGTTGTGCTATAAGTACACGCAGAACATGAAACCAGTACCAGAGAAACTGTTTTAAAATGTTGACTAATGATTTTTTGCTAAGAATTTACACAGCAACAGTGCTTCACACTGCCTATCCTCACCTCAAAAACAGAGTCTGGAAATGCACTGCAAGCTAATCATGCTAAATGAACCTGCTCAGACACCAACAAAGGTCAGGAATTCACCATTTTTAAGAGTGATGGCACTTAGTTTGAAATATTTACTACTGCTTTTCAAAGACTTTAAAACAAATAGATTCTCAAAAATT
Source organism: Microcaecilia unicolor (assembly GCF_901765095.1). Lineage (NCBI taxonomy): Eukaryota > Metazoa > Chordata > Amphibia > Gymnophiona > Siphonopidae > Microcaecilia > Microcaecilia unicolor. Next base: position 28,463,617 of record NC_044034.1, read on the forward strand.
CCAAGCAAGACCATAGAATCAGAGGTTATAATTATTGCTATGTCTGATACAGGTTCCTAAGACCTAAGCAAAGGATCCTTCACTGCCGATTCAAAAACACTCTCGCTCTCTTTACCACAACACTGTTCTTCCCCTATTCCTTCTCCTCCTCACCAATGTACGTTTAGCTGTTTATCTTGGTCAGAGGATACAGGCTGGGCGATGAGATCTCTTGTTCAGGGATCTTTGATTGAACCAGTGACTAAGGGACATTACTGAAGTACCTATAATGGAGTCTGGACGTTTCCACAGCCAGTTATTGTCAGAGATACTGTTTGTCTGCAAGATTTTCCGAGAATGGAGAAATTACGTCTTAACTGCTAATTTTCTTTTCTTCAGTCAGCGACACTGTTCTGAACCAATGGGTGTTATCCCTTCCTACCAGCAGATGGAGGTAGAGAAAACTGAATTTTGCCAGTGACATCACCAACATAAGCAGAGGTGCTCCTTGGAATAATCCAGTATGCATCTGCCCAAGCAACAGAAGGTCCCTATGAAACACATCCATGCCCTTTCAACCACTGCAGCTGCAATGGTAATCAAGCAAGCAAGCCACCACAGAGTGGGAATCCATATTGCTGCCAATCACAAAATGAATTTCTCCTTTTTTTTTTTTTTTTGAAGCACTGAAAAGGAAGCACAGAGCACACCCAGAGTCCTGGGCCAAGGTCTTCCACGGGCAGGACTTCAGAACAGTGTTGCCTACTAAAAAAAGAGAATTATCAGGTAAGACAATTTCTCCTTTCTTAGTGTCAGCTCCACTGTTCTGAACCAACAGGATGTACCAAAGCAGATCTATTGGGCGGTGGAAGACAAGGCCCTCCTAATGACGGCTCTGCCGAAGTCCAAACGGGCTCTGGCCAGCATGTCCAATCTGTAGTGCTTAGCAAAGGAATGAAGTGATGACCAAGTTGACACCCTGCAAATCTCCTCAGGGAATACCACCCGGGCATCTGTCTAGGAAGCAGCTTGAGCCCTAGTACAGTGGGCTTTGAGAAAATACTGGATTATTCCAGGGAGCATCGCTGCTTATGCTGGTGATGTCACTGGCAGAGTTCAGTTTTTCTACCTCCACCTGCTAGTAGGAAGGGATCACACCCACTGGTTCAGAATACTGCAGATGATGCTAATAAAAGTGAAGTTACTCACCTGTAGCAGGTGTTCTCCGAGAACAGCAGGCCAGGTATTCTCACATGTGGGTGACGTCATCTGACGGAGCCCAGTGCAGATGCAGACTAGTGTGTATATGTTTCAAGAAATTTCTAGTAGTGTCTTACTGCATGACGTGCAGGTGCAGGGTCCTTCAGTCAGGTAATATAGCTAAAGGAATACAACTCCTAGGGGAGGCAGGAGGGTGTGGGAGAATACCTGGCCTGCTGTCCTCACAGAACATCTGCTACAGGTGAATAACTTCATTTTCTCCAAGGTCATGCAGGCCCAGTTGTATTCTCACATGTGGGAATCCCTAGCTACCAGGCTCACCAAAAACAACACTAGGATGGTAAGGACTCAAAATGTCGAGGCCTCCAAATCAATTAACCAGAAACTATATACATACTAGCTGTGAAAGTGCAGCCCGGGACATAAGAAAATCGGGCTTAGGAAGTGGAGTTACATAAGAATAGCTATACTGGGTCAAACCAATGGTCCATCTAGCCCAGTATCCTGTTTCCAACAGTGGTCAAGCCAAGTCACAAGTACCTGGCAGAAACTCAAATAGTGGAAACATTCTATGTTGCCAATCCCAGGGCAAGCAGTAGCTTATCCATGTCTGTCTCAATAGCAGACTATGAACTTTTCCTCCAGGAACTTGTCCAAAAGTTTTTTATACCCGGATACGCTAACCGCTGTTACTACATCCTCCGGCAAAGGGTTCCAGAGCTTTACTATTTGTTGAGTTAAAAAAATATTTCCTCCTATTTATTTTAAAAGTATTTCCATGTAACTTCCTTCAGTGTCCCCTAGTCTTTTCATTTTTGGAACAAGTTGGATTGTAGATACCAAACAGATTCTGTGGGACTGTCTGTCCGAACACAGTCATGTTGGGTATCCTGTTCAAGGCAGTAGTGAGATGTGAATGTGTGAAGACTACACTGCAGCTTTACAAATCTCCTCAATGGAGGCTAATCTCGTGGGCTACCGATGTAGCTATGTCTCTCCTGGTTGAGAAGGATGCAGCTGGAGGCTGCAAAGAGTACATAAGTAATGCCACACTGGGAAAAGACCAAGGGTCATTCGAGCCCAGCATCCTGTCCCCGACAGCGGCCAATCCAGGCCAAGGGCACCTGGCAAGCTTCCCAAACGTACAAACAATCTATACATGTTATTCCTGGAATTGTGGATTTTTCCCAAGTCCATTTAGTAGTGGTTTATGGACTGGATGGTGTCAGTATGCTTCTTTATGAGGTCGGCAAACTCCTCCACCTTGTCCCCAAAAAGACTGTCTCCTCGGCAAGGTACGTCTACTAATCTCTCCTGAACCACTGGTGCTAGGTCAGAGACACACAGCCAGGAGAGTCTGCGCATCCCCACACTCATGGTGGACAGTCTGGACACAACATTAGAAGTGTCCTAAGTGCCCCAAGCCAGATACTTTCTGCATTTCAGCTGCTTACTGGCCAACTGGCGAAGCTCAGCGGCTTGCTACTGAGGCAGAGAGTCCACAAGACTAACAGGCTTATTTTCGAAAGAGAAGGGTGCCCATCTTCCGACACAAATCGGGAGATGGGCATCCTTCTCTCAGAGTCGCCCAAATCAGCATAATAGAAATCCAATTTTGGGCATCCTCAACTGCTTCCCGTTGTGGGGACGACCAAAGTTCACGGGGGCGTGTCGGCACCGTAGTGAAGGCGGGACTGGGGCATGATTAAGAGATGAGCATCCTCGGCCGATAATGGAAAAAAGAAGGGCGTCCCTGACGAGTACTTGGCCGACTTTACTTGGTCCATTTTTTCTTGCGACCAAGCCGTGAAAAGGTGCCCATACTGACCAGATGACCACCGGAGGGAATCGGGGATGACCTCCCCTTACTCCCCTAGTGGTCACCAACCCCCTCCCACTCTCAAAAAAAAAACTTTAAAAACATTTTTTTGCCAGCCTCTAATGTCATACTCAGCTCCATGACAGCAGTATGCAGGTCCCTGGAGCAATTTTAGTGGGTGCAGTGCACTTCAGCCAGGAGGACCCAGGCCCATCCCCCCCCCCCACCTGTTACACTTGTGGTGGTAAATGTGAGCCCTCCAAAACCCACCCGAAACCCTCTGTACCCACATGTAGGTGCCCCCTTCACCCCTTAGGGCTATGGTAGTGGTGTACAGTTGTGAGGAGCATAGCTCCTGGGAGCAATTTGTGAAGTCCACTGCCGTACCCCCTAGGGTGCCCGGTTGGTGTCCTGGCATGTCAGGGGGACCAGTGCACTACGAATTCTGGCTCCTCACATGAACAAATAGCTTGGATTTGGTCATTTTTGAGATGGGCGTCCTCGGTTTCCATTATGGGCGAAAACTGGGGATGACCATCTCTAAGGTCGACCATCTCAACATTTAGGTCGACCTAAATGTTGAGATTTGGGCGTCCCCGACCATATTGTCGAAACGAAAGATGGACGCCCATCTTTTTTCGATAATACGGGTTTCCCCTCCCCTTCGCGGGGCCGTCCTCTGAGGATGCCCTCATGAAAACTTGGGCACCCCGTTCAATTATGCCCTTCTAAGTGTACTGCGTAGTGAAGACTTCAAGTAGATGCTCGTATAGAGGTGGTAGGACTGAATATGGGAAATAAGCATTGAGGCCTGATAAATTTTCCTCCCAAACAAGTCTAATGTCTGAGCCTTTCTACCTGGGAGAGCAGAGGCATGAGTCCTGGAACTCCTAAGCTCGTTTGAGGCAGATGAGCCCTCTCAAATCTGGGAGCCTTCTGAATACAGTACTGCACATCCACCTTCTTAGGTGCAACGTGCACTGAAAGGGGAGATTCCCAGTTCTTCATCAGTGCACCTTTAAGGATAGGGTGTAATGGAACCGTGATCCCTTCCTTAGGAGGCAACTCATAATCCAAGACAAACAACATCTCTGCCCTGGGTTCCTCCTCTGTCTCCAATTTAAATAGGATGGCCTAAGTGATCTCCTTCACAAAACTTGTGAAAGAGAGACCCTCAGGTCTCTCAGATTTATGTCTCTCTTGAGGTGGGGAGGGATCAGAGGGGACCCCATAAGGCTCTTCTTGTGAGAAAAAATGAGGGTCCTCTTCCGAGTACCATGAGTGGTCCCAATCAGACTCCTCACAGTACTCAGATTGAACAAAGTAAGTCTATGCCTGCCCCAGCTCAGTGGTACCACACCCATGCTCCGAATGGCGCCAGGGTACAGCCCTACCCTCAGACTCCAGGGAAAGCTTCCTCCCCCGATGTCGAGAGCGGTACTGTATGGGCCAACATTGACACCCATAGGGGCACCAGATTGAACAAAGTAAGTCTATGCCTGCCCCAGCTCAGTGGTACCACACCCATGCTCCGAATGGCGCCAGGGTACAGCCCTACCCTCAGACTCCAGGGAAAGCTTCCTCCCCCGATGTCGAGAGCGGTACTGTATGGGCCAACATTGACACCCAAAGATCGCTCTTCGGACAAGGTAGGAACCTCAGAAAGAAGCTGGGGCTGAGACACAGCTGGCACAAGCGCCCTTGCTGCCTGAGCGGTGTGCAGCTGTAGCATCTGCACCAGCTCCTCCCTAAGCATGGCTCAGTACCACTCATCGAAGGTAGGCATTTGCAAAGACTGGGAAGCCAGGTCAGGGACAGCCTGTGAAGGAGCCAGTGCCGAACCAGAAGTGGAAACCTGGCTGACAGGAGACTGGCGCACCGGTACCTCCATCAAGGAAGGGGAGTGCTCCTCCTGGTGCCAGCACTTCTCAGGTACCAGCTATAACGATGCCATGATGCTCCCTGCACCATGTATTGAAGAGGACCAATGCTTGGGCTTCCCCTGATGCCAAACTTCTCGGTCCTTCGGTGCCGATGAGGACGACGTTGAACCCGTATACATCCTCAGTGTTGGGTTCGATGTTGACCGGTCCCAGGACCAGCTATCAGCGCCCGATGTTGAGGGAGGTGGAGACCACCGCAATGCTGGTGCACTCCCAGTGATAGCTGATGTCTGGCCAGCCATCAAGGTCGATGCTTCCAGCGCCGATGTTGATGGATCAGCCTTCAAGGAGCCAAAAAGCCTCTCCTGCTGGACCTGATGCACCCTCTGTGTCCTCAACTGTAATTTCAAACAGAGATAATAGGAGTTAGGGTCATAGTTAGACCCAAGGCACCCCGATATACCACGTGTGTGGGTCCGTCATTGAAATCACCTCTTAAAGCCACTGGGGGTCTTCTTGGACATTGAGAAAAGAATTGCGGCCAAATTAACGTAGTAAAGTGACAGCAGATAAAGACCTGTACGGTCCATCCAGTCTGCCCAACAACATAAATTCATTTTACATGGTATGCGATACTTTATATGTATACCGGAGTTTGATTTGTCCTTGTCATTTTCAGGGCACAGACCGTAGAAGTCTGCCCATCACTCTTCTTGTACTAAACGTTCTGAAGCTAATATCAAAGCACCTTAAAATGTACACTCCACCCCATCCATATCTATTCAGTCTCGATCAGGGCACAGACCGTAGACGTTCGTCCAGCACTGGTTTTGTTTCCCAATTACTGGCGTTGCCACCCAATCTCCGCTAAGATTCCATGGATCCATTCCTTCTAAACAGGACTCCTTTGTGTTTATCCCACACTTGTTCCTCAATTTTGGACTACAAAAAGGGGCAGAGCCCAATCGAAGTTGGTGATCAGGCCTAAGCTGGCCTATCGAGCTGCAAAATGGAAAAACAATTTGAAGGGCCAAAAACACTAAGAACTAAGAGGGAAAATAACAAAAATAAAATTAAAGACAAAAGAAATTGAAAAATATCCACATGGAAAGGCACTGCAAAAGCAGAGAAAAAAAGCGCTGAGGGGAGACCATGAAGACAAGTCCTCTCTGTTCCTTGGAAAAAGGAAGACTGAGGGATCCGCACTCATACATCCATGAATGTGTGGTGAGAAGCTACTACAATTTTCTTAAAACATGTACACATGTGAGAATACAACTGGACCTGCTTGTCCACAAAGAATACAGATTTACCTCTAGAGGATTTGCAGACCTACCTTTAACAACTGGTAATTCTACTGGAGTAAAGAAAACGCTCTTTGCCTACAAAACATATCAAACTTTACTAAGCACTACAGCTAGCGTATACTATACACAAACATAATGGAATTTGAGGGATTGACATTAAACATGCAGTTTAAACATTGTTTCTGCCAAAAGCCTTTTGTCAGCTATAACATTAAAAGCAACTGAATGATTATTAAATATTGATCACAATATGCCAGCTACAGCAAAATGTAACAGCACTGTCTGTTGCTACTGAACTACAGATCCTCTCCAAGTAAGAACCTTCTGACTGGAAGAAGCTGGGATACTGGTGCAACTAAGCTGTGGTTTGGCCCATTTTCTATCATCAAAGGTCTATCATCATACTCTCCACACTCAACAATTCATATCAGATGCTATACCAAATCTAAGCACAAGAATGCTACTTCAAAGGCTTGGTAAGTCTACTCTGTAGGGCTTTTATCCATAGTTACCCAAAAGTAGTTCTGTATTAACTAGTTATGACTAATATTATTTTATCAAAAGACAGAAAAATGGTCTTGTTTCAAAGGCCTCCTACCTTAATTAGAAGCAACTGACAGCGCAGGTAGGCTGCTGAGAAGTCTGCCATCCCAGCTAGCTCTGACTGCAGTTCCCCAAGTCTCTGGAGGTCGCTGAGGCAGAAAATTAAAAAAGTCATTGTTACATGCAAGGTAAACAAAAATGAGTCTCATGTTATTTATATTTTCATCATATCATCAGACATCAGAACGAGCATGTATACACAGAAAACATCTTGAACAACAGAGGCTACAGTCCTTCACAACTGTCACTCATGACTAGGGAATGACAAATCATACCGGTAGATGTCATAAGATTCTATTAAAATAATGTGTGAAGAAATTTGATGAAATAACAAATTCTACTCAGAGGGAATGGTACCTTCCTATGATTTGCTTATGGATGTTGACTCATATTGGTGGTGCCACAAAACTACCTTACATCAGTATGAAGAGACATTTAACGAAAGATAACAAGGGCAAGCAGAAAAGGAAACAAATATTGGGCTTCTCTCTCTCTAACACACTTTCCTACGTATGGGAAGACATATAAACACATTTTGTTTGGACTTACTAAGGCCTTTCACCCAGTACCACATGAACATAAAGTGTATGAAGCTACACATAAGGATAAAGATATGTTTAAAAACAGGTTGAATATATTGTTTAGAATACAAAAGATTGATGGGTACAATGATCAGCTAAGCTCTGAGGTGATAATTCATGGTGTCAAAAAGGTAATTTTTTTTACAGGAAGGCAAAACAGACTGGGACCAGCTGCCTTTTGCTTTCCACTGAATAGTAGTGAACTTACTGCCAGAGGAGAAGATGAAGAAAGATGAAAACAAAAAAACAAAGGAAAAAAAAAATCACACAAATCAGACTTTTTGGATTTTGAGTGTTACATAATGCAAATCAGCCCCTACTTTCAATTCTTTCATCACATTTTGTTTTAAAGTTTATCAGCTGCTAAACATGCAAAATCTTGCACACATGGTATCTTTTGTTTTCTGACACTTTTTACTGAAGTAAGACTTATCCAAAGATGCTATTGTTCATGATCTTTTGAGACCACATAAGTCCCGTCTTCATGGAACTGTACACATTCCAACCTGGACAATCCAATTCCTATCTAGATGACATATGCAAAATAGAGCTCCACATCGAGGAATTTAACCACCTTTCTTTCAACGAAGAACCATTTAGTTCCACTGAAAACTATACAGACCTACCGAATGGTGAATTCCAGCAACTCTTGCCTCCCTTGTGGGTCCAGGTGCTGAAGATTGTAAACTCTCTCAAGGCTTTGCTGCAGGAAGTGCTGGGAAGCATCTTCATGTGGGATGATGCTAGGGACAACAGGCAATGAGACTAGCTTCCTGCCTGGTAACTGAGGAAACCAAACAAGGTCAAAGCAGAAGGTGAAGTTTCAACAGCTGTATCACATCTGTTGCACAGCCACAGTTGTAAGCATCAGAGGTAACAAAACATAGTAAATGACAGCAGATAAATGGCAGAACTGGATTAATCATCATCCATTAGATTCTAACTCATTTTCCCATGTATATTGGACATGCCCAGGAGTTTAAAAAATTCTGGATAATAACATAGTAACATAGTAGATGACGGCAGAAAAAGACCTGCACGGTCCATCCAGTCTGCCCAACAAGATTAATTCATATGTGCTACTTTTTATTTGTACCTGTCTTCTTCAGGGCACAGACCGTATAAGTCTGGCCAGCACTATCCCCGCCTCCCAACCACCAGCCCCGCCTCCCACCACCAGCTCTGGCACAGACCGTATAAGTCTACCCAGCACTATCCCCGCCTCCCAACCACCAGCCCCGCCTCCCACCACCAGCTCTGGCACAGACCATATAAGTTTGCCCAGCACTATCCCCACCTCCCAACTACCACTTGTTTAATAATAAAAAAAGATTGAAAAATACATAATACTATAATCTGTGTGTGTTCTTTTGTGATTTAGGGACAAGTGTTTACCCTGGCTGGTGTAAGTGATTGCGCCTTAATTCTAGGTGTATTTGACATGTCACACTGGTATTCTATAAGATAAAGTATGTGAATTACCCTCCTTGTGTGGTGCTCAATTTCACTAAGAGGAGCATGCAAGACGCGAGGGGAAGACAGAGCAGGGCCAGAGACCGGCACTGGACAAGACTTCAAGGTATTTGCTGCGGAAGTGGGTGGGGAGCAGACAAAAATATGCCCCCCCCCCACCTCGGGCTCAAGATAGCTAGATATTTGGAATGACTGTTAGGCTCCCCTGATACCTTTTTCGATGGATACGTTTGAAGTTCTTCGAATGCAGAGCAGGGGTAATCGTCAATTTATTCGAAAAGCGAGTCTAATTGGTAAAAAAAAGTTATTCTTAGTATGTGGATGTCTCTTCATGTTCAAGTGTACAGCGCTGCGTACATCTAGTAGCGCTATAGAAATGATAAGTAGTAGTAGTAGAGGATGAACACAGAGCCCCCCCCCCCCTGTTTTTTGGAGCTGGCACAATAGGTTTACGTGCTCTAATGTTGAAGGAACATAATGAGGCCCTACAACAAAGGGCATTAACTCAGAATGGAGGGAATGAAACATCCTCCCGGAGGGCATAAACTCATCCTCCACTGAGACATAACTGGAAGGAATAAACTCATCCTCCAAAACATGAAACTGGAGGGCATCAGAACTCTGCTGCACGTCTTATATTCCGCCTGAAGCGATATACTCATATCACCCCTCTTCTCAGGTCACTTCACTGGCTTCCAATCAGATACCGCATACAGTTCAAGTTTCTCCTTCTTACCTACAAGTGCACTCAGTCTGCAGCCCCTCATTACCTCTCTACCCTCATCTCCCCTTACGTTCCCGCCCGTAACCTCCGCTCACAGGACAAATCCCTCCTCTCAGTACCCTTTTCCACCACCGCCAACTCCAGGCTCCGCTCATTCTGCCTCGCCTCACCCTATGCTTGGAATAAACTTCCTGAGCCCTTACGCCAAGCCCCCTCCCTACCCATCTTCAAATCTTTGCTCAAAGCCCACCTCTTCAATGTTGCTTTCGGCACCTAACCTTTATACCTTTCAGGAAATCTAGACTGCCCCAATTTGACTGCTCCTATTGACTGACTGTACATTTGTCCTTTAGATTGTAAGCTCCTTGAGCAGGGACTGTCCTTCTATGTTAAATTGTACAGCGCTGCGTAACCCTAGTAGCGCTTTAGAAATGTCAAGTAGTAGTAGTAGTAATGAGGCAAGCTCTTCACAGAAGAGTAAAAAACACACTTTTCTTTTAACATGGGAAAAATACATATAGGTGCTCATTTTCAAAGCATATGGACTTACAAAGTTACACTGAGGCTCATTTTCAAAGCACTTAGATTTACAAAGTTCTATAGGTTACTATGGGGATCATTTTCGAAAGAGAAAAATATCTAAAAACTGGCGTAAAGTGATTTTTTTCTCACAAAAAGGTCCAAATCAGTATTTTCAAAACCTATTTTTTAGACATTTTTCTATGCTGTTCGGCTGCAGTGTGTCCAAATCTCAAGGGGGGGCGTGCTAAGGGTGGGATTTGGGTATGACATTTGGTTGGGGTAAAGCATTTTAATGGGGTTCAGGATTCTTTTTCATGGGGAGATTTAAGAAAAAAATCTCTGAGAAGTAATATAACAGCAAACAGGCCCTAAACAGCAGGCGTTTATTTCCAATAAAAGTTTCAACAACAAAAAAAAAAATCTCTTTTTGTTTTTGAATTTGTTTAAAGTTAGGGTTATCCCTGAGTCCTGAAGGGTTTTAAGGCCTGAGCCGATATATGCTAACACTAGTTGGAATGGGGGGGTTTCCGAGCCCCCCCCTGGAGTCGCCGCCGCCGCCCCTCCACCCGGCCCGGGCAGCACTGTAAACTTACATCAGCACGCAGCAGCAGGCACATCAGCAAAGCTGCCGTCGGGGCGGGCTTCCTTCTCTGCCTGTGTCCCGCCCTCGTGTGATGTAACGTCGGCGGGGGCGGGACAAAGGCAGAGAAGGAAGCCCGATGGCAGCTTTGCTGATGTGCCTGCTGCTGCATGGTGATGTAAGTTCACAGTGCTCAGGCCAGATGGAGGGGCGGCGGCTCCGACGTCTGCAGCATGCCAGTAGAGACTTCCCTCTCTGTCCCGCCCCCATCATCACGTATTGAAGCAGGGGCGGGGCAGAAAGGGAAGTCTCTACTGCGCATTTGCGAGTGAGTACGGTCACTCGCCCTTTATATGTCTGATAGCTCTCTGGAAAGATTTAATTACACCTTTCTTCAGTTTTAATATGTGTAGAAGAGGGGAGGTGGGTTTGGGTAAGGTTTAAAAGAAACTCACACATATTGTTTATTGTCATACGTATTGTTTTATTATTATTACAGAATATTTGTGTACGCATGATGCAAAATATCAAGACATTCACATTAAATGTAAAATAAAAAAATTTTAAAAAACAGTAGGAAAAGCCTCACAACTCGGTCTGGAACAAAGACATCCACACAGACCATCAGGGGCTACCTCACAGGAATAAAATCTTTCCAGAATCTTTCAAACAATTTTTACACTGGTTTGGTTTATTTGTGGATTGATGTATTCTGAATATGGAATGAGCAGATATGCCGATACAACAGTAAGTTTTTTCGACCTTCTGTGATGCATTTTAGTGCTGGTTTGAAGAATGATCAATTTTGATTTCATTATATCTGTGTTGCAAATGATTGGTCCCTATTACCCTAAAGCAGAGTACAAGCCTAGGGGGATATGAGAGGGGGGGGGGGGGGGGGTTTGGGGAGGGGGGGTAAAGGGAGGAGAAAGGTGGGAGGGGGTAGCGGGTTAGGGGTCTGTGGATTTAGTTCTTGGGGGGGGGGGGGGTATGTTAGTGGTGGGGTGAGGTCTCCTTTCATTATTAAAAATTGATGTTATTTTACCAAACTGTCTATACTGTTGGCTAAGTTGAATTGGAGCTAAAGATTTTGGTTGTCATTTGTGATTTGCAACTATTCATCAATAAAAAATTGTTGAAAACTAGAAGGGCATTCCAGGCATTCACCACCCTTTACATGAAGTATTTTCGAATGCTCTTTAAAAAATTTACCTCCTCCTCCTTCAGCTTCATAATACTCTAGTTCTATAATACACTGTTCTGGTTTAACTTTCTCTCAAAAAAACAAACAAAAAAATTTAAACAAAGACATTGTTCCCATTCTGTGTTTATGGAAAACATCATAGATGACCAGGTCATAACTATACCTAGAGTTCTCCATCTCCGCTGCGTATATATATTTAAAAGATTCAAATCCACTACCAACATGACATTTATGAATAATTTTGGAATATTAACACAGATTACTATGCTGCTGTCAGCAATCATGACATACAAATTATCATATGAAAATTAAAAAAAAGAATGGAGTAATAAGCTGGGCTTGACTTACGCTGAGCGGAGGGACCAGATGGGAGAGACTGTCGCGCAGGTAGGCATAGTGCCTGAAGGTATGGTCCGAGAATAGCGCTGGCATTGTTGGACATGTTTTAGCAGCATTGAAAATGAGAACCAACACGGCAATATCTAAAATGGATAGTTAAGTACTCTTTTAAAACATGAGAAGAAACCTTGCTGTCCAGTGCTGAACAGCCACGCAGTTGTGGTGAAAAATTACATTTGGTCTTACCTGCTAACTTTGTTTCCTTTATTCCTCCTAAATCAATCCAGACAGATGGGTTTATGCCACCCTGCCAGCAGATGGAGACAGAACACTTTTCCAGTGACATCTTTAGCAGTACAAAAAGTGGTGCACCCCTGGAACTTGCAAGTACTCTATTGACAAAACTGTAATAAAACTAAATATAAACAAACCCTAGCCAAACAAAAAAAACTCCAACTCAAACAAATATTCCTCTGCAAGGATAAAATGGAGCCTTAGACTGGGCCGGGCTAGGCGTCGCCATTTTGCAGACGGTGCCAATGGAAGAGAACGGAGGCCACCTCCCTCCTCCAACTTAAGTTAGGGGGGTGGGGAAGGGCTGCTAGACCACCAGGTGTGTGTGTATGGGGGGATTGACTTGCAGTCCCACTGGGTCACCAGGGACATCTGAGGGATGTTGGGGGTGGGGGGGGGAGGTAGGGGTGCTGGAGACCCACCAGATCTCCAACCCCCCTTTGAACCTGTTTCGAAGGGGGGACCAGAGGGACCAGAGGTCCAACGGACCTCCAGTCCCTGTTTCGCCTGGCTCGGGGCGGGGGAAGTGGGGTCTGGTGGTCCCATGGACCTCCAGCCCCTGTGTTTGAGAATTGCATGCTTAAATTTGCATGTAATTATCTCTGATCATAGGTGCGGTAAAGCCCTGTGCTGTTCCAGTGCTATTTATAGATCAATGTTTGGAACAGCGAATGGCTTTTGATCATCTGCCCATTAGTGTGTGTCACACAACAAGAAGGATACATGCTGGATCATCCATGTCAGGTTCTGGGGTGTCGAAGAAAGGGTGCGTACTCAGCAACTCTGGAACCAAAGGAAGTACCAGGGTGGGGTGTCTGCTTCCAAGGAACTTCAAGCACCTGCCAAGGAATTCAGAGCAAAGCAAGAAAAGAATCATCATTCAGCAGGACTGGTTAGAAATTATAATGTAAGAAAGTCTCAGGATCACACTTTTTTGATGGCTGCTTAAATTTTATGGAATGCAGTACCAGAAGAAGTTGCATTTTGAAAATAATTGTTTTTGTAAAAAGGTGAAAGCTTTTTATTTTCAACAGGTTTTTTTTTTTTAACTTAATTTAGGTTTTTCTTACTTTGAATTGTTTTATTTAATATTTAAATTAATTTGTTAACTTTTATAGCTAACAAATTAACTATGTTTTATTTAACTCACTGAGAACAAAGAATCAGTATTTATTTGCTGCATTTATATCCCACATTTCCCCACCTTTTTGCAAGCTCAATGTATCAGTGCGCAATAAATGTTTTTATTATTCTCTTTTGTAATTTATTTTAAACAATAAAACTCAAAGCAAGGGCTGGGTTCAGCTCAGATTTTTTGCTCCTCAGGTTGGCCAGGAATAGGGATGCTGCAGAGCACTCATAGCTCCTAGGAAGTGGGGAGGTGACAGTCAGTCGTCATACAGTGTTGACATCTTGTGGATGAATTTAGGAACCATGACTGCAGAGTTCTGAAAGAAGCACTAGGGAATAGTTTCCAGCAATGGAAACTAAAGGAAGATGAGATGATATAAAATAGAGGGGGGGGGGGGGGGGTCCAAATCCTAGGTAGTTGTAGATGAAGGTTTATGGCACTGGATCTCAGCCCTGATTCCCATCAAGTTGAAGTGTAGGGGCAAGGGCCCCTGCATAAAGCATTGTTTAAAGCTTTGGAGGAGTGGCCTAGTGGTTAGGGTGGTGGACTCTGGTCCTGGGGAACTGAGTTCGATTCCCACTTCAGGCACAGGCAGCAACTTGTGACTCTGGGCAAGTCACTTAACCCTCCATTGCCCCATGTAAGCCGCATTGAGCCTGCCATGAGTGGGAAAGCACAGGGTACAAATGTAATAAATATAAAATAGATACTATTGGAGATTCTACATGGAATGTTGCTATTCCACTAGCAACATTCCATGTAGAAGGCTGCGCAGGCTTCTGTTTCTGTGAGTCTGACGTCCTGCACGTACGTGCAGGATGTCAGACTCACAGAAGCAGAAGCCTGCGCAGCCACATTGGTGATCTGCAAGGGCCGACTTCTACATGGAATGTTTCTAGTGGAATAGCAACATTCCATGTAGAATCTCAAATAGTAGCAACAGTAGAGGAGTGGCCTAGTGGTTAGGTTGGTGGACTTTGGTCCTGGGGAACTGAGTTTGATTCCCACTTCAGGCACAGGCAGCTCTTTGTGACTCTGGGCAAGTCACTTAACCCTCCATTGCCCCATGTAAGCCACATTGAGCCTGCCATGAGTGGGAAAGCACAGGGTACAAATGTAATAAATATAAAATAGATACTATTGGAGATTCTACATGGAATGTTGCTACTATTGAGATTCTGTTGCTACTATTTCAGATTCTACATGGAATGTTAATGTTGCTATTCCACTAGCAACATTCCATGTAGAAGGCTGCGCAGGCTTCTGTTTCTGTGAGTCTGCAGGACGTCAGACTCACAGAAGCAGAAGCCTGCGCAGCCACATTGGTGATCTGCAAGGGCCGACTTCTACATGGAATGTTTCTAGTGGAATAGCAACATTCCATGTAGAATCTCAAATAGTAGCAACAGTGGAGGAGTGGCCTAGTGGTTAGGGTGGTGGACTTTGGTCCTGGGGAACTGAGTTCGATTCCCACTTCAGGCACAGGCAGCTCCTTGTGACTCTGGGCAAGTCACTTAACCCTCCATTGCCCCAGGTACAAATAAGTACCTGTATATGTAAGCCGCATTGAGCCTGCCATGAGTGGGAAAGCGCGGGGTACAAATGTAACAACAACAAAAAAAAAAGCATTATATGCATTATACATACCAGAATATAACAAAGTTATAGAAGTAATACATGGCACCTTCCAGCATTACCAATCTGACTTTAAAATACAGACTTTGGCAAACCACCTTTCAATGCTAAGGCCTCTGTGTTTGGGCACAGTCAGTAGGGACATTGCAGATATCATCAAAAACTGCAGGACAGCTAAGGATCAATGGAAATTTCTTTGATGTCTGAGCTGATATAATGGCTGGAGAGACAGAATATAACAACATGCTGTCTCCTGGGACAATGCACTCCACAGTTGGTGTGGCTCTGTGCTCTTCATCGTGGTGCTGATGCGACAGCATTGTGGCCTTTAAGAGGCAGATGCACTAAAGCTAAATGAGCCTTTAATGACTCTCCAACGAGGAAAATTTGATCCGTTGCATGCATCAAAGGGCTTTTACCGAGGAAGCCAGCAGCTAACGAAAACGGAATGGAGATGAGCAATTAGTGTGAAAACCCCATTGAAACGACATGCACTAACCTTTTCCGATTGCCTTTACGCAGGAAAAAGGCAGGAAAACTAACGAGAGGTCTGGACCACTCGTTAGGTCAGCTCTGTGGCAGGAAAAATCATTAAGAGAAAAAATAAACAAACTTTGAGCCAATCCCAGCGCATTAGCAGAGCTAAAAGCGCTGTGATTGGTCCAAAGGACGTCAGAAAAACAAAAATAAATAAAATAAAAAAGGATCGGGAGGGGGCAAGGGCGCTCATCAGGAGCGTCCTGTACGGACGGCCTTGCCCCCCCCCCCCACTGCTCGCCACTTTCCGCCGCTCCCCCCACCCCGAAAAAGCAAAATTCGAGCAGCCCCTGCCCCCTCCCTTCCTCACTACTCTCACCTCAGCTCCGCCTCCCGACATCCTCCGTCCTGTGCCCCGCCCCCTTTGGGGTCATCGCCGCCATTCCCCTCTTCCATCGGGCCCCCCTCCCTCTTACCGGGCCCGTGCAGCGCCTCTCTCCTCTGTCCGAAGGCGCTGCACGGGCAAGAAGACAGCTGATGTCTGCCTTCGCCCAGCTTCGATGGCGCGTCTTTCTCCTGCTGGGCCCGCCCCTGTCTGACGTCAGTAACCTACGTAGGTTACTGACGTCAGACAGGGGCGGGCCCAGCAGGAGAAAGACGCGCCATCGAAGCTGGGCGAAGGCAGGCATCAGCTGTCTTCTTGCCCGTGCAGCGCCTTCGGACAGAGGAGAGAGGCGCTGCACGGGCCCGGTAAGAGGGAGGGGGGCCCGATGGAAGAGGGGAATGGCAGCGACGACCCCAAAAGGGGGCAGGGCACAGGACGGAGGATGTCGGGAGGCGGAGCTGAGGTGACAGAGTAGTGAGGAAGGGAGGGGGACCGGGGCAGCTAGCATTTTGCTTTTTCGGGGTGGGGGGAGCGGCGGAAAGTGGCGAGCAGCGGGGGGGGGGGGGGGGGGGGGCAAGGCCGTCCGTACAGGACGCTCCTGATGAGCGCCCTTGCCCACTCCCGACCCTTTTTTTTTATTTTTGTTTTGATTTGGGAGCCATGTGCTTGTGATTTGACTGTGTTTTGACTGTTTGTGGCATGCGCAGAGCAGCTAACATAACGCTTGGCTGCTCTGCGCATGATTTGGGGGCCGATTAACGATGTGTATTGTGATTCTTTGGTACATTGTACGTTTCAATACCGATCTCAGCATGTGTGACTTTTTTTTTTTGGTGCATTTTTCGTTATTTTAAAATCGTTAGGGACTTTAACGATTTAGATTTTTTTACGTTTGGTTGCTGCATCTGCCTCTAAGTCATAATCTGAAACAAACAAGGATATTTCACAGGACACATGGGGTCTGGGCCAAACTAGAAGTGACATCACCACATCAGTTGAAGCTGTTTTTTTTTTTCTTCTATAAGAAGGACTGAAAATGAGGACAAGTGTTGTTGGCATTCTATCTGAGGCAGACCTGCCCTGTGACTGACTGACCTGGGGGAGGAACATTCTGCTACCTGTTGGATGTCCGGTATCATCTCCATTCAGGTTGTATAATTGCAAGTATAGTTGTTGTATAAGTGTTGGGGTTTTAAGAGCCTTACAGGCTTATTTTCAAAAGAGGACGCCCATCTTTCGACACAAATCGCAAGATGGGCATCCTTCTCACAGGGTCGCCCAAATCGGCATAATCAAAAGCCGATTTTGGGCACCCTCAACTGCTTTCTGTCATGGGGATGACCAAAGTTCACGGGGGGGGGGGGGGGGGGCTGTCGGAGGCGTAGCGAAGGCGGGACTGGGGCGTACTTAACACATGGGCGTCCTCGGCTGATAATGGAATAAAGAAGGGCGTCCCTGACGAATACTTGGACGACTTTACTTGGTCCTTTTTATTTTATGACCAAGCCACAATAATGTGCCCTAAATGACCAGATGACCACCGGAGGGAATCAGGGATAACCTCCCCTTACTCCCCCAGTGATCACTAACCCCCTCCCACCCTAAAAAAATAAAAATCAATATTTTTTCCAGCCTCTATGCCATCCTCAAATATCATACCCAGCACCATGACAGCAGTATGCAGGTCCCTGGAGCAGTTTTAATGGATACTGCAGTGCACTTCAGGCAGGTGGCCCCAGGCCCATCCCCCCCCCCCCCCCGTTACACTTGTGGTGGTAAATGTGCGCCCTCCAAAATCCACCACAAACTCACTGAACCCACATCTAGGTGCCCCCCTTCACCCCTAAGGGCTATGGTAGTGGTGTACAGTTGTGGGGAGTGGGTTTGGGGGGGGTTGGGGGGGGCTCGGCACACAAGGTAAGGGAGCTATGCACCTGGGAGCTTTTTCTGAAGTCCACTGCAGTGCCCCCTAGGGTGCCGGGTTGGTGTCCTGGCATGTGAGGGGGACCAGTGCACTACGAATGCTGGCTCCTCCCACGCCCAAATGGCTTGGATTTGGTCGTTTCTGAGATGGGCGTCCTCAGTTTCCATTACCGCCGAAAATCTCTAGGGACAACCATCTCTAAATGTTGAGATTTGGGCATCCCCGACTGTATTATCGAAACGAAAGATGGATGCCTATCTTGTTTTTGATAATATGGGTTTCCCCGCCCCTTCGCGGCGCCCTTTTCGATTATGCCCCTCTTAGGGATCTATGTGCTACTTCCATGACAAAACCACTTCTGTTTTACGGCTCCTGCATTTCCATTTTGTTCTTGCTGCTATTGTAAATAAATAAGCAGCCATATGAAACCTGGAACCACTCAGATGACTATTCAACCTGACGAATCAATAGTCACGATTAGGGGGTGGGAACATATACAGGGGACCAGTTTGGATCCAGATGTGAACCAGGGTATCTATTCTGCTGGAACCCTGCTTCTTTTTTTTTTTATTATATTTTTTATTATACAACTCTTCGAGTGATAATACAAAGAAATTGGAAAGTAACCTTAAGGAAATATTCAAAACAAGATGACTGAAATTATTCAATAATTATCATCCACTATACTTTTAAGTAATTTAGATCCAAAAAAGGTGTTGTGAGTAACTGCTCCAGACGCGCTCAGATTTGTGCTGAAGAGAGCTCTTTTCTTTTCGCCGTGAAATGGGGAAAAGGAGAGGCAAGGTTCTGGAGAATCCCTCCATCCCTACCGGCGACTCACCTTCTCCAGCAGATGACTTTGGAAAAATCCGGGGTGATGCCGGGTCCCAGGCAAGCTTCTACCCCCGCTGTTGGTGCAAGCACGTCGGCACTTGCCAGCAGTGTAGACGGGGTCTCCTTGAGCCCCGTCCAACGTGCAGCTCCTCCCCAGCCAGGACGAGGCAGTGTGGAATCAAGTCCTGCAGCCCAGGCTCCAAGTTGAGACCTGTGCGAACAGGGAGGGAACCTGCCCACGCTGAGAGGAACATCAAGCACTAACAGGCTGGAGGAACGAACAGCAGTACCTGTACTGTCTTCACAGATAGTGAGTACATTAAACCAGCCGTAGTGACAATGGAGTCACTCTGGGACTTGACATTTAATACGCAGTCTTTGCAATCATTGATAATTAAAAATTCCAGTGAAATTAAGACTTTATCCGAAGCTGCTCTCATCCAGGCACAGGTTACTGCTCAACAAGTTTCTGAAGTGAAATTATTAGATAAAAGAATTCAGAAGTTGGAACTTGTGGGACAAGTCTCATTAAGGGAGAAAAATTTTACTTCTAGAGGCTTGGAATATTTAGAAAATCAAACTAAGAGGCTCAATTTGAGGTTGATTAACGTTCCTAGATCACCGTTAATTACACCGATACAAATGGTTAAAAAATACCTGGTTGAAATTTTAGGTATGTCAGAGGATTCATTACCACCCATAACCCGGGCGCAGTATTTACAAAGTAATGTTGAGATGTTACCAGGAACTTTACAATCCCAGGGAGGAGGAGTAATGAACCTCACATCTTTTTTGGAATCCTCATTAGAGGTCATAACTCAGAGAACAACTATGTTGGCTTCCTTTGCTCTGGAAATGGATCGAGATGCAGTATTAAAACTTTCCTTTTGTCATTTGGACTCTTTATTTTTGGGATCTAAAATAAGAATTTATCCTGACCTGTCCAGAGAAACACAGAAAAGGCGTAAAGCTTTTTTAGCTTTACGCCCCAGGACTTTGGCTTTTAGGTGCAAACTTTGTACTTAAATTTCGCTGTATCTGTCGTATATTATTTCAATCTAAGCAATTTCAATTTTTTTGATCCCAAACAATTAGAAGAATTTTTGTTAAGCAAAGAAAAGGTTAACGTAACTGTCTAGTCATAGATGATACACTGTATGATAGCTTGGGGTAAGCAACCTGGCACCCTGCTTCTTATAAACGACTGAAGAATGTCTTGCCCTTGGCATTCTTGAGTATGACCATTAAGTCCAAGAGTGGTGGGCTCCATCAATATCCAGCTCCCATTCCCCCAGATCTAGAGTGCTTCGCGAGAAAAGCAGCTTAGACATTTGATGCCTGCTATGTGCACTGCCATGACCATCCACAGATGGAACTCCACCCACTGAAACAATCGCTTCATCGAGCCACCATTGAGCTCATGATGAAGAAAGTGGAACAGTAGTTCCTGATGGCTCTTGCCTCCAACTTGTTTATTGTACTACACCCTTGAGCTTTCTAGCCCAGACAGTAAGCCTCCCAGCATCAGACTCATTGCCTGATGAGATCACAATCCACTAGGTGGAAGTGGGGGGAGGGTTCAGTCCAAACTCCCATTTTAATGATTTAAATTTTTTATTCTTGGGCCTCCTTTCTCCAGAGTGGAGGAGTGGCCTAGTGGTTAGGGTGGTGGACTTTGGTCCTGGGGAACTAAGGAACTGAGTTCGATTCCCGGCACAGGCAGCTCCTTGTGACTCTGGGCAAGTCACTTAACCCTCCATTGCCCTATGTAAGCCGCATTGAGCCTGCCATGAGTGGGAAAGCGCGGGGTACAAATGTAACAAAAAAAAAAAAACAAACAACCTACTCTACACAAACCTAATTGTGCCAATGCCCAAAAACTCTAATCCCCATCCATGAGGGGAATTTTTTCTTCTCACAGAGTGGGAGATAAAATAGGGTATTTCGTTATTTATATTATAATATTCTGGCTTGGATACTGGGGAGTTAGCAAAGGAGTGGAAACTGCAAGCTTTGACAATCCCCAGCGTCCCTCACTGGTTCACATTCACACATCTGAACTTGAGTTTTCCGTTTCAATTTTGGCTGAAACCAGGTGATGAGTTTCGACTGCCGTTTCGGTTTTGGCCAAAAGCTTTCCGTTTCGGTCAGTCTCTATCTATCTTTCCTTTGTCTTAAACTGACTCTGCAGCTATTTGTACATCATCCACTCTGATTTTACTTTATACTTGCTATTCTGTAATTGAAAAAAAAAATCCTCTCTCATGCATTAGATTTGTTCATTCTTGAAAGGAGAGTTTCTCTTCTTACATCCAGTATTTTAAATCCTTCTCCTCACCAGCAGCAAGGCTATCAGTATGAACCTCTTTATGCCAAAAGTAATCAGCTCTCAGTGCATTCCATTTGTTTTAAACCTTGCATAAAATGAGAACAGTTTATAGCAAGAATTACTCTGCTTTATTAGTTTCTGGATTATCATGATTAGTTGAGCTAATTCTATTTTGTATTAGTAACAAAACGGCATGGAACCAGTAAACATTCAGAGGGATCCTAAGGAAGTTACAAAGACCTCTGAGTGGCAGCAACACTTCCACTAGTGTTACAAACGCTTAGCATGCCGTGCGGAATGGAATAAGGAAAGCTGAGCACTTACTTCCATATAGAGTCCCTGTCAGTAGGATACTTGGCAAGGTTTTTTAGTAACTCCACTAAAGCCAGGTGAATACATTCTTTTGTAGAGACGTTGGTGTAACATAGCAGCTCGTGGAGAGCTTCTCGAATATCACGGGAAGAATCCTACAAATAAAAAATTAATCACCGCCATAAGCTAGGAAAATTATAAATTCAGTAAACCATTTGCTCTCTGCCAGAACTGAAGTAGACTACACCCCAGGTTTACTTTGTGGAAGTGATTTGCTTTTTGTTTTATCAAACCTGGAACAGACTATACCCTTTACCTCTCTATATAAGGTACAGAAACTGTGGCACTTTCTCCTCATGTATTTTGTTTAATAGTTTTATACAATTCAAGAACAAAATAGCATGAGACAAAATCATGTGGTTTTTTGCTGTACTCTGTATGAGGCATATTTGATCTTTGTGTTTCTTAATTTTTAATGAACTGCATTATTTAGGAATTGTTTGTAGAAATTGCATTAAACTTATGTCTTAACCCTTGTGAGCCACAGTTCTGGGGGACACGCCCAACCTGCTGGTGTTTCAGGATATCCATAATGAGCATGCATGAGTTTGATCTGCATACAATGAAGGCAGTGCAGACAAATCTATCTTACTGCAGCGTAAACCATGGTGCCAGCCCCATAACTTATTGATTGGGATTTACTAAACACCTTTATAAAGAGATTCATCCAAGGTGATATACAACAGGTATAGCTCAACATAAAACTTACAATTTGTTAATACATAACAATAAAGAAAATGATCAAACATAAGCATAAATACAATCAATAAATAAATTCCTAGAAATAAAAGTAATATGATATAGTATCAAATACACACACACAAACCACAGTAGATCATATGGAAAAATTAGGTCTTGCCTGCTAACTTTCTTTCCAGTAGTTCCACCAGGCCAGTACAGAACGTGTGAGTGATGTCCGCTGACTAGTGGATGGAGAAGGAGGGAAAATAAAGTTGTGTGTTTCACACAATAAGGGCACTATGCAGCCTTAGATGTTCAGTATTTCGAATGACAAAGCAATCAACCATGTGTGTTCCATTTTGCTTGAGTTGTTGTACTAATAATCAAATATATCGGTTAAAAAAAAACTTGAAAAAGCTAAACTTAGAGTGAGGAGAGTTTGTTGATAAAAGAGTGGAAAAAACAATATTAAAGTATACCACTAAGGCAGCGTTTCCCCAAGTCCAGTCCTGGAGTACCCCTTGCCAGTGAGGTTGTCAGGATATCTTCAATGAATATGTATGAACTTGATTTTCATACACTGCCGCAATTATATGCAAATCTCTTTAATGCATTCATTGTGGATACCCTGAAAACCTGACTGACAAGGGTACTCCAGGACTGGACTTGGGAAATACTGCTCTAAGGTGATTCAATAACTGGAAATCATTTAGAGAGGAACTCTGAACTGGTATGGTTTGGTCAGATGGGACTAAAGGAAAGAAAATTAGCAGTAAAGGCTTAATTTCTCCTTCCTTAGAATCCTCACCAGACCAGACCAGAACCTGTGGGATGCACTAAAGCAGTTTCCAAGATGGGTATGACTTCAAACCCTTTGCCCAAATCATTTCAGTCCCAAATGCAGTATACAGTCATGCTCCTACATAGACAAGATAATGCTTGTGAATGGAGCAGATAATGCTTTATGAAGGAACTACTCTATATCACTGGTCTGCAGCTGAGAATCAGAAGTATTTTCACACCTTATGTACCTGCCTTTTAAAATACATACAATATATATATTCATAAGAAGCTACTTAAGGTGAGAAAATTGTGGATGGAGTTGTGAGTGATACTTGAAATATTACCTCAGCTACTGGGCAATGATAGTTCTCAAATGTACACGGTTAGGACTTTAAATCAGGCACGGACGTTATTTAAAAATACCATTGTGGAAGCCCAGACCAAATGTATTCCAATGTATTAACAAAGGTGGAAAGAAGAGCAAACAACAGCCAGCATGAATAAAATGTGAAGTGAAAGAGGCTATTAGAGCCAAAAGAACATCCTTCAAAGAATGGAAAAGGATCTGAATAAAGAAAATAAGAAGCAACATAAGCACTGTCAAGCTATATGCAAGCTATTGATAAATAAGACAAAGAGAATATGAAGAAAAACTTGCCACACAGACAAAAACTCATAGCAACACCTTTTTCAGGTACATCAGAAGCAGAAAGCCTATAAGGGAATCTGTGGGACCATTAGATCATGAAGGAGCAAAAGGGACACTCAGGGAGGACAAGGCCATAGTGGACAGATTGAATGAATTCTTTGCTTTGGTCTTTATGGAAAATGATGTAAGAGATCTACCAGTACCTGTCGGGTTCTCGAGGCAGAACCGGAATACGTGAGCCCTTGGGCCACTGCCGAGGAGCGGCAGAGGCAGGCAAGACCACCCTGGAACTAGATACAAGGAAACTCTGGACTGGAGTAGTAACTGAGGCAGGCAACTAGAACAGGCAGAACAGGAACAGCTTCACCTGCGCTTGACCACCGTTCCTCAGGAGTTGAGCTCCCAAGTGCGGGTGGCCGGCAGGACAAAGCAGGAACTGAAGATCCAAAGGACCCACCCTGGGTCTGGGATACACAAGGGAAGTTAGGCTAGATACTAGACTAGGACTGAAAGCTGCTGCGCAGCCACTAAGCAAGAAACACAAGACAGACTGAGCAGACAGGATGTGCACAAAGACTTGGCAGGAGCAGGGGCTAGGATATACATACAAGCTTGGCAAAGCAGAGGCTAGGAGGCACATACAGGCCTGGCAGGGGTCAGGAAACACATACAAGCTTGGCAGAAACGGGGTTCAGGATATACCCTAGCTAGGCAGAAGCAGGATTCAGGATATACACTAGCTAGGCAGAAGCACACAGAGAGTATCGGGGTTCAGACTACCGTCAGAGACAGGCAGCAAGCAGAGAATATCCCAGGCACTAGCAGAAGTCAGGGCAATGGCTGAAGCTCAGGAGCTAACAACAACCGACAGGGAGCAAACAAAGGCAAAATAGCTCCAAACACAGACAGGGAACAAACACAGGCTGAAGCTTCAGCAGCTCCCAACACAGACAGGGAATACACAAAGGCTGAAGCTTCAGTGGCTTCAAACACAGAGTGGAGCACATTTGTATCCCACATTATTCCACCTCTTTGCAGGCTCAATGTGGCTTACAATTCATTATGGATACTGGAAATAGAAAAGAATATACATTTGGTTTTACAGCAAGATTTGGGTATATGATGGAGAAATACAAAGCAATTGAAATATAAAAGATTGAAGGCTCTCACTGATGATGTCACCTACAGCAGGGCAGAAGCAGGAAACACACTGACACCAAAGAAAGGCTTGACACACATAGGAAGTGAACACACAGGAAGGACAGACAGGAGCCATCTTGGAAGCTGGAACAGAACAGGCGGAAGCCATCTTAGATGCTGGCTCCCCAGAGAGGCATAGCCCACACAGGTGAGGTCTAGTGAAGTAATCAGCACACAGAGACAGAGACAAAACTAACACAGAAACAGACAGAAGCCAGCACAGATGCTGACCCCCCAGAAATAAGGTAAGTCTGAGGGTGGTCACGGCCACAGACGTGACAGTACCATTTACAAGGATGATATTATGCAGGAAATGAAAAAAATCTTGGTGAACCAAATCAACAAGTTAAAGAGTGATAAATCACCTGGATCGGATGGGTATACACCCCAGGATACTGAAAGAACTCAAACATGCACTGCTGATCTGCTGTTAGTGATATGTAACCTGTTGTTAAAATCATCCATGGTATCTGATGATTGGAGGGTAGCCAATGCAACGCCAAATTTTAAAAAGGGTTCCTGGGGTGATCTGGGAAATTACCGACCGGTAAGTAGAAACTATTATAAAGAATTATATTACAGAACACGTAGAAAACATACTTTAATGGTCAGCATGGGTTTAGCCAACAGAAGTCTTTTCTCACCAATCTGCTTCATTTTTTTGAAGGCATGAATAAACATATGGATAATTGTGAGCCGGTTGACATAGTATATCTAGATTTTCAGAAAGCTTTTGACAAAGTTCTTTATAAAAAAACTCTTAACAAAATTAAAAAGTCATGGGATAGGAGGCAATGTCCTTCTGTGGATTAGGAATTGGTTACTGGACAGAAAACAGAGGGTAAGGTTAAATGGCCATTTTTCTCAGTGGAGGAGGGTGAATAGTAGAGTGGAGGAGTGGCCTAGTGGTTAGGGTGGAGGACTTAGGTCCTGGGTAACTGAGGAACTGAGTTTGATTCCCGGCACAGGCAGCTCCTTGTGACTCTGGGCAAGTCACTTAACCCTCCATTGCCCCATGTAAGCCGCATTGAGCCTGCCATGACTGGGAAAGCATGGGGTACAAATGTAACAATCAGTATCTGAGCTGGGACTGGTGGTATTTAACATCTATATATATAAAAGGCAACCCCAACGTTCTGAAGCCTCCACGGAAGTTGAGGCGCCCGAGATATCCGGTGTGCCCTGGAGTGTCTGCACCGCCCTCGCGTCAAAACGTCATGACGTTGAGGGTGGAGCTATAACACTCGAGGCCCGAAACCGAAACGCCACAGGCACGGCCACGGAGGCGCAGCAAACAAAAAAAAAAAACAAAACCCTACCCACACACAGCGACGCCAACACCGAACAAGGCAAGTAGCTCGGAGGGAGGGGGCCCCTTGCTAGCGCCCGTTTCACTGCCCTCAGAAACGGGCATTTATTCCTAGTATTTATTAATGATCTGGAAATCAGAAAGATGAGCAAGGTGATTAAATTTGCAGATGACACAAAACTATTCAAAGTTGTCAAAACACATGCAGATTGTGAAAAATTACAGAAGGCCTTAGGAAACTGGAAGAGTCGGCAACCAAATGGCAGATGAAATTTAATGTGAACAAATGCAAAGTGATGCACATTGGAAAAAATAATCTGAATCATAGTTACTTGATGCTAGGATCCATCTTAGGAGTCAGCATCTAAGAAAAAGATCTAGGTGTCATTGTAGACAATACACTGAAACCTTCTGTCCAGTGTGCGGTGGCGGCCAAAAAAACACAAACAGGATGCTAGGAATTATTAGGAAAGGGATGAAAATAAGACCAAGAATATTATAATGCCGCTGTATTGCTCCATGGTGCGACTGCACCTTGAGTTGCATTCAACTCTGATCGCCATCTCTCTATATAAAAGGCAACACCAACGTTCTATGAAGCCTCCAGCCGGAAGTGTGAAGGGGGCGAGATATCCGGTTTCCCTATGAGTGTCTGCCCCACCCTCTCTGTAACTCAGTCAGTGAAGGAAAACAGCAGAGCACGAAATCAAATCGCTGGCTCTGTAACAGTGAAGGACTCAGAGGGGGGAGGGGAGAGAGGCCAGAGGGCAGGGACACACACACTCCCACATGCACACAGAAGAAAACATTGCTAGCCCCCGTTTCATTTGCATCAGAAATGGGGCTTTTTTACTAGTATCTCAATAAAAGATATAGAGGAATAAGAAAAGGTTCAAAGAAGAGCGACCAAAATAATAAAGGGGATGGAACTCCTCTCATATGAGTAAAAGCTAAAGAGGATAGGGTTCTTCAGCTTGCAAGAGAGATGGTTGAGGGGGGATATAATTGAGGTCTACAAAATCCTGAGAGGTGTAGAACAGGTAAAGTGAATTGATTTTTCACTCTTTCAAAAAGTACAAAGACCAGGGGACTACGCAATGAAATTACATGGAAATACTTGTAAAACAAACAGGAGGAAATATTTTTTCACTCAAAGAATAGTTAAGTCCAGAACTCATTGCTGGAGGATGTGGTAACAAGTGGTTAGTGTATCTGGATTTTAAAATGGTTTGGACAGTTCCCTGGAGGAAAACTCCATAGTCTGTTATTGAAATGGACATGGGAAAGCCACTGCTTGCCCTGGGATTGGTAGCATGGAATGTTGCTACTATTTGGGTTTCTGCCAGGTGCTTGTGACCTGAACTGGCCACTTGTTGGAAGCAGAATACTGGCTAGATGGACCATTGGCTATTCTTATGTTAAAGACTCCACGTCAAAGGCTTGTTTCAGCGAGCCTTCTAGCTTCCTATCCTGTAGGTCACTTAGGGCAATGCCCTCTTCCAATGGCAAAGTAGTTTTCTTAGCCGTAACCAGGGAGTCCACCTTGGGAAGCTGCAATTTCTCTTTCTCCTCCAGAACTGACGAGTAGAGGCGAGCTATGGCTCTTCCCACTCTCAGCCCAGCATCCAGTAAGAACCATTCTGCTGTAATCAGGTCTTGTTGCCATCAGAAAGGCCTTAGAAGGATCTCTAAGCCCACTCATGAATGCTCTGTCAGGCCCTGAGGTTGTAAAATGGCAGCGGTGCTCCTCGTGTGATTAGACAGAGGCTGTTCCTCACTGCCAGTCGGCCCTGACAAAATGGCACCCGTTCCCGCGCTCTCCTTCATAAACTGCACATAAACCCTACTGGAGAGCCCGGTCCACAGCATATTCAGATGCTGCTCCAAACCCAAAGACGTGCTGCCGACAAGCACTGCAACGCCCTGATGCCAGCCGCTGCATCGCTGTATCCCAGTGGTAAAACCGCTTAACTGCCTCCACAGAAGTCGTCATTCATCCCAACTGGCACAAGCACAGTATAACGCAGTTCCAAGCAGTGAGTCAGACTCAGGATCCCTCCCCTGCACCAAATAGAACTTGAAGCCCTCCAAGCGGTTCCGAATCAAACTTTTCTCGGACTTACCAATATCGGCTGCTCAACCCAAGCTCACAGTCTCCACAAATCTTACCACAAATGAGAATGGCTCAGGACTGATACGCTGTCCCACCTCTCCAGTAAACCTCTTTCCTTCTCTGTTTTCTTTTTATTTTTAAGGTTGTTGTAGTGGAAAAGAAGAGTTCCACAGGAAACAGAGAGAGGTGAAGGGAGGAAAGAAGTAAATCCGAGGGGCACCAGAGATAAGGATCTGAAGACCTCCAGATATGAGTCTGAAGACTCAAGCCACCCGCAAAGCTCCACCGGGAACCAGTTGACCACTGGACCGGAAGCAAATCACTCAGAGGCTGAAAAATGTGTCCATCCACCTGCTGGAGACAGAAAATACTGAGGAGCTGGATTGGATGCCACAACACATATATGTCTCAGCATAGTTTTCAGTTCTCTATCTGCACCTGCTGGTTGATGGACACAACTATCCCACAGTTCTGGAATAGAGGGAAGCAACCTAATGGAAAAGGGACTTAACAGGGGTCAATGGAACAAAACTCTTAGGTGATAGTTCTTCAAGGATGGGCAGGGACATTGGTGGCAGTCTCAGACCCAGCACTGACCTCCAACACTGCCAGCACAGTGTCTAGTTGATCTTCTCGCAGCGTGATGTTGTTGGAGATTTTTCTCATTGTGTGTATGGACTGTAACCGCACTTCTTCAATCTCATCATTAAACATGTCCACCAGGAAATCAAGACACTTCTCCGCAAAAGAAGGGGAAGACTGTGCCAGCATGCATAGAGACTCCACAGCAGAAATTCGCACTTCTATAGGGCAGAAGATAGGTGAGAAATACACTATCTTAGCTTCAAGCTAAATGCAATTATATATGTATTTATGATTCAGATCATGGCCAAAGTTGTTATAAAGAACAAGTAACAGAAAAGGTTTATTTTCTGCAGAATGGTAACATAACATATATTTTGTGCAAACTTTCAGTGATTCTATCTGTTCAAATGAGATTGTTGAAATACATGCACAATGTTAAATAGAAAACAGTACAATTTATCTGTCCCAGTCAGACTGCACAAAAAACTTATCTGGTGAGCAGCTGAATATTACTGGTTGTCAGATAACTTATCCCCACCCTAAAATATGTCCCTTTTTAATATTTATTTATTTATTACATTCGTACCCCACATTTTCCCACCTATTTGCAGGCTCAATGTGGCTTACATATGGCCATTTAGCAATTTAGGGGTCCTTTTACTAAGCCGCGAAAAGCGTCTACGCGCAGCCAACGGGTGCCAAAATGGAGTTACTGCCCAACTACAGTGTGGCTCTTGCAGTAATTTCATTTTTGGCGCGCATCCGATACGCACGTCTGAAAAATATTTTTTATTTTTGGGTGCGCGTAATGGACACGTGCCAAGTGGCATTTGGCACGCATAGGTCATTATCACCCGGTTACCGCATGAGTCTTTACCACTAGGTCAATGGCTGGTGGTAAGGTCTCAGACCTAAAATGGACGCGTGGCAATTTTCATTTTGCCGCACGTCTATTTTTGGTAAAAACGTTTAAAAAAGGCCTTTTTTACAGGCGTGCTTAAAAACGGACCTGCGCGCGCCCAATACCCGCGCCTACACAAGTACATAAGTATTGCCATACTGGGAAAGACCAAAGTTTCATCGAGCCCAGCATCCTGTTTCCAACAGTGGCCAATCCAGGTCACAAATACCTGGCAAGATCCCAAAAAGTAAAAAACATTTTATACTGCTTATCCCAGAAATAGTGGATTTTCCCCAAGTCCATTTAATAACGGTCTATGGACTTTTCCTTCAGGAAGCCGTCCAAACCTTTTTTAAACTCCGCTAAGCTAACTGCCTTTACCACATTTTCTGGCAACGAATTCCAGAGTTTAATTACACGTTGAGTGAAGAAAATATTTCTCCGATTTGTTTTAAATTTACTACCACAAGCCATTTTTCAGTGCACCTTTGTAAAAGGACCCCTTAAAGAGCTAAAGGTTACTTTAAGTTATGTCTGTAATAGTTTCTTTTAAAAAGCAGTTATGTGGTCTGTGGCAGTGCTGGCCCTATAAGTGCTTTTCAGTATTAATCTCTGAGAACATAAAGCGTTAAGAGTTTTAGATATAAGGCAAGTCCATACCGTACATCTCATCCTCCAAGCCATGGACAAAGGCTCCACAAGCTCCAGACTCAATCAGGTTCACGGCATCCGTGTCAATCTCTTCCTTGGGTGCATCGTCTCCCCATTTCCTGCCACTTGAAAACTCTCCCGAGCTGTATAACTCCTTTGCTCTTTCATGTGCTGTGCGCTTTCTCTGTATGCAAAGAAAACAATTTAATGCACAGTTGGGCATAATAAGGCAGGAAAGCATTCATGTAAGCACAGTTCTTGGCGCAATTCAATGAACCAATTTTCTTTGCATAACTGATTCAGCCCAAAGTCTTCTGTGATACAGAGAGGTATAGTTTAATGGTACAGCAAAAGAAAAGGAAGCAGAGCTTATGCTTTTCAAAAGCTAACAAATATTTAGGATGGCCAGCTTTAAGGACTACTAAAATTCCCTTTGAAGGTAATATTCAAGGGACCTTAGCAACTTTGAAAGCTCATATACTGCTGCTTACACATATACACTATGCACATAGGGCCTTAGTCTATAAAGGTTATGCTTCTAAATTTATGCTCCTAATTCATGAACATAATTTACGCTTCTAAATTAGGAGCATAATCTATTTTGTAGCATAGAGTATGCTCATAATTTATGAGCATAAATTTTAGGAGCACAACTTTTATAGGATAGGGCCCATAATGGGCACTGACCCTGGGAATACCCCAAATACTGCACCCTTTTCATCTATATTGTGGAAGTATAACATATAGGTCCAAAATTATACAAATACCATGCAATATTTAACCAGGGCACTCGGTGTTTATGAAAAGTGCTAGCCACTGCAGTTAAAATGAAACTGGATATTCAAACACAGTAAAGTGTGGCCATAGAAGATGACTCAACAGCAAGTGTATGGACAGCTTTAACCCAAGTCCCTGAAGATTTTCTGAAACCCGCAGTGTCGGGCATTCTCAGGGGAAGCCAGCTGACGGGCCGAATATAGTGACCTGCGAAGGGTGAAGTTTTTTGCAGAGTGAAGTCTTTTAATGATCACGTTTTGATTTATTTAATGCACAATTAGTATTCATGACATGGGCGATAGTACTTTATATATATAAAACACCTTAAGAGTAGCCCGATGAAAGAAGTGCTATACCACTTGGCACAAACCAGTACTGCCTGTAAAAGTGGATATTTGTCTGAGGGCCCTCTTTAAAATCTTTAAATATTAAAGAACTAGTAAAAAAGCCCCGTTTCTGATGCAAATGAAACGGGGGCTAGCAATGTTTTCTTCTGTGTGCATGTGGGAGTGTGTGTGTCCCTGCCCTCTGCCCTCTCTCCCTTCCCCTGTGCTCTCTGTCCCCTCCCCCCTCGGAGTCCTTCACTGTTACAGAGCCAGCGAGTTGATTTCGTGCTCTGCTGTTTTCCTTCACTGACTGTGTTACAGAGAGGGCGGGGCAGACACTCATAGGGAAACCGGATATCTCGCCCCCTTCACACTTCCGGCTGGAGGCTTCATAGAACGTTGGTGTTGCCTTTTATATAGAGAGATATAGTTAACACTGAATTTCAGAAGACAGTTGGATCGTGCGATTGATGCCTATGTCACAGCTGATTGTCCTGGTTCTAGTTTGATTTTCAGACATTCTTCATCGAGTCTAAATATTTTTATTTGTTCAAAATAAAATATAAAGAACAAATACAGTAATAAACAGCAAATTAACTACTTTAAATAGAACCAGGAATACCTCAGAACAAGGTGAGAATCTGGACTGGTATAGTGGGACTAAAGGAAAGAAAATTACTACTACTACTTATTTCTATAGTGCTACAATGCATACGCAGCGCTGTACACCATACACAAAAAGACAGTCCCTGCTCAAAGAGCTTACAATCTAGATAAGACAGGAGACAGACAGAACAATTAAGGGTAAGGGAATAAAGAGGTGAGGATAAAAGGACAGGGCAAGTGAGCAATGGTTAGGAGTCAAAAGCAGTGGTAAAGAGGTGGGCTTTAAGTTTGGACTTGAAAACGGCCAAAGACGGGGCTAGACGTACAGGCTCGAGAAGTTTATTCCAGGCGCGAGGTGCAGCAAGATAAAAGGAACTGAGTCTGGAATTAGCAGTAGAGGAGAAGGGGACAGATAATAGAGACTTATCAACAGAACGGAGTACCAGAGGGAGGGGGGTGTAGGGAGAGACAAGAATGGAGAGGTACTGGGGAGCGGCAGATTGAATGCACTTATAGGTCAATAAGAGAAGTTTGAATTGAATGCGTAAACGGATAGGGAGCCAGTGAAGTGACTTAAGGAGAGGGCTAATGTGGGAATAGCGACTTTGGCGGAAAATGAGTCGCGCAGCAGAGTTTTGGATTGATTGAAGAGGAGAGAGATGGCTAAGTGGGAGGCCGGTGAGAAGCAGGTTGCAGTAATCTAGGCAAGAGGTGGATAAGGGTTCTGGTAGAGTGCTCAGAAATGAAGGGACGGATTTTGCTGATGTTATAGAGAAAGAAACGACAGGTTTTGGCAATCTTCTGAATGTGAGCAGAGAAGGAGAGAGAGGAGTCGAAGATGACCCCAAGGTTACGAGCTGATGAGACAGGGAGAAAGAGTGCTATCCACAGAAATAGAGAAAGAGGGGAGAGGAGAGGTGGGTTTAGGGGGAAAGATGAGAAGCTTGGTTTTGGCCACTTAAGTTTCAGATGACGTTGAGACATCCAGGCAGCGATATCGGATAGGCAGGATGAAACTTTGGACTGGATGCTGATTGAGATATCGGGGGTAGAGAGGTAGATCTGGGAGTCGTCAGCGTAGAGATGGTATTGAAAGCCATGGGATGATATCAGAGAGCCAAAGGAAGAAGTGTAGATGGAGAACAGGAGAGGACCGAGAACAGAACCCTGAGGTACACCGATTGGTAGTGGGACAGAACAGAAACTGAGGAAATATTCTTTGAGTCAACGAACAACAGTGGGATTAGATGCAGCTTCATCTCTTTTACGTCCCCTCAAAAGCACAATCTGTCCAATTTTCAAAATCATTAGTAACCTCCAAGTATCTTTTAAGGACCTAGTAGCCATCCAATAAATGCAAAGTCTTGAAGTTTTCACCACACTCTTCGCAAAAGGAAGGAAAATTGAGAAGTTGATGAAAAGAAGATATTACCTTTGGAAGAAAGGATGGAACTGTTTTGATCGACACTCCAGCTTCCATAAAAAGGAAGAAAGAAGCACTTTCTTGTACAGATCCTAATTCAGAAACTCTCCCTGAAGCTATATCCAGAAGGTCAATATTACTTTGGAAAAAGATGATACAGATGTTTAAATAACTTTGCGGCATAAATACACAGGAGGCGAGCCTCTTTCAGTTGAAAGGAAGCTCTGGAATGAGGGGCATAAAATGAAGGTGAAAGAGGAAAGACTCAGAAGTAACCTGAAGAAATACTTCTTCACAGAAAGGATAGTGAATTTGTGAAACAGCATCCCGGTGGAAGTGAAGGAGACAAAAACCGTATCTGAATTCAAGAAAGCTTCGGACAAGTACATAGTATCTCTAAGGGAGTGAAAGGAAGAGTAGATGGCATGGGTGGGCAGACTGGATAGGACATATAGTCTTTATTTGTCTTCATTTTTCTATGTTTCTAGCATAGCTTTCTTAAATCAGTTAAAATGTTGGATGCCCTAACTCCTTTAACACCAAATTCAAGTTCCATTCCAGACAAGAGGCTCATATCTTGGGTGAATATGATTCACCTCTATGGAGAAACCAAACCACATCTGGATGCACCACTAAAGAATACCCTTTCCAAAAGACCTTTAAACATGCAAAAGCAGACGCTAAAGCCTCCAAAGAACCGAGCATTAATCCTTTTTGGAGGCCATCCTTCAGAAAGGCCAAAATATGAGCCACTGATGCTGCAAAATGGGAAATTGCAGGGTCTGAACACCACAACTCAAAAACTCGCCACTTTCGTACAGGCCACCAAAGTACAACACTTTCTAGCTTGAAACAGAATGGCTAACACTGCTTCCAAGTACTCTTTGTGTTCAAGAGCTAAGCCAAAGGACACAATGGAGACAGATCTTCCATCACCACTTGTTTTTAAGTTAATATTAACAAAGAATAACTAGAATTTTCCCACCATCTAACAAATTTATTTTTAGTGTCCCCTAGTCAATCACCCTCAAAAGTTGCTGCATTTCAAAGTTCAGACCAGAACCATCCTGTACTGGAATGGTGGTCTTCTTAATCACAATCACTACAGCATCCACCTTCGGCAGCTTCAGCTTGTCTTTCTTTTCAGGAATGAGGGAACTTCCCCACAGCTCTTCTGAGACCAGCCTCTGGAGCATCACTCTGCAGATATTACGGCTTGAATAGCTGGATATATAGGGAATGCTTTAGGAGATCTCCTAATGCCCTCCAAGACTGGATTTACAGGAGATCCAGATTGTACAGGGATTTCAGAAATATTCAAAACTTCTAAAGACTGAGTAATACTGGTAAGCTCTTCCCGCTGAAAAAGCCTTACTACTGTGAGATCATCTCCATCCTCCACTGGATTTTCTCCCTCTTCCAAGGAATAAAGCCATTTGGAAAGTGCAACATGGATGGTCCTGTGGTCCAACACAGCTGAGACCCAACAGACCACAAATCCCATCCAGCCTCCGTATTCCATCTAGGTTTCTTAAAAAGATTGGGTTCCTCCAAATCCTTTCCCCCAGAGGGATGAAGCTGACATAGCTAATCTCCCCAAGCTTTTTCAATAAAAAAAAAAACTTCTACGAAGAAGAACAACAAATTCATGTGAGATAGGGTCCCCTGCTCTCATGGACCCCAAGGAATCCTCCAGAGGTCCTACAGGGTCAAAGAAAGCCTATTCCAGCAGCTCCTCCTGAGGAACTTTTGAGCTCCGTGGAGAACTTGTTTCAGTCAAAATAGCTGCTCCTCCCAAAGTTTCCACAGGAGGAACGAGACCATGAGAAGAAGTGCTGCTACTCACCACCTCCAGAAAACACAAGGAGTCAACAGCACCCAAACGTCTCCCAACTGCAATATCTCCCTTGTTAGAATGAACCATAGTGCAGCCACAGCATGAATTGTACTGACCAGATGTGCCCTGGTAGCCCCCACAGTGGTATCAGCATATTGCCCGTTCTGATGTACCATCACTACATGGCTGAAGCAACTGCTGGCTTAACAGCTCCACTCTTGGTGCACCTAAAATCAACTGCTTCCGCACAACATCAGTCTCTCAAAAAATGGCACTTCAGCACAAGAGACACGTGAACCACGCCAACGGACTGCATTACCAAGCTGGAAATAGCGAGTGATTTTCAAAAGAAATCTCATGCAAATGAACTGCATGGACTTTTAGCGTGCAGCTCAGTAGAAAGAGTGCCTAGCACGTGTGTGGAGCAGTGACCTGTAAGAATCACGCTTGCCCAAAACATCTCCCACCTCCTCTCCCAAGACACACGAGAGCAAGCAAAATAACCTCCCAGCCAGCAGATGGGACAGTGTGCTATGGGCACTCCTCCACAGCGTTTCACTACACATGGCTTTTATACACACATACAAGCTGTGCATGTATGAAAACCGTGTGTAGTGAAATACTGTGGAAGAGCGTCCATAGCACATTAGCGAACAGCTGTGCCAGGCAGGAGGCCGCTTTCTCTTTGGTGGCAAGGACAACAGTTCAAAGCTGAAGGAAAGTTGTAAGAGGAGGGCAGAAGAAGAAAACAAACATCCTGGTGCCATTCAGCATGAACCTCTTGCTTCATCACAGGGAAGCAGCTGCCAGTTCGGGAAAGACACATTGTGGAAAGGTTTCCCCCTACCTCCCTCCCCCCCAGTCCTTGACATAGCAAAGCAGAGATACCACAATGACTGACCACAATGACTGAACAAGCTATTAAAAAGGTTTAATACATTTTATTAATCCACCTTGCAACAGTGAAACCTCAGCTCCTGGGGCTGCTCAGTGTTCAGATGCAGAAACTACTCTGAGCCTTTACCATACGGTTTGGGCCACTCATTTAATGCTGGTAGCTTTGCTCCATGGTTGAGAAGTGCTTATCAAACTTTCTGTTGCCATGACCCCATTATTACAAACACAGAAGCATGTAATCCCCAGGGAGTCTACCTTCCCATCCATACTGCTGCTTCTGGCCCTCCAACAGTGTCACAGCCATCATACTCCACCTTCCATGGAGCTTGAACAGGCCTAATTATAGCATAGGCTTTGGGGATCGTAACTCACAGTTTGGGAAGTCCTGTGCTAGAGGAAATCAAACAAACATAAGCCAATAATATTACAACCTACATATCTACTCTGTAATGCTAGCACTGTCACAAAAATATATGTATACAAAGTTAAAAAGCTTTATTTACCCTCAAATCCGACATAAGCTTCTTGTCGAGTGTCTGCTCTAAGAAATGGGCACTAACTCGTTGCATGGATCCCTGTGAACCAAAAAACACACATGTACACAAAATCCAGGTTATTGAAGCATAGGAAAGCTTTAAGAGAAATATTAAAAAACTGCCCTTCAGATGTTTTGACAAGATAGTTGTGTCCTTTCATCCCTTTTCTTCCCCAATACATGTGGCATATCCAGATGATACAAATGCATCCTTGGCCAAGAGGATGGAACAGAAGCAGCAACCTAGATTTACCCTCAGTGCTGTTCTTAGGCTAGCAGAGGCCACTGCAATGGAGTCAATGAGAAGTCCCACCATCCCCAGGGGTAACCTTACCACAGTAAGCATATCAGACAACAGACTCAGCCTTAAGCCCTGCAGCCTAAACCACTGGCAGGAGAAACCCTGGAACAGATTTAGGTGGCAAATAAAGAAGTCGCCTGAGCCGATACCAGACACTCTTCTGAAGAGTAATAATACTGTACTTTAGGATGCTAAACCTCCATGCTCATGTCGCATAACAGAATCAGTGACAGTGGTATAGCACCATATTTTCCAAGGTAATGGGGATCAAAAGCAGGTCCCCTTCAGTACTCCAGTCATGGAGCGGGGGAGGGAGGTACCTGTGGGTGGATACCGGGAGTAAGAATGCATGCAGGATGGTACCTGTGAAGTGTGTCGAGGTACCGAGGTTAGTAAGAAATGATAGGAGTATGTGGGGATGTCTGCTATGGGTGAGATGCTAAAGTATAGAAGTAGGGACTTGTGTATATAGCAGATGCAATCTATAATTAGGGACATGAGCTGTAGCTACCAAAAATTTTTTTTAAATCTGTGCACTCCATTCAATATGTGTGTCAGTTCTTCATAATAGTAGAGAAATTTGGAAGGAAAAAGGCCTCAGAGAACTTATGAAACTACAGCTTCAGTTCTAAACATTTAATCATCGGGGGAGGGGGGGGAAGCCCTTTCCAAGTGTTTTAGGCCTCTTGTGCTTTCAAAAATACATTCACCATTTTGAGATTGGAAATGGCCTGAGCAGGACTGACTGGAGATTGCTCCTGCCCATGCCACTTCCAATCCCACCATGGCAGCTGCAACCTCCATTTGCACAACAGAGAGGGCGGGAGCAGGAGCAACTCAGAATCGCTCCTGCTCTGAAGAGGCCACTAGACCACCACGGCTTTTAGAAGGTATGCCCGAGGGAGGGCGGAGTTGGTGGACAGCATGGAAGAATGTTTTTTTTTATGGGGCTGCGGGGGCTGGCAGTCCCAGTGCAAGTCTGCCTCCCATTGGAGAATATACGGGAGTTTAACAAGTTTGTGCCCCCCGAGAAGCATATAAACTGCAGATATGAGATGCTTAACCTGAGCATGAGTCTCCCAAAAATGCTTCGATGGGCACATCTCTCATGTATTAAACGTCTTAAATGGCCCACTCAGGAGACTATTGTAAATAAAAATAGAAATCAGGCTTACAGAGTCCATACTCCCTCTGAAGGGACTCATAGGTGACAAGCACTCCACCTTGGAATAGTTGAGAAAGCTGAAGGAGCCCCTTCCCCTTCCAACGATCAACCATCCCAGCATGTACTGCTGAAACATCTGGAAATAGGGCTGTCAGGGGTGAGATTAAAGAGTGCAGCTGCTGAAACCGCCTCACATATGGATTGACACTAAGACTGAGAGCTTCCCCTTGGGGCCATCCAGAGCAATTCCAACAGCTGGCCTTGAGTAGTATAACGTTGTTCTATTTGCTCATAAGGTTTCTGTATTATATCCCTCCTCCAGTCCCAATCATGTCAAGGGTGGGACACCAAATATTAGCTGCGTAGGTCTGGCACACCCAGGCCCCCAAAGTTTTTGTGAAAGGGAGAGAGGAAACACCTGGAACAGGTGTAAAAGTCTAGGCAGAATGTTCATTTTAACAATAGCCAGGTGTCCCAACATAGAAAAAAAAAAACCTTTAGCCCACTCCCTTAAATCCTCCTGTAGCTGGAACTCATATATAAAAAATATTAACTCCTGATGCAGCACTGTCATATTCGGCATCCATCGGAGTCTCTCTCACACAATAATGGATGCAGAGCAAAGCAGACCTAGAACATTTCCCAACAGAATTCACCTTACAAAAAAAAAAAGTATTTGAGTTGCAGTGGGGTATGCAGGGAGAGGATAATCGTTCTATAAATAATTAGAAGTGTTTTTCTGGGTTCTTCTTTTGCTTATTTAAGGCTTGGACTTATCTTTCTTTGACCTCTTGTGGGGGATTTTGAATGCTTAACCCTGTTTGGGTGACATTGTATATCTGTATTGCTACTTTGCTATTTGTTCTTGGATATTAACTACTACTACTACTACTACTACTATTAAACATTTCTATAGCGCTACTAGACTTACGCAGCGCTGTACAAATTAACATGAAAAGACAGTCCCTGCTCAACAGAGCTTACAATCTAAATTGGACAGACGAACAGACAGCTAGGGGTGGGGAAATTGCAGTGGTAGGGGTGATAAGTGAGGGTGTTGAGTAAGAGAGTCATGGTTAGGAGCCGAAAGCAGTAGCAAAGAGGTATTAATAAAGACTTCTTTAAAAAAAAGTCCAGTTCTGGTTTCATCTCACTAACAGCAACATAATCCCTCTCCAATAGCAGGCATTGTATGAATTAATACAAAACTCTAAAAGAGTCACTCAGGACCTATAAAACAAATCTATAGTCTATAACTGCACAAAAAAGGACCTTCCTAGGAAAAGGCAGCATAAATGAACATTGAGACATGTCCAGAATATCAATACTTCTACTGGGAAAATTTAACAAACAGGCTGGATTGTTCAGTATCCCTATAGATACTTGATACTAACAGAACACATGGCCACAGTCACACATGCAATACAGACAGACCCTCTCCAAACAGAAGATAGGGGGGCGACAAACTAAAATAGATATATGTAGACAGAAATTAACCTGAAAACCCAAGAAGTCAGACTCTGCATGCAGCACAACAGCAGAAAAATAGAAAGAGATGCATTTCCTCCCACACTTTGCAAACTATAAAGATAGAAGATGTCGATTCCCAAAACAAGACATATTCCAATCACTAAATAGAAAATAAAAATAGTGGCCAAATCAAGTTTTGTGGTTTGCTACCAAACATCAAGCTCATGGATTACTGTCAGACTGTTAACATTTCAGTGATAAGAATGCTGCTTTGATAACTAATCATCAGGGCCAGGACACACAGGAAACACATAAAGGCCATGGACAGCGACCTATGAACTGACCAACTTCCACAAACTGCTGAAGACCCATCTCTTCAACAAGACATACCACAAAGACCAAAACATGTGAAATCCCCACATATATCTAATAATGTTAAGAATGCCTTACATTATATCATTATCATGTTTTCCATTACCATGCAACCCAAAATACTTCTGTAACACTAAATGTCAATTCTCCTTTCATTTCCACTATCCATGATACATTGTAAGCCACATTGAGCCTGCAAAGAGGTGGGATACAAATGCAATAAATAAATAAGACATCTTGCAGAGATTCGGGAACATCCACAGAATGTCAGCAGATGTGGCAATAGCAAGAAATGGTGGTGGGATACTTACCAACAATTTTCCAGCCTGCACTCGGACAACCCAGGATCCATCACTGATCATATGGCAAACTTTTCCAAATGCATCATCGATCAAGCGGATCTCTTCGTTGGATGAAGGAATTGGGACAATGCTAAATAAAAATAAAGAGAAGCCACACATGTGACACCAACAGATTTCTAACACATTCCGTGCCCTCATTAATTATTTTGGTTTTCGTCTTCTGAGCCTCACAGAAGCCTCCAACATCAACTTCCAACAAGGATAGATTCAGAACTATTATTTTGGCCGAAAATGAACATACGGCAAAATGAAAATTGCCACTCATCCATTTTGGGATCCATTTTAGCACCAGCCATTGACCTAGTGGTAAAGACTCACGCGCGCCAAACGCCACTTGGTCCGTGTCTGTGGCATGCACCCGAAAATAAAAAATATTTTCCAGACGCACGTATCGGACGCGTGCCAAAAAGGAAATTAGCGCAAGAGCCAGGCGGTAGTTGGGCAGTAACAACATTTTGGCGCGCGTTGGGTGCGCGAAGACGCTTATGCGACTTAGTAAAAAGACCCCTAAGTTGGTTAAAAGAAACCCTTGGTTTTCTATACAGCCATGTAAATATACAAATTAATGGGTATGTGCTCTTAACTATGTTATATGGAAAGGAGTGAGGAGGATGTGAATGTGAACATAGTGATTTTGTATGTTGAGTGTGTTTTGTGGTAAGCAGGTACCTCTCAGGATAGAGCTGGCTTAGGACCCAGACCAGTTGAACAGCTGCACTGCGCACATGTTCATAATCATCCGACAGCAGTTTACAGGCCTGAAATGCAGGTACTGAGATTACATTCAAGACGTTCATGTTTTTCAGTCAAAATATTTTATAGTTTAAAATCACTAAACAGTTATGTTCATTGAAAAGTCAAACAAGTAACATAAAAAGCCTCCTCAGTTGTGAGCAGAAAGCTGCATGACAATGCATGCTGCAGTCCTGCTTCCTCTTTCATGAAAAACTAACAAATAAATAAAAGGGGGGGGGGGTCACCTCTTTCAGAAGTAGACAAGATTTCAACTATGGTAGAAGACAGTAGCATCTCATAACAGCATTTTTCTCACCCTGGCTCAAAGCAGCAAATGAGGAGGGAAGAAAGATCTGTTAATCTAATGCCAGAACTGGTGATAGAAAGTGAACTTATGTTCCCTGTCCCTATACCTGCTCCCCCCCCCCCCAAAAAAAAAACGCTTCCTATTTAGAAACAAAGCATTGAAGGAACAGGAAAGAGAAGCTGTGTGGACCAGAAGCAGGTGCTCACTATGTCCCCACAATGCCAATCTCCTGCTGGAGTGAAGCACACTTGAAAGAGAGGAGGCCGTTCAGCCTGGTTCCTTGAAAAGAAGGAATCCCAAATATATTTTGGTAATCACTTCATGAAGATTTTTATTTTAGGAAATTAGGGGTCCTTTTATTAAGGTGCGCTGAAAAATGGCTTGCGGTAGTGTAGGCGCAGGTTTTGGGAACGCGCCGATCCATTTTTTAGCACGCCTATAAAAAAAGGCCCTTTTTTTTCCAAAAACTGACGTTCGGCGAAATCAAAATTGCCACGCGTCCATTTTGGGTGCGAGACCTTACCAACAGCCATTGATCCAGCGGTAAAGAATCCGGCCAGTAATGACCTACGCGCGTCAAATGCCACTTGCCGTGTGTCCATCACGCGTGCTCAAAAATAAAAAAATTTTTTCAGACGCGCATATTGGACGCGCGGCAAAAATGAAATTACCGCAAGAGCCACGCGGAAGTCGGGTGATAACTCCATTTTGGTGCACATACACGCTAACGCGGCTTAGTAAAAGGGCCCCTTATTTTTTAAAAAACTGCCGGTCCACATCAGCTAGTCACCTTTTTTAGTTAAGAGATTCTGCTGGAGAATGAGAGGTAGTATGTGCTATGATTTTCTCCCATTCTATATTTATGAAAAAAAAAAAGTGGGCTCCAAAAACCCCAAAAGAAAATAATCAGCAGGCAGCTGCTTGGCAGATCTTATTCAGCTGCTCAGGACAGAGCTACATTTTGACTGGCTGCTCTGTAATTCCCACAAGACAGGAATGCACAGAAATATGATGGTTCTGGGAGATATATGATACATTGCCAAAACAGCCAACCCCCTAGAGCAAGGCTTCTCAACTCAGTGCTCAGGGCAAACGCAGCCAGTCTGATTTTCAAGCTATCCACAATTAATTTTGAATGAGATAGAGTTTCATCCAATAGAGGCAGAGCACACAAATCTCTCATGAACAGTCATTGTAGATACCTTGAAAACCTGAACTGAAATCCGCTGCCTTAGTAGTGGTTCTCAAACTTTGCCACATTAAACCACCGCCCCGCCCCCCTC
This sequence comes from Microcaecilia unicolor, assembly GCF_901765095.1. Classification (NCBI taxonomy): domain Eukaryota; kingdom Metazoa; phylum Chordata; class Amphibia; order Gymnophiona; family Siphonopidae; genus Microcaecilia; species Microcaecilia unicolor. The sequence goes on from NC_044034.1 coordinate 28,506,502, forward strand.
CTCCATACAGCTTCACGTGGGCTTTGAAATCCACTTTGCAAAATTTTATAATTTAGGGGTCCTTTTACTGAACTGTGGGGAAAAAGGGCCCTGTGCTAGAGGATGAAGCTGTTTTTTCTGTGCGCCAGGGCCCTTTTTACTGCAACAGGTAAAAAGACTCCAGGCACACATGGCCATGCGACAGGGAGCCCTTACCGCCACCCACTAGTGGCGATAAGGGCTCCCATGCTAACCCGGCAGTAACCGCTGTGCAAGCCATTTCCAGGGGTTTTCTTTTTCCCCCCGGAAATGGGGCACACTCGGTGCAGGAGTACCGCCAGCGGTAGTCCCGGAACAGCGAGTGGTAAGCCCGCGTTGGGCTTCCCGCCGCTCTGTAAAAGGGCCCGTTAGGTATTCCAGACACTCCCACTAATCTTACCAACTGACAGAAATTCAAAAGGGTTAATATTCAGTCACCTAAGTTGGTGGGGTTTTTTTTGTTTTGTTTTTAAACGTCAGCTGCAGTGGGGAAAAATAAAAGTCTCCGTATATTTCACCCCACTCTCCGAATTCTGGCTAGTGCTGAATATCCAGCTAAGGCAGCCAGCTCCGGAACTGATCTGGAGAGAGGCAATACTCAGCCCTCTATCTGTTCTAAGCTACCTGGAAAGAAGACCGAATATTATCTATCTGAATAAGTTCTGGGACTGCCCTGGCTCTACCCGTGATCTGCATAGCGCTGAGAGAATACGTAAGGATATTCAGAGGCCTAACCCACCTCACTCTGATTGTGTACAAAAATTGCACACACAGGTTATAGAATACCTTCATTTATATGCACAATTTAACTGACACTAACAAATTACTGGTGATAATTGCTGTCAACTGACACTAACAGCAGTTACATGCGTAACTGCATTTAGTATTGTATAAACATGTCGCATATTCTATAACAAGCAACTGCAAGAGGGTGTGGACGTGGGAGGGACATGCGCGGGTCACAGGCATGCCCTGAACTTATGCGCTAAGGTTACAGAATAAACTGACAGTTATGCGCGCAACTGTGACATTTTGTCATGCACATTTACACCAGCCACTGACATGGTGTAAGTGGCCGCACCTAAATGCTGGCGCGTAAATGTCGACTTAGGCTAGTATTCTATGAACAGCAATTACGTGTGTGTAACTTGTACTTAGTATGCAGTATCTCTGGCGACCTGTAGAGAATTAATCCCAATGTAGATAGTGCCTCTGAATATCCCAGTCAGCAACACTTAACAGGTGCTGTTCTCCAGACATCTGCATAAGTGATTATAAATAATGGAAGATAAATATAAATGCAGACATTTCTCCAATTCCTTTTTTTTTTAATGTCATCCTTCCTCTCAGTCCCTGAGCCAATCACCGCTCACGCACTAATAGGAAGCTCTAGCGTACCTAAGGTAGTGCGGTGGGGGTAGTCCACCACAGGTACCAGCAAGCAAGGCAGTGAGCGAGCAGGCACACGGCAATCGGCTCTGTCTGTCCTCTGCCCCAGAACAGGAAGTTGACGTCAAGAGGGGGCAGGAGACTGGCAGAGCCGACAGCTGCGCGCCTGCTCTGCACACCCCCTGCATGGAGGAGGATGTGTGCGCTGCCCAGAAGGTGATCCGCCCCAGGTGCCATATAAGGTAAGTACGCCGCTGATAGGAAGGGTGACATTTTGCAATGAACTGAAGATTACTGCCGCAATTTTAGTTTCAAACTTTTTAATATACAAAGCAGGCAATCAACATAGCTTAAACAAACAGTGCAAATATCAAATATACATAACATAGATTCAAATGCCTGTTTTCTACAAGCAGGTCATATCAAAGCCAGTGGCGTAGCTACGTTGAGCCTGGGGGGGCCTGGGCCCCCGTAGATTTGGCCCTGGACCCCCCTGCCGCCAACCCTCTCGACCCCCTCCCCTCCCGCCGCCAACCCGCCATCGCCTACCTTTGCTGGCGGGGGACCCCAACCCCCACCAGCCGAGGTCTTCTTCTTCCTGCAAAAGGCTTCCTCCTTCTGTTTCTGATGTCCTGCGCGACGTCAGACTCACAGAACGAAGCCTTACAGATCAGCAACTCTAACACATGGCTTTGTACATCAGCCCCTCAGAGTTTAAGTTTGAGGAAAAGGTGAAATGTTTTGCAGTGAGTTCTTGTGTTAAGTTATAATGATTTAGGCTGTATCAGGTTTTATCTTATCCAATATTCCTAGGACCATGTTAGTGCTGCTCAACCTTCTTCAGAATTGCCACAATGAATATGAATGAGATAATTTGCACATTTCTCTCATGCATATTCACTGTAACAATCCTGAAAACCTGACTGGCTAGGTGTGCATGCAGGAGGGGCTGAGAGTCACTGAACTATTTAACAATTGACATGTTCTCTGTTTCCTCTCGTTGTTGAGGAAGTACAGTGTGCTGTAGACATTGACAAGAACTGATTAAGCTGTGCTATATTACAAAAATGAATAAAAGATTTTAAAATGAAAGAAACAATACCTGACTATAAATAGTTTGTTGTAGCTTCAGTCCTCTTTCATGGAGCTGCAACTACGAAAGAAATTAACAAAAATAATAAAAACAAAAGAAACCCAATACATTTTCAGCATTTTTTTATTTTGTCCAAACGAACATCTGATTCAAGGTGAAACTGGAAGGATATCCTCCGATGCTGTCATGCACCTTAGAAGCGGTCTGGGAGGAGAAAGCTTTTAGCCTGCCTAAGCTAAGTAAAACTTTATAGCCTATTTGGCAGGGCAATTTTTTGTTCAGCAATAGAAAAAACATTTTTTTTTAAATAATAAAATAGCAAGGAGGTTTTTTTGTATCGCCTATGATGATGAAACAGTAGCCCTTATCCATTTACATATGTGGGAGGGGTTTTTTCTTGAGGCGTTTTTCCTCCTTTTTTTGAATGATTTTTGCTTACACATTGATAACTGTGTTCTGTAATTATATGTGATGCACCTTAGAAGCACATCTACTCTGAACTCTGCTCTCTTCTTTCCAAGTCAGTTTTTAATTTGCTATAAATAAGGGTTTGTACAAATTTCAAAGTACCTAGTTTTAACAAAGAAAGCCTTCCAAGGCCATCAGGAGCTTGCATAGAACTTTTACTGCTCCCTGATCCTTCAAAGACAAGGAACGAAAAAGCACCCGGCAAGGGAAAATCTTCAGAGCTCAACATACTTTCTACCCAGGAGTGGAGGAGTAGCCTAGTGGTTAGTGCAGTGGACTCTGATCCTGGGGAACTGAGTTCGAATCCCACTGCAGCTCCTTGTGACTCTGGGCAAGTCACTTAACCCTCCATTGCACCTGGTACAAATAAGCACCTGTATATATGTAAACCGCTTTGAATGTAGTTGCAAAAACCTCAGAAAGGCGGTATATCAAGTCCCATTTCCCTTTCCCTATTTGAGATTCTACATGGAATGCTGCTACTATTGGAGATTCTAGATGGAATGTTGCTACTATTTGAGATTCTACATGGAATGTCGCTGTTCCACTAGCAACATTCCATGTAGAAGCCTGCTCTTGCAGATCAGCAGTGCGGCCGCGCAGGCTTCTGTTTCTGTGAGTCTGACGTATGTGCAGGACGTCAGACTCACAGAAACAGAAGCTTGCACGGCCGCACTGCTGATCTGCAAGGGCAGGCTTCTACATGGAATGTTGCTAGTGGAGGAGTAGCCTAGTGATTAGTGCAGCGGACTTTGTTCCTGGGGAACTAAATTCAATTCCCACTGCAGCTCCTTGTGACTCTGGGCAAGTCACTTAACCCTCCATTGCCCCTGGTACAAAATAAGTACCTGTATATATGTAAACCACTTTGAATGTAGTTGCAAAATACCACAGAAAGGCGGTATATCAAGTCCTATTTCTCTTCCCAATGGAAAATTATGGGTGGACTTTTCCCTGCTCCATACAAAAAAAAAATGCACCATGAAGAATGGCAGCCTAGTGGTCAGAACAATGGGCTCAGAACCAGAGAAACCAGGATTTTAATCCAATTTCCCCCACTGACCCGCCTTGTAATTTTCAGCACGCTGTCTCCCTGTTGCTTCGGGTGCTTACTTAGCTTGTGCACCCTTTTAGTGAGGGACCAACCAATTCTCGAACAGAAATCTGGATGTGCCCCTAAGGGACAAATTGAAAGGGTCGACCCTTGGGAAGTGAATGAGAGGAATGGGGTCAAGTTACAAACAGTGATTTGAGTGTTATGGATAGTTCCTTTATTGGGGGAAGGATGAGAGGAGTGTTGATTTCAACTTGCAATACTATTTCATAACGGTGCATAGTTCTGTCATGCTCACACTGCAGTAGTGGGTATATTATTGTCTGCAAAACAGAACAAGCCCATGGGCATCTTTCTTCTGACCCCATTCATCTGATTTGATGTAAAACCAGGGGAACTTTGGTTCTGTGTTTACTGGAAGGATGGCACCTGAAGGGCCCACATGGCCTCAAATGTTTATGACTGGATGATTCTCAGGCTGGTTGATGCAAACGTTTGTAGGGAGAGGGAAGACACATAACCCCTCTTACATCACCTATAATCTCACTCTGGCTAAACATGCAATCTCCTACCATGGCTTTTATAGCTGCTGTCCTCACACGAGGGTCCTGGTCAATGAAGTAATCCCCTATTATATTCTGTACATCTCGAGCAGCCAAGCTCTCCGACTCCTTCGGGGCTCCTTTTTCCACAGAACCAAGGCAGCCAATTAACTGCAGGCACTTGTTCCTGACACCGTGGGATGAGTCCGTCAGATGCTAGGCAAAGGAAAATATGCAGCGTTAAAATGAATCTTTATGATCCTCCACTACAGTGACACCTATAGCATCCAGACTTGGAAAATCAAAATGAGCTGTCACTGAAAGAAAGTGAACTATCGGCTATCCAGGAAAAACACCTCCAACATAGGGGGAAACAGTGGATTTAGGCCTCACCAGGATTGGCTTAAAAAGTACAAAAGTACATAAGTACTGCCATACTGGGACAGACCAAAGGTCCATCAAGCCCAGCATCCTGTTTCCAACAGTGGCCAATCCAGGTCACAAGTACCTGGCAGAAACCTAAACAATAGCAGCATTCCATGTAGAACCCCAAAGAGTAGCAACATTCCATTCAGATTCTCAACTAGTAGCAACATTCCATGTAGAACCCCAAAGATTAGCAAGATTCCATTCAGAATCTCAAATAGTAGCATAAGTACATAAGTATTGCCATACTGGGACAGACCAAAGGTCCATCAAGCCCAGCATCCTGTTTCCAACAGTGGCCAATCCAGGTCACAAGTACCTGGCAAGATCCCAAAACAGTACAATACATTTTATGATGCATACTCTAAAAATAAGCAGTGGATTTCCCCCAAGTCCATTTTAACAATGGTCTATGGACTTTTCGTTTAGGAAGCCATCCAAACCTGTTTGTAGGCAACTATAATCTACTGGTTATGGACTGGAGCTTACCTAATGTAACATCAGCAAGGAACAGAGAAGTCCAGAATGGCCATAGAAATTGTCCGAAGACCACCTGTCCAAACATGCAGCAGAGATCTTACAAAAAAATAGGGACTGCTATTTTTATATATTTTTACTAGGGGTGGCCATTTAGTGCACTATTAATGCAAAGCATGCAAAAAACAGTTTTGTTTTGTTTTTTTAACTATGATTACATTTTTTAATCATGATCCAAATTTTTAACTCCTGTCTGTTGTCCAGCATTGCTTTCTCTCCCCTGCCTATCCTATTTCACCTTGCCATAACATAGCAGATGGAAGGCATCAGCTGGAAGTCGCATATGGGATTCGCTGCCGGAGACCCTATGAAGAGCTAGATAAATGTTCAGATAAATGCGGGGGCGGGAGAAGCTAGACTTGTGTGCTTGGGGGGGGGGGGGGGGGAGTCAGCAGTAGGAGAGGAGTGAAATGGGTGTCTGTGTGTCAGGAGAAACAGGTTTAATAGCAGGAGACACACGGGTATATGTACAGGGGAAGGATGCAGTAGGAGAGGAAAAAGGGAGGCACCTGTATGGAGGGGAGGGGGAGCAATATGCTGTGAGAAAGAAGTGTATGTGACTTTTCATTATACTCAGCAAGTTTGAAAAATTTCCATGCAGTGAGAATTTAGTAGTACCAAGCCATCCAGCCCAGAGATACGACTAGTCATACGATTAAAATTTTCAATACCACAATTAATTTTGATTTCAAGTTTTAATCATTGCCAACCCCTAACTGAATAGCATGTTGTGAAGGATAATCAGCCACGATGAGCATCTGTTCAAAAGGATGTTTAGGTCAACGTTAAAAAAAATGTTTTTTGAAAAAGCATGTGCCTAAAATGCATGCCACGATCAAGCGCGACCAACTGAGCGACCGTGATTAAACTTTTTAATCATTGCTCGCCCTCATTTTTACGTTTATGTTAATGAAAGAAAAAGTACTCAAAGAGCCTCAATGCAAGACTTATCCGATGAATAATTAAGGCCCTTTATCAGATGATTAAACTCTTGTAATAAGTGCCTGACGTTCACAGCTAGCTCATATGACAAGATTATTTCCTTAGCATCCCTCCGGACCGGCCCAGGATTGGACTGATGGGTTGTGCACGCCTACCAGCAGGTGGAGACTGAGAAAAAAACTCTGACTCTAGAGAGCCAATGAGAGCCCTGGTCATGTGACCCTAGTCCCAGTATTTTCTCAGTCTCCCAGCAGGTAGGACGTGAGCCTATTAGTCTCTCTTTTTGGTATTTGTAGATATTTTCTTTATTGGTTCTTCTGTGCCCAGGAATTTTATTGAGGTCATTCCTGATACTAAGTGCCTTAGTGTTCAGCCTCTGGGGTGTTAAACTCGGGTGCCCCGAGTCCCTCCCCCCTATTTCCTCCCCATCTCCCTTCTGGTGTATCCCCACACAGCTTTATTAATAACTAAGGGAAGGGCTACCCTTTCTTTGTAAAGGAGTATTGCCTTTGGGAGAGGCAGCCAGTATTTAAAAAAAAAAAAAAGAAAGAAAGAACTGAAACAGCTGAGTAAGCTATCTGTTCCCCGCTGACTTAACGAGCAGGCAGCTCTGTCATGCAGCTCTGTCTTTTCAACTCTGTGTGGGTTTCAGCACCTGTTTTGAAAAAAAAAAAAAGAGCTTCGAGATAGGGGAAGCAAACGAAGGCAAGCCAGTACCTTTTAGTACTTTATTGCTCCTGTCAGCCCTTGGGTTTTTAGCTGCTAAATAGGCGTTTTAAAAAGGCGCGAACCGCGTTGCCGCTTTCTCGCGAGTGCTCGCTTGTTGCCGCGATGGCGGAGAAGTTGAAAAGATGTGCAGTCTGTCAGCGTCGGGGGGTTAATGCCTCCGGCGCCTGTAAATTTTGTACAGCGCTTGACATGCCCGCCGTTTCTCTTCCTCCGCCGGCTTTGCCTTCGGTTCCGTCGGGGGTTCCGATTTCGCCGTCGTGCTCCCTCGCTCCTAGTTTGGAGGTCTCTGGCTTAGAAGCGCCCGCGGCGAAAGTGGCGCGAACGGCGGCCATTTTGTCTCCTGCTCCTTCAACGTCGGGTGCCGCGTCTGGCCCTTTAAACTCCGCGATTTTGGGAGATTTAAATACGGAGGTCCTGGCACATTCGTCAGCCACTCAGGGAGGAGGTTTTCCCCCTGAGTTTGTTATTCAGATGTACCAGGCCTTCCTGATGCAGCGAGAGGGGCCAGCAGCGGGGCTGTCAGGGGCTACTGCGGGGCTGTCAGGGGCTATGGGCAGTTCGGTTCCTACTGCAGCTAAGCCTAGGACATGTGAGTTTCCTTCAGATCTGGTACCAGAGCATAGTTCAGACATGCCTTTTTTGGAGGAAGAGGAAGACTTAGGACCGGCACTTAATGAGCTGGCTTGGGAGGATCCTTCCTCTTTAGATCCTGACACTGTTCCTTTGGGCCAGGGGGAAGATCCCTCGGTGGCTAGAGTGTTTCATAAGGAAGATTTACAGGATCTTATTGTTATGGTGGCTACTACTTTAAATTTTGATGATCAGCCTCCAGCTTCACAAGTCCGTAAGGTTGATTTGTTGGTTAAGGGCTCTAGGGCTTCCAGCAAGACCTTTCCTATGCATGAGGACATTTGGGATGTCATTAAAGCGCAGTGGGAGGTCCCGGATGCTGCTTTTCGGCCTACTAGATCTATGTCTCGTTTATATCCAGTGCCCGAAGCTGATAAAGCACTTCTTAAGCTCCCAGTGGTTGATGCTGTGGTCTCTGCGGTTACTAAACGCAACACAGTCCCAGTAGATGGAGGAACGGCGCTTAAAGATACTCAAGACAGGCGTTTGGACTCTCCTTTGAAGCATAATTTTGAGGTTTCCTCTCTGGCAGTGCAGGCGGCCATTTGCGGATCTTTAGTGGCCAGGGCCTGCTTTCGTTGGGCCGAGAGAGTCTTGGATAGATCTTCGGATGATCTTGCAGCTATAGATGTAGAGGTGGCAAAGATTGAAACGGGCTCTGCTTTTTTAGCCGATGCCCTATATGACCTGTTGAGGGCTTCTTCTAAATCTTTGGCCCTGGGAGTTGCAGCTCGCCGCTCTCTTTGGTTGAAAGGTTGGTCGGCAGATGCGGCCTCCAAATCTAAGTTGAGTAAATTTCCCTTTAGGGGTTCATTTTTGTTTGGAGAGGATTTGGACAAATTGGTTCACTCCCTAGGAGACTCTAAGGTGCCTCGTCTCCCTGAAGATCGGCCTCGCCTATCCAGTCGGGGTGCCTTGTTTGGACGTGGTAGGCTAAGGTCTTTCCGTAGATTTCAGCCTGATAAAGCTTCTCAGCCTCAGAGATCGCGTTTCTTTACCAGGAACCAGTCCTTTCGAGGTTACCGCAGAGGAGGCAGATTCTCAAGCGGCAATTTTCGCTCCCCTGCGCGTACTTCCCAATGAAGGTGCGAGGGCCCCTTCTCTGGTACCTGTCAGAGCTCGGCTTTCTCAGTTTTATCAGAGGTGGGCCCACATTACATCAGATCAGTGGGTCTTGGAGGTGGTTCGAGACGGATATGCCTTAGAATTTGCAAGGCCTATTTCAGACGCCTTTCTGGAGTCTCCCTGTCGTTCTCCCCTCAAAGCGCGTGCGGTTCGGGAGACTCTCCAGAGGCTCTTAGATCTTCAGGCGATTTATCCAGTTCCTCCTGCCGAGTACAAGCAAGGTCGGTATTCCATTTACTTTGTGGTGCCCAAAAAGGAGGACTCCCATCGTCCTATTCTCGACCTCAAAGCTGTCAATCGCGCTCTCAAGGTCACCAGTTTCCGGATGGAGACCCTTCGGTCAGTCATAGTAGCAGTGCGCAAGGGAGAGTATTTAACAGCTTTGGACCTGACAGAGGCCTATTTGCATATTCCCATTCGTCCTGCTCACCACAAGTTTTTGCGTTTTGCAATTCTAGGCCGGCATTATCAGTTTCGCGCTCTGCCTTTCGGCCTGGCGACGGCGCCGCGCACATTTACCAAAGTGATGGTCGTGGTGGCAGCGGCTCTCAGGAAGGAAGGGATTTTGGTTCATCCCTACCTGGACGACTGGTTGATAAGGGCAAAGTCTTATCAAGAAAGTTGTCAGGTCACGGAGCGAGTAGTATCGTTCCTGCAGTCCCTAGGTTGGGTGGTGAACATAGCCAAGAGCCGTTTGGTTCCCTCTCAGTCTCTAGAGTATTTGGGGGTCACCTTCGATACTGCGAGGGGTCGAGTTTTTCTTCCGCAGGGCAGAATTCTAAAGCTCCGGTCTCAAGTTCTGAATTTGATGCATCTGAAAGTACCATGTGCTCGAGACTATCTTCAGGTTCTCGGTTCCATGGTTGCCTCGATAGAAGTAGTTCCCTGGGCCAGAGCTCACATGAGATCTCTTCAGTGGTCTCTTCTGACCCGGTGGTCTGCTCAAACAGATTCCCTTCTGTTGAGACTGCCTTTGCGGCTCCGGGAGCGAATCTCTCTGTTTTGGTGGCTACGGATGCAGAATCTCACTGTGGGGATGCCGTTGGAGCCTCCGCGGTGGATTCCTCTAACAACAGATGCCAGTCTCCGAGGCTGGGGGGCTCATTGCCTGGACAAGTGGGCCCAGGGCCTCTGGTCGCCGCTGGAAGCAGTTCAATCCATCAACTTTCTGGAGACCAGGGCGATTCGGTTAGCTCTGCTGCACTTCGGTTCTCTTCTGGAGGGTACAGCTGTGCGAGTTCTCTCGGACAACGCCTCGGCAGTAGCCTACATCAACCGCCAGGGAGGTACGAGGTGCAGTCTCCTGTGTCGGGAAGCGGAGAGTCTCCTGGCGTGGGCGGAGATTCACCTCACGGCCATCTCAGCCTCGCATGTGGCAGGAGTGGACAACGTGCAAGCAGACTTCCTCAGTCGTCACACTCTCGATCCCGGGGAATGGGCTCTGAGCGATCGGGCATTTCAGTTGATAGTACAGCGCTGGGGTCTTCCAGTACTAGATCTCTTCGCCTCCAGGCTCAACTCCAAAGTTCCTCGATTCTTCAGTCGCCGAACAGATGTAAGAGCGGCAGGGGTAGACGCCCTCTTGCAGCAATGGCCCTCCGGCCTTCTTTACGCGTTTCCTCCATGGCCACTAATAGGTCGTCTCCTTCAGAAGATCAAAGACCACGGGGGGCCGATCATTTTGGTGGCACCGGACTGGCCTCGGCGTCCCTGGTACGCGGATCTCCAGCGTCTGTCCGTGGCGTCTCCTCTTCGTCTTCCGGCACACAAGGCTTTGCTGGTTCAAGGACCAGTTCCGCATCCAGATCCAGCTCGATTTTGTCTTACGGCTTGGCTCTTGAACGAGCTCGTTTAACTAAGCGAGGATTTTCAACGCCAGTGATTTCTACCATGCTGCAGTCTCGTCGCCGTTCCACCTCTTTAAACTATATTCGCACGTGGAGAATTTTTGAGGATTGGTGTGCAGAAGCTGACATTGTTCCTTTTCGGGCGTCAGTACCTCAGATGTTAGACTTTTTACAGCGAGGTTTTGATAAGGGGCTCTCTCTTTCGTCGCTGAAGGTGCAGGCGGCAGCTCTGTCCTGTTTCAGAGGTAGAATAAGGGGTAAGTCTTTGGCTAGTCTTCCCGAGGTGGCTCGTTTTTTGAAGGGGGTCAGCCTTCTTCGTCCTCCGGTCAGATCGGTTTTTCCATCTTGGGACCTTAATCTGGTGCTTTCGTCTCTGACAAAGCCTCCTTTTGAGCCTTTACAAACATGTTCTCTGAAGGATTTAACGCTTAAGACGGTGTTTTTGGTGGCTATCGCGTCAGCTAGAAGAGTCTCAGAGTTGCAAGCTTTTTCCTGTAGATCTCCATTTCTGGAATTTTCTAAAGAGCGAGTGGTCCTTCGGCCGGTTCCTTCCTTTTTGCCCAAGGTACTATCTCGGTTTCATATGTCCCAGTCGGTTTTTCTTCCTATTCTGGGATCCTCCTCCGGAACGCAGGAGCAGCGAAAGTTGCATACTCTGGATGTTAGGAGAGTACTTAAACGGTATCTTGCGGTTACGGAGGACTTCCGTCGATCGGACCGCCTCTTTCTGCTATTTGCTGGTCACCGCAAGGGCCTGGCAGCTTCTAAGCCTAGTTTGTCTCGGTGGATCAAAGAAATGATAACGTCTGCTTATCTCTTGGCAGACAGACCAGTTCCGGCAGCGCTTAAAGCTCATTCTACCCGGGGGCAGGCAGCCTCGTGGGCGGAGTGTTCCTTGGTGCCTCCAGCGGAGATCTGTAAGGCAGCGACTTGGTCGTCACTTCATTCTTTCTCTAGGCATTACAGGCTAGATGTACAGTGTCGTCAGGAGACCGTCTTTGCATCTCGCATACTCACAGCGGGTTTGCTGGGGTCCCTCCCTTAGGACTACTACTTTGTTACGTCCCATCAGTCCAATCCTGGGCCGGTCCGGAGGGATGCTAAGGAAGGAGAAATTAGACCTTACCTGCTAATTTGCTTTCCTTTAGTCCCTCCGGACCGGCCCAGGTCCCTCCCGTGTTCTATGGTTCTCAATTTTACTGTGTACAGAGATGCAACTGTCGTCTACAGAGCTGTTCTGCTAGTTAGACAGTTAAAGGAGATACATTATGGTCTATAAGAAATACATTATGTTCTACAAGAAATACATTATGTTCTACAAGTTAAATGTTTTGCAAGTTCTCTGGTTATTCAGTTCATAATATTATACAACTTGCACAGTTTATGGGATACACATTTCTGTACATAATTGGCCATGCCACGGCTCTGATCTGAGTTGTTGGTGCGCCCAGTGTCACGGCTAAGCCGTAGTTTAAGCACGTTGGTTTCTCTCGTGCTGCCTGGCTGCTTAAATTCCTCAGGGCACAGAATATAGGTCCTTCTTTTCCTTTCTGCTTGGTTATTCAAATACTGAGACTAGGGTCACATGACCAGGGCTCTCATTGGCTCTCTAGAGTCAGAGTTTTTTTCTCAGTCTCCACCTGCTGGTAGGCGTGCACAACCCATCAGTCCAATCCTGGGCCAGTCCGGAGGGACTAAAGGAAAGCAAATTAGCAGGTAAGGTCTAATTTCTCCTTTTTCAGATGTGGAAACCTCTTAAGAAGGTGGTTGTTTCTCCACTAAAGTGTTTGTGAAGTCAACACCATACTTTCCTAAAAGAAATGCCATCCAAATAAATTAAAAGACTGTTTACCGTTTTCTCAGTTACTCAGAAGAAGAAGAAATTGTTCTTTCAGAGCCTTTAAGGCACAAGCTAAAGAAATGATGGAGAAGCTATGGATAAGAGGATAGCCAGAGAGTGTATTAAACAAAGCACATTCAAGAGCAAACTATTATAATCGAGATTTGCTGTTTCACACTCATGTTCAACATGATAGAGCAGATAGAACCCAAACTCGTGTATTAATGCTCAAAATTAAACTCTGATCTGAACCATACCGAGAGTAGGGTCTTGTACATCAGAAGGGCTAATCTTTCAGAGGATGTGTGATAACACTGAGAAGGCCGTGTGAATGGTACAGAGAACTCTGGTCAGCAATAACTGCTAACAATGTAAAGACAACAAATCTGAATTATAGAAGATAAACAATGATTTCTGAACTTGAAAGTTTTCATGTACAGATGTTTAAAAATACATAACAACTGGGACTGATACGTTTAAATGTTCAGGACCTGTGTTGAGAAGTTGAGTGAGCACAACAAAAAATCAAAAGGTAAAGGAACACCCTACCGGCAGTACAAACAAGTCCAAGAGTAGGGGTGAACCACAAAGACTCAGAGGCCTTTTTACAAAGGTGCGCTGAAAAATGGCCTGCGGTAGTGTAGATGCATCTTTTGGGCGCACGCAGTGGGTCTGAGACCTTACCAATAGACATTGACCTAGCGGTAAAGTCTCATGCTGTAACCGGGTGGTAATGACCTGCGCACTCTTGGATTTGTTTGAGAAGTTGAGATGTTGGTTTAAGTATGGGACTTTATAGACTGGTCTTCCACAATATGATAAAGAACCAATAAGGAAAATAAGTAGGCAGACTGGATGGACTCAGCTGGTCCATGTCTGCCATCATCTACCATGTTATTACACAGCTAGTATGTCTGGCCTAGGTGTGACAGAAAACAGAGGAAACACATAGCAATGGGATTGGTAAGAAGACCCCAAATTGACTTCCCAAGTGAGGAACTACAACAAAATACTTTTTTCTATTTCCATATACTATACTACTGAGAATTTCTCTCTAATTTACTACCCAAATGTTACCTTGCAGGCTATGTCAACTAATCTCAGTCTGAGAGAGAGGTTCTCTGGGAGTTTAGTGCCAATCACCAACAGAGTATCCAACAGCTGGGCAAGGACTTGATGGGATTCTGTAAAGACAAAACACTAGGAAAGTGATTTAGCTGAGAACATTTTAATCACAATCATTCAAACTATGGTTCATTTATAGGTACCAACAAAATAAAAATGGTAATGTAAAAAGATAAGAGGCAGGAGGAAGAGCTGTAATATCTGTGAAAGCTTGAACAGGCAAAACTGCAGCCTGCTCTGCTCAGCTTAGGCTCTTCCTATTTCAAAATACAGTACAGTCTCCATTATCCAATGTAAATGGCACCGACCCATTGTCGGTTAAGTGAAAAGTCAGATAATATGGGAAACAATACATAAACCCCTCAAACAATGCATAAACAAAGGCACAGAGTTCCCAATTTTCAAATATTGGTTATTAACAACACTATAGCATATTCTGCAGCATGATTACATACATAGTAACATAGTAGATGATGGCAGATAAAGACCCATATGGTCCATCCAGTCTGCCCAACAAGATAAACTCATAGCCAACGGTATGATGTGATACTACATATGTATACTAGAGTGCTAAGACATGATTACTGTACATGTGCTTGTTGTAAAACAAAGGGTCCTGTTTACTAAGCCGCACTAGCGTTTTTAGCATGCGCTAAATGCATGAGTCGCTCATATGTTCCTATGGGTGACTTAGCATTTAGCGCGTGCTAAAAACACTAATGCACCCTTAGCGCTGCTTGGTAAACAGGGCCCAAAGATTTTTATGTTTCAACTGTTTTATTGACACCTCAATATGGTACAGCACAATAGTAAAAGCAGTATTATAGAACGTTTCTAATGTACAGTGCATAGATCTCCCAAAATTTAACCAGGGTCAAACTTTTATTTTTTATCCCTCCACTCTTCCCCCCTCCCAGTCTTCACCCCACCCCCAGTTGTACTTCGCAGTTATAGGAGCATAGTGGTGATGTACTGGATAGGCTGTAACATGTAACCATTCATGACTCTCTGTGTATCTAAAAATCATCCATCTACTCATTATCCAATCTCCATCAAAAAGGGGACTTCTCATTAACCTAGAAATATCGAATCATGTTCATGTTCCCTGCAACGGTGACTTATTACCAGAGCCTTACCTCCACCATAACACCCTAACCCCCAAGCCTTCCAATCCCCTCCTGCGCCTACCCCCTAGCTACTCCCTCTCCTGCCCCCCTTCTACCTCCCTCCCCCCCCCCCCCTCCAGCAAGCAGCAAACGGTCCTGTCTCGCTCTCCAGCTCCAGGCTTCTTCCATTCCCCCACCACTTCACTTCGGCTTTATCAGGCATTGAGGAGCAAGCTACGCCCCCTTGGGCTAAGAGCTTGCAGATACAGCATCCAGATCTGGAGAAATTGTGCTCTACGCTTGGGCAATCGTTTTGAATCTCTTGCTTCCCAAGAGGCCAAGAGGTGCACTTGATTTCACCAGTGCCAGTAGGCCGGCTCCTCTGGAGATGTCCAATATTGCATAATGCACTTCCGAGCTACCAAACTCAGTTTCCTGCATAGTTTTATAGCGGGGGCACGTAGCGGGGCAAAGGCTCTTGGTTGATCCAGCAGAAACTGCCTATCCGTCCCTTGAATCTTATTCCCCAGTCAAATTAAAAAACCTTTTAACCGCTGCCAAAATGCAGGCACCTTGGGACATTGCCATAGGGCATGATACAATGAGCCGGGACCCCTTCCACATTTGGAACAAGCTGAACTGTCCGGCCCCATCACATGAGCCAGCTGTGCTTTAGACATGTAGCCTCGGAGGACTACTCTATATCCGCATTCTCTCAGCCTTTCATCCTGTACTAGCATACGAATACCTTTCAGTGTAGCTGCCACATCCCAAGACGCTAACGAGGACCCTATATCTTGTTCCCATTTGTGTTTAAGGTCTTCATATTGTCTCTTAGGTCGACGCCGGGCCAAGGCTGCGTACAGACCACAGACCGAATACCTGTCAACAACTCCTCAAAAAAACCTCGAATTGTTTCCCCCATCCATCCCTGGGCCCAAAGACTTTTAATAGAAATAAAAGCAATGACGTCACCGGGGGGGAGGGGGGTCTGTCGAATTTACAAGGCTGTACTGTACATAAAATGAGTCCTAGATGAAAGCTGGATCATAAAATTTGTTCCATTTAATAATAAAAACATCTCTTATATTCCGCATAGTCTTAAATATAAGTTTGACGTGGGTTACAATAAAAAACAAGGTCAGTTACCTTGGAATTGCTACTATATCCTCTATCACAGGTTTGTCAGACCAACAAGCTGAAAAGAACTATAATATTTTAGACAAATTACATTTCAAGAATAGAGCTATTTTTAGGGGCTTTCTAAAGTAGGTATAGTCTGATTCCAAAGTTATTTTTTTGGATAGTGAATTCCACGTCTTTGTCAGCAAATACGGAAAAGACGAAGCAAAAATTTTAGATAGCTTCACGCCTCTAGGACTTGGGAAAATTTCACCTTAGGCGATTCCTAGTTGATCGTTTTAATGTTTGACCTGTAATGTGAATCATCAAATCATTCTTATAAGAAGGAGCCATTCCATGAATGGTCTTAAATGTTAAGCAGCATAACTTGTAAAATAAATAAAATAGAGGCCAGAATTATATTCAAGGTTTATATTCCGCACTATCTTCATAATTCTAGATGGAGAACAAAATTATACATAATACATACATATAGACAAATATGTAATATAATCAGAGAAACTATATTAAAACAATAAGGGCACTGTTTACTAAGCTGTGCTGTAGGCATGCTAAAATTTTTAGAATGCGCTAATGCTGGAGACACCCACATATTGCTATGGGTGTCTGTAGGAGTATTTACCTGAGATCTCACCTTTGCTGGTCTTGGCCTATACAGCCATTGTTATAACAATATGGATTTTACAGCTTCTGGCCTGTATGCATCAGTAACCAGCTTTGTCAAAGGAACATTACTGCTGAGCATAGCAAGATGACTTCATCCAAGGACATGTTCTTTGTTGTTAACTAGCCCAGTTATCTCCTGGGAAGATTGGAGGAAAGAGACACACATGGCTCCAGGAGTATGTGATCAGACAGGGAGGTTTGCATGCCTTCCATAAGTTTCATGGCTAGAACAAAGGCTCGCTTCTTGACCATGAAGCTGGCTGGACATTATTATACCATCTGTGATTGGTCCACAGGTATCATCTGACCCTTGGATACCAAAAAGGTTTGGACTGAAGAGGAGAGGAGACGACCAGAAGACTTGCAGGTGGCTAGAAGGCACGAGAATAACCAGAGACTGATTTTCCTAAAGACCAGTGAACTGCAAACCTTGTAACAAATTCACAAGGTTAGCTCAGCTACAGTTTACAGCCTTACTTATGACTGTGTAATCTGTGTCCAGAATACAGATCTCGGACTTTATTCCTGGACTGAGAGACTCGCTGAGGCTTCAGCTTGCGTCTAAGAGGAGGAATCTGCTTCTTTACCATTGGAAGTCTGCCACAGACTGCAGGGTGAGATACCAGGATTTACTACCTATGGTCATGGGGATAATTAGTCCTTGGCTTTTGTCTGAGACAGATGGGTTGTATGTAATGACTTATGGTCTATGAATTTAGCTGCTAACTGTATTTTGCATAAGACATGTGAAATGAGTTCTCATAATAATCATTAGGATATCAGTATTGTGATTGGTTGTGTAATCACTCATTTAGTTAGTCCATTAGGATAATCATATTTCATTATCTATATTTTGGGTGATAATCTATTTTTTTAGCAAGTTATTTTGTATTTGGCTTTGCATTTTGCTTCAGAACTATTTATATATATATATATTTCTTTACCTAATAAATAATATATATTCCATCTGTGGCATCGTTCCTTTTTCCAGCACAGCTAGCTAGTCATTGGGCTAAAGAGGTACGCTTCCCCTAGACACGAGTCCAGAAAATAAATGCTATTTAGTAGTGTTCTCACAGCTAAGTACCTCTAGATATATATTAGGAGTTGTACTCCTGTATATAGCAAACCTACATGTCTCTAGCATTAGCGCACGCTAAAAATGCCAGCGCACCTTAGTAAACAGGGCCCTAAAATTGTCAAAACATTAAAACATATTAAAATCCATCCATAACTCATGTGAACTGAGCCAGTGTAATTGATGTAATATGCTAATACACTATAAAATTTAGGGCCTGTTTAATAAGGCTCGTTAGCGTTTTTAACCCACCTACAATTGGCATGTGCACTGTGTAAGCACCTATAAGGCTACTGTAGGCGCGTACATGGTTAACGCGCGTTGAAGACGCTAATGCACCTATAACGCGGCTTAGTAAACAGGGCCCTTAATGAGAGAATAAAATAGGCCGTGTTCTGAATTGTTTTTGAACATCCCAAATGTACGACATTACAGTAATCCAGCTTTGACAGCAAAAGTGCTTGAAGTACTAATTTAAACTTATCTTGATGTATATTTCCAGACTCTTCTAAGCTTCCACTGCTAAGTTGCCCATAGGAACATATGGGTGACTCTAGCGTTTAAAATGTTAGCATGGCTTAGTAAACAGGGCCCTAAGATTACAATCAAAAATTATTCCTAATATTTTTAGACCCATATTCAAGTCTGTATATTGCATTATCTGTTTTAGTGGATTTGGCCTCATCTAAATGCCCTCTGGCTCTATCAACAGAAATTTCTTAATTTTAAATTTAATTTGCAATTTTTATCTTTATTTTTATTAATTTTTCATTACAAAAATCTAAAATCATATAGAGGAAAGCATGTAAACTTCCATAGAAAAATATTAACAATTTTGAACTTATTTAATACTCTCAACAACTGAGAAAATAGATGGTCTTTTTTTCCAAGAAAAGTTAAATCAGCTAATATTTTGTTTAAGGTGAAATACAATATAACCAGTCAAAAATTAATGTCAATGATACAAAAATGCAAAGAATTAAATATTAAAATTCATACAAACCTAATACATATAACCCAGCATAAAACAGAAACCAATATTACACCATGCTAAAGGAATTGGGAGTCCATTTTCTAAGCCATGCTAAAAAGTGGCTGGTGCTACTTTTAGTGCGTGGGTTTTCCACGTGCTGTGGCCACATTTAGTGTAGCAGTAAAATAACCACTTTTCAATCTTTTCCATTAATAGTCATGCGCTAATTTCACAATTAGCATGTGACTATTATCACGGGAGCCCTTACCACCATTTCTTTAGTAGGTGCTAAGGGCTCCTGCGCTAATCGGGCAGAGCGTGGTAATGATCCATGCTACTCGATTACCGCAGGGCATGCCTACTGTCCACCCATAGACATGCACCAAAATATAAAAAATTATTTTTTTTAGCGCAGGATTAGTGTGCGCTGATGGACACACTACCGTGGGACACCTCAGCGCATCCCACGGCAATGCTTTTTACCGTGCGGAAGGCATGTGCTAGTACCTACTGCAGCTTACTAAAAGGTCCCTTAGCTTTTTAACTTTCATATAAAAGGGGGAAGTTATCAAGGTACATTTAAAAAGAGGGGGGGGCGGATACTTTTCATAAATATTTAATGGAAATTCTCCATATTCCTCAGGCGGCAATACCCCCTATAAATAAAATATATTTTATTCCTCAATCTAAAGATGGACAGCAAGACCTCGGAAAAGATACCGCTAATTTACAAAATATTTCAGAAATATTGGAACAATCCTCTGATATAATTATACACAGAGCTACGGTGATTGTTGCAATGGTCTTTGAACAAGATTACAATAATATTTTAAGATTATACTTCAAAAATATCAAAGCTCAATTCCATGGTATTAAGGTTTGGATCTATCCTGACGTGACAAAAATGACTCAACAAAAAAGAAAACAATTTCTTGCTTTGAAACAAAAAACTATAGAGATTGGAGCTACTTTTTTTCTAGCATACCCATACAAGTGTGTAGTGAAATTGGGTCAAACAAAATATAATTTCTTTTCGCCGGAACAACTGAAAGTGTTTCTAGAAGTTAAAACAGTGAAATAAGTTAATTCTGGAACTCACAGCCTGTATTTTATTTAAACATGAGTGCCTATTTAGGTCTAGTTTAATTTGCTTAATGCCTATATAACTTCTCTTACTCTTTTTCCCCCCAAGCAATTATTGGGGTCTAAGAAAGGTTAAATTTATTTGTATTAATGTTTGTAATTATACTCATTATCATTTTCTTAATGACAGAAATGTAAGGTAAAATTATGTATCATACCTGATAATTTTCTTTCCATTAATCATAGCTGATCAATCCATAGACTGGTGGGTTGTGTCCATCTACCAGCAGGTGGAGATAGAGAGCAAACTTTTGCCTCCCTATATGTAGTCATGTGCTGCCGGAAACTCCTCAGTATGTCGATATCAAAGCTCCATCCGCAGGACTCAGCACTTAGAGAATTACACCCACAAAGGGACACTCTGCCCAGCTCACCACCGCCGAAACGGGGGAGGGGAATTAACCCAGCTCATCCCCACACAAGTGGGGGAGGGGAATCCGTCCAGCTCATCCCCGCGGAGCGGGGGAGGGACACCACACCCGCCGATGCGGGGGGATCTGGCTTATCCTGCAACCGCAACCGCGGGAGGAGCTGACTGACCCTAACACCGCCGAAGCGGGAGGGGTACAAAGCTGCCCTACAGCCGCACGAAGCGGGAGGGAGTGCCGGCAGAATTTAAATCTCAATCCAGCCCCGTAAAACGGAGGGGAGAGGAATGCAGCAGCTCACTGTAACACAAACTCGTCTCAACTCTTGAAGAATCCAAGTGAAAGAAGAACTTGAACACGAAGTCCTCCTGAAGTAACTGAAGGCTAAACTTGAACCTAAAATTCAACCAGAATATAAACAGTACAGATATCTGGGAGGGGCTATGGATTGATCAGCTATGATTAATGGAAAGAAAATTATCAGGTATGATACATAATTTTACCTTCCATATCATCAAGCTGATCAATCCATAGACTGGTGGGATGTACCGAAGCAGTACTCACCCAGGGCGG
The DNA here is from genome assembly GCF_901765095.1 of Microcaecilia unicolor. Classification (NCBI taxonomy): domain Eukaryota; kingdom Metazoa; phylum Chordata; class Amphibia; order Gymnophiona; family Siphonopidae; genus Microcaecilia; species Microcaecilia unicolor. The sequence continues at coordinate 28,527,317 of NC_044034.1, forward strand.
GACATAGAAATCCCTGACCGCAACACTGAAGCTCCAAACCGGGCCTCCGCCCGAGCAGCCACAGTCAAGCGGTAATGCCTGGCAAAGGTATGGGCCTTCCCCGCGGCCACCTAAGCCGCTGCAATGGCTTCCTTGCCCATCTTGCCACTGTAGGCTTAGAAGCCTGCAGACCCTTACGAGGACCTGTAAACAGGACAAACAGATGATCCGATTTCCGGAAATCATTGGTCACTTCCAAGTATCTGATGATGACTCGTCTCACATCCAGAAATTGAGAGCAGAGTATTCCTCTGGGTAGACCTCCCTACGAAAGGAAGGGAGACAGAGCTGCTGAATCACATGGAAGCGAAAAACAATCTTGGGCAGGAAGGAAGGCACTGTGCGAATAGTCACTCCTGCCTCAGTGAACTGCAGAAAAAGCTCTCGACATGAGAGTGCCTGGAGCTCGGAAACTCTTCTGGCTGAAGTGATAGCCACCAAAAAGACTGCTTTCAACGTCAGGTCTTTCAGAGATGCCCTCGACAAGGGTTCAAAAGGCGGCTTCTGCAATGCTCTTAGCACCAGGTTGAGATTCCACGCAGGCACCACTGAGTGCAGAGGAGGGCGCAGGTGATTAACTCCCTTGAGAAAGCGCACCACATCTGGCTGCGAAGCCAGGGAAGCACCCTTCAGGCGGCCCCTGAAGCAAGCCAGAGCCGCTACCTGAACTTTCAGGGAACTGAGCGACAGGCCTTTGTCCAGACCTTCTTGCAGGAACGCCAACACTGAAGAAATTGGAGCAGTGAAGGGAGAAAGTGAGCCTGCTTCACACCACGCTGCAAAGATACGCCAAACCCTGGCGTAAGCAGTAGAAGTAGAGCGCTTCCTCGCTCTCAGCATAGTGGCGATGACCTTGTCTGAGAAGCCCTTCTTTCTCAGACGCTGCCGCTCAATAGCCAGGCCGTAAGACCAAAGGGGGAGGGATCCTCCATCACCACGGGACCCTGATGTAACAGGCCCTGCTCCACTGGCAGCCGCAGAGGAACGCCGACTGAGAGCCTGATCAAGTCCGCATACCAGGGACGTCTGGGCCAATCCGGACCCACCAGGATTACCCTGCCGGGATGCTTTGCCACCCGGTCTAGCACCCTGCCCAACATGGGCCAGGGCGGCAACACATAGAGAAGCTCTTGTGTCGGCCACTGTTGGAGAAGAGCATCTACTCCCAGGGATCGAGGGTCCCGTCCTCTGCTGAAAAAGCGCGGCACTTGGCAATTGGCCGATGACGCCATCAGAACTAGGCTCGGCTGGCCCCAGCGCTTCGTGATGCCCAAGAACGCCTGAGCAGATAGCTGCCACTCTCCGGGCTCCAAGGTATGGCGACTGAGAAAGTCCGCCTTGACCTTCATTACTCCGGCAATGTGGGCCGCTGACAGCTGTTCCAGGTTCGCTTCCGCCCACTGGCATAGATTCATGGCCTCCTTGGCTAGAGGGGCGCTCTTGGTACCTCCCTGGCGGTTGACATAGGCCACAGCCGTGGCATTGTCCGACAGGACCCGTACAGGCTTCAACACCAGTACCGGGATGAACTCCAACAACACCAACCGAATGGCTCTGAGTTCCAGGAGGTTGATAGACCACTTGCCTCTGCAGGAGACCAGAGCCCCTGCGCTGTCCTTCCCAAGCAGTGGGCTCCCCAGCCCATCAAAGAGGCGTCTGTCGTGACGACAATCCACTCCGGGGTCACCAGAGGCATTCCTGCAGACAACTTGTCTGTCTGCGTCCACCAGCTCAGCGCCTTGCGCACTGCTGGGTCCAAGGGAAGGCGCACAGCATAATCCTCCGACATCGGAGTCCAGCGCAGCAGCAGAGATTGTTGTAGTGGTCTCATATGAGCCCTGGCCCAGGGCACTACTTCCATCGTGGCCGTCATAGAGCCCAACAGCTGCACGTAGTCCAAGCCCGAATAGGAGAGGCTACTAGGAACTAGTCCACCTGAGCCTGAAACTTGACAATCCGATTGTCTGGCAGGAACACTCTGCCCACTTGGGTGTCGAATCGAACTCCCAGATACTCCAGGGACTGAGTCGGGCGCAGCTGGCTTTACTCCCAGTTGATGATCCACCCCAGGGAGCTCAAAAGAGCAACCACCCGGTTCACAGCTTTGCCGCACTCTGCATAAGAGGGGGCTTGGATCAACCAGTCGTCCAGATAAGGATGGACTTGAACTCCTTCCTTCCTCAGGAAGGCCGCGATGACCACCATTACTTTGGAGAAGGCCCGCGGAGCAGTAGCCAACCCGAACGGGAGGGCTCTGAACTGGAAGTGTCGGCCCAGTACTGCAAAACGCAGAAAGCGTTGATGAGGAGGCCAGATGGGAATATGCAAGTACGCTTCCTTGATGTCCAAGGATGCCAGGAACTCTCCTGCCTTCACTGCCGCTATAACAGAGCGGAGGGTCTCCATGCGAAAGTGCCGAACTTTCAAGGCCCAATTGACCCCTTTGAGGTCGAGGATAGGCCGTACAGAACCTCCTTTCTTTGGTATCCCAAAGAAAAAGGAGTAACATCCCTTGCCAAGCAGATTTTCTGGCACCGGAACGACCGCCCCCAGGCGGATCAGATTGTTCAAGGTCTGCTGCACTACCACAGCTTTGACCGGAGACTTGCAGGGAGAGAGTACAAACCCGTCTTTTAAGGGTCGGCAGAACTCTAGCTTGTAGCCGTCTCTGATGACTTCCAGCACCCAAGCGTCTGAAGTTATTGTGGTCCACTCGCCCATAAACGAGGACAGCCTTCCTCCAATCTGCACTGGGGCGTGGACCAAGGCCCCGTCATTGGGTACGAGACCCTGGGGAGGACCGGAGGAAGCACCTCCGGGACGGCGATCTCTGCGAAAAAAAATGCTGCTTGGGGGAGAAGTTCCTCTTGAAGGAAGAGGGGGCAGAGGAGCCCGACCTGCCCGGGCGGTACCGACGGGCTTCCTGAAACCGTCCTCTGGAGGGTACCAGGGCGGAGTACTAGCCCGAACCCTGACCTCTGGTAACTTCTTGCCCTTAGACGTGCCGAGATCGGTCACGATTTTGTCCAGCTCGACCCCAAAGAGCAGCTTGCCTTTAAAAGGCAATCTAGCCAGGCGGGATTTAGAGGCGTGGTCAGCAGACCAATGTTTCAGCCAAAGCCACCGCCGCGCAGAGATTGTCTGAGCCATGCCTTTCGCTGAGGCCCTCAAGACATCATACAGCAAGTCTGCCAAATAGGCTAAGCCCGATTCCAGGGCCGGCCAATCAGCCCTCAAAGAAAGATCCGAGGGGAAAGCCCGCTGCACCATAATCAGGCACGCCCTGGCCACATAGGAGCCACAAATTGAGGCCTGCAAACTTAAAGCAGCTGTCTCAAAGGACGACCTTAAGGCCGCCTCCAATCTTCTGTCTTGGGCGTCCTTTAGGGCCGTGCCACCTTCCACCGGCAACGCCGTTTTCTTAGTCACCGCAGTGATTAAAGAATCCACAGTAGGCCACAGATAGGCCTCACGTTCCCTTTCAGTCAAAGGATAGAGGCAGGACATAGCCCTAGCCACTTTAAGGCTCGCTTCCGGGACATCCCATTGAGCCGCAATTAAGGTGTGCATGGCACCATGCACGTGGAAGGTTCTAGGCGGGCGCTTCGTCCCCAGCATAATGGCAGAGCCAACAGGGGCTGAGGGAGAGACGTCCTCCGGAGAGGAAATCTTCAAAGTGTCCATGGCCTGTACCAACAGGTTGGACAAATCCTCTGAGCTAAAAAGCCGCGCTGCAGAGGGGTCATCCGCTCCATCCGAGCGGGGATCCGTCTCCTCCAAGGAATCCGCAAAGGACCGTTGGGAGACCTCAGATACGCTGCCCTCATCTACATCGGAGGAGACAAGTCCTCCAAGGCCTGGGAATCAACCCGAGGGCGTTTACCTCTGGGAACCTCAACCTCTTTACCAGACGAGGGAGCAGGGGCAGCGTTTTGCATAAGGAAGGCCTGATGCAGCAGCAAAACAAACTCGGGGGAGAAACCCCCCAGACTGTGTACTTCCGCAGCCTGGGCAACAGCCCTAGACGCACCCTCAACCGGCGCTGTAAGAGCGGGGAGGAGAGACATGCTGCGCATCCAAAATGGCGTCCGGCGCGACACTCCGCGAAGGAGCCGCGCGGGAAGAACAGCGCTTAACTTTAGCCGCTTTTGTGCCGTCGCCCAAATTAAGGGCGTTCATGGCATTAATGTCTCCAACCTCAAGGGCGGCCCAAGAAGAAGCCGTCCGAGCCGTGTGGCCGGCCAAGATGGCGGAGGCGAGGAGCGGGGGATGGGCGTTTATGGCGGGAAAAATCGCCACGCTGGAGGAAGGACCGGGACATTCATCGGCCACGAACTGTCACCCACAAGGGCGAATCAGGCTTTAAGACCCCCGCATCCCCTCTAGAAGCGCCCAAGCGATCCGGGGAGCGACTCTTTACGCCCTCGCCCTCCGACGCCATATGCCACGTGGAGATAAATCGGGGAACCCCCTGCCCGCTATAAAAAGGTAAAAATTACCTGCTGTCCGCTCCGAGCTGTAACGACCTGGTGTCCCAGTGAGTAGCTGCAATAAATGTTTAAATAAACGTCGAAATAAACGCCTTTAAGGACGTTCAAATTTTTTTTTTTTTTACGGAGCCAGCGGGAGGGGGGAGAAAAGGAGGGACCTGGCACCACCAGGTTTGCACTTGCTCAAAAGAGCCCTCAACCCCAGGCACTCAACAAAACCTAAGAATTAGGCTTGGAGGCCTAGCCAGAGCTGCTGCTGTGTGTGACCACCACCTGCTGAGATAGAGAACATACTGAGGAGTTTCCGGCAGCACATGACCACATATAGGGAGGCAAAAGTTTGCTCTCTATCTCCACCTGCTGGTAGATGGACACAACCCACCAGTCTATGGATTTGATCAGCTTGATGATATGGAAATTTCTATTTTAAATGAGAATGTTACAAATTCTTGAAATTATATATTTCTTTACCTGTATTGCTTTAACAAGGTATCCTTGTGAATATAATTAAAATTATAATAAAATAAATAAAAAAAAAAAAAGAGGGGGGGGGGGGGGGGCTATTACTGCACCTTGATTTATCATGAAACTTACCAACCAGCAGTTTCTCACGTTGCTGACTAAAATGGTAAAAGTATAACACTGCTTGCAAGCCACCTCACAATAAGTATTATTGTTCCACCCTGGAGTATCAGGCTGTCAAGTTGCAACCCTATGGTAGTGTGGTCTCTTTAAATGGTTAGCACCTTCTCTTCAGCAGAAAGTCCCTCTTGGGCTCCCCTTCCCATCAAGCCCCCCAGCCCCCCCCCACCCTAAACTCTAAGGGCCACCCAGTGTCCAACCTCCACATAAGCAATAGTCCCCTCCCTAAGAAGTAATCCCCCGTCTCCACAGGGCCTACCGTACAGTAAATCTTGGTTTCTAGTGGTGTGAGCAGGATCAATTCCCGCGCACCTACCCTTGTTGGCACCTTCTTCCAAACATGGCACTGGCAAACCCTAATGGTAGTCTGTAGGGTTATTTTGCTGGTGATATTATGGCATGTGATTTACATCACAAGTTGCAGTATAGTATTTACATAGTAATGAGCTGCGTTACATGCATTTGCAAATTTTGCATCTCATTACTACTTATCGTTGTGTTAGGGCATATTATTTGCCCTTTAATACAGGTTCACTTCCCCCCACAAATGCTATGAATAAAGTTTACAGCCATTCTTTAAAATAAAAAAAGACTACTCCATATAATGAGTTCCAGATTTTGCTGGCCTCTATATAGTTTCAAGAGACAAGGCAGAACTCAGCACTATTCATTCATTCAAAACATCAATGAATCTTAAAAATGAAACTATGGAAATGAATAGTGTAAATCACCTGAATTTGTCAAAATTGATTTTGACAGGTGACACGCCCACTTCCAGGTGTTCAGCCAAGGAGAGAACATGCCTAAGCCACGTCCACTCCCCTGTCCCCTTTGATGATGTCACTGTCTAAGCCATGCTCACTCCCCTCCCCCTTTGATGACATCACCAGATATGACGTTTTGGCGGCTAGTAGCAGGAAGTGACGTGATGAATATGGTAATGGCCACCATCTTGAATAAGGGGTGTGGCTGTGACATCATGTCCTGTTACATCATCAAAAGGGTGGGACTATACAAAATGAGTGGGGGTTAGGGGCAGGGAATGACAAGGGCGTGGCTATGTAAGGCGTGGGGCTCAGGTGGGTCAAGATTGATGTCCAGTGACATCATCCAAGGGGCAGGGAGTGGATGTGGCTTGGGCAGTGAAATCATTCAAGGGGCAGGAAGTGGGCATGTCTCAGGAATGTCCTCACTTCTGATTGGCTGACAATTCGGAAGTGGGCATCACCTCTCAAAATCAATTAATTTTGACAAATGCAGGCAAGGTACACTACTGCCATGGCCTGTATAAATTCTGTAGTGTGAGGTGTCTTCTTAGGATCCCAACGGAGTGACAGAGAGCTTTGTGCAGGGCTACTTCTATTATTAGCCACCTGTGAAGATCAGATGAGGTAGTACATGGCAACCTGCATATCTGCAATATAGCAATTGCCTTGGCCACCACTGTTCTCAGCTACTCCACTTCCTAACTACAGCCCCAGTCCACCCAACAGACACCACTATTCCCCAAACCCAGGTATGTTAGAAAAGCACAATAAGATTAGCTTTATCTTTGAGAAGTCTTGAGCTGACATGGTTCAAAGCAAGTAAACACAACTCAATTGGGGAGAGGCGGATATTACTAATAGCCAATCAAATAACAGGTACTGAAGAAAAGTCTGTTCATTTTGCATTACTCATTATGAAACTTGGGAAACAGGTAGGCTGGATTTGAACTCTATAGCCTTTCAGTGCTTATGAACTACTAAGCATTTCAAGGTGCAACATGGGATTAGGCTAAAACCAAAACATACTTTCATTTTGAAGCGTGTTGATTACATCATCAATAATAGAGTCTGGTACAAATCCTTCTGTTCTTGATAACAAACCAGCAACGATGCAATTTTCAGTCTCACTGAAGCATTCATTCTCCTAAAACAGACAAACAATATCTGAGCTGTACTTCAGCCTAGGGTTATACAGAATACTTACATAAAGCCTAACTGTTTAGATTACTGTGGTACTTTAGAAAATGCAGCCACTTTGGGAGCAAATAAGAACATAAGAATAGCCACAGTGGGTCAGACCAATGGTCCATCTAGCCCAGTATTCTGCTTCCAACAGTGGCCAATTCAAGTCATTAAGTACCTGACAATACCAATAGTAGTGACAATCCCTATGGACTTTTCCTCCAGGAACTTGGTCAAACCTTTTTAAACCCAAATTCACTAACCACCAATACCACATCTTCTGGCAACAAGTTCCAGAGCTTAACTATTCTTCGAGTGAAAAAATATTTGCTCCTGTTCGTTTTAAAATTTTACCATGCAACTTCCTTGAGCATCCCCTAGTCTTTGTACTTTATGAAAGTGTAAAAAAAAAAAATAAATTTACATTTACTGTTCTACACTACTCAGGATTTAGTGATTTCTATCATATCCCCCTCAGCTGTCTCTTTCCAAGCTGAAGAGTCCTAACCTCTTAAAGCCTTCCTTGTATGAGAGGAGTTTCATCCCCATAATCATTTAGGTCACCCTTCTTTGAACCTTTTTAATTCTGCTATATCTTTTTTAAGGTACAGCGACCAGAATTGCACATAATACTGAAGGTGTGGTCGCACCATGGAACCTGCAACTTTATCTGTAGAATCTTAAGGGAATATTCTATATTTTAAATTGTGAAGTACATCCCACTTTAGCAACTGTTAATCATTCTAAACGCAGATGGAGGCAACATACACACTGAAGTGATCCCTTATAGAATACCAACTACCATAGATACTAGCATTTTATAAAGAGTAGAGAGCTACTTTTCTTTATAAAATCGGGCCTAGATAAGCTCCTTACCCTCTATGCTTTGCGCCCTGTTATAAAATTACCCACCATGAGGGTCACCTAAACACCTATCTGTAGCCTATTTATAAGATACTACATATATGCCTATGCGTCTTTATAGACCATCAGCTCCAATCTGTAGAAAATGTGCCTAAAATGAAGCTGTGGAAAGGCATTTTATGCATGTACTAGCCGTTGAGCCCGTGAAAACGGGCTGCTTTTGGAATGGGGGGGGGGGGGTTCCGAGCCCACCCCCCCCCCCCGGTCGCCGCCGCCGCCCCTCCACCCGGCTCCGAGCTAGCACTGTAACGTACATCAGCACACAGCAGCAGGCACATCAGCAAAGCTGCCGTTGGGGCGGGCTTCCTTCTCTGCCCTGTGTCCTGCCCTCGTGTGACGTAACGTCGGCGAGGGCGGGACAAAGGCAGAGAAGGAAGCCGACGGCAGCTTTGCTGATGTGCCTGCTGCTAGCGTGCTGAAGAGAAGACTAGACGATTTAATATAAAAAGTTTATTTACAATGTACTGATACCTTTTATGAGGTATGCAGGAAGCATGTTCAGACAAAGCAGTCAGAGAATGCTTAAAGGCACCGATCTCTCATTGGTCTTATATAGCTTCTTTGGCATCTGAATCTACAACATCCCTGTGCAAGTCTCTGAATACCACAAACTGTTAATTCATGTGCAGAACATCTGCTTTCTATTACCCCCCTACCTTCTATCCAACAGACTTTCTGGAGCCTGCCTCTGGCTAATGTGGGCCCCATCATGTCCCAGGAGATTTAGTGTTGAAACAGCTAGCTCTGCATGTTTTTTTTTGAAGCATTCCACTCCAATTTTTTTATGCTTTTATTCAACATTTTTATGCTTTTATTCAACATCCTCCCTCTTGAGGACTGATATTCCAGGCCTCAACACATCTGTTTCAGCTCCAGTCTGTTTCTTACCTCCTTTCTAAATCTCCTCCCCCCTTGTTTGTGGCATTCAGTTTCTGCACGCTTTTTCAATATTTTGGCTGACATATTAAAGTTCTATTTATTCTGAATTTCAGTTATCATTGTTATTTTAAAAACATCCTGGCACATCTTTGCAAACCTGCTAATACATGTTGCATTAAACAGATTCAATTGTACTAGGGTACAAAATTTATATTTCCTTTGAATATCAGACAGTGAGCTTCATCAAAGGGAAGTACACTGTCATTCTTATGTTCATATAAGAACAATTATAAGGATAATGCCCAATTGCATTAGTTAATATGGCATTAAAAATTACACAAATTAAAAGCATAACATTCATTGAATCAGTGTTACAACATTCTGCATGTAAGTGCACTTTATCGGGGGAATGTGTTCAGTTGTCATACTATTAATCAGACACCAAAATGATGTCTGTGGGTACTTGTCCATAAGCAAGGCTTGCTTATAAATAGTCTCATTTGTCAATGAAGGTTTTCATCATCTCTTACACAGGTATTATTGGGATAACAGACATGATTTTATCATTGTAGTCCCATATATTCATAGTTGGCAAGGACAAGGATGATGTCAGTCAGTGGGCACATATGATACAATCAGTCAAATTCAACATCTTGGCCACTGTAACAAGTCTATTTCATATGTGTTCATTGTCCATTAACAAACAACAACAGTCCAATACCATCATGTTTAGGGACATGATGTTTGTTTATTCTTTGTCCATTTCAATGTTATTAATTCGTCGAATATCTGCTAAATGTATCCAAGAAGTATGACCTTCCAGACGGGCAGAGGTCTGAGTAAGGGCCGTGATAGCAAAAGGCCCTACATACACAGGATCCTTCCATGTTTATGTGTAAAATTCTTTCGTAGCACTAGGTCACCTACTTTAAAAGCACAAACATCATTAGTAGTTCCTGCCTGTGATGCTACATTTGTTCGGATCATATCACTTGTCAGGTTCAACATAGGTTGTAGCTTTTGCCAGTACTGAGCTGTGCTATCAGTACTTGCTGTCTGCATCGGGAAAAAATGACGTCCTGTCTGAATTTGGAATGGGGTCAATTTAGTACGCCCATTAGGTGGGCCCTTATAACCATCAAAGCTAATGGTAACAAATCAAGCCAGGTATATGGTTACCTGCTGTTTCCTTGTTTAAAGCCTTCAGTAATACTCTCAATTTAGTTTTTAAAATACCATTGTAGCGTTCCACCAAACCATTGGAGGTGGGGCGATTACACTGATACCTTTCTGTGTGTTAAACCCATAATCGTTTCCATTTCTTTCAAAACACTGTTATTAAAATGTGTCCCGTTATCAGAAATTATTCTAGATGGACATCCATGCCTTGGCATAATATGAGTTACCAGGCATTGTACCACTTCATGTGCTGTCTCCCTTTTACATGGAAATGCTTCTACCCACCTTGAAAAAGCATCCACCCAAACTAACAAATACCTTTTTCCCTGCACTGGAACAATCATATCGGTAAAATCAATATACCATTCTTTTGCTGGGCCTTCTGGTATTGGAAGTGTCCCAGGCGATATTTTAGGACCTCGTTTAGGTATGTTAATATTACATACCATGCAATTCTGCACAACCTGTTGAATCAAGTTATCAATTTTTAAAGTCCAAAATCTTTGCACAAACTGTTGCCTCATTGTTTCTTTATTCCAATGCATGGTTGCATGCCAACCAGCCAATACCTTAATCGCCTGGCTCATTGGCATACAAGGTAATCCTTCTTCTGCATTAAACCATAATCACTTCCCAATTTCATACATCCTCTCTTCAAACCATTTTTCACTTTCCTGTCCCTCTGGCTGCCACATTTCAATCTTATCTACATTCGTAAGTGGCCCTTCCTGTGTCTGTCTAGTATTATACAAAATTCTTTTCACTTTGCTTAACCACCTCCGTTGCTGCTGCATCAGCCATTGCATTACCTAGTGCCTCAAAGGTTGGCTTTTCAGTGGGGCCGGGGTCCACACAACTGCAGTTTTTCTACCTTCACGTTCCCTTCTTGCCAAATTTCAAACAGCATTTCCAATATGTGTTACTGTTGTAAATTTTTACCTGCACTGTTATACATCCCCTCTACGCTGCCATTTTAATATATGATACTGTAGTGACTTGCAACATAACCACTATCCAGTATATATAGTGACATTTTGAGTCATATCAGTGTGTTGTAAGGCCGTAATAACGGCTAAAAGTTCAGCCTGAGTGTGCAGTCTGATCAGGAGGGGTTTTTATTGTACTTGCATTATCTTTCTTAGATTCTCATCTACCTGCACGCAGCAAAGCCTGCAACAGTCCTTTCACAAGCTCCATCTGTAACCATATTAACCCATCAGATAAGGGTTCAAAAGTAAGACAGTGAAATGTAGGATATTCTATAGTATCGACTCTCACCTCTTGATCGACAGGAAAAAGCAGATCTATCTTATTTCTCTGTTCTTTAGTTAATGGTATTATCTTATATCTTGTCCTACAAGTACTGCTTGATATTTTCCAAATCTAGTGGCTGTCAATGCCGTTTGGCTAGGGCTCAACAGCGTTTTAATCGTGTGGTTGGTATGTATTACAATAGGAACAAAAGGCATTTGTTGCTCTCCATTTACCTACTGCAGCCACTATAGCTGTCAGTAACTTTGGTATTTCTTTCATTCCTTTTTCCACATGATTAAAAGAGCCTGACAAAAAAGCTACTGGTGCATTTACTTCATTGTTTTGATTAATCATAGCTGCCCAACTATTTCCCATGTCTTTTACCCACAAATGCACAGGTGATTGGATATCTATTACTGCTAACGGTCCTGGAGATAATAAATCCCTCACAATCTTAGCCAGCACTATTTTATCCTGTTCTTCCAATACAATTAGTGTATTCTTTGGTGTGGCTGCGGGCAGTTTCAAATGTTTTATACAGTCTCATTACTTTTGTGTATAATTTGGTATCCATTGTCTGCAGTAATTTAACATTCCCAAAACAGCACGTACTGGGTAACTGTTTGCTGGTACCGGGTTTCATTTAAAATAGATATAACTTCAGGTATAATGACCTTATGTTCTGCTGAACATTTTGTCCTAAAAAGGTGACAGTAGATTGGGCTATAACACATTTTTCCTTGTTACATTTATATCCTAACTCTCCTAATAACAAAAATAATTTGTAGTCCAATCTAGCATTCTGCTTCAGTCTCAGCAGACAGTAGAATATCATCTACATAGACAACAATGACACCGTGTCAGGCAATTGACTCCTGAAATCCTTTAAATCCATCATTAGTTGTTTGGAGAATACCGATGGACTATCAGTAAAGCCTTGAGGCATCCTAGTCCACCTGTATGCCTCATTCTGTACTATAAATGACGTCAAATCCCTAGACTCTGGATGAAGAGGTATTGAAAAGAATGCATTAGACAAGTCAATACACAGTGTTATATGCATATATATTCTGAGTGTGCAAAGTGTAGCAGGATTTGCACAAATGGAAATTGATTTTTGGTAACCTCATTTAGCTCTCTTAAATCATGTACTATCCTTACATTGTTTTCACCCCTTTCGGGACAGGAAACAATGGGGTATTATACGGGGATACTGAAGGTTCAATAATACCACATTTCAATAATTTATCAATGTGCTCCCGGGTTTTTGGATACTAATTTAGGTCGTATGGGGTAAGGGTCTTGCTTCGGCCCCTTTGCCCCTTCTATTAATTCTATCTTATGGGTTTTGCATTTATGGCTAGTCCATATGGTGAATCACTTGTACTCCAAATATGTTGTGGTAATTCTTCCATACCCCTTACTTTATTTTCATTATTCAACTGTTGAACCATGGTGAGCAAACTTGGTATTCTTATTTTCCAAAATCTAAACACAATCCTAATTGAGGACAATAAGTCTCTACCACACAATTTACTGGGCAATCAGGTGCCACTAAAAAGGGTACCACAGCCTCCCTTGAACCGTGCGGTTGGCATTCCAAGCGCACCAGAGTGGGTTCTGTTAGCCTTTTTCTTTGTTCTATCCCGTAAATCCCACTGTTGTTCTATACGGATTTGAAAGTTAACTCCCTGTGGTTTGCACACAACACAGACGGTACTCGCCCCTGTATCTATCAAAAATCTCACAGGAGTTCCATATTTGCCAATTGTCAATGTAATAAGGGTTCCCTTGTGTCTAATCTGAAAATCATTCCCTCCTCCTGACACTGGTCTGCTTCCAGTCAATAGCATTGGTCTGGAATATTCTGCCAAGTTGGAAAAGCATTTACAGTGCCTTGTCTCTGTACCTGCAGCCCCTGGTCCCCTGTGATTGCATCACCGGCTGCTGTATTGCAGTCCTGCGGGGCACTCACAGGCATCCCTACTACTTGTGGCATTAATCCTTGCTGCGTCTGCATTTGTACTTGGGGCATTCCTGCATTCTGATAACATTCTGAAGCATAGTAACCATATTGCTGACAAATCATATTGTTCAGATGTTTATTAAGATTTTAAATCACCTCTTCTATTAACCTACACACAGAACTAGCTAGGACTGTGACTAATTCAAGACAGATGATCTCTTAACACTGCAGGAATCTCACTTAAAAAAGATGTCAAACAAAGTTAAATTGCAAAGACATTCCACATAGAGAACTAGAAACAGAATAACACATATTTTAAAATAAACAGAGATCAGAATTCCCTATAAGACAAAGAACTTATTTAAATCTAATCTAAAAACAATCTTTAAAAGGAACAAAAAAAATTTCAGTTCTTCCTGACCTTTTAACCTGTAAAGCCAGACACCCGACTGAAATCAAAAACAGATGACATTCCTCAACCTTCAGGCTGAACAAAAGGTTGCTTTTCCCGCTCTTGCTGTATTTTTCAAACGATCCATACTGAGACAGCTCAAAAAAGAATCTTTTGCATCATACCATTTCTCATGTATTTTTTCAATCTGTTTTTTTTCTAATGGGAATAATTCTATGACATGCTGCAAAGGGGAGCATTTTTGAACATATCTAAATCTAAATACATAGCATATACAGGGGGCTGTTCTTTTCTTATCTGCCCCTTTCCCTTCATTTTTATGTTTCAAAGTTTTATTGATGATGCCACAGATTAATACAGTTCTTTGATTAAATACATAACAGTTTTAACTTTGTCAGTCATATGTACATTAATTCCGCGGTCATTATCATCAAATTGATTTACAGTTTTCTTCCCAATTCCCCCCCCTCCCCCCCTTAATACTGTCTGTAACCTATTCCTTATATCAAATAGAGTAATAAACATCAATAAACATTGTCCGCTATCTGCACTTTCCAAAATAATAACTTGTATTGAGTTGCTGTTAACCCCTTATCTAATATCTCCCTCCCTTCCATCCCCGTCCCCCTCCCCCCCTTTATCATGAAATATTCCACCTTCACTTCATGAGCCATTCAGTTGCTTCACCCACTCACCCTGTGTTACAGTGTTGGTTAAGGTGCTCTGCCTTATATTGTGTTATTGAACTCTATTTGCCATTATCCTCTCCCACCTTATGATCCCCTATGTGGAAAATTTATTTAATATTGCACTTCTCGCTTTATGGGATATACTTTGTATATACTTGGTCCAGATGGAGATAAACTTCTTTCTTTTCTTGGAAGTGCCCTGGGCTTCCCTGGCCTCCCATAACATCAATTCATGAAACCTATTTCTCCAATGCCAGAAGGAGGGCGGCACCTCCTGCATCCAATGTCTAAGTATGCATTTTTTCCCCACGGCATAAGCCCTGCATATCAATTGTTCCAAATTCCTATCCGAAATCCCGTAGGCTGTCCTTCTATTTAAAAGTGCTCCTCTCCAGGATGGGAGTATTTTTGATCAATGATACTCTCAAGGTATTATGCACCGCCCTCCAAAATATTTTTACTCTATCGCACCTCCAAAATGCATGCAAAAAGGTATTCCGTCCTCTGTTGCATTTGGAACATTGGGCATCGGGTGTCCACCCCGCTCTCGCTGCTTGTGTTTGTGTCATGTACCCCCTGTGTATTATTCTGTATTGACTCTCCTGCAGCTCCGCCCCCCCCCACCTGTTTTGGGATATCTATGATCAGTTTCGTAAAATTTACTCCTTTCAATTCATATCCCAAGTCTTTACTCCAGGCTTCAGTAAGTGCTTCATAATTGCGAGGTGGGCAAAGCGACAGAAGCGCCTTATGTAAACTAGATATGGAAACCTGATCGTATGCATCCCCCTTTAAAAATTCCCTAAGCTTTTGACCCATTTTTGTACCCAGAGCCTCTTGATCTAAGCTATACCAGTAGTGGTGTAATTGTCTATAAGTGTAGTGATCCTTGTTTGTTAGGGATAACCTCTGCTGTAGATCTTGGAATGTATACAACCTTCCATCCGCATTGGTTAAGTGTTCCACTAAAGTGATTCCCATTTCTGCCCAGTTTTTAATGGTCCCTACTTCCATTCCAGGTTGAAAGTCCCCATTCCCTTGAAGAGGTAACTGATCACTGACATTTGGATTATGATTCCAAGCCATCATTAGGATACGCCAGATCTGTCTTAAAGGTTGTAATAAAATACTGTTCTTACATACAGACGGTAAACTAGTTGACTTAGCCTGCAGAAGAAAATTCATATGCCAAGGCCTATACAGTGCCCTCTCCCACCCAATAGGGGTATACTGATTTGTGCCTAGCACCCAGTCTCTGAGATGTCTCAGTAAGCAGGCCTGGTTATATCTTTGAATATTGGGTAATCCCAAGCCTCCTTGTGTCCAATTATCATAAAGATATTCTAAACGTAATTTGGACTTCTTCCCATCCCAAAGGAATTTCCTGCAAATCCTATTTAACTTTCGTATATCTCTTCTTAATAAGTGTATTGGTATGGCTTGTAAGATGTAGAGCCATCTAGGGAAGATGAACATTTTAAACATATTAATTCTCCCAGTAAGTGATAGGGGCAGATGGCTCCACCGCTCAAGAGAGTGTCTTGTATCCTGTAGCAGTTTCTCTATATTCAGGTGATACAACTTTGAGGTGTCCATGGACAAACTGCACTCCTAAATAACGAAAGGACCCATCTGCCCATCTCAAGGGAACACGGCCTTGCCACTCTCCTCGCGCTTCTCCCCACCCAGCAATGCTTCTGATTTTTCTCCAAATTTAACTTAAAACCTGAGAAATCCCCATATTCTACCATACATTCTAATAAAGCTGCCAATGATGTACTTGGATTAGTCAGATGAGCTAATAGGTCGTCTGCAAATGCTGCGATCTTGAACGTTTCTGCGCCCACCGCCACTCCCCTTCACATCAGGCTCCCTTGAATATCTCTGATCAAGGGATCTAATGTTAATACGAATAGCAACGGTGACCAGTGGACAGCCTTGTCTAGTTCCCCGATATACGAGAAAGGGGCAGATAGTATTCCATTAACCCACATTTGGGCCTGTGGAAGATAGTATAACGCCCGTATTGCCTCCTGAAAAAACCCGCTTATTCCATATGCTTCTAACGTCCCAAACAAAAAATCCCACACCACTCTATCAAATGCCTTTTCGGCATCAAAGCTGACTAACACGGATGGTATGGCCTGGTTAGATACTACCTCCAACGTTGTAAGTATTTTCCTGATATTCTTGGTAATACTTCTGCCCTGCACAAAACCCACTTGCGATTCCTCAACAATATCTGGCAATATACGGGCTAATCGGTTGGCTAAGACTTTAGCGTATAATTTGGCCTCATAATTAAGAAGCGAAATCGGCCTATAGGATTCTGGTTTCTTCGTATCGCGTCCCGGCTTCGGTATTACTATAATTTGTGCTAGTCGTAAGGAGGGAGGCATTCGTTGATCCTGCACTATGGTATTAAACATATCTGTGAGTGGTGGTGCCACCTCCTCCCTCAGCATTTTATAGAATTCCCCTCTATATCCATCTGGGCCTGGGGCCTTCCCCAAAGGACCCTGCTGTATTGCCCACGCTACTTCGTCATTTGTTATGGGGGCATTTAACATAGCCAGACCGTCCGGGTCCACTCGGACGTTGTCTTGTCTACTGAAGTATATCTCGCTATCTAACGGGGGTGGATCAGGGGGCGAGTATAAATGCCGTGTAATAGTCTACCAGGATTTTATTGATTTGAACATCCGTATTCTCTAATACCCCACTAGGAGAATACAAGGCGTCTATTTTTGAGGGCCCTTGCCTAGATTTTGACAACCTTGCGAGCATCCTACTATTTTTGTGGCATATTTGTATAGTTGGTATCTGTAATAAGCATAATTTTTTTGGGCCTTTTGATGAATCCCTTCATTTAGGGCCTGCTGCAATTCTAAAAGTTGGGCTTTAAGTTGCAAACTATGATGTCGCCCATATGCTTTCCGCATCTTGTACTTCTTTTTCTAATCTAAACAACTCCTTCTCCCGTACCCTTTTTTTGATGATTCGTGTATGCTATAATCTCTCCCCGTAGTACGGCTTTAGCTGTATCCCAGTATAAAATTGGGTTGTCCCTATGCTCCTGGTTAGTTTCTTGAAAATACTTATACTTCTGTGTTATGTAGTTTAGAAATGTTCTGTCAGTGTACAGCCGAGTAGGGAATCTCCATTGAAATTGTCCTGGTGCGGGCTCGGGTGGCTCCAGTACTGCAGTTACCATCGCGTGATCAGATATTTTTATGGGACCTATGTCTGTCTCCCGCAGCCTTGTAAATAAATTGCGTGAAAGGAATATGTAGTCAATTCGTGACATGGTGGCATGTGCGCGGGACAAATGGGTAAAATCCCGTTCTAATGGGTGCAGAGTCCGCCACACATCCACCAAGTCTAGGACCTCACTTAACATATTTATACCTCTCGAATCCGACCCCGACCCCCTCTTCTCCCCATGTGATCTATCCAACCTAGGATCAGCCACTGCATTAAAGTCTCCCCCTACTAGCATGGGAATTCCATCAAAGCCTGTTAGGTGTTGCAGGAGTTTTTTGTAAAAAGTTTTATTATACGTGTTGAGGGCATATACATTGCACAACACTACTGTTTGTCGTTCTATTGTTAAGTGTACAAGTACATATCTGCCCTCCGCATCTGCAACAATCTTATGAGTATGGACTTGAATCCCTTTTTTGATTAATATTATAACTCCTGCTTTTTTGGCTTGCGCCGGGGATTCGTAGTAATCTCCAACCCACCACCTACGTAATTTCTCATGTTCTTTCGCGTTCAAATGCGTCTCTTGAAGGAAAGCTATGTCTACTTTTTGTTTGTGTAATGCTTGGAGTATCTTTTGTCTCTTAATCGGCGAGGAGATGCCACCCACGTTCCAGGTCACCATCTTAAGTGCCATTACGTGAACTCATTGTTCAGATTATACACCAAATGGAGACCTGCACGTATTGAGCGATGGGGGCATCCCAGCCAATACCCCCCCTCGCTGTCCTTTTAGTATCTCTCTATATCGTGAAGTTCCCAATGTGGCTCTTAAACCAACTGTATATCCCCTGTTTCTCCAAACTGCCCATGAAGCTATAGTTCCTCAAAAAATCCTCCCCTAGCCCCACCCTTATCCCACCCAACTTCTGTCTTCCCCTACTTCTTTTGGGCACCTAAGGTGCTCAACTTCCGTGTCTCCGATCGGGGACCCCTTTTAACATGTATGTATCCAGTCTCCCCCCCTTTTGTATGCAATGGAACTTCAATGACAACATTAACAACATTAACCATTTCAAAGAAATTTAACTCAATTTCAACAGAAGCAAGTATCAACTCTTTGACCACCCTGTTCGCCATTATTCAAGTTTTCCTCTCACCAACAAAGTCTACTTGTCTGTGGAAGGACTCGGTCTGTCTTTCTCCAGCTGATCCACAAACGCTTGAGCTGCCTCCACTGTTTCATAAAACTTCACCACACCATTATGTTGAATGCGTAGTTTCGCTGGGTATAATAGACCAAAACGGATTTGTAGTTTATGCAGTCTTCCACAGACCTGCGAATACTGTTTGCGCAAAAGAGAGACTTTAGTAGAATAGTCTTGAAAGCATAGTATTTATGACCCTCTAGCTCGGAGTGTGCTCCTTTCCTAAGAGCAGTGAGTAGCGCCATTTTATGTTGGTAGTGGAGCATACGCAGGATAACCACTCTCGGTCGGTCGTTGGGCATCTCCTGGGTCCTAAACGATGTGCTCGTTCTATTCTTAGGGGTCCAGTTGTATTTTCATTGTGCAACATCTTAGCAAGCCAGGACTCCAGATATTCTCTCAGATCCCCCTCTTTTATTGATTCTGGTATTCCTACCAGTCTGAGGTTATTTCCGTCGAGAGCGGTTCTCCAATCATCCACTTTATCTTCCAAGGCTGCTACTTTTTTAGTAAGTCCTTCTATTGCCGTGGAGGATTCTTGTGCTGATGTTTCCCACTTCTCCCAGTCTCTGCTGGACCTCCTGGAAGTCTTTTGTGAATGTAGTGAACCGTTGATCCATGCCATCCAACTTGTCCATTATTTGTTGAAGTTGGTGATTTAGAGTGTCCTCCACCGCTAGCTTAACTTCCGCCACTATTCCGAAGCCCAGGCGGAACTCACCGATGGTGACGACGGGGAATTTTTCTCCGCCATCTTTGAGCCTCCTCCTTTAGATTTTTCCGGCTCTTTTTTGGACCCTCGGGTCGCCATGCACAATATAATAAATGAGTGCTTTTAAAATTTTACTGTCTTTAAATCCGAATAGCTTCCCAGGCACTCTTTTGTCCTCTATATGGTAGAAAACTAATTCTGCTCCACTATTTCAGCCGCCCTATAAGGGCTGATGTTGTTTTTCACCTCCTACAAGTCTTTCCAAGACTGAAAGTAGAGCTGTTGAGGAAGGGTGTTCCTGTCTCTTTAAATTCCAGGCTGCTCTCTTAATTCTGCTTTATCCTGCTTTCATCGTCTTCTGTTGATCTTACTGCAGTCATTGAAGCAACTGTGCCAGCTATTGTCCTCTGGTGAATATGATTTTTAAAGTCTGTGCTACTTACATTGCGCTATGCCCTCTCCTTCCCCCTCTTCCACTGCTGTTTGCATCAGTTCCAGCTCTCTCGCTGTCTATCCTCCCGGTCACAGATCCACCATCCGTTGCCAGCACCCTCTGCCTCGATAAGGACTCACTTTTTCGGCATGTAAAACGTTGCCCGATCTGTCCCTGTGCTCCGATCCTGTAGCGGTCTGCGTTCGGGTATTCCTCTGGCTTCCGCTTCTCGCCGCGTGGTATGGGGGAAGGGAGACTCGCTATTGCCAGTTCGCGCCGCTGCGGTTTGCCGCTTGTATTGTTTCCCCTCCCAGGGAGTCGGATCGCCTTCTCTTTTCCTCCCTCGTTACCCGTCCTCTAGCTGGACCTTAATGGGGGCTGAAAACAGCTGATTTATTGGAGGTCCCGATCGCGACTTTGCGGAGCTCAATGTGCGGCGGCCATTTTGGCCGGCAGCTCCACCGGAAGTCCCTTTCCCTTTCATTTTATTCTGACTATTACAATTTCTCCTATAAAGCCACAACCTACAAAAATATACTAATGCACTTAAACAAAGAAATTATACAAAACAGAAAACTACAAAGCTAAACAAATATACATAAGTCCACAATGTAAGCTTACTCACGCGTCTTCTTATTTCTCTTTAGCAAGCTCAGGAGTCGTAGCCTGTATGTTCACGTCAGTAGGTTGATCACGTCCACTTCAGTGGTACACAGTAATCAGGCGTAAACAACGCTTGCTCTCTCAAAATCCTGTAAAAAACTTCATTAACAACAAACACTTAATTTGTTATTCGTCTCGCCTTCTCTTTTCCGTTTGCGGCCTACTCCTGGCTGGCTCGCCACTTTGAAGAGAAGACTAGACGATTTAATATAAAAAGTTTATTTACAATTGTACTGCATACCTTTTATGAGGTATGCAGGAAGCATGTTCAGACAAAGCAGTCAGAGAATGCTTAAAGGCACAGATCTCTCATTGGTCTTATATAGCTTTCTTTGGCATCTGACTATACAACATCCTGTGCAAGTCTCTGAATACCACAAAACTGTTAATCATGTGCAGAACATCTGCTTTCTATTACCCCCCTACCTTCTATCCCACAGACTTTCTGGAGCCTGCCTCTGGCTAATGTGGGCCCCATCATGTCCCAGGAGATTTAGTGTTGAAACAGCTAGCTCTGCATGTTTTTTTTGAAGCATTCCACTCCAATTTTTTTATGCTTTTATTCAACAGTGCTGATGTAAGTTCACAGTGCTCTGGCCAGATGGAGTGGCGGCGACGACTCGGGGGGAGGAGGAGCGGTTCCGACGTCTGCAGCATGACAGTAGAGACTTCCCTCTCTGCCCGCCCCCATCATCACGTATTAAAGCGGGGGCGGGGCAGAGAGGGAAGTCTCTACTGCGCATTTGCGAGCGAGTACGGTCACTCGCCGTTTATATGTTTGATACTGCTAGATTACTCCTGGGGGAATTCTGTGCAAAAATAAAGAAAACAATTCTGCACAGTTTATAATTTTCTTGTGCAGAATTCCCCTATTATAAGGGCTAGCATCTCCCCGTGGCATGAAATACCTTCACCATCACCATAGCAGTTTCCTATGCACCCACCTACAGACCTCCACCCCATTCCCATGGCAAACACACACACCTCATCCACATTTTTCCAGTCTCCCTCTTACTCTACCCACCTTTTTTCCAGCCCCCCCCCCATCTGCACGCACGCACGCACACATACACACCATCCACTTTTTTTCAGCCCCCTCCCCACCTGCACACTCATCGTTCCAGCGCGGTAAGAGGAGAAGCTGCACTGCCGCACAGGCTGCTTCCTGTTCCTTTGCTGTCCCAGGCCAAACTGCTTCTTTGAGCCTCATGACCTCCGTACAACTGCACAATTTAAAGGAATCGCCAAGGAGCAAGGTGGCAGAGGAGGAAGCAGCCCGACCTGCAGCTGTGCTGGATCACCGAGTGTGCAGGGAGGAAGGGAAGCAGGCAGAAAGCGGACTGCACAGAATTCTGCGGTCTATGAAGGTGGGAGTTGGGGAATTCTGCAGCATGGGAAAGGCAGAATTCTGCAGTCTGGCGGTGGAAGTTGGGGAATTCTACACAACACAGAATTCTGCGGTCTATGGAGGTGGGAGTTGGGGAATTCTGCAGCATGGGAAAGGCAGAATTCTGCAGTCTGGCGGTGGAAGTTGGGGAATTCTACACAAATTCTGCATTGCACAGTAGCACAGAATTCCCCCATGAGTAGTGCGTGTGTGTATATATATCTGTGGAAATGCCTTTATAAAATTACCTTCCAACTGCACCATTACTACCAGCTAATTATTGCTAAAGAATCTATAGTAAGAGGCCCAATATGTGCGCAACACTGTTTGAACAGCTAGGTTTACAAAGACATTTAGAAAATGGTTTATAGACTTTTTCCTTTAGGAGCTTATTAGCCATGTGGACTTGGGAAAGGTACCACTTATCTGTGCATGTGAACAGCAAGGAATGGGGATCTACCCTATAGGAGACTGTAGGTACTAATGATTTGGATTGGCCACTGTCAAAAACAGAATGGTATGCCTCCTGGACCTTTGGTCTGACAAATATGGGGAGTGAATAAGAATCAGATCCGCTGGATCTAAATCTCATACCATCTTAAAGGCAAAACCTTCCTAATGCTCCACATCTACTCATTAGTGACTCTCTCATAATTTTAAGCTGGCAAGATCGTGACATCTGAAAATAGATATAGGGATCCTCTGGATCAGCTCCCAAGTTGCTTAAAATTTGAGAATAGTTTGAATGCTTAACATTAAAGTCCTAATCTGCTGCCATGAAAACAGAGGCCAGCAGCATCCAAGAGGAGAAAGCCGGTTCAGACTATGATGCACAGATGTGCTGGATCTATGCTGTGGAATTGTTATAATGCTGAAAATAGCTTTCAATGCCAATGTTTAACATTTTTAAAAAGAATAAGATGTCCAAATCCAATTGATGCAGCGTTAATGAGATCTGGAGGACCTGGTTTTAACCTATGGCACAATGAGGCATATTTTCAAGGCACTTAGCCTTCCAAAGTATGCCATGTCATTTGGAGGGAAGTTCTATAATATATGTGTGTAATTGTTGTACACCATCTTGAATATCATGTCCAAGAAGAAATAATAAAAAGGTTTTATTAAAAAAAATGTGTGCACATACGCAAGTAACTGCCAAAATTCAACCAAAGTGCTATTCAGTAGATACCTGTGTAACTTACACAGCACCTAACCGCAAGGGGGTGCACACATGGATGAAGCATCAGCAGAACTCAAGTTCTTAAGTAGCTTATAGAATACTGTAAGTTTCATGAGTACCTGCAGCACTTTACAGCTGGTGGAACTGCTTGCACCTAAATAGACAGACCACTGGACTGACCCAGTATGGCTATTCTTGTGTTCTCATGTATACCCCCTTAGGCTGCTATACTATAACGTATGTGCCCTATATTTGTTTAGAGCAGTAGTTCCTAAACCTGGTCCTGGAGGCACCCCAGCCAGTTAGGTATTCAGGATAGCCACAATAAATATGGATGAGAGTTTTGCCTGCAGTGGAGGTAGTGCATGCAAATCTCTCTCATGAATATTCCTTTGTTAGATATCCTGAAATCTGACTGGCTGGGGTACCTCCAGGACCTGGTTTTGATGCAACTGGTTAGAGAGAGTACGCTCCTATCAGACACTTGATATAGAACTACCCTATTAAAGTCAACAGAAGAACTGAAATTAAAACCCAAAATCTACAGATCCTAATCGCTCCCATGAAATAAAAAACGTAGTCTTTATTGCCTGGCTCTACTGCACATGCTAGAAAACAAATCTTGTCTACAAAATCCAGTCATTTTAAATAAGATCCCTTTCCTATGGTCCTTTCCACCTTGTAATAAGTTCCAGCAGGATTCGGACAACTCCTTCCACGCTCTCCGCCTCCACCGGTACTCGGGCGAAACTGGAGGAGGTACTGCAGGGCGTCAGCGGGGGAGGTGGCCTGCACAGGTCGACGTGGAGAGCAGCCGATTTACTCGGTTTGGTCAAGCGAAGCTTCTTAGCCACGGGCACTTCGTGCACTTGTTGGTGGCGAGTGGTACAGGTTTCCACATAGCCCGGGCGCCAGGTCGCCACGGCACCTAAAAACTGTGCCATGGGAAAGCCGTTACCCCCTACCCCAGTTTGGGCCACCACGGCCAGCCTGAGCCAGGCACTGCTCGGACTTGGAGGGTTAGCTTAGCGCTGCGCGAGGCAGGCCCCAAACCGGAAAAGAAAAAGAATAGTTCTTCCGGGGCAGCCGCATTCTTAGTGATGGGGGGGGGGGGCGGGCGGGCTAGAAGGGAGCTGAAGTCAAGACTCATTGGACAGCTGAGCTGATGATGAGTCGGTTCTTCTGAAGTGGTGGCGCGTGTTTTTAGGGTAGTTTGTTGCCAACAGGTTGCGGTTTTCCCGCCCAATCGGGAGGCTTTCCGCGACCGCGGTTGCGGTGGGCGGGGTCGTGATGTTGTGGGCGGGGTGATGACGGTGGGGGCGTGGTTTTGTGTGGGAAAGCAGCCCGGCTGTACAGTTCCAGAGCCGAGTCCAGTTGTGTGCTTTCGCCTGCTTTCAGTTGCGCTATAGCAAGGGATGCTTTGATTTTACTTGTGTCTTCTGGTGCGGTTAAATAAAACTAAGGGGGGTCTTTTACCAAAGATTAGTTCGAGTTATCAGCAGCAGGGCCCATAGGAATAAAATGGGCTCTGCTGCAGATAACTCGAGCTAACATTTAGCAAAAGACCCTGTAAGGGCTTGTGTTGCTATGAAGCGCACCTCCTTACCACTACTCACTTGCCCTGTCCTTTAACCTCACCTTTTATTCCCTTACCCTTAATTGTTCTGTTTACCTGTCTTATCTAGATTGTAAGCTCTTTGAGCAGGGACTGTCTTTTTTTGTGTATGGTGTACAGCACTGCGTATGCCTTGTAGCGCTATAGAAATGATAAATAGTAGTAGTAGCAGAGTTAGATGGCGACCCTGACCCTAGCAACTAGTCGTGCCTAAAAATAACCCAACAATTTTGATATAAAAAATAGCTATATGAGGGGAGGAGGGTCCGTCTGCCCCCCGCCAAAAGGAGCCCCTAAAATGGCTCTGAAAAGAGGGATACAACAAACAAAAGCATCATATCAGAAGCTTAGCTGAAATTGGGTGGCGGAGCAGGTGGGGGGAAGAGGGGTTGGTGGTTGGGAGGCTAGGATAGGGGAGGACAGACTTATACGGTCTGTACCAGAGCCGGTAATGGGAGGCGGGACTGGTGGTTGGGAGGCGGGAAATACTGCTGGGCAGACTTATACGGTCTGTGCCCTGAAAGACAGGTACAAATTCAAGATATGAGTTTATCTTGGGCAGACTAGATGGACCATGCAGGTCTTTTTCTGCCGTCATCTACTATGTTACTATATCGATGCTAGTTGAATGTTCTAATTAGTATTACTACTACTACTACAAATCATTTCCATAGCGCTACCAGTCGTACGCAGCGCTTCACAATTGAATATGAAGAAAAAGACAGTCCCTGCTCAAAAGAGCTTACAATCTAAATCAGGACAGACAGACAGGACAATAAGGAATAACGGCAGGGCAGACAGATAGGACACATAGGGAAAGGGACTATTGAAGAGAGGAAGACAAGATAAGGTTACGAGCAGGTGACAAGTTAGGAATTAAAAGCAGCATCAAACAGGTAGGCCTTTAGCCCGGTTTTGAAGGCGGCCAGGGATGGAGCTTGACGTAATGGCTCAGGATTATAGTATTATGCTAACACTGTATTATATCTACTACTACTTAACATTTCTAGAGCGCTACTAGGGTTACGCAGCGCTGTACAATTTAACAAAGAGAGACAGTCCCTGCTCAAAGAGCTTACAATCTAATAGACAAGTGAACGGTCGGTCCGATAGGGGCAGTCAAATTGGGGCAGTCCGGATTCACTGAACGGTAAGGGTTAGGTGCCGAACGCAGCATTGAAGAGGTGGGCTTTAAGCAAAGACTTGAAGACGGGCAGGGAGGGGGCTTGGCATAAGGGTTCAGGAAGGTTGTTCCAAGCATAGGGTGAGGCGAGGCAGAATGAGCGGAGCCTGGAGTTGGCGGTGGTGGAGAAGGGTATCTCTGGTATTTGAATTCCAGCTCTGTTAAATGTATATTTTTGATATTGTTTCACTGTAGTTCTATTAGGTTTCAATTTACTGTTTTCAGGTTTACCCTATTTATTGTATTTAGTTTATTCTTGGTTATTTTGCTATTGTTATGCTATTAACAAAATTATAAGTTTTATGTTAAACTTTACCTGCTTTACACCACCTTGGGTGACTCTCTTCATAAAGGCGGTTAATAAATCTAAATCAATCAATCAATCAAATAAATAAAAAGAGGGTCCACACAGCTTCCACAGAAAAATCCAAACATACAAAAACTACTACTTAACATTTCTAGAGCGCTACTAGGGTTACGCAGCGCTGTACAATTTAACAAAGAGAGACAGTCCCTGCTCAAAGAGCTTACAATCTAATAGACAAGTGAACGGTCGGTCCGATAGGGGCAGTCTGGATTCACTGAACGGTAAGGAACTGATGGAAGGAAGTGAATGTTCTGGGAGAAACAGGCATGGTCAAAGTCCAAGCTTCTAAAATAGTTTATTTGCCAAAAGTCCACAACCAAGGGTGAAATTGACCATACACGGGCCATGTTTCAGTGCAAAGCCTTCCTCAGGGGTCGCAAAACCTAAAACAGCGGAGTTCAAGCCTTGTGAATAGTAAAAGCCAAGGTATGCCAAATGGCAAACTCTGAAATTGTAAAACCCGCCCCACCTTTAGAGTATCTCGAGCATAACGCCCAGCGTGAATGAATCAAACAGGAATGTGTGCCAAAATGAATCATGTTACACTGCCTCCACTACATGCAAATCTCTCTCATTAATATTTATTGTGGATATCCTGAAAACCTGACTGGTTGGGGTGCCTCCAGGACCAGGTTTGGGAACCACTGAGCTAGACACTGGCTCTGAAAAGAGCACTTGGGGGCAGGCCTGGTGGACCAGGGCTTGGGATAGAGCAGGAATGCTGAGGCAGAAGAAGAACAGCTAGACACTTGCTCTGAAAAGAGCCCTTGAGAGCAGACCTGGTGGACCAGGTCCATCACGGAGGCAGGACTAAAACAGGAACGCTGAAGCAGAACAAGAACAGCGAGTGGCCTAGTGATTAGAGTGGTGGACTTTGGTTCTGGGGAACTGGGTTCGATTCCCACTGCAGGCACAGGCAGCTCCTTGTGACTCTGGGCAAGTCACTTAACCCTCCATTGCCCCATGTAAGCCGCAATGAGCCTGCCATGAGTGGGAAAGCGCGGGTACAAATGTAACAAAAATAAAATAGATACTATTGCAGATTCTACATGGAATGTTGCTACTATTGGAGATTCTACATGGAATGTTGCTATTCCACTAGCAACATTCCATGTAGAAGGCTGCGCAGGCTTCTGTTTCTGTGAGTCTGATGTATGTGCAGGACGTCAGACTCACAGAAGCAGAAGCCTGCGCGGCCACATTGGTGTGACTCTGGGCAAGTCACTTAACCCTCTTAACCCTCCATTGCCCCATATAAGCCGCATTGAGCCTGCCATGAGTGGGAAAGCACGGGGTACAAATGTAACAAAAATAAAATAGATACTATTGCAGATTCTACATGGAATGTTGCTACTATTGGAGATTCTACATGGAATGTTGCTATTCCACTAGCAACATTCCATGTAGAAAGCTGCACAGGCTTCTGTTTCTGTGAGTCTGACGTCCTGCACATACGTGCAGGACGTCAGACTCACAGAAGCAGAAGCCTGTGCGGCCACATTGATGATCTGCAAGGGCCAGGCACAGGCAGCTCCTTGTGACTCTGGGCAAGTCACTTAACCCTCCACTGCCCCAGGTACAAATAAGTACCTGTATATAATATGTAAGCCGTATTGGGCCTGCTATGAGTGAGAAAGCGTGGGGTACAAATGTAATTAAAAAAAAAGACACTGTCTCTGAAAAGAGCATCTATCAGCAAACTGCAAAATACTCCTTGGGTATCGAGTCATCATCGCTCGCATAAATATCTGCATTGAATTTACTCAGCATCGCAGCTGTTGGAATAAACTCATTGCAGCATGTGCCTCATGTAGCTGCGATTATGCAACAAGGCTTTCAGAGTGCCATGTTGCATCCTGTTTCTCAATTTTGTCATGATGAGATTCATCTGAGAAAAAGTTCTTTCAACAGCTGCATTGCTGAAAGGTAAAGCATAGTAACATAGTAGATGATGGCAGAAAAAGACCTGCACGGTCCATCCAGTCTGCCCAACAAGACAAACATACGTGTAAACCTTACCTTGATTTGTACCTGCCTTATTCAGGGCACAGACCGTACAAGTCTGCGCAGCAGTACTTCCCGCCTCCCAACCACCAGTCCCGCCTCCCATCACTGGCTCTGGCACAGACCGTATAAGTCTGCCATCCACTATCCTCGCCTCCCAACCACCAACCCCTCTTCCCCCCACCTGCTCCGCCACCCAATTTCGGCTAAGCTTCACATAGCGCAAAATTCCCCAGCTGAAGGAAATCATGATCTCCTGAAGCATTCGTGTGATCTGCTACAGTCACCCAAATCTGTTCAGCATCATTGCCACTAAAGGTTGGCCACAACAATGTGCTAATTCACATCCACTGTTGCTCTAAGATTCCCCTTATATAGAGGTAAAAATGATAACTTCGACAGTTGAGGTTTCTGGGCTTCAAGGACCACAGATGGAGACAGATCTGCCAGAGTGTCTAGTGGTTGTTCATTTGCCGGTAGCCTATGATAAATTTACTTCAGAAGTTCAGATAATCCCGACAGCTCTCTTTTATTTGTTCTGCAGATGTGCATTCAATTTGTGACTTGTGCAATAAGCTGAAATTCAATCCCCAAGTTAATAGCCGCCAATGGTAGATGGTTAGACCTATCTTCCAAATTGTACGCCAACATGTTAGAAACATAGACCCATGATGGCAGATAAGAGCCGAATGGTCCATCCAGTCTGGCCATGCACAGCAACCACTATCTCCTCCTTTCCTTAAGAGATCCAATGTGCGTGTCCCACACTTCCTTAAATTCAGACACAGTCCTCTTTCCACCACCTCCACTGGGAGGCGATTCCACGTGTCTACCACCCTTTTCATGAAAAAGTATTTCCTTAGATTATTCCTGAGCCTGTAACTTTAACTTCATCCTATGCCTTCTCATTCCTGAGTTTTCCTTCAGTTGAAAGAGGCTCATCTCCTGTACATTAATGCCACAGAGGTATTTAAATGTCTCTATCATATCCCCTCTCTCCCACCTTTCTTCTAGCGTATACTTAGAGCCTTAGGTCTGTCCCCATACACTTTATAAAAGAAACCACTGACCAATTTTGTAGCCACCCTCTGGACCAACTCCATCCTTTTTATATCTTTTCATAGGTGCAGTCTCCAGAATTGCACACAGTATTCTAGATGGGGGCCTCACCCAGAGACTTATACAAGGGCACTATCACCTCTTTTTTCCTGCTGTCCATTCCTCTCCCTGTGCACCCGAGCATCCGTCTGGCTTTGATTGTTGCCTTTTCTACCTCTTTGGACACCTTGAGATCATTAGACACAATCACCCCCAAGCCTTTTATATACAGAAGTACTTCACCCCCATATACTATGCCGTTCCCTTGGATTTTAGCAACCTAAGTGTATGACCCTGCATTTTTTAGCATTAAATCTGAGTAGCCAATTGTTGGGCCAAGCTTTGCCAGATCCCTCCACATGCTATCCATGCCCTCTGAGGTGTTTACCCTATTACAAAGTTTGGTATCGTCCGCAAAGAGACAAACCTTACCAGACAGTCCTTCCGCAATATCACTCACAAAGATGTTAAAAAGAGCCGGCCCGAAGACCTATCCCTTCGGTACACCACTGATAACATCCTTTCCTTGGAGCAAACTCCATTTACCACTACCCTCCGTCTCCTTCCCCTTAACCAGTTTTAAACCCAGTCAGTCACTTTAGTGCACATACCAAGGGCACTCAGTTTATCAGTCGCTTTTGCGGAACCATGTCAAAGGCTTTGCTAAAATCCAAGTGCACCTCACAATTTGCTGCAGCATGTTGCGATACAATGCTACCAGTTCAGTAAGCAGCTGGAGAGGGCTCGCTTTATCAGACCCAAATAGCATGTTAACTCGGTTGAGTTCCTGTAATACTGGCCTTAAAAATACCGAGTACAGCTTGTTTTCAGGTTCTCTCTTTTATTTATTTATTTATTTATCATTTTACTTAATTACATTCACATTTATCACATAAATGTAAGGAAATACAGAAATTAATATAAAAAGGAAAACATTTTCTCTCAACAATATATATTTACATAATTGTCCACAATTGGAAGATCCAAGATCAGGAAAACAATCTTAAAGAAAATAAGAAAAACTCAAAATGGTTAATCTTACACTTCACATTTGCTGAGGGAGGAAGGTTAATCGGTTATTGCAGCCGGTACAGTGGTAACTGAAGGAAGTTGCTGCAGAGCATTCTTCATCTGTTTCCACAAACTCTTATAATTTCTTAGGTTCAAACAAATAAGTAATAAGGAAAATAAAACACTTACAAGGGAATCGTGCTAGGAAGGTCCCACCTGGGGCAATGATTCCTGGCTTAAAAGCCAAGACTTCACACCTCACAGTCTGCGATTCCCTTGATGTGTCAGGAAATATATGCATCTTTGAACCCAAAAAACTATCAACCATGTATCGACAATACAATTTCAAAACGTTGTTCCTATCTAATCAAAGACGAAAGTCACTAATAATATAACTCTATCTATAACTTCTGAATTTTCCAAAATGTCAGTTAAACTTACATCTCTTTTCTCTGATAAAGAAAATTTTAAAGGAAATATAATTTTAGTCACCAAAATGTTTTCAGGTTCTCTAAACATCTGATAAGCAGCTCAGCACTGTAGTTGCATGCCTCATCCTTGACAATCAGGAAGTGAAGCTTTAGTTTGTCATATTGTTCAAAGGATGCACTGAACACAAGCGGCTATGGACAGCCAGCGAGTGTCTGATAACTTCAGGATAGTTAGTGGTTCTTCTCCAACATGAATGCATTCGTATAATCGTTTGTATTTCTGCTGGTGAACAGTACTATGGCAGAACCAATTATAGGTCTCAGCAACCGTGAATTCAATGTTCCTTGGCATCACCATCAGTGCATGTGAAGAACTTCTCTAGAGTCAGGAGTGATCCCTGAGGACTGGAGCTGGGCAGATGTGGTCCATCACCACAAAAGTGGAAGTAAGGAGGAGGTTGGGAACTACAGGCTGATAAGTTTTCCCTGTGTGGTAAGTAAATTAATGGAAACGCTTTTAAAACAGAAAATAGTGAGGTTTCTAAAATCCAATGGATTGCAGGACCCCAGGCAGCATGGTTTCACTAGAGGCAAATCTATTTAGACAAATCAGATTAATTTATTTGAATAAGTGAACAGAGAGCTGGTGCACGAAAGAGGAATGGGGCTCGGATGTGATCATATGTGATGATCTTAAGGTAGCCAAACAGGTAGAAAAAACAACGGTGAAAGCTAGAAGGATGCTTGGGTGCATCGAGAGAGGAATGGTTAGCAGGAAAAATTAGGTGATAATACCTCTGTATAAGACTCTGGTGAGACTTCATTTAGAAGAGTGGACTAGATTCTGTATATCATGCCTGTAAAATCGGCGCCAAAAATCTTTTCACCTAGGCGTATTCTATGAACTGCGCCTAGATTTAGTTGCAGTTTATAGAATATGTCTAGCGGGTTTATAGAATATACCTAGCGGCCATGCCTGCAGCTAACTGTAGGCGCATCCATGTAAATATTGGCGCTTAAGTTAGACGTGGAGCAGGTATATTCTACAACCCTGCGTGCAAATTTTCAGAATGCCCATGGCCTGCCCATTCCACGCCCATGGCCATGCCCCCTTGTTGACAGCATGTTTTAGAATTTACACACACCACTTTACAGAATACGCTTAGCAAGTTGTGTACATAAATTCTAATTAATGCCAATTAGTGTCAATAATTGCTTTTTAAGTGGCAATTAGAGCTGATTGGCTTGTTAAGTAATTAAATTGCATGCGCAATTTCTGTCATATTATAAAGAACAATTCACTCAAGCTCTATCTAATAAATGAAATTCCCAACACAGACTCACACTAGCTGTGTAACTCTAATGTGGAACACCCCCTCAACTGTCAGCTTAATCGTGTATGTTTAAAGTGGAGAAAAAAAGCCGCCACCCAGCCAGCCCAACTTCACGGACTATAAGGCATGAGCTCGGCGTGCCATCATGTAACTTAAAAAAAACTCCACTGCATAATATTATTTCTAAATATAGAATCCAGGGGATTATGTGCAATTCTGGACACTACACCTTTAAAAAGCTATAAACAGGATGGAGTCAGTCCAGAGGGTGGCTACTAAAATGGCCAGTGGTCTTTGTCATAAAGCGTATGGGGACAGATTTAAAGATCTCAATATGTATACTTTGGAAGAAAGGTGGGAGAGAGGAGATATGGTAGAGACGTTTAAATACCTCCGTGGCATAAATGCACTGGAGTCGAGTTTCAATTGAAAGCGTGCTCTGGAATGAGGGGGCATAGGATGAAGGTGAAAGGGGACAGACTCAGGAGTAACCTGAGGAAATACTACTTCACAGAAAGGGTGGTGGATTCGTGGAATGGCCTCTCAGTGGAGGTGGTGGAGATGAAAACTGTATCTGATTTAAAGAGAGCTTGGGACAAGTACATAGGATCTGTAAAGGACTGATAGGGAGAGTAGATGGCATGAATGGGCAGACTGGCTAGGCCATATGGTCTTCGTTTTTTAATGTTTCTATGAGAAACCCTTTTAACAGTCAGGGCCGCCGAGAGACTGGGCCAGGCCCGGGACAAGGCCGCCCCCGGGGCCCCCCCTTCACCCGCCACTGGGCCCTCTCTCCACCCCCGGGCCCTCTGCATAGACCTTAAGCGCCTCACCTTCGAAAGCACAGCAAGCAGCGGCAGACCACTCCTTCCTTCCGTGTCCCGCCCTCGCGGGTTATGTCAGGCGAGGGCGGGACACAAGGAAGGAGTGGTCTGCCGCTGCTTGCTGCGCTTTTGAAGGTGAGGCGCATAAATTCAATGCCAGGGAGCGATGGAGAGTGGGCGGGCCGGAATGCGGCGGCGGCGGTGCCCTCCCCCCCCGGAGGCCCGGGCCTGGGGAATTTTGTCCCCCCTGTCCCCCCCTCTCGGCAGCCCTGTCAACGGTACATTTTTATCGAAAGCTGCATTTCTTCTTTCTAGCGCTGGTGTGTCTGCCCCCCGGCACTTAAATATCCCGTGTTTTCGTCTTTGTGGCCCATTAATGAACAACACTCTCTCCTGTATTCTGTTCCAAGATAAATATTTGCTCTTACATGCCTTTCATTGTACAGAAAGCCTCCTACATCTCTCATGCTGTTTCAGTTTTGTCATTTAATCTCCTAATAATGAATAATAGTGTTAGGTTAACATTTCATCCTACCATGATACTGTCTGCTGCCTTTTACCCGTTTTTATTTTAAAAGCTTTCCAGGTTTGTAGAAAACTTAACCATTTGGGGATTTTTCCAAAGAGGTACCAAATATTGCAACAGCTGCTGAACAGCAGCTTCATTGGTTCTCAGTATTTATTTTTGTTACATTTGTACCCCGCGCTTTCCCACTCATGGAAGGCTCAATGTGGCAGGTAATGGAGAGTTAAGTGACTTGTCCAGAGTCACACCAATGTGGCCGCGCAGGCTTCTGCTTCTGTGAGTCTGACGTCCTGCACGTACGTGCAGGACGTCAGACTCACAGAAACAGAAGCCTGCGCAGCCTTCTACATGGAATGTTGCTAGTGGAATAGCAACATTCCATGTAGAATCTCCAATAGCAGCAACATTCCATGTAGAATCTCCAATAGTATCTATTTTATTTTTGTTACATTTGTACCCCGCGCTTTCCCACTCATGGCAGGCTCAATGCGGCTTACATGGGGCAATGGAGGGTTAAGTGACTTGCCCAGAGTCACACCAATGTGGCCGCGCAGGCTTCTGCTTCTGTGAGTCTGACGTCCTGCACGTACGTGCAGGACGTCAGACTCACAGAAACAGAAGCCTGCGCAGCCTTCTACATGGAATGTTGCTAGTGGAATAGCAACATTCCATGTAGAATCTCCAATAGTAGCAACATTCCACGTAGAATCTCCAATAGTATCTATTTTATTTTTGTTACATTTGTACCCCGCGCTTTCCCACTCATGGCAGGCTCAATGCGGCTTACATGGGGCAATGGAGAGTTAAGTGACTTGTCCAGAGTCACAAGGCGCTGCCTGTGCCGGGAATCAAACTCAGTTCCTCAGTTCCCCAGGACCAAAGCCCACCACCCTAACCACTAAGCCACTCCTCCACTTTGCTCGCACACTTGGACCAATCCAGCCCATAACTGGTGTAGTCACTGTGTGCAGTCTAAAGCAGCAGTGCTGTCTGTTTCTTACTGCCAAGGCTGGGCTTGCTTATTTATTTATGTATTTATTACATTTGTATCCTGCACTTCCCCACTAAAAGCAGGCTCAATGCGGCTTACATAGTAATAGGTAACACAGAAATTTGTTATGTAAAGTAGGAAATTAAGTATAACATAGTAGTGATGGGTAGTAATAGGATGAATGGGTAGGTAGAGACAGGTGATAGAGAGGAAGGTAAGGAGGGAGATAGAGTCTGGCTGAATGTCATTTTCTCTTCGGTATATGTAAGGTAGATGGGTTCATAAGATTAATCTTGGTCCTTTGGGTAGGCTTGCTTAAATAAATGGGTTTTTAGTGCTTTCCTGAATGGTAGGTAGTCATGGATTGCTCGGAGAGGTCTAGGGAGAGCGTTCCAGAGTTGGCTGCCCAGGAAGGAGAAATTGGATCCATAATAAGTTTTGTACTTGAGACCTTTAGGGGTCAGAAAGAGCAGCAGCAGACAAGCTAAACAAGAGTTCCTAATAGCCTGATTACTTAAAGACCCATCAGCATGTACCTTTACCCACAGGAAGGGTGAGTCATTTTCAAAGCTCATTTAATAAACCCCAATAGAGAAATAAAATTTACTTGGATAAATTGCTATTCATATAGGAAAATGGATTTTGGAAGTTGCCCTCATTATGAACTGTATGCTACTAGGGGACTTTTAATACCTTCCAAGATTAATTTCTGTCTGGAATGTTTCTAGTCTCCTTCCCACATTTGATACAGGCTAAACATTATCACTAATGTAAACAAGGGTTAGTCCAACTTCAAGCACACAGGTATTTCTTCATAAAAGTAAGCAGCTATATGATATCCATGCAGTTCAGAAAAGCAGTGAAAGATTATAGATCCTGCATGCACAAAGGGAAAGGGGATGGGACTTGATATACCGCTTTCTGTGGTTACAATCAAAGCAATTTACTCTGGAGGAAAGGAGAAACAGGGGTGATATGATACAGACGTTCAAATATTTGAAAGGTATTAATCTGCAAACGAACCTTTTCCGGAGATGCGAAGGTGGTAGAATGAGAGGACATGAAATGAGATTGAAGGGGGGCAGACTCAAGAAAAATGTCAGGAAGTATTTTTTCACGGAGAGAGTAGTGGATGCTTGGAATACCCTCCCACGGGAGGTGGTGGAAAAGAAAATGGTAACGGAATTCAAACATGCGTGGGATAAACATAAAGGAATCCTGTTCAGAAGGAATGGATCCTCAGGAGCTTAGCCGAGATTGGGTGGCAGTGCCGGTGGTGGGAGGCAGGGCTGGTGGTTGGGAGGCAGGGCTGGTGGTTGGGAGGCGGGGATAGTGCTGGGCAGACTTATACGGTCTATGCCAGAGCCGGTAGTGGGAGGCGGGACTGGTGGTTGGGAGGCGGGGATAGTGCTGGGCAGACTTATACGGTCTGTGCCCTGAAGAGAACAGGTACAAATCAAGGTAGGGTATACACAAAAAGTAGCACATATGAGTTTATCTTGTTGGGCAGACTGGATGGACCGTGCAGGTCTTTTTCTGCTGCCATCTACTATGTTACATATTATATACAGGTACTTACTTAGTACTTATTTTGTACTTGGGGCAATGAAGGGTTAAGTGATTTGCCCAGAGTCAGGAGTAGCAGTGGGAATTGAACATAGTAGGTTACACCTCCTCCACAAACCCTCTTTTTTTCCCCTGAGTCTAAGAATATTTGGTGAGATAGACCTGAAACCCAGTTGCATGTTGCTATAGCCAACTGGGTTTCAGGTCTGTCTCACCAAATACTCTTAGACTCAGGGTGAGGTTGAGAGAGAAAGATTTATTATAATTCAAATCAGTCACTCAAAGTTCTGTTTAGACTCCACCTACACAAAAATTCCATTTGTAGATAAGTAAGCAGAACAGTTCTATTAGAGAGAAAGGCACATGCAAATTAGTCAAAAAGAAGGAACTAAAAGGGGGGATGACCAATCAAATTCCAACTGATGGGTTACAATAAAGCTAAAATGGCCTTTCTTGTTGATAATCAACTTGTTAAAACTTATGGTAACATAGTAAGTGACGGCAAAGACCTGAATGGTCCATCCAGTCAGCCCAACAGTCGTATTCATTATCAATTCAAGATTAAATCAACAATGAACGTGATATTATATACTTGATTGTGATCTTTCTTTGGTGTTTCTGGGACATAAACCGTAGAAGTGTGCCTCGCCCCACTCTGTCCTTAACACAGTCCTGCATTTTGGCGTAGAAGTCATCTGCTTCAGGAGTGACAAGTAATTGTGCAAATAAATATATATACAGTAGAAATATATAAACATCTACAACATAGAGACCAAAAATAAATAATAATATTGATATAAATGAAGAAAACAGGAAAAAAGACAGAACAGGGAAGGTGACAGTTCTGAATGGTATTCTGGGTATAAATACAACACTGACATCACAATTTATGTGAAGTCAATATTTATACACAGATCAACATTCCAACATATGCTCAGGTGTGTCAACACCTTTTTTTTTTTTTTTTTTTGGCTTGGACATGCACACAGTTCTAGGTGCCCTTAGAACAGAACATTGTGCATGTGTCTGGTATGCCCTCCCCGATTAGCACACAAATTCTGTGTGCATAAAATTTGCATATAATTAGCTTACTGCATCAGCAAGCAAATATTGAGCATTATGTTTCTGTTATAAGCAGTGCACTCAACTAGCCGAAGACAGTTCTAATGCAAGCTTTAGAAACAGTGTGCTTGGGCAGCAGCACATTGCTTTAATGCAAGCTTTAGAAGCAGTTCATTCAGCCAGCAGCAGACAGTCCCGTCGCAAGCTTCAGAAACAGTGCGTTTGCACAGCAGTGCACATCTCTAATGCAAGCTTCAGACAGTGCAGCCACACAAGCTTCAGAAACAGTGCAGCCAGTAGCAGACAGCTCTA
This sequence comes from Microcaecilia unicolor, assembly GCF_901765095.1. Classification (NCBI taxonomy): domain Eukaryota; kingdom Metazoa; phylum Chordata; class Amphibia; order Gymnophiona; family Siphonopidae; genus Microcaecilia; species Microcaecilia unicolor. Next base: position 28,564,851 of record NC_044034.1, read on the forward strand.
ATGCAAGCTTCAGAAACAGTGCAGCCAGCAGCAGGCGGCTCTAATGCAAGCTCAGAAACAGTGCTCTTGGGCAGCAGCATACCGTTCTAATGCAAGCTTCAGAAACAATGCAGCCAGCAGCAGGCGGCTCTAATGCAAGCTCAGAAACAGTGCGCTTGGGCAGCAGCATACAGTTCTAATGCAAGCTTCAGAAGCAGTGCAGCCAGTAGCAGACAGCTCTAATGCAAGCTCAGAAACAGTGCGCTTGGCAACAGCATACCGTTCTAATGCAAGCTTCAGAAACAATGCAGCCAGCAGCAGGCGGCTCTAATACAAGCTCAGAAACAGTGCGCTTGGGCAGCAGCATACAGTTCTAATGCAAGCTTCAGAAGCAGTGCAGCCAGTAGCAGACAGCTCTAATGCAAGCTTCAGAAACAGTGCAGCCAGCAGCAGGCAGCTCTAATGCAAGCTCAGAAACAGTGCGCTTGGCAACAGCATACCGTTCTAATGCAAGCTTCAGAAACAGTGAAGCCAGTAGCAGACAGCTCTAATGCAAGCTTCAGAAACGTTGCAGCCAGCAGCAGGCGGCTCTAATGCAAGCTCAGAAACAGTGCGCTTGGGCAGCAGCATACCGTTCTAATGCAAGCTTCAGAAACAGTGCAGCCAGTAGCAGACAGCTCTAATGCAAGCTCAGAAACAGTGCGCTTGGGCAGCAGCATACCGTTCGAATGCAAGCTTCAGAAACAGTGAAGCCAGTAGCAGACAGCTCTAATGCAAGCTTCAGAAACAGTGCAGCCAGCAGCAGGCGGCTCTAATGCAAGCTCAGAAACAGTGCTCTTGGGCAGCAGCATACCATTCTAATGCAAGCTTCAGAAACAGTGCAGCCAGTAGCAGACAGCTCTAATGCAAGCTTCAGAAACAGTGCAGCCAGCAGCAGGCGGCTCTAATGCAAGCTCAGAAACAGTGCTCTTGGGCAGCAGCATACCATTCTAATGCAAGCTTCAGAAACAGTGCAGCCAGCAGCAGGCGGCTCTAATGCAAGCTCAGAAACAGTGCGCTTGGGCAGCAGCATACCGTTCGAATGCAAGCTTCAGAAACAGTGAAGCCAGTAGCAGACAGCTCTAATGCAAGCTTCAGAAACAGTGCAGCCAGCAGCAGGCGGCTCTAATGCAAGCTCAGAAACAGTGCAGCCAGCAGCAGGCGGCTCTAATGCAAGCTCAGAAACAGTGCTCTTGGGCAGCAGCATACCATTCTAATGCAAGCTTCAGAAACAGTGCAGCCAGTAGCAGACAGCTCTAATGCAAGCTTCAGAAACAGTGCAGCCAGTAGCAGACAGCTCTAATGCAAGCTTCAGAAACAGTGCAGCCAGCAGCAGGCGGCTCTAATGCAAGCTCAGAAACAGTGCTCTTGGGCAGCAGCATACCATTCTAATGCAAGCTTCAGAAACAGTGCAGCCAGTAGCAGACAGCTCTAATGCAAGCTTCAGAAACAGTGCAGCCAGCAGCAGGCGGCTCTAATGCAAGCTCAGAAACAGTGCTCTTGGGCAGCAGCATACCATTCTAATGCAAGCTTCAGAAACAGTGCAGCCAGCAGCAGGCGGCTCTAATGCAAGCTCAGAAACAGTGCGCTTGGGCAGCAGCATACCGTTCGAATGCAAGCTTCAGAAACAGTGAAGCCAGTAGCAGACAGCTCTAATGCAAGCTTCAGAAACAGTGCAGCCAGCAGCAGGCGGCTCTAATGCAAGCTCAGAAACAGTGCAGCCAGCAGCAGGCGGCTCTAATGCAAGCTCAGAAACAGTGCTCTTGGGCAGCAGCATACCATTCTAATGCAAGCTTCAGAAACAGTGCAGCCAGTAGCAGACAGCTCTAATGCAAGCTTCAGAAACAGTGCAGCCAGCAGCAGGCGGCTCTAATGCAAGCTCAGAAACAGTGCTCTTGGGCAGCAGCATACCATTCTAATGCAAGCTTCAGAAACAGTGCAGCCAGTAGCAGACAGCTCTAATGCAAGCTTCAGAAACAGTGCAGCCAGCAGCAGGCGGCTCTAATGCAAGCTCAGAAACAGTGCGCTTGGGCAGCAGCATACCGTTCTAATGCAAGCTTCAGAAACAGTGCAGCCAGTAGCAGACAGCTCTAATGCAAGCTTCAGAAACAGTGCAGCCAGCAGCAGGCGGCTCTAATGCAAGCTCAGAAACAGTGCACTTGGGCAGCAGCATACCGTTCTAATACAAGCTTCAGAAACAATTTCTCAAAAGCATACTGCATCTTATTTCCTATCTGTGTTAGACTGAAGAAAAAAAACCAGTCATTCTTCTGAAACAGCTTTAAAGTAAGGAAACATCATCTGCTGGCCAATAGGAGAAATACACTTGAAGAAATAATTAATGCAGTTTTACAGGCTGAAAACCCACTGTTTTGTCACAGTATTCAATTCAATTCATGCTTCTCCTTCTTACCTACAAATGCACTCAGTCTGCTGCCCCTCACTATCTTTCTACCCTCATCTCCCCTTACGTTCCCGCCCGTAACCTCCGTTTACAGGATAAATCCCTCCTCTCAGTACCCTTCTCCACCACCGCCAACTCCAGGCTCCGCTCATTCTGCCTCGCTTCACCCTATGCTTGGAACAACCTTCCTGAGCCCTTACGCCAAGCCCCCTCCCTGCCTGTCTTCAAGTCTTTGCTTAAAGCCCACCTCTTCAATGCTGCATTCGGCACCTAACCCTTACCGTTCAGTGAATCCAGACTGCCCCAATTTGACTACCCCTATCGGACCGACCGTTCACTTGTCTATTAGATTGTAAGCTCTTTGAGCAGGGACTGTCTCTCTTTGTTAAATTGTACAGCGCTGCGTAACCCTAGTAGCGCTCTAGAAATGTTAAGTAGTAGTAGTAGTATTCCTTTATACTTTGAGGAATATACTGGTCCTAAGGCTCATTTAATGACCCAAATTAATTCACATTCTTTTCTTGAGGCATGTTGATCGTTGGAACTTTCAATGCATTTCTGCTAGCTGCTCCATTCTACATCAATTGCAATTGGTTTTGAAAATGTTGAGTCGTTCATCATACTTTTAATGTTCTTGATGCAACATTTCCCCTACAAACCTTTATACACTATTTGACAACTCCTAACATTATTTTAAGATCTAATAGTAAGAGTTTGTCACTCCATTTTAAACAATTAAAATTGATTTGTGACCCCTTCAAGGAATGTTTAAAGGTGGTTGGACCACTAGATTTGGTTGATTCATTACTGTACTTTTGCGTTTAGTTTGGAAGAAGCTGATTTTGCCAATTTTGGAACATTTGTTTTGAACACCATTTAGTCTTTATGCCACTGGTGCAGCCTGTTTGAGGGCGAAACGAAGGCATGTCAAGCACTTCTTTATGTGTACCTGGATGTTGTAGTGGAATAGATCAAATGACCATAGGTTTGGTCCGCTCTTTTCTTTTCTCACAATCATTAAAAATGTCCACCTTATTATGACCACTATCTCCTAGGTGTTATGTGTCATTCGCCCAGGGTCTGATTGTCCCAAGAGGTTCAACTGACTGACTGAAGTGGGCATGAGCAATAGGGCTTTTAAGAACTATCTTGGACTCAGACTTCTTTCAGATGCTCACATTGGGCGGCATCACTGAGGTGCTGAAGTAAACCAGAATGAATTTGCCATCATATAGAACCAGCATACTAAAGCTCCCTAGAAACCAACCAGGTCAGTACAAGTAGGTTGGTGATGGCTTGGCAGTACGCGTCATGCATTACCTAGTGACACTACAGCCCAAGAGGCAGCCAGGTTGGAATCAGCCATAAGTACATAAGTATTGCCATACTAGGAAAGACCAAAGGTCCATTGAGCCCAGCATCCTATTTCCAACAGTGCCCAATCCAGGTCACACATACCTGGCAAGATCCCAAAAAATACAAAACATTCTATACTGCTTATCCCAGAAATAGTGGATTTTCCCCAAGTCTATTTAATAATGGTCTATGGACCTTTTTTTTTTTAGGAAGCCGTCCAAACCTTTTTAAACTCCACTAAGCTAACTGCCTTTACCACATTCTCTGGCAACGAATTCCAGAGTTTAATTACACGTTGAGTGAAGAAAACTTTTCTCTGATTCGTTTTAAATTTACTACATTGTAGCTTCATCGCTTGCCCCCTAGTCCTAGTATTTTTGGAAAGTGTAAACAGAAGCTTCACGTCTACCCGTTCCACTCCACTCATTATTTTATAGACCTCTATCATATCTCCCCTCAGCTGCCTTTTCTCCAAGCTGAAGAGCCTTAGCCGCTTTAGCCTTTCCTCATAGGGAAGTCGTCCCATCCCCTTTATCATTTTCATCACCCTTCTCTGCACCTTTTCTAATTCCACTATATCTTTTTTGAGATACGGCGACTACAATTCCTCAAATAATCCTTCTCAATGACTATCCATTGTTTAGGTACGACACAGCATGCCCACAGGTATCTTAGCAGCTTGATAGGCAAAAACCTAATTAGTTTTGGTAGCTGCTTAAGATTTTTACAAAGCTTGGTAAGACATGGTGGAAGGGGTTGGATGTTGGATTAGATTTGAAAGAACCCGTACACTCACTTAACCTTGATGGTAAAGAACCAATGAGAAAGATTTTTTAAAAAGCAGTCTCAGCCAGTGGAATACGGGGGGTTGGGATTACTGAGCATACGCTTTTTAAACATAGCTAGTGGCATGAGACATATAAATGATTGGTTCAGGCATACTAGTGATTATACCAATACATCTCTAGAATTGGGCTTGTCCCCAGGGATACACTTTAGTAATTACCTACATAATGCTGGTGCTGTAGTTCCATACCCCTTGAAGCACTCTGGGATAATGACAGCTGCTAGGGCTGTCTGGGAATGGGTGTGTCGCCTCCACCACTTCTCATCTAAGGTGACACCATACTTACCTATTTGTGACAATTACTCCTTTGTACCTGGACAAATGTACTCTGTATTTAGAAGATGGGAAATGAGGGGTATAGTGTATCTTCTTCAGGTGGTGACTGCAGAGGGCAGACTCAAACCATTTAACGAGTTACAAAATAAATATGGCTTGCCTACCAGTGATGACTTTTACTACGGACAATTGCGACACTATGTGTTATCCTTACCATGGACATCATTAACAGAGGACGTACAGGAAGAAATTTCCTCAGCTTATTCTTTGGAGTCCCAACAAAAAGTACCCATGACATATCATCATAGACACATACGAGACACGGCTTTGGAACTGGATTATGCTAAATTTAGCACGTACCTGGACTCTGGACTTACAAATTACAATAACTGCACAAATGTTACAAACCCATATATTGCAGATTAGGAAGGTTACAAATGCAGCTGCACATTGGGAGTTACAATATAAGGTGGCTCTTCGACTGCACATCCCACCGAGAAGGGCATTCCACATGGGATTGTCGCCTTGGGGTGAGTGCCCAAAGTGTGGAACCTCTGGAGCTACAAAGGGACATATGTTTTGGCACTGTACACATATCCAAAACTTTTGGCAGCAGATTGTGGCCCAGGTGACCAATATGTGGGGACAAACATGGTGCTATGACGTTTTCTTACTATTTGGTCACCCAAAATTGGGAACGGTACCAGTGGTGTGCTGGAGCAGGCTCTCACGGGCTCGCAAGAGCCGGTTGTTAAGTTTTTAAGAATTTTGGGAGCCGGTTGTTAAAGTAGGGCCCTCCATGGCTTCTTTAACAACTGGCTCCCAAAATGTGGGCTTGGGCCCCCTGCTGAATTATCTTTTACTTTGCTGGTGGGGATGCTGAGCCCTGCAAGCCAAGTAAATAGACTACTGCTGCTGCCCGCTCCTTGTTTCCAGCTCTGGGCAGCAGGCTGGGACTTCTGAGCATGTGAGAGTTGGGAGTGGTGGCAGTCCATTTATTGGCTGCCAGCAAAGGTATGCCTAGCGTGCCCGCAGAAGGGAGGGAGGAGAGAGAGGCAAGTGTTGCTCCCCACCCCACCCCTCGGCCACCCCTGGCCCTTCCAACTGCAGAGCTGGCTACATCCGGAGAAAGAGCCTGTTGTTAAAAATTTAGCAGCACACCCCTGAACGGTACCCAAGCGAGGATATACTGCATTTGCGCAGCGAGCTACACTCGCTGGTAAACAGACAATACTGTCGGAGTGGGTGTCCCACCAACCTCCCATGGTGCAGCAGTGGAGGACACGTATGATACATTTGTTGCGTATGGAACGCATGGCCATAAAGGACCTTGACTCTAAGGAGGGCATAAAATTCCAACACTGTTGGAGCCCATTTTGGACTACAATGACACCGACAGCAAGAAGTCACATATTAAATCCCTGAATGTACTGTTTTGGACAAAATAGGAGGATACTAAAAAGTTGAAGGTGTTGGATTATTTGTAGTAAATAATTAGCAGATTTTAGTACACACAGCTTCAGCTTTAGAAATGTTAATTTCTTTCTTCATCTCTCTCTCATTCACCCCTGAATAATTCACTGCTGAGTCACTTTAAAGTTGAAGTAACAAAACATCTGTTTACTCACAGTTTGTAGTTAGATTATAATCAGACAGGCTTATATATACATATTACTATACATTTGTATTATCAGCTCCTTCCATGTGCTTAGATGGTAATGGATGCTCACACCACCATTGATCCTCTCAGGTTAGGAGAGATCATGAGCTCCATGTGCTCCATGTGCTGCATGTGCTGCATCTAACCCCCACAGGAAGTTGCATAGCTGTGTGACCTCTCTAAGTAATTCACATCAGAGGTCACAGAGTAATCACAGAGAAATAATAGGTGACAGGCAATGCATGCAAAATACAATACATTCCAACAAACCCCTTCTCATGCATAACTGTCATGCAATTATTTATTCATACAAAGTCCAAGCTTTATACGCAGATTCACAAAATGTTCTCTGGGTAACGGTTTGGTCATGATGTCAGCTGTCATCTCACTGGTGTGACAATAGTGTAGACTGATGACCCCTTCTTTCACCAACTCTCGCACGTTGTGGTATATCGTTGCGATGTGCTTGGTGCGTGACTGAACCTTGTCATTCTGTGACAGTCGGATGCAGCTCTGATTATCTTCCATTATCTGGATTGGTCTCTGTTCAGCTATACCAAAATCCAGCAAAAGTTTTTCAATCCACATCAGTTCTCTGCACGCTTCCGATACGGCCACATATTCAGCTTCTGTAGAAGACAAACTCACAATACTTTGTTTATGACTGGCCCATGAAATTTGTACATTTCCATACATAAACACATATCCACTTGTGGATTTATAATCAGAATGATCCCCTGCCCAATCTGAATCACAGTAACATATTAGATTTGGATTACTATTGGCTGAAACCTTTAATTTACAATCAATGGTACCTTTTAAATACCTTACCATCCTTTTAACTGCAGTCCAATCTGATTTGGTAGGTGAGCTGACCCTTCTGCTCAAAATTCCTACTGCATTTGCTATATCAGCCCTGTATGTGGTAGCTAGATATAAAAGCTTACCTATGGCTGATCTATATTGGATGTTATCTGGTAAAGGTTCTCTTACTGTTTCATCCTTCAGAAAATCAGTGATCATGGGAGTGCTTACAACTTGGGCATCTTGCATACCTAAACTTTCAATAAGCTCATTTATTTTCTGCTTCTGGCTTAGAAGATAAGAACCATCATTTTGTTTCTCAATTTCTATACCAAGATAGTATGACACATTACCCAGTTCTTTTATCTCAACATTGAGGTTTAAACATTTTACAATGTCCTTGTACTCTTGCTCACTTTTGCTTGCAATGAGCAGATCATCAACAAAAGCCAAAATGTATGCATATTGTCCATTTGTGCACCTAGTGTACAAACATTTATCTGCTTCACCTTGCTTAAATCCTAAATTTGTCAATATTTCATGCAATTTATCATTCCAACATTTTGCACTTTGCTTTAATCCATAAAGACCTTTGTTTAATTTACACACTAGCTGTCTTTGTTTTGTATTTATGAAACCTGTTGGTTGTTCCATGTACAAGTCTTCAGTTATATCTCCGTGAAGAAACGCTGTTTTCACATCAATGTGGTTGACTTGCATGCCTTTTGAGACTGCAATGCTCAGAAGTGTTCTTATTGTCGTGTGTTTCACTACAGGTGCAAACACTTCATCAAAATCTTCTCCATATTTTTGAAGATATCCCTTTGCCACTAATCTGGCTTTATACCTTTCCACTTTTCCTTGTGCATTCCTTTTTAACTTGAATACCCATTTGCATCCTATAGCTTTCTTGCCAGGAGGTAATTTTGTAAGAATCCAAGTATTATTTTTATCCAATGCATCAATTTCTTCTTGTGCAGCTTTACGCCATTCAGCAGCTTCTTCTGCTGACATTTTCTCAATCTCATCCCATGTTAAGGGCTCTTGAGCTTCTGCTGACTTTGTTAGGTAAGACAGTCTTGGGGGTGGAACACTTTTGTTTTCCCTGGATGAGCTTTAGTTGGCATTCTGTTTTGTAGGTACACTGCTGTGAGAATGGCTTCCCCCCATAGTCTTTTAGGGAGATTGCTATCTGACAGCATACATCTAGTCATTTCCACAAGTGACCTAAATTTTCTCTCTGCAACAGAATTTTGCTCTGGTGTATAAGCTACTGTTGTGATATGCTGAATGCCTTCTTGTTCTAGAAATGTGCGCATGCTTTGTGAAATGAACTCACCACCATTGTCGGTCTGAAGAACCTTTGGTTTTCTTTCAAATTTATTGCTCACCATGGCTACGTATTTCTTCAGCATGTCTGTGACTTGACTTTTTTCTTTCAGCAAATAGGCCACACAATATCTAGAGAAATCATCCAAGAATATTAGCACAAATCTGTTATTTCCCAATGATGGGATATTAAACGGTCCACATAAGTCACTGTGTATTAAGTCCAGCACTTTATTACTCCTATTTCCTGTGTATGCAGGAAATGAGGGTCTCACACCTTTTTGAGTAACACAGTCTATGCATTTCTCCATTTTACCAGCATCTGCACTTATCTGAATGCCAGTGGCTAGTTGCTTACTGTAAAGATCCTGGATCACCTTAAAATCACGATGTCCCAGGCGGCGGTGCCAGATTTCCAGACTACATTTACCATCATTCTTCCTTACTTGCGCCATATGTGAGGCTTCACCTGAAATGTTCAGCTTATAAACATCATTATGCATAAAAGCTTCAGCATACACTTCATCATTTTAGAGATTGTGCACTTACTGTTTTCAAAATGAATCGCAAATCCCTTCTTATCTAATGTAGATACACTAAGCATATTACAAACTGCTTGGGGAATATACAAGACATCACTTACAGGAATTTCTTTAACTTCATTAGACACTTTGCATTTTAAGAATCCAATACCTTTTGCTTGGATCTTAGCAGTCCCTGCGTTTGCAGTTTTAAGAATACCTTCCTCTGGACACATTTCCTGAAAGAAATCCTTACAATTGGTTAAATGGCATGTGCTCCCCGAATCCAAAATCCAAGTACTTTCATTTGAATTGTTATTTACCATAGTCAAAGATTTTTCTGCCATTAGAAAGCCCTTGTGTTTATCTTTGTCCTTCATACATTTCCTGGTTTGAAAATTCTTTAGTTCCATTGGCTTAGGTGAGCTAGAGGGAGTGTTTTGTGTTTCCTTACACCATTTAGATACATGTCCCTCCTTTCCACATGAGTAGCAAATCAGCTTGCCCTTGGGTGGAGTTTTCCCATAGCTCCGCCTTCCTCTGTTCTTTGCCAAGAAATTTGTTTCATTTCTCTCTGACTTGCTTTGAGAACACATCTCCTCAGAATCATTTATTATGCATTCCTGCCTTAGTTTTGATGTTGCCTGTTCAAAAGATTGCCCTTCAATGGCCTCATTTACAGACCTAAAAACATCAAACTTCTTTGATAGTGAGGTAAAAAGAAATGCTCTTTTCAATGCATCACACATGGGAATTCCAGAAAGTTCTAGCTTTTGAAATGAAGACATAAGATACATAATGTGATCATTACATTTACTTTTATCCCTTAATTTGGTTTCATTCAATTCTGCCAACCAAATTGGTTGCTGCTTTGCATATGTAGTTGCATACATAGTTCTCAGTTTATATAAAATGTCCTTTGGTGTATCTTTTCCCTCCACTAATATGGCTTGTTTCTCTGAGAGAGCTTCCAAAAGCATGCACTTCACATAATAGTTTGCATTGTCCCATTCAGCCATATTTTTATCTGTTCTGTCTTGGTCTAAGCATATATTTAATCCTTTTGCTCGAAGGAGACATATGAATCTTAGTTCCCACTTTTGATAATTAAACTCAGTTAATTTAGGCACCTTGAGAGAATAGAACAATAGTGAATTTCTTCCCTCAGCCATTTTCTTAGCCTTCTGTCTGCTGTGTGGGGGGAGAGAGAGACAGACTGAATCTTTCCTTTAAAACTTAAGAGAAAAATGTGGCCTTTTTTTCTGCCTGGTAATATTTCTCTTCTTTTTCAATTCCTGGACCCTGGGCCCATAACCCTTTTGTTGGATTATTTGTAGTAAATAATTAGCAGATTTTAGTACACACAGCTTCAGCTTTAGAAATGTTAATTTCTTTCTTCATCTCTCTCTCATTCACCCCTGAATAATTCACTGCTGAGTCACTTTAAAGTTGAAGTAACAAAACATCTGTTTACTCACAGTTTGTAGTTAGATTATAATCAGACAGGCTTATATATACATATTACTATACATTTGTATTATCAGCTCCTTCCATGTGCTTAGATGGTAATGGATGCTCACACCACCATTGATCCTCTCAGGTTAGGAGAGATCATGAGCTCCATGTGCTCCATGTGCTGCATGTGCTGCATCTAACCCCCACAGGAAGTTGCATAGCTGTGTGACCTCTCTAAGTAATTCACATCAGAGGTCACAGAGTAATCACAGAGAAATAATAGGTGACAGGCAATGCATGCAAAATACAATACATTCCAACAGAAGGAGTAGGGTGGGATAGGGGAGGGTAGGGGTGGGGGGGAGGGAGGATAAGAGACTTCAGATCTGATGTTTACTACCAAGTTAATATTTTAGACTTAAAAGGAAATGTTAGAATTAGGTAAGGGGGGGGGGGGGAAATTAAAATCTCTGTTTAATAAAACATGGACCAATGTGAATAATAGTTGACCCAGAAGAAGTTATACAATGTATATCTCTCATATGCTGTTTACCAATAAAAATGACTTAAACATTAAAAAAAAAAGCAGTCTCAGATAAGGAGCAACATCCTACAAGCAAAAGTTTCCATGGTTGGTGGCAGATTGGAAGGGATAATTTGCCTCTTCTATGTTACTCCGTTTTCCTTAATGGATCACCATAACAGCACCTGATTAACAGCTCTGTGATTAACTGACTTTTCTCTTTCACCTCCACAGCTGGAAATTAACCAATGTTTTACTGACTTATCTTTATAATTACAAATTCCTCTTTGTAAGACATTTAGAGACACAGTTAACATAGGTTACCGATAAGGTGTGTTAGTATTTATCACCAACTCATGCTATTTTAGCACGAGTCCTATTTTGTGCAGTGAGACCTAGTTACTAATAACGGAGGTTAACCAGGACAAACAATAGCCCACACAGGATACAATTTTCTTTTTAATTTTATTAACTTTTACATCCATTGGACTCGAAGGTGAACTGCTACACTAGTCATTTTACCAAAATGTTACACAGTCTCTTCTCTGTTGGAGTTCATGAACCTCTTGTCTCAGGACATACAGTGTCCATCAAATGCAGCCTGTTAAGATCTTGGTTAATCAATCTTATGCCTGTTGTATTACCACCACGTAAACACAAATTTAAAGAAAAAGTCATATGATTTGAGGCGGAACCCCTTTTCTGCCACATGGGTCTGGTGGAAAATTTTGTGGCCTCTGGCCTCTATGTCAATCTTAATGCAGTCCAGCAGATCACCGATGGAGGGTGTGGCCTTCCACGGTCCAAATTTCACTACAGACTTTTTATCTGTGTCCAAAGTGTTCAGGGCATCCTGACACTTAGCCACATCCTCTTCAGTCTTGACCACGCACACGATGACATTGGAGTGACGGGAGGCCACGGCTTCTGCTCTGGCAATACGAATCATCACCTCAATGTTCTCATAGTAGTTGGGCACTCGAGCCAGGAACTGTTTCCTTCCGACAAGCTCACCAAAGATCTGGGGAGTGTCTTCCAGCTGTTTGACCAGTGGCTCAATCTCGTAGAATAATGCCTCTTTATAAACATCCTGAATAAACTGAGTTGGTACCAGGCTGCTGCGGAGGTATTCCAGGATGTATTTGAAGTAGGTTCCTTCTCGGTCGATAAAGTATCTGCCTTCAGAGTCAGTCTTGGGCTTGAACTGTCCGCTGAACATCTCAGCGAGCTTAGAGCCAGGGCATTTCTTCAGTGTGTTCAGGGTTGTTGTGTAGATTTCACCACCTACATTTAATTGGATGATTGGAGACAACTAGAAAGGCAGAGAAGAAAACAGAATGAGCTAGCCGTCCAAAGACCAATTCAGTACCACAGTGAATTTCCTTAGGGCTCAAAACAGAAGAAAAGCCTTTATTAAACTTTGCCAATATTTAGGGAATGAGTACAACTGACTCGAATGTACTGACTTTATAACCTCTTAAATGCGTGGTTCTCTCTCGGGGTCGTTTTTAATACGCGCTAAAATTGGGCACGCGCTAAATGTTAGAGATGCCCATAGGAATGCACTGGCGTCTCTAACGTTTAGTACATGCTAAAAACGTAAGCGCGCCTTAGTAAAAGGGGGGGTCTCAATTTTTCTTAAAAATATTTGTACATGAAAAATATTTTATTTCAGTCACACAACAAACTCATGCACAACAGAATGTTGAAGCTGAATAAAACAAACAAATGAATAGAATTACAGAAACTGAACCATACTGCAGATGAGGACAATCAGGCCCACATTAACCCACCTATTTCTATTCTTGCTACAATGCTATAGATGCCAGTTCCGACTCTCACTTTTTTCACAACAAGATCGGCTGTGCTTTTTTCACTGTTACCATTTCTATCTAACTTTCAAAGCTGTGCTAGTCTGGAATGGCAAATATGACAGAAGCCAGTGACACATTAATTAATTTGTTGCAGCAAGAGCTTTCAAAGACTAAGGGACACTTCATGGTGCACAACTGAGCCAAAGAATTCAGTAAATGCTTTTATTGCTGCCAACTTAGACAGGGTGTGCGCAGTGGAGACGGGGGGGGGGGGGGGGGGGGGGGACTGGAGCAGGCTCCCTTCAGGGCAATCGTCCTGTCATCTTCCCAAACCCCTGTTCCGGCTCTGCATAGAGTACCAGAGTCCATTATTAAGGAAAAATCCCCTGCTTATTTCTAGGATAGGCAGCATAAAATTCGTTTTACTCTTTTGGGATCTTGCCAGGTATTGGGACATGGACTGGCCACTGCTGGAAACAGGATACTGGGCTTGATGGACTTTCAGTCTGTTTTAGTATGGCAACACTTATGTTCTTATGTTTACTAGTACTGTATTTATGAACTTTCACTAGCTTCCATTTAACAGTGCCTTGTAAAAGTATTCACACCTTTGTACATTTTTCATATTCTGCTGTCTAAAAAAAAATAATTCAAAATTTATCAAATTAGGAGTTTAAGAACAATTATAGAAATACTCAAAAGGGTAATTAAAAAAAATAGAAAAGAAAGTCTCGAAATTTTTAGTAAAAATTCCTACATTCAGCCCTAGTAAATTTTTCAAAGAGGCCAATTTATGAGCATAACTCTCAAAGTTAGGCGCAGAAATCCTTTGAATATATCGAGCCCTCGCGTTCTTCTTGCTGACCAGTTTCAGGGCTCTGGAACAGGGTTTCTTCCAGGATCTGCCCATACTTTGTACTACCAATCTCTCCTTTGATCTTCAGAAGCCTCCCCCCTATCCTTGGTAAGTATCCCTCCAACATAATGCTGCCACCAACAAGCTGTACTTTATTATAGGAACTGGTATTGGGGTTTTCGGAGGTCGCCGCTGGCCCCGCCCCCGCGAGGTCGCCGCTACCGTTCCCCCACCCCCGGAGTCACCGCCGCCAGCCCTCCACCCTGCCCAGGCCTTCTCTCCCCTACTGAACTTACATCCATTCGCCGGAACGCAACAGGGCAGATCAGCTGAGCTGCAGTCGCGTCGACCTTCCTTCTCTGCCTGTGCCCCGCCCTCGTGTGACGTAACGTCAGCGAGGGCGGGGCACAGGCAGGGAAGGAAGGCGGACGGCAGCTCAGCTGATCTCTCTGCCCTGTTGCGTTCCGGCGAATGGATATGTAAGTTCAGTAGCGGAGAGAGGGCCTGATGGTGATGTTCGTTTTACACCACACTTATCACTTAGCACCGAGACGGAAAAAAATTCTGCCCCTGTTTTAATCATCCCAGAAAACAACTTTCTCCCACATGCATGGGGTGTCCCCTAACTTGTGTCATGTGACATGTCATATAGCTTGTCTCCCTCCCCACCCCCAAGTCAGACAGTCTTGAAATGATAGAACAGCCAACATTTAGATCTCTGTAGATCTTTTAAAAGTAAACTCTTAAGCCTCACAGTCACCTTCCTCAGCAGTTTCTTTAACCCCTGGCTTCCGACTCTGAAGGGAGTCAGATGTTTCCAGTTAGGGTACTCTGAAGGATATTTAAGCACACTAAAATTAACTCTTTTGAGTTCTTTCAGCAGATCAGGTTTAGATCTTTGCTTCAAATTCACAACTTAAAATCAGCTCTACTACTGAGAGTGGACACAGGTGGGCTCTGTTTAACCTAGGAGTGGAGGAGTAGCCTAGTGGTTAGTGCAGTGGACTTTGATCCCGGGGAACTGAGTTCAATTCCCACTGCCGCTCCTTGTGACTCTGGGCAAGTCACTTAACCCTCCATTGCCCCTGGTACAAAGAAAAGCTTGTTACAAGACGTATGAGGAGAGACTTGCTGACCTGAATATGTATACCCTGGAGGAAAGAGGGGTGATATGATACAGATGTTCAAATATTTGAAAGGTATTAATCTGCAAACTAACCTTCTCCAGAGAGGGGAAGGCAGTAGAACGAGAGGACATGAAATGAGATTGAAGGGGGGCAGACTCAAGAAAAATGTGAAATGAGATTGAAGGGGGGCAGACTTAAGAAAAATGTCAGGAAGTATTTTTTCACGGAGAGAGTGGTGGATGCTTGGAATGCCCTCCCGCGGGAGGTGGTGGAGAGGAAAACGGTAACGGAATTCAAACATGCATGGGATAAACATAAAGGAATCCTCAGAAGGAAGGGATCCCCAGAAGCTTAGCTGGCGGTGGGAGGCAGGGCTGGTGGTTGGGAGGTGGGGATAGTGCTGGGCAGACTTATACGGTCTGTGCCCTGAAAAAGACAGGTACAAATCAAGGTAAGGTATACACAAAAAATGACACGTGAGTTTATCTTGTTGGGCAGACTGGGTGGACCGTGCAAGTCTTTTTCTGCCATCATCTACTATGTTACTATGTATATGTAAACCACTTTGAATGTAGTTGCAAAAACCTCAGAAAGGCGGTATATCAAGTCCCATTTCCCTTTCCCTACACTTCTGATTCAATGCAACTACCAGTTTAAGGCCTGTAAACTTATAACTTACCACTAATTAATGTGATTCCTACCTAAGGGCTCCTTTTACAAAGGCACGCTAGCATTTTTTGTGCACACTAAACACTAGAGACACCAACAGGAATATATGGGCATCTCTAGTGTTTAGCGCACGCTAACAACGCTAGCGCACCTTTGTAAAAGGACCCCTAAGTTTTTTCCCGCTCAATCACCTGAACAGTAAGGTGGTCTGGTGAACTGTCAAGTCTGGCTAAGGAGTGGCGTGGCCAGGGCCCACCCTAGTTGGACTCAGGCCCACCCAAAATGATGGTACTCTTGCTATGAGAGATCCTCAAACCCCGCCAGCTGAAGATTTCCTACTCCTTTGGCAGTTGGTGCTCTTCCAAATGGCAGCTGGCCGCACTTGCCGCGAGCAGGCACCAACAGCAGCCCCTCTGCACATGCTTAGTTTTCACGCATGCACAGCTTCCTGGCCGTGGCGCATCAGCTCGAGGAAAGTGCTGCTGGCTGCTGTTTGGAAAAATGCTGACTGCCCGAGTAGGAGGAAATCTTCAGCTGGCAGGGGTTTGTAGATCCCCTTCTGCTCCGGTATTTAATATTTTGGGCTTGCAGGTGGAGGATGGGGCAGAGCAGAGGGAGGCTGGGGGCCAGGGGAATGAATTCCATGCCCACCCACCTTGGACTCAGGCCCACCCAAAATTGGCTGTCTGGCTATGCCCCTGTAAGGACGCCTGGGCACACCCCTCCCCCAGTGGTGGCTTTTAACCTGCAGTAAGCACACATTATTGCTTACGGCAACTAGAGTCCTCTATGTGCTAAACTTTTTTCCCATACACACAAAAATCTGAGAATAAGCTTTAGTACAGAGGCCAGAAACATAAATATTCTAATTCAAGTTGAAGTAATTAGAAGAAGTAATTTCTGTAACCCATTGTCATAGTAACATAGTATCATAGTAGATGACGGCAGAAAAAGACCTGCACGGTCCATCCAGTCTGCCCAACAAGATAAACTCATATGTGCTACTTTTTGTGTATACCTTACCTTGATTTGTACCTGTCTTTTTCAGGGCACAGACTGTATAAGTCTGCCCAGCACTATTCCCGCCCCCCCCCCAACCACCCACCCCGCCTCCCACCACAGGCTCTGGCACAGACCGTATAAGTCTGCCCTGCACTATCCCCGCCCCCCAACCACCCGCCCCGCCTCTCACCACCGGCTCTGGCACAGACTGTATAAGTCTGCCCAGCACTATCCCCACCTCCCAACCACCAGTCCCACCTCCCACCACCGGCTCTGGCACAGACCGTATAAGTCTGCCCAGCACTATCCCCGCCCCCCCCCCCCAACCACCAGCCCCGCCTCACACCACTGGCTCTGGCACAGACCGTATAAGTCTGCCCAGCACTATCCCCGCCTCCCAACCACCAGTCCCGCCTCCCACCACCGGCTCTGGCACAAACCGTATAAGTCTGCCCAGCACCATCCCCGCCTCCCGCCACCGGCTCTGCCACCCAATCTCGGCTAAGCTCCTTAGGATCCATTCCTTCTGAACAGGATTCCTTTATGTGTGTCCCACGCGTGTTTGAATTCTGTTACCGTCAAGGTCTATATTTATTTTGCTATTAAAAACACATAGAATACAGCTACCAGGAAAACACATCCAACAAAGAATCTAATTTATTTAGTAACCTGGGTTACAAAAGAGGGGGGAGAAACGCAGAGTCTAAACTAAGTGCAGAGTCTAAACTAAGGCTTCTTTTTTTCTCTGTTTCTTCTATATTTTGTTGTTTTATAATGGACAAAAAAAAAAAGGCCTCACAATTAAAGCCTGCAATTGTGAAGACCACCGTTTGTCCTGAAATGAGGAAATTCCAGCGAAGGCGATACAACAAGAAGCCCGCAGAAAAGCCACCTGTACACGGACCTGCTGCCTCGGCTAAGACGAGAGCTCAATCAGCCTGTTGATTGCCCTCCCCCCCCTGTTGATTGCCCTCCCCCTCGGGTTCTCCGTGTACCCCCCCCCCGATCACTCACCGCCTGCAGGCCGCCTTTCTCCTGCTTCCCCTGCGAGTTCTGGATACTGCTGTTGCTCATACTGGCAGCGGAACGATACAGCACTGGCCGCGCAGCTCCGAGCGACTCCTGCTCCTCCTGAGTTACGCTGGGGGATGGGGGGATCCACCCCGGGCTTTCCGCGGGACAGGCGGTGAAAAGTGCTCTGTGCCGGCCAAGGAGGTGCGATCACCAGCTGCTTAGGCTTTTGCTCTACTCCTGTCAGCATGGACTGCACCTTGTCCTGCTTCTTTAATCAAATAGGGCTTCTTTTTAGGTATTAATCTACCATGCCTCAAAGTTTTTCAGTCCAGCAGCTGGAATACACTTTGTACACTAAATAGCCTTTTACCTTAGGGCGAGCTGTGGAAAGACATCTGCATAAACGTCATTTGCCACGCCCCAGGCCTGCGTGGAATGTTATGTAACTTATGAATCAAAACAAATAGTTAAGGAGGCAAACCGAGGCTTTGTTGTACTGTTATTAAGGAAACTCCCTCTTAGTGCTTTCATTTCACAGAATAACTTTACCTTTCAGGGTTGCAGACAGAAAAATATCCAGAGATTGTCATTCAAAAGATGCATCTGGTTAACTGTAGGCTGGTTGAAAAGGTAAATTTGGGTTTCTGCTAGGTACTTAATAGAAATCAAACAAAATAAAACATGGAAAAGAAAATAAGATGATACCTTTTTTATTGGACATAACTTAATACATTTCTTGATTAGCTTTCGAAGGTTGCCCTTCTTCGTCAGATCGGAAATAAGCAAATGTGCTAGCTGACAGTGTATATAAGTGAAAACATTCAAGCATTACTATGACAGTCTGACAGGGTGGGAGGATGGGGGTGGGTAGGAGGTATGCATGGGGACATCAAAGCATATCATTGATATTCTAACAGGATGGGTGTGGATAGGTGAGGGGTGGGGTGATCAACAGAGAAATACAGCTTTATGGTTTATAATGGGCTAGGAACCCATTATAAATATAGATCTACAACCTATACTCCAGGAGGATTAATTACTGAAAGAGATATTCCCATCCCCACCAGTACTGGCCTTCCGACAGCCACCCAACTTAAAACACAAGCTAATCAGAAGTAAACTTCCATCACAGACTGAAAAGGAACAGAAGGGCACACGTCCCTGTAATTTATCCAGTTACAAACTATGCCAAAATATTTCACAGGACCCCACAGTCATCCACAAAGGAAAGATATTCAACATAAAGGAATCTTTCACTTGCTCATCTTCCAATGTGGTATATATCATTCAGTGTAAAAAATGTAACGAAGGATGCTATATTGGAGAAACAGGCCAGATGCTTAAGACAAGATTCAATTTACATAGACATCACATGAACAATACTGGTGCCAGTAGGGTTCCCACCCCTGTTGGTCAGCATTTTACAGGATCAGGACACTGTACCAGTAACTTCACAGTGAGAATCCTGAAAGGTAACTTTAAAACCATACAAGAACGTAAGACCTTTGAAGTCAGAATGATTGAATATTTTAACACCCAACAGAAAGGACTTAACAAGGATCTGGGGTTCCTAGCCCATTATAAACCATAAAGCTGTATGTCTCTGTTGATCACCCTCCCCTCACCTATCCACACCCACCCTGTTAGAATATCAATGATATGCTTTGATGTCCCCATGCATACCTCCTACCCATCCCCATCCTCCCACCCTGTCAGACTGTCATAGTAATGCTTGAATGTTTTCACTTATATACACTGTCAGCTAGCACATTTGCTTATTTCCGATCTGACGAAGAAGGGCAACCTTCGAAAGCTAATCAAGAAATGTATTAAGTTATGTCCAATAAAAAAGGTATCATCTTATTTTCTTTTCCATGTTTTATTTTGTTTGATTTCTATTGATAACCTTAAGAGTGGAGTAACACGGCTACCACACTCCTCTGTTAGGTACTTGTGACCTAGATTGGCCACTGCTGGAAGCAGGATGCTAAGCTAGGTGGGCCATTGATCTGACCCAGTTTGGCTATTCTTATGGACTGAACAAACTTGTGCCTTCATTGCACAGAATTTATAAGAAGTGGGGTTGGAGACATTCCTGCTGTGTTGCAAAACTGTGTTCGCAGGATATTGTCAAGAAGACAATCTGGTCCTGGACCTTAGGGCAGAGCTTCCCAAACTGTGGGTCAGGACCATAGGCGCCCGTATAAGAGGCTTGGGGAGGCTAAGCGGCATATTTTCAAAGCACTTAGACTTACAAAGTTCCATAGGTTACTGTGGAACTTTATAAGTCTAAGTGCTTTGAAAATGAGCCCCTAAGCCTCCCCAGCCCAAATGCAACCTCTTTTGGCGGCGTGTTAACTGGATCCATGGGGCTCTGCACGTCGCTGCCTGGCAGATTGCCGGTTCCTGCCAGAAAGAAGCTGGAACTTCCCTTCTATACTGCCTTGCCGCCAAACCCGCTGCCTCTCCGATTCAGTGGCGATCGGCAAACAAACACTGTGCACGGAGCCAAAGAGCTCCGCATGGCAGCGCTGAGAGCTCTTCCAGTCCCACCCTCTATGATGCAACGGTTGCATCATACAGGGTGGGACCGGAGGAGCTGTCAGCGCTGCTATGCGGAGCTCTATGGCTCCATGCACAGTGTTTGCCAATCGCCACTGAATCGGAGAGGCAGCGGGTTTGGCGGCAGGGAAGAGGATCATCGATGACTGATCGAGACGGAAATAGGAAAGAGCTACTGGACCTGCTGAAGATGCCCAGGAACACGAGGTGTGCTGACTGCGGAGCTCCAGGTGGGTGGGTGGGTGGGTGGGTGGGCGGGGGAGGGTGAGAAGGAGCCGGGACACGGTGCAGGGATTTGGACAGAGGAGGATGCTGGGGCAGGGCTCCGGGTAGAAGCTGGTCAGATGCTGCCAGGGGCAGGGCCCGGCAGGGCAGCATGGAAGAGAACTTCCAGCTTCTTTTTCATTTTGCGGCTAGGCCAGGGGGAAGAAAAAAGAGAGAGAAGATAATGCTGGAGGCAGGAAATGGGAGGAAACAGAGAGGATGGGGGAGGGAAAGGCAGAGGCACAATGTTGGATATTGGAGGAGGGGGGGAGAGAGCAGCAAGGCTAGATGTTGGATATTTGGGGGGGGGGGAGAGAAACAAGGCCCCGCCCCCTTTAGCCTCCCCAAACAGTTGGGCCACCGACCGCCTATGGCCAGGACCCCAAATGGAGTTTCAAAACCTGCCTTTGGGGTCATGACCTAGCTGGGCTCTCCCTAGGTGCGTTATTATTTTGCACCTCCACGGGGGGTGGCAGAATTTGATTTGGCCGAAATCATGGGGTCACAGCCACACAAAGATTGGGAAGCACTGCCTTAAGGGTTTTTAGCTCACATATCAGTAGTAGCTTAACCTACATTCAAGTACAGTAGGTATATTCCCTTCCCTGGAGGGATCACAGTGAAAGCTTGTACCTGAGGCGACGGAGGGAAAGTGGTATGTCCATGATCACAAGAAGCAGCACTAGGATTCGAAGACTGCCTTCTCTGGTTCTCAGCCCACTGCTCTAACTCTTAGGGTTCTCCTCCATTTGGGTAATTTTATCTAGGTATATTAAATATATAATATATATAGTGAATTCCAAAGGGTTGGCTATGTAACACTAAGATACATTGCTTTGGTCCTAGTGTCTCTTTTCTGCTTTTCTGGTTTTTTTTTTCTTAACTCCACAATTGAGTTTTTCCAGACCTTGCCCAAGCCACCATGAGGAAACGCAAAGAGCTGTTAAAATAGAAAGAGGTGGTGCAGAAAATGGCTAGAAGTTTGCCGGCTTTGTTACTGTGTTCTAAATATGACCTGTGAGTTAATCTCATTAGGACCTCCACTTTTTTTCAATTTCTAGAGCCTCTATTTTTTGCTTAGCTTCCATTAACAGTTTATAGGTACATTTACTCCCTTTCTGGCATTTGTCCAGATCTGGTTTTAGGGCCTGTAACTCTGCTTCCCTTGCTTTCCTGCAAGTTGCTGCTATTTGCAAAAATTTCCCTCTCATGGGATAGGAGGTAGTGTCCTATTGTGGATTAAAAACTGGTTAAAAGATAGAAAACAGAGAGTAGGTTAAATGGTCAGTATTCTCAATGGAGAAGGGTAGTTAGTGGGGTTCCCCAGGGGTCTGTGCTGGGACCGCTGCTTTTTAACATATTTATAAATGACCTAGAGAATGGGAGCAACTAGTGAGGTAATTAAATTTGCTGATGACACAAAGTTATTCAAAGTCATTAAATCGTGGGAGGATTGTGAAAAATTACAAGAGGAACTTACGAGACTGGGCATCTAAATGGCAGATGATGTTTAATGTGAGCAAGTGCAAAGTGATGCATGTGGGAAAGATGAACCCGAATTATAGCTACGTCGTGCAAGGTTCCATGTTAGGAGTCACGGACAAGAATGGGATCTAGGTGTCGTCGTTGATGATACATTGAAACCTTCTGCTCAGTGTGCTGCTGCGGCTAAGAAAGCAAATAGAATGTTAGGTATTATTAGGAAAGGAATGGAAAACAAAAATGAGGATGTTATAATGCCTTTGTATCGCTCCATGGTGCTACCGCACCTCGAATATTGTGTTCAGTTCTGGTCGCCACATCTCATAAAAGATATAGTGGAATTAGAAAAGATGCAGAGAAGGGCGATGAAAATGATAAAGGGATGGGACGACTTTCCTATGAGGAAAGGCTAAAGTGGCTAGGGCTCTTCAGCTTGGAGAAAAGACGGCTGAGGGGAGATATGATAGAGGTCTATAAAATAATGAGTGGAGTTGAACGGGTAGATGTGAAGCATCTGCTTACGCTTTCCAAAAATACTAGGACTAGGGGGCATGTGATGAAGCTACAATGTAGTCAATTTAAAATGAATGGGAGAAAATGTTTCTTCACTCAATGTGTAATCTGTTTGTACCTGAAGCAATGGAGAGTTAAGTGACTTGCCCAAGATCACAAGGAGCAGCAGCAGGATTTGAACTGGCCACTTCTGCATTGCAAGACTGGTGCTCTAACCACTAGGCCACTCCTCCACTGCTGAACATGCAAAAGAGATGGCCAAGAAGGCTCCACAAACAGTAGGCATAACTTGACATGTCTAATTTTAGCATGCCATAGTTTTTATTGTTATTTGAATAATTTTACCTCTGTAATTGTCTTACTCATTTTTTATTTATTCTTACAGTACACCACCTTGAGTGAATTCCTTCAAAAAGGCGATAAATAAATATCAGAGTGTATCCTACCTTTGGAGTTTAGCCATGTGCCACCCCCCCCCCCCCCCGCCTGTTTTTTCACGGTAAGACAACAGGACCAATGCAGCACACATTCTAGTCACTAGTGACATACAATCCAGAGCTGGAAAAACTGAGGAAAATCATAAGAGATCTACAACCTATACTCCAGGAGGATGAATTACTGAAGGAGATATTCCCATCCCCACCAGTACTGGCCTTCCGACAGCCACCCAATTTAAAACACAAGCTAATCAGAAGTAAACTTCCTTCACAGACTGAAAAGGAACAGAAGGGCACACTTCCCTGCAATTTATCCAGTTGCAAACTATGCCAAAATATTTCACAGGACCCCAAAGTCATCCACAAAGGAAAGATATTCAACATAAAGGGATCTTTCACTTGCTCATCTTCCAATGTGGTATATATCATTCAGTGTAAAAAATGTAATGAAGGATGCTATATTGGAGAAACAGGCCAGATGCTTAAGACAAGATTCAATTTACATAGACATCATATAAACAATGCTGGTGCCAGCAGAGTTCCCACGCCTGTTGGGCAACATTTTACAAGACCAGGACACTGCACCAGTGACTTCACAGTGAGAATCCTCAAAGGTAACTTTAAAACCATACAAGAACGTAAGACCTTTGAAGTCAGAATGATTGAATATTTTAACACCCAACAGAAAGGACTTAACAAGGACCTAGGGTTCCTAGCCCATTATAAACCATAAAGCTGTATGTCTCGGTTGATCACCCTCCCCTCACCTATCCACACCCACCCTGTTAGAATACCAATGATATGCTTTGATGTCCCCATGCATACTTCCTACCCACCCCCATCCTCCCACCCTGTCAGACTGTCATAGCAATGCTTGAATGTTCTCACTTATATACACTGTCAGCTAGCACATTTGCTTATTTCCGATCTGACGAAGAAGGGCAACCTTCGAAAGCTAATCAAGAAATGTATTAAGTTATGTCCAATAAAAAAGGTATCATCTTATTTTCTTTTCCATGTTTTATTTTGTTTGATTTCTATTGATAACCTTAAGAGTGGACTAACACGGCTACCACACTCCTCTACTAGTCACTAGGCTGAAAAGGTGTTGCCACACTCAGCCCTGCATTACACCCCGGAATGCAGGGTGTGCCCTTGTACTATTCACTGCTCCTTTTCAAACAAATTAGTGTATTATGGTGTGATATAATTGCTAGAGATTGGCTAGAAAACTGTTTTGGGGCAAAATTCAATAACGCAAAACCTGTCACAGTTTGGAAAAACACATTAATTGCCATAGATTTAATTTCCTTTCATGCCCGGAAGGGAAACATGATACTAAATAAATAAATAAACTGAGCAAATAAACTGCACGAAAAGCATAGTGGAGGTTTTACAAAGTTCTTTATTCAGTACTTTTGACGTGCAAGTCCAACAGAGGTTTCTGCACAAATTTTTGCTTGCACAGATTTTCTCTGTGGATTTTTCCTGAAGGTGCAGGGAAATGGAAGGGTATCTATTTAGCCAAGTGTGAAGGACTGCTGAAAACTGTATCCCTCTTCATCACAGGGGCGTAGCTACATGGGGCCACGGGGACCTGGGCCCCCATGGATTTGGCCCTGGACCCCCTGCCGATGACCCTCTTGACCCCCCCTCCCGCCCCAACCCACCGTTGCCGTCTGCCACCTTTGCTGGCAGGGGACCCCAACCCCCTCCAGCCGAGGTCCTTTTCTTCCTTCATTCTGTTTCTGAGTCTGACGTCCTGCACGTACAACGTGCAGGACATCAGACTCAGAAACAGAACGAAGGAAGAAGAGGACCTCGGCTGGCAGGGGTTGGGGTCCCTCGCCAGCAAAGGTAGGTGACGGCGATGATGGGTTGGCGGCGAGTTGGCAGCGGGAGGGGGGGTCGAGAGGGTCGTCGGTAGGGGGGTCCAGGGCCAAATCTACGGGGGCCCAGGCCCCCGTGACCCCACGTAGCTATGCCCCTGGTATAAAAAATACAATATCCATGGGGGAACAGGGCAAATATCAAAATCATTCAAAGAACCGTGCTCAGCTTGATCACACGCATGTGACCACTAAACAAAGTCAAATAAAGTGCAAAAAAACAGCACAAACAAGAGAAAAAGACATAAAAAAAGAAGAGAAAGGCAAGGAATGAAGCCTCAAAGCTAAATGCTCCCTACAAGACAAAGTCTCAACAACAGGGACTACAGCAGAAACTATCACTAGCCCACTCCCTGTCACAAGAACAAAATGTGGCACAGGTGGAGAAAAAAAGCCAAAGGGCATAAAAAAAACTCCACCCCAAATGTGAACAGTCACAGTATGTCAACAGTCACTCAAAGCCAGTGTGAGTACAAAAAAACAAACACAATGGTATGGGAAGGAATGGTCTGAAACACAAGTAAACATAATAAAATACAGGAAATAAATATAACTTAGCTGCAAAGTCCTCAGTGCTTGTGTGCAGTCCAACCAGCACCAGATGAAAAACCCAACAAGGGGCCCCTCATCTCGCCAAAGCTGCATCAGGGGTAAATAAGTTTCGCCATTAATACAAAAAAATACAAAAAGGTCATTTTTACAGCTGCGGTAAAAATGGCAGCGCGCAGGAAAGATCTGCATAAGGGTAAAAGCGCACCTTATAGATGCAAAATGCCCAACATGGCCATGTTTCAAAAATTATAAGTACATAAGAACATAAGCGTTGTCATGCTGGGACGGACCGAAGGTCCATCAAGCCCAGCAACTTGTTTCCAACAGTGGCCAATCCAGGTTACAAGTACCTGGAAAGCTCACAAAACAGTACAATACATTTTATGCTGCTTATCCTAGAAATAAGTAGTGGATTTTCCCCCAAGTCCATTTTAAGAATAGCTTATGGACTTTTCTTTTAGGAAATTATCCAAACTTTTTTTTAAAACCCTGCTAAGCTAACGGCTGTTACCACATTCTCTGGCAATGAATTCCAGAGTTTAATTACACATTGAGTGAAGAAAAATGTTCTATGATTCGTTTTAAATTAACTACGTGAGGGGGCATTTTCGAAAGAAATGTCCAAGTTGAAATTTGGAGGCGGGGAAAAGATCATCCATCTTTCATTTTGAAAATACCAAGGACGTCCTTGGATTTTGGACGTCTTTGATTTTTAGTGATTTTCGAAACCAAAGACGTCCATGTCTAAAACGTCCAAATGCAAGCCAATTGGATGTGGGAGGAGCCAGCATTTGTAGTACACTGGTCCCCCTGACATGCCAGTATAGCAATCGGGCACCCTAGGGGGCACAGCTCCCTTACCTTGTGTGCTAAGCTCCCCAAAACCCACTACCCCAACTGTACACCACTACTATAACCCTTACAGGTGAAGGGGGCACCTAGATGTGGGTATAGAGGGTTTCTGGTGGGTTTTGGAGGGCTCGCTGTTTCCTCCACAAATGTAGGGGGGGTATAGGCCTGGGTCCACCTGTCTGAAGTGCACTGCACCCACTAACACTGCTCCAGGGACCTCAATGCGCTGTCATGGATCTGAGTATGACATCTGAGGCTGGCAAGTAATATTTTTAATGATGTTTTTTGAGGGTGGGAGGGGGTTAGTGACCACTGGGGGAGTAAGGGGAGGTCATCCCCAATTCCCTCCAGTGGTCATCTGGTCATTCTGGGCACCTTTTTGTGCGTTATTCGTAATAAAAACAGGTCTGGGTGAAAATGTCCTAGTCATGGTCTTCTCTGCTTTTTTCCATTATGGCTCAAAGACGTCCAAGATCTTAGGAACACCCAAGTCCCACCTTCACCACACCTCCGATACGCCCCCTTGAGATTTGGACGTCCTTGCGACGGACATCCGCTAGAGACGTCCAAAATCGAGTTTCAATTATACCGATTTGGACGTCACTGAGATATGGACGTCCAAGTGCCAATTTATGTCACTTTTTGGACGTCCATCTCTTTCGAAAATGAGCTCAATAGTGTAGCTTCATTGTGTGCTCCCTAGTCCTAGTATTTTTTGAAATAGTAAACAGATGCTTCATGTCTACCCGTTCCACTCCACTCATTATTTTATAGACCTCTATCCTATCTCCCCTCAGCCATCATTTCTCCAAGCTGAAGAGCCCTAGACGCTTCAGCCTTACCTCATAGGGAAGTCATCCCATCCCCTTTATCATTTTGTCGCCCTTCTATCCAGTGGTGATCCTAGGTCGGCTGCCACCCCCCCCCCCCCCCGGGTGCAGTGGCGTCTGTCCCCCCAGGGTGCAGCACGACACCCTCCTCCCCGGTGCATCAAGCCCCCCCCCCGGGTGCATTCCTGGCTGCTGGAGGGTGCAGAGAGCAGCCTCGCGCCTGTCGGCTCCACTGGCTCCCTGCTCCCTCTGCCCCGGAACAGGAAGTAACCTGTTCCGGGGCAAAGGGAGCAGGGAACCAGCGGAGCCGACAGGTGCGTGGCTGCTCTCTGCACCCTCCAGCAGCGTGCACCCGGGGCGGACCGCCCCCACCGCCCCGCCTTTCCTACGCTACTGCTTCTATCTACCTTTTCTAATTCCACTATATCTTTTTTGAGATGCGGTGACCAGAATTGCACACAGTATTCGAGGTGAAGTCACACCATGGAGCGATACAAAGGCATTATAATATCCTCATTTTTGTTTTCCATTCCTTTCCTAATAATACCTAACATTCTATTTGCTTTCTTAGCCGCCGCTGCACACTGAGCAAAGGGTTTCAAGGTATCATCAACGATGATGCCTAGATCCCTTTCCTGATCGGTGACTCTTAATGTGGAACCTTGCATTATCCTATATAATAAAACTCACCCTCAACGTTCTGAGGACAGTGACGTCACTGTCACTTCCTTCCAGAACATTTCGTAAGACCATGGTGGTGAAGCCACCTAAATCGCCCAGGCTAGGGGCCCCGCCCTCGCGTCAAACTTCATGATGTTGAGGGCGGAGCAATGGCTTTCGGTGCGTCCAAGAGGTGCAGAATGTGGAGCAATGCCGTCAGAACAACGAAGGGGTCCCTAGGTAGGTAGGGAAGGAGAGAGAAGGGGGCGACGAAGGGGTTGGTAGGTAGGGAGGGAGGGAGAAGGGCGGTTGGGGAGGAAAACCTTGCTAGCGCCCGTTTCATTTGCTCCTGAAACGGGCCTGTTTTCCTAGTGTAAGTATAAATCAGGTTCCTCTTTCCCACATGCATCACTTTGCACTTGCTCACATTAAATGCCCAGTCTCCCAGTCTTGTAAGGTCCTCTTGCAATTTTTCGCAATCTTCTTGTGATTTAACAACTTCGAATAACTTTGTTTTGTCAGCAAATGTATTTATCTCACTGGTTACTCCCATCTCTAGATCATTTATAAATATGTTAAAAAGCAGCGGTCCCAGCACAGACCCCTGGGGAACCCCATTAACTACCCTTCTCCATTGAGAATACTGACCATTTAACCCTACTCTCTGTTTTCTATCTTTTAACCTTGTAGGACTGGGGCTCCAGCCAGTTAATATTTAAAAGGAGAAAGCCTGGTCTGTCAGTACTGTTTGCACAAAACATTTGAGAAATGGCATTCCAAGCAAAGAGGCAAGGCTACATTTCTGATACGTCATCCTGCACAGAGCAATTTTGATTAATTTGTCAATGTTTAACTATACATTCCTCAAAGAATAATTTTATTTTAATTGAATCTGCTGTTTTTCAAAACACTTTTTTCAAAAAATTGTCAGCAATAAGGAACGGCAGTTGCTTTGTGTGATCAAAGCTGGAAAAACTTCCCCTGCACTCAACTCTGAAAATGCTGAGACAAAGGTCATGGGACGAACATACCTTCCTGAGGCCCCGATGCTCAAAACGCAGGCGCTGTTCCAAATAGTGCCATAAAAAAATACCACTGGAATAGCGTAGAAGAACAATGCCCTAATGCCCAATGCTAATAAAATGCAAATATAGCCGCGCTCATAGCGTTGAACATTAAGGAGTTCGACAGGAGGATTTTGCTTGGGGATTTTGCTTGGCTCATGCACAGAGTTCCTTGGTAAGTTTGGCTCCTGTGCGCATGCGCCTAGTAAAACCTGAACGTGAAGTACACATTGGCGTCTGTTTTCTGTGGTCTAAATATAAGCATTTAAACATTTTTTTTATGTTTAAATCATTTTTATTCAAAGATGTGTACATTTCAGGACCCTACCACCCCACAGGAGCGGCTGGGTCCAACCAACAGTCAGAAAACAAATATACAAAGTCGAATCTACTACAAATCTTCCCTCATCTCTATATCGCCCCCTTCCCCCCCCCCCCCCCCCCCCGTTCCCTCTGCCACCCTGTCTCCTCCCTCCTCCCCATCTCCCTTGCCCCGTCCCACCCTCCCTGTATAAGAATAGTCCTCTTAAACCTTGATAATCAAACTACAGTCCTTTCATGGTCCACGGGATGTCCAAGTCTCTCCAGACTCCACCGGAGCCTTTGGAGAATCTTCTGTTTGGCACATGGTTGTAGCACCGTATGCAAAAACCTCTTCCATATTTTCTTAAAGGAACTTACATCTTTCATCGTGGAGTTAACTGCCCCACACAGTTCTGTGTGCAAGAGTTCTATCATCTTAGACCTCCAAAGGTCTCTCTCCACATAAGTAAAATTACTTTCTTCTCAATCAGCAAGGCTCTCTGCAAAAAACCCAGCAGCCCCGGAGGTGAAGGCTCTGCAAAGCTGAATATATCAAACAGAATCAAAGGGTCTGCAAGTGGCTGTCGGCCCCAGCAACGTTTGATTTCCTCCAAAATTGTACACCAGAATTGTCTAATATAGGAGCAAGCCCAAAACATATGGCCCAATGTTGCCTGGGCCGTGCCACATTTTGGACATTCTCCGGATCCAAAACCAGCTTTCTGAGCCCGATTTGGTGCAATGTATGTCCTCATCACAAATTTATACTGTTGTTCCCAATCTCGAATAAAAGTTGATCTATGCAGAATAGCGAGTAGAAAACGCTGCAACATATCTTCAGTAATCTCTCCACCAAGATCTTTCTTCCAGCTCTTTGCAAGTCCTCGGTAGTCTATATCTTCCGTAGAATCAAGCAGAAACCGGTGGTAATAACGCAACGGCACCGCATTCTGAGACCCCAATGTTAAGGCCGTAGATAAAGTATCCTGCACATCTTCGCTTAAATTGAAAGCACCCAAAGAGGTAGTGTAGTGGCGCACTTGCAAATAAGCATAAAAGTCAGTTGTCGGACACCCGTTCTCTCTCTGCAACGCCGCAAAGGGTTTTAACTGTCCCTCCTCGTTTAAAAGTTGATAGAGGTAATGTATCCTTTGCTGTCTCCACTTTGTAAATAAAAATTTCTTTTTAGCTTGGGCGCTTATATTTAGACTCAAGAAACAGACACCAGTGTGTACTTTCACTGGGCATTTACATTTTTTTTTTTAGCATGGATGCTTTAAATTTAGATGCAGGAAACAGATGCCCAACCTGCTTATAATCAAACGAGAAAAACGCCCAAGTTCCGACCTAAATCGGGAGATGGACGTTTATCTCACAAAAACGAATAACACGGTATAATCGAAAGCCGAACTTGGACGTTTTCAACTGCACTCCATCGCGGAAGCGTACAAAGTTGACGGGGGCGTGTCGGAGGCGTGGTGAAAGCAGGACTGGGGCATGGTTATCCCCCGAACAGAGATGGGCGCCTTTCGCCGATAATGGAAAAAAAGTATGCATTTGTAGTTAGAATTTAGGGCACTTATTCTGGACCCTGTTTTTTCACGAATAAGGCCCCAAAAAGTGCCCTAACTGACCAGATTACCACCAGAGGGAATCGGGGATGACCTCCCCTGACTCCCCAGTGGTCACTAACCCCCTCCCACCACAAAAAATGATGTTTCACAACTTTTTATTTTCACCCTCAAATGTCATACCCACCTCCCTGGCAGCAGTATGCAGGTCCCTGGAGCAGTTGTTAGGGGGTGCAGTAGACTTCAGGCAGGTGGACCCAGGCCCACCCCCCCCCCCCCACCTGTTACAATTGTGCTGCTTAATGCTTAGTCATCCAACCCCCCCAAACCCACTGTACCCACATGTAGGTGCTCCCCTTCACCCCTTAGGGCTATAGTAATGGTGTAGACTTGTGGGCAGTGGGATTTGAGGGGGATTTGGGGGGCTCAACACACAAGGGAAGGGTGCTAGGCACCTGGGAGCTCTTTTACCTTTTTTTTTTTGTTTTTGTAAAAGTGCCCCCTAGGGTGGCCGGTTGGTGTCCTGGCATGTGAGGGGGACCAGTACACTACGAATCCTGGCCCCGCCCACGAACAAATGCCTTGGATTTATTCGTTTTTGAGCTGGGCGCTTTCATTTTCCATTATCGCTGAAAAACAAAAACGCCCAGCTCACAAATTGTCGAATAAAACATGGACGTCTATTTTTTTTTTAAATACGGTTCGGTCCGCCCCTTCACGGACCCGTTCTCAGAGATAAACGCCCATGGAGATAGACGTTTTCGTTCGATTACGCCCCTCCACGTGTGCTTTTGCTTGTGTCTGCTGTTTCTCATGACCAGCACTTAAGGGCTTGCACAGGCCTCCTTTTGCTTCCAAAAGCAATCAAAATTGGTGGATTTTGCAGAAGGAATCATGAGAATTATGAGAAATCTTCTCTTCCAACACCCTAATGCCTGCTCCGACCTGGCGTTATGTTTTGCAGCAGTAAGGCACTTTTGTTTCGGGCGATTTTTTCTGAACATTGGGGAGGAATACAAAATAACCTCATTTACATGAGCTTGACTACATTTGCACGCTGTCTGCGCTAATGCCTGGTGCGCTCGTTGTTTCCCACGCTAGACTCCTCTGAACATTCTGTACAGGTAAATGCAGGCGCTAGTATGGCGCTAACGGCCTCTAGCGCCCGCATTTACTTGTGAGCATTGGGGCCTGAAAGCTAACAGAACAGGCACTGGTAGAATGAGATCAGTGTACCGTGAACAACAGACGTCCACATGCTTTGACCATGATGGTGTTTCAGCCAAGGAGCACAAATCTTGCCATAACATTGCTACTTCAGAAATAAGTACAGCTGTACCTTCTCGCTTTAATGCAAAACACAAATGGATTTTTGTAGCGTTTTGAGAATCAGCAGAAATTTTCATTTGGTAAGGGGAGAGGGATGAAAACACTGTTTAAAGGAAATCTATGATTTGTCCTCCCCCTCTGCCCCACTAGATTGCCTAGGCCTAGCCTAGTGGTTAGAACACCAGCTCTGACCTCCAGAGGTGCCTGGTTGATTCAAATCCCTCTGCTGCTCCTTGTGATCTTGGGCAAGTCACTTCACTCTCCATTGCCTCAGGTACAAAATTAGATCGTGAGCCCTCCAGGGACAAACATCCACTGTACCTGAATGTAACTCACCTTGAGCTACTACTGCAGCGGGACATGTTTATCCACTCCTACCCTAGCTGAGATAATATTTAACCATCTCTCTGACCTCATGTGCAACTTTCTTCAAATCAATCACCTTACTTTCTAATTCTTCCTACTTTCTTACCCATCTATGTGTTACAGCTTTGCCTTACCCTTCACTAACAATTATAATGTTCCATTACGTATTGTGTTGACATTACAAGTAGTATACCATGAGGGGCATAATTGAACGGGGACGACCATCTCTAAGGGTGCCCATCTCTAAGGACGTCCCGGTGAAGGGGCGGGGAAACCCGTATTATCAAAATACAATGGGCGTCCATCTTTCATTTCGATAATACGGTCGGGTACGCCCAAATCTCAATATTTAGGTCAACCTTAGAGATGGTAGACCTAAATGTTGAGATGGTCGACCTTAGAGATGGTCGTCCCCGGTTTTCGGCCATAATGGAAACCGAGGACACCCATCTCAAAAACGACCAAATCCAAGGCATTTGGTCATGGGAGGAGCCAGCATTCATAGTGCACTGGTCCCCCTGACATGCCAGGACACCAACTGGGCACCCTAGGGGGCACTGCAGTGGACTTCACAAATTGCTCCCAGCTGCATAGCTCCCTTACCTTCGGTGCTGAGCCCCCCCCCCAAAACCCACTCCCCACAACCATACACCACTACCATATCCCTGAGGGGTGAAGGGGGGCCCCTACATGTGGGTAAAGTGGGTTTCGGGTGGATTTTGAAGGGCTCACATTTACCAGCACAAGTGTAACAGGTAGGAGGGGGATGGGCATGGGTCCGCCTGCCTGAAGTGCACTGCAGTACCCACTAAAACTGCTCCAGGGACCTGCATACTGCTGTCATAGAGCTGGGTATGACATTTGAGGCTGGCAAAAAATTAAAAAAACAATTTAAGGTGGGAGGGGGTTGATGACCACTGGAGGAGTAAGGGGAGGTCATCCCCGATTCCCTCCGGTGGTCATCTGGTCAGTTTGGGCATTTTTTGAGACTTGGTCGTGAAAAAAAATGGACCAAGTAAAGTCGACCAAATGCTCGTCAGGGATGCCCTTTTTTCCATTATCGGCCGAGGACGCCCATCTCTTAAGCACGCCCCAGTCCCGCCTTCGCTACGCCTCTGACATGCCTCCATGAACTTTGGTCATCCCCGCGACGGACTGCAGTTGAAGGTGCCCAAAATCTGGCTGAAGTGCACTGCGGTACCCACTAAAAGTGCTCCAGGGACCTGCATACATGCAGGCCTCTATGACTTGTTGCTGCTGTATAACATTGGCACACCAGTTGACACCTGAAGACTAATCTCTCTGAAAACGTCCTTTATTGGAATAACCGCGTTTACTCACAGTTAACTGCAGATCAGAGGTTGTGCCCCACTGGCAACGAGTCTCCCTGGTACTGAGATTAGCAGTAGGTCAGAGCTGGCAGAATGCTGTACAATGCCCTCTTTCAGCCACATTCAAGGTAAGAACTAAGTTCTCTAACGTGGCTAACACAGGAAAGGGAACTAAAACTGGCTTACAAAAATGGCCACTACCGCATGGACTACAACAGGAAACACAACAGGGCACACTCTGACCCAGTAGGCAGGGGGAAAAGCACCATGGGAGAAGAGCCTACCAACTACCAACATTGTGAGACTGTAACACAAGCTAATGAAATCACGGAGCCCAATACCCTACACCCACCACAATGCAATGCTGATGTGACCCTGTACTGCATCCGAGAGCCACATCTGACCCAGGGAAAGGCTGTGACAGGATCGAACACATTCTGCTGTCATGGAGGTGGGTACGGCATTTGAGGCTGGCATACAGGCTGGAAAAAAAGTTTTTAAAGTGGGGTTTTTTTTGGTGGGAGGGGGTTAGTGACCACTGGGGGAGTCTGGGGAGGTCATCCCCGATTCCCTCCAGTGGTCATCTGGGCAGTTGGGGCACTTTTTTGGGACTTGTTCGTGAGAAAAAAGGGTAAAAAAAAAGTGACCCAAAATCGCGGTAAAAACGCCTTTTTTTTCCGATTATCAGCTAAAAACACCCATCTCTCCTTAGCTGATAACCACGCCCCAGTTCCGCCTCCACCACGCCTCCGACATGCCCCCATCAACTTTATTCGTTTCCGCGACGGAGTGCAGTTGGAAACGCCCAAAATCGGCTTTCAGTTATACCGATTTAGGCGCCTTTGCGAGAAAAACACCCATCTCCCGATTTGGGTCAAAATATAGGCGTTTTTCTTTTTCGATTATAAGCTGGTTAGCTTCTTTCCAGAGACCCAGGGCTGGATTAAGCTTTTGGGGAAAGCCTTGCAGTACCTCTGACAGAAAATTTTGCTCGTGGCATTTTTATTGTACCATATTTTTTCCTGCAGGAAGGTTTTTTTTCCTTCTTTTTTTTACCCCCTCTCTGGATGACCTCCCAGACCATACAGTCTTCTTGCTAGCCATAGGCTGAAGGCAGAGTCTCCTATAAAAGGCAAGACGAAGTACAGTTCAAATGCCAGCAGGGGTCAGCATTGCAGTGACTATCATAAACACATACAAAAGCCTTACTAGTTAAGACCAAAGGTCTATCAAGCCCAGCACCGGGTGGCCAATCTAGGTTGTAAGTACTTGGCAGGATTCCAAATAGATTCATTCTTTCCAGCTAATACCCAGGGATAAGCAATGACTTTCCTAAGTCTCCCTGGCTAATGACAGTGTATGGCATTTTCTTCTATAGAAACACAGAAATTAAGAAAATGATGGTAGAAAAAGATCATTCAGTCTGGTCTTTGCAACCTCTTCTCATTCAGAGACCCTTGATGCTCGTCCCATGTTTTCTTGAATTTTGATACTGTCCTTTTCTCTACCCCTTTTAACCCTCACTACCCTATGATCCCAAATTTCTAAGACTCTACTGACAAAAACTGATTCTTATATATTTATCGAAGCAAAAAGGAGGAACAGAATTTCCCCAGTAGTCAAACAATCACAGAGCGGAAGGAAGTAAATGTTTCCAAAAACTCCAATAGTCAGTTGTTCTTCAAAATATCAATGTTTTATTCTCCAACAAAAATTGCTAATATAGACTAGACCCAACACAGGCTATGTTTTGGCAAACAGTCTTCCTCAGGGTCCTTACAATATAATTAAAAAACTAAATAAGCATAGAGATGAAGTGGCCTAGTGGTTAGGGTGGTGGCCCTGGTCCTGGGGAACTGAGTTCGATTCCCACTTCAAGCACAGGCAGCTCCTTGTGACTCTGGGCAAGTCACTTAACCCTCCATTGGCCCATGTAAGCCACATTGAGCCTGCCATGAGTGGGAAAGCGCAGGGTACAAATGTAACAAAAATAAAATAGATACTATTGGAGATTCTACATGGAATGTTGCTATTCCACTAGCAACATTCCATGTAGAAGGCTGCGCAGGCTTCTGTTTCTGTGAGTGTCAGACTCACAGAAGCAGAAGCCTGTGGGGCCACATTGGTGATCTGCAAGGGCCGGCCGACTTCTACATGGAATGTTGCTAGTGGAATAGCAACATTCCATGTAGAATCTCAAATAGTAGCAACAGTGGAGGAGTGGCCTAGTGGTTAGGGTGGTGGACTTTGGTCCTGGGGAACTGAGTTCGATTCCCACTTCAGGCACAGGCAGCTCCTTGTGACTCTGGGCAAGTCACTTAACCCTCCATTGCTCCATGTAAGCCACATTGAGCCTGCCATGAGTGGGAAAGCGTGGGGTACAAATGTAACAAAAATAAAATAGATACTATTGGAGATTCTACATGGAATGTTGCTACTATTGGAGATTCTACATGGAATATTGCTATTCCATGTAGAAGGCTGTGTAGGCTTCTATTTCTGTGAAGCAGAAGCCTGCGCAGCCACATTGGTGTGACTCTGGGCAAGTCACTTAACCCTCCATTACCTCATGTAAGCCACATTGAGCCTGCCATGAGTGGGAAAGCGCGGGGTACAAATGTAATAAAAAAACTTTAAATATGTCCCTATATATGACAAACACTGTCAACCATTTTAGTCACTGCAATATGGACTCCAGAATTGCCCACTGACCTCCAGCTGAAGTTCTATCAAAGACATACAGAGGCTCTATCACCTCATTCATCCTACTGGCTATTCCTCTCCCTGTGCACTCAAGCTTCCTTCTAGCTTTTGCTTCACCTTGGGGCAGGGCCGCCGAGAGACTAGGCCGGGCCCAGGGCAAGGCCGCCTCGCCTCTGCCCCCCACATCGCTCACCCCACTGCTGCCATCCCCGCCGCTGCAGTCCGCGGTCTCACCTGCCTGCCTCCTCAGCTCCGGGCCCCCTGCATTCGAAGCGGCAGTCACCTCCCTTTGGGCCTTCCCTCCCTGTGTCCCGCCCTCATCTGATGTAACTTCCGGTTTCCGCGAGGGCAGGACACAGGGAGGGAAGGCCCGAATGGAGGCGATCTGTGACTGCTGCTTCGAGGCAGGCAGGTGAGACCAGGGACTGCAGCGGCGGTGGCCTGACCCCGGCGCCAAGCCCCCCTTGGAGGTCCGGGCCCAGGGAATTTTGCCCCCCCCCCCCTGCCTTGGGGTCACAGCCAGAAAAAGCTTGATAAGTACTGGTATTGTTGCTTCTTCCAGCCCTGAGACTGGCAAGCTAGCCAGCCTCTTAACCACGGTAGTTCCCTCCTCATGGGGCTTCCCAGTCTAGCGGGCCAATGTTCAGAACCTAAAACAAGCATTAGGGCTAATTAGCGCAGGACTAGCGCCGGTGTTAATCTACACAGAATGCTCAGAAGGCTTTAGCGCAGGAAACGTGCACACCAGAGATAGCTGCAAATATTAATGAGGTCATTTGCTATACCCTCCCAATGCTCCCTGCTCCTACCGCTGGAAACCTACCCCCAGCTCGGAACTGGCATTGGGGGGGTTTGAAGAGAGGGTTTCTTTTGATTTGCAGTTTAAAATCTGCTGGGTTTGATTTCTTTTGGAAGCGGAAGGAAGCCCATGCAAGCCTGCAAGCGCTGGTACTGAGAGAAAGAAATATGCAAGAGTCTGAGCAAACCCAAAAGGGAAACCACACATTCCTTTCTGACCAAGATTTGACGGTGGTTTAAAGCTGGGTGTTTAAGCTCCTCACTGTTTTGGTGATGGATTTGTTTTAGTCAAGAATCTTTTATTGCATGTTAGTGTGTATGACTTCTTTTAAAATTATATCATGTATGTTATGCTGTGACCTGCCGAGAGTTGTAGGATCATGCAGAATAGAACATTTTAAATTATTATTATTATTATTATTATTATATTTGTATCCCACATTATCCCACCTTTTTGCAGGCTCAATGTGGCTTACAATTCATCGTGGATACTGGAAATAGAAAAGAATGTACATTTGGTTTTACAGCAAGTTTTGGTTACATGATGGTAAAATACATGATAGTGTGAAAGCAGAAGACATTAAAGAACATTCCTGGCTATCTTGAAGAAAGTAGAGTTACGCATGTTGTTCTTTATGATATATTTTGTCGAAGAGATAAGTTTTCAGGAGTTTGCGGAAGTTGGTCATTTCGTAGACCGATTTCAGGTTACGTGGCAGTGAGTTCCAGAGCTGTGTGCTTGTATAGGAAAAGGTTGATGCATGCATTGATTTGTATTTCAAGCCTTTGCATTTGGGAGGATGAAAGTTGAGGAATGTGCGGGAGGATTTTTTTGCATTTCTGGGTGGTAGTTCTATTAGATCCGACATGTAGGCTGGGACGTCGCCATGGATGATTTTATGGACCAAGGTACAGAGTTTGAATGTGATGCGTTCTTTGAGTGGGAGCCAGTGTAGTTTTTCGCGAAGGGGTGTTGCGCTTTCGTATTTTGGCTTGCCGAATATAAGTCTGGCTGCCGTGTTCTGGGCTGTTTGGAGTTTTTTGAGTATTTGCTCTTTGCAGCTGGCGTAGAGTGAATTACAATAGTCCAGATGACTAAGTACCAGTGATTGTACGAGGTATCGGAAGACATTCCTTGGGAAAAATGGTCTGACTCGTTTTAGTTTCCACATTGAATGGAACATCTTTTTAGTTATGTTTTTTGCATGGTTCTCAAGTGTTAGGTGTCGGTCAATGGTGACTCCAACGATTTTTAGGGTGTCTGAGACTGGTAGACTTAGATTAGAATAAATTGGTACCTGTTTTTTGCACTTAAATATAAGCCTTCCAAGTACATACAAAATATGGAAAAGCCTTTATTTAAAGGCGCAGAAGAGCAGCATCAATGTGTGCTTCACTTTCAGGTTTGCGTGGCACATGTGTACAGGCGCTGCACTTACCATGAAACTCTAATGCACATGCACTGAGCATGTCACCCCACCCTTGATCTCGCTTTTACAGCATGCATATAATTTGAATACCGTTTCCTTTGAGCATGGGCAAGCTATGTGTCTGCGCTGTCGGCTTTAGCATGGAAGTTCCGAGCATCAGCCCATAGGTGCAGGGACCTTTCCTTCAGAGAATACCACCCATCCTTCTGCAGAGCTTAAAGCTCTTCTGCTTCCCGAACTGCCCCTAATTACACAATAAACTAACAATGAGAAAGTCAGTACAGTCTGTTTATATGAGACATGCAGGTCATGAACCATAAAATAACTTTACAACAGTAACTGAGAATTATGAGCAAAGAACAGGCTATGAACAGGTTAAAGAGTCACTGAGAAGCAGGGCCGGTCTTAGGCAGAGGCGACCAAGGGCCCCGCGCCTAAGGGGGCCCCGCGCAGCGCGCCTCAACTCTGCCTCCGCTCTGACCTCTGCTCGCCTCGGATGACGACCGCATCATTCATGATGATCCCGCGGCTTACCCGCTCCGCTCCCGCCACCACCAGCGCGGCGCCAACCCCCGGCTTGGGCCCGCTGAGCCCGCCGTCAGCTCCCGAGTCCCCGGACCCCGGCGACAGTAACTTTCTGGCGAGCCAGGCAGCGATGGCCCCACCCCCAACGGCGACAGACAAGTTGCAGCACGACGGCTCACCTCCAGACTCCAGCTTTTCACTTCCCGCTCAATGTCCCGCTTTCTGATGAGGTATTTCCTGTTTCCGCGAGGGCAGGAGTCACTGAGCGGGAAAAGCTGGAGCCTGGTCCGAGGTGGTGAGCCATCGTCGCTGACTGTGGTGCGAGCGAGAGCGTGTGCAGACTCGGTGGAGCCGAGCGAGCAAAGCAACAGCCTGGGCTGTCTACAACAGTTGTGCCAATCCATTAAGGCAGGCAGCAAGCCAGGAATGATAATAGCTTTTTTTCTATAGGAAGAACCTTTTTGAATTAAAGTACTGTTTGTCTCTGTGGTGGTGGTTTGAAATGTTTCAGCTGTATGTCCACCATTTTGTCAAAGGTTTTGCCTGCCTGGGACCCTAGCTTCCAGTGAGCAGAGCCACAGTAGACCCCTTCTTCCCCTTTTCAGTCCCTGCCCACCTTTACCCATAGATATCCTTTTAATCATCTTTTACCGCCTTTCTTCAATGCACCTTAATTTTATTAATTCTTCCTTCTGAGCCTTACTCATCCTCCCCTAAGTGGTCCCATATGCCTCATCCTTCCCCAGGGTTCACCCCAAGTCTCACCTGTACTCCACTACACCTCAGTCACCCTCCACCCTCCCAGTATCATTCATTGTCTCACTAGTGCTGCCACACATCCCCATCTATCTTCCTCCCTTAGTGCTCTCCCACTCCAGATCCTGTTATCCTTTCCCAATATTTATGTCCAAGCCTCTCATCTCCCCAGTAGCCTGTATTACAGCCTTAGTCATCCTTGCTGCAGTGCTCCCCAAACTTCATTCATCCTTCTGCTCTCACTCATCCTGCCTCCCCAGTGTTTCCCCTATTGTTAGTCACTTAATTTCTCCACTGATTCCCCAGGTATCTCCCTTCTACTCTCCACATCCAGTGACTCTCCCCTCTTCACCTCCCTCCAGCATCTCTCCCTATCCCTCTATGTCCAGTATCACCCATCTCTCTTTTCCTCTCCATGTCCACTGTTTCCCGGCGTTTCTGTCCTATTCCCTTGCACCCCTGGGGGTCTAGTATCTTCTCTACGGTCCCTATTTCATCCCAAGGCCTCAGCATGCCCCTCACACCATCTCCCCTCCAAATGGGGCCAGCCCTATCACTTAGGCGATTGCCTCGGACAGCAGCAGTACAATCACCATGGCTACCTTCGCCTGTGTCTCAGGTTCCAGTACAATAATCTTATCAATGGGGTGGAGCTAGGGTGGGGCGGGGCTAGGGTGGGGCCCCACCAAATTGGTCTGCACAGGGCCCTGCACTTGCTAAGACCGGCCCTGCTGAGAAGCTAAATAATAATTATACAGAATGTGAATCTCATGTCAGCCTGCCGTTCTGTTGGAGACAGAGGCAGATATGGAGTCATAACAGAGATATGTGTAGCAGGAGAATACTGTGCGTGAATTTGGTAATGTAAGGGAAATTTGCTTCTGACCATGAAAAGCAGACACAACTTTGCTTGCTGGAAGATGGTTTTTGCAAAGTAGGATAACCTTACTGGCCTTACTTATTATAAACAAATATGTTATAAAGAACTTTGCTTCTGTAAAGATAGAATTTGCTAGAATGGGCTGGAATATCAGAGAAATGCTGACTTTGTACTTCCAGTACTAGTCTATGAGAGAAAAGAGTATAAAAGGAGAGTTATGGAGAGAGGCAACCAGAGAGCTAATGTCAGAGGTCACATTTGTGTCCCGGTTGCTGTCTCATATGAGAATTAATTAATTATATTATGTAGTTTAATTGTATTCCTGATTGGTAAGTATAATAAACAATTATTGATTATTCTCATATTATTACTATAGCCTTCTGTGTCTTTCTGTCTCTCCACCTGGTGGTGTTGGGACCATATTCTCTGGAGAGCTGGACATTCCAGCTTGCAGGTAAATAGTATCTTTATACCTGGGAGAGGGCAGAAAGATAAACAAGTCACATACATAACATAGTAACATAGTAGATGATGGCAGAAAAAGACCTGCACGGTCCATCCAATCTGCCCAACAAGACAAACTCATATGTGTATACCTTACCTTGATTTGTACCTGTCTTTTTCAGGGCATAGACCGTATAAGTCTGCCCAGCAGTATCCCCTCCTCCCAACCACCAGCCCCGCCTCCCACCACCGGCTCTGGCACAGACTGTATAAGTCTGCCCAGCACTATTCCCTGCCTCCCAACCACCAACCCCTCTTCCCCCCATCTGCTCCGCCACCCAATTTCGGCTAAGCTTCTGAGGATCCATTCCTTCTGCACAGGATTCCTTTATGCATATCCCACGCATGTTTGAATTCCGTTACCGTTTTCATCTCCACCACCTCCCGCGGGAGGGCATTCCAAGCATCCATCACCCTCTCCGTGAAAAGATACTTCCTGACATCTTTCCTGAGGCTGCCCCCCTTCAACCTCATTTCATGTCCTCTCGTTCTACCACCTTCCCATCTCCGGAAAAGATTTGTTTGCGGATTAATACCTTTCAAATATTTGAACGTCTGTATCATATCACCCCTGTTCCTCCTTTCCTCCAGGGTATACATGTTCAGGTCAGCAAGTCTCTCTTCATACGTCTTGGAACGCAAATCTCGTACCATTCTCGTAGCTTTTCTTTGCACCGCTTCCATTTTTTTTAACATCCTTCGCATTTCAGGTCTGTTCTTCTTAGTCTTCTGTATCTTCTGATATCCAGTGCAATTCTCTTATCGCCACACCTCCCAACACGCCCCCCCCCTCCTCTCCTTTGCTCACCAATGTCCTGATGTAGCAGTAGCAGAGGGGCAGGGGAGCAGCAGAACAAAATTTGGGGGTGGGGGAGGGGGAGTGGAAACACAGCAGTGGCAGCTTCTGGCCTGATTTATACTACCAACAGTCTATCCATAAAATCCATTCTTCTTTTAAATTTGACTGTGTCGTCTTCCTACAAGCTGTCTTTCCATCATGCCTGGACTATTATAAGTACTTTCTTGGTGGTCATCTGTCTCTTTGCCCCAGGGGCATAGCCATAGAGCCAATTTTTTTGTGGGCCTGAGTCCAAGATAGGTGGACACAGAATAAATTCCCCCCACATCCCTGGCCCCCCTCTGCTCTGTTTTGCTCCACTCTCTGCTCGTTGTTCCTTCCTCCACCCGAACCCAAAATATTAAATACCTGAGGAGAAGGGGATCTACAAACCCTGCCAGCTGAAGATTTCCTCCTGCTCAGGCAGTCAGCGCTCTGTGCATCCTGATAACCTGACCTGTTGGGGCCCTTCAAGGGCTGGGAGTGAAGCAGTGGCGTAGGAAGGGGGGGCGGGGTCCGCCCCGGGTGCACGCCGCTGGGGGGTGTCGGCTCCACGCTGGTGCACTGCCCTTTCTGCCCCGGAACAGGTTACTTCCCGTACACTTTGTAGCGCTCTAGAAATGTTAAATAGTAGTAGTAGTAGAGAGCAGTGAACCAGCGCGGAGCCGACACACCCCAGCAACGTGCAGTAGTTGGGGCGGATCGGCCCTCCTGCCCGTCCCTCGCTGCAGGTATGCGCTCCAGCGGGAGGAGGGTGCGCCGTGCTGCACCCGGGGGGGGGGGGCGCAGCGGCGACCCGCCCCGGGTGTCAGCTCCCCTCGCTACGGCTCTGGAGTGAAGATAGCAGCTTCTGGGGGGTAGCAAAGAGTAAAGTACCATCAGCATGTACTTTTATCCACAAAAAGGGTGGGTAATGTTGAAATAGTCCATTTTTTCCTGGCAAATGACTTTTGGCAATTGTCCTCATTACGGGCATATAAAACAAATTTTAATATTGAAAAATATGTTTTATCATGTTTTTACAGGATCATTCTGGGAGGGAAGGTGGTGAGGTAATCATGGTGTTTTAGTTTAATTATCAGAATTTCAGGGGAGAGGGGTTAGGGCTTGAAAATTATTGAACGGGCAAAAGGCTGAGGTTTCACCCAGGGCATCTCACGCCCTTGGAGCAGCTCTGATGATAGCCAATTGAAGATTGCGTGATTGATGGGCCCCAGTCACCCTCCTGCGAATAAACCTTCAGCAGGTTTCAGTCATAGGTTTGGAGTTCAGTTTGGATATCAACTGATTCTTCAGCCTCACTAGCCAATGCCCTGATGGTAAGACTGGTCATACGTCCAGCAGCATGTCAGGTCACACCAGTATCAGCTTTTCCCCGTGTGCTCAGCAGTTTTTGAACTTCTGGGCTCTCCACCAGGTCACTGCTCCTAATGCTGCATCATGAAAAGCAGCGCTGCCCAGTATCCTGCCGGCCTTCAGGAATCTCCTTTCCATGTCCTAGACAGACCCCACAGTTCAGGTTCAGACCAGTACAGACTGGAATGAGCCATACACTTCTGGTCTGCAAGCTTGTTTTTTGTTTTTTTTGTTGTTAAATATTAACATAATAAATATTCCTAGCTCAAACACACTGCAGACACATATTTTTTTAAACTTTCATTTTCATAAATGGATCTTGCAACTTAATCAGGTCAAAGCTCTTTGTGGAGGGACAAATGAGTTTATGTTCACTATTTTCTCTGTTTTTAAGTCTCTACATATTGCATGGGAAAAGGAAGTAGACGATGAGGTGACATTCTTTTCTTTTTGATTGTCCGTCATAAATCTGCACCATCTGCCATGTGATTCAGGTCATATCAAAGTGTATCCAAATTCAGAACCCCCTCCCCAATCTGTTGGGGTCAGTTGGACCAGGGAGGGAGGGAAGGAAGACAGACAGACAGACAGACAGACAGACAGACACCCATCCTTATTGTGGCAGCTCTAGTGAGCCAGTTTGTTTCACTGAGGATACATCTGCTCATGCAGGGAAGTGGGTGAGAGTAAGAAGCAGGGTCCGCCTTAGGAATTGCAGTGTCATTTGTGGACCAGTTCACTACCCCCCCCCCCCCCCCGCCAGTCTTCCTCTCCACATTACCTGAAAGGTAGTCTGTGTGGGGTAGCAGGCTAGTTCCCAGTACCGCGTGACTTCAATGAATGATCTTTCCGAACACCTCTGATCTGCTGATATGATTGTGACTAAGGTTGGCTGGAGCCTGGCTGGGAAGATGAGAG
Source organism: Microcaecilia unicolor (assembly GCF_901765095.1). Classification (NCBI taxonomy): domain Eukaryota; kingdom Metazoa; phylum Chordata; class Amphibia; order Gymnophiona; family Siphonopidae; genus Microcaecilia; species Microcaecilia unicolor. The sequence continues at coordinate 28,609,239 of NC_044034.1, forward strand.
TGATTGTCTCTTGGGGGTCTCGGCTGGCTCGTGCTTAGAAAAGATGGCTCTACTGCAGGGCCCACCCACATAATGCATGTAAGGAGGTGAAGCTGTAGCACCCCCTAGGTTTCAGCGATGCTTTGTTTCTCAGCAATAGCAAAGTCTGCTATCAGTCACAGTGGTAGGATGGTTCACCTTGAAAGAGGAAGGGAAATGGGACTTGATATACCGCCTTTCTGTGGTATTTTCCAACTACATTCAAAGCAGTTTACACATATTCAGGTACTTATTTTGTACCAGGGGCAATGGAGGGTTAAGTCCGCTGCACTAACCACTAGGCTACTCCTCCACTAGCAACATTCCATGTAGAAGCCTGTCCTTGCAGATCAGCAATGCGGCCGCGCAGGCTTCTGTTTCTGGACGTCGGACTCACAGAAACAGAAGCCTGCGTGGCGGCGTTGCTGATCTGCAAGGGCAGACTTCTACATGGACTGTTGCTAGTGGAATAGCAACATTAACATTCCATGTAGAATCTCAAAGAGTAGCAACAGAATCTTAACAGTAGCAACATTCCATCTAGAACCTCCAACAGTAGCAACATTCCATGTAGAATCTCAAACAGGGAAAGGGAACTGGGACTTGATATACCACCTTTCTGAGGTTTTTGCAACTACATTCAAAGCGGTTCACATATGTTCAGGTACTTATTTTGTACCAGGGGCAATGGAGGGTTAAGTGACTTGCCCAGAGTCACAAGGAGCTGCAGTGGGAATCGAACCCAGTTCCCTAGGATCAAAGTCCACTGCACTAACGACTAGGCACGTCCACCTTTGCACCACAGCCACTAAAAATAACCAGTGTCGATATCAGAGTGAGGGTAGCACCAACGTACAGAAGCCAAGCAGTGAGCAGCAACTTATTAAATTAACAAAGATTGCTTTTATTACACAGTTATTCCTAAGAAAACAATCATAAGGCTTTCCCAACAACTCGTCAAAAGGACATTAAAAAAAACAAAACACATTCAACAAATTACTTTGGACAATATTTGGGAAGCACTTGTTGGTTTGGAAGTTTCATTTACACAAAAGTTTACTCAGTTTGATAAGAAATTCAGTTCTGATTCAAAAAGGATATCTGAAATGGATAAGAGATTGATATCTTTGGGCAAAGAAACGGAAGTAAACTCTTCTGCTATAAAAAAAACTCTCAACAAATTCAAGTTAACTTAATTAAAGAAAATCTGTATCTTCAAAATAGAATTGAAATATTAGAAAATTACCAACGTTCCAATGCCCTCAGATTGATAAACTTTCCCAAGCAGATTGCCATTTCACCATTGATAACCTTCAAACAATACTTAACTGAAGCCTTAAAGATTCCAGAAAAATCGCATCCACCAATTTCAAAGATTTTCTATGTAGAACCACTTCGTAATAAAGATTTATCACAAAGAGTTGAAATGAATGTTCAAACTTTGGATTTGACTCAAATTATTGAAGGAGACAATGAGGGCCTGACAACTGTGACACTTAAAGTGACTTTCATACTTCAACCACATAGAGACTGGATACTCAAACAATTTTTCTTAAACAAAAGACCAGATTTCCTGAACTGTAAAATTAGAATGTATCCCGATGTCTCAAGATCTACCCAAAAGAAAAGACAAGAATTCCTCAAACTGAGACCAAAGGTTTTGCAACTTGGGGCATTATTTTGGTTGAACTTCCCGTGCAAGTGTGTGATAAAATTGAATTCAATCAAATATGTATTTTTTGAGGTGAAACAACTGAACTCTTTTCTGGAAGCTAAGCTAAGAGACCCACAGTCTCCATTAGTAGGGACTTTAACAACTTCAACCCCATAAATAATATATATATTACCTGGCCTGCCTATACTAACTGCCAAGTTAAATTTGGAAGTTGATTTCTAAATTTGATATACATGTTTTTCCTTGAAATTGTGAACCCCTCGATATTGTGGACTATAGACAAGTATTGATTTCCTATCCTATATTTTTGATATTTTTATCATTTTTTTCCTTTATTGTTATTGTTATGAAAAAAATTTGGAAACTAAATTGACTTTTTCTGTATTTCAAGATGTAATGCTTGATATTTAAAAGAAAATTTATAAATAAAAATTAAAAAAAAAAAAACCAAAACACTTTTTAAGACTCAGTTAAGAATCGTAGCTATGTTACACTGAAGTGCACTTCTAGTTAAAATTACTTTCTCCCTTTTGCAGGTGGATCCTTCCTTTTATCACAGGTGAGTGATAAGTATCTTCCCCCAGGGTCAGTGTCCATTTAAAAGAAATGCATCAAAATAATTAAAACCCCAAAACAACAAACAAAAACCTCTTCGCCGGCTCCACTGCTAAGTACTTGATATATATTACATACTACATATTGTGGAGAAAATGAAAAAATATATATATAGATAAAGGATCAATGACGATTACATGCTCAGCCTTATTCTTGCCTGGCTCAAATAATTTAGCCTAACGGTTGAAGCAAGTGTATCTGACGGATTCAACGGCAATTCTAAATTCAGGCACAGCCTTTTGCACCAACAAAAATGTATTGCAAATGCCCATGCCTAAATTTACGTATGGAGCACCATTAATCTTTAATTATGTGCGTAACGCAAAGCCATGCCCCATTCCAACCCAAAATGCTCATGACCCTCCCATTTCTGTGCACCCTTTTTTGGAACACATGTAAATTTTAGGTATGATACCATGCCTAACTTTAAGCGCATTGGTCCTAATTAAATTTATTTTTTATTTTTGTTACATTTGTACCCCGCGCTTTCCCACTCATGGCAGGCTCAATGTGGCTTACATGGGGCAATGGAGGGTTAAGTGACTTGCCCAGAGTCACACCAATGTGGCCGCGCAGGCTTCTGCTTCTGTGAGTCTGACGTCCTGCACGTACGTGCAGGACGTCAGACTCACAGAAACAGAAGCCTGCGCAGCCTTCTACATGGAATGTTGCTAGTGGAATAGCAACATTCCATGTAGAATCTTCAATAGTAGCAACATTCCACATAGAATCTCCAATAGTAGCAACATTCCTTGTAGAATCTCCAATAGTATCTATTTTATTTTAGTTACATTTGTACCCTGCGCTTTCCCACTCATGGCAGGCTCAATGTGGCTTACATGGGGCAATGGAGGGTTAAGTGACTTGCCCAGAGTCACACCAATGTGGCCGCGCAGGCTTCTGCTTGTGTGAGTCTGACGTCCTGCACGTAAGTGCAGGATATCAGACTCACAGAAACAGAAGCCTGCACAGCCTTCTACATGGAATGTTGCTAGTGGAATAGCAACATTCCATGTAGAATCTCCAATAGTAGCAACATTCCATGTAGAATCTCCAATAGTATCTATTTTATTTTAGTTACATTTGTACCCTGCGCTTTCCCACTCATGGCAGGCTCAATGCGGCTTACATGGGGCAATGGAGGGTTAAGTGACTTGCTCAGAGTCACAAGGAGCTGCCTGTGCCTGAAGTGGGAATCGAACTCAGTTCCTCAGTTCCCCAGGACCAAAGTCCACCACCCTAACCAGGGCCGTGCCAACGCGGTAAGCAAGGTAAGCGTGGCAGGGGGGTGCCGTCCTCTGGGGGGCGCCCCGCCGCGCCATGCTTGCCTCGCCCTCCCGCTCCCATGTCCCAACTGCCCGCCCTCTTCTCCCCCCAACAAAATCTCTTTTAAATTTACCTCCGTCCGGCTGGCAGGGCAGCGAACGGCGCAGCGTCAGTGAAGGAGGCGGCGCTCCCGACGTCTCTACTGGTCTTCCCTTCGCTCAATGTCCCGCCTTCTTCTGATGTCATTTCCTTGATGTCAGAAGAAGGCGGGACATTGAGCGAAGGGAAGACCAGTAGAGACGTCAGGAGCGCCGCCTCCTTCACTGACGCTGCGCCGTTCGCTGCCCTGCCAGCTGGACAGAGGTAAATTTAAGAGATTTTGTTGGGGTGAGAAGAGGGCGGGCAGTTGGGACATGGGAGCGGGAGGGAGGGGAGAGAGGACAGCGATCATCTAAATGGGGGGGGGGGCGGCACCCGATCCCCTGCGGGGGGGGGGGGGGCAGCACCCGATCCCTTGCAGGGGGGGCGCCACAGACCCTTGGCTCGGCCCTGACCCTAACCACTAGGCCACTACTCCACTAATTAGCTCCACTAATTGCTTGTATTGGCACTAATTGGCTTGTTCAATTAAATTATTTTACATATTTATAGACTGCTTAAATCAAAGCTGTTTACAAAAAAAACATACAAAACAAAATACATACAGCACCAACAATCCTATATAATAAAAAGCACCTCCAACGTTCTGAAGCTGAGAAAGTGAAGCCTTGAAGCATTCGTGCTCTCTGTAAGGCTGTATCCATCTCCTGAATTGATGTCAGCATGCTTCCGGGTTCGTCAGAAACAGCAACGACCAACCACAGGTGGGAGGGTGGGCACACAGCGGCGATTGGGTCTATCGTTCAGAGGGCATGCACGCTGAGCTGTGCAAGGCAGCGGAGGTTGGCCGGTTGGTGGAGGCAGTGGCGTTCCTAGGGGGGCTGACACCCAGGGCGGATCGCCGATGCGCCCCGCCCCCCCGGAACAGCACGACGCCCCCCCGGCGAAAGAGGCCCCCTGGGTGCACGCCGCTGGGGGGGTGCCACGCGCCTGCCAGCTCGTTTTCATGCTCCCTCTGCCCCGGAACAGGAAGTAACCTGTTCCGGGGCAAAGGGAGCATGAAAACGAAGAGCCGACAGGCGCGCGGCTCCCCCCCAGTGGCGTGCACCCAGGGCGGACCGTCCCCACCTTGGTATGCCACTGGGTGGAGGGGCAGAGATAAAAAACCGTTGCCACAATTCAGCAGACGAGAACAGGCCAAGGGAGGACGGGAATTTCAATACTGCATCAGCCTGAATAGCGGTTTGGGCGGGGGGAGGGGAGGGGCACCGGCATTGCCACAATTCAGTAGACGAGAACAGGCCAAGGGAGAGAGCACAGGTTGTTCAAAACTGTAGTTTGGGGGGGGGGGGGGGCCGGGAAGAAAGACTGCAAGATGCCGCCTACAATCCTTAAACCTCCAACAGCCTGGAAATCGGGAGCTAAGTAGTAACCATAGAGCAGACTGACACATCAGCTCTTTTTGTGTAGGGATGTGGTGGCTCTTAGCCTTTTGGTTGTGTGTAGATGGAGTTTAATGCTTTCTAAGCCCTCTCACCACGAATACGACGGGGTAGCTGGATATCTTTGGGCATGATGGTGATTCTCTTGGTGTGGATAGCGCAGATTGGTATCCTGGAAGAGACCCACCAGGTAAGCCTCGCCAGCCTCCTGCAGGGCCATGACAGCCGAGCTCTGGAAGCGCAAGTCGGTCTTCCTGGAACTGGGAGGCAGTGAGGGAGGGGGGGCGACCCTGGAACTGGGAGGGGAGGAAGGGATGAGGGAAGGAGGGGGGAGGATGGGAGAGGAGGGGAGGGGGAGGAGGGGGGGGGGGCCCTGGCACACACTCTCAATCTCACACACACGCGCTCTCTCTCTCTCACAGACATAGTCGCACCCAGTCTCACTCTCTCTCACACACAGTCACTCTCACACACACACTCTCTCTCAAACATACACACTCCGAGGAAAACCTTGCTAGTGCCCGTTTCATTTCTTTCAGAAACGGCCCTTTTTTACTAGTAAAATCAATAAAATACATGGAAAGCATATACTGTCATTAATGTCTCATATCCATGACTTGCATCAGAACTGCACCACTATAATAGCCATCTTTACATAAATGCTTCAACAAAGAAAGAAATTGCATGCAGAAATCAGGAATGAGCTTAAATTTGCCCGCTCAATTTTTGGCGACCTTTACAGAATCAGGGGGTTCGTGTACTTTTACACATGTAACCTGTGGAGTAATTTGATGAGTACTTTTACACGTCTTTTAGATCCTTTTTATAATTAACCCTTAAAATTAAACTGATTCATAAGCAAATTTATTTGCATGGACCCAAATGGGCTGCATTCATTCGTCTCCTGATAGGAAAGTTATCAGTTTCTTGAATTGCTCTATGACAGTTGCTTTTCAGGTCCCCAGTTACAAAATACAAAGGACACACGAAAAGCTATTTTTACTGCTTTAGAACAAGATCTGTGTTCAAGATGGTAAATTCCGTTGCCCAAATCAGACAGATGTCTGGACATTAGCAAACAAGGTAACACCAGGTTCACGTTGTGAAAGCAACATCTTGCTTATTCTTTGGGTACAAGTCAGATTATGTCTAAATCTAGACCACGTATACAATTCTGATGAAATCTATCAAACATCAACCCAATAATAATGTGAGCTCATGCTCATGTTCTCTGGCAAACAGCCATATTTGTTTACTTATTGCTAGATAATATTACAGTATGTTAAACATTATTATTGGGTGAAGTTCAGTCTGTGTTTAAACTCGTGATGAAACCTACCCAGATTACTGACCAAACTCTGCAATCCAATGTGGAGGGTCAGGTTTCCAGGCTTTTGATTAGCTGAAGATGATGGTGTGTCATTTGCTAACACAATCAGTGGTGCTAGGTTCACAAATCTGTTGGCTTTCACTTTTAGCAGTGCAACCAAATCATATATAAGCCTCTGCAAAGTTAACCTATTTCAGCACTCAGGCAACAACACTCTTCCTGGTCTCCTGGGGAAAAAAAAAGCTACCATGCAAGTTACTGAGAGACAGCAGCAGATACTCTGCTTTGCTGCAGCCGTGGCCAAATGCTCTTCTGCTATTCACAACATGGAGCAGATGGTGATGTTCCCCAGCCTCCTCCGAGATGTCCCCCTGGAGCCTGACACGTCCACTGCTCATGACACCACAGATATGTATGAGTACTACATCCTGCTGAAGTCCATCAAGGCTAGTATGGAGAATGGTCTAATACCTCTGGAGGAGTGGAAGAGCCAGATGGCCACCGTGGACAAAGAAGCTGAGGTTGTCGAGGCTCCCAATCTTGAAGCATTATTTTATGCTCACTTCTCAGGCCTCCTTCAGACACTCAACTGCTTCACCAAGAAAGCCAACACGTTGACGAAGAGGTACAAAGATCTTATCGGGATGGCCCACTGAAGACATCAGGTCACCCGGCAGAGAGTTCCAGCCACGCATCAAACGAAACTCCGGAGGTCACTGGACAGAGCAACAGGCGCTGAAGACGATCGACTGTAAATCCCGAAAAGACTCGTCCATCAGTCAGATAAGCAAACCTCAACACTGAGACTCCTAGTTGTAAAAAACGGTTGCTGATCTCGTTAATTTTGAATGAAAAGAAGGGTCATTTCTAATGGAAGTTTAGACACAACGAAATACACTTGGATTCCTTTCAGATATTCTGATTGTGATGTGTGTGTTTCATTCTTGTGTGCTTGAATTGTGGGTGCTTGATGATTGACAGAACTGCTGCTACAGGTGTACTAGTTATTCCACACTGTTTAGCAACTTAAACACAGCAGAATATCCATTATTATTATACATATAACCAACAGGTGTAATATTGTTTCATAATGTATTTGCACTCAGGGAGTTAACAGCTTTTATATTGCTTATCTTCTTGTATCTGTTTCAGAAACATTTATGAAGAATGATGGCCTCCTTACCAGTCTTTATCTAACAACCTAAAATGCTTTCAAACAGTGCTACAATATATATTGGAAAAAAAAACAACAATTAGTGTAGGTTCTTCTATTCATCAGAACATATAATTTACTGATTCCAAAGTTGCACTTATTTATTTTATTTTTTTTACTGTTCTATGTATTATTATTATTATTACATTTGTATCCCACATTTTCCCACATAGCAGTAGGCTCAATGTGGCTTACAGGTTCCGTAGAGGAGAGTACCAACTCCGGGATTATATACAGAGTGGAAAATAGAGTAACAGTAGGTGCAAGGAAGCTGATAAGGTTCCGGAAAAGACAATACAACTCTGGGATGAATATATAGTAGCATATAGAGAGAAGTAATCCCAATGAGGCTGATAAGTCTCCGGGGATGGGACTACAGCTTCCAGTGAGCAATACAGAGTAGGGTAAGGGTAGAAGTACACTTGATTATAACTGGAGTTATAATCTAGTGAAGTCCCAAATTTTATATGCATGCTATATAATTATGTCACATCTTAAATCTGCACTTTTATCTTATAGACATTACAAACTTGTTTCGAGCGTGTTTATTACATAGACAGTCTGCTCAAGAGTATACTCAAAGTTTGAAATCAGGTCTTTTGCTAATACATGAGCTACTGACATAACTTAACCCTTTCTGCCACAACACATTCTCCAAGTGGTTTATACATGCAGTCAGTATGTTTGTTCAAACAAATGAAGAGTCAGACTGGAAGGGGAAAGGTCTAATTAGGTTAAATAAAAATGTTGAAAAATTAAACGGTGGGGGATTGCTGGGTAAACAACAAACTTGAGTTACTGCATAAATTGCTCAAGCAGAGGAGCCACTTTCTGACAAGCCAGGGTTACAATGAATGGTGCTCTCAACTGTCTGTGAAAGGAGGTAGGCATGGGAAGGTGTGTAGGAGATATGAGAGCATCATCATTGAACATGATGGTCTTAATGAATTGTGTTTGCAATTTTCTTATGAAAGATGCCTCTGAAAACCATTACAAGAGTTTTACCTGCTAGTTGGCTTTTCTTTCCTGTATGCTGTGTTGTGAAGGATTTAGGAACAGTAAAATCAGAGGGTAGTGGTATGGGTCCGGGACAGCTTTGGGCTTAATTTGATCATGCCCCAAAAATAAGTACAGCGCTGACCAACACAACCAGAGTGAAAACTTGACAAGCTGTAACTAAATGTAATTAAGAAACCATTTGAACTGAACTCCGTATTTCAGTGGCTGGCACAGTTAAAAAATAATAATTAGAAGGCAGAGGCCCATTTTAATATTATTTTTGCAGTATTTATATTTTTATTCTACAAAACATATTGCTGCTCTATGAATGACAAGGCCTCAGAGACCATTAAAGCATTTTTTATTTATATTCCATACAATCCACATGACTTTAATTGTGTAGTGTTAAGTGCATGATTCTTTTTTTTGTTACATTTGTACCCTGCGCTTTTCCACTCATGGCAGGCTCAATGCGGCTTACATGGGGCAATGGAGGGTTAAGTGACTTGCCCAGAGTCACACCAATGTGGCCGCGCAGGCTTCTGCGAGTCTGACGTCCTTCACGACGTCAGACTCACAGAAACAGAAGCCTGCGCAGCCTTCTACATGGAATGTTGCTAGTGGAATAGCAACATTCCATGTAGAATCTCCAATAGTAGCAACATTCCATGTAGAATCTCCAATAGTATCTATTTTATTTTTGTTACATTTGTACCCTGCGCTTTCCCACTCATGGCAGGCTCAATGCGGCTTACATGGGGCAATGGAGGGTTAAGTGACTTGCCCAGAGTCACACCAATGTGGCCGCGCAGGCTTCTGCTTCTGTGAGTCTGACGTCCTGCACGTACTCACAGAAACAGAAGCCTGCACAGCCTTCTACATGGAATGTTGCTAGTGGAATAGCAACATTCCATGTAGAATCTTCAATAGTAGCAACATTCCATGTAGAATCTCCAATAGTATCTATTTTATTTTTGTTACATTTGTACCCCGCGCTTTCCCACTCATGGCAGGCTCAATGCGGCTTACATGGGGCAATGGAGGGTTAAGTGACTTGTCCAGAGTCACACCAATGTGGCCGCGCAGGCAGAAACAGAAGCCTGCGCGGCCGTGTCGCTGATCTGCGAGGGCAGGCTTCTACATGGAATGTTGCTAGTGGAATAGCAACATTCCATGTAGAATCTCCAATAGTATCTATTTTAATTTTGTTACATTTGTGCGCTTTCCCACTCATGGCAGGCTCAATGCGGCTTACATGGGGCAATGGAGGGTTAAGTGACTTGCCTGTAATCATGAAAGTGCAGCACTAATGGTGTTTCATTAGAAGAAATATGGGGGGGGGGGGGAAGGGGACACTGAAGTCTAAAGCCTATTCATAGACCAATCAAGAACAACAAATTCATAGCAAAACAGCAGGCAAAATAATATTTTAAACACCAGTATACTAGTATTTTTAGTACATATTTTATTATCATTTATTTTTTAAATTTCTTTTGAAACTTTATTTTTATATAGAACGATATCAAATCCACCTTACAAACATTGCAGCTATGGTAGAAACCAATGAATCAGAACATGTTGGCCGAAGGAATTTCTTATTGCCTGTTGACACCGATGTAAATAACAATAAATGTTCCTCCAATACTTTATTTTCAATACAATAAATTCAACACCCCCCCCCCCCCCCTCTTAAACCTAACCCTTCTCTTACCCTTCCCCCCTACAAACCCATTTTCTTGTTATAAGCTGACACTAACACATTACAGGAGTGGAGGAGTAGCCCAATGGTTAGTGCCCTGGGATGGGAAACAGAAGGTCCCATATTCAAATCTCACAGCAGCTCCTTGGGGCCTAAGGCAAGTCATTTAACCCTCCATGCCTCAGGAGAAGGCAACGGCCAATCACTCCCGTCTGGTGCCAAGACGACGACAAGGAATCAGATCTAACTCAGAGGCACATCTGGATCTGGAACACATTATAACAAATACCTGCAGCCCCATTTCCTGCTTAATCATAAGCTTCCATCCTTACAGGAGAGGACCTCATCTCTTATGACCCCCTTTTACCAAGCTGCAGTAAAAGGGGCCCTGCAGTGGCATCAGCACATGGATTTGCCCCTTTTACCAAAGCAAAAGAAAAAAAGCAGATCAAAAAAAAAAGACAAAAAAAATGGAACAGGAGGATAACAGAAGGTTTATTACAAGGTTACCCGACGTGGCCACGTTTCGCCCTCAGGGGTACAAAAAAAACTAATAGGGGTAAAAGGCAAAGTGAACCCCTAAAAGTCATACAACCACCTTACATAAGTGCTTCTTAAGTCTGAAGCAATATCCCAAGATTACTCAGCAGACTTCGCAATGCTATGTTGACTGGCAGCATTATATTGCAAAGCACGCTTCAAAAGTGCCAAACCCCTCCGAGAAAAGTTGCATTGGCTCCCAATCAAAGAACGGATCATCTTCAAAATCTGCAGGACGTCAGGCTCACAGAAACAGAAGCCTGAGCGGCCGCGTTGCTGATCTGCAAGGGCAGGCTTCTACATTACTAGTACTTATCACTTCTATAGCGCTACAAGGCATACGCAGCGCTGTACACCATACATGAAAAGACAGTCCCTGCTCAAAGAGCTCACAATCTACGATGGGGCGCACTCAGACATCTCATGATAGTTTTGGGATCATTCGTGCTTCCCACATGCTAAAAAAATCCCACACCTTTTGTTAATTCTGTTACCATTTTCATCTCCACCACCTCCTGTGGTAGGGCATTCCAGTATCTACCACATTCTCCGTGAAAAAGTACTTCCCGACATTATTCTTGAGTCAGCCCCCCCCCCCCCCCCCGCCCAAAACCTCAATTCATGTCCTCTATTTCTACCACCTTCCCATTTCTGGAAAAGGTTTGTTTGCAGAGTAAAACTTTTCAAATATTTGAACATCTGTATCCTATCAGCCGTCTCGCCTTTCTTCAAGGGTATACATGTTCAAGTCATCAAGTCTCTCCTCATATATCTTGCTATGCAAACCCCAAACCATTTGTCACTTTTCTCTTAACCGCTTCAAGTATCTTATACTCTATTAGAAATTCAATGTAATGTTTTTAGTGTAAAAATCAATAAATCCAATCCAAATAGCATGCATTATTGCCACAGTGCACCTTAGTAACTACCCCATAAACATCAAGAACATAAGAATTCCCATATTGGGGCAGACCAAAGGTTCATCTGTCGCAGCATCCTATTTCCAACAGTGCCTCCCAAAAAGTAGCAAGATTCTATGCTACTTACCCCAGGGATAAGCAGTAGTTTCCTCAGGTCTAGCTTAATAACAGTTTATGATCTTTTCTCCAGGAATTTGTCCAAACCCTTTTTTAAACCCAGCAATGCTAACTGCATTTACCACATCCTCCAGCAACGAGTTTCAGTTCTCAACTATGTGTGAAATTTTTTTTTCTCCTATTTATTTGTTTTAAATTACTATGTAATTTCATGGTGTGTGTCACTCTAGTCTTTATAATTTTTGAAAGAGTAAACAATCTGATTCATTTTCACAGTTCTATTCCACTCAGGATTTTATAGACCTCTTTTATATATATCTTCCTATAACTATCTCTTCTCCAAACTGCAGAGGCCGTAACCTCTTTAGTCTTTCCTCATCTGTTCCATTCCCTTGGTCACCCTTCTCCGTACCTTTTCTAAATCAGCTAAAGCTTTTTTTCAGATGCAGCAAATAGAATTGCACACAATAGTCAAAACACCTTAGAAAGAGAGTCATTATGATTTTGTTTTTTTTATTTTATTCTTTAATATTTTTAATTTTAATGTCAAGAATACAATTATTTTGTACAGAGATAGTTAAACAATCAAACTAAAAACTGCCAACAGTCAAGTTTAAGCAAATGGGATTTATATTCAGAAAGTCAGAGTGCAGATGAATTTAAGCAGCTGGCTCCAAACTTAGCGAATAGGATAAAACTGCTCCAGGTATTCTGCAAAGGTCCTCTTGTCTACATAACAAAAAGAAGGGAAAACAGGTTCATGAGACGGTACTTACTTTGCAGTCGTTCCAAAACCCACAGACAGGGCCGGTCAAACCCAGTAAGCGGGGTAAGCACCGTAGGGGGGCGCCTGCCTTAAAGGGCGCCGCTGCGGCGCCATACCGCGCCGCCCTTGGTGCTTTAAATCTTTAATTTACCTCCGTTCCAGCAGCCGCATCATTTGAAAGCCCTGCCCCGTCTCTAGCCTTCCCTCCCTTCGCGAGTTCGTTCTGCAGTCCCGCCTTCGAGGAAATGACGTCAGAAGGCGGGACTGCGGAACGAACTCGCGAAGGGAGGGAAGGCTAGAGACGGGGCAGGGCTTTCAAATGATGCGGCTGCTGGAACGGAGGTAAATTAAAGATTTAAAGCATCAAGGGCGGCGGAGAATAGGGGTGGAGAATCGCTGGACAGGGGCAGGGTGGGAGAAGAGAGAAAGGAGATGCTGGGGGGGGGGGGGGGCGGGGGCGCGCGGGCGCCAACTCAGTCTGCAGGGGGGTGTCACAGACCCTAGGACCGGCCCTGCCCACAGATACTTCCTAACTGGTTCCAAATGAGTTCTCTTAAAGCAGCTCAACCAAGTCTGAATGTAATACATCTTTTTATCCATTTGTCCCCGGATTCTATAAATGGTGACTAGAGTTCCATGCGCAAATCGGTATGTGTAGCCGATTTGTGTGTGGAACTTAATTGGGTAACAAGCTAATCAGCACCGATAATTGAATACTGACAAGCAATTATTGGTAATTATTGGCACTAATTAGGATTTGTGCATAGCATGCTAAGTGTAGTCTATAAAGCAAAATGCGTGTAAATCGGACCGTGTGGATCTCAAAAGGGGGGCGTGGCCATGAGAGGGGCCTGGGCGGGTTGTGGATATTCCTAAAATTTACGCACAGTGTTATATAGAACATGCCCGATCTGCGCCTAGTCAAGTGATTTTACATCAGGTTTTAGTTGGCGAGATTTACAGAATAGCATTAAGTTTGGTTTCTTTTATGCCAATTTTTTTAGAATATAGAATTCCCTCTTTATGACTTTCAAACAGTAAATAGCTTATTATGTTATTCATTTTTGATGATGAAATTAATTGTATTTTTATTGTTATTTATCTGGGCAGGGCGACCTACAAAGAGGAATGGAGTTTCACTGGGAATCCATACACCATTCTACTTTGGTGTCACAGAACCGGTTCTATGGACCAACATCTGCCTTTATTTCAAGTTAGAACCCTCAATTTCTAACTTCAGGCTCATTACTGCTCCACAGCTTTTCCTCCCAAAATGAATTGCTACCTACCCAGTGCCGTAGCGAGGGCGGCTGACTTCCGGGGCGGGTCGCCGCTGCGCACCCCCCCCCCCCCGGTGCAGCACGGCGCCCCCCCTCGGTGCGCCCCCCCCCCCCGGCGCGCACCCTCCCACGGAGCGCGATCTTACCTAGTTTAGAAGCGAGGGGCGGGCGGAAGGGCGGATCCGCCCCCGAGTCCACGTCGCTGGGAGCTGCGTCGGCTCCATTTGTTCCTTGCTCTCTCTGCCCCGGAACAGGAAGTAACCTGTTCCAGGGCGTAGGGAGCAAGGAACCAACGGAGATGACACCCCCCCAGCGGCGTGCACCCGGGGCAGACAGCCCCACCTTCCTACGCCACTGTACCTACCAGACCACTTTGCACACCTCATGCTTATAGGAAGACTGCTATTTTATTTGCTCCTGTTTTTCTTCCTTCCTTAGTTATCTCCTTCATGTAATATTATATTATTCCAGCTCTCTCTTCCATTATCGTTTCTGCAATTGTCCTGTATCTGTCGTTGCCCCTCCCTTTTCCCCTTTTATTCGTTTAATCATGTAAACTGCTTAGATTCACTGACTTCGGATTATCATGGTCTGAATCTCCCCAAATCTTTCTAAACTACACTAGCTAGCAGTTAGGGAAAGAATAGTTTAAACTGAGTGTCACCGCCTTGAAAATTGTCAGTGGAGAAGCTCCCGAGTACATGCTGAATTTTGTAACTTTATTATGAAGTTCCTGTTCTAGATATAATACCCGCAACTCACTTCATCTCAAGTATCCAATGTATAAGCACCTAAAATCAACCAAACATCTGACTGTATCCGTTCCATATCAACTAGCTAATCTGTGGAACCAACTCCCTAAGAGCGTGTACACAATACCTGAATTTCAGAAAGCTGCTAAAAACCTCCCTATTCTGTAAGGCAAGCTTAGCCAACACCTATTCATATAACCTTATGAAGACTCATCTGAAATTAAAGTCATGTCCTTAGATTCCACATCCTACTGTATTTCCTGGATTGATTAGCCCAGCTCTTTACCAACTGTGATCCATCCTTAAACTGTATAGGTATAAGCGGAATTCAAAAACTGTATAATAATCTCTCTATATAAAAGGCAACACCAACGTTCTATGAAGCCTCCAGCCGGAAGTGTGAAGGGGGCGAGATACCCGGTTTCCCTATGAGTGTCTGCCCCGCCCTCTCTGTAACACAGTCAGTGAAGGAAAACAGCAGAGCACGAAATCAAATCACTGGCTCTGTAACAGTGAAGGACTCAGAGGGGGGAGGGGAGAGAGGCCAGAGGGCAGGGACACACACACTCCCACATGCACACAGAAGAAAACATTGCTAGCCCCCGTTTCATTTGCATCAGAAACGGGGCTTTTTTACTAGTATCAAATAAAATGAACATGAATGCAAAAAATCAACATATAACATTTCAGGAGGGCACTTGCCACTCAGGTTTTCAGGATATCCACAATGAATATGCATGAACTTGATTTGCATACATATTCATTGTGGATATCCTGAAAACCTGACTAGCAAGGGATACTCCAGGACCGGACTTGGGAAACATTGAAGTAGTGGAGTGAATATTGCTGCTACCCAGGTACTATCCAGCTTCACCTAAGCTCCATCCCCAGACCACTTGACACTAATGGTGCATTCTGTAATGATGTTCAGCAAAACTACCTGGATAAAATCATTGACCCCCAGATTCTGTATATAGGTCACCCAAAGTTGGGCGCACAAATTTGGGCATGGATCCCAGATCCACGTTAGAGAATGATACGGTGACAAAGTTTGTGGAGTGGAGGACTAGCCTAGTGGTTAGTGCAATGGACTTTGATCCTGGGGAACCGAGTTCAATTCCCACTGCAGCTCCTTGTGACTCTGGGCAAGTCACTTAACCCTCCATTGCCCCAGGTACAAAATAAGTACTTGAATATATGTAAACCGCTTTGAATGTAGTTGCAAAAACCTCAGAAAGGCGGTAAATCAAGTCCCATTTCCCTTCCCACTCCATCCCCGCAAACAAACTCCACTGCACTAGTTCCATCATTTTCAATAAAAGGCATTCGCTCGCATTTTGTACAAATGAGATTTTGTACTGTTGCAGGGACAGGGTGGAGATAGGGACAAACTTTGTCCCCGTGTCATTCTCTAATCCGCATGCACACTAATTAGTTAATGAGCCGTTAATCAATAATTGCTGTTAATTGACCATCATTTGGCTTTATGTGCTGATCTGCCTGTTTTCTATTCTATAACATGTGTGCTTACATTTTATAGCATGCAATTCAAAAGCGGCATGGCCATGGGCAGATCAAGGGGCATTCCAAGAAGTTAGGTATGATGTTTTAAAATAAGATCATTTACACACTCAACTGACATTAGATGTGTGCCAGCATTTACACCAAGTTTCAGCAGGCACAAGTGCAGCACCCAAAGTTAGGTGCGAGATCCACCTAACCCTTTATAGAATCTAGTATTCTATAAAGGGTGCCAGCTCTTTGCAGAATACTATCTTAGCACAGATCTTCCTGGAGCCTAATTTTGGGTGCCATTTATAGTTTCCCCCCCCCACCCCACCCCCCGAATGTGTTTCTCAGCAACACTGATCTGGCTAGCAGGTGCTGCTACCCAGATAAATGCTTTTGAATACCGACCTCCTAGATTCTAGTTTCACTGTTATAACCACAGCTTGACCTACCCCGTTTCTTGAAATCCTCAGGATGTAACCGTATGTATTCCATCAAATCTCTATCCAGTTTAGCATTCTTGTAGTTCTCCCACTTTGTCATATAATATCCAAGGAACCAGCCAATACTAACAAGCAGAATCTGGCGATGCACCCCTGCAATAAAACCATCAACACTTGTAAGCAAATGGAAAACAGAACAGCAAACAAAGACTCTCTCTACTAGAGTCTGGGTTTCTTAGCTGACAGGATGATGTCATCATCTTCTTCTACAGTTATGTTCATCTCAATGACTGGACAGAAAATCAAAAAGCTCAAGGAAAAGAGGCTGGCCATTTGGGAACTTCACTTAGCCAAGATGTGGGGGAAATTTCTTGAAAAGTCACATCTTCAATTTTAAGCAGCAAAACACTGCGGGAAGCATTCCGTGGCTAGCATTAAAGTTTTTCTATTTCCAAGTGTCTATTTTTATATCTCGACAGATTGTGGAAGCAGTTGTGAGTGGAGCACACTCGTCTATGTTTTTTTATCTGCAAGGTTCGTAGCGTATAGGAACTGAGTGCAGTACAGTCACTAGCAGCTCTGTGCCAGAGCTGGTGGTGGGAGGCGGGGTTGGTGGTTGGGAGGCGGGGATAGGGCTGGCCAGACATATACGGTCTGTGCCCTGAAGAGGACAGTACAAATAAAAAAGTAGCACATGAATTTATCTTGTTGACTCTAACTAGCCATTTACTTTAAACTGGATCCCCAAACATTATTTTTTTTTTTTTGTTTTAAAGGCAAAACACTTCTTCGCCTTTGAGCTTGCAGCTCAATCAGAACCAGGACTGGCAATTTGCAAACACTTAAGACAACAATATTTCTTGGACGCTAGAACTCACGAATACCAGAAATGCATTAAAAACATAGTATCTTTCATGCAAGCAGAAAGGATGTTACTAGGAAGTACTAGAATTTAATACTTCAGAGGATGCACGTTCTGGGCAGCGGGTCTGCAGATAATACAGGTAAATCGCTTTGGTTGTACCTCAGAAAGGCAGTATAACAAATCCGTGACCCTTATGCACCACATGAACAATATATAATACCACTGTACTATTGGAGCTAAAGCGGATACTACGTAGAGCACTGGAGAATATCGCTAGAATGTTTCAAAGGATAAGCGCTACCAAGACCCTGAAGCAGTTTTTTTCGAAACGCTGGCCATCGTTGGCTTGGAGCGACACAAGAATTGAATTTAAAGTCCTCTAGTGTGAAAGATAAGTGCTCTTTTGAACTAAGCTGATTTGTGAAGGCTGTATTTAGAACAAAAATTTGATAAAATAATGAGTCATAAGTACATAAGTAATGCCATACTGGGAAAAGACCAAGGGTCCATCGAGCCCAGCATCTTGTCCACGACAGCGGCCAATCCAGGCTAAGGGCACCTGGCAAGCTTCCCAAACGTACAAACATTCTATACATGTTATTCCTGGGATTTTGGATTTTTCCAAGTCCGTTTAGTAGCGGTTTATGGACTTGTCCTTTAGGAAACCGTCCAACCCCTTTTTAAACTCTGCTAAGCTAACCGCCTTCACCACATTTTCCGGCAATGAATTCCAGAGTTTAATTACACGTTGGGTGAAGAAAACTTTTCTCCGATTTGTTTTAAATTTACTACACTGTAGTTTAATCGCATGCCCCCTAGTCCTAGCATTTTTGGAAAGCGTGAACAGACGCTTCACATCCACCTGTTCCACTCCACTCATTATTTTATATACCTCTATCATGTCTCCCCTCAGCCGTCTCTTCTCCAAGCTGAATAGCCCTAGCCTCCTTAGTCTTTCTTCATAGGGAAGTCGTCCCATCCCCCCTATCATTTTAGTCGCCCTTCGCTGCACCTTTTCCAATTCTACTATATCTTTCTTGAGATGCGGCGACCAGAATTGAACACAATACTCAAGGTGCGGTCGCACCATGGAGCAATACAACGGCATTATAACATCCTCACACCTGTTTTCCATACCTTTCCTAATAATACCCAACATTCTATTCGCTTTCCTAGCCGCAGCAGCACACTGAGCAGAAGGTTTCAGCGTGTTATCGACGACGACACCCAGATCCCTTTCTTGGTCCGTAACTCCTAACGTGGAACCTTGCATGACGTAGCTATAATTCGGGTTCTTTTTTCCCACATGCCGTAGAAAATATTTTCACTACGGTTAGTTTCACAAATTGGTTAAATGCATTAGTGAGCAGCATGGTATTTGGGAGGTTTTTTTGAGCCAATGATGAACAGAGGATAAGAAAAGTATCCGCTTTAGCTCCAATAGACAGTTATATAGTCTAGGAGCTCTGTGAGGCTCTTTTTTCCTCCTTAATAAATTTGAATTATACATAGTAGAAACACTGATTTTTTTTGGTATCATTTTCAGTATTATTCAGTGGAAAAAGCAGTACAGTGGTATTATATATATTGTAATAGTTGATTTTTAGTGGACCTTATGGCACCACAGCCACCAGCCTTGCACAGCTCTGCAGTAACGGGTCATCACCGCACGCTCCTTCCTTTCCCCAGGCTCAGGGTCCCCTTACTCTCTCCTTCGAGAATCCCTCCCCTCCCCCCCTCTGGTGTTGGCCCGCAGACACTCACCGGCTCGGAGAGGAGGACGATGGTTTACCGCGTTATCCAGCATGGCCGTACACCAGCCCATGAAGCTGACCCACACCGAGTTCCTGTTCACAATGTTGGGCGGCGGCAAGCACCGGGCCTCATCGGGAAGCCACGGCATAACTGCAGACCAAAACGGCAGCGACCCTGACGGGACTCCCAAGGCTTGAAGGGCGAGCGGACGCCAAAAGCCGACGTACCCGGTACGTCGCGCAAAATAATCCGCCGCAGCTAGGGAAGAAAGGGTTCCGCTGCACAAAGGTTCCCACATCGGATGGATCCTACTCTATAGGCGTGCAAAGACCTCACCCAATGATCCTGAGTTTTCTACTCCCTCTCTCAAACTGCTGCCAGACCAGAGCAACATGAAAATTCACATTTTGTTCTGTCTTTGGGTCCTCAGCACACCTTTTGCCTTGGAACTATGTTTGCCAGAACTCTGAAAACAGTTTGTTTTTGACTCCTGAAGCAGGCACCTGTAGCACCAAAACACAGAACTGTGTCGACTCATTTTAAGTGACTTTCTTCAATAAATCACCTGCTTTGGAACCACACTGGTCTACCTCTTTTTTTTTTTTTTATTAGTGGTGGTGTAAAACTTCTGCCCTCTTTTTTGTACAGAGACATCAACACCTCCTTTCTTCTGCTGGTTATACCCCTCTCTATGCAGGCTAGCATCCTTCTGGCAGCAGCCACCACCTTGTTGCACTGTTCTGTTACCTTGAGATTTTAGGACACCATCACCCCAAGGTCTCTCTCCTGAGCTTGAGGCAGCCATGGGCAAAGAATAATTCTGAGAAATCATATTAAGGGTTAATTCTGTTAAAATCTGGGGTTTAAAAGTGGTGTTTGAATTCTAGCTTTTTACCTTGCAAGCAAGATAAAGGAATGCAGGCTGGAATTAATTACTAGAAGTCTAGCGTTTGCCGGGCTGGGTTAGAAAGGTCAGAAAGACCCTTGTGATTGATGGATTGCTAAGCAAACACATATGTATTCTATTATGAGCCGGCATATTGCAGGCAGTTTGTTTAGGATTAGTTTAAAATGCTTAGAAGAAAATACTATTTAGAGAGAGAGGCAATAGATTAGTATTTACAAGTTTTTGATATTTAGAATATGTCTTATAAGGATGCTTATTTTAGAATATGTTTTTCTGTGTAATTAATATGTAGGATACCTTTCTAAATTCTGTATTATTCTTTGTCTGACGTTCTAAGCAAAGACTGTAGTGAAGAGGTCAAACATGTGTTTTGACTTATCTGCAGTTCTGGCTGGTTCAATGTATAAGCTGATAGGTGAACGAGGTCAGGACTAGTCAGCTCTTTTCTCCTTGATTAATTGTAGGTAAATGTAGAAATGGTCCTGAATGCCATTAAGTAAGATTGGCTTTTGACCTCTTTAATGAATGCCAGAGTTCAGCTAGCAGGTAGTATGAAGCTGACTAGGAATATGAGAATAACCAATGTCAGATTGGGCCTCTTAGTCTCTAAGGGAACCCAGTTTAAGCTATAGATGAGAAATCAATCATAATGAACATGCAAGAGTTCTGGAGACCAAATGTCTGGTGTAAGGGGCCCCAGGTCACAGGTCAGTTTAGGATGTCTGGAACCTATGTAACTGATATTTTAAAGTAATGATTGGTTGAGGCCAGGTAACCAATCTATTCCTTAACCAATTGGAGAGTAAGGGGGGGCAAGGCTAGGAGGGGGATAGAACAGTATTTAAGTAGGAGCAGAAGCAGTTTACGTCAGAAGAAAGGAAGGAGAGCTGAAAGAAAGCTGGAAGACAACAGGAGAGAAAGAGAGCAGAAGGAACAGACAGAAGAGAAGAGAGCTGAAGAGGACAGACAAAAGCCATAACATCCAGAGAGAGAGAGAGCTAGAACTGATGTCCTGCTTTGTTTGCTGGCAAATAAAGAAGATTTCTCCCTCATTCTGGTGTGTGCTGTCTGACTCCTGAAGTATCACAAATTCCTATCTCAATTCCTGCAACAATTCTTGGTGGCAGCGGTGGGATCCTGAATCCTGCATTAATCCCAGCACCCAACTGACTGGAGAACATTCGCCGGGTATGTATTCTGTATTTTGTATTGTAATTCTAGCTAGAAAATTGTAAATCAGCCCCTCAAAAATTGAGGAAGGAGAGCCTGATCAACTCTCAGCGAAGGCCCTAGTACCTTCTAGTCGCGGGGACTAGAAGCGAAAACGCTTGAGCTTATCTGTATCTGAGAAATCTGAAATTGTTGGGTGGGATTTTCTGTATGGAATGTGTGATGCGTGAATGATTAACTGAGTGCGGACTTCTTATAGCTGCGTTTTCAATTAACGCGAGTTCAATTGACCAGCAACGGAAGGAAGCGATTGTTGTTTGTTCTACCCTTTTGTTTCCGGATCTGCGGACCCCTTACCGCAAATCCAAAAACTCCCTCCCTTTTGTGTGTTGTAACTGTAAGCATTATGGGTGGGACATCATCTAGACAAATTGCTACCCCCCTAGATTGTATGCTTAAGAACTTTAAAAAAGGATTTTTAATTAATGACTATGGACAGACTTTAAGCTCAAGTACTCTAAGAACCTTGTGTGAAGTTGAGTGGCCATCTATGGGAGTGGGGTGGCCCCCTAGTGGCAGCTTAGATATTGAAGTAATCCGGAAGGTCTACAGCATAGTTGTAGGAGAACCAGAATATTCTGAACAACTCCCTTATATAGATTCCTGGGACAGCCTTGTGACTGACCCTCCCTCGTGGTTGAAAACTTATATGGGATCCCCAGTAAAATTCATGTTAGGCCAAGTTCAAAGAAAGATTAGAAAATCTAAACTAGAAGAGGGAAAGAGCACAGGAAGCCTACCACCCAATCGGTGGCTTCCGCCCCTACCCTGTCCGAGAAACCCATACTCTCTGATGACCCCTCAGACCTTGAGCCACCACCTTATGGCCCATTGTTGGGGTTCCGTGCCACCCCCAGAGATCCACGCCGCCCAGCCCAAGCCTCTCCAGCACAGGCTTCTCCGGATAGTTCTTCCCCTCCTGTGCCACACCTGCCACACCCTAGGTTGGACTTTTCACCCAGTCTCTACCCTTCTGTGCCACATCCTCTCCTGTTAACCTCTGAAGACCCGCTTTGGGTTCCACTCCCTGACTCCTCAACTCCTGACAGCCCAGCCTCTCCCTCTAATACCCCTACCCATTCATTAGGGGCCCGGCATCCCTTTCAATGGACTGAATCACCTGTGACCACCTCTCAGTCTATGAGTACCCCTCCCCATCCCTCAGGGGTTCAACCTACCTCCACTGAATGGGTTAGACCCGCTGCAATTACTTTTGAGCATGATAGGAGGGTAGCTCCTAGCTCTACCTCAGGTTCCATTCCCACCTCCTCGAGAGTTCTGCCACTCCGACAGGTAACCATCACTCGACCGGATCCTAATAATGAGGGTCAGGTTATACAGGCACAGGCCTATCAGTATGTACCCTTCACAACCACCGATCTCCTGAATTGGAAGACGCATTACCCCTCTTATACTGAAAAGCCTCAGGCAGTGGTGGACCTAGTGACTAGCATTATGGCCACCCATAACCCAACCTGGACTGATTGTCAACAACTTCTCCTGACCCTCTTCACAACTGAGGAGAGGCGGAAGATTTTGCAAAATGCTGAGGCCATCACGCGAGAGCGTGTCCCCGGGGGGACACAGGACCCAGAGGGATGGGTTAGAGCTCGGTTTCCTCGCGCAGCTCCAGATTGGGATCCAAATGATGGGCAGCACTATGAACTGTTGTCTGGCTATTGCCGGGACTTGCTGGAAGGTATGAGGAAAGGCATAAAGAGGCCCATTAATCTGGCAAAGGTCTCTGAAATTCTCCAAGGGGCAACTGAATCCCCTGGGGCCTTTCTAGAGCGACTAATTGAAGCCTACAGAACATACACCCCATTTGACCCTGAAGCCCTAGAAAACCAGAGAATGGTGAATAGCGCATTGGTGGCCCAGAGTATGCCAGATATCCGGAAGAAGTTGCAGCGTCAGGAGGGATTCGCAGGGATGAATACCACCCAGCTAATTGAGATCGCAACCAAGGTTTTCATTAATAGAGATCAGGAGGTGCGCCGAGAGGCTGACCGGAAGATGCAGAAGAAGGCCGACCTTTTAGCGGCAGCCATTACTAATTCCACCCTTAATCGAGGTCGACCTCTAGCTAATGGGAAGCCAAAGTGGGACCCCGGACCACCAGCCAGGCCCCGAGATTCCTTCAATCAATCCCGGCCAAGGGGGGAGAATCCCAGACCAAGATTGGAGAGGGATCAGTGTGCCTATTGTAAGGAAAGAGGACACTGGAAAGATGAATGCCCCCAGAGGCGCCAGGGACTGAGAAGGGGACCAGGAGATCGAGGAAGCCGAGGCCGAGTTCGAGAGGGAAGATATGAGCCTCCTGAATCTGACATCATCGGGATAGCTGAGATGGCAGAATGGGACGAATAGGATAGACCGGGTTCCTACAAACTGGGCTCCCAGGAACCTATGGTCAAGTTAACTATAGGGAGCCGCTCAATTCCATTCATGATTGATACAGGAGCTGAACATTCTGTTGTAACGGAGCGATTAGCGCCTGTGTCTGGAAAAACTGTCCGAGTGGTGGGTGCCACGGGGGTGCAGAACCGGAGGCCTTTCCTGACGACCCGTAGATGCCAATTAGGCTCACACACAGTCACTCATGAATTCCTGTATATGCCAGACTGTCCAATCCCTTTGTTAGGCCGAGACCTGCTGTCCAAGCTTAGGGCCCAAATTTCCTTTGATTCTGATGGCCAGACTTCAGTCTCCTTTCGGCCCCCGATATCCAGCCCTAAGGGTATATTGAGTTTCTGCTGCCCTCTTGAAGAAGAATGGCGGCTGCATCAGTCGCATGGCCAAGTTGACCTACCCCTGGCAGACAGCTTTCAGGTCAGTGGGGTATGGGCAGAAGATAATCCCCTAGGGTTGGCCCGAAATATTCCTCCTGTTCATGTAGATTTACTCCCAAGTGCCCGGCCAATCCATCTTCGCCAATACCCAATTCCCCGAAAGGCTCTGGAAGGGATTCAAGCACATCTGAATCGTTTGTTATCCCATGGAATTATTCGTCCTTGCCAGTCTCCGTGGAATACGCCACTATTGCCAGTTCAGAAGCCAGGGACTGAGGACTACCGGCCAGTCCAAGACTTACGAGTGGTCAACAAATCCACTATCTCATTACACCCTGTAGTGCCTAATCCATATGTCCTGCTAGGATTGATACCTTCTGGAGCTACCCATTTCACGACACTAGACCTAAAAGATGCCTTCTTTTGTATTCGGGTGGCCCCCGCCAGTCAATTGCTTTTTGCCTTTCAATGGGAAAACCCAGTAACAGGAAGGAAGCTTCAGTATACATGGACCCGCCTGCCACAGGGGTTCAAGAATTCCCCCACTATTTTTGGGACAGCCCTAGGGCAAGACCTTAAGACTTTTAAATCTGAGCCTTCCAGGCGAGTTTTACTCCAGTATGTAGATGACCTCCTGATTGCAGCAGTGACCCAGGAAGAGTGTTTTGAGGCTACTAGAGAATTGCTGGAGCTACTCTTGGATGCAGGCTATAAGGTCTCACGCTCAAAGGCCCAACTTTGTCAGTCAGAAGTGAAGTATCTGGGCTTCTGTATTTCCCAGGGAAGTCGGAGACTGGATGCTAGTAGGAAGCAAGCAGTTGCTGCAATTCCCCAACCCAAGTCCAGAAGAGAAGTTAGGGAATTTCTGGGAGCAGCCGGATTTTGCAGAATTTGGATTCCAAATTTTGCATTGATGGCGAAACCCCTTTACCAAGCCACAAAGGGGGGTGAAAAGGAACCATTTGAATGGGGACCTACAGCTCAACAATCCTTCATTGCTATAAAGAAAGCCCTACTCCAAGCCCCTGCGTTAGGCCTTCCTGATGTGGAGAAACCTTTCTCATTGTATGTCCACGAGCGACAGGGGGTTGCTCTGGGTGTGCTGACCCAGATGATGGGATCCTGGCAGAGGCCTGTTGCATACCTGTCTAAACAGCTGGATGGAGTGGCTAAAGGATGGCCAGCCTGCATGAGGGCCATTGCAGCAACAGCCTTACTGGTCCAGGAAGCTGATAAGTTGACTTTGGGGCAAGAACTGGTTGTTAAAGTCCCCCATGCAGTTCTCACCCTCATGGAGTATAAGGGCAACCACTGGTTTACAAATAACCGCATGGTTAAGTACCAAGCCAGTTTGTGTGAGAATCCACGGATACACCTGGAAACAGTGGCTACATTCAATCCTGCTACTCTTTTGCCAGCATCTGAGGGACCACCGGATCATGATTGTATCCAAACTATGGATGAAGTGTACTCCAGTCGACCAGATCTTAAAGATGTTCCGTGGAGGGACCCAGATGTAATTTATTTCACAGATGGAAGCAGTTATGTGGAGAACTCTAAGCGACTGGCAGGCTATGCTGTGGTGACAGAGGACAAGGTGATAGAAGCAAGAGCCCTGCCCCAAGGAACTTCAGCCCAGAAAGCAGAACTTGTGGCCCTCATACGAGCTCTGGAGCTAGCAGCAGGACTGGTAACCAACATTTATACTGATTCTAAGTATGCCTTCACAACCCTACATGCTCATGGAGCTTTGTATAAGGAAAAGGGACTCATAAATGCTGCAGGCCAACCTGTTAAGTATGGACCTGAAATACTTCAGCTGCTAGAGGCTGTTTGGGCCCCCAAGAAGGTAGCTGTCATTCACTGTAGGGGACACCAAAGAATAGATACTCCAGTGGCCCGAGGGAATCGCCATGCTGATCGGGTGGCCAAGGAAGCTGCTCGAGGACCCCCAGCAAGTACTGTGACTCCCCTGTTCCAAATTCGATTGCAAGAATGGACACCTATGTATACCCAAATGGAAGAGAAATGGGCTCAAGAAGAAGGTGCAGTAAGGAGACCTGATGGCTGGTTACATCTCCCTGATACCAGAGTTCTGGTGCCACGCCACCTAGCTTGGCCTGTAGTGTCTCAAGCTCATGACCTATCACACTTAGGGAAAACAGCACTAGCCCGTCTACTCAATCGAGTAGTGGTGCTGGAAGGATTGGATAGTCTGGTTGCCACTGCCTCTGCCCGATGTACTCTCTGTGCCCAGAATAATGCTCGTCAGGGACCCCGTATTCCACCAGGAGTTCAGTCTAGAGGACTAACACCCTTTGAGTCCCTAGTTATAGACTTCACAGAAATGCCCAGGAGCGGTAGGCTCCGATACCTCTTAGTCATGGTCTGTACCTTCTCTGGGTGGGTGGAAGCATATCCTACAGTCACTGAGAAAGCCACAGAAGTAGCTCGAGCCCTCCTTAGGGATGTCATCCCCAGGTATGGATTGCCCCTTGCCATAGGTTCAGATAATGGTCCCGCCTTTGTTGAAGCTACACTTCAGGCCCTGTCCCGTGCATTGCGCATTACCTGGAAATTGCATTGTGCCTATCGTCCCCAGAGTTCAGGGCAGGTTGAGCGAGCAAACAGAACCTTGAAAAATAGCCTAGCAAAGATTTGTCAGGAAACCCAATTGAAATGGCCACAGGCATTGCCACTAGCCCTCTTTCGCCTCCGATGCACCCCAACTAGAGGAACAGCCCTCTCTCCCTTTGAAATTGTGTATGGGAAGCCCCCAGCCATTTTACAGGGAATTAAGGGAGACATAGGGATTTTAGGGTCTGCCCAGGTGCAGGAGCAGGTAGCCCTCTTGGGAAAGATAATTTCTGAGCTTCAGTCTTATGTGAGAGAAATAAACCCTGTCCCCTTCCAGGCTCAGGTACATTCCTTCCTGCCAGGGGATAGAGTTTGGGTGAAAGATTGGAGGCTTCAGCCTCTGGGGCCCCGATGGAAAGGACCTTTTACTGTTTTGCTTTCTACCCCTGCAGCTGTGAAGGTCGCAGGGATTACTCCATGGGTCCATTGGTCTCGAATTAAGTCTGCTGACCAGACTGAGCCCAGCACGGATCAGACGGAGCCTAGACAGTGGAGAGCAGAAAGTGATCCAGCGGAGCCATTGAAGTTGCGCCTGACCCGAACCAAAGAATCTACTAGCTGAAAAGAAGGGTCAACTGTATACTGCAGGAGCGGCTGAACTTCGGCTTCACACTGAGACTCTTTCTTGCCTGATTCTGGCTTTCTTGGAATTTGAAAGCTTGATCCTTGTCAGTTGAGGGTCTATCCCAACTGGTATAAGAACTCAAAGACTGAGAACACTATATGAGAGTAATCTGTGATTAGCACAGACTGTTGAAATATTATTGCTTAATTAGTTTGCTGTATTTGTTTTAGATTAGGAAGAAAGAAAATGTTAGTAGTTTGGATGCTTTTGTTGTTTTCTACTCCTTGCCTCCTTGTTCCTAATACCCCAACTCGCTCCAACCTTTGGTTACACTCAGTCCAGGAACTAATTAGCCAGGCAAAGATTACTTCCCCTTGTATTGTGTGTTCCCGATTTTCTCCTTAGATTTTCTCCTTATACCACAGATGTCCCAGCTGTTCCTGTCCCTGTGCAACTCCCAGCTCTTATACCTCCCTATTTTTCGAGTTCAGGTCCTTGGAGCCAGGATTATACTTGGTGGTCCTTTTATAATGCTACTTCCCCCTCTGAATCTTCTCTAAGGCCAGTTTTTACGTCTCCCTATCCAGCCTCTGGAGTGTTTTGTTTAACAAGAAGCATCTCAACTGTTCTTCCCATTCCCTGTAACTATACTAATGTTCTCCCAGAAAAAGGAGAATCTGTGTGGGTAGTTTCTCCAGGTACTCCTATGTGCCCTGCTACCGTACCTGCAGATTATGACCCAGGTGATTATCTGGCTCCTAAGCGTACCACTGAGAAGACTATAGTATCCAAGCTTATTTTCTACTTTCATAAGTCCCCGGGGTATGAAGAGTTACTAACAAATGAGCAGCCTGTCACAATTGGGGATTGGCGCCTATGGTGTGCAAAGTCTCCATTTCGTCTTCGTTCCCCCTGGGATAGGGGCTCGCATTATGGGCACCCTAAGTACCCTGTCCAGCCTGAGCCAACATTTATTGGGAACTTTCCTCACCCTCTCCTTGGTCATTACTGGCTCTGTGATAATGTCCTCCACATGATTCTTCCCTCCACATATGATTTTTGTGTATTGGTAACCTTGAATTATTTTCCTAAAGTTATTCCTCTTAAGCCACTATCCCCGCACCGTTCTAAGCGAGAGGCTTTGTCCTTACCCTCCTCCGTTGCCACAGAGGATGAGGCGATTGAATTAGCCCTCCAGTATATCAATTCTACTTATCCTCTGACTAAAAAGAGACTTGTAGCCCTTTCTGCCACGGCCTGGATTCCAATTGGAGGCCCGGTAGCGGGTATTACTGAACTAGGTATGGCTACTCGGAGACTTCAGTCCCTACTTCATGTTTTAGTTCATGAGCTGAATGTGGTAGTCAATGCATTGCAGGATCAAATTAATGAATTAAGTATAGTTTCTCGGTATAATCGTATGGGCCTTGACTATCTCTTTGCAGCTCAGGGTGGCCTCTGCACAGTGTTAAATTCTTCAGAGTGCTGTACTATTGTCATAAATAGGACGCATGTAGTTAGGCATGCCATGGATAAAGTCCTACAGTTGGCTAGCCTTAATGTGGAGGATTACCGAGGAGGATTAGACCTTACCTCCTGGTGGTGGTCATTGACCTCCTGGATACGTCCCTTGTTCATTTCCCTAATAGTCTTAGTTTTAGCAGGGTTGTTGTTTTGTTTCCTGGCCTCATGTGCTTCGGCAGTATGCCGTCGGACCTTAACAAGTAGGGTAATGGTGATTCACAAGTCTATTCCTAATTAGGATCACTATAATCTCCAGAGTTTGAGTTGTGAGACTTATCTCTGCATAAGCTGATTTTAGTCTCAAAGGGGGGAATGAGGCAGCCATGGGCAAAGAATAATTCTGAGAAATCATATTAAGGGTTAATTCTGTTAAAATCTGGGGTTTAAAAGTGGTGTTTGAATTCTAGCTTTTTACCTTGCAAGCAAGATAAAGGAATGCAGGCTGGAATTAATTACTAGAAGTCTAGCGTTTGCCGGGCTGGGTTAGAAAGGTCAGAAAGACCCTTGTGATTGATGGATTGCTAAGCAAACACATATGTATTCTATTATGAGCCGGCATATTGCAGGCAGTTTGTTTAGGATTAGTTTAAAATGCTTAGAAGAAAATACTATTTAGAGAGAGAGGCAATAGATTAGTATTTACAAGTTTTTGATATTTAGAATATGTCTTATAAGGATGCTTATTTTAGAATATGTTTTTCTGTGTAATTAATATGTAGGATACCTTTCTAAATTCTGTATTATTCTTTGTCTGACGTTCTAAGCAAAGACTGTAGTGAAGAGGTCAAACGTGTTTTGACTTATCTGCAGTTCTGGCTGGTTCAATGTATAAGCTGATAGGTGAACGAGGTCAGGACTAGTCAGCTCTCTTCTCCTTGATTAATTGTAGGTAAATGTAGAAATGGTCCTGAATGCCATTAAGTAAGATTGGCTTTTGACCTCTTTAATGAATGCCAGAGTTCAGCTAGCAGGTAGTATGAAGCTGACTAGGAATATGAGAATAACCAATGTCAGATTGGGCCTCTTAGTCTCTAAGGGAACCCAGTTTAAGCTATAGATGAGAAATCAATCATAATGAACATGCAAGAGTTCTGGAGACCAAATGTCTGGTGTAAGGGGCCCCAGGTCACAGGTCAGTTTAGGATGTCTGGAACCTATGTAACTGATATTTTAAAGTAATGATTGGTTGAGGCCAGGTAACCAATCTATTCCTTAACCAATTGGAGAGTAAGGGGGGGCAAGGCTAGGAGGGGGATAGAACAGTATTTAAGTAGGAGCAGAAGCAGTTTACGTCAGAAGAAAGGAAGGAGAGCTGAAAGAAAGCTGGAAGACAACAGGAGAGAAAGAGAGCAGAAGGAACAGACAGAAGAGAAGAGAGCTGAAGAGGACAGACAAAAGCCATAACATCCAGAGAGCTGAGAGAGAGAGAAGAGAGCTAGAACTGATGTCCTGCTTTGTTTGCTGGCAAATAAAGAAGATTTCTCCCTCATTCTGGTGTGTGCTGTCTGACTCCTGAAGTATCACAAATTCCTATCTCAATTCCTGCAACAAGCTGAGCTTACCAATCTCTCCCCTCCTATCCGATACATCTCTTTTAGATTTCTGCACCCCAAGTGCATCACTCTGCTCTTCTTGGCATTAAAATTTAACTCCCCAAAATATCACAGGAAAAATATCAATAAACATCAAAATTCTAAATCATAACCTTAATACCCCCCTTTCATCATGTATTTTTTTAGTTTTAATGTATTAGATATGCAACTGTAAACTCTCCTGAAAAAGGACTTATTGTTTGTAATCCGCTTAGAATCTCTTTTGAATTTAGCGGAATATAAGAATCATATGGCATAGCAACAATAAAAATGGTATATGTACTTATATGAGCAAAATGGATCCTGATATATTGATTCATACGGAACAGAGGTTTATATATTTGTGGAGCACTACACAACTGGGGGGAATTGAACAAGGAAAATGAATGGATTGATTGATTTCTTGCATACCTGATTTAGGCATTAAATATCTCAGGTTCTGTAGCGTAAGCACACAGCTACATGGTGAAATGCATTGTGGACTGGATTCCCATTCGGGATCAACAGTCACGAAGACAGCAGTTTGAGAAATGTGGTGTTTGAAGATGTTTAAGTATATTTTTTGAAGATATTGCTGCAAGCTGTAGGGGGAACGTTAGTGTTCTAGGGGGTAATGTGATGTCATGCATGTGTTTTCACAGCGTATCCTTTTGAAAAAGTTTGATGCAAAACTCGGCCAGAGTCAAGGAAACGCAGTGTAATCATAATTATTAAGCAGTCATACTGGAGTTTTGAGAGACCCTTAGAAGCGATGGAAGCTGGAACTGACAGTGTGATCTGTGATTTTGGAATTACATGATTTAGAGCTGCTTAAGGATAATGCCATCATGATAAATCACCTTAAGGGCGGCATATGCCAGTGAAAGTGAATCGGTGCTTGGACTAATCACAGATATACTGAACTGGGATGGAGCTTTAGGCTTCACATAAATCATGGCTTTTTTTGAGGTCCAAGTGTATAGAGGTGATCAGATCAGACTGCAGAGTACTATTAGACTATACTACAGCTTCTGGTTGTTTGAATGTGGGGATAATAGTATGTATCTTTGCTATTTTTATAATAAATGTTTACATGATATCTTTTGTTGGTCACTGTAACACTTTCATTCCCATATACAATACATATACAATTTTTATTGTTTATTTTTATGACGAATATGGGTTATTTTATTAAGTTTATAGGTTATGATTTAGACTTTTGATGTTTATTGATAATATTTTCCATGTGATATTTTGGGGTATTATATTTGAGCACAGGTAGTGTATTTTTTACTTTCTCTGTTCTATAGTATTTGGATTAAATTGTAACTGCTAGACCTTCAACCATTCTCCTAACGTTTGGAGATCCCTTCTCATGGTTTCTACTCTCTCCAGGGTATCCACTATATTAGTTATCTTCGTGTCATCCGCAAAAAGGAAAAACGTTTCCTTCTAACCCTACAGCAATGTCTCTCACAAATATATTAAACAGAATCAGCTCCAGCACTGACCCCTGAGGCACTCCACTACTCACCTTCCTTTCCTCCGATCCGATTCCATTTACCACCACCCCTCTGCCACCTGTCAGTCAACCAGTTTCCAATTCAGTTCAGCACTTTGGGTTCTAAGTTCACCCCACTCAGCTTGTTCATGACTCTTCTGTGAAGGACTGTATCAAAGGCTTTGCTGAAATCCAAGTAGATCACATCTATCACGTCCTTCATCCAGTTCTTTGGTCGTCCAGTCGAAGAAGTCAATCAGATTTGTTTGGCAGAATTTTCCTTTGGTAAAGCCATGTTGCCTCAGATCCTGTAACCCGTTCATTTCTAGAAAGTCAACTATCCTTTCCTTAAGCAGCGATTCCATTATTTTTCCTACCACTGACGTGAGCCTTACCGGCCTATAGTTTCCCACTTGTTCCATGACTCCGCTTTTGTGAAGAGGGACCAAATTAGCTTGTCTCCAATCCCGCAAAACCTCTCCAATCTCTTGAGATCTATTAAAATAAATCTTTAAAAGGTCCTGCCAGGACTTATCTGAGCTTCCTCAGTATCCTGGCATGTATCCCATCCAGCCCCATAGCTTTATCCATTTTCAGATTTTCAAGCCGTTTATAAACGCTTTCATCCGTGAACGGTGCTTCTCCAGGACATTCTTCCATGAACACCAAAGTAAAGTATTTGTTTAGCACGTTTGCTTTATGCTCATCACTCTCCACATAGCTATTCTCAGTATCTTTCAGTCTTGAAATTCCATTCCTAGTTTTTCTCCTTTCCCCAATATATCTAAAAAAAAGTTTTGTCACCTCTCTTTACATCTTCA
Source organism: Microcaecilia unicolor (assembly GCF_901765095.1). Lineage (NCBI taxonomy): Eukaryota > Metazoa > Chordata > Amphibia > Gymnophiona > Siphonopidae > Microcaecilia > Microcaecilia unicolor. Next base: position 28,642,090 of record NC_044034.1, read on the forward strand.
GCCATTTTTTTTCTTCTGCCGTGCTTTTGCTAGCTGTTTTTCCCACTTCGCTTCTTTAAGTTTAATTTGGTAATCTTTTCTGTGATCCTCTTGTTGTGTTCTTCTGTATTTGGAAATGGAATGGAAATGTGACTTGATATACCGCCTCTCTGAGGTTTTTGCAACTATATTCAAAGCGGTTTACATATATTCAGGTACTTATTTTGTACCAGGGGCACTGGAGGGTTAAGTGACTTGCCCAGAGTCACAAGGAGCTGCACTGGGAATCGAACTCAGTTCCCCAGGATCAAAGTCCACTGCACTAACCACTAGGCTACTCCTCCACTAGCAACATTCCACGTAGAAGCCTGCCCTTGCAGATCAGCAATGCGGCCGCGCGGCCACATTGGTGATCTGCAAGGGCCGACTTCTACATGGAATGTTGCTAGTGGAATAGCAACATTCCATGTAGAATCTCAAATAGTAGCAACATTCCATGTAGAATCTCAAATAGGGAAAGGGAAATGGGACTTGATAGTCTGCCTTTCTGAGGTTTTTGCAACTACATTCAAAGCGGTTTACATATATTCAGGTATTTATTTTGTACCAGGGGCAATGGAGGGTTAAGTGACTTGCCCAGAGTCACAAGGAGCTGCAGTGGGAATTGAACCCAGTTCCCCAGGATCAAATTCCACTGCACTAACCACTAGGCTACTCCACCACTCTTGAACAAAGCCTCTTTTGCCCTTATTTTTTCAGCCACTTCTTTAGAGAACCATATAGTCTTCCTGTTTTTGTTTACTTTCCTTGTGTAAAGATCAGTTGCCATATTTATACTAGTTTTCAGCTTGGACCACTGCACTTCCACTTATCCAATTCTTACCCCTGCCGTCAGCTCCTTCTTCAAATATTCCGTCATTTTACCTAAATCAGTACATTTGAACTCCAGTACACAAGTACAAGTATTGCCATACTGGGAAAGACCAAAGGTCCATTTTTGCCCAGCATTCTGTTTCCAACAGTGGCCAATCCAGGTCACAAATACCTGGCAAGATCCCCAAAAAGTACAAAACATTTTATACTGCTTATCCCTGAAACAGTGGATTTTCCCCAAGTCCATTTAATAATGGTCTATGGACTTTTCCTTTAGGAAGCCATCCAAACCTTTTTTAAACTCTGCTAAGCTATCTCTGGCAACAAATTCCAGAGTTTAATTACATGTTGAGTGAAGAAAAATTTTCTCTGATTCGTTTTAAATTTACTACATTGTAGCTTCATCACATGTCCCCTAGTCCTAGTATTTTTGAAAAGCGTGAACAGACACTTCACATCTACCCGTTCAACTCCACTCAATATTTTATAGACCTCTATCATATCTCCCCTCAGGCGCCTTTTCTCCAAGCTGAAGAGCCCTAGCTGCTTTAGCCTTTCCTCATCATTTTCGTCGTCCTTCTCTGCACCTTTTCTAATTCCACTATATCTTTTTTGAGATGCGGCGACCAGAATTGAACACAATATTCGAGGTGCGGTCGTACCATGGAGCGATACAAAGGCATTATAACATCCTCATTTTTGTTTTCCATTCCTTTCCTAATAATACCTTACATTCTATTTGCTTTCTTAGCCGCAGCACACAGAGCACAAAAACATCTAGCATGTTTCCGTTTTCAAAAAAAAGATGTTTTGCTGTTTTGAAATGGCTACATTCGGTATTCTGATTCTGGATGTTTTGAACAAAATGTCCCTCTGTGTGTTTAAAAATGATGAAATATGGTACCATGAACCTGCATTCCAAACTACCAGGGATTTCCCCCCTTTCACTTTTAATCTTTGCCAACTAGTCATGCCACTGCAGATCATGGCTGACACTGGAACCTGGTCCATCGGTATCCTGAATATAGTCAGTGGTTGTCACTATTGTGCACGTTGGGATGCTCTCCCCTCCCCCCTCCCAGTTTGCAGCCTCTCCAGCCAGCCTGAGCAGCAGAAACCAGGCCTGGAAATTATTATTATTATTATTATATATTGCATTTGTATCCCACATTTTCCCACCTATTTGCAGGCTCAATGTGGCTTACAGAGTATGGTTATGATATAATCATTTCATGTCTAGACCTTCATCATGGCAACGCAGAGATTTATTCCTCAATGATTTTTTTTTTTTTTTGCAGTTATGTCCATAAAGCATTGTAGAACCACTGAGGCTATGTTTTCTGTATTGAGAGTGTATGATAACAGATATGTTGTACCTTGTTGATTGTGTTCTTTCTGTTCAACACCTAAGATAATCTTCTGCCCATTTTGTGATGATGGCAAGAGCAGGAAGAGCACATGTCTGATACTTCCTAAGCTATTTTCTACAGTAACAATGTGTAAGGACAAGTTTCATTAAGACACCAGAGCGGTAAGACTTGAAGTCTTTACCACAACATCGCTTTGTATTTGTTCACCGGAGTCTGCAAACGCCTCACCGGTACTATGTAAGCTACACTGAGCCTGCAAATAGGTGGGAAAATGTGGACAGTGGCGTAGGAAGGGGGGGGGCAGGAGGGGCGGTCCGCCCTGGGTGCACGCGCTGGGGGGGGGGGGGGGTGTTGGCCCTGCTGGTTCCCTGCTCCCTCTGCCCCAGAACAGGTTATTTCCTGTTCCGGGGCAGAGAGAGCAGTGAACCAGCGGAGCCGACGCAGCTCCGAGCGACGTGCACTCGGGGCAGATCGGCCCTCCCGCCCGTCCCCCGCAAGTAAGAATTCGCTCCGGGGGGGGGGGTGTGCGCGGAGGGGGTGTGCGCGCGCTGTGCTGCACCAGGGGGGGGGGTGCACAGCGGCGACCTGCTCCGGGTGTCAGCTGCCCTCACTACGACCCTGAATGTGGGATACAAATGCAACAAATAAATAAATACCTATACAGCCTTATAAAAGAAAACTATATAGCACAGAGACAATTTGAAGCTTCATTATCAAAATAGTCAGAGTATAGAAATATTAAATCATCATTATCATCATAAGAATTGCCCTTGCTGAGCTACCAAAACAAACAAAAAAAAATGGTGAACCACTCTGGCCCTGGGCATCTGGGTTTCAAAAAAATGAACTGGTCCTCTTGCCAGGGGTAAGTGGACTGTTATGTCTGCCATGGAGAAGACCACACAGTGCAGGAAAGAGGCAGAGGGAGGAGAACGAGAGGTGTTGCAAGAAGTGGATGGGAGTAGAGGAGGAGAGTGAAAGGGATGCAGAGGAAACAGAGCTAAAGGGGTTGAAATGGAGAGGGAAAGGGTTGCGTAAGGGAGGAGGGGGAGAGAGAGAGAAATGGGACAGGAGTAGCGAATGAGAGTACTTGGGGATAGAGATGAAGAGGGCTGTGTGGAGGGACATGAACAGAGGAGAAAGAGAACTGCAGCAAGAAACATGGATTGAAAAGGTGGGGAAGAGAGACTGGAATAGAGTACATCAGAAGTTCATTTCTACCATGGCCCTTAAGCCCTGGAGGATGTCTGTGTAAGTCTATGAAGGCAGCCGGCCGTACTGCTGTTCTTGGAAGCAGCTGCTCGATAAAGACCCCAAGAATAAAACGGTTCATCACTGATCTTTTCTCTGTTTCACGGCTGTCGGTTCAGTCAGCACTGTCACATAGAGCCGCAGCCAGGCGTAGCTGATGCCAAACGCACAATACACAGAGGTCAGCAGCAGTGGTATGAAAGGAAGCCTCTCGTTCCAGGCTGTCAGAGGATATACAGCTTCACAGATGACCTCCAGAGGCACCAATCCAGTGAGGTAGAGGGTTTCTGGCCAGTTAAGTAAAGGGCCTTCTTTTCTGGAAAAGGACAACATTTGGTATAATCAGTGTCGGATGTCATGGCGGCTTTAGAGAGATGTTTGCTACACTACAGGATTACATAGTAAACATAGTAGATGACGGCAGAAAAAGACCTGCACGGTCCATCCAGTCTGCCCAAGAAGATAAATTCATATGTGCTACTTTTTTATTTGTACTGTCCTCTTCAGTGCACAGACCGTATAAGTCTGGCCAGCCCTATCCCCGCCTCCCAACCACCAGCTCTGGCACAGACCCTATAAGTCTGCCCAGCACTATCCCCACCTCCCAACTACCAGTCCCGCCTCCCACCACCAGCTCTGGCACAGACCGTATAAGTCTGCTCAGCACTATCCCTGCCTCCCACCACCGGCTCTGGCACTGGCACAGACCGTATAAGTTTGCCCAGCACTATCCCCGCCACCCAACCACCAGCCCCGGCACAGACTGTATAAGTCTGCTCAGCACTAGTCCCGCCTCCCAACCACCAGCCCCAGCACAGACCATATAAGTCTGCCCAGCACTAGCCCCGCCTCCCAACAGTGTGTGTTCCATTTCACCTATAGTACTGAATAGTGACTGGACAGTAACACTTCCAGTCATCAACATGACTGAGAACAGAACTAGTGATTTACACATGCAGGGCTCTGTATTTCTGTAAGGACTGCTTCCCTTACCGGAACAAAGTCTTCAGCGAGGAGAAACTGTACAGTGTAAAAAGCAGCATCAGTAGGATCTTTATTGGGAATTCTGAAAAAAAAAAAAAAATTTGTAAAATAGATATTTCACAATATCTTAGAATTTAACCATAAGAAACTTTCTAGTAATTCACAAACAGTTACACATCAATGAACACCTTGTGCAAAAGTATAGACTAGAGCAGTGGTTCCCAATCTTTTTCAGTTCATGGCACCCTTCGTCTGCAAGCAATTTTTCACGGCACCCCCCCCCCTCTGGCCACACCAGTCTCCGTGACCCCCCCTCCCTCGGCCACACAGGTCTCTTTTTCTCTGCACAAAAAACGCTAGGGTGTCCCTATAACCAGCCTCTGCAAATGACACAGTGATTACAATTTATAACAAATTACTACTCTACCTAAGAAAAGCTATTCAGTTATTATACTTCCTCTGTGTATATCTGCATGCTGCATACAGTGGTGGAAATAAGTATTTGATCCCTTGCTGATTTTGTAAGTTTGCCCACTGACAAAGACATGAGCAGCCCATAATTGAAGGGTAGGTTATTGGTAACAGTGAGAGATAGCACATCACAAATTAAATCCGGAAAATCACATTGTGGAAAGTATATGAATTTATTTGCATTCTGCAGAGGGAAATAAGTATTTAATCCCTCTGGCAAACAAGACCTAATACTTGGTGGCAAAACCCTTGTTGGCAAGCACAGCGGTCAGACGTCTTCTGTAGTTGATGATGAGGTTTGCACACATGTCAGGAGGAATTTTGGTCCACTCCTCTTTGCAGATCATCTCTAAATCATTAAGAGTTCTGGGCTGTCGCTTGGCAACTCGCAGCTTCAGCTCCCTCCATAAGTTTTCAATGGGATTAAGGTCTGGTGACTGGCTAGGCCACTCCATGACCCTAATGTGCTTCTTCCTGAGCCACTCCTTTGTTGCCTTGGCTGTATGTTTTGGGTCATTGTCGTGCTGGAAGACCCAGCCACGACCCATTTTTAAGGCCCTGGCGGAGGGAAGGAGGTTGTCACTCAGAATTGTACGGTACATGGCCCCATCCATTCTCCCATTGATGCGGTGAAGTAGTCCTGTGCCCTTAGCAGAGAAACACCCCCAAAACATAACATTTCCACCTCCATGCTTGACAGTGGGGACGGTGTTCTTTGGGTCATAGGCAGCATTTCTCTTCCTCCAAACACGGCGAGTTGAGTTCATGCCAAAGAGCTCAATTTTTGTCTCATCTGACCACAGCACCTTCTCCCAATCACTCTCGGCATCATCCAGGTGTTCACTGGCAAACTTCAGACGGGCCGTCACATGTGCCTTCCGGAGCAGGGGGACCTTGCGGGCACTGCAGGATTGCAATCCGTTATGTCGTAATGTGTTACCAATGGTTTTCGTGGTGACAGTGGTCCCAGCTGCCTTGAGATCATTGACAAGTTCCCCCCTTGTAGTTGTAGGCTGATTTCTAACCTTCCTCATGATCAAGGATACCCCACGAGGTGAGATTTTGCGTGGAGCCCCAGATCTTTGTCGATTGACAGTCATTTTGTACTTCTTCCATTTTCTTACTATGGCACCAACAGTTGTCTCCTTCTCGCCCAGCGTCTTACTGATGGTTTTGTAGCCCATTCCAGCCTTGTGCAGGTGTATGATCTTGTCCCTGACATCCTTAGACAGCTCCTTGCTCTTGGCCATTTTGTAGAGGTTAGAGTCTGACTGATTCACTGAGTCTGTGGACAGGTGTCTTTCATACAGGTGACCATTGCCGACAGCTGTCTGTCATGCAGGTAACGAGTTGATTTGGAGCATCTACCTGGTCTGTAGGGGCCAGATCTCTTACTGGTTGGTGGGGGATCAAATACTTATTTCCCTCTGCAGAATGCAAATAAATTCATATACTTTCCACAATGTGATTTTCCGGATTTAATTTGTGATGTGCTATCTCTCACTGTTACCAATAACCTACCCTTCAATTATGGGCTGCTCATGTCTTTGTCAGTGGGCAAACTTACAAAATCAGCAAGGGATCAAATACTTATTTCCACCACTGTAAGCCAGCATGTTTGAAAATAGGTGAGATTAAATAAAAAATGCTACCAACAATAAAGAATGACAACGTGGACGCTGCTGGTGCTGCCACCACCGCAGTAATACTACCTCCCCCCCACTAGAAGACCTACCTCGATCCTTCTTGGCCGCCCTGGTGGTGTAGTGGCCGCAGCGGGGGCAGGAAAGAATCCTACTCTTTCCTGCCCTCTGCTGTTCCACTGTCTCCTTTTCTTCTTCGGTGTTGCAATGCTGCTGCCGGGTTTTCAAACTGGCTGCCAAGGCTTCCGGTGGCAGTCTCGCAAGACTGCCGCCGAAGTCTTGGCAGCCAGTTTGAAAACCCGGCAGCAGCGGTGCAGCACAGAAGAGAAAAGGGGAAATGGGACTTGATATACCACCTTTCTGTGGTATTTTGCAACTACATTCAAAGTGGTTTACATAGTATATTCAGGTACTTATTTTGTAGCTGGGGCAATGGAGGGTTAAGTGACTTTGCCCAGAGTCACAAGGAGCTGCAGTGGGAATTGAACTCAGTTCCCCAGAATCAAAGTCCACTGCACTAACCACTAGGCTACACCTCCACTAGCCACATTCCATGTAGAAGCCTGCCCTTGCCGTGCAGGCTTCTGTTTCTGTGAGTCTGACGCCCTGCATGTACGTGCAGGACGTCAGACTCAGAAACAGAAGCCTGCGCGGCCGCGTTGCTGATCTGCAAGGGCAGGCTTCTACATGGAACGTTGCTAGTGGAATAGCAATATTAACATTCCATGTAGAATCTCAAATAGTAGCAACAGAATCTCAATAGTAGCAACATTCCATCTAGAATCTCCAATAGTAGCAATAATCCATGTCGAATCTATAAATAGTTTCAACATTCCATGTAGAATCTCAAAAATGGAAATGGGACTTGATATACCACCTTTCTGTGGTTTTTACAACTACATTCAAAGCAGTTTACATATTATACACAGGTACTTATTTGTAACTGGGGCAATGGAGGGTTAAGTGACTTGCCCAGAGTCACAAGGAGCTGCAGTGGGAATTGAACTCAGTTCCTCAGGATCAAAGTCCACTGCACTAACCACTAGGCTACTCCTCCACTCCTGGAGTGGCAGAGGGCAGGAAAGAATCTGAGTAGGATTCTTTCCTGCCTCCACAGCGGCCACTACGCTCCCCCGCCGCCGGCCCTGTCCACCCCTCCCTCGGTACGCAACTGTCCGCCGCGGCACCCCTGTGAGTTCGCCGCGGTGCACTGGGGTGCTGCGACGCACTGTTTGGGAAACGCTGGACTAGAGCATCATTACTCTGTTTACACTTTTCTGGAAAATGTTTCTGTACATTTCCTTTGTGTGCTATGCTCTGTCTCCTGGGGCTCCGCGGGAAGCCTTTAGCTCTGAGCTCCAGCTCAGGATATAAATAAGAGATCAGGCTTTTCTCCCATCTGCTGCGCACCTGGATGCCCCCTTAATTCCTGGGAGGTGTAACAGGAGGCTGCTGAAGAGGCTACATATTCCCATTAATTGAACAGTTAAGAAAAAAAGATTCAGTTGGTGCACATGCAACAGTGACTTAAATTCAAAAGGAAATTATCTCCTTCTGAGGGTGGATAGTGTTGTGCAGTTCAATCTAGTCAACTTTTGGCTTGAGTGGTTGAAGGCCTACTTTAAGATGTGTTTGGGACGGATCTGCTGATGAGCGAGGCAGTCGTCTCTTTCAAGGTGTGGGTTCCAAGCTGCTGCACAACTTTTTTTAGGAAATCTGAAAATTGGTCTAACGTTTGGCAGTTAAAATTTTATGTGAAGGAGTGCAGAGTGATGTACATGGGGAGTAGAAATTAAGGGAACTGTATATGGTAGGTGAGAGACTGATATGCATTGACTGGGAGAGGGACCTCAGGGCGATAGTGTTTGAAGATTTCAAGGCAATGATACATCAAAGAAAGTGCAGTGGGTTTCAAGATGGGATTTTATTGGAAATGGTGACCATAGCCAGAAGGATGCTAGGCTGCATAGAGAAAACAAAAAAATTCAGTGAATCAGCCAACCATTAGTATTTTAAACCTTAGATCAGGGCTCGACAAATCCTGGGCTTATTTTCGAAAGAGAAGGACACTCATCTTTTGACACAAATCGCAAGATGGGCGTCCTTCTCATAGGTCGCCCAAATCGGTATAATTGAAAGCTGAGTTTGGGTGTCCCCGACTGCTTTCCATTGCAGGGACGACCAAAGTTCCTGGGGGCGTGTCGTAGGCGTAACGAAGGCGGGACTTGGGCATGCTTAACACATGGGCATCCTTGACCCATAATGGAAAAAAAAAGGCGTCCCTGACGAACACTTGGACGACTTTACCTGGTCCTTTGTTTCTTACGACCAAGCCACAAAAAGGTGCCCAAACTGACCAGATGACCACCGGAGGGAATCGGGGATGACCTCCCCTTACTGCCCCAGTGGTCACTAATCCCCTTCCACCCTCAAAAAAAATTTTTAAAATATTTTTTGCCAGCCTCTATGCCAGCCTCAAATATACTCAGCTCCATGACAACAGTATGCAGGTCCCTGGAGCAGTTTTAGTGGGTGCAGTGCACTTCAGGCAGGCGGACCCAGGCCCATCGCCCCCCTACCTGTTACACTTGTGGTGGTACATGTCAGCCCTTCAAAACCCACCAGAAACCCACTGTACCCACATCTAGGTGCCCCCCTTCACCCATAAGGGCTATGGTAGTGATGTACAGTTGTGGGTAGTGGGTTTTGGGGGGCTCAGCAAACAAGGTAAGGGAGCTATACACCTGGGAGCAATTTATGAAGTCCACTGCCCGGTTGGTATCCTGGCATGTCAGGGGGACCAGTGCACTACGAATGCTGGCTCCTCCCATGATCAAAGGGCTTGTATTTGGTCATTTCTGAGATGGGTGTCCTTAGTTTCCATTATCGCCGAAAATCAGAAACGACCATGTCTAAGGACGACCATCTCTAGGGACGACCTAAATGTCAAGATTTGGGCGTCCCTGACCGTATTATCGAAACGAAAGATGGACGCACATCTTGGTTCGATAATAAGGGTTTCCCCGCCCCTTCACCGGGACGTCTTGCGAGGACATCCTTAGGAAAACCTGGGCTCCCCTTTCGATTATGCCCCTCCATGGCACCTAGAAATTGCCCCTCCAAATTTTTTTTGTAACACTACTTGGCATTTATTATGCTTTTGCACCGTGATTCGGCTCTCTATATAAGCTTGAGCCGCACGGTGTAGGAAGCTCAGGAGTCTCATGGGACTTGAAACTGTGAGACCAGCCTGAACGTCCTGTAGTGCATGGCTCAAGTTTACATGAGAGCTGAACCGCAGCGGGGGCTAGGAAACATGCTGTTTCCTCTGCAAAGGCAGCCTGTGAGGTGAGGGGAATAGGTAGCAGAGAGAGAGAGAGAGAGAGAGAGAGGTTGAAGGCTGGGGTGGAACCAGGTCAAGGTGGCTTACCATAAAAATTAAAAACAAAAAATTGTTAGAAAGGGACACCAGTAAATAATAGGACAGGATAAAACAGACATGCAACAATCAATACAAGAACACAATTACCCTAACCCACAACTTGATTATTGCAGTAAAGCAGATCTACCGGTCCTAACGGGAAGAGTGTCTAATGGATAACCAAATACTTGCTCAAAGTAAAAAGCTTTCAACAGAGATTTAAATTTGGGAAATGATAATTCTGAGCGGAGATAAGGGGGCAGGCAATTCCAGAGAGAGGGGGATAAAAAATAATAGGCCAGACTCCAGGTCGATTCATAGTGAGCTTTCCTAGGGGGTGTAAATACTAACCAATGGAAATCCAAAGATTGGAGTGCACTTGTAGGGGTGTAGTGAATAGTGACAGAAGAAAGATAAGAAGAAGAACCAAGGTGAAGAGCCTTGTGTGCAGGACAAAGAACCTCTGACCCTCAGTCCTGGTTCAGCCTAGTGGGGATCCAGGTCCTGCCCTGTCTGGTAAGTCCTGCCGGCCACCTGCACCCAGGGGCTCAACTCCTGAGGAACGGTGGTCAAGTGCAGGTGAAGTCTAACTGTTTGTCAGAGTTCTGCCTTGTCTCTGGTGTGGCGTGGTTTCGCCTGCCGCTGCCGCTCCTCGGCAGTGGCCCAAGGGCTCACTAACCCAGTTGCTGCTTTGAATACGTGACAATACTGTACATTGAACAGTCATCTATAAATGGAGAGTTCTATGAAACGACTGACAGTACAGATTGCAAACAGCACTGATCTCTTCTAGAGCAAATAAGTGGGGCGGAGTGTCCGTTTTCTCCACTCGTGTGTCTGCTGGGGGAGGTGGAGGGAGTGGGAAGGGGAAGCGACTATAGGGCGGGTGGTGGCAAGATACTGGAAATGGGAGGCTGTGCCTAGTGTGATGGAATGATACTTGAAAGCAGGAGAGCTCATGTGCTTTGATAAACTGACAGGATTGATCAGAGGGCAGAGTGCGTCCGTCCATGCTATATGGGCTCCGTTCTGCCAGTATGTGAAAGCACGTTGAGTGGTGGGGAGGAGAAGGAACTGGATATAACATATGCACACATCCCAAGGGATTGGGGAAGTGGGAGGGGTCAGGGGGTGCTTGTTGGTATGCATTTGGACTTCTGAAGACATGTCAGTGGGTTGGGATTGGTGAAGAGGAGGTTGTATGGGTTCAGTTACAATTGCCTTAGGGTTACTGAATCTGCTGAAGAGGAGTGTGGGGGTGGGGGATCAGGGTCCCCCCCCAACACCACCACCAACAGGCTGATTCCCTAGAAATCTGATGAGAAGTGTAAGAGATTACTGGGACTGGAGTTGCGAATGGCAGAAGGGGGTGGAAATAATTGGGGGAGGGGTTAGATTATTGTATGTGGGGGGAGGGGTGTCAATAGAAAGGTGGAATGTTAGTTTAATACTGAGTTGGTATCTGCACTGGATTTCTAATGCAATTTAGAGGTAATCAATAGAAATCAAACAAAATAAAACATGGAAAAGAAAATAAGATGATACCTTTTTTATTGGACATAACTTAATACATTTCTTGATTAGCTTTCGAAGGTTGCCCTTCTTCGTCAGATCGGAAATAAGCAAATGTGGAAGATGACAGAATATATAAGTGAAACATCCAAGCATTTCATTGCCAGTCTAACAGGGTAGGGGTGGGTAGGAGGTATGCATGGGAACATCGAAGCATTTCATTGATAGTCTAACAGGATGGGTGTGGGTAGGTGAGGGAAGAGGGAGATAAACAGAGAAATACAACTTTATGGTTTATAATGGGCTAGAAAACCCAGATCTTTGTTAAGTCCTGTCTGTTGGGTGTCAAAATATTCAATCATTCTGACTTCAAAGGTCTTACGTTCCTGTATTGCTTTAAAGTTACCTTTTAGGATTCTTACTATGAAATCACTGGTACAGTGTTCTGGTCTGGTAAAGTGCTGCCCCACAGGGGTAGGAACCTGGGTGGCCCATGTTATATCTATGTAAATTAAATCTTGTCTTAAGCATCTGGCCTGTTTCTCCAATATAGCATCCTTCGTTACATTTTTTACACTGAATGATATGTACCACGTTGGAAGATGAGCATGTGAAAGATTCCTTTACGTTGAATATTTTTCCTTTGTGAATGACTGTGGGGTCCTGTGAAATGTTTTGGCATAGCTTGCAGCTGGGTATATTGCAGGGATGTGTGCCCTTCTCTTTTTTTTTCAGTCTGTGTTGGGAGTTTACTTCTGATTAGCTTGTGTTTTAAGTTGGGTGGCTGTCGGAAGGCCAGCACTGGTGGGGCTGGGAATGTCTCTTTCAGTAATTCATCCTCTTGGAGTAGAGGCTGAAGATCTTTTATTTCGTAATTTTTCCAGCTCTGGGTTGTACGTCACTATAAGGGGGATTCTGTCTGTGGCTTTTTTTTTCTTTGTACTGTAGCAGATTTTCCCTGGGTGTTTTGAGGGAGGAGGCAATATTTTTGGAGATTATTTTGGGGTTGTAGCCATAGGCGCCCCGTATAAGAGGCTTGGGTAAGCCTCCCCAGCCCAATCGTGGACTTCATTGGCTGCTGCTGCTGCCCTCACAAATGCAGTACTTTTGCCAGGCAGGCAGGTCTCCCTCATTCTTTCCCGTTCTCGGCTCCCCGACCGGCACCGCCCCCCCCCCCCCCCCGCGTTTTAACCTTTAACTTTCCGTTGCAGCGACGCCAACGTCAATGAAGAAAAATGCACTTCACAGGCTCATCATCTTCTCCCTTCTCTCTTCACACAATGTCCCGCCCTCGCGGGAACAGGAAATGCATCATCGTGAGGGCGGGGCACTGTGTGAAGGGAGAAGCTGGAGCCGGAGACGAGCCTGTAGTGCCTTTTTCTTCATTGACGTCGGCGTCGTTGCAACGGAAAGTTAAAGGTAGGAAGACTTTTACTAGGTTACATCTTGCTGATCATGGCAAACCCAGATATTCAATGGCACATTCCCAGAAAGCTGCTCAACATGAGTATCCAGGCAGACTATCCCTGCACCAGGTAGTGCTGGGACAGTCCATGGGTAGAGTCGGGGCAATGCTGCAATGTACTCAGTGCCAATATTTAGTTGGCCGCTAACTTAGGCCAACTAAAAGGCTAATTTTATCTGGGTTCTTATCTGGGTATGGTTGAATATCAGCCAGGACCCAGATAAATCTCAGCAGTTGGGTGTACCTGGATATTCAGCACTGTCTTCTAGGTAAGCAGCGGTGCCGAATATCTGGGAATAAAAAGCCAGCATTTCAAAATATAACAGCTGACCACTGTGGGCTAAATATTGACCAGCTAATAAATTGGTAAGCAAAGACTAAGCTGTGATGAATCCATAATGTTTCATTATTATTAAGCCAGGTCTATTTATATGATCTGTAATTTTGTTTTTGTTGTTGTTTTTGGATTTTAATATAAGAGTTAAGCTCTGGAACTTGATGCCAGAGGATATGGTTACTGTGATTAGCAGCATATCTAGGTTTAATGGTTTGGATAAGTTCCTGGAGGGATAGTCCATCATCTGTTGTTTAGATAAATATGGGGGGAGCCAGTGCTGTCCCTGGGATTGGTAACATGGAATCTTGCTACATACGGTTGTTAATAAAAGGAGCTCATTGTGAACACTATCCACCCTAAAAGGGTGTTTTGTGGCTCTACTTGAGAATTGTGATATGATCCCTCGTTTCATATTGTTTACGGTCTGCATTTTCCATATGGGTGGTATATTGGTGTATTAGGGTCTGCCTAGTGTTATGGTACAGTAAGATTCTGAGTGTGTTTTTGCACAAATTTGTGCATAGTGTTTTACAGTTGAGCGATTGTGGTTAGTATATGCTTTGAGCAACCACTTTATTCTTTGACATATGATACATATCTAATATCTAAATTTAATACAAGGTATTAATTGTGACTATTTTATTTTTACTTATTTTTTTCTGTGTGTTGTCAGACAATTATGGAGGTAAGCTCCGCCCATGGCCCCACCCCTAACCCCGCCCCCTTTAGCCTCCCCAAACAGTTGGGCCACCGACTGCCTATGGTTGTAGCCTTTCCGAAGAAGGGCAACCTTCGAAAGCTAATCAAGAAATGTATTAAGTTATGTCCAATAAAAAAGGTATCATCTTATTTTCTTTTCCATGTTTTATTTTGTTTGATTTCTATTGATAACCTTTAAGAGTGGACTAACATGGCTACCACACCTCTCTACTTATAATGCGATTTAGAAATCAAAGTTACGAACAAAACAAAAACAAACAAAAAAATGCACCATACTTTACCTGGTGTTGTAAATAGAAGTGGGAAGAGGGAAAGATGCCCGGTGGTTGCCAGAATCAGATAAATTCCAGCCTCTTTTCGACTCTTCACAGAAAGCAGGCTTAAAAAAAAAAAGAAGAAAGAAAAGACAGACATGATTTCAGGTAGGCTGCCCCAAAGATTCTTTACAGACCGTGCATCATTTATTAATGCTCCAATGGGAAATAAGATAGATATAACTTACTCCAATCTTATATGGTTGGGGATAAATTAAAACAGCAATCAGAAAAATCCAGCTACCAATGTGGTAATATTTAAGACTAGCCTTTGAGCCCGTAAAAACGGGCTATTATAGGAAGGGGGGGGGGGGGGTTGAAAGGCCCCCCCCCCGCGCCGCTGAGTTCACCGCTGCCCCTCCCCCTCTGAATTCGCCCCCCCCCCGGAGCCGTTGCCGCCACCCACCCTCCACCCGGTCGGGCCCTCGCTCCGCTACTGAAACAGCGAGGGTCCGGGAACGCAGCACTGAGCTCTGCTGAGTAGCCGACGTCGGCCTTCCAAGTTCCTTCTTCTCCTCTGCCTGTCCCGCCCTCGTGTGACGCAACATCGTCGAGGGCGGGACACAGGCAGAGAAGAAGAAGAAGGAAGGCCAACGGCAGCTCAGCAGAGCTCAGTGCTACGTTCCCGGACCCTCGCTGTTTCAGTAGTGGAGCGAGGGCACGACCGGGTGGAGGGTGGGTGGAGGCGGCGACTCCGGGTGGGGGGAGCGTTAGCGACAGCGGTGTCCCTCCCTCGCAAATGCGCAGTACAGACCCTCTCTGACCCGCCCCCGTCATCACGTATTGACGCGGGGGCGGGGCAGAGAAGGTCTCTACTGCGCATTTGCGAGTGAGTACGACACTCGCCTTTTATATTTATTGATAGGACCGTCAGAAGCACTTAAACCAAGGACAGAGTCCAAAGTTGTTATACTGCTTTATAGTTCCTTATAAGTCCACTTTTTCAATTAACTTCATCAAAACTTTGTTTAAGAAAAATTATTTTGATTATTACAAGAAGACTGTTGACGTTCATTGAAAACAGTGGACCGATGAGGAACTAAAGCATTAGGAGTTAAGCCGGGAGCACTTACCGCCAATTATTTAGGGCACGCTTAGTGCTTCCGTGTAGCACATGTTAAGTATAATGTGCTAGCTGAATAGCATTTCCATGTCATGCCCCCTCCCAGAAAAAATTATTTAAAAATCGCTAATGCGCAGTTTATTGTGCAGCAACAGGGAAATTGCCACAAAACACCTTAACGCCATCCTGCTGGAACCTGTTAGTGCACGGTAACTGCATGTTAAGGGCTAGATTCTATATATGGCGCCTGGAAAATCCACGCAGAAAACATTTCTGCCTAAGCGTATTCTAGAACATTTCCTCGCGGTTTATAGAATACACTTATGGCCCATCCGCGCGACTATGTTTAGTCATGTGCAATCACGCCAAGTAAAACCTGGTGTAAATCCCGTTGGCTAAACTAGGCGCGGAGCAGGTATTTTCTATAACCCCGTGCGTAAATTTTCGGAACACCTACAACCCGCCCATTCCACGCCCCTTCTATGCACACTACGTTATAGAATGCTCTTGGCGAGTTCTGCACGTACGTTTTAATTAATGCCAATCAGTGTTGACAATTGCTTGTTAACATATAATCAACAGCACTGAGTGGCTTGTTATTGTTTTTAATTACCCTTCTCTAGACCCCCGCAGGACCCTTGCCCACGGAGGTGGAGAGAGGGTTTCAGAAGGCTCATAATAAGTCTCCTAAATATGACCTCTGTTTTCTGGCTCCTAATTTCCAAGGACATCCTAGGGCATCTATTCTCCCACATGATGTACTAGCGTTTAAAAGATAGTCTATTTATGTGATATAAGGTGTGAAATGAAACAGAGAAATTAACACAGAGACTAGAGAATATTGAGATAGAAATAGTCTTTTATTCTCACCAATCAGGACTTCAAGTTGGTACACACATCAGTCAGATTCTGGGTCCAACCGGCCAGAGCTTCGCCCTCTGAGATTCGTTGGGGAAAGACTCCGATTTTAGCTCAGATTTGCATTTCTTATATAGTATTTGGTCCCCATACAAGTCTATGGAGAGGGACTTTTTTATCTTAACCACAGGTCAGGTGTCCACCTGTTTCTTAATCTTTTTCCTGTCTTGTAAACTCCTAATATGGTCAACTCCTAATAGGGACTGTTGTTCCTAATCTTGTGCAACCATCTCTTCTAAGATGAAGAGATCAGTTCCATATCTTGTGACTCTGGCTGCCATTTTAACTGCAACAGACTCCATGTTCTAAACCAACCTTTTTAGGATTTTAGCCATCAATTCCTTGATCTTGGCTTTTGCACTGCTTTTGAATGTCACACTAAATTCTAATAAGGCTTACCAAGCAATCCTGCTACTGCAGGGGCTCAGCAACCAGGCCGTCATAAGTTTTTCAGGCCTAGCCAGTGCCTTTTAGCAGTTTAAGCTGTTTAAGGTATGTAAATTGACCCACCACTATTCCAGTGGATGGATCCCAAGTTGGGACACATATTAACTTGCAGGAAAAGCAAGTCCTTGCTCAGCCAGTCATAGGTTTTTAAACCTAGCTGGTATTTTTACAGCCTGAGTCCTAAAATCTGGCCTTCCACCCTTCCGGTGGGCATCCAGTGAGGGCCTCTTGCTGTACTATAATTATACATTAACCAATTAAGTTATGCGCGCTGTTATGGAACACGCATGGATTTCCACGTGGAAATCTAGGCACGATATATAGAATCTGGGGTAAGGGCTTAATGTCCTTTTTTAAAAGGACCCCTTGGTATTGTGATAAAGTCACCTCCAGGATAGTTGGGTTAAGGCAGTTTCAGTCTGAAATACAAGTCCCAGAAGGCATTGCAGGCAAGGAGCCAGAGGGTGAGATGACGAACCCGGACTGTACTCCTAGCTGCAATCAGGGAAGACATGGGTGTAAACTGGCAGGTTGTTTAGAGGGGCTGCCACTAGGTGGAAAGAGAGTTAGGAAACCCTGTGTGCAGGAGCTCATCATTGGTCTCATTAGTCTAATGCTTAACTCAGCTGGTTTGGGTGTGAGGAAGCTAATGGAAGGAGAATGATTGGTGGTGGTAGCTGAAGCCAGGGATTGATTAGGCAGGTGGGAAGGAGTCCCAGGAGTACAGTTCAGTTCAGGAGAGAGAAGCAGAAGGAGAGAAGCATTTGCAGGCTGAAAACCCTTGGGCAGGGAGGTCCCTAAAGTATTTGCAGGCTGAAAACCCTTGGGCAGGGAGGTCCCTAAAGTACTGAAGCAGGCTGAAATTCCTTGGGTGAGAGGAAGTCCCAAAAGTATTGAATTCACTGTGAAGCTGATGCAGGGGAAAACACTTGGGTAGAAGGAGTCCCTAAAATATTGAACTCTCCTGAAGGTAAAGAGGATAGAAGGTAGAAACTGCTGCTTGGTGACTGAACTGTGATGAAAGAACTGTTTGTCTTGGGAATTGAATTGCTGTTATTGTGCACTGGATAAAGAGCCCAGACTGAAGCCTGTAAGCCTGTATTGAATCCTGGTATGTGCTATGCTGCTATTGGAACTGGGTACTAGAAACCTGCATGGAATAAAAGTCCTTGAGATTGAAGTTACTGGTGGACATCTATTTCTTCATTGTACCGGCAGCCTGTGGCTGGAGGAGATTGTTCTATCCTTGGCTGCACAAGAGAGGTACCTGGTTACAGTATGTGGGCCATCCAATCTGCCCCAATACAGCACTTTGGGCAACTTGTGCTCATAACAACCCTGTTCTGTTTTTGCTTCTCTTTGGATGATTTCATGCACGAACATGTAGCAAAGCCATCTGATTCAGAGACAGCTGCAAGCGTATTTGTTAAATGCTAAAACGTAAGCAATAAGGGAATCCTGTTTCCTATCTATAAATCCAAATCATTACATTAACCAGAATAAGACAATTATTTGCACCACATCCTCAATGCGATCTACAATTACATTAAAATGCATAATACGGAATAAATACTAAGACACACTTATTTTGAATTCCGCCACGTAGTGATGCTGGCAGTTCTTTACCTGAATGGAAGAATGGCCAGGAGGATTGCTTTTTCATGCACGTGCCAGCCAAACATGAAGGAGCTTAGTGCACACAGAGTTAGACACTGAAGAAAGCCACGGGGCCCTCGTGGTTTAAACCAAAGGCAGAAGACAGAAGGCTACAAAACAAGCAGAAACAAGACCGTCAGTAATCTCTCTATATAAAACGCACCTCCAACGTTCTAATGAAGCCTCACTTTCCCAACGTTCTAAAAGTGAAGTGGCTGAGATCGCTTTTCCTCCATGAGTGTCTGCCCCGCCCATGCGTCAAACGTGATGATGTCGAGGGCGGGTCATAATGACGACAACTACACTGTAAGCAAAGAAGCCCATTGGTTAATCTCTGTTTCCACTCCCCAACATAGCCGTCATTCCCACACACTCAAAACCAAGCAAAATCGCCGCTGGAACCCGTCCCCAGCACACAGTCCCCCTCACCCACCCTCGCGCAACCGCTCGCTCAACGTTCCGCCGCCCTCCCTCTCCTCCCCGACTCCGGCCATGCTGCAGGACTGTTACTACACACGAGTGGAAGTGACCCAATCAACTACACTGTAAGCAAGGAAGCCCATCGGTTAATCTCTGTTTCCACTCACCAACACAGCCGTCATTCCCATACACTCAAAATCAAGCACACCTAGGAGCTGCTGATCCACATTGTCGTTTTTTTTTTTTCCTTCTTCCATCTGAAACACGTCTAAAGCTGTTTCTACTGGATAAACTGCGCCTTAACAGGTAAAGGACAAAAGGTTTTTGTTTTTGGAGTCTTACTGCACACCTTTTTTATTTGAAAGCTTCCCATCTGTACATATGAATATCATGAAATCTAAATTAAATATCACTAAAACAGCTTTAAAAATTATTCTACCTGGTAGAAACAGCAATTTTAAACTCTGTATTTTCAGATCATTTGTCAACAATACAAACTTTATCCAGGTAAGTGCCCGTGGCTGCGTCAGCCCTGCTGTTGCCTGTCAATGTGTGTCACTGAAAGAGTATGAGGGAGCTCCAGCTGCCTGTGGGTCAGGACAGGACTAAGCTGCTGGACGCCAGAAGCAGTGTCTCCTTAAGTTGACAGCAAATAGCAACCCCCCCACCACCACCACCAAGCAGGGAGGGGACAGGACCGTGGAACTGGGAGGGAAAGGGACCCTTGAACTGGTAGGGGGACCCTGGAACTGGGAGGGGGACTATGGAACTGGGAGGGAGGGAGGGAAGGTGACCCTGGAACTGGGATGGTGGGGACCCTGAAACTCTGAGGGAGGGTGGGGGGGACCCTGAAACTGGAAGGGAGGAGGGAGGGGCCCCTGGCACACACTCTGATTCTCACACACACACTCTCTCTCTCTCTCACGGACACACTCACACCCAGTCTCACTCTCTCTCTGTCACACACACACACTCGCACATTCACTCTCTCTCACAGTCAATCTCACACACACTCTCTCTCAAACATACACACTCCGAGGAAAACCTTGCTAGCGCCCGTTTCATTTCTGTCAGAAACGGGCCTTTTTCACTAGTCTATTAATAAAAAGCAGAACCGCTGCTTATATGGACTTGGGAATCACATGTGCTGTAGACAGTAAGGGAAGAAGGGTATTTTGCAGGCTACAGTAGCTCTTTATTTATATGTTACATTTGTATTCCACATTTTCCCACCTATTTGCAGGCTCAAGTTGGCTTACATAATACCGTAAAGGCGTTCACCAGTCGGTAGATAACAAATATAGGTTGTATAGTGGTCGAATGAGGTAGGTGTGTGTCAGACACCTTGAAGTTCGAAAGGGGATGAAGACTGTATATTGTCCATTACGATCATTGGTTGTGCTGTGTTGCTGGGTGTTGGGAGTTATGTTGGATCGGGGGGTAAGCCTCTTTGAAGAGATTGGTTTTCAGTGTTGGTCTTCCTGTTTGGACCTCTGAAAACTGTTATTTAGAGGTCCATATTGCATGAATGTCCAAATCCCTATTTTATAAAGCCATCCGTAAGGCAGGAGGTGTGCGGTCTGGGTGGGACTAGGGAGGGCTCAAAAATGGACATCCAACTTTGATTGCATAAGAGGAAGGGCCTTCAATGTTCAAAAATACGGACCTCAGTATTTAGACCTAGTACTTGGCATGTCCAGTTTACAGGAAGGTGCTCCAACTGAGAAGTTCTCCACTGGAGGGAGTAAGGGAAGTCACAGCTACAGTGGGATTTGAACCCGCAACCTCTCTGCAGCCACAAAGAACTCAACTTCCTTTGTTTTGTCCTGTTCATAGTTCCTCTTCTACTTCTATCCCTCTGCCTGTCGGCGTACCTCAGGGTTCTGTTCTTGGTCCCCTCCTCTTTTCTATCTACACTTCTTCCCTTGGTTCATTAATCTCTTCCCATGGCTTTTCCTACCATCTCTATGCTGATGACTCCCAAATCTACCTTTCTACCCCTGATATCTCACCTTGCATCCAAACCAAAGTTTCAGCGGGCTTGTCTGACATTACTGTCTGGATGTCTCAATGCCACCTGAAATTAAACATGACCAAAACCGAGCTTCTCATTTTTCCCCCCAAACCCACCTCCCCACTCCCCCCCGTTTTCTATTTCTGTTGATGGCTCTCTCATTCTCCCTGTCTCCTCAGCTCGAAACCTTGGGGTCATCTTTGACTCTTCTCTCTCCTTCTCTGCTCATATCCAGCAGATCGCCAAGACCTGTCGTTTCTTTCTTTACAACATCCGTAAAATCCGCCCCTTTCTTTCTGAACACTCTACCAAAACCCTCATCCACACCCTTGCCACCTCTCGTTTAGACTACTGCAATCTGCTTCTTGCTGGCTTCCCACTTAGTCACCTCTCCCCTCTCCAATCGGTTCAAAACTCTGCTGCCCGTCTCGTCTTCCGCCAGGGTCGCTTTACTCTTACTACCCCCCCTCCTCAAGTCGCTTCACTGGCTCCCTATCAGTTTTCGCATCCTGTTCAAACTTCTTCTACTAACCTATAAATGTACTCAGTCTGCTGCTCCCCAGTATCTCTCCACACTCGTCCTTCCCTACACCCCTTCCCGTGCACTCCGCTCCATGGATAAATCCTTCTTATCTGTTCCCTTCTCCACTACTGCCAACTCCAGACCGCGCCTTCTGTCTCGCTGCACCCTACACCTGGAATAAACTTCCTGAGCCCCTACGTCTTGCCCCATCCTTGGCCACCTTTAAATCTAGACTGAAAACCCACCTCTTTAACATTGCTTTTGACTCGTAACCACTTGTAACCACTCGCCTCCACCTACTCTCCTCTCCTCCTTCCTGTACACATTAATTGATTTGATTTGCTTACTTTATTTTTTGTCTATTAGATTGTAAGCTCTTTGAGCAGGGACTGTCTTTCTTCTATGTTTGTGCAGCACTGCATATGCCTTGTAGCACTATAGAAATGCTAAATAGTAGTAGTAGTAGTTTGACTGTTTATAAAATGGATGTTCATGCTAGAAGCAGCCAGAACTTGGATGACCATTTCTCATGTATTTTAGAACAGGCTGTCGGCAGATCCTGTTCCAAAAAACAAGCGACACGGACGACCATATTCTGAGTCAGACATTCTTTCTAAAATTCCACTTCACATATGATGGAGAAAGTACACAAACCATCTCAGTATCATCACCACAGTGGCATTTGTTATGGGGTTGTAAGCGGTTGTGGGGTTTGAATTTTGTTATGTATTTAAAGATAGGTTTTAACTGATACTCTGCTGTTTATAGTGTCTTTGGATGTGGGGTAATGATGTAGTTAATGTAACAAAAGCTTTGTGGTTTTTATTTTTTGTTACATTTGTACCCCGCGCTTTCCCACTCATGGCGGCAATGGAGGGTTAAGTGACTTGCCCAGAGTCACACTCACAGAAACAGAAGCCTGCGCAGCCTTCTACATGGAATGTTGCTAGTGGAATAGCAACATTCCATGTAGAATCTCAAATAGTAGCAACATTCCATGTAGAATCTCCAATAGTAGCAACATTCCACGTAGAATGTCAAATGGTATCAACAACATCTCAATAGTAGCAACATTCCACATAGAATCTCCAATAGTAGCAACATTCCATGTAGAATCTCCAATAGTAGCAACATTCCATGTAGAATCTCCAATAGTATCTATTTTATTTTTGTTACATTTGTACCCTGCGCTTTCCCACTCATGGCAGGCTCAATGCGGCTTACATGGGGCAATGGAGGGTTAAGTGACTTGCCCAGAGACACAAGGAGCTGCCTGTGCCTGAAGTGGGAATGGAACTCAGTTCCTCAGGACCAAAGTCCACCACCCTAACCACTAGGCCACTCCTCCACTCCGATTATGTGTGTACATTCTAAGCTGTCTTGAACTTTTGAATTTGTTTCCATGAAACAGCAGAATAAGAAGAAGAAGTGAGGGTTGAACGTCAATCAAGTCTACCATTTCACTACTAAGCATTCCATGGCTCTCTCATCCCACCCCCTTCATGTGTAACAACCTTGCAAGTGTTATATACCATGAAATAGAGACACACGTGCCCTACTAAGAGAGGGAACAAATTGCCAACCCCACTTTTTCAATCTGCTCCCCATGTCCTATATGCAACTTAAATCAGGTATGAGAACCATCTATCCCCCCTTCAATCCGTTCAGAACGCTGCCGCACGTCTTATATTCCGCCAGAACCAATATACTCATATCACCCCTCTCCTTAAGTCACTTCACTGGCTTCCGATCAGATACCGCATACAATTCAAGCTTCTACTCCTTACCTACAAATGCACCCGGTCTGCGGCTCCTCACTGCCTCTCTACCCTCATCTCCCCCTATGTCCCCGCCCGTAACCTCCGCTCTCAGGACAAATCCCTCCTCTCAGTACCCTTCTCCACCACTGCCAACTCCAGGCTCCGCTCATTCTGCCTTGCCTCACCCTATGCCTGGAACAATCTTCCTCAACCCCTACGCCAAGCCCCCTCCCTACCTATCTTCAAATCTCTGCTTAAAACTCACCTCTTCAATGCTGCCTTCGGCACCTAACCTTTCGAGAAATATAGTTTGCCCTATCAGATTGACTCTACACTTGTCTTTAGGTTGTACACCTGTCTTTTAGATTGTAAGCTCCTTTAGCAGGGACCGTCCTTCCATGTTAAATTGTACAGCGCTGCGTAACCCTAGTAGCGCTTTAGAAATGTTAAGTAGTAGTAGTAACTAGCAGCAATTTCCCTCCCCCCAACTAACTCCTTCTAGAGCAGTTTTAATGCCAAGGATTGACTTTCTGCTTGGATGGTTTAGGCATTCATATCCTTGCTACAAAAAGGCAATACTGTTGAGATAAAGCAAATCCTCTGGGATGTGAGGGGAAAGGAAACATAAATAAAAGCAGTAAGGTGATGTTTGTTCACGGTTACCATTATAGAGATGAAGGTGCAGATTAACGTTGCCAGTGGAGTCACAGTGGGAAGGACCGTGTGTTGGAACTCCTGAACCAATCCTCCCGTCATCGAGGCTGTAGGGATCTTGTCAGCATCCAGAAACTTGAACTTCATACCTAGTGATAAAATATGACACAGTTACACGATAAAGAGAAGAGAATCAGGAGAAAAGGTCTACAATAACACGCAAGTAGCACAAACAGCAATGGTGATCCAGGGAATGACGAGCAGACGAGCATTCACCAAAACAGATTTTATTGAAGAGGGATCCAACTTGGCCAAGTTTAGGCTTTGCTTTTGTCAGGGATCACCAAACTCAAACAAATTCTGAAATGTTTGCTAAAATACATCAGCTCAGAATCAATTTCATAAACAAAGCGTGGGTACAAGGAACTTCCAACAAAGTGGGGTAACGTATCTTCCTTGTTGCCTCTGCCCAGCTACAATTTTAGATAAGGATCTGTCAATAGAGCATGTGTACGAGCCGACATATGCAGCTGGAGTGTTCAGTTCACAAATATGCATTTTACAAAAACTGGATGGCATGGACCCAGAAGCTTCCATGTGATGGTGTCAACACTTACTATATTTTTATGCATCTAATATACATAAGAATACAACACATGCAAATTGCGTGTCTATGTAAAAATAAACTTAACGTACCCACGCATATATCACGTGGTAAACTAGTTTATTTTTCTAAGGTCCTTTTTTTTTTAAAGGTCTTTGCAGGCATTATTAGTGCACAAAACCTGCAAAAAAAAAGAAAACCTTAAAAGAAAATGAAAAGGTCCTAAAACAAACGAGCTATGGAGTGCAAGGGGTAGGCACAGTTTGAAAAACATGCATAATGTGCGCGTTATGGGCTGGATTCAGGAAACTGTTCCCAAATTTAGGTGTGTTTCTCTGTCCATAATATCTGCTCACATAATTATAATATATTACAATTTTTTTTACACAATTTATCATTATATATTTACAAATGTGCAATACTATTATGAATGTCCATATATGTTTGGCTATATATTTTATTAAGGTAGATATATTTTATTTGACATCTCTTAATATTATGTTTTTAAAAATCTTTTCAATTTGTCCTGTGTTTCTTGTAGAAAGTTGTTTGTGACCCCTGAGGCAGGCGCTTTGGCACCGAAACACGGACCGTGTCGGGTCCTTGATATGAACATTCTGAATAAACTGTTTTTTGAAATACTATCTCCCTATTGGTTTGCGCATTTGTCAGCCTCTACTTTTGCTGTTTTGCCCAAATTTAGGTGCCAGAAATATCCGCGTGAAACTTGTATTCTATAAATGGCACGCCGCGAAAAGCGCCCTTTTTAGATTAGCGTCCACCGCCCAATTCCTGTGCCCAATTTTGAGCGTGAGAATTTACACCTGTTGAAACCTGGTGCGGATCCTGGCGTGCAAGTTGGGCACGGAACCCTGGAATTCTAACACACACTGCACCTAAATGTTCGGAACACCCCATGCCCCTCCCACGGCCACGCCACTTTTTGGGCTATGCATGAGACACTTTGGGCAGATGTGTGTGTAAGTCCAAATTAGTGCCAATTAATGTCAATAATTAGTGTTAATTGGCTCGTTAACTAATTTATGTGTGAATCCACCCTGTGCAGCGAAGTTTAGGCAACTTACATAGAATCCAGATTCACCATAAATTGCTGTTGCTGTTTCTCGAGAAAGGAGCTGTTTCAAGTCCAGTAGGTGGAATTATTTATCAAGCCCCTGACGCAGCCCTTTAGGAGGGCGAAATGCGGCTGTGTTGGGCTCATAACCATTTTGAAACTTTTGTAACAAATAAATTAATCTTTTAATGAAAGTTTTTTGGCGATTTGCCTCTTTTTTTAAATTCCATGCTGGATTTTATGAGTCGCCTGCCTACCTGCTTTCTTGGGCCATTTTACAAACTTGCACTTGTCAGTGCCTGCAGTTTTAACACAGTTTCATTCTGAAGATAGAAACCAACTACGTGGGATTGAGGAGAATGGCTGCCTTAACCCCTCGTGTATATAGGCTCTATCGGAAACAAGCCCCTTCTGGCAGAAAAATAAAGACACGACGAGGGGTGCAACCTAATAAGTGACCCCTTATCTTAAAATGCATTAAATTCATTTATTAGAAATGAATGCCTTTCCTTCAGCATGGGAAGAGGAGGGATGGGATGGGACTATATTATGTAAATGACTGGCTATACTATTGTTTGCGTTGTACATTTGATACATAACAGTAAACATTGTTCTGCTATTACGATGCAATAAAGAGATTTAGACTTGAACCTTGAGAATAGACATTATGTTTTAGCTTTGCCAAGTATTTTAAATGAACTCTCAGTCAAAAATAGTTAGATGTGGATTTCAAATACGCATTCCGTTGTTTATAGACAAAAGTATGGCTTTGCAGATATATTTAAATGATACAATACCAATGATCAATAGACTTTTATCCACAGCATTGTATAATGCCCAGAAATTGGGAGCCCAATAAGCGTGACAAAGGCCTCTCTTGAAAGGAAAAAGTCGAGAGAGTACTTGGGGCAGTTGACCCTAAAATGAAATGAAGAGAGTTATTTGTATACCTAAATTTCCAAGTTTATTTCAGCTTTGATATACCACTCAATCAGTGGGCTCTCTGGGTGGTTTACAGTACACTACTATCAGTGGTGTAGCCAGGATTTTTTTTTTTTTTACAGGGGGTGCATCTCCCCCCCCCCCCCCCCATACCTTAAAATCCTTTCTGCCGCAGTCTTCACCCAGGCATGGGCACTCATAGGCTGCCTGCAGCCTGCACCAGGACTTCCTCTGTCAATCGTCCTGCTCTTCACAAAACAGGAAATTGCATCAGAAGGGGTCGTGACGGTTCAGGGAGGAAGTCCTGGTGCAGGCTGCTGCCTGGGTGAAGACTGAAGCAGAGAGGATTTTCAGGTGGGGATGGGGGGCTAGGTCTGACAAGGGGTGCATTCGCAACACACGCATCTAGTTTAAATATGCCACTGACTAATATATGGGGAGAAGACAAAGAAACAGAACTACATATCATACGTCTCATCTGCCTGCAACCTCGGAATCATCTTCGACTCCTCCCTCTCCTTCTCTGCGCATATCCAGCAGATTGCCAAGACCTGTCGCTTCTTCCTCTATAACATCAGCAAAATTCGCCCTTTCCTCTCTGAGCACACTACCCGAACTCTCATCCACTCTCTCATTACCTCTCGCCTTGACTACTGCAACCTACTCCTCACTGGCCTCCCACTTTGCCATCTATCCCCCCTTCAGTCCGTTCAGAACTCTGCTGCACGTCTTATCTTCCGCCTGGACCGGTACAGTCATATCACCCCTCTCCTCAAGTCACTTCACTGGCTTCCGATCAGGTACCGCATACAGTTCAAGCTTCTCCTACTCACCTACAAATGCACTCGATCTGCAGCCCCTCTTTACCTCTCTACCCTCATCTCCCCTTACGTTCCTACCCGTAACCTCCGTTCTCAAGACAAATCCCTCCTTTCAGTACCCTTCTCCACCACTGCCAACTCCAGGCTCCGCCCTTTCTGCCTCGCCTCACCCCATGCCTGGAATAAATTCCCTGAGCCCATACGCCAGGCCCCCTCCCTGCCCATCTTCAAATCCTTGCTCAAAGCCCACCTCTTCAATGTCGCCTTCGGCACCTAACCACCATACCTCTATTTAGGAAATCTAGACTGCCCCAACTTGACATTTCACCCATTAGATTGTAAGCTCCTTGGAGGAGGGACTGTCCTTTTTGTTAATCTGTACAGTGCTGTGTAACCCTAGTAGCGTTCTAGACATGTTAAGTAGTAGTAGTAGTAGTATAGGAAAGAAAAAGGTAAAGTGTGTGCAGATTAAAGGCAGCATACTCTCTGGACGCCCCACCCAAGGGCCAGCAGGATGCAAGACTAAACCCCCCCCCCCACAAAAGTCAACTCTGCTGGTTATGTTGTAGTGTGGGATGCCTTGGCATGTCCTATATGTCTCTCAAAATGGCTGACACAATGTTTCTGAAACTCACAAAAGTAATCACACACAAAGTCCTCAGGTCCAAATTTTTTTTTTTTTTAATGGTTCAGAAAAAAACAGGCAAAATGAACATGTAAAAAATAGTCAACTGTGAAAGCCAGAAGGATGCTGGGGGAATAGGGAGAGGAATGGCCTGCAGGAAAAAGGAGATGATAATGCATCTGTGTAAGTCTTTGGTGAGACTCCATTTAGAGTACTGTGTACAGTTCTGGAGATCACGTCTTCAAAAACAAACAGGATGGTCCAGAGGGTGGCTAATAAAATGGTCAGTGGTCTTCGTCATAGAACGTATAGGAACAGATTTAACGGTCTCAATACGTATTCTCTGAAGAAAGGCAGGAGAGGGGAGATATGACAGAGATAGTTAAATGCTTGTGTGGAATAAAAGCACAGGAGGCGACTCTCTTGCAACTGAAAGGAAGGTCTGGAACGAGGGGGCAAAGGATGAAGGTGAAAGGGGTTAGAGTCAGAAGTCACCTAAGGAAATACTTCTTTACAGAAAGGGTGGTAGTTACGTGGAACAGCCTTCTCAGTGTCGGGGGTAGAGAAAAAGACTGTATCTAAATTCCAAAAAGCATAGGACAAGCACATAGAACTGTTAGGGAGAGGAAGAAATAGTAGATGGTATGGATGGGCAGACCGGATAGGCTATTTGGTCTTTATTTGCTATCATTTTGTGTTTTGTGCTGCAGGAGACTCCAGACTCCGTTCCTTTTATCTTGCCACACCTTATGCCTGGAATAGACTCCCTGAGCCATTACGTCAAGCTCCATCCCTGGCCGCCTTCAAATCCGGGCTAAAGGCCTACCTGTTTGATGCTGCTTTTAATTCCTAACGTCATCTGCTCGTAACCGTTATCTTGTCTTCCTCTCTTCAATAGTCCCTTCCCATTTGTCCTATCTGTCTGTCCCACCCTTATCCCTTATTTGTCCTGTCTGTCTGTCCTATTAGATTGTAAGCTCTCTTGAGCAGGGACCATCTTTTCTACATGTTAAATTGTGAAGCGCTGCGTACAACTGGTAGCGCTATAGAAATGATCTACAGTAGTAGTAGTAGGAGAGAGACTTGGGCCAGCTCAATGGATGTTCAAAGTCTGTCCTGTGGAGAATTTACTCAAGTGATTAATTGTTTTGCACTCTTCCAAATTATAAAGGAGACTGAAAAGGGGAAACTCCTCTGCTGTTACCTCCTCCCACGGCCTGTAAATCAGAACTCTAAGGAGAAAAATATGTACTCTAATATAGACTGTAAGCGCTAAACTCTATGGCAGCCCTGTGTTGCCCTGCACACTTTAAACAAATTAGTTTTGATTTTCAAATTAATGTGAAGCCAGCATCGTAGACTTTGTTCGCTTAGTGACTACTTTACATTATCAATTGAAAATGGAATATTGCCTACTACACTTTAAACCACCCAATATACCACGGCATATACATCAATTCGCCACCCAGGTGTTTGTGGCGGGCAAATTAGTACTTGCAGCGACATGGAAAAAACCGAGACTGCCAGACATCTCAGTGGTATTGGAAAAACTGGAGTACATTCAATTGATGTTCAAACTGACTGCCTTAAGAAAAGGGCGTTTGATTCAGCATCAAAAGATTTAGGAACCTTATACAGCCTGGATGGCTACCACTGTAAAATCCTAATGCCATATAATTTGCGAAAGGGTGAAATAGGGGAGATGGGAAGAGGGGGGGTGGGGGGACATGGGAGTAATATCAGAAGACACATCACTGTTATTGATTAAGATTTGGCAATGTTAACGATTTGATCAGTTACTGTATTTTGGAGAATTGTAGTGTTTGAACTTTGGCTTGTATAACTTTGAAAATGCAAAATAAAAGATTTAAAAAAAAAAAAAAAAGAATGTGAAGCCATGCAAAGAGCAATTCTACAACTAGGTGCTCGCGGGCACACGACCCTTTGCGTACACAGCAAATTAGCACTTACACCATGTTTATTAGTACTTTATATCCCTCCCTACGGAATACATGTAAGTGTTCTAGCAGGCAACTGGACATTGCATGGATAGGCCTCCCAGTTACACGCATAACTGGTTCTTGATACATTTAGCTGCACGAGTTGTGTAACTTCATGAACCTAAAAGTAAGGTGCGTCAATGCCAGTTTATGATACTGAAGAAATAGCAGCACGGTTATGGATCAAGAGATGTTTTCAAAGGTGAAGGCCGACCAAACCAGTAGCGTAGCCAGGAGTTCAATTTTTAGATGGGCCTGGAGGTGGACTGGGTGGGCACGGGCCTCGCATTTCCTCTCCACCCGCTACCCTCCTTCCCCCCCACTGAACTGTTTCAAACCCAGGGCATTTGGCAGTGTTCTTCCAGATGCCGAAAGCCCTCTGCACACGGTCAGTTCTGGTAATTTTTACTGCCCTGAAGTGTCGTTCTCCCTCCAGCACCGGCGATTCCCATAGTCAGCCTTCTGCCAGCGTGCGTCGTCGGGGGCTCTCCTCAGGTGCGCGTCCCACCTTTGCGGAAAACAGGAAGTTGCAGAGTAGGTGGGATGTGCCTGAGAAGAGGCCCCGACGACGCACGCTGGCAGAAGGCTGGCTGTGGGAATCGCCGGTGCTGGAGGGAGAACGGTGCTTCAGGGCAGTAAAAGTGAGCAGACCACGCGGACGGGGAGAGCGGGCAGAAGAGGCAGGAAAAGATTGGAGCCTCGCTTGGGAGAGCTACGCCACTGGTTGGGTTGGGGCTAGTTAGGGTGGGCGGGCCTGGAGCAAACGTGGCTGGGCCTGGCCCGCCCGTGGCTACGCCCCTGGACCAAACTTACAGACAAAGACTGTAGCTAGAATATTATGTGCACAGGAGTTCAGGGAACAGAACATAAGGTAATAGATAAAGTAGCAGGGAGTTTTTGGCTGAAGAACATAACAGAAAAAGATGATAAGTGAAAAGAATGAAGTAATGTCTTTTATGAAAGGGTTTTGTGTAGAAACAGTATATAAGCAGCAGCCTGATCAGTAAATGTTTGAGACAGTCTCAGCCAATACTTTTGTATAAGCAGAACTGTACTCCTATGAGAAAATTTATTTTTAATTCTGTATACTCTATTGGTAAGTTAATAAATTACTTTTCTCATATGTGGCCTGGTCTTTTATCATTCCAATCTTTTACCGGGATATGTATTGATTATTGGGATGGTGGTAAAAAGACCTAAATCTTAATTACTATACCTGGGTGCCCAGATGCCATTACAGAATAAGGCCTTCACCGGGCGGCATCAGAACACCTTAAAGAAGGTGCCCACTTATAGAATTGCCCCCAAACGGGTATTTTGTGTAAAGCATGTTTTACACACAGAAAATGGCTCAGAAAATTGCACAGGTGTATAGATGCATCAACATTAAACGCCATCACTGCATGTAAAGTTAGGAGACCAATGTAAGTACATAAATATTGCCATACTGGGAAAGACCAAAGGTCCATCGAGCCCAGCATCCTGCTTCCAACAGTGGCCAATCCAGGTCACAAATACCCGGCAAGATCCAAAAAAAGTACAAAACATTTTATACTGCTAATCCCAGAAATAGTGGATTTTCCCCAAGTCCATTTAATCACGGTCTATGGACTTTTCCTTTAGGAAGCCGTCCAAACCTTTTTTAAACTCCGCTAAGCTAACCGCCTTTACAACATTCTCTGGCAACGAATTCCAGAGTTTAATTACACGTTGAGTGAAGACAAATGTTCTCCGATTGGTTTTAAATTTACTACATTGTAGCTTCATCGCATGCCCCCTAGTCCTAGTATTTTTGGAAAGCGTGAACAGACGCTTCACATCTACCCGTTTAACTCCACTCATTATTTTATATACCTCTATCATGTCTCCCCTCAGCCGTCTCTTCTCCAAGCTGAAGAGCCCTAGCCGCTTTAGCCTTTCCTCATGTTTGTGCGTAATTGTAGAACTTTAGCACGTAACTTATCCTATTCTACAAGTTAAGCATATAAGTGTGAGCACCCCCCTGCAGCTACACGCTATGCAACCTGCACGCTCATATTGGAGAATACCGCTGAACGTGCACATCACACAAGCACTCAAAACTAAATACAGAACAACGCTTAGTGCCGAGTCCCGCATCCAGCTCTGGGCACCAGACTTACGCCTGCTGAAACCTGGTGTAAATCTCAGCACCCAATACCATTGTGCCCAACTTTTCAGAACGCCCTTGACCCACCCGTGCTCCTGTACAAAAAAGAAAACCAGAACGGGAAAAAAAGTCCTTCACGCAATAAAAATCACAACAAGAAAAAAGTAAAGGCTGACAATTTTCTTCTTCACATGCCTCTCCCTGGTCTAGCCCCCCTTTTTGGGTTGTGCGCTATGGGGTTTAGCACCCACTGTTACAAAATAGCATGCAGCCAGATGCAAGCACAAATCCTGATTGGTGCCAATTAACATCAATAATTGGTTGCTAGCATTCAATTGGCTATTGGCTCGTTAGCCAATTAAGTTGTGCATGCATCTCGGGGGTATGCCTAACTCTGGATGCCATAAAACCCCACTATTACTATGTTTACTACAATTTGTAATATTCTACTTCTATTTACTATGTAAGCCGCATTGAACCTGCTATGTGTGGGAAATCGCGGGGTACAAATGTAATAAATAATATATAGCATCTGGGGATAAGTAGCTAAGAGGGGCATAATCAAACTGGGCGCCCATCTTTAAGGGCGTCCTGGCGAAGGGGCAGGGCATCCCGTCTTATCGAAACAAGATAGGCGGCTATCTTTCGTTTCGATAATACGGTCGGGGATGCCCAAATCTCAACATTTAGGTTGACCTTAGAGATGGCTGAACTCTGTTTTCGCCTATAATGGAAACTGAAGACGGCCATCTCAAAAACGTCCAAATCCAAGCCATTTGGTCATGGGAGGAGCCAGCATTCGTAGTACACTGGTCCTCTCTCACATGCCAGGACACCAACCGGGCACCCTAGGGGGCACTGCAGTGGACTTCACAAATTGATCCCAGGTGCATAGCTCCATTACCTTGGGTGCTGAGCCCCCCCAAATCCCACTACCCACAACTGTTCAACACTACCATAGCCCTGAAAGGGTAACGGGGGCACTTAGATGTGGGTACAGTGGGTTTCGGGTGGGTTTTGGAGGGCTCCCATTTACCACCACAAGTGTAACAGGTAGGGGAGGGATGGGCCTGGGTCCGCCTACCTGAAGTGCACTGCAGTACCCACTAAAACTGCTCCAGGGACATGCATACTGCTGTGATGGAGCTGGGTATGACATTTGAGGCTGGCATAGAGACTGGAAAAAAATGTTTTTTAATTAGTTTTTTTGGGTGGGAGGGGGTTGGTGACCACTGGGGGAGTAAGGGGAGGTCATCCCCGATTCCCTCCGGTGGTCATCTGGTCAGTTCGGGCACCTTTTCAAGGCTTGGTCCTGAACAAAAAGGGACCAAGTAAAGTCAGCCAAATGCTCGTCAGGGACGCCCTTCTTTTTTCCATTATCGGCCGAGGACGGCCATCTGTTATCCACGCCCCCATCCCACCTTCTGTACACTGCCGACATGCCCCCTTGAACTTTGGCCATCCCTGCGACGGAAGGCAGTTGAGGACGGCCAAAATCGGCTTTCGATTATGCCGATTTGGCCGACCCTGAGAGAAGGACGCCCATCTCCCAATTTGTGTCGGAAGATGGGCGCCCTTCTCTTTCGAAAATGAGCTGGTAAGTCACCCTATTTGTGACTTAATACAAACTCGCAAAGGTAAATCGTGCCGTCATCTAATACGTTATTAGCAAGTCACACCATCAAAGACGTTGTTCAAAAGTCACAGTCACGTGACGTGCAGTATGCACATTTTCATCGTTAAACACAACTTTGAGTGTTAAGAAAGAAGCAGAAGAGAGGCATTTTCTTACTTACCAGAACTATGAAGGGCCCCAGGGAAAGGGCAAACACGAAGCAGACAATCAAAGCCAGAGAAACTGCACGCAGGAAGCTGAAACTGTGCCATCTGACAGATCCATCTAAACAAAATCAGCATAGAGGCAGCTAAGTATACGCGTTTATCATCCAAAAGTCAACCCACAGAATAGCAGAAACATTCTTTACACAGCAGTGTATAACAATATAGGAGTGAACAAATATAGCATTTCCTGATCTAGTTATTTGGATTTATTTACCGCCTTTTTAAAGGAATTCACTCAAGGTGGTGCACAGCAAGAATAAGTCAAAAGTAAGCAATAGACAATTACAACAGTAAAAATATTCAAATACAAAGTATGGCATGGAGGGGCATAATCGAACCGGGTGCCCAAGTTTTCCTGAGGCCATCCTCGCAGGACGTCCCCGCGAAGGGGCGGGGAAACCCGTATTATCGAAACAAGATGGGCGTCCATCTTTCGTTTCGATAATACGGTCAGGGACGCCCAAATCTCAACATTTAGGTCGACCTTAGAGATGTTCGTCCTTAGAGATGGTCATACTCGGTTTTCGGCGATAATGGAAACCAAGGAAGCCCATCTCAGAAATGACCAAATCCAAGCCATTTGGTCGTGGGAGGAGCCAGCATTCGTAGTGCACTGGTCCCCCTGACATGCCAGGACACCAACCGGGCACCCTAGGGGGCATTGCAGTGGACTTCAGAAAAAGCTCCCAGGTGCATAGCTCCCTTACCTTGGGTGCTGAGCACCCCAACGCCCCCTAAAACCCACTCCCCACAACTGTATACCCATAGTCCTTAGGGATGAAGGGGGGCACCTACATGTGGGTACTGTGGGTTTGTGGTGGGTTTTGGAGGGCTCACATTTACCACCACAAGTGTCACAACGAAGCTAGGGCTCTTCTGCTTGGAGAAGAGACAGCTGAGGGGAGATATGAGAGAGGTCTATAAAGTACTGGACGGAGTGAATTGCTTATTTACTCTTTCCAAAATTAAAAGGACTAGGGGGCCACTTCAGAACACGGGCCACTGAGATTGGGGGGGGGGGGGGGGGGGGGGAGGGGAGCCAAGTATGCAGATGGCAAGGAATGAGGAGAGCAGAACGAGGAAGTAATTTGGGTGGGACAAGAATTTAGACCTCCATAGAGAATTCATGTTTGCATTGAGAAACCTGGACACTGGAATTTATACCTGCTCCAAGGCACACCTAAGTACTTGATGTAGGGGCAATTGTAAACCCTGACATGCCTGGTCTTCATGTGGTCAGCTCCCCCCCCCCGATCCCAGCTTCCCCAGCCCTCCCGATATCACACTCTACCCTCGACAGCACACAACTGCCACTTTGGACACTTGGTGGCCTTGAGAGGGAAGTGAGTGGGCATCACTCCTACCCCACTAGAACCAAGGAGCCCTGGTAAGCACGTTGGGGGGGGGGGGGCTGCCACGTGGCATCTCTCAAGGGTATATCTTTGTGGGGGGGTATGTGTTGTGTCGGGAAATGGGTGTTGTGTGTTTTCAGGGGCTCAAGCGTCATGTTGGGGGGAGGCTTGTGCTGTCGAGGACTCCGGTGTCATGAGGGGAGGGTGGGGAAGCTGGTATTGGGATGGGGATATGATGCTATGATTGTGCAGCTGCCATTTTTGAAAACTGCTCCCACATCTATGGGGTTGGAGGGGGGTGAAGTATGTTTCGCCCCCTCCACCTTTCTAAAACTGATGTTCCCTCTGGACGTAGAGGGAGTTGAATGTGAATTTGCTCAGCTCCTATTTTACACAGCCTCTTGTAAAACAGTACGGGAATTCCCCATATCCTGGACTTAGACATCTGAATTCCTCTCTACACAGCCTTTCTAAAATGCCAGTCCACGTGTCTTTATAAGAGTGCCTAAATAGGTGCCTACTTGCCATCTTACAAAATTATCTGTGTAGTCACACTGGCAACCTTCACCTATCCCACAGAAAAGACTGATTCACCACACAGGATTTACAGAAATCACGTTACCTTACCTGGCTTGAACGCAGTGAAGCAATAGGATCGCAGTAAATACACACCATACGCTGGGGCAACGTAGAGGTAAATGTGTTTCAGGTTAAGGAGCACAGCGAAGAGTAAGGCTCCTTCCAAATATCTTTTCTGTCAGATTAAAAACAATAACAGATCGTTTCTTACATAAAATAAGCTGGTGATCTTGGTCCAGTTTTACTGTATTTTTCGGACTATAAGACGCACTTTTTTCCTCCCAAATTTGGGAGGAAAATGGGGGGGGTGCGTCTTATAGTCCGATTGTAGCCTCCCTCCCTCAGTTACAGGCACCTCCCTCCCTCAGTTACAGGCACCCCTCTCTGCCTCCGTTACAGGCATCTCCCTCCCTCTGTTACAGGCATTTCCCTCCCTCCGTTACAGGCACCCCTTTTGGGCGGGACCAGAGAGCTGAGAGAGAGAAGGCTGGCTGAGTGAAGAGCGACGTGCACGCTGAAGCGCTGCTGCTACCGCGAGTCACACCGACGAGGTGAGGAGTTTTAAAATTCCAACGGAGGGAGGGAGGGAGGGAGCCTGTAACGGAGGGAGATGCCTGTAACGGAGGAAGGGAGGGTGCCTGGAACGGAGGGAGGGTGCCTGTAACGGAGGGAGATGCCTGTAACGGAGGAAGGGAGATGCCTGTAACGGAGGAAGGGAGGTGCCTGTAACGGAGGGAGATGCCTGTAACGGAGGGAGGGAGGTGCCTGTAACGGAGGGAGGGAGGTGCCTGTAACGGAGGGAGGGAGGTGCCTGTAACGGAGGGAGGGGGGCCTGGAACGGAGGGAGATGCCTGTAACGGAGGAAGGGAGGTGCCTGTAACGGAGGGAGGGTGCCTGGAACAGGGAGGGGGGCCTGTAACTATTTTTTGGACTATAAGATGCACTTTTTCTTTCCTCCAAATTTGGGAGGAAAACCTAGGTGCGTCTTATAGTCCGAAAAATACGGTATATATTTCATTTTGGCATTTCTAGTCTTCTAATCTGTTACAATTCTCAGTTAGTTTCACCTCATATTGAGCCTCTTCAATTGAGATTATGTCATAAGCCCTACTGAAATCTAAGTACACCACATCCTGAGCTCACCCTGATCTATTTCCTTGGTTCAGGCATAACTGATCCAATTTGTTTGACATTATCTCTCTCTGGTAAAACCATGCTTGATCTGGTTACCCACTGGGTTCACATACTCCACTATCCTATTAAGGGGGTAAATACATTCATGTACCCACCACTGAAGTCAGACTCATTGGTTTGTAGTTACTAACCTTCTCCCTGGAATCATTTTGGTTTCTAAAGAGTGATTAAACAGAAGGGCAACTGTGAATGAATCGGCGAGTGCCCTTAATATGCTGAAATGTAGCTCATCTAGCCCACTGTGACGTTCAGTTTGGATTTTGCTGGTTTCCTGTGAACCCTTTTCATTCATCTGTCATCCTTCATTTCCTTCTTTAGTGAACATTGAACAAAAGTATTTGTTCAGGACAAAATTGTTGCTCAGGTTGCATAACGATCGGACATTTTTATTTCTTTTTTTCCAGTTACAGATTGGATGGATATCTATGTGCTATAGAAATTGAGGGGGGGGGGGGGGGGGGTTAAAAATTGAAATGATTTGGCCAGGTAACTTTTGGAGTTTGAAAAGTGCAACCTACAGACTGTTTGGCCAACTTGCCACTGGACATTTTACTAGTTAAAAGTAAAAGGGGAGAGAGGCAGGTGGAAAGAAGTTTATGCTTTGCTCCAAATTAGGGGGCTAGTTTATAAAGATTTTGCTGCACATAAAACCAGCCTTATATGCAGAAAAGGGATGACCATACCTGGGTTCTAAAAAAAAATCGGTATACAGGAAAAGTGAAATGACTGTTCAAATGATATGCACATTGGTGTCCCAGGGGCGGAGAAGTGATATATCTGCATATGGCATTGGGATGGAGTGGAGGTAGGGCCGGTCTTAGGCAGAGGTTACCAAGGCGGCCGCATAGGACCCCGCACCTAAGGGGGCCCCACGTGGCGTGCCTCAACTCTGCCTTGCTCGTGCCTCCGCTCTGACCTCTGCCGTTGCTCGCATTAGTCGCCTGAGATGATCCCCATTCCCGCAGCTCAGCCGCTCCGCTCCCGCCACCACTGGCGCGGCGCCCACCCCCGGCTTGGGCCCGCTAAGCCCGCCGTCAGCTCCCGAGTCCCTGGACCCTGGCGACTGAGCGATGCCAGCCCAGGCAGCAACGGCCACGACAGACAGTTGCAGTCCGACAGCTCACCTCCAGGCTCCAGCTTCCCGCTCAATGTCCCGCCTTCTGATGTATTTCCTGTTTCCGGACGCGAGGGCGGGAGTCACTGAGCGGGAAAAGCTGGAGCCTGGTCGGAGGTGGTGAGGACGTGAGGTGAGCCATCATTGCTGACGCCAACAGTTGTGCACTTATGCCAAATCGAAATCGGATTCCATGCAGGCAGGAGATCAGGAGAAGTGTCTCTCTCATCTAACGATGCTTGCGGACGGTGCAAGGGTTGGAAATGTCTGCCTTCCTGAGAGGAATTTGGCCCAACAACATTAGTTGCTGGAGAAGCTGAGCAAGTAAGATCTTCTGGCTTGGAAGAGGCTGTTTCTAACATATCTGGGTTATTTTCACATAGATCTGCAGATATTTCTCCTGATAAAAATTTGGATGGCAATAGCAGATTTAGCTAAAACACTGCTTCCAGTAATTAATGATATGACACCTCGAATTAATCATTTGGAAGCTAGACTGCAATCACAGGAAGAAAAGATTGCTAAGCTAAAATCTGAGAATGGAAATCATGAAGTAGCAAAATCTGAAATAAAGTAGGTACAATCAGTTCAAACTAATTAGTAACTGATGTGGCTACTTTCCTCTCTGGTTTGATGGGTTACAGAGTGATAGGGGAATTTGAAAGTACTGGATCTTTTCTTAATATTTTTCCTTTATTCTCCTTTGTTATGAGAATTGGAACTACTAATTCTAGTGGATTTGAACTGAATAATTTCTGGGGAGGGGAGGTTTCATGATAGCATTGTGGTTATTATTTCAATCAGTTTTTTTGTACAAGTTTAGCTTCATTTGTCTTTATTTGAAATTTCATAAATAAAAATTTTTTCTAAAAATGGAATAATCTTATCAATGGGGTGGAGGTAGGGTGGGGGCGGAGCTAGGGTGGGGCCCCACCAAATTGGTCTGCATAGGGCCCCGCACTTGCTAAGACCGGACCTGAGTGGAGGACTAGCCTAATGGTTAGTGCAGTGGGCATTGATCCCGGCAACCTGGGTTTGATTCCTACTGCAGATTGTTCTGACCTTGGGCAAGTCACTTAACAGGTACAAAAACTCCAGATTGTGGTCTCTGTATGGACAGAAATCCGCACAGAAATCCACGTGGATCCCATAACAATGCGCATAAATAATTGGTTAACAAGCCAATCAGCATTGTTAATTGGATGTTAAGCAATTAGGAGAACTAACTGGCATTAATTAGAACTCATGCACAGAACTCACTAAATACATTCTGTCAGAAAAGGGGGTTGGGCCGTGGGCATTTTCACAATTTATGCACTTTACTAAAACTACTAGATTACTTCAGGATTGGTGGAAATATACTTAGTTGGATCAAGTGTTTCCTAACCACAAGAACATATCAAGTGAATTTAAACTCAAGCATATCATCACCGTGGAAAGCAGACTGTGGAGTACCTCAAGGATCACCACTATCACCGATCCTCTTTAACCTAATGATGACCCCACTAGCCAAGTCCATATCCAACCAAGGCCTTAACCCTTTCATCTATGCAGATGATGTCATAATATACATCCCTTACAAACACGATCTGACAGAAATCACCAATGAAATCAAGCTCAGCATGAACATCATGGCCTCTTGGGCAAATGCATTTCAACTAAAACTCAATAAAGAAAAAAACACTCTGTCTCATCCTCTCCTCCCAATACAGTGCGGACAACCCCTCAAGTATCAACACCCTATCTCACACAGCCTGAAAATCCTTGGCGTCATACTGGACCGTAACTTAACACTAGAGAGCCAAGTGAAATCCACAACAAAGAAAATGTTCCACTCAATATGGAAACTCAAACGAGTTAAACCATTCTTCCCGAGGAAAATATTTTGCAACTTGATACAATCTATGGTACTAAGTCAGTTAGACTACTGCAATGGAATTTATGCGGGATGCAAAGAACAAACCTTAAAGAAACTCCAGACCGCCCAAAACACGGCAGCCAGGCTTATATTTGGAAAAACACGATTTGATAGTGCAAAACCCCTCCATGAAAAACTACACTGGCTCCCAATCAAAGAACGTATTGCTTTCAAGATCTGCACCCTGGTTCATAAAATCATTTTCGGCGAAGCCCCGGGATACGACAGACCTCATAGACCTACCAACCAGAAAGACATCCGAATCATCACGAACATATCTAAATCTCCACTACCCAAGCTGCAAAGGACTTAAATTCAAATCAACTTATGCATCCAGCTTCTCCTACATATGCACACAACTGTGCAATGCACTACCAAAAGCCTTGAAAACAACATACGGCCACCTAAACTTCATAAGTACATAAGTACATAAGTAGTGCCATACTGGGAAAGACCAAAGGTCCATCTAGCCCAGCATCCTGTCACCGACAGTGGCCAATCCAGGTCAAGGGCACCTGGCACGCTCCCCAAACGTAAAAACATTCCAGACAAGTTATACCTAAAAATGAGGAATTTTTCCAGTCCATTTAATAGCGGTCTATGGACTTGTCCTTTAGGAATCTATCTAACCCCTTTTTAAACTCCGTCAAGCTAACCGCCCGTACCACGTTCTCCGGCAATGAATTCCAGAGTCTAATTACACGTTGGGTGAAGAAAAATTTTCTCCGATTCGTTTTAAATTTACCACACTGTAGCTTCAACTCATGCCCTCTAGTCCTAGTATTTTTGGATAGCGTGAACAGTCGCTTCACATCCACCCGATCCATTCCACTCATTATTTTATACACTTCTATCATATCTCCCCTCAGCCGTCTCTTCTCCAAGCTGAAAAGCCCTAGCCTTCTCAGCCTCTCTTCATAGGAAAGTCGTCCCATCCCCACTATCATTTTCGTCGCCCTTCGCTGTACCTTTTCCAATTCTACTATATCTTTTTTGAGATACGGAGACCAGTACTGAACACAATACTCCAGGTGCGGTCGCACCATGGAGCGATACAACGGCATTATAACATCCGCACACCTGGACTCCATACCCTTCTTAATAACACCCAACATTCTATTCGCTTTCCTAGCCGCAGCAGCACACTGAGCAGAAGGTTTCAGCGTATCATCGACGACGACACCCAGATCCCTTTCTTGATCCGTAACTCCTAACGCGGAACCTTGCAAGACGTAGCTATAATTCGGGTTCCTCTTACCCACATGCATCACTTTGCACTTGTCAACATTGAACTTCATCTGCCACTTGCATGCCCATTCTCCCAGTCTCGCAAGGTCCTCCTGTAATCGTTCACATTCCTCCTGCGACTTGACGACCCTGAATAATTTTGTGTCATCGGCGAATTTAATTACCTCACTAGTTATTCCCATCTCTAGGTCATTTATAAATACATTAAAAAGCAACGGACCCAGCACAGACCCCTGCGGGACCCCACTAACTACCCTCCTCCACTGAGAATACTGGCCACGCAATCCTACTCTCTGCTTCCTATCTTTCAACCAGTTCTTAATCCATAATAATACCCTACCTCCGATTCCATGACTCTGCAATTTCTTCAGGAGTCTTTCGTGCGGCACTTTGTCAAACGCCTTCTGAAAATCCAGATATACAATATCAACCGGCTCCCCATTGTCCACATGTTTGCTTACCCCCTCAAAAAAATGCATTAGATTGGTGAGGCAAGACTTCCCTTCACTAAATCCGTGCTGACTTTGTCTCATCAGTCCATGTTTTTGTATATGCTCTGCAATTTTATTTTTAATAATAGCCTCCACCATCTTGCCCGGCACCGACGTCAGACTCACCGGTCTATAATTTCCCGGATCTCCTCTGGAACCTTTCTTAAAAATCGGAGTAACATTGGCTACCCTCCAGTCTTCCGGTATTACACTCGATTTTAGGGACAGATTGCATATTTCTAACAGTAGCTCCGCAAGTTCATTTTTTAGTTCTATTAATACTCTGGGATGAATACCATCAGGTCCCGGTGATTTACTACTCTTCAGCTTGCTGAACTGACCCATTACATCCTCCAAGGTTACAGAGAATTTGTTTAGTTTCTCCGACTCCCCCGCTTCAAATATTCTTTCCGGCACCGGTGTCCCCCCCAAATCCTCCTCGGTGAAGACCGAAGCAAAGAATTCATTTAATTTCTCCGCTACGGCTTTGTCCTCCTTGATCGCCCCTTTAACACCATTTTCGTCCAGCGGCCCAACCGACTCTTTGGCCGGTTTCCTGCTTTTAATGTATCTAAAAAAGTTTTTACTATGTATTTTTGCTTCCAACGCTAATTTCTTCTCAAAGTCCTTTTTTGCCCTCCTTATCTCCGCTTTGCATTTGGCTTGGCATTCCTTATGATCTATCCTGTTACTTTCAGTTGGTTCTCTTCTCCACTTTCTGAAGGATTGTTTTTTGGCTCTAATGATTTCCTTTATCTTACTGTTTAGCCACGCCGGCTGACGTTTAGTCTTTTTTCCCTTTTTTCTAATACGTGGAATATATTTGTCCTGAACCTCCAGGATGGTGTTTTTAAACAGCATCCACGCCTGATGCAAGTTTTTTACTCTGCGAGCTGCTCCTTTCAGTCTTTTTTTCACCATTTTTCTCATTTTGTCGTAATCACCTTTTCTATAGTTAAACGCTAGCGTACTTGATTTCCTAGTTTCACTTCCTTCAATGCCAATATCAAAACCGATCATATTATGATCACTGTTATCAAGCGGCCCTCGTATCGTTACCCCCTGCACTAGATCATGAGCACCACTAAGGACTAAGTCTAGTATTTTTCCTTCTCTTGTCGGCTCCTGAACTAGCTGTTCCATGAAGCTGTCCTTGATTTCATCAAGAAATCTTATGTCCCTTGCGTGTACAGATGTTACATTACCCCAGTCTATATGCGGGTAATTGAAATCCCCCATTATTATTGTGTTGCCCAGTTTGTTTGCGTCCCTGATTTCCTTTAACATTTCCGCATCCGTCTGTTCGTCCTGGCCAGGCGGACGGTAGTACACTCCTATCACTATCCTTTTCCCCTTTGCACATGGAATTTCAATCCACAGTGATTCCAAGGAGTGTTTTGCTTCCTGCAGAATTTTCAATCTATTTGATTCAAGGCTCTCGTTAATATACAATGCTACCCCTCCACCAATCCGATTCACCCTATCACTACGATATAATTTGTACCCCGGTATGACAGTGTCCCACTGGTTATCCTCCTTCCACCAGGTCTCAGAGATGCCTATTATATCTAATTTTTCATTTAGTGCAATATATTCTAACTCCCCCATCTTATTTCTTAGGCTCCTGGCATTCGCATATAGACATTTCAAACTATGTTTGTTGTTCCTAAGTACATCATGCTTAGTACTTGACAGTATTAATTGGCAATCTTTTGTCTGATTTTTATTGTTATTTAAAGATACCCGATCTACTACAATCTCTTTTGCAACCTCACTATCAGGATACTCTATCTTCCCTGTTATGGTGATATCTTTGAAAGATACCTTATCCCGAACCATGCTCTTTTGAGCGACTGTCGGCCTTCCCCCCATTTCTAGTTTAAAAGCTGCTCTATCTCCTTCTTAAACGCCGATGCCAGCAGCCTGGTCCCACTCTGGTTAAGATGGAGCCCATCCTTTCGGAATAGGCTCCCCCTTCCCCAGAATGTTGCCCAGTTCCTAACAAATCTAAAGCCCTCCTCCCTGCACCATCGTCTCATCCACGCATTGAGACTCTGGAGCTCTGCCTGTCTCTTGGGCCCTGCGCGTGGCACAGGTAGCATTTCAGAAAATGCTACCCTGGAGGATCTGGATTTCAGCTTTCTACCAGAAATCACTAAAAACTAACCTGTTTCAAAAGGCTTATCCTACCGACCCAACTTAAATGCCTGAACTCTGCAACCCTGCAAAACTAAAGTACGTAATGGACACAACACAACTCTTCCGCTTTACGATTCCTTAATGTGACTGTTCCACATGAATCTTATTTTGCCACATTATCACTTTGTATATGTTCACACCAGAGTCAGCGAACGCCTCTCCGGTATTAAGTAAGCCACATTGAGCCTGCAAATAGGTGGGAAAATGTGGGCTACAAATAAATAAATCAATAAATAAAATATACCTGCACTGCACCTACTGTAATTTAGGCGGACCACCATCAGTGTATTCTATAATCCGTGTGGAAATTTTGTAGGAGTGGAGCAGTAGCCTAGTGGTTAGTGCAGTGGCCTGGGAACCAGTTTTGATTCCCACTGCAACTCCACCTGACTCTGGGCAAGTCACTTAATCCTCCATTGCCCTAGGTACAAAATAAGTACTTGTATATAACAAGTAAACCGCTTTGATTGTGACCACAGAAAAGTGGTATATCGAATCCCATCCCCTTAGAATACGTGTAGCTGAAAATGAGTTCTGCGCGGATTTTCAATGCACCATATATTTATTTGTTTTGATTTTGCTCACACCTTTTTCAGTAGAAGCTCAAGGTGAGTTACATTCAGGAACTCTGGATATTTCTCTGTCCCAGGAGGGCTCACAATCTAAGTTTGTACCTGAGGTAATGGAGGGTTAAGTGACTTACCCACGATCACAAGGAGCAGCAGTGGGATTTGAACCGGCCACCTCTGGATTGCAAGAC
Organism: Microcaecilia unicolor; assembly: GCF_901765095.1. Classification (NCBI taxonomy): domain Eukaryota; kingdom Metazoa; phylum Chordata; class Amphibia; order Gymnophiona; family Siphonopidae; genus Microcaecilia; species Microcaecilia unicolor. Next base: position 28,686,777 of record NC_044034.1, read on the forward strand.
CAGTGCTCTAACCACTAGGCCACTCATCCACTATAGCAACATTCCATGTAGAATCTCAAATAGTAGCAACAGAATCTCCACTAGTAGCAACATTCTATGTTCCACTGCAATAACCACTAAGCTACTCCTCCACTAGCAACATTCCATGTAGAAACCTGCCCTTGCAGATCAGCAACGGCTTCTGTTTCTGTGAGTCTGATGTCCTGTGCAGCCACGTTGCTGATCTGCAAGGGCAGGCTTCTACATGGAATGTTGCTAGAGGAATAGCCCAAACGAAAAAAACAGCACCACGGGCCTTTAAAAATGGAGCACAGTTCTTTAATGAATGAGCCTTGACAAAAAGACCCAGTGGAATAGCAACATTAACATTCCATGTAGAATCTCCAATAGTAGCAACATTCCATGTAGACTCTCAAATAGTAGCAACATTCCATGTAAAATCTCAGATAGTAGCAACAGAATCTCAAATAATTTATTTGGATTTTGCTCACACCTTTTTCAGTAGTAGCTCAAGGTGAGTTACATTCAGGAACTCTGGATATTTCTCTGTCCCAGGAGGGCTCACAATCTAAGCTTGAACCTGAGGCAATGGAGGGTTAAGTGACTTACCCAAGATCACAAGGAGCAGCAGTGGGATTTGAACTGGCCACCTCTAGATTGCAAGACCAGTGCTCTAACCACTAGGCCACTCCTCTGCTATAGCAACATTCCATGTAGAATCTCAAATAGTAGCAACAGAATCTCCACTAGTAGCAACATTCTATGTTCCACTGCACTAACCACTAGGCCACTCCTCCATTCCATTGAATCATTGAATATTGAATCTAACCCATAATGTTGTACAGCACTTCATACATCTAGTAGCATGAGTAGTTGCATTAAGGCACATACACATATCTCTAGCTTTTTCAGAGGTGTAGATCTGTGAAGGCGCATTACGGCACTACTGGACCTGGGAGCCTGATTCATAAAGGCACACAGGAGCCCTTTTACTAAAGGACGTTAAGCTTATAATGCATGGTTAGGGGGAAATTCTGTATATGGCGCCTAAAAAACTGGCTTAATAAAACTATCCGGTTAGCATGATTCTATAAATTACACCTAAAGCTAGGCATGGTTTATAGAATATACTCAAGTGCCGTTCTTCAGGGACTGCCCCTTTTTGTTAAATTGTACAGCGCTGCGTAACCCTAGTAGCGCTATAGAAATGTCAAGTAGTAGTAGATTAGGTGTACTCTATTAACAGTGCACGTCGTTTTTTGAAACGCCCACAACACGCCCATTCCATGCCCGTGGCCACGCCCCCTTTTCAACTGTGCACATTAGAATTTATGCTCACCACGTTATAGAATATGTCTACAAAGCTGTGCGCGTAAATTCTAATTAAAGTCAATTAGTGCCGATAATTGGTTAAGTACCAATTATCAGCACTGACTGGCTTGTTAATCAATTAAGTCGTGCATGCAATTTGACCATGCGGCCAAATTAGTACGCACAACTTAAGACGCCATATGTAGAATTTTGAGGTTAGTGCACAAAAACAGGTCACCACATAAACCTGTTGAAGCGTTGCTGATCTGCAAGGGCAGGCTTCTACATGGAATGTTGCTAGTGGAATAGCAACATTCCATGTAGAATCTCAAATAGTAGCAACATTCCATCTAGAATCTCCAATAGTAGCAACAACATTCCATGTAGAATCTCAAGTAGGGAAAGGGAAATAGTACTTGATATACCGCCTTGCTGAGGTTTTTGCAACTACATTCAAAGCGGTTTACATATATTCAGGTACTTATTTTGTACCAGGGGCAATGGAGTGACTTGCCCAGAGTCACAAGGAGCTGCAGTGGGAATTGAACTCAGTTCCCCAGGATCAAAGTCCACTGCACTAACCACTAGGCTACTCCTCCACTCGCACTTTACTTTTCAAGAAGCCGGTTTTATGATTTTACCTCATTATTGCCCATCTCCAAGAGCATATACAGATTAAAAGCAGTGCTCTCTTCGCTAAAGTGGTGCTTACCGAGGATCCTGAAACACAGGAAGTGTCAATGTTGCTCTGACCATCCTTGGTGTTCTGGAATCCTCAGGAAGTACCAGAAAACACTAAAAAAAAAAAAAATAAATAAAAATTTTGGCCTAATAGTTCCCTTCTGTTCCTTTATGCTTCTTGCACATGTGGAACCAGTTTCTATTAGTTATGCCATAAAAAGACTTCAAAATTATAGCTGCCCATGTTTTTCTTCTATTTTAACCCTCTCCCTGTATCCCCCCCTTCCCCCAAGCCTAACCTAGCATCACAGTGACAGGTTTCAGACAGGGGCTGCACACACCCTTCAATCTTTCTTATGTGGTATATAAGAAGGCCATCACTAGGGGGTCACGTTTTTGCAACAGCCAAGACAAACCAGCCTTGGGAATCAAACCCAGTTTTCTCACAATGCAGCATGCCATAGAGCTTCCACTAATCTGTCAGACCAACACACAAAAACTCTCTTCTTGCTCCTTTGAGCTTCCGTATTAAATCAAAACCGGAACTGGGATCCAAACCTATAGGACCATCGCATTTCCAATTACCTGAGGGTTTTGTTCTCCTGTTTTTAATCCCTTCTCAATACACTTATCCTAGTCATCAAAACAGCGATCCTCAGCTAGTGGGCTCAAGTATCAGGGCTCTTTCTATATGTCCTAAATCCAGCCACAAGGTGGTGCTATAGTTCAATGACTATGACAACCTCTTATCCTCTCAGAGCTGTAAGCACTGCCTCTGCATTATCCCCAGCCCTGGCTGCCTTGGGAAGAGAAGACCTGAGAAAGGAAGAAAACCCAGGTTCCTTGACATAGCACTGTGTGGCGTTACCACTGAAGCACTGGTCTAGTACACATAAAACAATAAAAACTTAAGATAACTGGTCACCAAAGTTCACATGGAAATTCCAGCTACGCCCACTCTGCTGGAGCAACCTTCTGCTTTCATGGTAGTCAATAAAGCAACAATGCTAACGGACATATATAAAATAAAAACTTAGAATGGTTTAGATTTGAAACACTGCCCTCCCTAAAAAAAAAAAAAAGTATTGTCTGTGCTGTAATAGCTCAGCTGTCCCATGAGTTACAACTGCTCCTACCCATTTGTCCAGTGGTTCCCAAACCTGGCCCTGGAGGCACCCCAGCCAGTCAGGTTTTCAGGATATCCACAATGAATATTCATGAGAGAGATTAGTATACCAAGGGAAGGGGAAGGGAAATGGGACTTGATATATCGCCTTTCGGAGGTTTTTGCAACTACATTCAAAGCGGTTTACATATATTCAGGTACTTATTTTGTACCAGGGGCAATGGAGGGTTAAGTGACTTGCCCAGAGTCACAAGGAGCTGCAGTGGGAATTGAACTCAGGTCCCCAGGATCAAAGTCCACCGCACTAACCACTAGGCTACTCCTTCACTAGCAACAGTCTAGCTAGAAGCCTGCCCTTGCAGATCAGCTGCGCAGGCTTGTTGCTGATCTGCAAGGGCAGGCTTCTAAATGGAATGTTGCTAGTGGAATAGCAACATTCCATGTAGAATCTCAAATACCCTGTTTCCCCGAAAGTAAGACCTAGTAGAGGTTTTCCTGAATTAGTAGATATAAGGCCTCCCCCAAAAGTAAGACCTAGCAAATTTTTGTTTGAAAGCAAGGCTGCCGAGAGCCGGACAAGGCCGCCCCCGGGCCACCCCCCCCCCCCCCCACCCGAGGTCGCCGGGCCACCCCTCCACCCACCCTCCGTCACTCCCGGAACTAACCTTAAACGCCTCCTTTCACCCTCGCAGCAAGCAGCAGCAGCAGCAGGGCAGACCTCTCCTTCCTTCCGTGCCCCGCCCTCGCGGACGTTACGTCAGGCGAGGGTGGGACATGGAAGGAAGGAGTGGCCTGCCCTGCTGCTGCTTGCTGCGAAAGTGAAAGGAGGCATTTAAGGTTAGTTCCGGGAGCGACGGAGGGCGGGCGGGCCTACCCCGATCCAACCCCGATGTTTCCCCGAAAAATAAGACAGCCCCTGAAAACAAGACCTAGCACATTTAGGGGAGCAAAAATTAATATGACAGTGTCTTACTTTCGGGGAAACACGGTAGTAGCAACAGAATCTCAATAGTAGCAACATTCCAAACCAAAGAACGTAATGGCCATAACATAACTCTTCCTCTATACGATTCCCTAATATGTTTGTTCCACATGAACCCTATTCTACAATAACATCACTGTGTAACTGTTTATACCGGAATTCGTGAACGCCTTTACGGTACTATGTAAGCCACATTGAGCCTGCAAATTGGTGGGAAAATGTGGGATACAAATGTAACAAATAATAATAATAATTCCATCTAGAATCTCCAATACTAGCAACATTCCATGTAGAATCTCAAATAGTAGCAACAGAATCTCAATAGTAGCAACATTCCATCTAGGATCACCAATAGTAGCAACATTCCATGTAGAATCTCAAATAGTAGCAACATTCCATCTAGAATCTCCAATAGTAGCAACATTCCATGTAGAATCTCAAATAGTAGCAACAGAATCTCAATAGTTGCAACATTCCATCTAGGATCACCAATAGTAGCAACATTCTATGTAGAATCTCAAATAGTAGCAACATTCCATCTAGAATCTCCAATAGTAGCAACATTCCATGTAGAATATGAACTAGGGAAAGGGAAATGGGACTTGATATACCGCCTTCCTGAGGTTTTTGCAACTACATTCAAAGTGGTTTTCATATATTCAGGTACTTATTTTGTACCAGGGGCAATGGAGGGTTAAGTCACAAGGAGCTGCAGTGGGAATGGAACTCAGTTCCCCAGGATCAAAGTTCACTGCACTAACCACTAGGCTACTCCTCCACTCACAGTACATGCAAATCTCTCTCCTGAATATTCATTGTGGATATCCTGAAAACCTGACTGGCTGGGGTGCATCCAGGACCAGGTTTTGGAACCACTGCATTAGTCTTTTCTGTCAACCCAAGTCCCATGAAGGGCTCTAGACCAGTGGTTTTCAATCTAGCTCCTGGGGAACACCCAGCCAGTCAGGTTTTCAGGAAATCCACAATCAATATGCATGAGATAGATTTGTATACGTATCTCTCTCATGTATAGAAATACGTTGTGGATAATCTGAAAACCTGACTGGCTGGGTGTGCTCAGGAACTGGGTTGAGAAGCACTGCTCCACTCAAACATAACAGAGGCTTTCAAATGGTAGTTTCTGGCTTATTCTAATTACCTGAGATAATCGAGCAACTGACAGAAGCATCAATCCAAACAAAAAGCCATTGTACTGAAAATGGATATCTGAATATAGAGTGAAGGAAGGAGAACAGAAAATCTTTGATTTACCACTACCACAACCTGGGAGAAAGGCACTTTGCAAGACAGGACTATGGAGCAACCAATGAATAAAATACTTCCCTGACTTAATGATACCACGTTAATGCTTTCTTCTAGATCAGGGGTATCTAATCTCAGTCCTCGAGGGCTGCAACCCAGTCAGGTTTTCAGGATTTCCCCAATGACTATGCATGAGATCTATTTGCATGCACTGCCTCCATTGGTGTAGAATGGGTAGAAGTGAATCGATTTTTTTTACTCTTTTAAAAAGTACAAAGTCTAGAGTCTTAATTTCCGTGTGGAAATCAAAGCGTATTCTATAACTGTGCGCATAACTTAATTGGTTAACTAATCAGCCTTGTCAGTTGGATGTTAACAAGCAATTATCAGCACTAACTGGCATTAAGATTTACAAGCACAACTCACTAAGTGGATTCTGTAATGTGATGCGCTTAAATTCTAAGGACCCTGTTTACTAAGGTGTAGACGCCCATTATGGGCAATTACAGAGTTAGACCACACCAGGGGTGTAGTTACATGGGGCCACGGGCCCCCACAGATTACGACCTGGCCCCCTCTGCATTTGAGCCCCCCTGCCGTCGCCCCCGCATCAGGTACCTTGTTTGCTGGCGGGGGTCCCCAAACCCCGCCAGCCACAGAGTTTTCTTCAGCACCGGTTGACTCCGGCACCTTGGTTGTGGGATCATCTGTTTCTGACGCCTTACGTCCTGCACCATGCATGTAGCCCCGTGCAGGACGTAAGGCGTCAGAAACAGATGATCACACAACCAAGGTGCAACAGTCGACCGGTGCTGAAGAAAACTCTTCGGCTGGTGGGGTTGAGGACCCCCGCCAGCAAACAAGGTACCTGATGCGGGGGCGGGTGGGTGGGGGTGGTTTACGGTCATGGCAGTCCAAAGGGGGGTTTGCGGTTGCGGCGGGGGGGGGGGGGGGGCAACGGCGAGGGGGGTGGCTAAACAGTGCCCCCCCACCTCGGGTTCTGGCCCCCCTCCCGCCGAGGTCTGGCTACGCCCCTGGACCGCACTAAAAATGCGAGTGCGCCTCTAGCACTGCTTAGTAAACAGGGCCCCAAGTCACAGGGGCATGGGCGTTTCTAAAACCTATGGGGTTTTTTTTTACTAAGGTACACTAATGTTGTTACCTCATGCTAAAAATCAGTTGGCGCTAAATGCTGAGACGTCTGTAGGAATATACTGGGCATCTCAGTGTTTAGCGCTTGCTGATTTTTAGCGCAAGTTAAAAATGCGAGCACATCTTAGTAAAAGATCCCCCTATGTGCTTTGTTATACAATACACCCGCTCTACGCCTAATTTAGGCGTGGGGATTTATGCAAAATAAAACATGGCGTAAATGGCCGTCAGTAAATTTGGTCACGTGGAGAGATGCTCGGCATATTCTATATACCGTGCGGAAATCTAATCCTATTGTATAAAATATAGGCGTGCTTTTTTACCACGCAGAATTTTCAGCGCCATGTACAGAATCTAGCTCAAAATGTGTATGCCTACAAAGGGCATTTAATAAAACATAAACTATTGCTTTAGTCAACTACTTATCTCATAAGGGCACAGTGACTGGAGCTGGGGCAGCTGAGACGGTCTAGTGAAAGGATACGATCTACAATTAACAAACCAAAGTTCCATAAGAGTAGGACGGCCAGGATAAATGCAGGTTGTTCCAGAACATTTTGCTTGGCTTTCTTGTTATCTATTGTCTTGCAGCATCTGAACCAAAATCAGAGAAAGAAGATTATTTATTTATTTGTTACATTTGTATCCCACATTTTTCCACCTATTTGCAGGCTCAATTTGGCTTAATACCGTTAACGGCGAAAGCCGATTCCGGTATGAACAAATACATGGTGTGAATAATATAAAGTGATATTGTGGTAGGGTGCAGTACATGTATGGTAGTTTGGATTGGGGGTCTTAGAGAGGGAGAGGAAAAGGGGAGGAAGAGTCAGGTAATGATCATTAAGGTCTTTGATTTCATTATGACGTAGGTGTCAGGTAATGATCATTAAGGTCTTTGGTTTCATTGTGACGTAGGTGTCAGGTAATGTTCATTAAGGTCTTTGGTTTCATTGTGACGTAGGTGTCAGGTAATGTTCATTAAGGTCTTTGGTTTCATTATGACGTAGGTGTCAGGTAATGTTCATTAAGGTCTTTGGTTTCATTATGACGTAGGTGTCAGGTAATGTTCATTAAGGTCTTTGGTTTCATTATGACGTAGGTGTCAGGTAATGATCATTAAGGTCTTTGGTTTCATTATGACGTAGGTGTCAGGTAATGATCATTAAGGTCTTTGGTTTCATTATGACGTAGGTGTCAGGTAATGATCATTAAGGTCTTTGGTTTCATTGTGACGTAGGTGTCCAGGTATTTTATGCTGGGATGGTGGGGTATGTTCTTCTGAACAGGTCTGTCTTTAGTGCTTTCCGGAAGTCTAGATGGTCGAGCGTAGTTTTTACTGCTTTTGGCAGTGCGTTCCATAGTTGTGCGCTTAAATAGGAAAAGCTGGTTGCGTAGATGGATTTGTATTTGAGTCCTTTGTGGCTTGGGTAGTGGAGGTTTAGGTATGATCGTGTAGACTTTGTGGTGTTTCTGACTGGCAGGTCGATGAGGTCTGTCATGTATCCCGGTGCCTCACCATAAATTATTTTGTGAACAGTCGTGCAGATTTTGAAAGCGATACGTTCTTTGATTGGTAGCCAATGCAGTTTTTCTCTTAGTGGTTTGGTGCTGTCAAAACGCGTTTTTTCAAATATTAGTCTGGCTGCTGTGTTTTGGGTGGTTTGAAGTTTCTTTATGATTTGATCTTTGCATCCCGCACAGATTCCATTACAGTAGTCTGCGTGGCTTAGTACTATTGACTGTATCAGGTTGCGGAATATTTCCCTTGGGAAGAAAGGTTTCACGCGTTTAAGTTTCCACATTGCTAAAAACATTTTCTTTATGGTGGCCTTTGCTTGGGTCTCTAGTGATAGGTTACGATTAAAAGGAAAAATGAAAAAAAAAATACTTGTATTGTTTAAAATAATGCGGCAAGGCTTTTGCAAACATTATATTAGCAGTGTGAGATTGGAGATACTGCTTGAAACGTAAATTTTAAAGCGGTTTAAAATGACCCCCCCACACACACACACATACAATAGGTTCATTATAATATAACATGATATATACCAAACATATCAATTCAGTTTCATCAATCGTCATAAATTTAATTTCTGGTTTATATTTAAAGTTATAACAACCTATAAATCACCAAAAGTAATTTTCAAAAATCCAAGTTTTCAAAACTTTGTGGCAGTCAAAATAACTAGTTAACCCATTGACAGAAATAGGCAAAGAATTCTATAAAGAGGGTCCCACATAACAAAAGGCTCCGTTTCTTGTTCCCTTCTCCACTACTGCCAACTCCAGACTTCGCGCCTTCTATCTCGCTGCACCCTACGCCTGGAATAAACTTCCTGAGCCCCTACGTCTTGCCCCATCCTTGGCCACCTTTAAATCTAGACTGAAAGCCCACCTCTTTAACATTGCTTTTGACTCGTAACCACTCGCCTCCACCTACCCTTCTCTCCTCCTTCCTGTGCACATTAATTGATTTGATTACTTTATTTTTTGTCTATTAGATTGTAAGCTCTTTGATCAGGGACTGTCTTTCTTCTATTTTTGTGCAGCGCTGCGTACGCCTTGTAGCGCTATAGAAATGCTAAATAGTAGTAGTAGTAGTAGACATTTATCTCGCTGATTTTAAAGACGGAAACTGCAACAAACAGCACTGAGAAGAATGCAAAAAGCATTTGTGTTCTTGTTTAATCAATCTGTTAGATATTTTGGTACACCACACTTAACATTTTTATAGCGCTACTAGAGATACACAGCGCTGTACACTTGAACATGAAGAGACAGTCCCTGCTCGAGAGAGCTTACAATCTAATCACGACAGACAAACAGGACAACTAAGGGATAAGGACAAAGAGTAGCAAGATTCTATGCAGAATCCAAAAGAGTAGCAAGGTTCCGGAATCCCAATGAGTAGCAAACATTCTGTGCAGAATCCCAAAGAATAGCAAGATTCTATGCAGAATCCAAAAGAGTAGCAAAGTTCTGGAATCCCAAAGAGTAGTAAGATTCCGTGCAGAATCCTAAAGAGTAGCAAAATTCTGTAATGCTTAGTAAAGGAATGCACCAAAGCCCAAGTGGTGGCCCTGCAAACGTCCTCCAATGAAACCTGCGCTCTTGCGGAGTGTGCCTGCAACTACACGGGAGAAGATCTACCCATGGCTATGTAAGCCGAAATTATCGCCTCCCGCAACCAACGCGCCACCGTGGCCTTGGATGCCATGTCTCCTTTCTTGCGGCCAGCATGAAGGCCAAAAAGATGAACAGCACGGAAGAAGACATTAGCGATCTCCAGCTAATGCATAAGGTGGCACCATAGTGCCCGGAACGTGGCGGGACAGTCCTCCAGGCGAAATACCGGTTTAATACCAGAGCCTGGTTCAGTTGGAAACATGACACCACTTTGGGCAAAAAGGATGGCACCCTCTGAATGCATACTCCCACTTCTGTAAAACAGAGAAAGGAGTCCCTGTGTGATAAGGCTCTTTGATATTATCTCCCTATTGGTTTGTACATTTGTCAGCCTCTACTTTTGCTGGTTTGTTTCGATTTTCCATGGAGGCTCCTCCTGTTTTCTTGGATTTGCTTTTCCCCATGGAAAAGTGCCTTACTGACAATAATGCATAAAATCTGAGAAAGCCAATTCATACTGTTCTGTTCTCATAGCTCCTCATTTGCTCACCAGGCTTCACCTCTAACTAAGGAAAAAATATGTTGCTGCTTAAATGGATCACTGAAATTTGATTACAAAGTTGCTTAATTAAAACCTCACAAAGGGGCCCTTTTACTAAGCCGCGTAAGTGCATACGCGCGACCAACACACACCAATTCTGCCTAACATCCGATATGCGCGCCAGAAAATATTTTTTATTTTCTGGCGCGCTGGCGGTAGTTGGCATTTGGACGCCCAGTTAACACGTGAGTCTTTACCGCTAAGTCAGTGGCTGGCGGTAAGGTCTCAGACTCAAAATGGACGTGCACCAATTTTCATTTTGCTGCACATCCATTTTTGGCCCTCTCCCCCCCCCCCCCCCCCCCTCAAAAAGGCATTTTTTTTACAGGTGTGCTGAAAAATGATTCTGCGCGCGCCCAAAACACGTGCCTACACTACCGCAGGCCATTTTTCAGCGCGCCTTTGTAAAAGGACCCCAAAATGTGCAAAAGAATGATTGTGCTATGGTAACATGTCTTGGTACATGTGGGTACATGTGGGTACTAATGACATAGGAAAATGTGGGAGAGAGGTTCTGGAAGCAAAATTTAGGCTCTTAGGTAGAAAGCTGAAATCCAGATCCTCCAGGGTAGCATTTTCTGAAATGCTACCTGTGCCACGCGCAGGGCCCAAGAGACAGGCAGAGCTCCAGAGTCTCAATGCGTGGATGAGACGATGGTGCAGGGAGGAGGGCTTTAGATTTGTTAGGAACTGGGCAACATTCTGGGGAAGGGGGAGCCTATTCCGAAAGGATGGGCTCCATCTTAACCAGAGTGGGACCAGGCTGCTGGCATCGGCGTTTAAGAAGGAGATAGAGCAGCTTTTAAACTAGAAATGGGGGGAAGGCCGACAGTCGCTCAAAAGAGCATGGTTCGGGATAAGGTATCTTTCAAAGATATCACCATAACAGGGAAGATAGAGTATCCTGATAGTGAGGTTGCAAAAGAGATTGTAGTAGATCGGGTATCTTTAAATAACAATAAAAATCAGACAAAAGATTGCCAATTAATACTGTCAAGTACTAAGCATGATGTACTTAGGAACAACAAACATAGTTTGAAATGTCTATATGCGAATGCCAGGAGCCTAAGAAATAAGATGGGGGAGTTGGAATATATTGCACTAAATGAAAAATTAGATATAATAGGCATCTCTGAGACCTGGTGGAAGGAGGATAACCAGTGGGACACTGTCATACCGGGGTACAAATTATATCGTAGTGATAGGGTGAATCGGATTGGTGGAGGGGTAGCATTGTATATTAACGAGAGCCTTGAATCAAATAGATTGAAAATTCTGCAGGAAACAAAACACTCCTTGGAATCACTGTGGATTGAAATTCCATGTGCAAAGGGGGAAAAGGATAGTGATAGGAGTGTACTACCGTCCGCCTGGCCAGGACGAACAGACGGATGCGGAAATGTTAAAGGAAATCAGGGACGCAAACAAACTGGGCAACACAATAATAATGGGGGATTTCAATTACCCGCATATAGACTGGGTTAATGTAACATCTGTACACGCAAGGGACATAAGATTTCTTGATGAAATCAAGGACAGCTTCATGGAACAGCTAGTTCAGGAGCCGACAAGAGAAGGAAAAATACTAGACTTAGTCCTTAGTGGTGCTCATGATCTAGTGCAGGGGGTAACGATACGAGGGCCGCTTGATAACAGTGATCATAATATGATCGGTTTTGATATTGGCATTGAAGGAAGTGAAACTAGGAAATCAAGTACGCTAGCGTTTAACTATAGAAAAGGTGATTACGACAAAATGAGAAAAATGGTGAAAAAAAGACTGAAAGGAGCAGCTCGCAGAGTAAAAAACTTGCATCAGGCGTGGATGCTGTTTAAAAACACCATCCTGGAGGTTCAGGACAAATATATTCCACGTATTAGAAAAAAGGGAAAAAAGACTAAACGTCAGCCGGCGTGGCTAAACAGTAAGATAAAGGAAATCATTAGAGCCAAAAAACAATCCTTCAGAAAGTGGAGAAGAGAACCAACTGAAAGTAACAGGATAGATCATAAGGAATGCCAAGCCAAATGCAAAGCGGAGATAAGGAGGGCAAAAAAGGACTTTGAGAAGAAATTAGCGTTGGAAGCAAAAATACATAGTAAAACTTTTTTTAGATACATTAAAAGCAGGAAACCGGCCAAAGAGTCGGTTGGGCCGCTGGACGAAAATGGTGTTAAAGGGGCGATCAAGGAGGACAAAGCCGTAGCGGAGAAATTAAATGAATTCTTTGCTTCGGTCTTCACCGAGGAGGATTTGGGGGGGACACCGGTGCCGGAAAGAATATTTGAAGCGGGGGAGTCGGAGAAACTAAACAAATTCTCTGTAACCTTGGAGGATGTAATGGGTCAGTTCAGCAAGCTGAAGAGTAGTAAATCACCGGGACCTGATGGTATTCATCCCAGAGTATTAATAGAACTAAAAATGAACTTGCGGAGCTACTGTTAGAAATATGCAATCTGTCCCTAAAATCGAGTGTAGTACCGGAAGACTGGAGGGTAGCCAATGTTACTCCGATTTTTAAGAAGGGTTCCAGAGGAGATCCGGGAAATTATAGACCGGTGAGTCTGACGTCGGTGCCGGGCAAGATGGTGGAGGCTATTATTAAGAATAAAATTGCAGAGCATATACAAAAACATGGACTGATGAGACAAAGTCAGCACGGATTTAGTAAAGGGAAGTCTTGCCTCACCAATCTAATGCATTTTTTTGAGGGGGTAAGCAAACATGTGGACAATGGGGAGCCGGTTGATATTGTATATCTGGATTTTCAGAAGGCGTTTGACAAAGTGCCGCACGAAAGACTCCTGAAGAAATTGCAGAGTCATGGAATCGGAGGTAGGGTATTATTATGGATTAAGAACTGGTTGAAAGATAGGAAGCAGAGAGTAGGATTGCGTGGCCAGTATTCTCAGTGGAGGAGGGTAGTTAGTGGGGTCCCGCAGGGGTCTGTGCTGGGTCCGTTGCTTTTTAATGTATTTATAAATGACCTAGAGATGGGAATAACTAGTGAGGTAATTAAATTCGCCGATGACACAAAATTATTCAGGGTCGTCAAGTCGCAGGAGGAATGTGAACGATTACAGGAGGACCTTGCGAGACTGGGAGAATGGGCGTGCAAGTGGCAGATGAAGTTCAATGTTGACAAGTGCAAAGTGATGCATGTGGGTAAGAGGAACCCGAATTATAGCTACGTCTTGCAAGGTTCCGCGTTAGGAGTTACGGATCAAGAAAGGGATCTGGGTGTCATCGTCGATGATACGCTGAAACCTTCTGCTCAGTGTGCTGCTGCGGCTAGGAAAGCGAATAGAATGTTGGGTGTTATTAGAAAGGGTATGGAGTCCAGGTGTGCGGATGTTATAATGCCGTTGTATCGCTCCATGGTGCGACCGCACCTGGAGTATTGTGTTCAGTACTGGTCTCCGTATCTCAAAAAAGATATAGTAGAATTGGAAAAGGTACAGCGAAGGGCGACGAAAATGATAGTGGGGATGGGACGACTTTCCTATGAAGAGAGGCTGAGAAGGCTAGGGCTTTTCAGCTTGGAGAAGAGACGACTGAGGGGAGATATGATAGAAGTGTATAAAATAATGAGTGGAATGGATCGGGTGGATGTGAAGCGACTGTTCACGCTATCCAAAAATACTAGGACTAGAGGGCATGAGTTGAAGCTACAGTGTGGTAAATTTAAAACGAATCGGAGAAAAGTTTTCTTCACCCAACGTGTAATTAGACTCTGGAATTCGTTGCCGGAGAACGTGGTACGGGCGGTTAGCTTGACGGAGTTTAAAAAGGGGTTAGATAGATTCCTAAAGGACAAGTCCATAGACCGCTATTAAATGGACTTGGAAAAATTCCGCATTTTTAGGTATAACTTGTCTGGAATGTTTTTACGTTTGGGGAGCGTGCCAGGTGCCCTTGACCTGGATTGGCCACTGTCGGTGACAGGATGCTGGGCTAGATGGACCTTTGGTCTTTCCCAGTATGGCACTACTTATGTACTTATGTAACATACAGTGCCCATGTGTGTAAAGTTGCAGGAGCTGTAAACATGGGTACTGAGTCGACTGCCTTCTGCTCTGCAACCCAGCTCTGACTGAAGAAGGACCACAATGACCTACTTACTCGCTGACTGCATAGATGAAGAGAATATCCGTGAAGATGACAGAAAACCTCTGGAACAGAACCGTTGCATTGCTGGAGTAATTCAGGTTCCGGGTGACCAGCATCTCCCTGTCAAAGTACTTTGCCACGTGAGACAGTGCGTACTCAAACCAAGAAAAGAATGGAGGATAATCCAGAGTCCACTGTGAAGTTTCCTAACAGAACAAAAACAAATTTGAACCAATGTTTATCAATTTGACCTAAGAATATGAAAAACATTTGGTGAAAAGTTTAAATCAAGAGCGATAGTGGATAAGTTAATTCACATGTATTTATAACAAGGGCACGGTATACTGCCATTAAACACTGAAGGCATAGCAGAGAAGTTTATAACAAAAAAGGAGAGGGGAAGAAAGGATAAAGGAAAATAAACAGGGTAGAAGGGAAAGAAACGTAGGGGAGAACGAAGAGGGAGATGGTCCCAAGAAACAGCAAGGCAGACAAACCGCAAACTCCAAGATTGAAGAGAAAAAAAGCAGATCGGTGGTAGATGTACATAAACTTTATTGATAGAGTTTCATAAATAATACATTCCTCAACACAGGTTGTGTTTCACCCAGCAAGACTGCGTCATGGGCTAGTGAGTGATCTGTATTATGGGATACTTGTAAAAGAATGTATGTTCCAATAATTGATGTTACAAAACTGTACCAAAGTCAGGAAAAAAACCAGCATAGCTCGTATTCATATAACGGAAGAACGACCTTACTTGCAACAAATGGCAATCGTGAACCAAGGCACTCTTATGGAATTCATTGCCAGAGAATGTGGTAAAAGCAGTTAGCCTAGTGGGGTTTTAAAAGAGTTTGGATAATTTCCTAAAAGAAAAGTCCATAAGCCATTATTAAAATGGACTTGAGAAAATCCACTGTGTATTCTAGGATAAGCAGCATAAAATCTCTTTTGCTGTTCTGGAATCTTGCCAGATACTTGTGACCTGGATTGGCCACTGTTGGAAACAGGATACTGGGCTTGATGGACCTTCGGTCTGTCCCAGTATGGCAATGTGGAAGTAATTGCACCTCTATGAACACTCACAGCCTGCAATAAAATTCTTCATTTTTTTTCTCCCACCCACTTTGTCTTAAAGTTGAGATTTACCAAAAATGTGCTCAGATCAAAACTTATTCCAGAACATTAGTAAAAATATAGCAATATTTTCAATGCATAACTATCAGCTCTGTCTTTGCATTAGAATAAAATGATGTTTACCCTGCTCTATGCCAATATTTTTTTTCTAAACAAATGACTTACTTCATAATACCATTGAGAGACTGGTAGACTGTGGGTGATGGCAAGCCAGTTTCTGTGTACCTCAAAATCTGTGGAATAGCTATAAAAAAAAAGTTAGATTCATAATTAAAGGATAAGGCAGATTAGTTGTCTTCTAACAAGAATTATCATTGAAAGGGGAAAGGGACTTGATATACTGCCTTTCTGAGGTTTTTGCAACTACATTCAAAGTGGTTTACATATATTCAGGTACTTATTTTGTACCAGGGGCAATGGAGGGTTAAGTGACTTGCCCAGAGTCACAAGGAACTGCAGCGGGAATTAAACTCAGTTCCCCAGGATCAAGGTCCACTGCAATAACCACTAGGCTACTCCTCCACTAGCAACATTCCATGTAGAAACCTGCCCTTGCAGTTCAGCAATGCGGCCGCGCAGGCTTCTGTTTCTGTGAGTCTGACGTCCTGCGCAGCCATGTTGCTGATCTGCAAGGGCAGGTTTCTACATGGAATGTTGCTAGTGGAATAGCAACATTAACATTCCATGTAGAATCTCCAACAGTAGCAACAGAATCTCAACATTCCATGTAGAATCTCAAATAGGGAAAGGGAAACGGGACTTGATATACCGCCTTTCTGAGGTGTTTTTGCAACTATATTCAAAGCGGTTTACATATATTCAGGTACTTATTTTGTACCAGGGGCAATGAGGGTTAAGTGACTTGCCCACAGTCACAAAGAGCTGTAGTGGGAATTGAACTCAGTTCCTTGCACTAACCACTAGGCCACTCCTCCAAGACTGTTCCTGGATCAGTCTTACAGACACTGCTGATATGATACGAATATCATTTTGACTTTTTTTTTCATCTTCGTGGTCAATAATAATATAAATGCACTATGTCTGGGTGTAAATTTTAAATTGAGACATCCTCCCCCCCCCCCCCCCCCCCATTTACAAAGCCATGTTAGTGGCTGCTGGTGCACTGTCGATATTGCCACGTGGCTTTGTAAACGGGAGGGGGGGGGGGGAGTTATTTCGGTACAGCACATTCTGTGTGTAGTATTCCAGATGTTGCCCGATTTGTTTAAGAACACAACACAACTTTCCAGTTTTCTCTAGTGCAATCACTGATCAGGTGGGTTTTAATGCCATGCCAAAGACACATCTGGAGTAGAGATGTAGCCTAGTGGTTAGTGCAGTGGACTTTGATCCTGGGGAACTGGGTTCAATTCCCACTGTAGCTCCTTGTGACTCTGGGCAAGCCACTTAACCCTTCATGATCCCAGGTACAAAATAAATACATGTATACCGTATGTAAACCACTTTGATTGTAACCACAGAAAGGCAGTATATAAGTCCCCCCCCCCTTTCATAACAAAAAACAGATAGTTACAAAATTCCCTGGCTACCAGGAACCAAGGTTTTTTTTTGTTTTTTTGAACAAATGCATGTTAGCGTTTTTAGAGTGCACTAAAAAATTAGTGTGTGCTAAACACTAAGATATCCATAGAAATATAATGGTTTCTGAGCATTTAGTGCTTCTAATTTTTAGCACACCCTATAAACACAAGTGTGCCTTTGTAAAAGGGGCCGTCAGCTTATAAGCCCTCCA
Organism: Microcaecilia unicolor; assembly: GCF_901765095.1. Taxonomy (NCBI): domain Eukaryota; kingdom Metazoa; phylum Chordata; class Amphibia; order Gymnophiona; family Siphonopidae; genus Microcaecilia; species Microcaecilia unicolor. The sequence goes on from NC_044034.1 coordinate 28,704,026, forward strand.
GGGAGTTGGAAATAACTGCTGTATCTTAATGTCACTTGCCTTGAAGTACTATTGAAAGGTGTGAACTAAATCTGATCGTGTTTGTCACAGTCTCCAGTTTCTGCTTTCTTATGTCTTTTCTTAACTTTCTTTCCAAAGTATCCCAGTCCATTTGCCACTTCTTCTCTCTCTTCCTGTCTTCTTCACTTCCTCGCCTACATCCATCTCTGACTTTGATCTTTTTCCTTTTAGCTTTCCTTCATTTATTTTTCTGCCTATCTGCTCAGGCTTCATTTATTCCTCACCTTTAATCCTTAAGTCTTCTCCTTTTCACATCTCACCTACTTACTGGCTTTTCCCATGTCCCTCTCCAGCACTCCCATTGGCCCCTCTGTCTGTCTCTCTCTCTCTTTCTCTTTCTCCAGTCTCCTATCCTGCCCTTATCTTTAACCCACTCCCTTGTCCCCCATTTCTATCCTCTGTACTCACTCTCTCAGCTCAATCCCTGTCATTCTTTCCTTCCCTTGACTCGACCATTCTTCTCTTATCCTCTACTCCATCTGCTATTGCCTCTCTTTCACCATCTTTTTAACCTAATTTCTGCCCTCATTCAACTCAAGACCTATCCCCTTGCTCTCATATCCCTATCCTTTATCTCCATCCCATTTCAATGCCTCTCATCCTCTCCCACACTTCATCCCTTCTCTTCTCACTTCATTCCCTCACTCATATCCCCAACCCATCAACATACCCCCACTACTACCTACAAGTTGCCAAGTACTTACTATCACCTCAAAATTCCCACTCCATCTCTCCCATAATTTCCTGCTCCTGCTAACACTCTCCCATTAAAACAACATGTCTCAGTCACCTTCTGCTCTATTCCCCTATCCACCCCCCCAAATCCTAGTAAATCTACTCTATTCTTCCTCTTTCCCCAGTCCCATCCATCTTCTATTCTGTTCCCCTTCTCCTCTAGTCCCATTCATCTTTTGGTCTTTTCCCTTTTCATCCTTCCCCCAGTCCAATTCATCTTCTGCTCTGTTCCCCTTCTTCCTCCACCCACCATGCCATCATCTGCTCTTTCCAGGGTCTCCTGTCCATTATCAGTCCATACATGTCCCTGTGCCTCACTGTTCCCAGCTTCTCCCCCACTGTTCCTTTTCTCCTGCACTCCCCATACGGGGGCCCCATCTCTCCCCTGGTCTGGTCTCTTGCTCTTTTCCCTCCACTTGAACCCCACCCCCATCCCACAATCTCTCTTCCCCCTCTCAGTGGGTTCAGGGTCTTTCCCCATCTTCCTCCCCCTCCACTATTCTAGTTCTCGCTTCCTTCTCCCTCCCCAAGTCCCCACGATCTGGCATCTCTCTGCCTCTCCCCCATCTAGCATTTTTGTACCCTTTCATTCCTCTGCGGGTTAGGCATTGCTCTCGCTCTCTCAGGCCACCTCCACTCCCACTAGCCCGGTATCTCTGTCTCTTCCCTCCCCAAAGTGGTCTGGCATCTCTTTCCTTCTGTGCCTCCACCAAGGCATTGCTATCCTCTATCAGCAGCATCAGCAGTCAAAGCAGCCTTGACTCATGTCAGCCCCAGAAGCTTTCCCTCTACAGCCTAAGCGGAACAGGAAGTTATGCAAAAGGAAAGCTTCCGGGGCTGACAGGAGGCTGCTTTGATTGCCAACACTGCTGAAAGTTGAACAACTGAAGTGCCAGGGAGGGTGGCAGTCACAGGAAGGGGAAGGAAGAGAGATAACAGAGCACCGGGGGGGGGGGGGGGGGGGGCGTACATGCTGGTGAAGTGCCCACACCCCAGAGGGGCCCCATGTAGCTAAGCCCCTACACACACACAAATTGGAAAACACAAGACTTGATACCGTGAGACCAACCCTAACTTCCAGTACCGTGAGGCTGAAACACGGTTAGAGGAGTTGCGGCAGGGAAGCAGGGATCCTGCAGAAGAAATCTGAAATTTAAATGGCGCGTCTGTAGGCCAGAAAAATGAAGTTGGTGGGCTGGGTTTAGGCCTGCAGGCTGTAGGTTGAACAAGCCTGGTTTAAACTTTCAACAACAACAAAAAAAATCAAATACACTGGTAAGGCACGATTTGCCTTGCTGAACCCATGTTGACTCATTTCCATTAATCTGTTTATCTATATGGTCAGTAATTTTGCTTTGTAGTATAATTTCAACCATTTTGCCCAGCACTAACAATAGGCTATCAGTTCTATAGTTTCCCGGATCACACCAGGAGGTCCTTTTAAAAATTGGTTTTACATTGGCCACCATTCAATCCTCGGGTACCATGTGTTTTGAATGATAGGTTACATTACTAATAACAGATTAGCAATTTCATGTTTGAGCTCCTTTAGAACTCTGGGGTGAAAGCCATCTGGTCCTGGCAATTTGTTCTATTACATCTTCTAGAATTACAGTAATGTGTTTCAGTTGCTCTGAATCATCACCAAAACCTTCTTTCCCAACATCTTCCTTAATAAAGGCCGAAGCAAAAACCAACTATTGTCTTACCCTCCTCGAGCACTCCTTTAACCCAGATATGCCAAGTTATCCAGTTTCAGGCTGGAGATTTTGGGACAGTCCTGGATTTTTTCTGACCACCTCACTCTGTTGCACTATGGGACCTGCATGCCCACTGAACTCCCCTTTAGTGCAACAATTTTAAGTTGATTTTTTCCAAGCTAAAATTTTTTACTGCATCTGAGGTAAGATTAATGCAGGGAAATCAACAGCAAACCACAATGCTAAAGGAGGGTGCAACTTATTGCACCAAACCTTAGTAGGACATCACACCATGGCTGGAGCAGTGGTGTAACTAGACCTAACATTTTGGGTAAACCAATGGGCAAACTGGGTGGGCTGTCTGGCCAATTTTTGCCTCCACCTTAACTTCCATTGAAAAATGCTTCAAACATCCTCGTATTCCTCTAGGGCCGCTTAACCCGTACCACTACACTATCATTACTATACCTGAATGTACACCACTTCGATAGCTTTTAGGCAGTATATAACAAATTAAAATAAATTTAAAAAACAAATACACAGAAGGCAACGATGATTTGGGGAAATGCAAGAGTGGGAACTGGATCACGCTCTTTAAAATACAGACCAGGGACGCTCGATCTGAAATTTTGACTTTTATTAATGACGACTTGACACGGTACCATGTTTCGGCACAGACGTACCTGCCTCAGGAGTCTCTGATTGATGTAGACTGAGAATTACAGTGGTGAAAAATAACACTAAAGCCTATCTTCAAAGGCTTGAGTGCTACAATAAGAGTCTTGAAAAAGACCGCCTGTGGATCAGATAAAAGTCTAAGAAATTTGTGCTGCCTACCAATACCAGTAAAAGCTGAAAATTCTCAATCCACATCAATCAGAGACTCTGGAGGCAGGCACGTCTGTGCCGAAACATAGTGCAATGTCATCATTAAGAGTTATTTTAAAAAGTCAAAACTTCAGATCCAGTATCACGTCTGTTTTTGATAGGGTTACCATGTGGCTCCACAAAGAGGAGGACACATTGATCCAGTGTGGGTTTTGCTTCCATTGAAAGCAATGGAAGTAAAACCCAGAATGGCTCAATCTGTCCTCCTTTTTCTGGAGCCATATGGTAACCCTAAATTTTTTAAGAGCGTGATCCAGTTCCCACTCCTGTTTTTTGCTGCGTGCATTCCTGTGGGACCTTGGTGTTCTTTCCACCTCTGTGGTTTTTCTGCACTGGGGAAATGTAAAGCATTCGATTGTTCTACTAGGATTAAGAGATGTTATTATAACTCTACTTGAGTCTCATGTACAGTCTCTGTGAAACAAGAGGCTGTTACCATGCTATGTTATGCTCATGAAAATAATTGTTCAGCCTAAGTTCCACAGTATCTCACAATAAGCTCCTGCTCTTTTCTTTTGATCCTCAAACAGTTTTTCTTTCAGTACATGATTTTAAGGGCGAGTTGTGTGAGAGTATTCAAACGCTCATCAACAGAACTTTGGAGTCTGGTTTTGTGCTTTGTTACAAGCATAATACAGGCTCATAGTATCAAAGCGGAGACAGTCATAAAAAGACTATCTAATCTTAAGATTTCTGGTCATCTAATGCAGTTAACCCCCCCTCCTCCCAGTACAACCTAATATGAATATGTATATTATATATTCATATATATATATATACACACACACTTGATTCAATAATACATACCTAAATTTGCATTACTATCTTTCAAAAAAGACATGACTGCAGAGAAGTGATCCAACAGAGTGGCTCAATCATTATTACATGGATCTCTCAACTGAAGCTGTTTAACCTTTTGATACAGATTTTTTTCATAGTTGTCCTTGACCCTTGACATAGGATGGTGAATTATATACACCTGCCACCACAGATATCCATCCCATATTCATGAATGGTAAAAGCCAGCACCATTGGCCAAGAACAGGAAGCCCTTCATACATTCCTATTACTTTTTTTCTGCCGTCATCTACTATGTTACTATGTTACGTACTTCATCTCAGTCTTTTATTCCATTTCTCTATATTTTTAATGCTATGATATTCTGTCTAGAAGACCTATGGTAAGTTATTATAACCTGTGTGCACCTTGTTTGCATTATTACAGTCAGTTTAGCGGAAGAGATAAGAAACCAGATAAATTGCATGTGGAACCAGAACATGCTGACAGATAAAGGCCTTAAGGCTGGTCTAGTCTGCCTATCTTTCATCTCACCCAACCCAGACTTTAATCCATCCCTGGGTATTTCTATTCTTTGTCCTAGCATCAGAGCACCCTTATTGTCCTCCCCACCATCATCTCCAAGGAAGACTGTCCCGTGGATTCACCAACCTTTTTCAGAAAATATGTATTTCTCAGATTGCTCACGGAGTCTTCCTTTTCCCTTTTGTTCTCAAGCTTCCCTTCCTTTGAAAAAGTCCGCTTTATGTATTTACTCGTTGGATATATTATACCCCTCACTTGCTCCATAGTACATTTAGGGCCTTATATCACTCCCCATGTTTTTTTATGCTGAAGACATAGAAACACAATAGAGAAGGCCCATTTAGTCTGCCATTTTTAATCTTGGTGCATAGCTATACACCAGTTGATCTTAGGTGGTCGCTTTACTTCTTTGTTGGTAGGTGTAATCCTCTTTGCTGATCCTATGCTTTCTTGAAGTCTACCTTTTCCCTTTTGAGAGACTAGACATTTGATCATTTTAGTAGTTGATCTCTGAACTGATGCCACTCTGCATATGCAAATGGATGTGCACTGTCTCCATTACTGGACAAAGTACTCCAAATGAGATTTCAACAGGGATTAATTTTTTTCTACTGATTACTCCTCTCCTTATGCACTCTAGCAAAACTTGATTTTTGCTGCTACCTTCCCACACTGATTTACCACCTCTACAACATTCAAGGACTCCGGGAGTACAGAAAAGTTTACAAATTAACACCAATTATCAGTCTCTTTGGATATTTTTATTTTATTTATATTTAAATCACAGACTATAAGAACACAATTGTATGACTGCTTTAACATTTCAAAACAATCTTTATTTAAATTCTAAAATAAGTCATATATTGCAACATAACTCACTCTTGGAAAAAAACAAATCAGGTGTGTTATAGCATATCACTCCGAAAGAAGGAGGATAAACCCTACACATAGAATCATGGACAACAAAAAGTAGGAATGGAAAATTAGCCTTCCAATAACATCCAAACCGAGGCTCACAGGAGTAGATATTATTTATTAAAGCACCATCTGTAAAAGACTCGACATAGATCTGTGTTGATCTATTCAGATGCCAGTGTAGTTCCTGAGCTACACATCAAAAGGTCACACCAATAAATTTAATTAGTGTGTCTTTTATATGACATTCAATCAAGGGCGTAGCCAGACACCCAATTTTAGGTGGGCCTGGGCCAAGATGGGTGGTCAGAAGAACCTCGCCCCGTCCCACAGGTGATTTGGTCTCTTCTCTCGCCTGCATGCCATATGGTCTCTCAAACATCTCCCCTCTCCCACATACCTTTTAAATAGCAGATTTTCAGCAGCAGCGAGCAGCAACTAATACACACTGCTCGTGTTGGCCCCACACCCTACCCTCTGATGCAGCTTCCTGTTTCTGCCTAGGCAGAAATACATCAGAGGGAAGACTGTGGGGCCAGTGCAAGCAGTATGTATGTCACTGCAGGCGAAGATCTGCTACTTACAAGGTATGCAGGAGGCACACTAGTTGGGAGTTTTCAGCTGGTGGGGCTTGGGGATCCCTGCCAGCCACATCAAAGGTATGCTGCTACTGGGTGGGCCTGAACCCAAAGTGGGTGGGCCCAAGCCCACCCTTGGCTACGCCACTGCATTCAATTATTGCTGTTTCCTCAGAGGCACTTTTTTAAACAGACTAATAGAGAAAGATCTAATAAAGATTACATGACTCCTGAAGCAGGCATTTCAATGCCGAAACACAGCTCTGTGTCAATTTTTTTTTTTTTACAGTTGGTGCTAATTAATACAAAATTAGAATGCAAGCTCTCTATGGACAAGGAAATACCTAGTGTATCTAAATGTAACTCATCTTGTACTACTACTGAAAAAGGTGTGAACTACATCCAAATAAACAAGTTTATTCTTTAGGCTGAGAACATAGTTCAGCAGTTATAGGGATACAAACATGGAAGACTTTACTACTTGCTATTGAGTACATTCCTTGATAAGTCATTTAACTTCAATTTTCATTAAAAAGCGTATGAGTTAAAGATACTTCACATGTTATTTACCACAATCCCCATTACTGTCTACAGAGCTTTGAGTTACAAGTGCATAACATGGAGATGAAAACGGTAACAGAATTCAAACATGCGTGGGATAAACATAAAGGAATCCTGTTCAGAAGGAATGGATCCTCAGGAGCTTAACCGAGATTAGATAGCAGAGCCAGTAGTGGGAGGCGGGGCTGGAGGTTGGGAGGCGGGGATAGTGCTGGGCAGACTTATACGGTCTGTGCCAGAGCCGGTGGTGGGAGGCGGGGATAGTACTGGGCAGACTTATACGGTCTGTGCCAGAGCCGGTGGTTGGGAGGCGGGGATAGTGCTGGGCAGACTTATACGGTCTGTGCCCTGAAGAGCATAGGTACAAATCAAAGTAGGGTATACACAAAAAGTAGCACACATGAGTTGTCTTGTTGGGCAGACTGGATGGACCGTGCAGGTCTTTTTCTGCCAACAATGACAAAGAGAGTCCAAATCTCCCGTAAAAAAAACAACAAGAACGGAACATCTTCCGTTCTTGTTGTTTTTTTGTGTTTTTTACGGGAGATTTGGACTCTCTCTGTCGTTGTTGGTCTTTTTCTGCCGTCATCTACTATGTTACTATGAGGCATATTTTCAAAGCACTTTGGGAGGCTAAGTTCCATAGGTTTCTATGGAACTTTGGGAGGCTAAGTGCTTTGAAAATGAGCCTCTATGTAGATTAGAAATTTAGGGCCTCTTTTACTAAGATGCGATAGCATTTTTAGGGCACGCTAAATATTAGAGATGTCCATATGGGCATATATTCCTAAAACAGTCTAGTGCGCCTTAGTTAAAAAAAAAAAAAACCCTTAGCACTTAGACTAGAAGCTCTTCTTGGGGCGCAGGGGAAAGGGGGGGGGGGGAAGAAGAGTCAAGCTTTCATGCGTTTAGGATAACATTAAATATGTGTACAAAAATTAGTGAATATACTATACTATTGAAGTTCCTGTACTCCCTCAAAGCGGTAAAAGACGGATACAGCGGGATCCTCAGGGATTGAGCTCATTCTTTTTCATGCTGGATGAAGTTTCTTTCTCAGCCTTAATCCGTCTTGTCGGATCCCAATTACCAATGAATCAGTGACCCATCGAGGGATTTGCGGATACAATCCTCAAGAACAGAAAGAATGGTAAGAGACAGAATCCATTGAATGAAATGCTACCAGTCCTAGTCACCAAATCAGCGCCCGGGCCACTATCAGACCTTAACATTCACCTGCCCCTTTTTCTGCACTCCCTTCCCCCCACCTCGTCCTTACTATGTCGGTATGAGAAGGCACTTCAGCAGCGAAACGCCCAACGCCAAAGCCAGAAACCAGCAGCGACCACTACTATCCATAGATCTCCTGGGCGCCGCCATGACGCTGCCCTCTGACCTGAGACACGACACAAATACGCAGGCGCATGAGCAGCCACTGGCTAAAGCTCCGCCCCCTCCATCCCCGCAACTCGCGGAGGGGCAGCCAAGGAGGTACCTCCTTTGTGGCACTGACGGAGGGAGGAGCAAGAAATACGTCACGTCGTCTCAGAATCCCCGCCTTCTTCGTGGGAGATAGATGGGGGAGGGTCGTGCTAGACTCAAGAATGTTTCTGAGTCGAGGTGGGGTCTACTCCTAGGCAGTGTTATTTGCCATCAGCTCGTGCAGGTGTTGCAGTAGGAAATTAGAGAAAGGGTTGGTATAGTAGACGTTATATCGAAAATGCCCCTCCACGCCTCTATATGAAATGGTATTGAGTTTATTGCATTCCAGGGGTGTAGCCACACCTCAGTGGGAGGGGGGACCAGAGCCCGAGGTGGGGGGGGGGCACTGTTTAGCCACCTCCCCCTGCCGCCACCAACCCCCCTGTCACTTTGGACCCCCGCCGCCGCCACTTTGGACTGCTGCCGCAACCGCAAACCCCCCCTCCCTGCCCCACCGCATCAGGTACCTTGTTTGCTGGTGGGGGTCCCCAATCCCTGCCAGCCGAAGAGTCTTCAGCGCCGGTAGACTCTGGCGCCTTCATTGTGGGAGCACCTGTTTCTGATGCCTTACGTCCTGCATGGGGCTACATGCACGGTGCAGGATGTAAGGCGTCAGAAACAGATGATCCCACAACGAAGGCGCTGGAGTCGACTGGCATTGAAGAAAATTCTTCAGTTGGCGGGGTTTGGGGACCCTTACCAGCAAACAAGGTACCTGATGCGGCGGCGGGGCAGGCGGCGGGGGGGTCAAATGTAGAGGGGTCCATGGCGTAATCTGTGGGGGCCCATGCCCCCGTGGCCCCACGTAGCTACACCCCTGCATTGTACACACCGCATGAAGTGGGCTCAAATATGTGGTTTGTAAATGGAAATGAAAAAAATAAAGTGGATATTTCAGTTTACTTCCCAACTCCTTATTCTTCAAAATGGAACCAAAGACTACTAGAGCTGTAGGTGTTGGCTGTACAGCTATTAAACAACATTGAGCTTCCTGCTTATGGGAAATAATCGGGAAATGTTACTCCACTGCCTACACTTGCCAGTTGTAATATGTTGCCCTCATGATGCATATTCGTCTTAATGGAAAACCAAAGGGTCCCTAGATGAGTAATAATTAAAACATTTTTTTTAGTCCTGCTTACATAAAAAGACTAGGGGACACTCGAAGTTACTATAGTAACATAGTAGATGACGGCAGAGAAAGACCTGCACGGTCCATCTAGTCTGCCCAACAATTTAAACTCATATGTGCTACTTTATGTGTATACCTGACCTTGATTTGTTTCTGCCATTTTCAGGGCACAGACGGTAGAAGTCTGCCCAGAACAAGGCCCACCTCCCAACCACCAGCCCCACCTCCCCCCACCCAATCTTGCCTAAGCTTCTGAGGATCCATTCCTTCAATACTTTTTACAAAATAGGAGGAAATATTTTTCTACTCAACGAATAGTTAAGCTCTGCAACTCTTTGCTGGAGGATGTGGTAACAACGGTTAGCGTATCTGGGTTTAAAAAAGGGTTTGGACAAATTCCTGGAGGAAAAGTTCATAGTCTGCTATTGAGGCAGACATGGGAAACAACTGCTTGCCCTGGGATTTGTAGTTCAGAGTGTTACCACGATTTGGGTTTCTGCCAGGTGCTTGTGACCTGGCTTGGTCGCTGTTTGGAAAACAGGATACTGGGCTAGATGGACCATTGGTCTGACCCAGTATGGCTACTCTTATGTTCATAAAGAAGGGGCCTGTGTTGTTACTACAGTCCATTTTTTTTAAATTGGCATTAGCATCTGCCTGCATGCTGTTCTATAACGCTGCACACCTAAATTGTCTCGTGCACAACCCAAAAGGGGACATGACTGGGTCAGGGCATTCCCAAACTTTAAGCACAGTATTCTATACCAGGCTTGTGCTGCATGATTTACACTAGGTTTCAGCAGGCGTAGGTTCTTGCACCCAAAGTTTGGTGCGGGAATCCATGCTAAGTGCTGTTTTTTTAAAGGATGTTCAGCCTAGAGTGCCTTTATAGAATAGCACTTAACGCAGATTTTTTCTCGGCACCTAAATTTGAACACTATTTGCTGAATCTGGTCTGAAATGCTCTAGAGTCCCTTTAGCGAGAAACCCCTCCCACCTCCCCCCTTCAATGACAGAACTGTTGTATTGCACCCCAAATCAAGCCTCAGCCAATAGCTGTTAAGGAGCTGTCACTATCAAGTGCCCACCATAGTATCTTTCCCTAAATATAATCCTAATCTAGCTGATCGTACTTCTGGTACATATTTTTGATGTCTGTTTTAATGTGCTCAATAAAGCTGCAAAGGAAGAAAAAAAGCAGCCATGTTTACAAGAACATGCTGGAGAGGGGTGGAACTGTGCAGATGAGCTGCCTGTGAGCAACGTCATGGATAGTAGCGCTTGTACTGCGCAGAATAAGTACTGCACAGGCATCTCTGATCAGCCAAGGACACTTTACAATGACTGTCAATAAACACTGAAAACATAAGGAGAGCTTTGTGTGTGCAATAAGCCTTGGGCAGGAGTGCAGTCTGCATGGAAGGCAGGAGGGCAGAATAATTATTTCTGGAAAACGCAGGCTCTTTCCTTAATGCAGAAGTATCCAGTTCTTCCCTGGGCAGCAGCAGGACTCTCTTCGTTCTTTGGTGTCCTGATGGGGTTTTTTCTCACTCAGCTGGGGTAGGCGTCATGGTTTGTGAAAGGTGAGTGAATGTGCTCTTCCCAGCCCATGCTCCTGCCCTGTAGAAGGATTGCTTTTTGTGCGTTTACGTTTTGCAGGTTAAACGGGACAGTTTAGTCCTTTTGCAGGATTTGCAGTTGTTTATTGCCCTGTGATGATTTTAGGTGGGCTGGGCAAATAGAGACATTTTTTAAAAAGGTTTTTACTTATTTCCCTGAGAATGGCCAAATGCTGTAAAAAGGAGGCTTGCATTGCTGTGTCTTGCTGTCTAATTTTAGTGTTTTGGAGGTGCGGTACTTAGGACTCACAGGGCGGGGAGGTGGTCTGTTATGTCCTTGTACAGAGCTACCAGTACATCTTCTTTTCGCCCACACTACATGTTACAGCTGCAATAGAAAGTTGTTTCGACTGAGTGTGGAGCAGCATTTGTATGTCACCACAGGGCTCGATAAATTTCAGAGAACACAGAAATATACAGAGCTTTAGGATGCATTCTAAATTGTGGGAAAATAGAGGCTAAAGTTTTATTTTCCTGTGGGGGGAAAGAGGGGGGGGGGGGCACTCAAGCTGTTATTTAATTTAGACGTTATTACCTGCCTTTTAAAGAACTTTATTGGCAAGGCAAGTGTTACCAATACGAGGTGTCCTTTGTGGTAGCAGTAAAAAGCACCTTGCAGGTCATTTTAGAAAATACGTTTCACATGTAAAAGACCTCTAATTAAAAATTAAGGGTTACGTAGTTAAAGTATACATGTACTCTTGTGCTGTCCATGCATAGGTGTGATCATGGGTAGGGTTTGGGTGGAGTTGTGACATAGACACTTACTGGCCAGTATTCAGCCCTTGGTATGCAGCGTTTTTTTTTTTTTTTTTTTTAAATACTGTCTGTTGGGAGCAGAATTAGCCCCAGATATTCAGTGCTGGGACATGTCCGGGCCCGGCATTGAATAACCGGAGATAATTCTATATGGGCTGGCTGCCAAATCTTATGTGGGTCCTGGCTGATATTCAGCTTGGACCAGCCTAAGACAATTATGTGAGCCCTGGCAGAATATTGTCTGGGACCTGAATAAGTAGGAGCAGGTTCCCTCACACCCTCCCTCCTCACCCCCTCCCTATTGACAAATCGAACTCCGATTCGAGCCCCCATCCTCCACTTCTGTAGCCCCTCCCCAGGCTCCCTGGTGGTCTAGGGGGTCCTATGGACTAGAGTGATGCCCACTCCTGCCCTTTGCAGGTCTGGCCTCAAAATGGCTGCTGTGATCCCCCCCCCAGTGGCAGTAGCAGTCTCGTGGTACTCACAGGTACCACAAGGCTGCTACTGGGGGTTGTGGTGGCCATTTTGAGGTCAGGGCCACAATACGCAGGAGCAAGTGGGCATTGCTGCTGCCCTTAAAACCCCCTAGACCTCCAGGGAGATTCAAGGTAGACCCTAGGTGGGGGAGGGCCCAATGGGGCTGGCGAGTGGGGGCATGGGCCAGGTCTTGATTTGTCTTCAGGGAGGGGGGATAAGGACCTAGAAACCCCAGTGCCGCTACCCGGAAGTTAACTTGGCACTGGCCAATATTCAGACCGGTGCCTGGTTAGTTCTGTGGCTAAATTTAGGATAGCCCTTCTGCTGTCCTAAATTTAGCCACTTAAATTAACCAGTTTTCAGTCTGAAGATCGCTGCTAGCCGGCTCAGTATCGGCTCCTCTCAGGCTCTGCCTACAGACCGCTCCGGCACTAACTGTACAGTGTAGGGGCAGGTAGTGTGGATATTCTGTGGCACTGTCTGGTTAAGAGCGTCTGAAAATGAGTGGTTATGTGGCCACAAGCAATTTAACAAGGCAGGAGGTTCTCCTACCCAGTTAAATCACTTTGAATATTGGGCGATTACTTTATAAAATATGCATGCATGCATGTATGTAGTTTTCATGCAACAACACAGGGTCCAAAGTACAGAAGAAGTCCAGGATACAACAAAAAAGCACCAAGAGCCTTCGGAAGCGGGACACAATTCTTTGTAAACATCAATTTTCCCAAGATGGACCCAACATGGGCCGTGTTTTGGCACACAGCGCCTGTGTCAGGGGTCAAATTTATTCTGATATGCAATGAATATTGTATACAGCAACCAAACTTCTTCCTTAAATGAAATAAGAAAGACTTCTAATCACTTAGTAAGGTGGTTACTTGACATGTTCAGAGCAAAAATGTCCCTTAGTGATCAGAAGTGTTTCTTATTTTTCATAAGAAAGAAGTTTGGTTGCTGTACACAGTATTCATTGCATATTGGAATAAATTTGACCCTGGTCCATCTTGGAAAATTGATATTTACAATTAAAGGAACTGTGTCCCGTTTCTGAACCTCTTGGTGCTTTTTTTGTTGTATCCTGTACTTTTCATGCAAACATTTATGCCTGCTCCCACTTCAACCCTTGTGTTTTATAAAGACACAGAAGCACTTATGTCTCTTTTTTTCATAAAATAGCCTAAAAATAGCGGCTTACTTGGACTTTACACAATGAGGCATATTTTCAAAGCACTTAGCTTCCCAAAGTTCCATAGAAACCTATGGAACTTAGCCTCCCAAAGTGCTTTGAAAATATGCCTCATAGTCTATTATAAAATTATCCTCCACAAGTAGGGTATTTTTTTGTAAAATGCTTTAGACGTCTTTTGTACTGATTTGTGGTATATCAAGTAATAAATGAAAAATGAAATGAAAACCTTTTTGTTGTATTTCTCTTTTTCTTTAAACCCCCCCCCCCCCCCCCGCACATTCCTAATTATAAATGGGGTGAAGCAAGTGATATAATTATGTACTCTTTCCAATAGTACTAGCACTAGGGGACATGCAAGAATCTAGCTAGTAGTAGATGTAAAACAACTTTTAGAAAATATTATTTCAGTCAACACATATTAACAAAGGAATTTACTACCAGAGAATTTGATCAAGGCCAGTAGTAGGCTAGTAATTTAATAACATGGAAACATACAAAATGGGGACTTACCTGGCACTTGTTGGAGCATGCAGCAGGAGCCGGGTACCGCAATGGACGGAGTCTACCTGTGATACAGTTGAGACCCTTCTTGGGTTGCATAATGATCTGCTCCCTTCTGCAGTGGAGTGGAATGTGCAGTGGTAGTCGGGCACCATTCCTGGGCTGCATAAAGGTCTGCCCCCTTCTGTGGTATGCGGCCATAGGCACGTGCCCAAAGGGGCGTATCCTGCTCCTTTGGAACCTTGTGGAGCCAGGAGTGTGTCGGGTTCTTGAGAGCCTTTGCATTCTGTCAGGTCCTCGAGGCAGAACCGGAATACGTGAGCCCTTGGACCACTGCTGAGGAGCGGCAGGCAAGACCACCCTGGAACTGGATACACGGAAGGACAGGGCTGGACCTCTGGACTGGAATCGGGACTGAGGCAGGCAACTGGAACTGGCAGAACAGGAACAGTTTCACCTGCACCTGGCCCCTGTTCCCCTGGAGTTGAGCTCCAGCGTGCGGGGGGCCGGCAGGACTTGCAGGACGAGGCCGGTACTGGAGATCCAGAGGACCCACCCTGGGTCAGGGAACATGAGGAAGCTAGACTAACCACTAGACTCACACTGAAAGCTGCTGCGCTGCCCCTAGCAGGGAACACAAGACAGACCAGGGAGACAAGATGAACAAAAGCGTAACAGGAGCAAGGACTAGGGCACACAGCAAGCTAGGCAGAACGGGGTTCAGGGAATACTCACAGGGTAAACCCACTAGCTAGGTAGAGGCAGGATACAGGATAATCACCCAGGAAATACACACTAGCTAGACAGAGACAGGATTCAGGATGTACCCTCAGGATATACAAGCAGGGTTCAGGATATACACTCAGGATATACAAGCAAGGTTCAGGATATACACTCAGGATATACCCTCAGGGTAAACACCCTAGCTAGGCAGAGGCAGGGTTCAGGATATACCCTCAGCAGGGTTCTGGATATACCCTCAGGGTAAACGCCGTAGCTAGGCAGAGGCAGGGTTCAGGATATACCCTCAGGTTATACAAGCAGGATACAGGATAGGCACTCATGGTAAACGCCCTAGCTAGGCAGAGGCAGGGTTCAGGATAACCCCTCAGGGTAAACGCCCTAGCTAGGCAGAAGCAGGATTCGACAGGAACCAGCAGAGGTCAGGGCTGGCAGCAAGCGAGGAAAGTCAGGAACAAGCAGGAGTCAAACTCGTCAGGCAAACAGAAGGAGAACCAGGAACTAACGGAGTCTAGGGCTGGCAGCAGGCAGAAGAATATATCGGGGTTCAGGCAATAATCAGAGACAGGCAGCAAGCAGAGAGTATCAGGGTTCAGGCAATAGTCAAAGACAGGCAGCAGACGATAGAATACACCAGGAACTAGCAGAGTCAGGCTGAAGCTACAGACTCCCACCACAAACCGAGGGAGAGTGGCTGAAGGCTTCAGACTCCAAACACAGAGCAAGGGAGTAGAAGGACAAGTAGTCCACAGACACAGAGTAGCAGGGCAGAGCCCCCCAAGGAAGGACTAGCAGTCCACAGACACAAAGAGAAGCTGGGCCAGAACCCAGAGAAAGGCTAAGCAGTAGTGCAGCAGAACACTAACTAACCTGACCTGGCCTAAAGGCATAACACCATGCAAAGGCCCTGAATGCTAGCACAGCACTTCCTTATGAAGGCCCTCACTGATGATGTCACCTGCGCAGGACAGGAGCAGGAAACACACTCACACCAAGGGAAGGCTGGGAACACATAGGAAGTGAACACACAGGAAAGACAAGCAGGAGCCATCTTGGAAGCTGGCACAGTAGGCGGCAGCCATCTTAGATGCTGGCTCCCCAGAGAGGCATAGCCCACACAGGTGAGGTCTAGTGAAGTAATCAGCACACAGAGCCAGAGACAAAACTAACACAGCCAGACAGAATCCAGCACAGAGGCTGACCCCCAGAAACAAGGTAAGGCTGAGGGTGGTCACAGCCACAGACGTGACAGAGTGGGAGGATCTGTTGGTTTTTCCCCTCACTTATGGGGAAGCGAAAAGGTGTCAAGTTGGTGAAACTGGGATCATCTGTAATAAAAAGGCCCTATGGATCAACTTGTGCAGATGGGAGGAGTTGCTGTGAGTGCGAGTACAGCAGTGGCGGCCCTACCATTAGGCCACCTGAGGCAGGGGCCTCAGGTATCAGTCTTCTGGAAGCCGCATATCCCCCCACATTGGCCGTGGTCTGACATCTCCTCCCTTCCTTCTTCAATCCCTTTCCTTGAGCCTACTTTTGTTTATTAAAAGATGGCGGCAGCAGTGATTACCTTTGGCTGCTCTGCTGCCAGTACAGGCCTCTTCTCTCTAGTGGGGCCCGCCTCTTACATAACTTCCTGTTTCCTCAGAGATGGGCCGCAGTAGAGAGAAGAGTCCAGTGCCGGCGGCAGGGCAGCCAATGGGAATTGCTGCCGCCGCAATCTTTTGGAGAACAAAAGTAGGCTTGGGGAAGTGGGTTGAAGAAGGAAGGGGGGAGATGCCAGGCCACAAATGGGGGGCACACCATCTCAGCCCTCACCTCAGGCGGCAAATTGCCTCGGGCCGCCCCTGGAGTACAGTATCTCTTACCTCAATCTCCTTGTCATCAGGTGGGAGAATGCCATCTCCTTAACCAGCACAGATTAGGGAGTAGGAGTCTCCCATGAAAGAAGGCTCTGTTATCTTGCAGGAGGAATGTTCCTTCCACGAGTCTACTCCCGATTTACTTGATAAAGGATCTAAACCAGGGGTTCTCAACCCAGTCCTTGGAACACAACTAGCTGATCAGGTTTTTGGGATATCCACAATGAATATGCACGAGATAAATTTGCATACAATGGAAGTAGACTTGCATGTCCTATCTCATGTATATTCATTGTGGGTATCCTGAAAACCCGACTGGTAGGTGTATCTCAAGGACTGGGTTGAGAACTTCTGATCTGAACACATAATACCTCTCTGCCTGTCCCTATTAAAGTGCAGTCCTTTGAATTACCTCTTTCTATATCAACAACTATGCCAAATATTTTTAGCACTATGATAAAGGGGATGGGTTGACTTCCCTGTGAGGAAAGGTAACAAGCAGCTAGGGCTCTTCAGCTTGGAGAAGAGACAACTGAAAGGAGATATGATAGAGGTCTGTAAAATACTGAATAGAGTGGAACAGGTAGATGTGAATTGCTTGTTTACTGTTTCCAAAACTGCTAGGACTAGGGGGCACACAATTAAGCTACTAAGTAGTAAATTTAAAACAAATCAGAGAAAATATTTTTTCACTCAACGTGTAATTAAACTCTGGAATTCTTTGCCAGAGAATGCGGTAAAAGCAGTTTAGAAAAGGTTTGGATTCTTTCCTAAAAGAAAAGTCCGTAAGCCATTATTAAGATGGACTTAGGAAAATCCACTGCTTATTTCTAGGATAAGCAGCGTAAAACCTGTTTTACTGTTCTGGGGTCATGCTAGGTACTTGTGACTGGATTGGCTGCTGTTGTAAACAGGATACTGGGCTTGATGGACCTTTGGTCTGTCCCAGAATTATATTTCGAATTGAGAAAGTAGTGTAGGATAACTTACTAAAATTATTTCCGTTTACAGAGGAAACTTCTCAGAAACTTCTAGAACATGATAATAGAGTTACATCTGTGGAGCAGCAAATAGTATGTTTATGTAAGCATTTAATATTCTGCTAAAGTTAGATTGTGAGTTGAAAATGGCACAGGCTGCTCTAGCAGTTGTGACTAAGGATAATTTGATGTTACATATAAGGACGGGGCTCTTGAGAATATTCAGTGGCGTACCGAGGGTGGGGCAGTCTGCCCCGGGTGCACGCCACTGGAGGGGTGCAGAAAGCAGCCGTGCGGCTGTCTGCGCTGGTTCCCTGCTTCCTCTGTCCCGGAACAGGATACTTCCTGTTTTGGGGCAGAGGGAGCAGGGAACCAGCGGATCTGACAGCCCCGCAGCTGCTCCCAGCAGGTAAGAATGCACCCGGGGGGGGGGGGGGGGGGGGGGGGGAGGGGAGTGTTGTGCTGCACCTGGGGGGGGGGGGGGACAGACGCCGCTGCACCCTGTGGGGCGTAGCCACAGGTGGGCCTGGGCCCACCCACTTAGGACTCAGGCCCACCTAACATCAGCACTCATTTAGTGGTAGCTGGTGGGGATCCCAAGCTCTGCCAGTTGAAGACCTCCCCTGATGGTGCTGAAAACATTGCTGTCCACTTCAGCCTGGGCTTCCTAAGCTGGCATCTGCGCATGCTCAGTTTTCGGCGTATGCCTGCTGCAGGCTGCCAAGGTGGAGAGCAGTGTTTTTCCGCCAGCTGAGATGGTATCATATTTAGAAGTCTGAAATACCAAATTCCACCATTCTTGATATGTGACTTGACCCAGGGTCTTCCAGTGCCCAAAAACTACTTTCAAGGCTAAAGTGAGCAAAGTATTAACAAGTAAGCATGGATATCTTTACAAAAATAGGGGCCTGAAGAAACTACTTGTCAGTGGTGTGCTGGAGCAGCCTCTCATAGGCTCGCAAGAGCCGGTTGTTAAGTTTTTAAGAATTTTGGGAGCCGGTTGTTAAAGTAGGGCCCTCCATGGCTACTTTAACAACTGGCTCCCAAAATGTGGGTTTAGGCCCCCTGCTGAATTATCTTTTACTTTGCTGGTGGGGATGCTGAGCCCTGCCAGCCAAGTAAATAGACTGCTGCTGTTCCCCGCTCCTTGTTTCCAGCTCTGAGCAGCAGGCTGGGACTTCTGGAGCATGTGAGAGAAGTTCCAGCATGCTGCTCAGAGCAAGACGTTGGGAGTGGAGGCAGTCCATTTATTGGCTGCCAGGAAAGGTATGCCTAGCGTGCCCGCACGAAGGGAGGGAGGAGAGAGAGGCAAGTGTTGCTCCCCCACCTCCCCCCGGCCACCCCTGGCCCTTCCAACTGCAGAGCTGGCTATGTCCGGAGAAAGAGCCTGTTGTTAAAAATTTACCAGCACACCCCTGAACTTGTGGGTGAATAGAAATAAATTATTTTCTAGTTACCTAAGTACTAGGAGGTAAATGTGGAAGAGTCTTAGTTTTCCGGTTATGAAAGACAGTGGTGCTCACTGTCAAAGCAGATGGATGTCTCAAAATGGCCAAAAAAAAAGTCCCATCTGCTGAAAAGTCCAAAATCTCAATTTTTGAAAGGCAGAATTTGGAGGTTTTAAACTGCAGATTGCCCAAATAGCAAAGGGCGTTTTGGACAGGCCCAGAATTAGGACATCTTTCAACGGAACGGGAAGAAACTCCAAGGCAAAAAGAAGGATGTTTTTATCTACACCTGTTTCATCGTGTCCAGGGTTTTAAAAAAGTGCCTTGATTGAACAGCTGACCACTGGACAGATGAAGGCATGACCATTTCATCTCCCAGTGGTTTCTGACTCCCTCCCACCACCTACTCACTAAGAAGTAAAAGTGACTGTGGATATCAGGCTGTATGACAGCGTCAGGTATTATGGCCATTCCTAATAGAACAGCAAGCAAGAGTAAGGAGTAGCCTAGTGGTCAGTGAAGTGGACTTTGAACAACGGGACCCAGGTGTAAGTCCCACTTTAACTCTTTTATTTCTATACAAATATGTGAGCCCACCTGGAACACAGAAATACCTACTCTATCTGAATTTATAAGACACCTGCAAGAGTGATTTATTTATTTGTTGCATTTGTATCCCACATTTTCCCACCTATTTGCAGGCTCAATGTGGCTTACATAGTACCGTTGGGCGATGGATGTTGTAGTGGTGTACCTCCCCTTCCATTGTCTGATTTCACCCCCTCCCCTCCTGCATATCTGATCTTTCCTCTGGACAATCTCTGACACCCTCACAATTTCAATTGCAACCCCCCTCCGCTCATCCTCAGATCCAATCCTGCTGAAGTTTCATCTCCTGATCCACCCAAAGTACCAAAACACCACCCCTAAAGTTAAATCTTTATTTATTTTTGTTACATTTGTACCCCACACTTTCCCACTCATGGCAGGCTCAATGCAGCGGACAACGGAGGGTTAAGTGACTTGCCCAGAGTCACAAGGAGCTGCCTGTGCCGGGAATTGAACTCAGTTCCTCAGTTCCCCAGGACCAAAGTCCACCACCCTAACCACTAGGCCACTCCTCCACTCACTGGGCATAGGCACCTTCCTGCAGACCTTTAGTGGTTCCATTGGGTCTGGAAGGGATTAGTCCTCCTCTGCTCCCACTCGGGACTGTGCCAGGATCAAAAATGGTGCTGATAACCCTTAGTGGTAACTAACTAACTAACTAACTAGCATTTCTAAAGCGCTACTAGGGTTACGCAGCGCTGTACAATTTAAACATAGAAGGACGGTCCCTGCTCAAAGAGCTTACAATCTAAAAGACAAGAGAACAATCTAAAGACAAGTGAACAATCTAGAGGACGAGTGAACAGTTAGTCTGATAGGGTGGATAGATTGGGGCATTCTATATATCTCGAGCGGTTAGGCGCCGAAGGCAGCATTGAAGAGGTGAGTTTTAAGCAGAGATTTGAAGATGGGTAGGGAGGGGGCTTGGCGTAGGGGTTGAGGAAGATTGTTCCAGGCATAGGGTGAGGCAAGGCAGAATGAGCGGAGCCTGGAGTTGGCAGTGGTGGAGAAGGGTACTGAGAGAAGGGCTTTGTGGTAGCTTCGTGGTACTGTTGCTAGGGGGCTTCATTGCATATAAAGATAAAATCTCTTTATGTGGAAGGATGCCGCCTAGTGGTAGTACTGCTAGGGATAGTCAGCACCATGTTAGATCCTGGTGCAGTCTTAGGTGGTAGCAGAGGGCATTGCTCCTGTTCACCCCCTCTGGACCACCATTAGCAATCTCTGGGTAGATCCCAGGAGGGTCAGGAGGTGGGGAGAAGATTGGGCACTGGGAGGCAGGACTTCTTTTTGGGGGGCAGGATTTGTCAAGGGCAAGTTAGATTGAGGGTTGGGGTTTGTCACAAAGAGGGTGTGGATAGGAAGTGCGGGGGTACTAGGGTGTGTTGAGGGAGATTGAATGGGTGTTGTAAACCTGGGTGGTGAGCCCTAGGACCATAGCTGGACACCTGACCATGGATGTGAGGTCTCCTCCGGAGTAGAAGACGAGCTAGGCACAGCAGGAAGCTAGGAGACCAGCTGGAGTTGCAAAGGCACTCAAGGTGGGGCTGGGCTTGCTTAAAAGCTCTCTGGCCCATGACATCACTTCATTGTGACCCTCTGTTATCCTGCCGCTAGCTCTACAACTCTTAAGGCTGCGGTGAGTGTGCGCAACAGCAAACTTGGAAGGACGCTGTCCCCTAGCCATTCCATGGGTAAGTGTGGTGGGGTCGGGGCCAGAGTCATGGCAGGGCCGTGACAATGGGTTTATTTTTATTTTTGTTACATTTGTACCCCGCACTTTTTCCCACTCATGGCAGGCTCAATGCGGCAGGCAATGGAGGGTTAAGTGACTTGCCCAGAGTCACAAGGAGCTGCCTGTGCCGGGAATCAAACTCAGTTCCTCAGGACCAAAGTCCACCAACCCTAATCACTAGGCCACTCCTCCACTGTTGCTACTATTTGAGATTCTACATGGAATGTTGCTATTCCACTAGCAACATCGGCCCTTGCAGATCGCCAATGTGGCCGCGCAGGCTTCTGCTTCTGTGAGTCTGACGTCCTGCACGTGCAGGACGTCAGACTCACAGAAACAGAAGCCTGCGCAGCCTTCTACATGGAATGTTGCTAGTGGAATAGCAACATTCTATGTAGAATCTTCAATAGTAGCAACATTCCATCCATGTAGAATCTCCAATAGTAGCAACATTCCATGAAGAATCTCCAATTGTACCCCACACTTTCCCACTCATGGCAGGCTCAATGCGGCTTACATGGGGCAATGGAGGGTTAAGTGACTTGCCCAGAGTCACACCAATGTGGTCGCGCAGGCTTCTGCTTCTTTGAGTCTGACGTCCTGCACGTACGTGCAGGACGTCAGACTCACAGAAACAGAAGCCTGCGCAGCCTTCTACATGGAATGTTGCTCGTGGAATAGCAACATTCCATGTAGAATCTCCAATAGTAGCAACATTCCATGTAGAATCTCCAACATTCCATGTAGAATCTCCAATAGTATCTATTTTATTTTTGTTACATTTGTCCCCTGCGCTTTCCCACTCATGGCAGGCTCAATGCGGCTTACATGGGGCAATGGAGGGTTAAGTGACTTGCCCAGAGTCACAAGGAGCTGCCTGTGCCAGGAATCAAACTCAGTTCCTCAGTTCCCCAGGACCAAAGTCCACCACCCTAACCACTAGGCCACTCCTCCACTCCTCCTCCTTTTATCAGGGGGGGGGGGGAGTGGAGAATGGGACATCAAATGGGGGAGTGGAGTTTTGGATCAGGGGGTCTATGATTCTTGGAATGCCTTCTTCCACATAGGAACTGTGAATACACTCCTGCAGCCTGAAGAGCAGAATCCAACCTCGATTTGATATATCTCAGTACTGCCACTGAGCCCCTTCTTCAAGCATTTTTAACAATAGTTGACCGTGAGTTGGTATTGGCATTTTGTGGGTGTACTTGGTGTATCTGCAAGTTGGAAAATGTTTTATTTTTTTGCATACAGGTGCAAAGCCTAAGATGTAGGATTACTGTATATTGAAGTCTTTACACTGGCATCCTGTAAATTTTGGGATAATGTTCAAAATTTCTAACACTAACCTTTGAGTTGCTGAGAAGAGGTAGGGTCTAATTATCTGAAGATCCAGTTATCTTGGTATTCTAAGTCTGCTATTGGTGTCCTCTGTGTGGCTAGAAAAGACCGGAGAAAGGGCTGTTTCGCTAGTAGCATCCTTCGTAGAGGCAGGCATTCCCAGAAGGATGTTGAGATGGTATCCTTGAGGGTATTGTTTTTTTTCTCATGAAAAAAATTGCTTAATTTGCCTTTCATAATGTAGATAGGTTCAAATACTGTTTTAGTTTCATATGATTAACTTGTATTAGTTGAGGGTTATTTGTTTTATTTATTTATTTGTTACATTTGTATCCCACATTTTCCCACCTATTTGTAGGCTCAATGTGGCTTACATAGTACCGTAGATGCATTCGCCATCTCCGGTGGAGAAACAAATACAATGTGATGTTGTGGTAAGATTAAGTTCATATGGCACAGCCGCATTAGGGCATCGTATAACGGAAGAGTTGTGTTATGTCCATTACGTTCTTTAGTTTTGTTGTGTTGCAAAGATCAGGCATTTATGTTGGATCAGTAGGGTATGCCTTTTTAAACAGGTTAGTTTTTAGTGTTTTCCGGAAGTTTAGGCGATTGTGTGTAGTTTTCAAGGCTTTTGGTAGTGCGTTCCACAGTTGTGTGCTAATGTAGGAAAAACTGGATGCGTAGGTTGATTTGTATTTGAGTCCTTTTTGAATTGTTGGTTTGAGTGCCTTCTCCCCTTACGTCCCTACCCGTAACCTCCGCTCTCAAGACAAATCCCTCCTTTCAGTACCCTTCTCCACCACCTCCAACTCCAGGCTCCGTCCCTTCTATCTCGCCTCACCCCATGCCTGGAACAAACTCCCTGAGCCCATACGCCGTGCCCCCTCCCTACCCGTCTTCAAATCAATGCTCAAAGCCCACCTCTTCAATGTCGCCTTCGGCTCCTAATCACTACACCTCTTCTCAGAAAACTTATCTACCCCAACTTGACATTTCGTCCTTTAGATTGTAAGCTCTTCCGAGCAGGAACCGTCCTTAATTGTTAATTTGTACAGCGCTGCGTAACCCTAGTAGCGCTCTAGAAATGTTAAGTAGTAGTAGTAGTAGTAGGATAAGCGGCATATAAATATCATAAATAAATTACTTCTATTAATACCCCATTTTTCATTTGGTTCTGCCTCTTGTGTTTTCATTTTCTCTTTTTCTTGCGCTCTCTGATTCTCTCCTTTCCTGTTTTTTTATTTTTTTTTTGGATGACTTTCAAAGGAAGGTGGTTCTTGTTTCCAAGGTAATGGGCAGCTTGGAAGCCCTTTTTCATTCTGGGCAGACCTTCCTGAAGCATTTATGCTATAGCAGACTTGGCTTGCTCTTGCCCAGACACAACTTGAAATAAACAGAAGGCGTTGCCAAAATCAGAAGAACGCTGAGCAGAGTGAAATTTGCCCGAGTGCTGTCTTCCACTTTGGAGGGTATACAGAACTTGCTGCAGAGTTAACCGTGGTTAAGGATATAAATATTTAAAAAACTTAACCATTGAAACCACTGAAATGTAAACTGTTAGTGGGCCAACATTCCAAAGAAGTTATCAGGGACTGGTAATTCTGTAAACTAGACATTTACTTGTGTAACACATGCGTAAATGTTAATGTTTAGAATACTAACACACACACATGCCAATATTCCATGTGTTACTCTGCAAATACACGCTTATCTTGCATAGTGAGTATTTGCAAGGGGAGTGTACACCAGGGCAGAGCATGGATGGGACATAGGCAAGTAGTATCCTAATAGTTAGCTCATTGGGCTTTGATCCTGGCAACCTGGGTTTGATTCCCATTGCAGCTCCTTGTGACCTTGGACAAGTCACTTAACCCTCCATTGCCCCAGGTACAGAAGTAATTGCATATAATGTTTACAGTGCTGTGTATGTCTAGTACCACTATATAAATGATTATTATTAGTAGTAGTGATTATATGCGTAGCTTATAGAATGTATGCACATCACTGCCGCATCCAGTTGCTCACATAGAAGCTGACACTTGCACCAGCGCTATGGCTGACGTATCTGCGCACTCCTAAATTTTAGGCACATCAGTACCAGGTTATACTAGTTTTCTATGGTGCCTAGGTTCCTATGGAATAGGCTTCTTTCAGATGCTCTTGGGGCACCAGAATGGAGATGCCTAGTTATAGAAGTGGCCTAGTGGTTAGAGCACCGATCTTGAAATCCAGCAGTGGCCGGTTCAAATCCCACTGCTGCTCCTTGTAATCTTGGGCAAGTCACTTAACCCTCCATTACCTCAGGTACAAGCTTAGATTGTGAGCCCTCCTGGGACAGAGAAATATCCAGAGCAGGGGTGTAGCTACGTGGGGCCACGGGGGCCTGGGCCCCTGTAGATTTGGCCCTGGACCCACTGCCGACGACCTTCTCGACCCCCCCTTTCCACCTCCAACCCTCCCCTGCCGTCACCGTCTGCTACCTTTGCTGGCGGGGGACCCCAGCCGAGGTCCTCTTCTTCCTTCGTTCTGTTTCTGAGTCTGACGTCTTGCACGTTGTACGTGCAGGACGTCAGACTCAGAAAGAGAATGAAGGAAGAAGAGGACCTCAGCTGGTGGTGGGGGCTGGGACCCCCCACCAGCAAAAGTAGGCAACGACAACAGTGGGGGAGGGTTGGCAGCGGGAGGGGGTTCAAGGGGGTCGTCGGCAGGGGGGGGGGTCAAACTTGTAGTTGGTGTCGTTGTCCCCTCACCTTGGGCTCTGGACCTCCCTCCCACTGAAATCTGGCTACACCCCTGATCCAGAGTACCTGAATGTAACTCACCTTGAGCTACTACTGAGAAAGGTGTGAGCAAAATCCAAATAATAATAATAATAGAATTGCACCCTATACTTCCACTGGTGGCTGATGAGCAAATAACACCCCTATTTTCAACTCTTGTAAAGCTAGTATTGGGATGTAAATCTGTCTGAACAGTCTAATGCTGTACAGAGGTGAGTCATGAAATTATCTGGATAGTTGTGATATTCAGTTGCTGTCTGGATTAGTTATACATTAAGGCTTATACAAGATCAGGCCCAGAAGCCAATATAGAATTTATTTATTGCATTTGTATCCCACATTTTCCCCACCTCTTTGCAGGCTCAATGTGGCTTACAATACATCATGAATGGTGAACATATATTAGAGAGTAGACTTTAGTGTTATGGAAGGATTTTGGGTGAGATGATAATTGGGGCTGAATGCACCTGCATCTTGGTGCTAGTTTATAGAATTGCCTTCTAAGTGATTTCAACAATATGAGGTATTTATTTATTTAGATTTTGCCAACACCTTTTTCAGTAGTAGCTCAAGGTGAGTTACATTCAGATACACTGGGTATTTCTCTGTCCCTGGAGGACTCACAATCTAAGTTTGTACCTGAGGCAATGGAGGGTTAAGTGACTTGCCCAAGATCACAAGGAGCAGCAGCGGGATTTGAACCAGCCAGTTCTGGATTGCAAGACCGGTGCTCTAACCACTAGGCAACTCCTCCACTACAGCAACATTCCATGTAGAATCTCAAATAGCAGCAACAGAATCTCCAGTAGTAGCAACATTCCACGTAGAATCACCAATAATAGCAACATTCCATGTAGAATCTCAAATAGTAGCAACAGAATCTAAAACTAGTATTTATTTATTTAGATTTTGCTCACACCTTTTTCAGTAGTAGCTCAAGGTGAGTTACAGTCAGGTACTCTGGATATTTCTCTGTCCCAGGAGGGCTCACAATCTAAGTTTGTAACTGAGGCAATGGAGGGTTAAGGCCCAGATGATCAAAAGCCCTGCGCTGTTCCAAACAGCGCCCTAAAAATAGCACCAGGACAGCGCAGGGCTTTTCTGCATCGATGATCAAAGATAATGCATGCAAATCTAAGCAGCGCTATTATCTTTGATCATCATGTTTAAAGTGCGGGAGAATTGTGCCGAGCATGCGCTCAGCACAATCCTCCCGCACTTGTTTGACAGGTCTGGGCTGTCAAAAGCCCAAACCTGTCAAACAGCCTGCCCCGAGGCCCGAACAATGAGGCCCCCCCCAAACCCCCAGAAAACGTTGTGGCCGCCGCCGGCCAAACCCTCTCCCACCCTCCCACCCAGCTACGGGGGGGGGGGGGGGGGGTGAGGGCTGGAGGATCGGTGGGTCTCCAGCCCCCGAAACCCCCAGAAATCGTCGATCCATCGACGGGGGGGTGGGGGGGGGCTGGAGGTCCGGTGGGTCTCCAGCCCCCGAAACCCCCAGAAATTGTTGCTCCATCGACGGGGGGGGGGGGGGGGGGGATAAGGGAGCGATTCCCTTACATGGTCTGTAGCGCGCCCAGTGCATCCCAGGATGCTGGGCGCCGCCATTTTGGGCGTCGACTGACTGGAAGAGGAGGGAGGCAGGCAGGCTGCGTCCCTCCTCCAACACAAGGTAGGGGGGCCGGGACGTGGCCAGGGGGGTGTCACGACACCATGGATCACCAGGGAATCTAAGGACAACGCTGGGGGGAGGATTTGGGGTGGGCTGGAGGTCCACTGGACCTCCAGCCCCCACCCCCCCATCGATGGAGCAACGATTTCTGGGGGTTTCGGGGGCTGGAGACCCACCGGACCTCCAGCCCCCCGTTCGCGTTTGCCTTGGGGGGGAAGGGGGGCCTGCCAGCATGCAACTGCATGCTGGACAGGGCTCACCATTCCTCCCCAATGATCCGCAAAATCTAACGCCAGCTCGGAGCTGGCGTTGATTTTCCTGCGGCCAGCGACCCAATCTTTGGCACGCTGGTCGCTGATCATTGGGGATGAATGCGTTAAGCGCCAATTAGCATGCATTTGCAAGCTAATTGCGCTAGAAGCCCTGTTTAGCATGCATTTGCATGCTACTTGCGCTGAGAGCCCTCGAGCGCGCTGTTTCAGGCGCTCGACGGCTCTGATCATGGGTCGGCTGCAAACTCTGGCGCTAATATGGCGTTAACAGCCTCTAGCGCCAGAGTTTGCTTTTGATCATGAGGGCCTAAGTGACTTGCCCAACATCACAAGGAGCAGCACCAGGATTTGAACCGGCCACCTCTGGATTACAAGACAGGTGCTCTAACCACTATATTTAGGTAGAGGATGCTACACAAGGTCTTATCTCTGTCATCCTGTATTCCAGGCATCTGTTGCCTGAAGGTGATAAGTCAGCCATGGTTGATCTCCAGTTACTAATAGGATTGCAGTAAGCAGTTTGCACCCTCACTTTAACTCCTGCGAGGTCAATAATGGACCAGAATCTTTGACTTTACTATACTTTTCCAGTTTTTGGCTTTTTATTGGCTCAGCGAGATCCCGGTAACCCAACAGACTGTGTGCTGTCTTGTATCTAAATTACCTCCTGCCAACGAAACTGCACTTCAGAAATAACGTTTTGACAATATTTACTTATTTATTAGGATTTATTTACTGCTTTTTGAAGGAATTCACTCAAGGCGGTGTACAGCAAGAATAAGTCTGCAACAATACATACAGATAGTGTGTTTGTGCACTGCACACTGAGGAAAATGCTGAGATCATCTTCTTTAGCATTTACCACTGTCAGCAAATATTGATGCTCATTGTAGAAAAAGTCAATATCTGTTGGCTCTTTCTTGGAAATGCTTTTTATGTACTTATTTTTCTGTCTATCTTTTTACAGTTCAGGGTTTTCGGTAGTCTGAATTCCCCAGTGGAGGTAGCAAGGCAGCAGTAATTAGCTGGACTGTGACATTATATTGGGAAGATAGTGCTTTGGGTAGGTATGTTTTGACTGGTTTATAGGATCCTTTGCTAATAGCATGCACTAACGATGTTAACCTGCAGTTTGGCACAGGGTTCCTTGCTGCAGCCACTGGCTCCACCCATTGCCCTCTGGCTGTTGGGGTCTGAGAATCCTACCATCCTTGCTGTTTCAGGCATTTGCTTCTCTCATTGTTTTTCAGCTGGTTGGACCTTGCCAGTCCCGTCACTTTGGCTGATGGTTTCTCTAGCTCACAGATACCAAGTGAGCCAGCCTAAAGAGCGAGATTTACCACCCCTAGGAGAGAGCTTGAAAGCTAAAGAGTGAGATTTTGCAGACAGCAGTATGTCCAGGTTGTAAATGTAGACAGATTTATGTATAGTGTTTCTTTGCAAATAAAAGAACAGCATAAAATAATATTTACTTTTTCTTTGGAGCCTCTGAGGCCCAGATGCACTAAACTTTAACGACCCTTTAACGAAGAAATTTTTAACCGTAGCATGCATTAAAGGCCATTTTCCGACGACGCTAGCAGCTAACGAAAACGGAATGCAAACGAGTAACTATCATTGTAATGTGGACAAATCGGGATGCACTAACCATATCTTCGCCGCTGGGGGGGTGCCGCACGCCGGTCAGTGTCGTTGGTTTCCATGCTCCCCCTGCCCCGGAACAGGAAGTAACCTGTTCCGGGGCAGAGGGAGCATGGAAACCAACGACACTGATCGACGCGCGGCACCCCTCAGCGGTGTGCACCTGGGGGGGTCTTTCGCCGGGGTGGGGGGTGTCCCTTCGCCGGGGGGGGGGGGTCGCGCTGTATGGGGGGTGGTGCTGCACCCGGGGGGGGGGGTAGTGGGGCTCATTGGCGATCCGCCCTGGGTGTCAGCGCCCCTCGGAACGCCACTGCAAAAAGGTGCCCCAAATGACCAGATGACCACAGGAGGGAATCAGCGATGACTTCCCTTTACTCCCCCAGTGGTCACTAACCCCCTCCTACCCCGAAAAATTGTGATGAAGAACATTACTTGCCAGCCTCTATGCCAGCATTAGATGTCATACTCAGGCCCATGACAGCAGCATGCAGGTCCCTGGAGTAGTTTAGTAGTAGGTGGAGTGCAATTCAGACCAAGGTTGCCAGATGGGAAAAATTTTCCCAGCCCAAAATCAGCCCTAAACCCGCCCAAAGTCAAACCCCGCCTCCCACGCCACCAACCCCGCCTTTTTTCGAAAATGACTTTCTTTCCTGTTCAGAATTTGGATGTTTTGTGTAAAACGTCTAAATTCTGATTTAGACGTTCTATTGAAAATGCCCCTCCATTTATGTTATTTTCAGAGCACATATACCTGTAGATGCAGAGAAAAGAGATGGGACGGTGAAGCAGTACGCAGGAAGTCGTTCTCAGATTTCTACTTACTGGTTGGGCTGCTTGGCTTTCTTCTAAAGTCTGCTTCTCATGAATGTTCTGAAACTATTTGCCAGAGGATGTGGTAACAACAATTAATGTATCTTGGCTTAAAAAAGGTTTTGACAAGTTCCTGGTAGAAAAGTCCATAATCTGCTATTAAGATAGACACGGGGAAGCCACTGCTCATCTCTGCAGTCACTAGCTTGGAATCTTGCTACTGTTTGGGATTCTGGAACCTTGCTATTCTTTGGGATTCTGGAATGTTGCTACTGTTTGGGATTCTGGAACCTTGCTACTCTTTGGGGATTATGGAATGTTACTACTCTTTGGGATTCTGGAACCTTGCTACTATTTGGGATTCTGTCAGGTACTTGTGACCTGGATTGGTCACTGTTGGAAGCAGGATGCTGGGCTTGATGGACCTTTGGTCTGTCTCAGTATGGCAATACTTATGTACATAAAAAAAGATATATACTGCTGCCAGACTCATATTTGGTAAAACAAAATATGAAAGCGCCAGACCCCTCAGAAAAAAATTACACTGGCTCCCACTAACAGACCGAATCATATTCAAAGTCTGCATTCTGGCTCATAAAATCATCCACGGAGAGACCCCGATTTATATGTCAGACCTTATAGACCTACCAGCAAGAAATACAAAAAGGTTCTTCACGTAATTCCAATGTTGCGCACAGATGTAAGAGAAGCTGGATGCTTATAATGATTTGTATTTAAGTCCCTTACAGTTAGGGTAGTGGAGGTTTACGTTGGAATGCACTACCAAATCCCTTAAAAGCAACACACGATCTGATAGTCTTCCGGAGATCACTGAAAACTAAATTATTTAACGAGACTCAAGAATCCTTCATAAAAGACTCACTATTACATCTGTATTGAACTAATCAACATTGAATTCTTAATTTGGTTAGTTTAATCACACTGTTATTATTTAACGCTATACCTTACATTTTGTATATCCGATAGGTATTAATTATTTATTTTATTTCTAATTTTCTTTATATCTAAAGTACCTTAATTGTAACAATAGTTTGTTCGTCTCATACCGTTTATGACGATTGTCATTGCGGAATAATGTAAGCCACATTGAGCCTGCAAAGAGGTGGGAAAATGTGGGATACAAATACAGCAAATAAATAAATAAAATATAGATATATACATCAGAAAATATTAAAATTTATCTACAAAAATTTTTTTTTACATAATATGAACCATCGTTATTCAGGTATGGGTGTGATACCGTTTCCAAAAGATAAAAACGTCACCAATACATCTTACAGATATGGATGTACATCAAGTTAGTGTATTACATCATACCCTCTGATTACGACTAAGGGACTGCAAGGACTAAACCCCTGACCCCTGGATTCTGTTTAAGGCGTGGGGAATTGCGTGTGTTAAATTGGGTGTGCCCAATTTACGCACATACCTTGAGTAACGAGCCAATCAGTGATGTTACTTGGCTGATAATAACAACAACCAATTATTAACACTAATTGGCAATAATTGGAATTGACCCGGTCATATCTTTTTAGGTGTATTCTAAAAAGAGGCGCACGTAAATTCTAACATGCGTTGCTGGAAAGGGGGCACGGCTATAGGAGGAATGTGGGTGTTCCTTAAATTTACACATGTGGTTATATTTTTCGTGGAAACGTGCCTACATTTAGGCTCGGGTATTTACACCAGGTTTTGAGTCACATCAATAACTGCATGAATGGCGCATTCCATTTCATCATGCTGATCAATCCATAGACTGGTGGGTTGTGTCCATCTACCAGCAGGTGGAGATAGAGAGCAAACTTTTGCCTCCCTATATGTGGTCATGTGCTGCCGGAAACTCCTCAGTATGTTCTCTATCTCAGCAGGTGGTGGTCACACACAGCAGCAGCTCTGGCTAGGCCTCCAAGCCTAATTTTTAGGTTTTGTTGAGTGCCTGGGGTTGAGGGCAAGTGCAAACCTGGTGGTGCCAGGTCCCTCCTTTTCTCCCCCTCCCGCTGGCTCCGTTAAAAAAAAAAAAAAAAAAATTTTTGAACGTCCTTAAAGGCGTTTATTTCGACGTTTATTTAAACGTTCATTGCAGCTACTCACTGGGACACCAGGTCGTTACAGCTCGGAGCGGAAAGCAGGTAATTTTTTACCTTTTGTATAGCGGGCAGGGGATCCCCGATTTATCTCCACGTGGCATATGGCGTCGGAGGGCGAGGGTGTAAAGAGTCGCTCCCCGGATCGCTTGAGCGCTTCTAGAGGGGATGCGGGGGTCTTAAAGCCTGATTCGCCCTTGTTGGGTGACAGTTTTATGACCGAAGAATGTCCCGGTCCTTCGTCCGGCGTGGCGGTTTTTCCCGCCATAGATGCCCATCCCCCGCTCCTCGCCTCCGCCATCTTGGCCGGCCACGCGGCTCGGACGGCTTCTTCTTGGGCCGCCCTTGAGGTTGGAGACATTAATGCCATGAACGCCCTTAATTTGGGCGACGGCACCAAAGCGGCTAAAGTTAAGCGCCGCTCTTCCCGCGCGGCTCCTTCACGGAGTGTCGCGCCGGACGCCATTTTGGATGCGCAGCATGTCTCTCCCCCGCTCTTGCGAGCGCCGGTTGAGGGTGCGTCTAGGGCTGTTGCCCAGGCTGCGGAAGTGCACAGTCTGGGGGGTTTCTCCCCCGAGTTTGTTTTGCTGCTGCATCAGGCCTTCCTTATGCAAAACGCTGCCCCTGCTCCCTCGTCTGGTAAAGAGGTTGAGGTTCCCAGAGGTAAACGCCCTCGGATTGATTCCCAGGCCTTGGAGGACTTTGTCTCCTCCGATGTAGATGAGGGCAGCGTATCTGAGTTCTCCCAACGGTCCTTTGCGGATTCCTTGGAGGAGACGGATCCCCGCTCGGATGGAGCGGATGAACCCTCTGCAGCGCGGCTCTTTAGCTCAGAGGAGTTGCCCAACCTGTTAGTGCAGGCCATGGGCATTTTGAAGATTTCCTCTCCGGAGGACGTCTCTCCCTCAGCCCCTGTTGGCTCTGCCATTATGCTGGGGACGAAACGCCCGCCTAGAACCTTCCACGTGCATGATGCCATGCACACCTTAATTTCGGCTCAATGGGATGCCCCGGAAGCGAGCCTTAAAGTGGCTAGGGCTATGTCCCGCCTCTATCCTTGGCCTGAAAGTGAACGTGAGGCCTTTCTGTGGCCTACCGTGGATTCTTTAATCACTGCGGTGACTAAGAAAACGGCGTGACCAGTGGAAGGTGGCACGGCCCTAGAGGACGCCCAAGACAGAAGATTGGAGGCGGCCTTAAGGTCGTCCTTTGAGGCGGCTGCTTTAAGTTGCAGGCCTCAGTTTGCGGCTCCTATGTGGCCAGGGTGTGCCTGACTATGGTGCAGCGGGCTTCCCCCTCGGATTTTTCCTTGAGGGCTGATTGGCCGGCCCTGGAATCGGGCTTAGCCTATTTGGCAGACTTGCTGTATGATGTCTTGAGGGCCTCAGCTAAAGGCATGGCTCAGACAATCTCTGCGCGGCGGTGGCTTTGGCTGAAGCATAGGTCTGCGGACCACGCCTCTAAATCCCGCCTGGCTAGATTGCCTTTTAAAGGCAAGCTGCTCTTTGGGGTCGAGCTGGACAAGATCGTGACCGATCTCGGCACGTCTAAGGGCAAGAAGTTACCAGAGGTCAGGGCTCGGGCTAGTACTCGCCCTGGTACCTCCAGAGGACGGTTGCAGGAAGCCCGTCGGTACCGCCCGGGCAGGTCGGGCTCCTCTGCCCCCTCTTCCTTCAAGAGGAACTTCTCCCCCAAGCAGCATTCCTTTCGCAGAGACCGCCGTCCCGGAGGTGCTCCCTCCGGTCCTCCCCCAGGGTCTCGTACCCAATGACGGGGCCTTGGTCCACGCCCCGGTGCAGATTGGAGGACGGCTATCCTCGTTTATGGGCGAGTGGACTACAATAACTTCAGACGCTTGGGTGCTGGAAGTCATCAGAGACGGCTACAAGCTAGAGTTCTGCCGACCCTTAAAAGACGGGTTTCTACTCTCTCCCTGCAAGTCTCCGGTCAAAGCTGTGGCAGTGCAGCAGACCTTGGACAATCTTATCCGCCTGGGGGCGGTCGTTCCGGTGCCAGAAAATCAGCTTGGCAAGGGACGTTACTCCATTTTCTTTGTGATTCCAAAGAAAGGAGGTTCTGTACGGCCTATCCTCGACCTCAAGGGGTCCATTGAGCCTTGAAAGTTCGGCACTTTCGCATGGAGACCCTCCGCTCTGTTATAGCGGCAGTGAAGGCAGGAGAGTTCCTGGCATCCTTGGACAGCAAGGACGCGTACTTGCATATTCCCATCTGGCCTCCTCATCAACGCTTTCTGCGTTTTGCAGTACTGGGCCGACACTTCCAGTTCAGAGCCCTCCCGTTCGGGTTGGCTACTGCTCCGCGGACCTTCTCCAAAGTAATGGTGGTCATCGCGGCCTTCCTGAGGAAGGAAGGAGCTCAAGTCCATCCTTATCTGGACGACTGGTTGATCCAAGCCCCCTCTTATGCAGAGTGCGGCAAAGCTGTGAACCGGGTGGTTGCTCTTTTGAGCTCCCTGAGGTGGATCATCAACTGGGAGAAAAGCCAGCTGCGCCCGACTCAGTCCCTGGAGTATCTGGGAGTTCGATTCGACACCCAAGTGGGCAGAGTGTTCCTGCCAGACAATCGGATTGTCAAGTTTCAGGCTCAGGTGGACTAGTTCCTAGTAGCCTCTCCTATTCGGGCTTGGGACTATGTGCAGCTGTTGGGATCTATGACGGCCACGATGGATGTAGTGCCCTGGGCCAGGGCTCATATGAGACCACTACAACAATCTCTGCTGCTGCGCTGGACTCCGATGTCGGAGGATTATGCTGTGCGCCTTCCCTTGGACCCAGCAGTGCGCAAGGCTCTGAGCTGGTGGACGCAGACAGACAAGTTGTCTGCAGGAATGCCTCTGGTGACCCCGGAGTGGATTGTCGTCACGACGGACGCCTCTTTGTCGGGCTGGGGAGCCCACTGCTTGGGAAGGACAGCGCAGGGGCTCTGGTCTCCTGCAGAGGCAAAGTGGTCTATCAACCTCCTGGAACTCAGAGCCATTCGGTTGGCGCTTTTGGAGTTCATCCCGGTACTGGCGTTGAAGCCAGTACGGGTCCTGTTGGACAATGCCACGGCTGTGGTCTATGTCAACCGCCAGGGAGGTACCAAGAGCGCCCCTCTAGCCAAGGAAGCCATGAATCTATGCCAGTGGGCGGTAGCGAGCCTGGAGCAGCTGTCAGCAGCCCACATTGCCGGAGTCATGAATGTCAAGGCGGACTTTCTCAGTCGCCATACCTTGGATCCCGGAGAGTGGCAGTTATCGGCTTAGGCGTTCTTGGATATCACGAAGCGCTGGGGCCAGCCGAGCCTAGATCTGATGGCGTCATCGGCCAATTGCCAAGTGCCGCGCTTTTGCAGCAGAGGACGGGACCCTCGATCTCTGGGAGTAGATGCTCTCCTCTAACAGTGGCCAACACAAGAGCTTCTCTATGTGTTCCCGCCCTGGCCCATGTTGGGCAGGGTGCTAGACCGATTGGCAAAGCAACCGGGCCGGATAATCCTGGTGGGGCTGCCAGTGGAGCAAGGTCTGTTACATCAGGGTCCCGTGGTGATGGAGGATCCCTCCCCCTTTGGTCTTACGGCCTGGCTATTGAGTGGCAGCGTCTGAGGAAGAAGGAATTCTCAGACAAGGTCATCGCCACTATGCTGAGAGCGAGGAAGCGCTCTACTTTTACTGCTTACGCCAGGGTTTGGCGTACCTTTGCAGCGTGGTGAAGCAGGCTCATTTTCTCCATTCCCTGCTCCAATTTCTTCAGTGTTGGCATTCCTGCAAGAAGGTCTGGAGAAAGGCCTGTCGCTCAGTTCCCTTAAAGTCCAGGTAGCGGCCCTGGCTTGCTTCAGGGGCCGCCTGAAGGATGCTTCCCTGGCTTCGCAGCCAGATGTGGTGCGTTTTCTCAAGGGAGTTAAGCACCTGCGCCCTCCTCTGCACTCAGTGGTGCCTGCGTGGAATTTCAACCTGGTGCTAAGAGCATTACAGAAGCCGCCTTTTGAACCCTTGTTGAGGGCATCTCTGAAAGACCTGACGTTGAAATGGGGGCTATCACTTCAGCCAGTAGAGTTTCCGAGCTCCAGGCACTCTCATGTCGAGAGCCCTTTCTGCAGTTCACTGAGGCAGGAGTGTCTATTCGCACAGTGCCTTCCTTCCTGCCCAAGATTGTTTCTCGCTTCCATGTGAATCAGCAGCTCTGTCTCCCTTCCTTTCGTAGGGAGGACTACCCAGAGGAGTACTCTGCTCTTAAATATCTGGATGTGAGACGAGTCATCATCAGATACTTGGAAGTGACCAATGATTTCCGGAAATCGGATCATCTGTTTGTCCTGGTTGCAGGTCCTCGTAAGGGTCTGCAGGCTGCTAAGCCTACAGTGGCAAGATGGGTCAAGGAAGCCATTGCAGCGGTTTTTGTGGCTGCGGGGAAGGTGCCGCCTATACAGCTGAAGGCTCACTCCTCTAGAGCTCAGGCGGCCTCGATGGCAGAGGCCGGGTCCGTCTCCTTGGAAGACATATGTAAGGCGGCAACTTGGGCATCGGCCCATACATTCTCCAAGCATTACCGCTTGACTGTGGCTGCTCTGGCGGAGGCCCGGTTTGGAGCTTCAGTGTTGCGATCAGGGATTGCTATGTCCCGCCCTGGGTGAGTACTGCTTCGGTACATCCCACCAGTCTATGGATTGATCAGCATGATGAAATGGAAGGTAAAATTAGGTTTCATACCTGATAATTTTCTTTCCATTAATCATAGCTGATCAATCCATAGCCCCTCCCAGATATCTGTACTGTTTTTATTCTGGTTGCATTTCAGGTTCAAGTTTAGTCTTCAGTTACTTCAGAAAGACTTCGTGTTCAAGTTTTTTCACTTGGATTCTTCAAGAGTTGAGACGAGTTTGTGTTACAGTGAGCTGCTGCATTCCTCTCCCCTCCGTTTTACGGGGCTGGATTGAGACTTAAAATTCTGCCGGCACTCCCTCCCGCTTCGTGCGGTTGTAGGGCAGCTTTGTACCCCTCCCGCTTCGGCGGTGTTAGGGTCAGTCAGCTCCTCCCGCGGTTGCGGTTGCAGGATAAGCCAGATCCCCCCGCATCGGCGGGGTGGTGTCCCTCCCCCGCTCCGCGGGGATGAGCTGGACAGATTCCCCTCCCCCACTTGTGTGGGGATGAGCTGGGTTAATTCCCCTCCCCCGTTTCGGCGGTGGTGAGCTGGGCAGAGTGTCCCTTCGTGGGTGTAATTCTCTAAGTGCTGAGTCCTGCGGATGGAGCTTTGATATCGACATACTGAGGAGTTTCCGGCAGCACATGACCACATATAGGGAGGCAAAAGTTTGCTCTCTATCTCCACCTGCTGGTAGATGGACACAACCCACCAGTCTATGGATTGATCAGCTATGATTAATGGAAAGAAAATTATCAGGTATGAAACCTAATTTTACCTTCCCCAGCCCAAAGCGCTATTCTGTAAACCGTGCCTAACTTTAGGCGTGGTTTATAAAATACTGCTGAGTGCTTTTTTTTGGCTGTGCCTGTTCTTTTAGACACCATTTACAGAATCTGGCCCCTTTGGAGTGGAGGAGTAGCCAAGTGGTTAATGCAGTGGACTTTGATCCTGAGGAACTGGGTTCAATTCCTACTGCAGCTCCTTGTGACTCTGGGCAAGTCACTTAACTCTCCATTGCCCCTGGTACAAAATAAGTACCTGAATATATGTAAACAGTTTTGAATGTAGTTGCAAAAACCTCAGAAAGGCAGTATATCAAGTCCCATTTCCCTTTCCCTATTTGAGATTCTCCATGGAATGTTGCTACTATTGAGATTCTGTTGCTACTATTTGAGATTCTACATGGAATGTTGCTATTCCACTAGCAACATTCCATGTAGAAGCCTTCCCTTGCAGATCAGCAACGCGGCCGCGCAGGCTTCTGTTTCTGTGAGTCTGATATCCTGCACGTATGTGCCCCCTCACCTTGGGCTCTGGATCCCCCTCCCGTCAAAGTCTGGCTATGCCCCTGTTAAATATGGGATTATTTACTGCCTCCTAAATAGGAAGCGGGAAGTGTGCCCACATTAACTCGGAGCAGGTGGTGGGCCTTAATCCAAATGTTAACTTGCGACCTGCAATAGAAAACTGGGGGAACGCCCCTTCTTGACGTAGCATTAGTTGTGGCCTTGTCGTACGTTGAAATTCAGCATTATAGTGCATTGAGTCCAAAACTTAATGCATTTTACTAAAAGACCCTGTTTGTTACTAATTAAAAGGTTTATCATATCATTAGATCAAGATGAGTAATTCATAAAAGTATGTTATGTAATGTGCTTTAGGAAAAAAATTAAGAAATTAAGTACATAAGTAATGCCACACTGGGAAAAGACCAAGGGTCCATCGAGCCCAGCATCCTGTCCACGACAGCGGCCAATCCAGGCCAAGGGCACCTGGCAAGCTTCCCAAACGTACAAACATTCTATACAATCAAGCCATTGTGACATCACTAATGAGGTTGGCTCTTATTGGTGGAATGAGCCACTATGACATCACAATAGGTTAAATCACTGCTCTATGTAATAAAAGTGAGCCAAGTAGAGGACATAAGTACATAAGTAATGCCACACTGGGAAAAGACCAAGGGTCCATCGAGCCCAGCATCCTGTCCACGACAGCTGCCAATCCAGGCCAAGGGCACCTGGCGAGCTTCCCAAACATGCTTAAAATATATGATCTATGTTCAAAGATTTTAAATTACCCATTGTGTGTGCATCTAGGCTGTATGGTCTCTTTTTCACTGTGTGAGGGGGTCATTTCCTAGAACTCCCTTATGAAGCTTCCTTGGCCTGCATGTTCTGTACTGACAAAGAAATTTCTTATTTATTTTTTTTTTTCTTGCCCAATTAGTTCTATGTTGAAAGTAAAAATTGACATTGTAGGCAGGGTCACTGTTTTGCCTCCCCTGCAAGGCATTAGAACTGACAAGAGCATGGTTTTTCTTTCAGAATTTGACAGGCCGCTATGGATAAAATTCTGGAAGCAGTGGTAATGTCCTCATACCCTGATGCCACAAAGTACCGTCTGGTGCGAAGAGTCGTTGAGGCTGCAAAGCAGCCCATGGACAGTGACCAGTGTTGGTCCATGCTTGACCTCACCACCAAGATCTACCTCCTGGGAGACTCCCACTTCAAGCGTGAAGTAGCCAAAGAAATTTTGGAGGTACAAGGCTATTATCACCAGGAGGAGTTCCTTGAGTTTTTCAATGCCAGGTTCATCCTAAGTCTTCTTCAAGAGGGTTATGGCCCACTAGGGAAAAAGAGCCCGTACGTTTTGGATTATATACACCTGGGGCTTCAGTTTGTCCTGGAGAGTCCTTCAGTTGGAGAGATTTGTAGCTTGCTCCAGATTGAACTGCTTCGGATAGTCTGCGAGAGACCTGGCCCCAAGCGCTCTGCCAAGATCTGCAAGCTGTTAACAGAGTATCCTCAGTGCGTTCCTACGGGACAGCACTTGGTCCTATTCTGTCAACAGCTTATCAGGCGCATCGGCCAGTTCCAGTGTCAGTCCACGTCAGAGGGTGACATTGTGGAATTCCTGAACCATGTGAACAAAGTTAGCAGCCTGCTGCAGGAAATATGGAGACTTCATACTTCGTCAGTTTCCCCCTCTCTGAAGGAACTTTTTGTTATTATTTCCTCCACAGGTAAAGACTAAGAGGAAGGGAGATGTTTAAACGTGTTCTGTCTGTCTCGGGGAAGTGAGAGCACCTTTTGGCAATGGCCTGTTGGTTGGCAGGGGAAGCGGGGATATATGTGCTCTGAGGCAGACCTGTATTTTGTGGTAGGTTTGTTCCCCCTCCCCCCACAGCCAATATGATTTCCTTACCTTTTGCCTGCACTTGTGCTCTGAAGCCACCTACTAGAATATAAAACTGAAATTACAAAAAAAAAGTTTGGTATTTCTATGTATTCTGCATGCCAAGGGTGTCAGCCATTTTAATGTTGGGCCACCGTGTCAAAACAGCTACTGTAAGTTGGTCAACTGACTGGAGGGGGGTCCCTCTTGGATGTTGTGGATGCCTGGGGGGATGGGAATAATTGCTGATAGAATTGAAGAGGGGTGGAAAAAATATTGGGGGCCCCAATGTACTTCCGGAGGAGCTCAGCAACCCCAACATAATCCCCACACACAGACCCCAACTATACACATACAGACATCTTTGCCCCTTGTCAAACATACCACAGCATAGATCTCTTCTTCCATGTCCAACATCTCTCCTCTCTCTTCTAACCCCCCCCCCCCCCCCCACACACACACACAATGTGCTCCGGTATCTCCCCTCTTTCTTCTCTAAACTCCCTCATGGTCCAACATCTCTCCACCTTCTCTCTCCCTACTGTGGTCCAGCATCTCCTCTCTCCTTCCCTAACCATCCTTTGTCCTTCTCTCTCACAGTCTAGCATCTCACATCCCCTGGTCCTTTACTCCCCCTCCCCCCCCCAAGGTCTAGCATCTTACACCCATGATCCTTCCCTACCACATCCTGGCACCTCTGTGGCCACAACTAGATGGGCCTATGGCATTGGCAGCAGTGACATAGATGCTTCAGTGCTGGCTCTGGATGTTTGAGCCTGTGCACCAGTGGCGTAGCCACAGGTAGGCCTGGGTGGGCCGGGGCCCACCCACTTAGGACTCAGGCCCACCTAACAGCAGCAGTCATTTAGTGGTAGCTGGTGGGGATCCCAAGCTCTGCCAGTTGAAGACCTCCCCCTGATGGTGCTGAAAACATTGCTCTCCACTTCAGCAGTCTGAGCTTCCTAAGCTGGCACCTACGCATGCTCAGTTTTCGGCGCATGCCTGCTGCAGGCTGCCAAGGTGGAGAGCAGTGTTTTTCCGCCAGCTGAGATATATTTTGAA
This sequence comes from Microcaecilia unicolor, assembly GCF_901765095.1. Taxonomy (NCBI): domain Eukaryota; kingdom Metazoa; phylum Chordata; class Amphibia; order Gymnophiona; family Siphonopidae; genus Microcaecilia; species Microcaecilia unicolor. The sequence goes on from NC_044034.1 coordinate 28,744,826, forward strand.
GTTGGTGGGGGAGGGAGTAGAACACTTGGTGCCCACCTTGTCTAGGCCCACCCAAAATCTGCTGTCTAGCTACGCCCCTGGAGTGGTCACTTAATCAGTCACAAGATGGAGTCTCAATAGGGGAGTAAACCACCAGGGACAGGTGGCTGCAGCCATAGGCGCCAACTTTTCAAAATTATTGGGGGTGCTAAACCCAGTGGAAATAACCCTTCCCTGGACACATAGAAGGAAGTTTCTCAATATTGGGGGTGCTCAAGCACCCACAGCACCCACAGAGTCGGCTCCTATGGCTGCTGCAGTCGGCTGATGATTTCTAAATGGAAACCAGGATTGTAGAAAATACTGAGATTTCAGGGAACCCCTTTGTAAGGTCTACTAAAACAAGAGCTTTTGTTACCCAGTTTTATGTGTGTGACCACTTCTTTAATTATATTGTTGTGCATTTTTCTCATCCTGTCAATTGTTTCTCTAGATTTTTTTTTTAAAGTTGTGGTGAATGATGTGGATGGAGCAAAGGGTGTTCCTTAGTGACTTATGTTTGTTTGCAACTGTGGTGTAGCAGTAAAGCTTGGAGGAAAAATTTTGGCTCAGCAAGTTCCTCCTAGTCTTTTGGACTAGTAGCGCTTTAGAAACGTTAAGTAGTAGTAGTAGTAGTAGTAATTACTCACTGGTTAAAGGAATATGACTATCCACCTTATAATCGAAAGAGAAAAACGCCTAGATTTCGACCCAAATTGGGAGATAGACGTTTATCTCACAAAAACGAGTAAATCGGTATAATTGAAAGCCGATTTTGGACGTTTTCAACTGCACTCCGTCGCAGATGCGGACAAAGTTGATGGGGGCGTGTCAGAGGTGTGGCGAAGGTGGAACTGAGGCGTGGTTATTGGCTGAGGAAAGATGTACGCGTTAGGGCGATAATCGAAAAAAGAAAGGCGTTTTTAGCGAAAATTTAGGACACTTTTGTTGGACCCTTTTTTCACACGAACAGGTCCCAAAAAAGTGCTCTAAATGACCAGATGACCATCGGAGGGAATCAGGGATGACCTCCCCTGACTCCCCCAGTGGTCACTAACCCCCTCCCACCACAAAAAAAATGATGTTTCACAACTTTTTATTTTCACCATCAAATGTCATACCCACCTCCCTGGCAGCAGTATGCAGGTCCCTGGAGCAGTTGTTAGGGGGTGCAGTGGACTTCAGGCAGGTGGACCCAGGCCCATCCCCCCTACCTGTTACAATTGTGCTGCTTAATGCTTATTAGTCGTCCAACCCCCCCAAACCCACTGTACCCACATGTAGGTGCCCCCCTTCACCCCTTAGGGCTATAGTAATGGTGTAGACTTGTGGGCAGTGGGTTTTGAGGGGGATTTGGGGGGCTCAACACACAAGGGAAGGGTGCTATGCACCTGGGAGCTCTTTTACCTTTTTTTTTGTTTTTGTAAAAGTGCCCCCTAGGGTGCCCGGTTGGTGTCCTGGCATGTGAGGGGGACCAGTGCACTACGAATCCTGGCCCCTCCCACGAACAAATGCCTTGGATTTATTCGTTTTTGAGCCGGGCGCTTTCATTTTCCATTATCGCTGAAAAACAAAAACGCCCAGCTCACAAATTGTCGAATAAAACATGGACGTCTATTTTTTGCGAAAATACGGTTCGGTCCGCCCCTTCACGGACCCGTTCTTGGAGATAAACGCCCATGGAGATAGACGTTTTCGTTCGATTATGCCCCTCCACGTGATCCCTGTGCTTAGAGAGGTACACTGGCTCCCAGTTACTCATAGGACCACATTCAAAATTCTGACTGTGGTACATAAAGGGGCTAATTTTCAAAACAACAACAAAAAAAAAAGGTCCAAAAATGTCGTAAGGTGGCAGAAGGACGTTTTTCTCTCAAAAATGTCCAAGTTGTGGAGGAAGTGACGTCACCAATAAAGATGGAGGCTTAAACAGTTAGCTCCTGCTCACCGAAGTAAAAAAAGCGTGAGTTCTCCCGCTGATCGTGTCCTCCCGGTGCGATTTTGATCCGCAGCACCCATAGAACCGGTGGCGCTCCAGGCGGCGATAAGTATGCAGCCGGAACTTAGCCAATTTGGCTTTAAAGGCGGGAAGACGGCAAACCGCGTGGCGGGCCTGTAAAATCAGCCCGAGCGAGCTGGTAAACACTCAGACGGCGAATTGCAGCAGAGCCCCTGCCTCTTTGGTGAGGACCCAGATCAGACAGCAGCGGACCCACTCGCAGAGCTAAAAGAGTGGCTACTGGATATCCGGGCGGACGTAAAGGCGGTCCGGGCGGAGCTGGAGACGCTAGGCTCCGATCTCCGCGGTGAAATCAGAGAGCTGGGGAATCGGATGGAGGAGATGGAGTCCCGAGTGGAGGAACATACGGAGGAGCTTGGATCGCTAGACCGAGCGATCGCGGACGTCCGTCTGGGCCAGCAACAGTTGGCTGACAAGATGGAAGATTTAGAGAACAGAAGTCGGTGGCACAATTTGCGGTTTAGGGGGTATTCCTGAAACCCCGGAATATGCCGACTGTGAGACAGTAGTGCAGCAGGTGGTGAGCGCTATATTGAAAGAGGCTGGCAGCCCAGTGGAAGCAACTGCAGTCGTGCTTGAGCGCTCTCACAGAACGCTGGGCCCAGCCCGGAACAACTTGCCTAAGGACATCATAGCCTGTTTTCAGGACTACAAGTTAAAAGAGAAGGTGTTTCAGGCGGCCAGAAGCCTACAAAGCGTCAAGTGGGACACGCATCAGGTGGAGATCTACCAGGACCTGGCGCTGGCCACTTTAAAACGACGAGCGGAGTTGAAGCCGATAACAAGAAGGCTGCAGGAGCTTGGAATCCGCTACCGCTGGAAGCATCCTTTTGCTCTAGCATTCTACAAAGAAGGCTGCATGCACCAAGCAAGATCCCTAGCTGAAGCCAGAGCGGTTCTTCCAGAAATACAGCAGGAAATCCCGCCGGAGACTCCGGGGAAAATAAGACGTGACAGAACCCCGGCATCCCACTCGAAATGGCAGCGAGTGGGTAAGGGACATAAGAGATTGCAACGTCAGCAGTCGGCTGGCCAACTTACATGACTGTGGGTAAGGGGGGCACAAATGATGTGTTAACATGTGTTGGGTCTGGGCCCGATGGAAGTTCAGAATTTAAGGCTCGCAAGAGCTATTTGGTTCCGGTTTGTAATGGTTTTGGTTGATATATAGCGGGAGAACAGTTGTTATATTGTTCAGTGGCACTAAGAGGGTGAGTGGAGGGGTGAGGTACTTCCTCTACGGGATACTCTTTCATATATGAGAGAGGATCTACATGAACATAGGGGGAGGGGGGTGGAAGGGAGGGAGGGGCAGGGTGAGGGGGGGAGGCGGGGGAGCAGATGGACAAGAGGAGAGGAACAAGGGGATGACAAGGCGGGAGACTATACTTGGGCTGGCTTAGGGCGCCTATGGGAGGTGATGGAATGCAAGATGTAACACTAGCGATCCTGAATGTCAGAGGCTTAAATGTGCCAATGAAGCGACAGCTCCTATTTCGGGAGCTGATCCGCTTAAAAATAGATATAGCCCTGATTCAGGAGACTCATTTAAAAAAGCAACATGAGAGGCTATGTAGGCATCGCCAGTATCCGCATATGTTCTTTGCATCGAACAATTCAGGCACCAAAAGTAGGGGGGTCATGGTAGCGCTTAATGATTCCCATCCATGGCAGATTAAAAAGGTCAGTAGAGACAAGGAAGGTCGTTATATCTTATTAGTTATCCAATTGGGAACACAGACCTACACTTTAGTTAACATTTATGGGCCCAATGCAGACCATGGGGAATTTTTTCATCGACTAGATCAGATATTGCTGGCACATGGGGAGGGAGCCGTGCTGGTGGGAGGAGACTTTAATATTACTCCTAACCCACAGTTGGATAACTCCTCTACATCAATACAATATGCTAAACAGGGACAGGAGCTACTTCACACATTTATAGCACGGTGGCAGTTGAGTGATCTGTGGAGGCAGGCCAACCCAACACAAAGAGATTACACATGCTTTTCCCAAGTTCATAACTCCTTCTCCCGTATTGATTTTTGGCTGGGGGATGCTATGGCGATGGGCAGGGTTAAAGATCAACACATAGAGCCGCGAACCTGGTCAGATCATAGCCCGGTCACCCTTGTTTTACAAACGCAAGAGGGGAGGAGGGGGGCCCCACAGTGGCGCTTGGATGATGCATTGCTGGCAGAGGTGACTCATGTACTTCAATTTGAGAAGATAATCAAAGAATATATCCAATTTAACGATAATGGGGAGGTGACCCCAGGGGTGCTTTGGGAGGGCTTCAAGGCGGTGATGAGAGGCCACTTTATTGCCTTGAAAGCACATGTGCGACGGGAAAGAACTCGAGCAGAGGAATCAGGGCGCAAGCAATTGGCACAGGTGGAGAAATTAATAAGTAGACAGGGTAAGGGAGGCCCAGCACGAACTCTGCTAGACCAAGCGCATAAGTTAAGGCAAGAGATCAGGGAGCTCCAATTGGCGGACCTCTCTGAGCAACTGCAGAGGATACGCCAGACCCATTTTGAGTTTGGCAACAAGGCCAGCAGGGTATTGGCGCACAAATTAAAACAGCAGGCAAAAAAAGCGCATGTCACTCAGCTGAGAAATGACAGGGGGGACCGCATAACGGATCCTCAGGCCATACAAGAAGCTTTTAGGAGCTTTTATAAAATACTCTATACTCCGGATATTAGTCCAGAGGAAGTTGAGATCGAGGCCTTCCTGGATAGGAATGTACTGCCCACACTTACGGAGAGTGCCAAGCTTAGACTTTCCAGGCCAATTGAGTTAGAAGAGGTCTTACAGGCAATAAAGGAATTAGCACCCAGCAAAGCACCAGGACCTGATGGATTTACGAATAAGTTTTACAAAACTTTTGGGTCCCTGGTGGCTCCTCTGCTGCTGAAGGTGTTTAATGATTTGGGAGAACGGAGGTCTCTTCCGGAGACCTGGCACCAGGCGAACATCATAGTCCTACCCAAACCAGGCAAAGATCCACAGCTGTGCGGCTCTTAAAGGCCAATCTCTCTTTTGGGGGTGGACTATAAAATCTTTACTGCGATCCTGGCATCCCGTCTGCAGCAGTATTTACCGCAACTAGTTCACGAAGATCAAGCGGGGTTCGTGCGGGCACGCCAAACATTTGATAATATTCGCAGGGCACTTCACCTTATTCAATTTGCACATATAAAACAACAGCCGCTATGTATCCTTTCATTAGACGCAGAAAAGGCGTTTGACAGGGTGCATTGGCCATTTTTGTTTGCAACCCTGAAGAGGGTGGGTATTCCAGAAGGGTTCATGCACTGGATATATCTATTATATCGAACGCCCACGGCCTCGGTTAGGGTCAATGGGAGCCAGTCCATACCATTTTTGTTGCGGCGGGGGACGAGACAGGGATGTGCCTTGTCACCACTCCTTTTCGCCTTGGTCGTGGAGCCATTGGCGGCTTACATTAGATCACATCCAGACGTACGAGGACTGAGGATGGGAACCACTGAAACTCGGGTGCTATTATTTGCGGATGATATCCTCCTCACTCTGACAAATCCCAGTACATCACTTCCAATTATAGGGGCGGCATTGCGGGACTTTGGCTGGGTGGCTGGATTTAAGGTTAACATGGAGAAATCCGAGGTGTTGAACATCTCCATACCAGTGGACCAAGTAGCAAGGTTGCGAGCCACTTTCCCCTTTAGGTGGGCCCCCAGAAGTATCAAATACTTAGGGGTGAATATTACAAAGCGATTGGAGGATCTGTATGCGGCCAATTTCCCTGCAAGGGTACGGGAACTTTTCTTGGAAATGGAGAGATGGGAGGGCCTAACAATCTCGTGGATGGGTCGGATAAATGCGATTAAAATGATCCTGCTGCCGAAGCTGCTCTACTTGTTTATGGCGCTTCCTATTTCTCTACCTGACAAGTTTCTTAAGGGTTTGCAGCGCAGAGTCTTCTCCTTCATATGGAAAAGGAAGCCGCCACGGGTGCGTCGGTCAGTGATGCATCAGCCGAGAGTACATAGGGGTATGGGGGTGCCCTCGTTTTTGCTTTACTATCAGGCGGCTCACCTTCGCATTTTAGCAGAATGGTTGCAGGGAGGTGGGAAAGCTTGGAAAGCTATGGAGCAGACTTGGTGCGGCTCGCACCCCTTGAGGGTTATCCCTTGGCTCTCTGAACGAGAGATCAGAGAGATAATAAAAGAAGTGCCGCCGATTATTCGGTGGTCACTCACAACCTGGAGTAACATTCGTAGTAGATTCTTTCGAGGACGCACACACTTTTTACATACCGCAATACGTCATGCACCAGGATTCACACCGGGATCTTTGGATTCGCGTTATAGGAACTGGGAGCGGGGAGGCTTATGGGAGTTGGGGCAGATGTGGGAGGAGGGGGAAATACTAACCTTTGCAGAAGTGCAAGAGGAATATGGGATCCCCACGTCTAATGCATTTCAATATAGCCAACTAAGGGACTACATTTTGAGGCGAGCAAAGGAAGAGTTGAGTTTGGAAGAAACGCAATTAGAGAGGGCTATGGCTGGTGGAGGGGGTAGAGGGGGAATCTCTAGGCTATATAAAGCGCTTTTATTACAAACACAGCCAATTCTATACTATACACATAAATGGGAAAAAATACTGGGGGTCTCTTATGAATACTCAGTATGGGAACGAGTGTTTGTTTCGTTGCTTAAGGTGTCAATTTCCAATGCTCTTGTAGAAAATGGCTACAAAATATTGTATAGCTGGTATTACACACCACAGAGATTAGCTAAAATGTTTAAAGGGGGGTCGGCTCTCTGTTGGCGTCAATGTGAAATGTTAGGAGATATGGCTCATATATGGTGGGCCTGTCCTCATGCTCAACAATACTGGACAGGAGTGGTGAGGTTTATTTATTTATTTATTTATTTATTGTTTGCATTTGTATCCCACATTTTCCCACCTCTTTGCGGGCTCAGTGTGGCTTACAATAAGATTTGAATAAAGAGAATACAGTTGATACAAATTGGTTATGGGTTACATTGTACAAGTTATGCGAGATAATCAAATTATCATTAGGAATATCACAATGGGACATCAACAGGGAGACTTTGGGAGGAGATAATAGGAAGTTTAAGGGCAGTGTTAAGACATATAGGCACATGGTTTACCTATTCCTGTAAGTATATGTATGAGTTATGTGGAATTGGGGGAATGAGAGATCTTGAGTGGATGTGTGATGCATTGATGTAAGTGAGTGTAGACTCTATGTGTTTAGGTTTTTTCCGTAGGTTGTCTCAAACAAGTGGGTCTTCAGTAATCTGCGGAAGGATGCTTGTTCGTGGATCGCTCTTAAGTTGCATGGCAGTGAGTTCCAAAGCTGCGTGCTCGTGTGAGAAAAGGTTGACGCGTGTAGCGTCTTGTATTTCACGCCCTTGAAAGTAGGGAAATGGAGGTTGAGGTATGTTCGGGAAGATCTCCTGGCATTTCTGGGTGGTAGGTCAATCAACTCGGACATGTATGCTGGGGCTTCGCCGTAGATGATCTTGTGGACTAGTGTGCATACCTTGAAGGTGATGCGTTCCTTCAGTGGAAGCCAGTGTAGTTTCTCTCGTAGTGGTGTTGCCCTTTCATATTTTGGTTTTCCGAAGATGAGTCTGGCTGCTGTGTTTTGGGCTGTTTGAAGTTTCCTCAGTGTTTGCTCTTTGCCGCCTGCGTATAATGAGTTGCAGTAGTCCAGATGGCTGAGGACGAGGGATTGCACTAGGTTACGAAAGACGAATCTTGGGAAGAGTGGTCTTATCCTTTTCAGTTTCCACATGCAGTAGAACATCTTCTTAGTTGTGTTGTTTGCGTGGGTTTCCAGTGTTATGTGGCGGTCGATAGTGACTCCAAGGATTTTTAGCGTTTCTGAGATTGGAAGGTTTAGGTTTGCTGTGTTTATCGCGTTGAATTCGTTGGTGTTGTGTAGGGAGGTGAGTACCAGGCATTGAGTTTTTTCTGCATTTAATTTCAGACGGAATGTGTCTGCCCATGTGTTCATGATGTGTAGGCTTTGATTGATTTCGTTGGAGATTTCTTTGATGTCTTGTTTGAAAGGGATATATATTGTCACATCATCAGCGTATATATGTGGATTGAGGTTATGGTTTGATAGGAGTTTTGCTAGAGGGATCATCATTAGGTTGAAAATAGTTGGTGAGAGAGGTGATCCTTGTGGAACTCCACATTCAGGTATCCATGCCTTGGACGTGGTTGAGTGTGATGTAACTTGATACGAGCGCAGGGTTAGGAACCCCTTGAACCAGCTTAGGTTGATTATAAGCATAACGAAATCAGACTTTCCTATGACAATGGACTTTTGCCTTCTGCATATGCGACCCCAGGGGTCCAAAAAATATGTGTATCAGCTGGCCACCCAGATATTGGTGGCTGGTAAGTTGGTGTTGGCAGCAGCATGGAAACAACAAACTCTGCCGGGACTCAGGACTGTTATAAGGAAACTGGACTACATTCACCTAATGTCTAAGCTAACGGCGATGCGACAAGGTCGCCTGATAGTGTATCATCGAATATGGGACTCATATATTGAGTGGTCGGCGCAGCCGGACCCTGCCTTGCCAATTAACTAAGTGGGAGGAAGGGGGTAGAGGGAGGGGGAGGGGGGAGGGGGTAAGGGGCATATAAGGGGATTACAGAGTAATAAAAACAAAACAAAAACCAATGTTGATGTTGCAGAGGGAAGTGGCGATACTGTTTGTTTACAATTATTTCTGTGTGATATGTGTATGTTCAATAAATATAAATAAACATTAAAAAAAAAAAATGTCCAAGTTGTGATTTTAGACACCCCAGTTTTAGAAGTTTTGCTCCACAGTTTGTCCAAATTTCAGGGAGCGTGTTTTGGGCGGGACGTAGGTGGCACCAAAAGACAGATGTTTTTCAGCAATAATGGAACATAATTAAAATGTCTAGGGCCAAAATTAAGACTTTTTGGCTGGACCTGTTTCAATCATGATTAAAGGTGCCCTAAATGGCCAATTGATCACTGGAGGGATTAAGGCATAACCCCTCTTACTCCCCCAGTGCTCACTAACCCCCCCCCCCTCTAAGCCCCCTAAGATGTTTCAGTACATACCAGGCTCTATGATAGGTTCAGATGTGTAACATGGAGGGGCATAATCGAACGGGGGTGGCCATCTATAAGGGCGGCCATCTCTAATGACGGCCCCGTCAAGCGGCGTACCCGACTGTATTATCGAAACAAGATGGCCTCGGCGTGCGTCTAAAACACATGTCGACACCAATGCAGGCTCCCTTTCTTGGCGAAAGGGGCCTTGGCTAGGTGTGGTTTCCAGATCGCATCTTCAGCTGTGGCAGTCGGAACAGAAGCATGATCTGAAAACCATAGAGAACACATTTCAGGAAAATATTTGTTTCTTCAACAAATGTGGGTTAATCTAATAGAATTTACAGAATATTTTCATGTGTATATGTCTCTCTCTATGTTTTTTTTTTTTTTTTTTACAGATGGACCCCTAACCCCATCCAGTGCCTTGGCCAGTGTGGTTCAGTACATCCCATTGGAATTTATGGATGAAATTGTTAGAAACCTCACAAATGATGACAGCATCACGGATCCACAGATGATGACAGCCATTTGTCGGTAACAGCTTATGCTTGCAGTGAAGGCAACCCTTCACAAATTACACTGCTTTGATAGCTTTTCGGCTTACGGCCGGCACATGAGAAATTTAAATAAAGAAATAAATTTGTTTTGTTTCATAGTAGTAGTAGAGAAGTAGTAATGTTGTATCAGTGAAGGGTAGAAAACCCAAGCTATGCAGTTCCATTCCTTACACACTTGCCTGAAAGCCTTGGCCTCCTGGCTCTATGTCAGTAAATTAGTGTTGAACTGAACTAAAATGCGAACACATTGGATAACAGGTTCCTCTCTGTGCTCTTCTGAAGCCTCCTTTTGAGCGAATCCGGAAGTCCTCCTTGAAAGATCTTACACTAAAGATAGCGTTCTTGGTGGCTGTTGCATCAGCCTGTAGGGTTTTGGAGCTTCAATTCAGGCTGTCTCTTGTAAGGATCCCTTTCTTAGCTTTTCAGAGACGGGGATCTCCCTATATAGGGTTCCTTCCTTTCTTTTAAAAGTGGTATCGGCATTTCATCTCAACCAATCTGTGGAGCATCTGTTCTTTTGCAGAGAGCACAAAGAGGCTCAGTATTCTTCCTTGAAGCTTCTCGATGTACGTAGAGTCCTCATTAGGTATCCAGAACGAGTTTCACAAATCAAACAGAGCTTTTTGGTAAACAGAGGCTTGGCCTCATGGCTTCCAAGCCCACAGTTGCTAGACGACTGAAGGAGACTATCACGCTGGACATGAATGAGAGAGAAGAATAGGGCAAAGGAGAATGGCTGGACATGGATGGGAGGGGAGGGCAGGGGAGAGAGGAGAGTTGCTGGACATGGATGGATGGAGGAGAGGGCAGGAGAAATGCTGGACATGGATGGAGGGGAGGGAAGAGAGAGGAAGTGAAATGAACATGGATGGAGGGGAGGAGAGAGGAGAAATGCTGGACATGGATGGATGAGAGGGAAGAGAGTGGAAGGAGATGCATATGGATGGAGGGGAGGGAAGAATAGGAAGGAGATGCATACTGACGGAGATGAGGGAAAGGGAAAAGAGGAAAAAAACTGCACATGGATGGAGAAAATAGGCAAAAGCTGGATCCGCTCTATACCTCCTCCAGTCAAGTCTGCGGAGGACCCAGTTTTTACCTATGGATGTAGAGGAAGAAATGAAGAAGAAAGGAGGAAAGTAAAGAAATAAATGGAAAGGAAGCCCTGCAAACAGAGTTAAAGGAACAGATAGAGAGCAGCAGAATCAGAGACTGGGACTGACGTGATTAGACAAACAAAGTCACCAGACAACAAAGGTAGAAAAAAAATCATTTTATTTTCATTTTAGTGTTTGGAAGATGTCCAATTTGAGAATTTATATCTTGTGTCTTATTTTGCACTGGGTATACTAGAGCTGTAACAGCTTATAGAAATAATTTTATAAAAATTATTTATCATGAAAAAAAATCACAAGTTATTTTTTTCTCCTATACTGCTTTAGTATTTTCAATGATACTGCTTATATGCGCCACGGCTGGAATAAGGGGTGGGGCTACTGTGGGTGTGGCTACCATATGGGCGGGGCCATAGATGGTGACCCCGCCCATAATGAGTACCGGTACCTTTTTTCCTACAAAAAAAGCATTGTGCTGCTATGAGTAATTTTGTCTGTCTATTTAACACCTTGTCAGTTCTACTTTTGTTATATTGTGAGCCACGTAGAACTTGAATCCTATTTGAGATAATGTGGAATATAAGTGTCATAAATAAATAATAAATAATTTCTCCATAACTGGCAGCTAGGATATATCCTTAGCAATATGGGCAGCTGGATGTCCTGTTTCTTTTTCTACCGTCATCTACTGTATTGTTATATTCGTGTTTTTTTTTTTTTACAGGATGATTGACTGGGTATCATGGCCCCTAGCCAAGAACATTGATAAATGGATTATTGCCCTGCTGAAGGGCCTGGCTGCAGTGAAAAAGTTCAGCATTTTAATCGAAGTCACCCTCTTGAAAATTGAAAAGGTGAGTTGCAGTGTTCCTTTTCAGCAACTAACCTTAGTGCCATATGTACTCGCCAATAATGAAGGGCCTTGCGGGTTTCGCTCACCTTGGCATAGCAAAGGCTGCATGGGTGTGGGAGAGGTGGGACATCCACATTTTTCCAGAGCACATGACGGTGCTATTATATTATAGGACTGAAATACAAAACAACTTACGCAGCCGGATTCTCCTACATAAGCGCACAACTATGGAATGGGCTCCCAAATGCTGTGAAAACAATCCACGACCACTTGAACTTCAGGAAATCACTAAAAACCAACCTCTTCAAAAGGCCTACCCCAACGACCCCACGTAACCCTCTTCACCTACCAACACAGCATGACTATGATCGAACAGGACAACACGCAATCTTCATCCATTCCGACCCTCCACTTATACCTTATACGATCACTATACAACTTTGTATTTGTTATTCACCAACTGGGCAAACGCCTCTGACGGTACTATGTAAGCCACATTGAGCCTGCAAATAGGTGGGAAAATGTGGGGTACAAATGCAATAAATAAATAAATAAATAATTAATTAACTGGACATTATGTAGGGAAAGAACATCAACACTAACATAGCATTTTCTTATACCGTCCTATGTACCAGAAAATACTAAAATCCATCCATCTCTCCCCCTGAATAAATCCAAAAACCTTTCCCTAAAACAACCAACCCTTATTCTGTGAATTGTTGAGATTAGGCTGTTCTAGAAGACGAATAGCAAGACATCGAACATTACCTACATCATTTTGGGTTCAGCCTAATATCAACATACATCCAATCAAAGATACTCCTGAGGAAGGCCCTCGTAGGCCGAAACACGACTAGTGTCGAGTGCTGGATGTTTAATAAAGGTGCAAGTTTGTACATTGTCTGCTGCCCCTCCCCCTTTTTTTGTCATCCTTGTTGTGACTGATTTGTCTGTGTGCCTACAAGGGTTCCTGTTCTTCTTTTTTGCTGTTCCATAATTGTCCATACTTCAATAAACAATTGCCCTTGTGTTGGAACGCCATTGGTCTTCCCCCATCTTAATTGGCTTTCCTTCTGGTTTGTGTGCTTGGGGGTTCCTCCTCTTCTTTTTTTTAATCCATAATTTCTGTTACCATGAATCAGTGTTTGTTTTCTGCATCTGTTCTCATTTGAGGAGTGGCCTCATTTCTCTTCCATTTCCCTCCCGCCTGCAGAAATTTCATTTCTACAGGACAAGATTCACTACCTCCATTTCTTTTGGCTAGAGCTGCTGTCTGGTGTGGTGGATCTTCCAGAGCTCTATCCCTGCAACCTTCCTATTGGCTGGATCCTACCCACAGAGTCCACTGCTGGTTACCCTGAAAAGAGGCTGGACAGGCTCATTCTCATTGGAGGGGAGAGGGGAGGAATTGGAGAACTGCAACTAGAGTTTTTAAAAACTCTATAAAATGTCCAGACATCTTATTTATTTTTTTTGTTACATTTGTACCCCGTGCTTTCCCACTCATGGCAGGCTCAATGCGGCAATGGAGGGTTAAGTGACTTGCCCAGAGTCACAAGGAGCTGCCTGTGCCTGAAGTGGGAATCAAACTCAGTTCCTCAGGACCAAAGTCCACCACCCTAACCACTAGGCCACTCCTCCACTCCACAGTCCACACTTCCTCTTGCTTCTGGAGAAATACTGAAAAAAGCCAGTCAGTTGTCAATCCTCCTCCTGAGTCCTGAGCACATCTGACAGGGTTTCCTTAAACTTTGGACATAAGAACATAAGAATAGCCATACTGGGGCAGATGATGTTCCATCTAGCCCTGTATCCTGTTTCCAGCAGTGGCCAATCCAGGTCACAAGTACTTGGCAGAATCTCTAGGTGGCATTCTAGGTTGCCAGTGCCTTAATCTGGCCCTGTCTAGCAGTTTGTGAGGTGGTGGGGCAATCGAGGGGGTAGTTTTTGGGATAGAGCAGTTACTGAGGTGGAGAGTTAGTAGGGGATAGTTTTTGGGGGGTTGGAGCAGTTGTGGGGGATAGTTTTTGGAAGTGGGGCAGTTTGGGGGTAGGGCAGTTGTGGGGGTAGGTTTTGGTGGCTGGGACAGTTTATTAGATGATAGGGCAGTTGTAGGGGGTACTTTTTCAGGATGGAGTCAGTTTGGTGGATAGTATAGAATAGGGAGAGATGATTTGAGAAGAATAATCCCCAAACTGATTTGGGGATTACTGTTTTGTAAGTTTCTATGCGCCTTCCATAGAAATTCATTGAGTCTTTTTTTTAGGTGGGGGGGGCTTATTACTTTAGAACACCTAGTCCAGTTTGGCCCATTTTTCAACTCAATGTGTCCTTTACATTTCTTTCTCCAAAATACCAAATTTTCATCTTATTCTGTTACATTTTTGAAGAGTTATTTTGCCCCCCCCCCCCGACAGATAGACAGACAAATGGATATTCTTGATTTCATTTGTATATATTTCTTTCCAACTTCCATTTGGTTGGAAAAAATAAAAACACACCATGGTTTTTTGGACAAGTGGGAGAAAGTCTCTGTGCCTCAAAGAATCAGGAGGTAGGTAGAGAATTAACTTGGGGGGTGGGGTGGGGGAGGCAAGGGGTTAGGCCTGGCCCTGCTCTGGAGGTAAGTGTTTCAAGTTAAACAGTGAGAGGGAAGGAGAGATCTGGCAGTATTTTGAATTTATCCAATATAATATCCTGTCTCTAATAGTGGCCAGACCAGGTCACAAGAACCTGAAAGATACCACAAAAATGATCTTCTTATTGCTCGTTTCCAGAGATAAGCAGTGGCTTTCCCCAGATCCCTTTTGTTTACAAGTTGAATTGATGTGGTCCTATGGCATGTGCCTTCTGGTGAAAGGAGTGGGGTAGATGGAGCCGAAACCTCAATAGCTTGAGGCCTCCTCAGTGATCCACTGCTGAGGCAGTTGACAGTAGTATGCAAATGAGCCCTAGACTCACACATATCAAGTGTTGATTGGAAAATAAACCTTTGCCGTAAAAATGGCTCCCACACCCAATTGTCAATGATGTCATTCTGCATTGGCAGAGAATCTTCACACCTGTACCTAAATGGAAGGTAAGAATCGTCTGCCAGGCAAATTTTCCCAAGACTTGGAAGAGAGGACAAGAAAGAAGTCTCTGCTATCTGGGTATCCCCTTCTCCTGGCCTGGAAGAAGGTGGAAAGAGAGCTACCAGCTAGGGATCCCTTCCCTCTGGCAGAGGAGCCACTTTCACCACAGCCTAGAAATCCTCTCAAAGAGTGTTTGATGGGCTTCCATGTGTTTAAAACTTTGAGGTGGCAGCATCCAGCAGGCTGAGTGAAGCAGTAGGAACGTATTAGGGGGAAAATTGAGGTAAAATGTTTCAGCATGAAGGAGTGAATTTTATTCAATACACCCCCCCCCCTCCAAAAAAGAACCCATTAACACAGGATAAACCCTTTGAACAGAATCTGGCTCAATAAGCAAAAACTACAATGATCAAATCACATATAAATATTTTTGATAAATCATAAATTTAGTTTTGTCTATTTTGAACCAGATACTGTGCAAAAGGAGTGAATTTTATGGCAGGACTTTAAAGTGGAGAGAAAAGGAACCATTATACTGTTATGAGCTTGAATACTCAGAGTAAAATGGCTGTGAAGAAGACAACTTGAAGGCCAAAGACAAGGACACTGTGATAGCAGGGATGTAGGGACGAAGGAGTTCAGAGTAGAGGGTTGCACAAGGACAGACATTTCACCTGTCCCCACTGGAATCTGACCCATCCTCACCCATTCCAGTAAGTAATCTCCTCCATCCCTGCCCGTTCCCTTTGCTAAAATAACCCAAGGCACAAGGAAAGGATAGGTAGTTCAGCCTGGCACTACACTTCCGTAGGAACCCCTCAAGACTTGCATCCATCCCCATGGGATCCCCGTAGGACCTGTGTCCAGTCCGTGGACCTGGAGGGGATCCCCGTGGGATTCCCGCTAACCCCGTTCCCGTTCAGCTCTCTAGTTGAGAGCCTTGAAAGAAAGAAGGGAATGCTTACATGAGAGTGGTGAGCTGATAGAAGGTACTTGACGTTGAAGAACTGGAAGGGAAATAGGTCTACGGGAAAGGAAAGATGCTGTCACTGGGGTGTTCGGCCTACAAGGTAGTGCTGACCACTAACATGTTTTAGACTTTTTCCGATCTGACGAAGAAGGGCAACCTTCGAAAGCTAATCATGAAATGTATGAAGTTATGTCCAATAAAAAGGTATCATCTTATTTTCTTTTCCATGTTTTATTTTGTTTGATTTCTATTGATTACCTTTAAAAGTGGACTAACACGGCTACCACACCTCTCTACTCAAGACTTCTTCATGAAATCCTGGAAGCTACTTTTTTTTTTACATGGAGCCGTTCACAGATTTCTTTTTTTTGTTTTGTTTTTTATTTTTTATTTAAAATGGTTAATATAACTCCATGGGATGGGATGAACTTGTTAGTGGTAATGAGAATAGAAAATGCTTAAGCTTGAACACTGGTGTGGAGACTCTCATTCATTGACATTACTGTTGCGAGAGAGGTCATTTCATTAGTGCTCTGCTCTTCTTACAGCTCGCTGGCTGCAGTAAATTTTATTTATATCCTGTGTTTTTTTTGCAGGTTTTTGCCAGGTTGCTGTACCCCATTGTCCGGGAGCGTGCCTTTGCTGTTCTCAGTTCTATGCTGTTGAGCTTCCAGCACTCAGCCGAGGCATTTCATTTGGTAAGAGTAGATCCAGGGGTGTTTTTCATAAATCACCTTTATAGTGCAGATGCGCGATTAGAGCCATCATATGAGAAATGTAGATTGAAATACTGTTTCTTTGAGAAATCTTTTGTTGCTTAATCTCATTTATCCAGCATGTTTGGTGGGGATTGTTGTCGGGACTTCTGGATGTGCATCACAAACGGAACTGTATTTTTCTTTAAATTGTAATTTCTTTTCGTATATATTTATTTGGTCTTATTGTAAACTGACAAATGTATCTATCATTTGGTGTTATATCGAATGGTGTGTTTGTTTATTATGTACTTGATATGTACCTTTCTGGAGCAACCAAAGAGGTTTACAATCAAAACTCAATTGAAACAGAGAAGAACTACGAAGTAAATACGACAGAGGGAATCAGGGAAAATGGTGATAAACTTGGAACTTGACATTATTGCAGCTGTTCGATGATTTAATGTAGTGAAAACTTCTGTGAGAATCCAGGAACCATCAGCCTTCAGGGCAAGGCACAATATGCACGCGAGAGCATGTCAAGCTGATTCCTTCCTTATTGGCTCGTATTGAATATCGCTGCTGCTGCTGTGGGTGTGGTCCTGCGACGAACTGAAATACCTGTGGAGAGATTCCTCCCTTATTGATGTTTTCTTCCCCTTTATATATGGCTTCATTTTATTGTCCTCCGAATTAGAGTGTTGAAATTTGGGATAATATTTTTTTTTAGCTTTATTGGATATAGCGGTTCTTTAACATTTTAAGGGATTTTAACATTCATATGGATGAGTCCTATGCCTCAAAAGCAACATTTTTTAGTTCTTTTTTTTTTTTAAAGATCTGGGTTTGGAGCAACGACTTGTTGGTCCAACTCATGGTGTTCCATTTTGAGGACAAAGAAACAGAAATATTAGATAAAGAACCAATGAGTGAAGAACAAATGGAGGAATTTCCAGCTGAAGTACTGTAGGGGGTCATATAAGTACATAAGTACATAAGTAGTGCCATACTGGGAAAGACCAAAGGTCCATCTAGCCCAGCATCCTGTCACCGACAGTGGCCAATCCAGGTCAAGGGCACCTGGCACGCTCCCCAAACGTAAAAACATTCCAGACAAGTTATACCTAAAAATGGGGAATTTTTCCAAGTCCATTTAATAGCGGTCTATGGACTTGTCCTTTAGGAATCTATCTAACCCCTTTTTAAACTCCGTCAAGCTAACCGCCCGTACCACGTTCTCCGGCAACGAATTCCAGAGTCTAATTACACGTTGGGTGAAGAAAAATTTTCTCCGATTCGTTTTAAATTTACCACACTGTAGCTTCAACTCATGCCCTCTAGTCCTAGTATTTTTGGATAGCGTGAACAGTCGCTTCACATCCACCCGATCCATTCCACTCATTATTTTATACACTTCTATCATATCTCCCCTCAGCCGTCTCTTCTCCAAGCTGAAAAGCCCTAGCCTTCTCAGCCTCTCTTCATAGGAAAGTCGTCCCATCCCCACTATCATTTTCGTCGCCCTTCGCTGTACCTTTTCCAATTCTACTATATCTTTTTTGAGATACGGAGACCAGTACTGAACACAATACTCCAGGTGCGGTCGCACCATGGAGCGATACAACGGCATTATAACATCCGCACACCTGGACTCCATACCCTTCCTAATAACACCCAACATTCTATTCGCTTTCCTAGCCGCAGCAGCACACTGAGCAGAAGGTTTCAGCGTATCATCGACGACGACACCCAGATCCCTTTCTTGATCCGTAACTCCTAACGCGGAACCTTGCAAGATGTAGCTATAATTCGGGTTCCTCTTACCCACATGCATCACTTTGCACTTGTCAACATTGAACTTCATCTGCCACTTGCACGCCCATTCTCCCAGTCTCGCAAGGTCCTCCTGTAATCGTTCACATTCCTCCTGCGACTTGACGACCCTGAATAATTTTGTGTCATCGGCGAATTTAATTACCTCACTAGTTATTCCCATCTCTAGGTCATTTATAAATACATTAAAAAGCAACGGACCCAGCACAGACCCCTGCGGGACCCCACTAACTACCCTCCTCCACTGAGAATACTGGCCACGCAATCCTACTCTCTGCTTCCTATCTTTCAACCAGTTCTTAATCCATAATAATACCCTACCTCCGATTCCATGACTCTGCAATTTCTTCAGGAGTTTCGTGCGGCACTTTGTCAAACGCCTTCTGAAAATCCAGATATACAATATCAACCGGCTCCCCATTGTCCACATGTTTGCTTACCCCCCTCAAAAAAATGCATTAGATTGGTGAGGCAAGACTTCCCTTCACTAAATCCGTGCTGACTTTGTCTCATCAGTCCATGTTTTTGTATATGCTCTGCAATTTTATTCTTAATAATAGCCTCCACCATCTTGCCCGGCACCGACGTCAGACTCACCGGTCTATAATTTCCTGGATCTCCTCTGGAACCCTTCTTAAAAATCGGAGTAACATTGGCTACCCTCCAGTCTTCCGGTACTACACTCGATTTTAGGGACAGATTGCATATTTCTAACAGTAGCTCCGCAAGTTCATTTTTTAGTTCTATTAATATAATATTAGTTCTAATATATTAGACCTGATTATTACAAGTCTATCTGTGAGGTATCAATTTTATAATTTTACTGCACGTGGAGGGGCATTTTCAAAAGAAACATCCAAGTTGTGATTTGGACGTCCTTGCAAAACGGCGAAATCCAGAGGCGGGGAAACTCTCTTTTTTTCGAAACAAGATGGATGCCCATCTTTTGTTTCAAAGATACCGTCAGGGATGTCCAAATCCTTAAATTTGGACGTCCCTAGACATGGACATTTCTGACTTTAGGCGATTTTCGAAACCAAAGACATCCATGTCAAAAATGTCCTAATGCAAGCCATTTGGGCATGGGAGGAGCCAGCATTGGTAGTGCATTGGTCCCCCTGATATGCCAGGACACCAACCGGGCACCCTAGGGGGCACTGCAGTGGACTTCATAAATTGCTCCCAGGTACATAGCTCCCTTACCTTGTGTGCTGAGCCCCCCAAAACCCACTCCCCACAACTGAACACCACTACCATAGCCCTTACGGGTGAAGGGGGGCACCTAGATGTGGGTACAGTGGGTTTGTGGTGGGTTTTGTAGGGCTCGCTGTTTCCTCCACAAATGTAACTAGGGGGGGGGGTATGGGCCTGGGTCCGCCTGTCTGAAGTGCACTGCAGTACCCACTAAAACTGCTCCTGGGACCTTCATGCGCTGTCATGGACCTGAGTATGACATCTGAGGCTGGCACAACGTATTTTTAAAGATGTTTTTTGAGGGTGGGAAGGGGGTTAGTGACCACTGGGGGAGTAATGGGAGGTCATCCCTGATTCTCTCCGTTGGTCATCTGGTCATTTAGGTCACCTTTTTGTGCCTTAGTCGTAATAATAACACGTCCGGGTGAAAACGTCCAAGTGCTCGTCAAGGACATCCTTGTTTTTTTCGATTATGGGTCAAGGACGTCCAAGTGTTAGGTACGCCCAAGTCTCGCCTTCGCTACACCTCTGACATGCCCCCTTGAACTTTGGCCGTCCCTGTGACGGAGTGCAGTTGGGGACGTCCAAAATTGTCTTTCAATTATACCGATTTGGACGTCCCTGGGAGAAGGACGTCCATCTTCTGATTTATTTCGAAAGATGGACGTCCTTTTTCGAAAATGAGCCCATTGGTCTTCCATGGACCGATTATTCACTGATATCATTTGAGGTGTTAGGTCAGGGGACAGATCCTTTGTCATTTTCTTCCTCTTCAATATCCTTTAGGAATTTGAGGGCAGTTGACCCACATTTACAAAGGGGTCCTTTTACTAAGCTGTGGGGGAAAAAGGGCCCCCGCAGTGGGTAAAAATCCCCTTAAAAACATGGCCATGCAGTAAGATTAGTCTTACCGTGTGGCCATTCTGGTGAGAGTACTTACAGTCATCCATTGATGCCCGATTATCGCTGAGTTAGCTCCGTGCTATAAAAAATATTTCCGGCGCACCAGAAATGGACGTTAGGCCAGCAGTAGTTCCAATTTAGTGCTGGGCTTGCCGACTCTTTGTAAAAGGTCCCCAAAATTCCCTACATAATTTATTATGAGTTCTTTTGAAGAACAGGTACAGATGTGGGATGTTACTTTGCGTAAATAATTGGATGTGTTGGCTCCTTGAAAAACCTTCTTTTGTACGATTGGCTAAACAGAAGCCTTGGTATCATCGGGGACTTAGGTTGATTAAAAAAACAATTGAGAAGGGAAGAACTTATTTGGCAGAAACAAAACAGGATAAATGTATGCTTGAATCTTGTAAAGATAATTCGTCTTAGGATGCTCATACAGTACTGTGTCGGAGATAAGCTAAGCCAGTCCTGGATTTACACCACCAATCTGGAATCCAAATGATCTCTGGGGCTAGTGAATTCGTACCCCGCTTTATAAAGCAACTGAAAACTTATTTTTTGTTTAAGCATTTGGGATGCCTGACTGTTCGGAGGTTCAGGGAGATAGGAACTAAGGTGTCTGTGTGATAGTATATAATAAAGTCTGTGCAAGGTGTAGATGTTTTATTTATTTATTTATTTATTCAATTATTCAAATTATTACAAGAAACATCTTGTTTAGGAAGTGTCTTACATATACATAAATCTTTCTCAAAGAAAACTTAATCACAAAAAGTAAAATAATTTCACTCTTCATAAGAAATTGACACTCAAGTCCATAAATGAGGAATCCAAGATATAGGAAAAATACTGGAAACTAACAACAGAAAAAAAAAATTCTAACTGGATATCGCACTACATTAAGAGGTGATGCCTAAATTATTTTGTCGTTTATCCAATTTTGCCGAGGCTATAAGTGTAGAGACATGAGCAGGTTCCATAAATACATATTTTTTGCCCCCAAGCCTTATTATGCACTTGCAAGGGTATCTTAAAAAAAAGGTGCCCCCCAAGTGCAATACTTCAGGCTTTAGGAGCAAGAATTGTTTCCTCCGCCGTCTAGTCTCCTTAGAGACATCTGGAAACAAAAGGATTTTAAACCCTAAAAAAGGCTTTTCTTTATTACGGAAAAACATGCGGAATATCCAATTCTTGTCTGGCAATAATGCCACAGTCGCCACCAAAGTGGCGGCTGAAGCAAGTTCAGAGTCAGTAGTTTCAAGCAAAAGAGAAATGTCTATTGGTTTATCAGGTATCCGATTCGGGTCTTTCCCGGGAATATAGTAAACCAAGGTAAAAGGTGGAAGATTCTGTTCAGGAATATCCAAAATCTCACGCATATAGCGTTTTAACATTTCTTGAGGAGTTACATTTTGTACTCTGGGAAAGTTGACAAATCTTAAATTATGACTTTTAGTATAATTATCAAATACTTCAGTCTTCATCCTCAGACTGGTCAAATCTTTTATCGTCATAGATTGAATTACTTCAAAATTCGAAATTTTTTTATCAACTTTCTCCTCTAATTTCCCAAATTTGTCCTTCAGATCTTTAAACTCCTCTTCTTTTTTTATAAGATCAGTCTCCAAAGATTTTAGTCTTGGTAACGTCTCATTATTTTGCTTAAGAAAAATCTGACCCAGGTTAGACACCAAATCCCATAGAGTATCTAATGTCACATCTTTTGGTTTTTCTATTAACTCTTTGGGAATTTCAAACCTTTTGGAAGTCAGCTCCGGAATCCGACTCTGTTCCTCAGCTCCTCTCCCCCTACTCCGTGGCGTTTCATTAGGCAAAATGCCCTCCGTTCTCTTCTCCGTTGTTAACTGTGCTTCCAATCGACGCTCTACAGGGCCCTCTGTACCTTCCGGGGTAGACCCTGTCGATTCAAGGAGAAAAGAGCTCGCGCCAATCGGCTGGGGAGGTGGTGAACGCATAGCGGGGCTTAGCGTGACATCAGGGCCAAAGGAAGCCGAAGTCTCCAGTTCAACGGCGTTTCCAGCTGGCAACATCCCGCTTGAAGAGGCAAGACCCGGCGGTCTAAAGAATCGATCGATAGTACCAGGCAATGGGGAGGGGGGAGGGTAGCGTGGAAGCTCTAACCGCTACTCTCCCTCGACGTTTAGGCATTGTTTCAAGGTAAGATCTCGACCTGCAGCGTCTTAATGAAGTGCGGCCATCTTGGAATCTCGGTGTAGATGTTTTTTAAAAAAATATATGCTGTTAAGGTAATTGTTAGGATGTATTATTATTATTTATTTGTAGCATTTGTATCCCACATTTTCCCACCAATTTGCAGGCTCAATGTGGCTTACATTTGCCGTAATGGCGGTTGCCATTTCCGGGTAACAGTATTACATATGATGTTGCGTTAAGGTGCATGCATACATGGTAAGATAGATGGAATATAGCATACATGGAACATATCATGGTATATATATATACCATGTGCATTCATGTATATTCCTCTGTGTGATTGATTAGGTCTATCCTATAATTTTATGGCGTTCCTTTCTTTTTTGGTATGTTTTAAAATTGTAAACCGCTATGATCATTTACAAATTAGCGGTCTAGAACATTTTTAATAAACAATTAGCGATAAATGAATGTATGAGTTATAATTCTGATCACCCTAGTGGGTCTGCATCTCTGAGTATGCAGTGGGGTAAAACTTGGTCTGAATTAGCTTGTTTCTCTTGAGGGTGGTTCATTAGGGTCTCTCTATTTATTATCCCCTTTACATTTACTTTTCATGCGTTTTACTTCCAGCTTCTTCCACGCATTCCCAGACTGGTGGCTGCTCTCTCCCATGAAAATTCCAAGTCTGGAGACAGATGTCTGGAGCAGTTGACTGAGCTGATCCATTGCATGATCTTCCGCTTTTCTGGTTTTCCTGATCTATATGAACCGGTCATGGACGCAGTAAAAGTAAGATTTATTGGCACATCTTGTGGGCCTTTAATTGGCTCTTGACTGCCATAAACCTGTGACAGAACATACACAAGTGTGATTTTCATAAATTCACTGTTTTGCAGAATTGAAGTTGTGTCTAACGCATCTTCAGATTCCTTGATTTTTTTAGACGCTGCCTGGTAGTAGTACGGTTTTTGCTTTTGCTGTGTGTAGTGAGGGTGATAGAAAGTGGTAGCATTTTTAGTCTGAATAGATGTGAGAGCCAGAACAGTTAACCACCGATGGAATGGAAAAATAACAGGTGAAATCAAAGCAGATGCTTGTTTCTCAGGAACCATTGGATCTGCCACAATCTTCTCCCTTCCCTACTGACCATGCGAAAATGGGCAATTTTGAATGAGTGAAGCAGGGAATATTTACCCCATGGAAGAAACTAGATCACGGGCACCAAGTCTTTTATAGATAATAGTGTCTCGTTGACCAGACCTTGGCGGGAGCCTTGGTTTCTGAGGGTATTTCCCACTTTACTCATTTCTTTACATTCATTTTACACAACCCTTTGGATTGTGTTTGACTGGATAGGTTTCCCAATATTTGCATCTGAGAGCGTGTGCGATGAAGGATGAAGTAAGGAGATGTGTTAGTGTGAGGGGCAGTGTTCTTGCACAGGGAACGAAGATAGAGGATTGGTAGTATTCATAGGGCCCTTGGGGGTGCAAATTAGGACCTTGAAAGTTAATTGGGGAGGGGGCCATAAAGCTAAAGATTTGCCTACGGTGCCCAATACCCTTGCACAGGCCCTGTTTGTTCTGGAGAATTCTTAGCCATGCCCCCCACTTGTTTCAATGCACCGAGAAAGCAAGACTTCTGAAAATCTCTGATGTCCATCTATAAACCAAAACAGTCAAACATGGAGCCAAAGCATCTCCAAGCCAGGGTGTTCAGGCTTTCACAGATGAATGTATTCTGCTTTGTTTTTTTCCTGTAGACCCTTCCAGTTCCCAATGAAGACAGAATCAAACAGCTGCTGGGGCAAAATGGTTGGACCTCCCAAAAGAGCGAGCTTGGCCCATTCTACCCTCGACTGATTTCAAAGTCTGACACAGGCAAGATTGGCCTGGTCAACCTGGGCAACACCTGTTACATGAACAGCGTCCTTCAAGCTCTCTTCATGACTCCCGAGTAAGTTCCTTCTGTTGTGTGTGTGCAAATGTTTCCTTTCACGAACTTGCATAAAAGGGGAGGTAAAAGCAAACACAGCTGCAAACACAAAATCTGCATCCACCTCTTCCATTCTAGATTGGACAAAAATTTGGATAATTGCTGTTATACCTTGTATACGTTAACTAACGCAACTAGAGAGGGTAATATAGTATACACAAAAAGCATACAAAGGAAAAAAGCACAAGACTGAGACACAGTGGCATACCAAGGGGGGGCGGTGGGGGCGGTCTGCCCCGGGTGCACGCCGCTGGGGGTGCCGCGGCGCGCGCCTGTGGGCTCTGACTTCGATAACTTCGGTCGTTCGCTGCAGCTCCCTCTGCCCCGGAACAGAGGGAGCTGCAGCGAACGAGCGAAGTTAGCGAAGTCGGAGCCCACAGGCGTGCACCAAGGCACCCCCCCCCCCAGCGGCATGCACCCGGGGGTGTCATTTGGCTGGGGGGGGAAGGTGTCATGTCGCAGGCGGGAGGGGGGCGGGCGCATCGGCGATCCGCCCCGGGTGCCATCCACGCTAGGAACGCCACTGCTGAGACAACAGGATTCCTTTATTGAGATCAGACCCGACACAGGCCGTGTTTTGGCGTAAACAACGCCTGCCTCAGGGGGTCTAAGTATAGTATCAAGATACGCAAGTGGGGGGCTCAACTCTCCACCAGAGAAATTTGAGAAACTCCCGTAGAACACCGTCGGTTAGTAAAAACTGCCAAAGTAATTTGTGAAACTTCTGTAGAATGCCGTCAGTCACTGACCAACGGCGTTCTACGGGAGTTTCTCAAATTTCTCTGGTGGGGAGTTGAGCCCCCCACTTGCGCATCTTGATACTATACTTAGACCCCTGAGGCAGGCGTTGCTTACGCCGAAACACGACCCGTGTCGGGTCTGATCTCAATAAAGGGCTCCTGTTGTCTCAGTCTTGAAGGCCCAGTTGTGCTCTTTTCCTTTGTACATTAACTAATGTAAATTTGAAAGAGCAACAAACTAGAGACAGGAAGATGAACATTCTAGTTTCCGAGGGCTTTCCACTTCTCCTTTTTGGGAACTTTTGTGGAGCTTAAATATCCAGATATATTCTGTAGGGCCATCTTATTCATAAGGGACACCGCATTGAGGGTCACGTGGAGACACTGGGCTCAAGGTATTGCTCCCACCAATGCTGAAGGTCAAGAACAGGGGAGATTGAGGCCAATGTATTTTCCTCTCCCAACCGGCTTCATCAAATGAGTTGGCTTTGACAACGAGGCCATGGCACTGTGGTTCTACTTCACTGCTGTTTATACCAAGCCATAGCTGATTAGCTCACTGTGAGATTTGATTTGAGCAAAACCATGGAACTCCACACAGATTTCATAGCGAGCCCGTAGGCAAGGAAGCAAACAGCTCCAGTTTCCAGAAATAACTGCTTCCCCCACAAAAATGTATTTTTCTGCGGTTTTGCATTTGTTGCTTTCCCCATTTTTTTTGTCATATCCAAAAATGCTCCTTGTGCATTTGACTTGCCCAAAGTCACAAGGAGCAGCAGTTGGAATTGAACCCAGGTTGCCAGGATCAAAGCCTCCTGCACTAACCATTAAACCACTCCTCTGTTTTGGACAGCTTGCATTTAGATGTCTTTTGTTCGAACATGGATCAAAAAAAGGACGTCCAAATCACAGGACGTCCATAGTATTTTCGAACACAAAAGATAGACGTCCATCTTTTTTGAAAATGACCTTTCCTGTTCGGAATTTGGACGTCTTTGTAAAACGTCCAAATTCTGATTTAGACGTTTCTTTCGAACATGCCCCTCCAAGTATCCTGCTTTCCTCAGCTATGGAAATGGTTAAACATTTAAAGCAATCTGATCCAGGGCAGTTTTTTCTTGTGGCAATTTGCTCCTCCCGTGCGTGATACATGATGGTTAATTTTGGCTAACTTCTCTCTTCAATGTCTGTTTAAGGTTCAGACGGTCAGTGCTGTGTTTAAGAGAAAGCAACTCTCAGCCTCTGATGATGAAACTCCAGTGGCTTTTTGCCTTCCTGGAGCACAGTCAGGTACACGTTTCTCTGTTTCATTTCTCTCTGTGCTGGTGGATGCTCTGATTCTGTTTTGGGTACTGCTGGATGGTGCTGGGCCAGTTTTCTTATCGGCCCAATCTTATAATCCTGCATTTCTTACCTAATATTTTGCTTTGGAAAGAAAGGACTAGATTCAGTAAATGGCGCTGAAAAAACAACACCGAAAAAAATCCATTCAGAGCACTATTCTATAAATGAGTTACTTTCCATTTATAGAATAGTGCTTAGAGCTGATTTCCATGCTAAACTTTAGTTGCAAGGATCCCTGCTTTTCAGTAATATTGCACACCTCTTTAGCAGTGGCGTAGCCAGACAGCCAGTTTTGGGTGGGCCTGAGCCCAAAGTGGGTGGGCACAAAATTTTCTGTGCTCCGCCCTCCCTCCACCACTATACCCACCATTTCTCCCTCCTCTCCACCCCTATGCCTACCATTTCTCCCCCTCCCCACCTATCCCCTCTGTATGCAGCAAGTGTCCCTCCCCTCCACCTCATACACAGCCAAGACTTCTCCCTTCCTCACCCCTCCACCCCTTTGCTGCATCTCTCCCTTTTTCTCCCGTGCACCTCCCTCACCCACCAACCAAGCCTCATCTTTCCATCTTCCCTCACCCCTGTGCAGCATCTTTCTTTCCATCTTCCCTTCCCCCTGTGCAGCTGCTGTGTCCCCCGTCTTCCCTCCCCCATGCGACATCTTTCCCCCATCATCCCTCCCCCCCCCCCGTGCAGCTGCAGCATCTCACCCTCCTTGCAGGCCCGCCCAGCAGCAGTGTTCCTGACGGCGATTCTACTCGCAGGCTCCGCTCGAAGTCGCAGCGATTCCCTCATGCTGCATGCCGGCTGCCGCTCAACAATCTCCTTGCGCTACTAAGCGCTAACCTGGAAGTCTCTCCTGCAGAGGAGAGACTTCCGGGTTAGCGCTTAGTAGCGCAAGGAGATTGAGCGGCAGCCGGCACTGGCAGGCAGCGTGTGGGAATCGCTGCAACTGCGAGTGGAGCCTGCGACTGGAATCGCCATCAGGAACTTTGCTGCTGGGCGGGCCTGACCCGAAATTGGGTGGGCCCAGGCCCACCCAGGCCCGCCCGTGGCTACGCCCCTGCTCTTTAGTAAATGCTCCTGATTGCTCATGCCTCTGGGAAACAGAGGAGGGGTGGGGGAGATGGGCTCTTTCCAAACAATGAAGAAGACGTATGATTGTAAGTAAAAAGTAATGTTTATTACAACAACTTGACTCAACACAGCCGTGTTTCGGCGCCGTGGCGCCGTAGCGCCTTCTTCAGGAGTCTTCCTACCCATCTTCAAATCCTCGCTCAAAGCCCACCTCTTCAATGTCGCTTTCGGCACCTAACCATTGTACCTCTATTCAGGAAATCTAGACTGCCTCAATCTTGATTGACTGCACTTTTTGTCCTTTAGATTGTAAGCTCCTTTGAGCAGGGACCGTCCTTCTTTGTTAATTGTACAGCGCTGCGCAACCCTGGTAGCGCTTTAGAAATGTTAACTAGTAGTAGTAGTAGCTTTGATAGTTAACACACCAAAAGTTTAAACGGTGCTTGAACAGTTAAAACATCAAAAAACTTTGCACTGAAGAGTACACAATTCCTTCTCTCCAAAGAACATAACAGTACAACATACGAGCAAACGGAGTAGTGTTGAGTCAAGTTGTTGTAATAAACATTATTTTTTACTTACAATCATACGTATCTCCATTGTTTGGAAAGAGCCCATCTCCCCCACCCCTCCTCTGTTTCCTTTTACTTTGTTTCGTGGGGATTAAGTGCACCTCCACACTCTGTGTGGTACCTCCACACGTAGTGCGGTCTTTTTTTGGACCGCTCATGCCTCTCCCATGGCTGTGCCTCCTTTTGAATTACGTGCTGTAAAATTTGTGTGCTGATTTCTATAGAATGATGCTTGGCAAGATGCGTGTGTAAATCCAAAATGGTGCCAATTAATGCCAGTAATTGATTGTTAGCACCCAATTACTAGCGCTAATCTCAGTATTTGAAATGTTATCTTTGATTGTTTTTGGATAGTTTCGATGATGAATTCGTTATGTGTTATGTTGTTTGGTGTTTAGGTTTTATGTTTATAATTATGATTGTATTTTGTTACCCACTCAGAATCGTAGATGATGCGGGCTAGAAATTTTATAACTAAATAAAAATAAATAAATAAATAAATAAAATAAATAAATAATTGTCTTGTTATCCAATTTAGTTGCATGCAGAAATTTGCACGCCATTTATAGATGCTGCTCCAAAATGTGTATTATGGTTTGGAGTTCCAAATGGGGCAGAATAAATTGTTAGGCAATAAAAATAGTTTGATCTGTAGCTACAGAAAATGTATTTGCTGTCGATCAAATACAGTTTTTATACTTTTCTTACAATGCATTTGAAACCTGATCTGAGTGGCAGAATAAAATCAGAGATCTACTTCTAAGCCACTTGCTCTCTTGTAAAGTTAGAGCTGTAAATTTCTCAAATTTTGAGTTGAGGGAATGAAAGGAAGAAATGGAAAAATTGTGAGCGTTGTACTGTAATTGAGTAGAGTATGGTACATGGTGATGATGAAGGGGTGTAGATTTGATATATTTTCAGTGGTACAGTCAATGTGGTTCACATTTTTATTATATATATAATATACAGGTACCTTTTTTTGTACCTGAGGTAATGGAGAGTTAAGTGACTCAGGGACGTAGCCAGACAACAGATTTTGGGTGGGCCTAGGGAAGAAGTGGGTGGGCACCAATTGTTCTCCCCCCCCCCTCCAACCACCACCCAAAAAATATCTCAGCTGGTGGGAAAACGCTTCTTTCCACCTTGGCAGTCTGCAGCAGGCATGCGCTGAAAACTGAACATAGGCAGGTGCCGGTATCATGGAGAGCAGCGTTTTTGTTACCATCTGGAGGAAGTCTTCAGCTGGCCGAGCTTGGGATCCCACAGCTACCACTAAACGTGATGTGCCGGGGGAGGCGCAGCGGCGATCTAGGAACACCATTGGGGCTCTGTGGTATTTCTCCAGTTAGTTCACATTAAACTCTGCGTTAACTCGCAGATTCTGTATATGGTGTGATCCTGAGATGCACGCGCAACTTGGTTAACAATCCAATTAATGCCAGTAATTTGGGTGTTAACAATCAATTATTGATGTTTATTTATTTATTTATGTGTTGCATTTGTATCCCACAATTTCCCACCTATTTGCAGGCTCAATGTTGCTTACAATGTTCCATCATGGCATTCGCCATTCAAGAGTAAAAAAACAATTGGTATTATATAAAGAACAAGTATAACATAATAGAATTAAGCAATCCATTATAAAAAAGAAAACAGTCAGAATATTAGGTAAGTGGTGATGTGATACAAGTCTTGATTAGGTCGTAAATAGATTTCAGGTCAAGTGGCAGTGCATTCCACAGCTGCGTGCTCATGTAGGAAATGCTGGACGCATGTGTTAGTTTGTATTTTAGACCTTTACAGTTTGGGAAGTGAAGATTTAGGAATGTGCGTGCTGATCTTTTAGCATTCCTGGGTGGCATTTCAATAAGGTCTGACGTAGGCCGGGGCATCTCCGTTAATGATTTTATGAACCAGCATGCAGACCTTGAACACAATACATTCTTTAACTGGAATCCAGTGTAACCTTTCTCTTAGGGGTTTAGCACTTTCGTATTTTGTTTTTCCAAATTTGAGTCTGGCTGCAGTGTTTTGGGCTGTTTGAAGTTCCATTGATTTTGGGCGCAGTGACAGGTGCACCCTAAGGGGGAATGGTTGTTGGTCACCCAGAGATCCTGAACACATGAACCTCTTTAATAATAACATCACTTTGTATTTGTTTCATCATCGAAGGCGACTAACGCCTCACAATACTATGTAAGCCACATTGAGCCTGCAAATAGGTGGGAAAATGTGGGATACAAATGCAACACATAAATAAATAAATAAATAGCACAACGGGATTTACGCTGATATCTTACTATGTCCTATTCTATAACACTGTGTGCTCACATCTCATAGCGTGCAAGCCAGATGGGCCTTGGGAGGGGCATGGGTGGGACAGGGGTGTTCTGCAAATTTGCGCGCCGAATACCACGGATGTACGCCCAAGTTGGGCACCCGGAATTACACCTTGTTTCAGCAGGCGCAAGTCTTGGTGTCCAAATTTGGGCACGGGATTTGGCATTATGCGCTTTTTTTTTAAAAATCATTTATTTATAATTTTTTCATTTTACAAGGATCACTTGCAAAACAGTAAAACAGAGATGATTGTACATTAAAACAATATTTGAAGAAAACAATCTCAACAAGATAAATGGATTTTGTACAATTTTTCTCTTTCTTAGACCACAAAATAAATAGGGAGAGTGAAACAAGACAAGGAGATCAATTTAAGCAACAGCAAACAAAGAAAACGTGGTATTAACCCGATTATCCCCAATTATTATTTATCTAAATCATTTTTCCACATTGATCATCTGGTTGGTTTCTTCAAGACCATAACGGTGCATAGTCCATCAATTTCATTGGAAACATACTTATTGTCCAATATTAGTGAAAGTAATACACCTGATTTCATTTTTTTTCCCTTTTAAAACCAGAAATTGTTTAACAATACAAACCCTTGAATCTTCAATCCAATTCCCGCTGATTAAAGTAATCCCAGTTTCACAGGCTTCACTCCTTTTGAATTAATATATTAAGAGGAATCATTTCAGAGGAAAAAAAAACATTAGGAGTCATACCTGGAAGTCTGGGAAAACAACAATCTCGATATTAATCATCTACAACAATATTCATTTTGTTCAAATTTTTTCTGGTCTTATTATCATTTTCAAATCTTAACCGTTTCCTACTTCAGTAGAACTTCATTTGCTGTATATTCTCAAATGATTCGATTAGATTATCCATGTGGCTCATTAACAAGACTATATCTGAAGCAAAGTCATTCTCTACCACCGTATTTGTTTCATCATCGAAGGCGACTAACGCCTCACAATACTATGTAAGCCACATTGAGCCTGCAAATAGGTGGGAAAATGTGGGATACAAATGCAACACATAAATAAATAAATAGCACAACGGGATTTACGCTGATATCTTACTATGTCCTATTCTATAACACTGTGTGCTCACATCTCATAGCGTGCAAGCCAGATGGGCCTTGGGAGGGGCATGGGTGGGACAGGGGTGTTCTGCAAATTTGCGCGCCGAATACCACGGATGTACGCCCAAGTTGGGCACCCGGAATTACACCTTGTTTCAGCAGGCGCAAGTCTTGGTGTCCAAATTTGGGCACGGGATTTGGCATTATGCGCTTTTAGAAGATAAGAATAGCCATCCTGGATCAGACCAGTGGTCCATCTAGCCCAGTATCCTGTTTCCAACAGTGGCCAATCCAGGTCACAAGTACCTGGCAGAATCCCAAATAGTAGCAAGATTCCGGAATCCCAAACAATAACAAGATTCCAGAACCCCAAAGAGTAGCAAGACTCCATTCTACTGATCCCAGGCAAGCATTTGTTTCCTCAGTGGACTTTTCCTCCAGGAATTTGTCCAAATCCTTTTTAAACCCAGATATACTAACTGCCATTACCACATCCTCCGGCAAAGAGTTCCTGAGCTTAACTATTTGTTGAGTGAAAGAATATTTCCTCCTGTTTGTTTAAAAAATTCCATGTAACGTCCCCTAGTCTTTGTACTTTTTGAAAGAGTAAAAAAATCAATTCACTTCTACTTGTTCTACACCACTGAGAATTTTTGTAGACCTCAATCTATCTCCCCTCAGCCATCTCTTTTCCAATCTGATCAGCCCTATCCTGTTTAGCCTTTCCTCGTATGAGCGGAGTTCCATCCCCTTTATCATTTTGTTGCTCTTCTTTGAACCTTTTCTAATTCCACTTTATCTTTTTTGAGATGACCAGAACTGAAGCAATCCTGAAGGTGAGGTCGCACCATGGAGCGATAGGCATTATAGTACTCTCGGTCTTATTTACCATCCCTTTCCTAATAATTCCTAGCATCCTGTTTGCTTGGCTGCCGTCGCACACTGGACAGAAGATTTCAGCATATTGTCTACAGTGACACCTAGAACTTTTTCTTGGTTGCTGACCCCCCCCCCCCCCCTCCCAAGGTGGACCCTAGCATCAGGTAACTTATGATTTTCATTATTCTTCCCAATGTGCATCTCTTTGCATTTATCCACATGAAAGTTTTATCTGCAATTTAGATACCCAGTCTTCCAATTTCCTAAGGTTTTCCTGAAATATTTCACAGTCCACGCGTGTTTTAAGTTTAATATCTTTTATTGGATTACAATAGAAGCAGGAGCTCACCACAGTACAACAAGCAACATTTACAAATCATGGCAAAACTGGAGCTCACATTCAAGAAGCAACTATCCACAACTAGAATCACATTAAGAAACAGGGGGAAGAAAGAGGAGGTGGAGAAGAAGAGAGGGAAAAAAAGGGGGAAG
Organism: Microcaecilia unicolor; assembly: GCF_901765095.1. Lineage (NCBI taxonomy): Eukaryota > Metazoa > Chordata > Amphibia > Gymnophiona > Siphonopidae > Microcaecilia > Microcaecilia unicolor. The sequence goes on from NC_044034.1 coordinate 28,777,894, forward strand.
GAGGAGGGCTGGAGGTTACAAATTCAGACACAGAGCATGCATAGGCCACAAAATACATACCGAAGCAAAATAAGATACCAGTGGCAGCCATTTGTCCCTGTAGGAAGCGAAGCGAGAAGATTTCTTCGCCAGATGTAATTCGAATTTGTACATTTGGAGCAATAAGTTCCACCATTCCTGATAAGTGGCCTTGTGTAAGGACTTCCAGTGGGAGAAGATCACCTTCAATGCCAAAGAGACCATGGCACTGACAAGAGCCCCTTCACTAGGAGTCAGCCGACCCCCAAAGAACTGCTCCCGAAGAATCACAAATGGATAAGAAATGGAGCCAGGGAGGGGAAAAATGGCTACCAGCTGCGACCAGACTTCTGACCAGAACTTGCGAAGGCACACACAATCAAATATAAGATGCCTGAGAGTACCCGTTTGGGAGTGGCAAGACCAACAGACATCTGGACTAGAGGAATCAATAACATACAACTTATACGGCATCCAAAGGGATCTATGCATAAAGAAATACATAGACCAACATCCTTGAATAGTTTTGTGTCATCTGCAAATTTAATCACCTCACTCGTTGTTCCGATGTCCATATCATTTATAAATATGTTAAATAGCACCGGTCCCAGTATGAGATCCCTGAGGCACTTCAGTATTCACCCTCCTCCATTGAGAGAATGAGCATTTAACCCTACCCTCTGTTTTCTGTCCAATAACAACATTCCTAATCCACACCAGAACATTGCCTCCTATCCCATGACTCTTTCATTTTCTCAGGAGTCTCTCATGAGGAACTTTGTCAAAAGCTTTCTGAAAATCTAGATACACTGCATCAACCGGCTTACTTTTATCCACATGTTCGTTCACACCTTCAAAGAAATGAAGCAGATTGGTGAGGCAAGACTTCCCTTGGCTGAACCTATGCTGACTCTGTCTCATTAAATGTAGTTCATTCTGGAGTGCCCTTTATAGAATAATGCATAGTGCTGATTTTTTTTCTGGCACCCAAATTTGGGCGCTATGTACTGAATCTAGTCCTAAGCACATTTGTGTTGGGCATGTCATGGGTGAAGAGTGGGTATGAAAGGTGTTTTAGTAGGTAGCTGCGCAGTTAATGTGGGACCTCTTAATGCCTCCTAAATAAGGGACACTAATTGCTCCTGTGCTAATTCCAAATAGAGTCAGTGGCGATCCTAGCCTGTATGACACCCGGGGCGGATCGCCGATGTGCCCCCCCCCGGGTGCAGTGCGGCCCCCCCCTGGCGAAATGACACCTCCCCCCGGCGAAATGACACCCCCCCCGGGTGCACGCCGCCGGGGGGCGGGGTGCCGCGGCGCGCGCCTGTCAGCTGACTTCGCTGACTTTGCTAACTTCGCTGCAGCTCCCTCTGCCCTGGCTGGAGCAGGAAGTAACCTGTTCCGGGGCAGAGGGAGCTGCAGCGAAGTTAGCGAACTCAGCTGACAGGCGCGAGCCGCGGCGTGCACCCGGGGCGGACCGCCCCCACCGTTCCCCCCCCCTTGGTACGCCACTGAATAGAATATCACACTTTAAAGGAATTTTTAATGTGGGACAGATGTTGCCATAACCCCACATCCTTGGGCTGGCGGGGATTCCCATTAAGGTTCCCATGTCTCCAGTTCTAGCTCTTTTTTTTCTGTGCCTCTTTCCAGCCTGACCCCCGCCACACACAGAACCTTTTTACTGGCAGAGTTGTATATCAATGGCGACACTCTTTTTTAGGGGGGGGCTGCTGTAGTTACGATTCTATGTTTCAACGGTTTTTATTGATGAATCAAAAGACAACAAAATTAAACCAAAATGTAAATCCACCTTCACACATTAATATCAAAACAACATTGCAACATGCGCGGTGGCAACATAACAGATATACCCCTCTGCTTGCAGTCATCATACTTTCAATATTTCTATCCCCCCTCCCTCGATTATACTTTATATTCATATTTCAGCAACTTTTACTGATATTATACAAGTAACAATTATCTTTGATGTTTTAATAAAACATTTCCCTCCCTCCCTGTCAACCTTCTAACCTAATATATTTGAAAAAACTTATATGTTCCCCCATTCCACATCAAAATCCACCATTCTTGAAATGTTCGTGAGGGACAGAATATTACCAAACACAAAAAGGGTGCTGAACTGTAGATCAAACAGTAGTATCCCTCCCTCCCCCCTCCCTCTCCCCCCCACCCCTTGTTGAGAGATATTCAGACTTCCAATTTATTATCATAGAGGATGGTCTGAGTTCAGTATATGTCTAAAGCGAGTTCACCACTAAACTGCGCCCTTTAGGAGACAGACTGTGAATATATGGCCCCCAAACTTCCAAGAATCGTCGCAGCCGCCCAGGGGAGCCTCCCACCCCTCTTCTCTCGAACAACATAAATTCGTGTAACTTGTTACGCCAATGCCAGAAATCCGGGGGGGTCTCTGCCACCCATTGGCTCATCACCAGCCTCTTACCAAGCAAAAAGGCCTTCCGAACCAACTGGCGGGCCGATCCCTTCTGCAAAAGAAATGCTTCATGTTTGTCTAACAAAATTCCCAACGGAGAGCACATGATTCTCAAATCCAAGAGATTCGCCAGATATTGAGCAATGGAATCCCAAAAGTGTCTCACTGTATAGCAGCTCCACAAACAATGAAAAAAAGAGCCCGGAGCCCTCCCACACTTCCCACATAAGGGTGTATCAACTCCCCCCATCCTAAATATCTGAGCCTTCGTTAAATAGGCCCTATGGAGAATACGGTACTGGCACTCTCTAAGCCCTGCGTTTCCCGTCAAACTTCGTATCCTGGTCGTCAAAACATCAAAATCCAAAGAAATATTTGGCTTCTCCAAATCTCCTGCCCATCTCTGTCGAATATTCTCCCGATCCTTGGGCGCCAAAAACTTTCCTAACGCTCTACACAGCCCTGAAATGGAAAGACGTTCACTTTGTACCGAATGGAAAAACTGCCTCAAAAGGCGACAGTGTCCAGCTCCCAGAGCCTCCGTCTCCAGGGAGTCCACATAATGTTTTAACTGGGCATAGGCAAAAACACCTCTCATATCATACCCCAGTCCCAATGCTCCTAGGTTCAACATGCAACCTTGTCTACTCAACACATGCTCCAACCGACTTATCCCCTGTCTCGCCCAAATCCGAAAAACCGCATTCTCCAAACCCGGCTTAAACAGCAGGTTACCCTGAATAGGGAGAAGATCTGAGGTGTATCTACTCAGGCCAAACATCCGCATCATATCTCTCCAAAGCGCTCTCAGAGGGGACACTAATATACTGGAACGCAAATCAGGAGGAAGTGACTTACTGGGAGCCTGCAAAAGAAAATGGAAATGGCACGGTGCGTAATATTGGCTTTCCAACTTCCTCCAAGTGTAATCATCTCGCGCCAAAAACCAATCTCCGAGATACCTCAGGAGGCAAGCCCAATTATACCTCCTCAAATCCGGGAGCCCCAAGCCTCCTTCCCTCCAAGCCCCCTGCAGCAGCTGTAATGGCAGCTTTGCCTTCTTACCTCCCCAACAGAAACGCCTAACCATCTTGGTCAACAGGGTCAAATCTCTTGTTTTCAAATAGACGGGCAACATATGTAATAAGTATAACCATCTAGGGAACTCCACCATTCTGAATAACTGAATCCGCCCACTAAGAGATAATGGCAAATGCTGCCAAGCACGCAGCCTCTCCGTTGTGGCTCTCAACAATCTAGAAACGTTCAAGTTATACAATTCTGAGACTTTCATCGAAATATGTAGGCCAAGATACTTAAAAGACCCCGGCGCCCACCTAAGAGGGAATTCCTCTCCCCATGCCCGCCTTAAGTCTTCCATCGAGGATAACGCCATTGATTTACTATAATTGAGGCGGAACCCCGCAAAATCTCCATATTCCGCAAATAGTTCTAAGAGAGCCGGCAAAGAAGAGCGCGGTTCTGTGAGATGTACTAGCAAATCATCTGCAAAAGCAGAGAGCAGGAATTCAGAATCTCCTATCTGTACACCTCTAATCTCCGGGTGGTGCGTCACCTCCCGGAGCAGAGGATCCAGGGACAAGATGAACAAAAGCGGAGACAAGGGACACCCCTGCCTCGTCCCTCTATGAATCCGGAAAGATCTCGAACGTTCTCCATTCACCCACACATAAGCACCCGGCTCCGAGTATAGGACCTTGATAGCCTCTAGGAAAAAACCCCCAAAACCGTAAGTACGTAAGACAGCAAACAAATACGACCAGCTGACCCGGTCAAACGCCTTTTCCGCGTCAAAACTAACTAAAAGCGACGGAAGGCGTCTCCGGGCTACAACTTCTAGAGAGGTCAACAAAGATCGAACATTTTTCACGGCCGTCCTCCCCCTTACAAACCCCACCTGGGACTCTTCAACCAGGGACGGTAAAACTAAGGCTAATCGATTGGCTAAGATTTTGGCATATAACTTCGCATCCACATTAATTAAAGAAATGGGTCTGTAAGATGCAGGGTCCACCACATTCTTCCCCTCTTTAGGTATCACAACAATCTGGGCCTCCCGGAATGTGCCCGGGCACGTCCGCGTTGACACCATTGAATTAAATAAAGTCAATAAGGGCCCCTGAATCTGGTCATAAAATTGTTTGTAAAATTCTACTCTATAACCGTCAGGTCCAGGAGCTTTGTGGGAAGTACTCTGCTGTAGAGCCAACATCAGGTCCCCCTCTGTAAATGGTGCATTCAAACATTCCCTCTGCCTATCCGAGAGGCCAGGCAAAACCAAATTATCCAAATACAAATTGCTATCCAATACTTCGTCTCGATCTGAGGCATACAACACCTCATAAAACTTACCAAAGGTGTCCGCAATATCCCCATCCTCTCTCACCATCCTCCCGTCCCCAGCTTTTAATTGTGAGACCCGGTTGATCCCCTCTTTCCTACGAACCATCCTAGCCAACATGTTTCCCGCCTTATTACCATACTGGAACAGACGGTATTTATAATACAACTGGGTCTTGGTCGCCCGCTGGTGTAAGAGCTCGTTTAATTCTTTCTGCGCCTCCAATAAAGCCCCTCTACATGAGGCCGTGGGTGAGTGTCCATATTTTCTCCGTAGCTTCTGGACCAAGCCTCCCAGACGAACAATTTCCCTGTCCCTCATTCTCTTCTTATGTGTAGAATAAGAAATAATATCTCCCCTTAACACAACCTTTGCTGTTTCCCAAAACAGAGCTGGTTGATCAACATGAGCACCATTATGATAAACATAATCCTCCCATTTGTCCAATAAGTGTCTCTGAAATCTCGGATCTCTTACCAACTCCAAGGGGTATCTCCACATCCAATTACCCCGGCCCTTTAACCGATCTTCCAGTGTTAACCATATCAAAGCATGATCAGAAACTGCATATGGGCCAATCTCCGCCTTCCGCACCTTAGAAAATAAAGAATTTGAGACAAACAAATAATCTAAGCGGGACTGAGAACCATGTGCCCTTGAGAGATGGGTATAATCCCTTTCAGACGAATGTAACATCCGCCATACATCTACTAGTGCCAGGGCTTTACAAAAAGAGGACAACGCTTTACGACTCCCCCCCGGATTCTGGCAAGCTGAGGTGGAACGATCCATGAGAGAGTCACATACCAAGTTAAAGTCTCCACCCACAATCAATTCTCCCTCCACGTGAGGAGACAGCCTCCTGATCAGATCCTGGAAAAATTTTTCATTAAACACATTGGGGGCATAGACATTGCATAAAATTAAAGGGCGGCCATTAACTTCCACCTTGGTCAAAACCCACCTACCCTCCGGGTCGGCCCAGACGGAGCTGATCCGAAGCGGGATGCCTCTCCGAAAGAGAATCAGCACCCCTGCCTTCCGACCCACCGCCGGGGCTTCTACCAAAGATCCCACCCATCCTCTTTTAAATTTAGCATGTTCTCCGGAGGAGAGATGTGTCTCCTGAAGCAAAGCCACATCGGCCTTCTGTCTCTGTAGTTCCTGCAAAACTTTAGTTCGTTTAATAGGGGAGGAAACACCCCCCACATTCCACGAAACTATTTTAAGTGAACTCATGAGTCCAGTAATCATATATTTGAATAACAATGTTAGATTTATCGAATAATGAGAGAGAAGGCCCCCCAGCCCTTGAGCCTCCCCCCCTTGACCATCCATTCCAATCATACTTCTTTCCAGTTCCTCTCAAATATCTCCACAACCCCTCCCTCCCCCTCCCAACCCCTTGTCTATCCCCTGTGTAACCCAGCATAGCTCCTAAAAAGAAGCCCAATCACGCGAGCTCCCCCCCCTTCCTATGCATGCTTCATTGTCAGTCACACCTCTCGTATCCCCATTATCCTCTCACCCGAATTTTGCTCAGGTATTCATATGAACAGAATATTCACTCATCCAGACCCCCTCTTGTAGGCCTCATAAAACATAATACAAATGGCATCGCATTATATCACATAGTGTAATAAAGTCCTTCTGAAGTATATGTCCAGAGACACTTAACTCCAGACAAACGCCAGGCAGTCAAAACATGTGGGCTCATTAAATTTCAAAAGCATTTGTCAACTAGGCCGGATCCCTCATGCCGGTCCCTCAGCCCTCACAGCCTGCTGCGCAAATTTCAACGCCTCCTCCACCGTATTGAAGAATTGTTGGGACCCTCTGTACCAAACCTTCAGCCGGGCAGGATAAAGTAGAGCGAATTGGATCTTTTTTGTGAATAAAAGTTGGCACACATCTCGATATGCCCTCCGCTGTTGAGATACCGCCATGGAGTAATCCTGGAAACAACGCACCACAGAGTTCTCATATTTCAGCTGCTCCACTTTTCTGAGCGCACGAAATATTTCCTGCTTATGTGCAAAATTAAGCACTTTAAATATCACCACTCTGGGCCTCTGATCTTCTTTTTTCAGGGTGCCCAGCCTGTGGGCGCGCTCCACACGTAGCGGGCCCGTTGCCAATGTCAAATTAAGTGCAGTGGGAAGCCAAGATTCCAATACAGATCTCAGGTCTACTTCTTTGATACTTTCGGGAAGACCTATCATTCTGATATTGCTTCTCCGAGCTCTGTTCTCAAGATCTTCCAATTTAGCCTCTAGGCGTTCCACCTTTTGTTTCAGCGTTTTATCTGACTGTTCCCGTCGCTGCACACAATCTTCTACATCTGATAATCTCTGTTTATATTGGGCGAACTCTGTCTGGATGCCACCCAACTTCTCATCTATTCCCTGCAGTTGGTCTGTGATCCTTTGTAGCTTCAGGTCTACGGAAGCCTCTAGCATTAAGGATACCTCTGCAGCTACCTCTGCAGCCCACGCGGAGCTCACCGTCGGAGGACTCCCGCTCCTTGCGTCCGCCATCTTGGATTCGGGGATCCGGCTTCTCGTCCCCTCTTTCTTCCCCGATTTCGCTGCCATCCGTCTTATCCTGCTCGCGCTCTTCCAGCGCCAAGGTTAGCTAGGTGTTTCCCCTGTATTTCGGGTGAATCACTGCTTTCGTCGCCGCGGTTTATCGCTGTAACAATTCGGGCAGGGAGGGAGCTCTGCACGACGACAGCCACCTTCTAGCCGTGCATCACGTGATCTCTGTAGTTACGATTCTAAACAAGGATTGTGTGACCCTCTTTGGGGTCATGATCCCCAGTTTAAATCTGCTGTTCTATAAATTTCGTAGGAAATGAAATTCAAGGACAGGGGTTTTTTTTTTGATTGTTGGAATGAAGGAAGTTCAAAAGAAATCTGAGAAAAACCTCTTTACTGACTCACATGATGTTTTATTCACACCCCTGAATCTCATGGGAATCGATGCCAGATTGTCATTTTTCGTTGTTTACAGCGTCCAGCCATCTCGCCGGAGTCCTTCCTGTCTTCTTCGTTGCCTCCCTGGTTTTATCCTGGGGCTCAGCAGGACTGCTCCGAATATTTAAAATATCTGTTGAATCGGTAAGTTAAAATATCACTAGATTTGGGAATTGCTACCAGCAACCTTAGGACCAGATGTAATTCTATAAACTTGCATGTGTGTAACTTAATATCATAATTAGCTGATAATTGGCAATAATTAGCTATAATTGGTGTTAATTGGCAATAACACGCACTGATTAGCAGTTATGGTGTAACTACCCTAAGTTGATGTTCTGTGAACTGTGCGTGCAAAATTCATAGCATGCTGTAATAGCAAGGTAGGGGGGCCGTGGGTGAAAGTCCAAGAGAAAAAGAGGATGACTCAACTGACGACCAGCCGTGGGACTGAAGTCAGGAAAACGTTATTCAGAGCACCAGCAATACCGCACAAATTGAACTGTAAATACACGGAAAGGAAATACGTGGTGCGTAACGGGAACAGGGCTGAAACCAGCAGTGTGACGGCGATTCCCTATGTGTTTAGTTTTGTACTGTGGACTACGTTCACAGTACAACTGAGCTTTCAGCCCTATTCACGTTATGCACCAGATTATTTCCTTTCGTGCAATTTGGGACCCCTGGTGCAGGTGGCCTTGCCCCGCTGAAACACAGCCGGTGTCGGTCTTTATTTCTAGCGCTCTGAATAAAGTTTTCTGGTCGTCACGTGTGTCACCCTCTACTTCTTTTGGACTTTTGCTGAACGGACGTAGAGGTATTTTCCTGTTTGCTCTTTGAACTCTGTAGGGACATGGGTGAGTCGGGGGGGGGGGGGCATGCCTAGGACTTCCGTGCACTGAATCAGTTACACACCTAACTACTGCCAATCAGGCACAAGCTTGAGCTATCATAAGTGCTGACCCCTAAATATAGGTACGTAATTGCAGACTTGTGTGTGCAGTTGCCATTATAGAATTTGCACGTAGCGTACAACATCCCAGCACTTAACTTAGGGCCCCTTTTACAAAGTTGTGGTAAAAGGGACCCTGATTTGCCACACGCCATGGCCCATTTTTACTTCAGTTGGTAAAAGAACTTTAAAAAAATGGAAATGGCGATGTGGTAAGTGTAACACTTGCCATGTGGCCTACTACTACTACTTATCATTTCTAAAGTGCTACTAGATGTACGCAGCGCTGTACGCTTGAACATGAAGAGACAGTCCCTGCTCGACAGAGCTTACAATCTAATTAGGACAGACAAACAGGACAAATAAGGGATGACAAAGAGTAGCAAGATTCCGGAATCCCAATGTAGCAAGATTCAGTGCAGAATCCCAAAGAGCAGCAAGATTCCGGAATCCCAAAGACTACTACTACTTATCATTTCTATAGCGCTACTAGACGTACGCAGCGCTGTACGCTTGAACATGAAGAGACAGTCCCTGCTTGACAGAGCTTACAATCTAATCAAGACAGACAAACAGGACAAATAAGGGATAAGGACAAAGAGTAGCAAGATTCCGGAATCCCAATGTGGCAAGATTCTGTGCAGAATCCCAAAGAGCAGCAAGATTCCGGAATCCCAAAGACTACTACTACTTATCATTTCTATAGCGCTACTAGACGTACGCAGTGCTGTACGCTTGAACATGAAGAGACAGTCCCTGCTCGACAGAGCTTACAATCTAATTAGGACAGACAAACAGGACAAACAAGAGATAAGGGAATATTAAAGTGAGGATGATAAAATAAGGGTTCTCAACAAGTGAATAAGGGTTAGGAGCCCTTACCCCCTCCTATTTAGGGGGTCTTAAGGGCTGCCGCAATAACCGGGCTGCTCGATTACCACTGGGTAAGCCCCTGGCACTAAAACAATAAAACTATTTTTTCAGCGCCGGAAATAGTGTGTGTTGGAGGCCAGCGCTACTGCTGGGCTGCTGCGGTAGTGCCAGATTGGAGCACGGCAAAGCGGCGATACACGTACCACCGCTTTGTAAAAGGGGCCTTTAGAAAACCTATAGAGAATTAGAGAATAGCTGTCCAATATTCAGCGCTATTTAACCGGCCAGGAGCGCCTCCTGGCCGGTTAAATAGCGCTTAACCGGCTATCCGCAAATATTTGGCGGGAGATGGCTGGTCATCTCTTGCTGAATATTCACGGTCAGCACTTAGCGGATAACGGGCTGTATCGCGCGATATAGCTAGCTATCCACTAATATTCAGTGTATTGCTGGCTAAGTTGGCGGCAGAATTGGGCTGCTGAAGTAGCAGGCCTATCTTTGGCTGGTTTCAACGTAACCAGCCAGCGCTGAATATTGCCTTGGCCAGTAAAGTTGAAATTGGCCAAAAGTAAACCGGATAGTCAATGCCGGTCACCGGAAATGGCCCGGCATTGAATATCCAGACTCAGCGCCAATGGCGGGAGGCAGACCAGCTAACTCCCGTGGTCTGAATATCGGCCCCTAGTTCTTTAAATGGATGCCTATCTGGAGCTGATTTTGTAAAGGAAAGGAGGTGCCTAGTTTGCTATATAAACTACTAACATTATTAGGTATACGGACATGTATGTGTTTAGGGGTAAATGTCGCACCTGAAGATACTCCTGCAAAATGCACCCTTCAAAGAGATACATTTTCTTTATTTGTTACATTTGTACTCCACAACCTATTTGCAGGTTCATTGTGGCTTACATACTACCGTATGATGATTGCCAAATCCGGTATGAACAAATACAAAGTGATGTTATGGTAGAGTAAGGTTCATGTGTAACAGACACATTAGGGAATCGTAGAGAGGAAGAGTTATTATATGTCCATTATGGGCTTAGTTTCGTTGTGTTGTGTTGCAGGGTACAGGCATTTAAGTTGGGTTGGTAGGGTATGCCTTTTTGAACAGGTTAGTTTTTAGTGATTTCTGGAAGTTTAGGTGGTTGTACGTTGTTTTCACGGCTTTTGGTAATGCGTTCCAGAGTTGTGTGCTTATGTAGGAAAAGCGGGATGCATAAGTTGATTTGTATTTGAGTCCTTTGCAGCTTGGGTACTGCAGATTTAGATAAGTTCGTGTTGATTCGGATGTGTTTCTAATTGGTAAGTCGATCAAGTCTGTCATGTATCCCGGGGCTTCGCCATAGATAATGTAAGCCACATTGAGCCTGCAAATAGGTGGGAAAATGTGGGATACAAATGCTATAAATAAATAAAAATAATTTTATGAACCAGGGTGCTGATTTTGAAAGCAGTACGTTCTTTGATTGGGAGCCAGTGCAATTTTTCACGGAGGGGCTTGGCACTTTCGAATCGCGTTTTTCCAGTTTGGAGTTTCTTTATGATTTCTTCCTTGCATCCTGCATAGATTCCATTGCAGTAGTCTACAAGGCTTAGTACCATTGATTGTATCAAGTTGCGAAATGCACTTACAGAATGGCGTGTAGCTGGTTTATTGTCGTACACACATGTACATGACTAGACTATTGGCATTTACATCTGAACTTGCTGCCCGATGTTAGGTACCTCCTTACAGAATTATCTCCAAAGGGATAAACTGGCACGTCTATGACTATTTTCTGGCTAATCCCAATGGTGCATATTTTGCAGGTGGGCATTTATAATGGCAGAGTGTGGGTGAAATGTGGGTGGGGAAATGTGCATACATTATAAATTGCTATAAGGCACAAGCTGTACAGCTGGCGCCCGTCTTTCTGTGTAAAATATAGTTGCGTTTCTGACCTATTACTCTACTATCCCATAAAGAAAAGTGGGCGCCTACTTATTGAGACGTGAATTTATTTATTTTATTTATTTATTTGTTGTATTTGTGTCCCACATTTTCCCACCTATTTGCAGGCTCAATGTGGCTTACATTATGCCGTAATGGCGACCGCCATTACCGGAATGAGAAATATAGAGTGGTATTGCATTAAAGTTCATAAGTGACAGAGAGGCTCATTTTCAAAGTACTTAGCCTCCCAAAGTTCCATAGAAACCTATGGAACTTAGCCTTCCAAAGTGCTTTGAAAATATGCCTCAGAGTAATTTAAGCAGTCAGGAATTGAGACATCCAGGTTCTGCTAAATGAGAGTGCCACTAATGGCTAAAGCTGCCGTTGTGATCATGGATGCCCAAATGCGCAGAAGTGGCTGGTAGCCCCTTGTTAATGGCCTCCCACTTCTAACTGGGAGCTGGCACTTGTGGGTGTCTAACAGCAGATGCAAAAGCCAACAATGATTTTTTTTTTTAAATCTAGACATGTATCTCCCATTGTAAATGGGATGTACATGTCTGTTTGGAGCACATCCTCTCAAATGAGGAAAAGCTAAAGAGATTATGGCTATTCAGCTTGGAAAAGAGATGGGTGAGGGCAGATATGATTGTGGTCTATAAAATCCTGAGTGGTGTAGAAAGAGTAGAAGTAAATCAATGATTTACTCATTCCAAAAATACAAAGACTAGGGGACACTCAAGGAAGTTACATGTAAATACTTTTAAAATAAATAGGAGGGAATATTTTTTCACTCAACAAATAGTTAAGCTCTGGAACTCTTTGCTGGAGAATGTGGTAACAGCGGTTAGCATATCTGGGTTTAAAAAAGGTTTGGAGACGTTCCTGGAGGAAAAGTCCATAGTCTGCTATTGAGACAGACATGGGGAAGCAACTGCTTGCTCCAGGATTAGTAGCATAGAATTATGCCATGATTTGGGTTTCTGCCAGGTACTTGTGACCTGGCTTGGTCACTGTTGGAAACAGGATACTGGGCTAGATAGACCATTGGTCTGACCCAGTATGGCTACTCTTATGTTCTTCCCAACCACATTGAAATCTCTGCATCCCAGGGGATAGAGATATCCAGTGACGTTCCTAGGGTGGCTGACACCCGGGGCGGATCGCCGATGCGCCCCCCCCCTGGGTGCAGCGCGACCCCCCCACCTCGGCGAAAGGACACCCCCTCCCCCATGGCGAAAGGACACCCCCCGGGTGCATTTTTACCTGCTGGGGGGGTGCCGCACGCCTGTCGGCTTCGCTCGTTCCATGCTCCCTCAGGAAGTAACTTGTTCCAGGGCAGAGCGGAGCCAACAGGTGCGCGGCACCCCCCCCAGCGGCGTGCACCCAGGGCAGACCGCCCCCACCGCCCCCTCCCTTGGTACGCCACTGGAGATATCCAATTAGCAGCTTTCTAAAATCACGACGTTGAAAATTGAAGCAACTAGAGACATTTCTAAGGGGAATTCTCTCCTTTGAAATTGATGTAAGTCATGCAGGTAAAAAGTATCTGCAGATATTACAGATATGTGTGTTGTTTGAAGGTTACCTCCATGATAACTAAATTTATTTCCAAATAACTATTACGGGGATGCTTTTTAAAGTAGCACATCTCCATGGACTTGAAAAAAAATGATTTCAAACAAACTCCCCACAGAAAATCTGAGACTGGTAGGAACTGCCAGTAGAAATGTACCTGTGACTTTGTTGCACCTGCTTTAACCCAGGTGCACTATCTATGCAGTAAGGTATGTGCTGGAATTCCAAATTGAAATCCCTGTATGTACCTTGTCTTCTCCAGTCCTGCCTCAGCTCCTATCCCCCACAGCAAAACAGCACTGATACTTTTAATTGCAACAAGAGAAGTGGGGGGGGATGGGACTTATATACCGCCTTTCTGTGGTTTTTCCAACTACATGCAAAGCGTTTACACAGGTACTTATTTGCAGCAGCAGCGTAGCAAGGGCAGTGGGGGTGGTCTGCCCCGGGTGCACGCTGCTGGAGGGAGCAGCCGTGCGCCTGTCAGCTCTGCTGGTTCCCTGCTCCCTCTGCCCTGGAACAGGTTACTTCCTGTTCCGGGGCAGAGGGAGCAGAGGGAGCCAGTGAAGCCGATAGGCACGCAGCTGCTCCTTGCACCCTCCAGCAGCCAAGAATGCACCCAGGGGGGGACTTGATGTGCCGGGGAGGGGGGTGTCATTGCGCTGGGGGGGGGGGGTGTCGTGCTGCACCCTGGGGGGACGGACGCCGCTGCACCTGGGGGGGGGGGGTGTGCAGCAGCAATCCACCCCGGGTGGCAGCCGACCTAGGATCGCCACTGCTTATTTGTACCTGGGACAATGGAGGGTTAAGTGACTTGCCCAGAGTCACAAGGAGCTGCAGTGGGAATCGAGCCCAATTCCCCAGGATCAGAGTCCGCTGCACTAACCACTAGGCTACTTCTCCACTAGCAACATTCCATGTAGAAGCCTGACCTTGCAGAACAGCAACGTGGCCGCGCGGGCTTCTGTTTCTGTGAGTCTGATGTCCTGCATACATACATATGTGCAGGACGTCAGACTCACAGAAACAGAAGCCCACACAGCCACGTTGCTGATCTGCAAGGGCAGGCTTTTACATGGAATGTTGCTAGTGGAATAGCAACATTAACATTCCATGTAGAATCTCAAATAGTAGCAACATTCCATCTACAATCTCCAACAGTAGCAACATTCCATGTAGAATCTCAAATAGGGAAAGGGAAATGGGACTTGATATACCACCTTTCTGAGGTTTTTGCAACTACATTCAAAGCGGTTTACATATATTCAGGTACTTATTTTGTACCAGGGGCAATGGAGGGTTAAGTGACTTGCCCAGAGTCACAAGGAGCTGCAGTAGGAATCGAACTCAGTTCTCCAGGATCAAAGTCCACTGCACTAACCACTAGGCTACTCCTCCACTCCAGTGATCAGCCTGAAGTATTTACTCGGGTAATTGCTTGGTTATCCTAGTATGTTGGTTTGAAAGGGGTCTTCTGAATGGTTTTTGCCATATATGAACCATTAAACATTTCTAGTAGAATCAAGAATGCGCTCAACATTTTGCAAGAAACTTGTGTAAAGTATTTGTCTTTGTTTGTGCTTAAGACTACACGAAGAAGAGAAAACCGGGAAAAGAATTTGTCAAAAGCTGAAACAATCAAATTGCAGACCTCCCACCAAGAGCCATGAAGACTGGAACAGAACATTAATTGAAAAAACATTTGGTGGCAAAATTGTGACAAAAATCCATTGCCTTAAATGCCAGAATGTGTCCTCAAAGGAAGAAGCATTCACGGATCTGTCCTTGGCTTTTCCACCTCCTGACCAAAACTTAAATAACTCTTATAATACAAGAAGTTCCATGTTGCCAGTGGAGGACGTTGGAGCCCAGAGCGCTCAGACAATTTTTATACCTCAAGATCAGGGAAAAGAATCTCTAAACACAAAACCTGAGCACCCTAAACCTGGAGACTATCACACTCGGACAATACCAGTAGAGACTCTGGGATTCCAAAGATCGGTTGAACAGGGGCCCTTTTCCTCTAGGCTCATTGACCAAGACGGAGATCATTTTTGCTTCGATACCAGAAAAGATGAAGCAGCAGCACAAGCAGCTTGCAGAGAACAAACAAGTGGTCCTGAATGCACTTGGTCTGTCTCTGACTTGGTCAACTATTACTTGTCCCCAGAAATCTTGACAGCAGAAAACAAGTACCATTGTGCGAAATGTGCGTCTCTGCAGGACGCCGAGAAAGTGGTGGAGCTGGCTGAAGGACCCCGATATCTCATCCTGACTTTGTTGCGGTTCTCCTTTGATTTGAAAACCATGAGGAGAAAGAAGATCTTAGACAATGTGTCTATTCCCTTGTTTTTGAAGTTGCCAATCCTGGTTAATTCCAAGGAGTATGATGACGCTTGCCATCCTGGGAAGAGTGAACCAAGTTCAATTAATACATACGTGCCTGCAACTTATGACCTCTGTACTGTGATAGTGCATTCTGGAGTGTCCTCAGAAAGCGGCCATTACAACTGTTATGCCAGGGAGTGTACAGATAGTGATATTCAAACCAAACCAGAAGGTGGGGCACTGAAGTCTACCTCAGACAAGCACTTGGATCTGGAAGTTGAGTGGTACCTCTTCAATGATACCAGAGTTTCCTTTTCCTCTTTTGAATCTGTCAGCAATGTGACATCTTTCTTTCCCAAAGACACGGCGTACGTTCTCTTCTATAAGTCACACAAGCAGAGCTGCAGAATGGATGAGGCAAGCTCCGATGTTAGTTGGCAGCCAGGCGAACCTTCTCTCAGCAAAGTATTAATGGAAGCTATCTCCAAAGACAACATACAGTATATGCAGGTAACTTATTCTGTCTTCCAATGAAGACTTGTTAAACTGATGGATATCCAACTAATTCATTTTCATTGTATGCATATAGGACTAGATTCTATATATGGCACTGTAAAAAATCGTCGCTGGAAAAAAATATACCTAGGCGTATTCTATAAACTACGCCTAAGATTAGGCTTGGTTTATAGAATACATTTAACGCCTTTCCACGCGACTAAATTTAGTTACAGGTATTTGCGCCAAGTAAAACTTGGTGCAAATGCCGGCAACCAAGTTAGGCGTGGAGCGGGTGTATTCTATAACAGCGCACATATATTTTTGAAATGCCTGCCCACCTAACCATTCCACACCCCCTTTTTGGTTCTGTGTCTTAGAGTTTACATGCAGAAATTTACAGTATACGCTTAGTAAGTTCTGTTTGTAAATTCTAATGAATGCCAATTAATGTGGTAATTGCTTGTGAAGTGGCAATTGTTGGTGCTGATTGGCTTGTTAATATAATTAAGTTGCGTATGCAAATCAGAATATGATCTGATTTGCGCGCACAACTCCGGTCGCACTATATAGGATCTCACCAATAAGGTGGTAACTTTGTAAAGGTCTTCTCTTAAGATAGTGTTTTATGTGTAAAATTGGCCAGAGTTTATGCAGGTAGACTTATGCACATGCACCCTTTATACACATAAGTTTGTCCAATTTAGAAGGAGGCATTCCCCAGGGTGGGCTTTGGACTTGTACATGAATTTTATAAAATAGATAAGTACGTACAAGAAACTGGGCACTTTTCGCATGCCCGAGAGCAGGTGCAACTGGGGGTGTGTGAGGTAAAAAAGGAAATATAAGCATAAGTTCCCATTTAAAGGTAGCATGACTTATGCACATGCTTTGTGAAGAACAAATAGCTGACCAATTGAAAGGTGAATCAGACGTTTATTGAGGTTACTACGAGAGAGAATCCAAGGAGTAGGGTAGATGGGCTCTTCCAAAAGACCAAGGGAGACACTTGTTCAAAAAGGTGATCTTGAGTCGTTTCAATAAAGATCACCTTTTTGAACAAGTGTCTTCCTTGGTCTTTTGGACGAGTCCATCTATCGCACTCCTTGGATTCTTTCTCGCTGAAGCATGTAGGGACTGATCGTTACTACAACACTTAAATTAGTAAAAAAACAGTCAGCTTTGATGTTTCACTTATATGTACTGTCATCTACCAACATTTGCTTATTTCCGATCTGACGAAGAAGGGCAACTTTCGAAAGCTAATCAAGAAATTTATTTATTTATTATTACATTTGTACCCCGCGCTTTCCCACTCAAAGCAGGTTCAATGCGGCTTACATAGTAATAGGGATTACAGATTATTGATAGTGAAACTTGATAGGGAAAATATAAGTTGAGTATAGCAGAATAATAGAAGATATAGGTGGGTAGAGATGTGTAAGTGTTGGGTAAATGGGTTCATAGGATTAGTTTGGTTCATTTGAGTAGGCTTGCTTGAATAGATGGGTTTTTAGTGACTACCTACCCTTCTGGAAATCACTAAAAACCCATCTGTTCAAGCAAGCCTACCCAAATGAACCAAACTAATCCTATGAACCCAATTACTCAACACTTACACATCTCTACCCACCTATATCTTTTATTATTCTGCTATACTCAACTTATATTTTCCCTATCAAGTTTCACTATCAATAATCTGTAATCCCTATTACTATGTAAGCCGCATTGAATCTGCTTTGAGTGGGAAAGCGCGGGTACAAATGTAATAAATAAATAAATAAATAAATTTCTTGATTAGCTTTCGAAGGTTGCCCTTCTTCGTCAGATCGGAAATAAGCAAATGTTGGTAGATGACAGTACATATAAGTGAAACATCAAAGCTGACTGTTTTTTACTAATTTAAGTGTTGTAGTAACGATCAGTCCCTACGTGCTTCAGCGAGAAAGAATCCAAGGAGTGGGATAGATGGACTCGTCCAAAAGACCAAGGAAGACACTTGTTCAAAAAGGTGATCTTTATTGAAACGACTCAAGATCACCTTTTTGAACAAGTGTCTCCCTTGGTCTTTTGGAAGAGCCCATCTACCCTACTCCTTGGATTCTCTCTCGCTGAAGCACGTAGGGACTGATCGTTACTACAACACTTAAATTAGTAAAAAACAGTCAGCTTTGATGTTTCACTTATATGTACTGTCATCTACCAACATTTGCTTATTTCCGATCTGACGAAGAAGGGCAACCTTCGAAAGCTAATCAAGAAATTTATTTATTTATTACATTTGTACCCGTGCTTTCCCACTCAAAGCAGGTTCAATGCGGCTTACATAGTAATAGGGATTACAGATTATTGATAGTGAAACTTGATAGGGAAAATATAAGTTATATATATAAGTGAAACATCAGAGCATTTCAGTGGCAGTCTAACAGGATGGAGGTGGATAGGTGAGAGACAGGAAGAGTCGGGTGGACGAGGGACCGGGAGATAGGCATGGAGACAGGAGGGTGACAAAGCAGTACAATTTTATGGTTTATAATAGGCTAGAAACCCCAGATCTTTGTTAAGTCCTGTCTGGTGGGTGTCAAAATATTTAATCATTCTGACTTCAAAGGTCTTACGTTACTGTATTAAGTTATGTAAGTTATGTCCAATAAAAAAGGTATCACCTTATTTTCTTTTCCGTGTTTTATTTTGTTTTATTTCTATTGATTACCCTTTTTTTCCCATTAATGGCCATGCGCTAATTTTAGTGCAGCTTTGTAAAAGGGCCATTAAGTGCCTAAATGTCAACCTTGCTTCTGCCCCACCCATGCCCCTCCCCTTTGAACACCCCCACCCCCGCTTACAATTACATACTAACGGGCCCTTTTACCAAGCTGCAGTAAAAGGGGTCCTGTGCTAGACGCAGTGGCAGTTTTTGCCGCTCGCTGAGGCCCTTTTTACTGCAGCGAGGAAAAAGACCTAAAAAAAAGATAAACGGCCCTGCGGTAACTTTGCATTTGTTGCGCAGCCGTTTTGGGTGAGACGTGGCGGGAAGGGCTCCCATGCTAACCCAGCGGTAACCTGATTTTCTGTAGCACCAGAAATGGCGCACACTGGGGGGGGGGAGCGGAACTACCACTGTTGCCCACGTCAGACTGGCGGTGGTTACGGTTTGGCGAACAGCAAGCCTGTTGCCGGGTGCCAACCCTTTCGTAAAAGGGCCCCTAAGCTATTTTAGCCCATAACTGTAGAATAATGGTTGGTCGCACTACTGCTGTTTACACGTAATTAAACACGTAATTAAGCCCCTCGACAGGCACTTAAATATAGGTAACCTATTATTGAATGAGCAGGGTCGTGCCTACTTTTACGTGATTCGGGGCCTATTTTAGAAGCACTGTTTGCATTTTAGATGTGCACAAATCAGCATTTAGAAGTTTATATTGCATAAATGTCTAAATCCTGATTTTACAAAGCTAAGACTTAGGAGTAACATCAGGGAATACTTGAAAAGTATTGAGGGCGGGGCATGGGCCCCAACTGTCTCACTTGGAAGGAAAAAAAATAATTGTATTACTTAATGATGGAAGAATATTCTAGTTTTATTTCTTTGATTAGTACGTTGGTTTGAACCTATGGTTGTAAACCTAAACCTACACTACCCTAATTACAAAGGACTTAAATACAAAACAATTTACGCATCCTACTTCTCCTACATAAGCGCACAACTATGGAACGGACTCCCAAAAGCTGTGAAAACAATCCATCACCATTTAAACTTCAGGAAATCATTAAAAACCAACCTCTTCAAAAAGGCTTACCCCACCGATCCACCGTAAATCCTCACATCCAGCAACACAGCATAACCAATGATCTTACTGGACAATATACAATCTACATTCCCTTTGACCCTCATGTTGCCTGATACACACCTACCTCATTAGACCACAATACAGCCTGTATTTGTTATCAACCGAATTGGCGAATGCCATTACGGTACTATGTAAGCCACATTGAGCCTGCATATAGGTTGGAAAATGTGGGGTACAAATGTAACAAATAAAAAATAAATTAAAAAAGGGAAGGGGAATAAAGTGCACTTGTATAATGTGCCGGAACCCGGTTGTCTATTTGGGTGCAGGAGTAGCAGTTAAGCGGAGAAGAGACTAGTTGGACCCAGGGAGGGAGCCTATAGTTAGGTAGTCGTCTATTAGGTTGCAAACAAAGCTCTGGGCAGCTGTCCTCCCAAAACTGATCTTGCTCCCAGCCATGATGCGGTCACCCAGACTGATGGGTGGTTGGTTGGACCTAAGTACAGAGGCAGGAAGCATCCCTAGGAGGCGCCACGTCACACATGTCAAACAATACAAATGACCTTTCTTTAGACCAGGGGTGGGCAACCACAGTTCTTGAGGGCCACGACCCAGTCGGATTTTCAGGATTTCTACGATGAATATGCATGAGATTGATTTGAATGACTGCTTCCATTGCATGCAAATAGATCTCATGCTTGTTCATTGTGGAAATCTTGAAAACCAAACTGGTTTGGGGCTCTCAAGGACCTTGGTTGCTCACCCCTGCTGTAGACACAGTGAAGGAGCGTGCTCAACATTGGGGGTGCTCAGCATCATTAGAACCTGTGGAGCTGTCGCCTATGGCGAAGAGTAGGTTTTTGCCAACTAGGCAAAAAAATAGTAGTCAACCATATAATATCTTTCTTTCCTTCTAGGAGCAAGAAAGAGAAGCAAGGAACCGAGCCGCCTATGTTTCACCATTACCTAAGTCTCCTTTGTGGTGGCGAGATTTTGATGACAAGGATGACGATGGCTCCTCTGGAGGGTTCAGTCCAGCTGCAGGGAGTGGGGGTCCAGGATCATTTAATCGGCTTGTTTTCTGAGACCCTTTGGAAGAAGGATTTTGCTGTAGCTTTGCTGTATATAGAAAGGCATCTCTAGCTCTGCCTCTATAGAAAGATATGTTTACCTGTATATTTGGACACATGGAGGGGCATAATCGAGTGGGGGCGCCCATCTCTAATGACGGCCATGTAAAATGGCGTACCCGACTGTATTATCGAAACAAGATGGGCAGCTATCTTTCCTTTCGATAATACGGTTGGGGCCGGCCAAATCTCAACATTTGGGCTGCCCTTAGAGATGGCCGACATTGGTTTTTGCCAATAATGGAAACTAATGGCAGCCATCTCAAAACTGGCCAAATCCAAGCCATTTGGTCATGGGAGGAGCCAGCATTTGTAGTGCACTGGTTTCCCTCACATGCCAGGACACCAACCGGGCACCCTAGGGGGCACTGCAGTGGACTTCACAAATTGCTTCCAGGTGCATAGCTCCCTTACCTTGTGTGCTGAGCCCCCCAACTC
Source organism: Microcaecilia unicolor (assembly GCF_901765095.1). Taxonomy (NCBI): domain Eukaryota; kingdom Metazoa; phylum Chordata; class Amphibia; order Gymnophiona; family Siphonopidae; genus Microcaecilia; species Microcaecilia unicolor. The sequence continues at coordinate 28,799,231 of NC_044034.1, forward strand.
CCCCCCCCCAAACCCCCCTCCCCACAACTGTACACCACTACCATAGCCCATTTACCACCACAAGTGTAACAGGTAGGGGGGATGGGCCTGGGTCCGCCTGCCTGAAGTGCACTGCAGTACCCACTAAAAACTACTCCAGGGACCTGCATAGTGCTGTGATGAAGCTGGGTATGACATTTGAGGCTGGCAAAAAAATGTTTTTTTTTGGGTGGGAGGGGGTTGGTGACAACTGGGGGAGTAAGGGGAGGTGATCCCCGATTCCCTCCGGTGGTCATCTGGTCAGTTTGGGCACCTTTTCAAGGCCTGGTCGTGAACAAAAAGGGACCAAGTAAAGTCGGCCAAATGCTCGTCAGGGCCGCCCTTCTTTTTTCCGTTATCAGCTGAGGATGGCCATCTCTTAACCACGCCCCCATCCCGCCTTCGGTACACTGCCGACACGCCCCCTTGAACTTTGGCCAGCCCTGCGACAGAAAGCAGTTGAAGCCGGCCAAAATCAGCTTTCGATTATACCGATTTATGTCGGAAGATGGCCGCCCTTCTCCTTCGAAAATAAGCAGGATGGTAACAAACTGTTAAGCATGAGGGACAGTTATCAAGGCTTCAAGGTAGACACCACTGCTCACAAGCTTCAGATATGTCAATTCAGCCCCTCTGTGTCTTGTTACATACATGTTTTCACCAGTAGTAGATTGAAGGTATTAGGCATCTCCAGCCAGTTGGATATTATCACTATGATAAAATTCCTTTTTATCACAAATATGTCAAGCATTGTAATCACGCCTTGTAAATGGTAGATACTAAATTGCTTCTAAGCACAAATATTATACATAAGGAATAATATGAGAAAAGTACATCCCCTGCCCTACCCTGTAGAAGAATTCATAAGTACATAAGTACATAAGTAGTGCCATACTGGGAAAGACCAAAGGTCCATCTAGCCCAGCATCCTGTCACCGACAGTGGCCAATCCAGGTCAAGGGCACCTGGCACGCTCCCCAAACGTAAAAACATTCCAGACAAGTTATACCTAAAAATGAGGAATTTTTCCAGTCCATTTAATAGCGGTCTATGGACTTGTCCTTTAGGAATCTATCTAACCCCTTTTTAAACTCCGTCAAGCTAACCGCCCGTACCACGTTCTCCGGCAATGAATTCCAGAGTCTAATTACACGTTGGGTGAAGAAAAATTTTCTCCGATTCGTTTTAAATTTACCACACTGTAGCTTCAACTCATGCCCTCTAGTCCTAGTATTTTTGGATAGCGTGAACAGTCGCTTCACATCCACCCGATCCATTCCACTCATTATTTTATACACTTCTATCATATCTCCCTCAGCCGTCTCTTCTCCAAGCTGAAAAGCCCTAGCCTTCTCAGCCTCTCTTCATAGGAAAGTCGTCCCATCCCCACTATCATTTTTGTCGCCCTTCGCTGTACCTTTTCCAATTCTACTATATCTTTTTTGAGATACGGAGACCAGTACTGAACACAATACTCCAGGTGCGGTCGCACCATGGAGCGATACAACGGCATTATAACATCCGCACACCTGGACTCCATACCCTTCCTAATAACACCCAACATTCTATTCGCTTTCCTAGCCGCAGCAGCACACTGAGCAGAAGGTTTCAGCGTATCATCGACGACGACACCCAGATCCCTTTCTTGATCCGTAACTCCTAACGCGGAACCTTGCAAGACGTAGCTATAATTCGGGTTCCTCTTACCCACATGCATCACTTTGCACTTGTCAACATTGAACTTCATCTGCCACTTGCACGCCCATTCTCCCAGTCTCGCAAGGTCCTCCTGTAATCGTTCACATTCCTCCTGCGACTTGACGACCCTGAATAATTTTGTGTCATCGGCGAATTTAATTACCTCACTAGTTATTCCCATCTCTAGGTCATTTATAAATACATTAAAAAGCAACGGACCCAGCACAGACCCCTGCGGGACCCCACTAACTACCCTCCTCCACTGAGAATACTGGCCACGCAATCCTACTCTCTGCTTCCTATCTTTCAACCAGTTCTTAATCCATAATAATACCCTACCTCCGATTCCATGACTCTGCAATTTCTTCAGGAGTCTTTCGTGCGGCACTTTGTCAAACGCCTTCTGAAATCCAGATATACAATATCAACCGGCTCCCCATTGTCCACATGTTTGCTTACCCCCTCAAAAAAATGCATTAGATTGGTGAGGCAAGACTTCCCTTCACTAAATCCGTGCTGACTTTGTCTCATCAGTCCATGTTTTTGTATATGCTCTGCAATTTTATTCTTAATAATAGCCTCCACCATCTTGCCCGGCACCGACGTCAGACTCACCGGTCTATAATTTCCCGGATCTCCTCTGGAACCTTTCTTAAAAATCGGAGTAACATTGGCTACCCTCCAGTCTTCCGGTATTACACTCGATTTTAGGGACAGATTGCATATTTCTAACAGTAGCTCCGCAAGTTCATTTTTTAGTTCTATTAATACTCTGGGATGAATACCATCAGGTCCCGGTGATTTACTACTCTTCAGCTTGCTGAACTGACCCATTACATCCTCCAAGGTTACAGAGAATTTGTTTAGTTTCTCCGACTCCCCCGCTTCAAATATTCTTTCCGGCACCGGTGTCCCCCCCAAATCCTCCTCGGTGAAGACCGAAGCAAAGAATTCATTTAATTTCTCCGCTACGGCTTTGTCCTCCTTGATCGCCCCTTTAACACCATTTTCGTCCAGCGGCCCAACCGACTCTTTGGCCGGTTTCCTGCTTTTAATGTATCTAAAAAAGTTTTTACTATGTATTTTTGCTTCCAACGCTAATTTCTTCTCAAAGTCCTTTTTTGCCCTCCTTATCTCCGCTTTGCATTTGGCTTGGCATTCCTTATGATCTATCCTGTTACTTTCAGTTGGTTCTCTTCTCCACTTTCTGAAGGATTGTTTTTTGGCTCTAATGATTTCAAATGCTCCTTGACTAACTTGGAGGTACAGTTGTATTCCTTGCAGGGCTGCCAAGAGGCTGGGCTGGGCCCGGGGCAAGGCTGCCCCTGGGGCCTCACCCCACCCCCCCGAGGTCATCGTTGTCGCCGCCCCCCTCCGTCCACCACCGGGCCTGGCCCCCCTGAATTCAAATCATAGCACATCACCTCACCTCACCTCGACCTCGCTCCGTGTGAAAGAAGCACAGCAGCAGCAGTCTACAGATCGCCTCCCTTCGGGCCTTCTTTCCCTGAGTCCCGCCCTCGCGCAAGTTACGAGGGCGGGACACAGGGAGGGAAGGCCCAAAGGGAGGCGATCTGCAGACTGCCGCTGCTGTGCTTCTTTCACACGGAGCGAGGTCGAGGTGAGGCCCTATGATTTGAATTCAGGGGAGCCCGGCCCGGTGGTGGATGGAGGGGGGCGGGTGGAGGGGACTGCAGCGCCGGGCCCCCCCTTGGAGGCCTGGGGAATTTTATCCCCCCTGCCCCCCCTCCCTTGGCGGCCCTGATTCCATGCTCCCTGAGGTGTTCACTGACCATGGGAAAGTAAGCTTTTCAATGTTTTACGCTTGTAAAGCTATCCTTTTGTGCTTCTCAACCAATTAAGTACATATATTAAATACATAGTCATTCATTAGGATGTTATTAAAAAAAAAACCAACCCTTTTTACTGTGATATTTTATCAAATCAATGGTCTGGCATGCATTGCACATAATTCTGGTTCAATTCATACTGCAAATTAAACAAAATGGTCCAGGAATCCTCAAAGCAGTCACTTATGAGAATTTTGCAATTTTTTTTTTTTTTGTTACATTTGTACCCCGCATTTTTCCCACTCATGGCAGGCTCAATGCGGCTTACATGGGGCAATAGAGAGTTAAGTGACTTGCCCAGAGTCACAAGGAGCTGCCTGTGCCTGAAGTGGGAATCAAACTCAGTTCCTCAGTTCCAGAGTCCACCACCCTAACCACTAGGCCACTCCTCCACTGTTGCTACTGTTTGAGATTCTATTCCACTAGAAGTCGGCCCTTGCAGATCACCAATGTGGCCGCGCAGGCTTCTGCTTCTGTGAGTCTGACGTCCTGCACGTACGTGCAGGACGTCAGACTCACAGAAACAGAAGCCTGCGCAGCCTTCTACATGGAATGTTGCTAGTGGAATAGCAACATTCCATGTAGAATCTCCAATAGTAGCAACATTCCATGTAGAATCTCCAATAGTATCTATTTTATTTTTGTTACGTTTGTACCCTGCGCTTTCCCACTCATGGCAGGCTCAATGCGGCTTACACGGGGCAATGGAGGGTTAAGTGACTTGCCCAATTAACTGCATAAACTTTAGTAGCAACTTATATTTGGATATTCAGTGCTGGTGCCCAGACATGACTCGGCATTGAATATCTGAGAATACAGCTTGCAGCGGTTGAATATCAGCCGGATTATTTTGTATTTTATTTACTTAAATTTTTATATACCACACAATCCAAATGTTGGACATAAGACATAAAATATAAGCATCGCCACACTGGGACAGACCAAAGGTCCATCTAGCCCAGCACCCTGTCTCCGACAGTGGCCAATCCAGGTCACAATCAGCCGACAAGATCCACGGAGCAAAGCATTTTGTACTGCTTGTCCCAGGAATAGTGGATTTTTCCCTAAGTCCGTTTAATAACATTCTATGGCCTTATTCCTTCAGGAAGCCGTCCAAACCTTTCTTAAACTTGTTGGATTATTTGTAGTAAATAATTAGCAGATTTTAGTACACACAGCTTCAGCTTTAGAAATGTTAATTTCTTTCTTCATCTCTCTCTCATTCACCCCAGAATAATTCACTGCTGAGTCACTTTAAAGTTGAAGTAACAAAACATCTGTTTACTCACAGTTTGCAGTTAGATTATAATCAGACAGGCTTATATATACATATTACTATACATTTGTATTATCAGCTCCTTCCATGTGCTTAGATGGTAATGGATGCTCACACCACCATAGATCCTCTCAGGTTAGGAGAGATCATGAGCTCCATGTGCTCCATGTGCTACATCTGCTGCATCTAACCCCCACAGGAAGTTGCATAGCTGTGTGACCTCTCTAAGTAATTCACATCAGAGGTCACAGAGTAATCACAGAGAAATAATAGGTGACAGGCAATGCATGTAAAATACAATTACATTCCAACAAACCCCTTCTCATGCATAACTGTCATGCAATTATTTATTCATACAAAGTCCAAGCTTTATACGCAGATTCACAAAATGTTCTCTGGGTAACGGTTTGGTCATGATGTCAGCTGTCATCTCACTGGTGTGACAATAGTGTAGACTGATGACCCCTTCTTTCGCCAACTCTCGCACGTTGTGGTATTTCGTTGCGATGTGCTTGGTGCGTGACTGAACCTTGTCATTCTGTGACAGTCGGATGCAGCTCTGATTATCTTCCATTATCTGGATTGGTCTCTTTTCAGCTATTCCGAAATCCAGCAAAAGTTTTTCAATCCACATCAGTTCTCTGCACGCTTCCGATACAGCCACGTATTCAGCTTCTGTAGAAGACAAACTCACAATACTTTGTTTATGACTGGCCCATGAAATTTGTACATTTCCATACATAAACACATATCCACTTGTGGATTTATAATTAGAATGATCCCCTGCCCAATCTGAATCACAGTAACATATTAGTTTTGGATTACTATTGGCTGAAATCTTTAATTTACAATCAATGGTACCCTTTAAATACCTTACCATCCTTTTAACTGCAGTCCAATCTGATTTGGTAGGTGAGCTGACCCTTCTGCTCAAAATTCCTACTGCATTTGCTATATCAGCCCTGTATGTGGTAGCTAGATATAAAAGTTTACCTATGGCTGATCTATATTGGATGTTATCTGGTAAAGGTTCTCTTACTGTTTCATCCTTCAGAAAATCAGTGATCATGGGAGTGCTTACAACTTGGGCATCTTGCATACCTAAACTTTCAATAAGCTCATTTATTTTCTGCTTCTGGCTTAGAAGATAAGAACCATCATTTTGTTTCTCAATTTCTATACCAAGATAGTATGACACATTACCAAGTTCTTTTATCTCAACATTGTGGTTTAAACATTTTACAATGTCCTTGTACTCTTGCTCACTTTTGCTTGCAATGAGCAGATCATCAACAAAAGCTAAAATGTATGCATATTGTCCATTTCTGCACCTAGTGTACAAGCATTTATCTGCTTCACCTTGCTTAAATCCTAAATTTGTCAATATTTCATGCAATTTATCATTCCAACATTTTGCACTTTGCTTTAATCCATAAAGACCTTTGTTTAATTTACACACTAGCTGTCTTTGTTTTGTATTTATGAAACCTGTTGGCTGTTCCATGTACAAGTCTTCAGTTATATCTCCGTGAAGAAACGCTGTTTTCACATCAATGTGGTTGACTTGCATGCCTTTTGAGACTGCAATGCTCAGAAGTGTTCTTATTGTCGTGTGTTTCACTACAGGTGCAAACACTTCATCAAAATCTTCTCCATATTTTTGAAGATATCCCTTTGCCACTAATCTGGCTTTATACCTTTCCACTTTTCCTTGTGCATTCCTTTTTAACTTGAATACCCATTTGCATCCTATAGCTTTCTTGCCAGGAGGTAATTTTGTAAGAATCCAAGTATTATTTTTATCCAATGCATCAATTTCTTCTTGTGCAGCTTTATGCCATTCAGCAGCTTCTTCTGCTGGCATTTTCTCAATCTCATCCCATGTTAAGGGCTCTTGAGCTTCTGCTGACTTTGTTAGGTAAGACAGTCTTGGGGGTGGAACACCTTTGTTTTCCCTGGATGAGCGTCTGACAACAGGTTGGTCTGACCTTTCCGCATCCTCTAAATCTGAGAGTCCTTCTCCAATTGATTCCCCTTCTCCAACTGTACTGTCTTCTTCAATGATCCTTTCTGTGTCTGCTTCCTCTGCCTGTTCCTCGTTAGATACAGGTGAGTTGCTTTCAGACATCTGCCTTGGTATGGCATTTATATACACTGGCATGTCTATTATGGTTCTAGTTTCATATTCTGGATGATAAGGCTCATCTGGGATAATCCAGCCTTTATCAACCCTTTTGTTTTCATCAAAATATGTAACATGTCTTATGCCAACAATGCCAGTTTTCAGATTCAAAATTCTATATCCTTTGTGTCCTGGAGTATAGCCAACTAAAATGCCCCTTTCTGTTGTGGAATCCAGCTTATGCCTTCTTTGCTTTGGTACATGAGCATATGCTGTACTTCCAAATGTTCTTATGTGTGACAGGTTTGGCTTCCTACCATGCCATGTCTCATGTGGTGTGCGCTCAGCGCCTTTAGTTGGCATTCTGTTTTGTAGGTACACTGCTGTGAGAATGGCTTCCCCCCATAGTCTTTTAGGGAGATTGCTATCTGACAGCATACATCTGGTCATTTCCACAATTGACCTAAATTTTCTCTCTGCAACAGAATTTTGCTCTGGTGTATAAGCTACTGTTGTGATATGCTGAATGCCTTCTTGTTCTAGAAATGTGCGCATGCTTTGTGAAGTGAACTCACCACCATTGTCGGTCTGAAGAACCTTTGGTTTTCTTTCAAATTTATTGCTCACCATGGCTACGTATTTCTTCAGCATGTCTGTGACTTGACTTTTTTCTTTCAGCAAATAGGCCACACAATATCTAGAGAAATCATCCAAGAATATTAGCACAAATCTGTTATTTCCCAATGATGGGATATTAAACGGTCCACATAAGTCACTGTGTATTAAGTCCAGCACTTTATTACTCCTATTTCCTGTGTATGCAGGAAATGAGGGTCTCACACCTTTTTGAGTAACACAGTCTATGCATTTCTCCATTTTACCAGCATTCTTCCTTACTTGCGCCATATGTGAGGCTTCACCTGAAATGCTCAGTTTATAAACATCATTATGCATAAAAGCTTCAGCATACACTTCATCATTTTTAGAGATTGTGCACTTACTGTTTTCAAAATGAATCACAAATCCCTTCTTATCTAATGTAGATACACTAAGCATATTGCAAACTGCTTGGGGAATATACAAGACATCACTTACAGGAATTTCTTTAACTTCATTAGACACTTTGCATTTTAAGAATCCAATACCTTTTGCTTGGATCTTAGCAGTCCCTGCGTTTGCAGTTTTAAGAATACCTTCCTCTGGACACATTTCCTGAAAGAAATCTTTACAATTGGTTAAATGGCATGTGCTCCCTGAATCCAAAATCCAAGTACTTTCATTTGAATTATTATTTACCATAGTCAAAGATTTTTCTGCCATTAGAAAGCCCTTGTGTTTATCTTTGTCCTTCATACATTTCCTGGTTTGAAAATTCTTTAGTTCCATTGGCTTAGGTGAGCTAGAGGGAGTGTTTTGTGTTTCCTTACACCATTTAGATACATGTCCCTCCTTTCCACATGAGTAGCAAATCAGCTTGCCCTTGGGTGGAGTTTTCCCATAGCTCCGCCTTCCTCTGTTCTTTGCCAAGAAATTTGTTTCATTTCTCTCTGACTTGCTTTGAGAACACATCTCCTCAGAATCATTTATTATGCATTCCTGCCTTAGTTTTGATGTTGTCTGTTCAAAAGATTGCCCTTCAATGGCCTCATTTACAGACCTAAAAACATCAAACTTCTTTGATAGTGAGGTAAAAAGAAATGCTCTTTTCAATGCATCACACATGGGAATTCCAGAAAGTTCTAGCTTTTGAAATGAAGACATAAGATGCATAATGTGATCATTACATTTACTTTTATCCCTTAATTTGGTTTCATTCAACTCTGCTAACCAAATTGGTTGCTGCTTTGCATATGTAGTTGCATACATAGTTCTCAGTTTATATAAAATGTCCTTTGGTGTATCTTTTCCCTCCACTAATATGGCTTGTTTCTCTGAGAGAGCTTCCAAAAGCATGCACTTCACATAATAGTTTGCATTGTCCCATTCAGCCATATTTTCATCTGTTCTGTCTTGGTCTAAGCATATATTTAATCTTTTTGCTCGAAGGAGACATATGAATCTTAGTTCCCACTGCTGATAATTAAACTCAGTTAATTTAGGCACCTTGAGAGAATAGAACAATGGTGAATTTCTTCCCTCAGCCATTTTCTTAGCCTTCTGTCTGCTGTGTGGGGGGAGAGAGAGACAGACTGAATCTTTCCTTTAAAACTTAAGAGAAAAATGTGGCCTTTTTTTCTGCCTGGTAATATTTCTCTTCTTTTTCAATTCTTGGCCCTGGGCCCATAACCCTTTTGTTGGATTATTTGTAGTAAATAATTAGCAGATTTTAGTACACACAGCTTCAGCTTTAGAAATGTTAATTTCTTTCTTCATCTCTCTCTCATTCACCCCAGAATAATTCACTGCTGAGTCACTTTAAAGTTGAAGTAACAAAACATCTGTTTACTCACAGTTTGCAGTTAGATTATAATCAGACAGGCTTATATATACATATTACTATACATTTGTATTATCAGCTCCTTCCATGTGCTTAGATGGTAATGGATGCTCACACCACCATAGATCCTCTCAGGTTAGGAGAGATCATGAGCTCCATGTGCTCCATGTGCTACATCTGCTGCATCTAACCCCCACAGGAAGTTGCATAGCTGTGTGACCTCTCTAAGTAATTCACATCAGAGGTCACAGAGTAATCACAGAGAAATAATAGGTGACAGGCAATGCATGTAAAATACAATTACATTCCAACAAAACTCTGCTAAGCTAACCGCCTTAATCACATTCTCCGGCAACGAATTCCAGAGTCGAATTACGCGCTGAGTAAAGAAAAACTTTCTCTTATTTGTTTTAAACTTACTGCACTCCAGCTTCATCACATGCCCCCTTGTCCTAGTATTTTTGGAAAGCGTAAACAAACAATTCACGTCTACCCGTTCCACTCCACTTAGTATTTTATGGACCTCTATCATATCACCCCTCAGCCGCCTTTTCTCCAAGCTGAAAAGCCCCAGCCGCTTTAGCCTTTCCTCATAGGAAAGTCGTCTCATCCCCTTAATCATCTTTGTCGCCCTTCTCTGCACCTTTTCTAATTCCACTATATCTTTTTTGAAGTGCGGCGACCAGAATTGAACACAATCTCAGCGGATTACAAAATTAAACATACATAAAATCAACAAAAATCAGCAACCAAATATTCAAACAAACAATACAAAATCCAAATATCAGTCTTATATTTAATATGAAAAGCAATGTGTAACCAGTGGTATATAAAAGTGGATTTATATAGAGTCCAATCAATTCTTAGGTGGACTTCGTTGAAGCATGAAGTCTCAAAACAATGCAGAGAAATTACATGTATATATGTGCATGAATTTTACAGCATATGTAGAAATAACTGTAGATGACAAGGTTTCTCAAATATTAAGAAGTACATATTTTCCATAGCTGCACTGTGTGAAAATGTAAATGCTGAGACAGTTATCCTTATGTGTACAGGTGATGTTTATTTGTAGTATTTTACCTTTGAAGAATGCTTTTTATTTTTATTAAAGAGAAGTCATTAGTAATTGTTGGGGGAGTTGTACAGAAACTTTGTTAATTAGGCCCGCTGCCTCGACCAGGAGCAACCAGACATTTCCGGGTGTGATATACACACCTTGTCAGCTTCCAGACTGAATAAGACCTGGATGGATCAGGATCAAACATTTTCCCATGGACACCAGTTGGGTAATCAGGCAAATGCACTTTAGCATATTAGGAGATTCAGTTGGAATTGAGGAGTGGCTTAGTGGTTAGAGCACAGGTCTTTCAATCCAGAGATGCTGGTTCAAATCCCACTGCTGCTCCTTGTGATCTCGGGCAAGTCAGTTATCCCTCCATTGCCTCAGGTACAAACTTAGATTGTAGGACAGAGAAATATCCAGTGTACCTGAATGTAACTCACCTTGAGCTACTACTGAAAAAGGTATGAGCAAAATCCAAATAAATGATTTGAGATTCTGTTGCTACTATCAGAGATTTTACATGGAATGTTGCTACTATTTGAAATTCTGTTGCTACTATTTCAGATTCTACATGGAATGTTGCTATAGTGGAGGAGTGGCCTAGTGGTTAGAGCACCGGTCTTGCAATCCGGAGGTGCCGGTTGAAATTCCACAGCTGCTCCTTGTGATCTCGGGCAAGTCACTTAACCCTCCATTGCCTCAGGTACAAACTTAGATTGTGAGCCCTCCTGGGACAGAGAAATATCCAGAGTACCTGAATGTAACTCACCTTGAGCTACTACTGAAAAAGGTGTGAGCAAAATCTAAATAAATATGGAACACAAGTAGATTCGAAAGGAAAAATTAAAAATGGAATCTGAGACTAGAATCTCACCTCTCTGATGTGCATTGTTATCATTCCATTGGTGTGTCCGTTGCTTGTCATTCTTCAAACTGCGTATACAATTTTTGTTATTTTTTTTTCTTACGCTGTGGATTAGTGTGGGGGAGGGGAGGATGTTTGGCAAGTCATGCTCCTGCTTGATTTTCAGGAGCTCCTCACTTTTAATTTCCATTAAAGAAATCGCTGTTGATTTTCAGAATTAAGCAGTGCCTTACAATAAGTTTACAGAACATAGTAGCTATACAATGGACGTGTGCATGGGGACATCAAAGCATTTCATTGATATTCTAACAGGATGGGTGTTGGTAGGTGAGAGGAGGGTAATAAACAGAGAAATACAGCTTTATGGTTTATAATGGGTTAGAAAACCCAGATCCTTATTAAGTCCTGTTTGTTGGGTGCCAGTCAAGCCCCCACCCCTGTGGGCCAACACTTTACAAGACCAGAACACTGCACCAGTGATTTCACAGTAAGAATACTGAAAGGTAATTTTAAAACAATACAGGAACGTAAGACCTTTGAAATAAGAATGATTGAATATTTTGACACCCAACAAACAGGACTTAATAAGGATCTGGGTTTTCTAACCCATTATAAACCATAAAGCTGTATTTCTCTGTTTATTACCCTCCTCTCACCTACCAACACCCATCTTGTTAGAATATCAATGAAATGCTTTGATGTCCCCATGCATACCCCCACCCTCCCACTCTGTCAGACTGTCAAAGTAATGCTTTGATGTTTCTCTTATATATACTATCTGCTACCACATTTGCTTATTTCCGATCTGACGAAGATTACAGCACATTGATTTAACACACTATTGTGATTAGGAATGTTTGAAAGGAGTAAATATCTTTCAGATAACTTTTTTTGAAAATAGTGTGCATGTGGTTTGTTGGAATAAATGATAGGATTGACCCAGAAATACTTACATATTGAATTAACAAAATTTATTGTTGCAATAAGAGCACTGGTGTGTGTATGCATAAAATATATATATAAAAATTCACGGAGAAATTCTATGATCGAGAAGCTTATCCACCCTTAGAGACATAAATCACTTTGGTGTAGCCTCGCTTGGGTGAGTTTATACTCTGAGAATTTCTCAAATAATTTAAAAACATTTCCTGTGTCTTTTTCACATATTGCATCATAGCTTCTCTGGGCCGATCTTTCTATCCATTTTGTTTCCTCTTTATTATACTCTGGCTTTTTCATTTTTGACACTTGATCATTTGGATCTTTACCAGAGATTTATTTGGGATCGATACTGAGGCTGAGAAGGCTAGGGCTTTTCAGCTTGGAGAAGAGACGGCTGAGGGGAGATATGATAGAAGTGTATAAAATAATGAGTGGAATGGATCGGGTGGGTGTGAAGCGGCTGTTCACGCTATCCAAAAATACTAGGACTAGAGGGCATGAGTTGAAGCTACAGTGTGGTAAATTTAAAACTAATCGGAGAAAATTTTTCTTCACCCAACGTGTAATTAGACTCTGGAATTCATTGCCGGAGAACGTGGTACGGGCGGTTAGCTTGACGGAGTTTAAAAAGGGTTAGATAGATTCCTAAAGGACAAGTCCATAGACCGCTATTAAATGGACTGGAAAAATTCCTCATTTTTAGGTATAACTTGTCTGGAATGTTTTTACGTTTGGGGAGCGTGCCAGGTGCCCTTGACCTGGATTGGCCACTGTCGGTGACAGGATGCTGGGCTAGATGGACCTTTGGTCTTTCCCAGTATGGCACTACTTATGTACTTATGTACTTATACTTTTTGATTGCTGCTCTGGCAGCACAGGCGGGATTTGCACAGAAGACTTTTTTTTTTGGCTGGTGGGGTTTGGCATCCCCCACCCACAGAGGTATGTTTTAATGTGGTGATGGAGACAGGAATCAGACAGATAAGATGTGACAAGTTTTCTGCAGATTGAGGCCGAGAGAGGCAGGTGACATCTTATAGACTAACCATCAACTCTTGAGGACCACAGTCCACTTCATCAGATGCATCTCAGAAGTGAATTTGAGACCTCAAAATTGGTTGGTTTATATGAAGCACCACCTGCTTCTGGCATTTATGTTACACCAAACTAAAATGGCTTCCCTCTTGCTAATTTGGTAACGACTTAGGTCAAGGATTCCCAAACTTTTTCGGTTCACGGCACCCTTAGTGTCCGAGCAATTTTTCACAGCAACCCCCCCTCTCCCCATGGCCACATGGTTCTCCAAACTCTCCCCCCCCCCCACCCAGCCACATTGGTCTCCATGTCCCTGCAGCCCCCTCTTCCCAGAAAGTCCAGCACACCATTCCCTGCAGCCCCTCTCCTCCCATAACTCCATCACACCTCTGCCTTCCCCAAATCCAGCATCGCTAGCTACCTTCCTTCCTGCAGGTCCAGGATCACTGCCGCTTCCTTCTCCTTCCTCCGCCGCCACTGCGGGGCTTGCAGCTTACATGTTCGGGCCATCCACAATTCACACAGGCGGGCACTCCAGGGCCTTCCTAGTCTGTCGCGTCTGGCCCTTTCTGATGCAACTTCCTGTTGTGAGGGCCGGACACGGCAGAGGGAAGGTCCCTGCATTGCCTGTGTGAATTGCGGATGACCCGAAAACGTAAGCTGCAAGCACCGCAGTGGCGGCGGGAAAGAAGCAGGGAGGGGAAGTAGGGAGCGATGCTGGATTGTAGGCGGCGGGAGGGAATTCCAGATGTGCGGTGGCACCCCTGAGAGTTTGCTGTGGTGCACCAGGGTGCTGCGGCAAAAGGTTTGGGAAATGCTGGTCCCCCAATCTACCCCTGCCTTAAAGGTATAGGTGTGCTCCTTCCTTGATTCTGTTCTTCTCTGGACAGAGTTCACAGTGGTTCAACAAAGAGATACAGCTGTCTGCAAAGTTCCCTTGGATCCACATGGCAATCATTCTATTTGATTTTCCATGTAACGAAAAAGGTTGCATTGATGACATCACATCCTCTATCATCAACTATTCACTTATTTTATTTATTGGGATTTATTAACTGCCTTTATGAAGAGATTCACCCAAGGTTATATACCTCATTCTCTTGGAACACAAGCATCACACACTGGTTTCACCATCCAGCCTGTTATCAGCTCTTTATTACCTACTAGTAAAAAAGGCCCGTTTCTGAAAGAAATGAAACGGGCACTAGCAATGTTGTCCTCTAATGGCAATTATGTTTTTAAGGGAACTGTTAGGAGAGAGTATGTATGTGTGAGAGAGAGTGTGAGTATGTGTGAGAGAGTGAATGAGTATGTGTCAGAGAGTGAGTATGTGTCAGAGAGAAACAGTGTGTGATTGAGAGACAGAATGTGTGTGTCTGTGTGAGTGAGAGAGTGTAGTGTGTGGCCTGTGTGCATCAATTATGCTCTCTCCCCTGCATTTATTCATATGCAGGATCTCTCCCCTGCTCCCTCCATCCATCGTGGTGCAGCAATTCTCCTCGGTCCCTTGCCCTCCCCCTACATGTGCATCACACCTCCCCCCTCAGAGATCCAGGCCTCCCTCCCTCCCATTTCCATTCCCTCCCAGTTCCAGGCCACCCTCCCTCCTTTTGAGTTTGTGGCCCTCCTCCCTCGCCTCTCTCTCTCTCCTTTCCCTCCCCCCCTCCGAGTTCCAGGGCCCTCCTCCCTCCGAGTTCCAGGGTCCCCCCTCTCTCCGAGTTCCCAGTTCCAGGGTCGTCGTCCTTCCCTTCCTCCCGCCCTCCCTTCCAGTTCCAGGCCCCCTCCCTCCGATTTTTAAAACTCATCTTCACTCACCGCGTCGGCGTTATGGCAGCCGGCAGCAGCGGTACAACGCACGCAGGCTCGGCCTGTCTCTCTGTCTTTGCTCTGGTCCCGCCCTTGCGGAAACAGGAAATGAGGGCGGGACCAGAGCTAAGACAGAGAGACGGGCTGAGCCTGCGTGCGTTGTACCGCTGCTGCCGGCTGCTGTAACACCGATGTGGTAAGTGAAGATGAGTTTTAAAAATTGGAGGGAGGGGGCCTGGAACTGGAAGGGAGGGACGACGACCCTGGAACTGGGAGGGAGGGAGGGGGGACCCTGTCACTGGCGTTAAACATCTGAAGCGGCTCCTCGACAGCAACGTCTCTGTAGTAACATCCCCTGACGTCAGGCAAGCAGGGTTCTAGTGTGGGCCTGTGACATCAGGAGATGGTTACGATCCCAGTGAGACACATTCGAACATTGAAGGAGCAAATTATTATATTAGATTGCTTGGCTATTATAATGCCAACAGAAGAAATTTGATTTGATTTTATACTGGTGTACCATATTTATTGACATTAAAAAAAATTTGTAATAGAGTTATCCTAAACACGAACATTTCTATGTTACAGAAGTTCAAACGCTGAAGATCTAGCATAAATAAATGTCAGACTAGTGCATAATACAGCAAAACAAATAAATTAAAAAGACTGCTTTAGAAAAAAAATCAGAAAATAACTTCAAACATTGCCAAAATATACATTCCAATTTTTTTTGTTTCCTGCTCTACAAATCAACAAAATACATTAAAAAAAATTCCACACATTCCTGCTCCGAAAAAAGCATGAGCTTTCATCATGAAAAAAAAAAACCCCCAACCCTCTCATGTCGAAAACCACAGTTCAAAAAAGTAGCTTTCACATGCTGTTTTACAACTTGCTTTACCAAAGGAGGACAAAAAATCCTTAGTAAATTGTAGCACCTAATTTCTAAGCTCTTGAATCTTCTGCGGAAGACTCTTAACCAGTTCTGGTCTTGTACCACTCATCCGTTCCCTCCAAAAGCTTTTTCTTTTAGACGAAAAACTTTTGACCAGATATCAAGTTGTCCAGTCAAACGTTATGCATCTGGCAGGCCCAAATTTTTTTAGCATCCGATACTGACAGCTGAAGCCCTTTTGAGTATCAATCCCCAGAAGGCTAAGAGAATTAGAGGATGAGAGGGCAGAGGCCAGAAAGGGAGAGGGAACAAGGAAAGGTGGAATAGGAACGGGAGAGAATATCAGAGAAGAAGTGAAATATGATAAAGGGAGGAATATAATGGTGGAAAAGTGCGTAAGGTAAAAAAAAAGGAAAGAACAGAGGCCAGAGATTGACAGAGATGTGAGAGAGAAGGTAGAGACATTAAAAATGAATCAGTCTTTTATGCCCAACTGGCATATTCTGGGCTTTTCCAGCCTCCAATGTGGCTTCATAAAGATTTAAATCAGATGCTTTGGGGTTAAATTTATAAACCTTTTTCACACAGAAAATGCTAATTTACACACCTAAAAGGCCTCTTATAAAATTAGGTCATGCCTAAAAGTATGCACAGTCCTAGTGGGCGTGTCTCGGTAGAGTAGGTGTGCTCAGGGGAGGAGTTTGGGAGGACCATGGGCGGAGTCATAATTTACCCACTTGTATTTACATCCACCCCCAAGCAGGTGTGACCCTCCGCACCTTCAATGGAGGTACGATTTTTCTGCTACTATTTTATATAGACTCATAGAGGCCTATACCTTTATAAAATAGGTGAAAAATAGACACCTTCCTGCCTAATTAATCTAGGCAACCTGTTATAAAGTTACTCTATGTACATTGTACACCCCATACAACAGGATGTTCGAGTCCAATATACCAGTGAATCCACATTATATTGGATCTCCAGTGTAATATTTAACAACACAAAAAGAGGAACAACCCTTGACAGTGTTATATGTGATCTGACGTTACATTGAGCCATGTAATACAGGATCTACAGTGTATTATTGCAAAGGGAAATACACCGAAAAGGTTAGCAAATTATCAACCCCAAACTACGCCTCCTCTCTATGGAAGTGCAATAGCTTTTCTAGTATGCTCTGCCGGCCCATGCATAGATATTGTGTTACAGGAAATAAGGTAATTGACAAAGGAGCAAGTGGCAGGTTATAAGGAGGTCAAGCTTGACACAACTTTTGGCCCTGTGCTTCAACATGATGGCCCTGAATCACTGTTAGCAGAGTAGAGCAAGGTTAGATAACTGTGCTATCTCCTAAAAGTAAGAAAGAATTAGTGGTCTTTGGATTAACGTGCACTGCTCCGCTGCTTTTAGAAGAGGGAGAACTGACAGTTCAAGGCAGCAGTCCCATGCGAGTACAGCAATGCATTCCTACTTCCAGTAGGCCAAGTTCCCTTTCTTTATTACTGAGCATTTGTGCTCTGGATGAGCAAAGCATCTGGTTACCATTCGGTTCCATGCCTTGGTTTTTACCTCTGTTTCATTTATAGCTTTTGGTTTTCCTAGAATTTGAGATGACACATTTGTAGATTCAAATGGGAGCAGGAAGCAAAAAAAAACCAACCCAGTACTGACTCAGCCAAGTCAGGTGGTAACATAGGCACCAGCATTTCATAATGATATGGACTACCACACACACAGGCCAATGTGGATTGGAGGAGTAGCCTAGTGGTTAAAGCACCAGGTTGGACACTCAGGAGTACCTGGTTCAAATCCCACTCTGCTCCTTGAGATCTTGAGCAAGTCAATTAACCCTCCATTGCCTCAGGTTCAAAAATTATACTCTGTGAGCCCTCCAGGGACAGAAAAATACCTGGTGTACTTGTGTGAACAAAATAAATGATAACACATCCTTTTCTGGGGAAATTGAAGGAGCTTGCCCAGCAGACTTTGATCCTGGGGAACTGGGTTCAATTCCCACTGCAGCTCCTTGTGACTCTGGGCTAAGTCACTTAACCCTCCATTGCCCCAGGTACAAAGAAGTACCTGTATATACCATGTAAACCACTTTGAATGTAGTTGCAAAAACCACAGAAAGGTGGTATTTCAAGATCCATTTACCTTTCTCTATTTGAGATTCTACATGGAAAGTTGCTATTCCACTAGCAACATTCCATGTAGAAGCCTGCCCTTGCAGATCAGCAACACGGCCGCGCAGGCTTCTGTTTCTGTGAGTCTGACGTCCTGCACGTCACTTAACCCTCCATTGCTCCAGGTAGAAATAGGTACCTGTATATACCATGTAAACTGCTTTGAATGTAGTTGCAAAAACCACAGAAAGGCAGTATATCAAGGCCCATTTCCTTTCTTATGGATAGTAACCCTCCTCTAGGAGTCCCCAAAAAGTAGTCAGCAAGGCTGACCTAGAACCCATTGGTGATTTCTGGTTTATGTGAGCGAGTCTTTAGCGTAGATACAACCTCAACCCTCCTCCCCCCCCCCCCCCCCATGAAACAAAAACCAGAAAGAGCTGTCAATAGAAGCCTCACTTAACAGGATATGCACTTTTGTTTTCATGGACACAATATACACTGGCAATTCTTGGTTGGGGGCAGGGGCGTAGCCAGACAACAGATTTTGGGTGGGCCTAGGCAAGAAGTGGGTGAGCACTAAGTGCTCTCTTCCCCCCCCCCCCCCCAACCACCACCCAAAAAATATCTCAGCTGGTGGGAAAATGCTTCTTTCCACCTTGGCAGTCTGCAGCAGGCATGCGCTGAAAACTGAGCATGCGCAGGTGCCAGTATCATGGAGAGTAGCGTTTTCGTTACCATCAGGGGGAAGTCTTCAGCTGACGGAGCTTGGGATCCCCAACAGCTACCGCTAAACGTGTGCTACTGTTGGGTGGGCCTGAGCCCTAAGTGGGTGGGCCCAGGCCCACCCAGGCCCACCTGTGGCTACGCCACTGGTTGGGGGGGGGGGAGGAAGAGGAGGAGGAAGTCTCTTAACCTTTTAAATCAAACCAGCAGAACCTCCTCCGATCTTTCTATAGTTCACACTGACATCCACTTACGGGGCAATTCTGTACTTTTACACTTGCATTATGTGTTAATGTTTAGAAACCTACCATCAGGGGCATTTTTGAAAGAGAAGGGCGCCCATCTTCCGACACAAATCAGGAGATGAGCATCCTCTCAGGGTCGCCCAAAACGGCATAATCAAAAGCTGATTTTGGGTGTCCCCAACTGCTTTCCGTCACAGGGACGACCAAAGTTCACGGGGGGGGGGGGGGGGGGATGTTGGCACCGTAGCGAAGGCGGGACTGGGACATGATTGAGAGATGAGCATCCTCGGCCGATAATGGAAAAAAGAAGGGCGTCCCTGACGAGCATTTGGCCGACTTTACTTGGTCCCTTTTTTTTCACGACCAAGCCTCGAAAAAGTGCCCGAACTGACATGATGACCACCGGAGGGAATCAGGGATGACCTCCCCTGACTCCCCCAGTGGTCACTAACCCCCTCCCACTCTCAAAAAAACAACTTTAAAAACTTTTTTTGCCAGAATCTATGCCAGCCTCAAATGTCAATCGCAGCAGTATGCAGGTCCCTGGAGCAGTTTTAGTGGGTGCAGTGCACCTCAGGCAGGTGGACCGAGGCCCATCCCCCCACCTGTTACATTAGTGCTGGTAAATGTGAGCCCTTCAAAACCCACCCGAAACCCATTGTACCCACATGTAGGTGCTCCCCTTCACCCCTTAGGGCTATGGTAGTGGTGTACAGTTGTGGGGAGTGGGTTTTGGGGGGGGGGTTGGGGGGCTCAGCACCAAAGGTAAGGGAGCTATGCACCTGGAGCAATTTGTGAAGTCCACTGCAGTGCCCCCTAGGGTGCACGGTTGGTGTCCTGGTATGTGAGGGGGACCAGTGCACTATGAATGCTGGCTCCTCCCACGACCAAAGGGCTTGGATTTGGTCATTTTTGAGATGGGCGTCCTCGGTTTCCATTATCGCTGAAAACCGGGGACGACCAGCTCTAAGGACGACCAGCTCTAAGGTCGACCTAAATGTTGAGATTTGGGCATCCCTGACCCCATTCTCAAAACGAAAGATGGACGCCCATCTTGTTTCGATAATAGCGGTTTCCCCGCCCCTTCGCCGGGACGTCCTTAGAGATGGTCGTCCCCGTTCGATTATGCCCCTCCACGTCACCTAAGCACTTTTTCCAGTTGCTACTGAAGTGTTGTGGCTCGTAATTTCTTCAGCGAGCTGTTCAAAATTAACCTAGAAGCAGGTTCTGTAGAACCCAAACGCCATGCTCTCCTCATAGTGGGGTATTAGGAGCTTTGCTTTATCTTCAGCGCTGTGCCATTGTGGTTCACTTAAGTACTGGGGTTGCTGTTTTTTTGATTTTACTGAAAATTTATATAAAAGCACTTAAAAATTAGAAATTAAATAAAAATAGGAATTAAAAGGTTCAATTCAGCATAGGAGGCAAGTGATTAACATATATGAAGTGCTGCAGATCTGGAATAGCTTTGTGCTAGAGGAGATCACATAGCCGATTTGATTTGCTTTCTGATGCCTCCTATCTGGTTTATTTTCATTAAGGTTTGTTGGGCTTTTTTGCTCATTTAGCTTTCTGTTTTTCGCCACTTTTGTTCAGTTTTGCTACTCCTTTTGTTTTTTTTTCCAATTTCTTATTGAGGAGTGACAGTTCATCCCTATTATTTTTGTGGAGAATCCCAAATATTAGCAAGATTCAGGAATCCCAAACAATAACAAGATTTCGGAACCCTACAGAGTAACAAGATTCCGGGCTACTGATCCCAGGGGCAAGCAGTGGCTTCCCCCATGTTTATCTCAATAGCAGTCTATGGACTTTTCCTCCAGGAACTTGTCCAAACTTTTTAAAAATCCAGATACACTAACCACTGATACCAGATCCTCTGGCAACGAGAACCAGAGCTTAACTATTCGTTGAGTGAAAAAATATTTCCTCCTGTACGTTTTGAAAGTATTTCCATGTAACTTCATCGAGTGTCTCCTAGTCTTTGTACTTTTTTGAAAGAGTAAAACATTGATTTACATTTACCCATTCTACACCACTAAGTGTCTGGTAGACCTCAATCGTATCCTCCCTCAGCTGTCTCTTCTGCAAGCTGAAGAGTCCTGACCTCTTAAGCCTTTCTTCAAATGAGAGGAGTTTCATCCCCTTAATCATTTTGGTCGCCCTTCTTTGAACCTTTTAAATTCTGCTATATCTTTTGTAAGATCTGGCGACCAGAACTGCACACAATACTCAAGATGTGGTCTCACCACGGAGTGATACAGAGGCCTAAGAATAAGAAAATGGGCCTGTAGTACCCACTATACGCTGTATATTAACAGCAATGGGAAATATGTCATTCATTCAGTGCCAGAAGGCCGAGACACTGGTACATTCCAATCATGCAGTCTCAGCTGGGACAACATTACATATAACAATGAGTTTACCTATCAGTTCTTAGCATGCATTCCATAAAGACAGGTTTCTTACACCAGTGAAATCAATACTTTTTCCCAGTTCTTAGCTGACTAAAGCACTAGGAGGAAAGAGGCCTGAAGCTGCAGCACTGATGCTCCGCTTCTGCTGACTGTAGAATGACTCTGCACCTCTCATCGAACTGTTTGGCTTCATTAGCAAAATATAGAAAAATCACTTCAGTGCAGTGGCTTAGCCAGTATGGGGCTACGGGAGCCTGGGCCCCTGTAGACTTGCCCCTGGACCGCCCTGCCGCCGACCCGCCTGACCCATCCCTCCCGCCACCGCCTACCTTTGCTGACGGGGGACCCCAACCCCCAGCCAGCCAAGCCAAGGTCTTCTTCTTCCCAATCCCGCGCAAGGCTTCGTTCTAGTCTGACATCCTTGCAAGGCTTCGTTCTGTTTCTGTGAGTCTGACATCCAGACTAGAACGAAGCCTTGTGCGGGATTGGGAAGAAGAGGACCTCGGCTCGGCTGGCGGGGGTTGGGGTCCCCCACCAGTCAGACTAGAACGAAGCCTTGCGCGGGATTGGGAAGAAGAGGACCTCGGCTCGGCTGGCGGGGGTTGGGGTCCCCCGCCAGCAAAGGTAGGCGACGGCGGGTTGGCGGCGGGAGGAGGGTCAAAGTTGGTGGCGGGGGGGGTTCAGCAATGGCGGGGGGGGGGGGGGCAAAGTTGGTGGTGGGGGTTTCAGCAATGGCGGGGGGAGGGGTCGGCGGCACCGGGAGGGGGGGCTAAAATGTGCCCCCTCACCTCGGGCTCTGGACCCCCCTCCCGCCGAAGTCTGGCTACGCCCCTGCTTCAGTGAGATACAAAACCAACAGGATGACAGCTGCTTACATGGAAAAGAATGTCTCTTGGACGCGGCCTGACATTTCTTTTCTTGGAAAGGTTTTGATATTAGTACTAATTCGTACTATTAATACTGAGCCACTACTCTTCTTGACAGTCCTAGTGGTCGATGCACAAAGCTGCCACACATAGACGGTCGGTAGCCCAACTGTTTGGGGAGGCTAAAGGGGGCGGAGCTTACCTCCATACGCTCCGTGGCAGCGACGGCAATGAAGAAAAAGACTACAGGCTTGCCGCTAGCTTCTCCCTTCTCTCTGCACACAGTGTCCCATGATGCATTTCCTGTTTCCGCGAGAGCAGAGAGAAGGGAGAAGCTGGCGGCGAGCCTGTAGTCTTTTTCTTCATTGACGTCGCTGCCACGGAAATAAAAGATGAAAATGCGCGGGGCGGGAGGGTGGGCTGCACCACAAGCGGAAGTCGACGATTGGGCTGGGGAGGCTTAGCCTCCCCAAGCCTCTTATACGGGGCGCCTATGCTGCCACAGCCTAACTTCATGGTTACCGTGGGTTCTATGCACTGAGCAATGCAGAGAGGGATTGTACGCAGGTGTTGGCTTGTGAACAGTACATAGGGTTAAGGGGATGGGACTTGATATACCGCATTTCTGTGGTTACAATCAAAGAGGTTTACATATTATATACAGGTACTTATTTTATACCTGGGGCAATGGAGGGTTAAGTGACCACATATTACATTAAAAATAAATACTAATGAGGCAATGAAGAGAGTTAAACGGGTGTTTTTGAGTTGCAGTTAGCATGAGAATTTTTTTCGCCAGGTCTTGGGCAGCACTCAAAAGTTTGTAGAGAGGATTTCATGCCAGTCTTTGAGATTTAACTGCCACTTTTGTCTTGTTTTGCACCAGAAAGAAACTCTCTGCAAGTTTCAAACATAGAACTGCAGAGATGCCAAGTTACCCAGTTCCAGGCTGGAGACTTTGAGCCAGTCCTGGATTTCTGACCAACCCTTTCTGGTGCATTACAGGGCTTTCAGCACCGATTTCAACGGGCAGGATCAGGCACTACAAATCCCACACTGCTTTGGGATATTAAGTTCAAAACCAAGACTGGCCAAAAAGGCTCCAGCCTGGAACTGGGTAACATGGTAGCTCTGTAGAAGGGAGGTAACAGATATGTGCAAGTGTCTAAACAAAACCAAAAGTAAAAGCACACATCAGCATTTGTGCCTCTGCACCTAAATATGAGCCTTGCAAAAAAATTGATAGGTGAGGAATTTTTGCAAGAGTCATATTAGGTGCAGAAGAACAGGTACCGACGTGTGTTTTTACTTTCAACTTTTTATTTGGACACGCACGTAAGAAGCTACGTATACTGCAAAACCTTTGTGCGCATGTGTCCGGGGTGCCCCACTCTCATTTGCCACAAGTTTTCTGCATAACATAGTAACATAGTAGATGACGACAGAAAAAGACCTGCACGGTCCATCCAGTCTGCCCAACAAGATAAACTCATATGTGCAACTTTATGTGTATACCTGACCTTGATTTGTATCTGCCATTTTCAGGGCACAGACCGTAGAAGTCTTGCCCAGCACTAGCCCCGCCTCCCAACCACCAGCCCCGCCTCCCCCCACCGGCTCTGCCACCCAATCTCGGCTAAGCTTCTGAGGATCCATTCCTTCTGAACAGGATTCCTTTATGTTTATCCCATGCATGTTTGAATTCCGTTACCGTTTTCATCTCTACCACCTTCTGCAGGAGGGCATTCCAAGCATCCACCACTCTCCCCGTGAAAAAATACTTCCTGACATTTTTCTTGAGTCTGCCCCCCCTTCAATAACACAGTATTACGCTCACGGTAGAAGCTACACACTCAGACAGCACCGCGGCAGCACCATGAGCCTTTCTGCATCAGTACCTAAGTACCTTTACCCCAGCCTTTAAAATTTCTAGACTTAGCCTCACAGACACACAGATACTTGTGCTGCTACTGAGCATTTCTGAGGGAAGTCGTATTTAAGCAAGAAACCAAAATCTTAGAGGGTCCCATCCTTCCCTCAAAACAAGTAGCATCACCAGTCTCACTGCTATTCTGCACCATTACCACTGGTTTTCAGCAGTTGCATGAATATTTGAAATAGGTGATGGAACCAAAATACATGCAGCAAGGGAGCCAGCTATCTCTCCCCCCCCCCCCCGCCCCCCGCCATGAAACATTTATTAAAAAAAATCAGCTGGCAAATGGAATTAAAAAATCAAGAAAATGAAGGAGGTGCTCCCAAGAAATGACAGGGCCAGAGATAAAATCTTTCCTGGATTCAATGGATACTTCCTCCCCACCTCCAGGAAATGTTGAGCTGCCTTGATTTCTCAAAGAGGCAGTGTCTACTACCTGGCATGTACACCTGCCTGGTGATCTGATCAGGGCCGCTGGCTAGGGAACGGAATGAGTGACTTTTCCAATGAAGGTATTAGAATTACAATGGGGTTAACATCAGATTAAAAAAAAAAACTCTAGTAACCGATTAAATTTATTTTTTTGTCTGCAAGGTGTTATTTGTTTTCAAACGTTATATTTCAGGTTGAAGTGAGCAGTTAAGTTTAAAGCAAACAAAAATAACACCTTGCAGACAAAAAAATTAACAATTTAAACAACAGTGCCACCTTGTGGTCAGTGGGTGAACTACTGCTGCAACTCATTCGGGTTTTCCTACTAATGTCCCTTTTGGCATCAGACTACATTTCCAGGATCCCATTTCATTTGTGTGTAGCATATCAGGCACCTGCTAGCGGAAGCATCATGTTCCATCTGCCAGGCTAGTCAACAAACCTGGGATCCCTATACAACCTATGGAGGAACACACTTTTGGAATGATTCTATTAATGAGTTTTTTTTTTGTTACATTTGTACCCTGCGCTTTCCCACTCATGGCAGGCTCAATGCAGCTTACATGGGGCAATGGAGGGTTAAGTGACTTGCCCAGAGTCACAAGGAGCTGCCTGTGCCTGAAGTGGGAATCAAACTCAGTTCCTCAGTTCCCCAGGACCAAAGTCCACCACCCTAACCACTAGGCCACTCCTCCACTGTTGCTACTATTTGAGATTCTACATGGAATGTTGCTATTCCAACATTTCATGTAGAAGTCGGCCCTTGCAGATCACCAATGTGGCCACGCAGGCTTCTGCTTCTGTGAGTCTGACGTCAGACTCACAGAAACAGAAGCCTGCGCAGCCTTCTACATGGAATGTTGCTAGTGGAATAGCAACATTCCATGTAGAATCTCCAATAGTAGCATCATTCCATGTAGAATCTCCAATAGTATCTATTTTATGTTTGTTACATTTGTACCCCGCGCTTTCCCACTCATGGCAGGCTCAATGCGGCTTACATGGGGCAATGGAGGGATAAGTGACTTGCCCAGAGTCACAAGGAGCTGCCTGTGCCTGAAGTGGGAATCAAACTCAGTTCCTCAGTTGCCCAGGACCAAAGTCCACCACCCTAACCACTAGGCTACTCCTTCACTCAGTGGTGACCTTATTAAGACATATTCCGAACAGTGCAAATATAAGTGCACAGTACCTAAGGATTGAATCTTAACCGATGTGCCAGCATCAGCATGTTCCTGCTTACAAAGCCATTCATTATGAGGATATCAGTGTAATCTTGACCAGACGAGTCTAATTTGATCAATCTAAGTAAGCTTAGATCAACCATCTTACGCAGTGGCTAAACTTCACATATTTCACTCTACCGAAACGTTTACATAGCCTTGAGATATTTTTATCCTTCAGAGGCAGACTGGGTGTGGGTGAAGTTGCAGCCGATTCACCAAAAACCAACTACGGGACCAGAGATGGAAAAGGTAACAGAGGAGAATGATGGATCCAGGGTGGGGGCTGGCAATAAAGCACCAAAGGGGGGGGGGGGAAATGGGAAAACTAGGGGTAGGGTAGGGACATCAGTGCTCAGGCTACCACCTATCTTTTTGACCCACTGCACTCCATCTGACTCAGAGCTTCTGTAGGTGAGTATATTGTTAAAGTGGTGGCATTTATTTAAATTTTTTTTTGTTGTTTTATTAACCGCCTTTTTAAAGAGATTCACCCAAGGCGGTGTAATGTATTTACTCATTTAAAAAAATCCAAACATTAAACAATTACCAATTCCCCAGCATTATATTACTTCAGTGGCATACCAAGGGGGGGGGGGGCGGTGGGGGCGGTCCTCCCCGGGTGCACGCTGCTGAGGGGTGCCGTGGCGCGCGCCTGACTCCGAGTTCGCTATCTTCGCTCGTTCACTGCAGCTCCCTCTGCCCCGGAACAGGTTACTTCCTGTTCCGGGGCAGAGGGAGCTGCAGCGAATGAGCAAAGTTAGCGAACTTTTCGGAGCCAACAGGCGCGCGGCGTGCACCCGGGGGGGGGGGTGTCATTTTGCCAGGGGGGGGGGGGACGCATCGGCGATCCGCCCTGGGTGCCATCCTGGCTAGGAACGCCACTGTATTACTTATCCCAGGGATGGGCAACCTTGGTCTTCAAGGGCCGCAACCCAGTCGGGTTTTCAGAATTCCCTCAAATAATCTGCATGAGATCTCTTTGTATACAATAGAGGCAGTGCATGCAAATAGATCTCTTGATTATTCATTGGGGGAATCCTGAAAACCTGACTGGATGGCAGTCTTCAAGGACCAAGGTTGCCCACCCCCCCGACTTATCCAAAAGGCTGCTGACAAAAACATAGCAGGGCTCTGTTTACTAAGCCGCGCTGTAGGCACGGTAGCGTTTTTAGCGCACGTTAAAAATTAGCGTGCGCTAATGTTAGAGACACCTTAGTAAACAGGGCTCTTAGGAACTAAACCAATCAAAGAGCTGCCTCAACAACAGCTACTCTGAGTGGTCACCCTATCTGTTCACAGAGGCGGGGCTTTTTTTTTGAGGGGGTACTGAGTACCGGCACCTTTTCCATTGTCTGCTACAATTGACCCATGGACCCTAAGTTTTAATGAAAGAGCTCAGGCTGAACACACCAATTCTGCCTCGTCATAGATTCTGTGACTGGTTGCAGGGGGCCTGGCTATCGTGGTGTGGGCCCCTCAGTGATCATCCCACCCCTGAAAGATTTCCTGTCATTTGAGAACCGGCACCTTTCTCGCTAGAAAAAAAAACGCACTGCACAGAGGCATCAGAGGAAAGCAAATTTAGGAAAGCGGTTTAAGCTGTAAAACCTGAAAAGTGTCTCATACTGTTTGAAGAAGGAATTTTACAGAACCAAAGCTATATTTTTAAAATTTTAGACATAACTGCAAATTTTGTCTGCTGTATTCGAATCTGTTAGGGCCTGGATCTGCTCATCATCATTTACTGGGCAGCTGTCTTTAATGTAAACAAAACTTCTGTTTTTAGGCATTTAGGTGTTGGTTTTCTAGGTAATGAGACTTTTTGGAGAGCATAAAGAAAAATCAGTGTTTTCGTGTCACAGGTACTATTTCTAGTGGAATCAAATATGCACATCAGGGGCGTAGGCAGACCTCGACGGGAGGGAGGGGGAGCCAGAGCCCGAGTTGGGGGGGGCACATTTTGGCCTGCTCTCCCACCGCCACTTCCGCCTCCATGCCACCACCCTCCTGCTGCCACTTCCGCCCCCACCCCCCCACCATGAGGGTACCTTGGCTGGCGGGGGTCCCCAACACCCACCAGCTAAAGCATTTGTCCCGTGCTGGTCTCACATTGCCTGGTGCCCTGTTCTGTTTTCAGTCACTGTGCACGCTCGTTTTAATGACACTGAGCATGCTCAGTGCCATTACTACTACTACTACTTAACATTTCTAAAGCGCTACTAGGGTTACGCAGCGCTGTACAGTTTAACAAAGAAGGACAGTCCCTGCTCAAAGGAGCTTACAATCTAATGGACAAAATGTGCAGACAATCAAATTGGGGCAGACTATATTTCCTGAACAGAGGTATAATGGTTAGGTGCCGAAGGCGACATTGAGGAGATGGGCTTTGAGCAAGGATTTGAAGATGGGCAGGGAGGGAGCTTGGCGTATGGGCTCAGGAAGTTTATTCCAAGCATAGGGAGAGGCGAGGCAGAAAGGGCGGAGCCTGGAATTGGCGGTGGGCGCAACAACTGAAAACAGGACAGGGAGCCAGGCAATGTGAGACCAGCCCGGGACAAA
This sequence comes from Microcaecilia unicolor, assembly GCF_901765095.1. Classification (NCBI taxonomy): domain Eukaryota; kingdom Metazoa; phylum Chordata; class Amphibia; order Gymnophiona; family Siphonopidae; genus Microcaecilia; species Microcaecilia unicolor. The sequence goes on from NC_044034.1 coordinate 28,827,777, forward strand.
CGCTTTAGCTGGCGGAGGTTGGGGACCTCCACCAGTCAAACCGGGGGCCCCCAGAGCCAATTTGGGGGGGCAAGGCCCCCGTGGCCCCCCTGTAGCTATGCCACTGATGCACATTTGTGTCACTTAGGAGTCATCAGTGTAGAAAAGGCACAAAAATCAAATGGAGAATACAAGATAAGCCAGGGAGGGCTGAGCAAGTACCAGGGGAAGTGTGGTATGTTTTCAGTTTTTATCCAATAAACACCTATTTTACTTTTTTTTTTTGCACTGGTGTTTATCAGTTAAAACCTAAAATCAAAAGCCCTAAAAAAAGTTCCTGAGGTAACGTCTAGCAACATTTGGAGCTGAAAGTGCATGGAAGCAATGGGTAGAACACCAGAATTGGGTTAGTCTGACAGGATTAATCTGATTCAAATGAGAACAATATCCATGAAACAAAGAACCAGTGACTCTCACCAGCACACGCTATGGAAAGCAGAACAGGATACCATCAAATCTATGAAACACAGACCACGAAACCCATTGCATCCATCAGCACATAAGATAGTCCTTGACAACACTCTAGCCCCTGAAACACCTAACAGATCACTATATCACCACTCTTACAAGCTAAGAGACAGAGAGAACAGGAGACTAGAGAATAACAAGGGGACAGGGACCCGCAGTAACCGCGGGGATGGGGACAGGGACAGAGCCTGTGGAGACAGGGTGGGGACCGATCCCATGTGGATGGGGCAGGGATGGGGACAGAGCCCATGGGGACAGGGACAAACTTTGTCCCCGTGTCATTTTCTGCTTTGAAGCCCGTTAATGAACTGGACTGTTATTTATGTTTGAGTGATGCCTACAAAGACATTTTGATTTTTTGGAAAAACAAGCAAACATACTGGCCACAGCTAGCAAAATTTGCATGGGGGATCCTGTATATCCTGCTACCAGCACATCTTCTAAGACAACTTCTATTCGAGGAAGGACTGTGGAAGACAGGAGAGCTAGATTGAATCCTGAGATTGTTGATGACATCTTATTCATTCACAAATGAAAAAATCATTACAGTGCTTCGTAGGGCATATTTCTCCCCCGCTAGGACATACAGAACGGGTTGGATTTTACACCCCTGGACATTGTAACAGTGTGAATTAGGATTCCTTGGTGTAGTAGAAATCAACTAATGTTGGGGTTGGAAGGGTAGAAGGTGGTGGTGGTGGGGGGGGGGGGGGGTTATTATAGCTGCTCGCTGTTATTATTGTTTTCTATTTGTAATTTATACACAACAGTTGCACAGCATATTTTCCTTTTTATACTTTAATAAAAAGATTTAAATATAAAATCATAAGTGTTCGAGGCTTCTGTAAATGAGGACAGAGCCCACGGGGACAGAACCTAAGGCGACGGGGCGGGAACGGAGACAGGGCCTGCGGGGACGGGGACGGGGACGGGGACGGGGGACAAATTTTATCCCCATGTCATTCTCTACAGTAGACCACTCTCCCAACACGACCATAAGAGGCCAGTAGGCTACTCATCCACAGTCCATTAAACACAAAACAGGAGACCACTTCCTGCCACCAGCATTATCACCACAATCCATTAAAACGTGTAACACCATCACTACTCTCTAGGAAACACAAGACATGATGGCACGTACAAATTGTAGGAAATGTGCCATCTGAACCAGTCATTTTAATATTTGTATTACTCTGTTATAGAGGAGGAAAGGGAAGATAAACTACAGCATGTAAATTTTATCACTTGTTGTAGACTATTATATGATCTATCTTAACACGATAAACCACTAGGACTGGGTCACAACAAAATTCACCACAGCTGATAAAGCACATCACTAATGCAGTTTAGCTAATTTGGGGTCCTTTTATTAAGCTGTGGTAAGCACTAATGCCTTACTGCAGGGCGCGCTCAGGCGTCACACGGTAAATTTGGCATTGGCGCATGCTTCCCACATGCTGAAAAATAGATTTCATTTTTTTAGCGCCGAGGACAGGCCTGGGGCAGTAGCATAGCCAGACCTCAGTTATTGGGTGGGCATGACCCGCATTTCTTCTCTGCCTGTTACTCCCCCTCACAAGTCCCCACAGCATTGAAAATAAATACAGTAATACCTCAGTTTTTGTTGACTTCGGTTATCGTCGGTTCGGTTTTCATCGATTTTGTTTCCACGAAAAATTTGTCTCGGATTTCGTCGGTTGCCTCGGATTTCGTCGGCGTGCCCACGTGACCTCGCTGCTAATTTTGCGAAAACAAAGGGCGACCCACGCGTTCTCCTGCTCATTGATTCATATGGAAATAATTGCCTCGGTTTTCGTCAGTTTTGGATTTCACCGATTGTTTTCGGACGGATTATCGACGAAAACCGAGGTATCACTGTACCTTGGCTGGTGGGGATTCCCGGGCCCTGCCAGCTGAAGAATCCCAAGCAGTCTCATCCTCGAGGCTATTAGCGGCCCACTTGCGGCCGTCGACACCGGCCTTGCCCCACTCCAGGTTCCCGTGCATTCTCAGTTCACCAGAATGCCCCATGCACACATGCGGGGGGGGGGGGGGGGGGGGGGGGTGCCAATTGAACTAAGCATGCATGAGGTGGTGGTGGGGGGGGTGATGTGCTGCTGACTGCTCCGCGGATGAGATTGACAGGGGAGGAAACTCTATAGAGGACTCTCAGCTACACTAAAGATGTACGCTGCCACGGGGTAGACCTGAAGCAAAACTGGGTGGGCCCCTGCCCACCCGTGGCTACGCCAGTGGTCTGGGGGCAGGGAATAGGCATGTTCTGCGCTAATCGGTTATCACAGCTACATTGCACACGCTAACCAGTTAGCGTGTGAGTTCTTACTGCAAAATAGGTGGTGGTAACGGGAAAATTAGCGCGTGGCCATTAATAGAAAAAATAGGAAATTCGGCCACTTTAGCCATGTGGTAAAAGAGGCTCCGTGGACGGGAATGACTCATATATGCATGCGCAAAGGCCACTTTTTACCATGGTTTAGTAAAAGGACCCCTTTAGTTGTGGATAAACCACTTGAGACTCAAACTGAAGATGGCTTGTTTCTGGATATATCATTGTTTGACTCAACTGGAAGGGGCGTTGGTGACATCAGACCATTGGGCCATTCTCCATCACGTAGACTGGTGGATTGCACTTAACAGCGACAAGAAAGAGGAATATCAGTTAATTGCATCGTTAGAATGGTTTTAAAACAATCTCACGTATCAAAAGCTCAATATTCAGCCTCACTGCCACTCTCACGTTCTGACCGAGGGATTTTTTTTTGTCATCCACAGTTACTGTGCTGAATTCCTGCTCTTGCTGGCATTGGAATGCATGGTGTAAAGAATTAGACAGGGCCATTTGGCTGACACTGCGATGTCATACACCCTCCCCCCCCCCCCCCCAAATACACAAGAACACAAAGGTAGGCAAACTGATTCCAAGTTTTTCTTAAATTAGGCCACTATTTTATAAAAAAAGTGTATGTTGGTCTAAGTTCTTGCGTTGATCAGGTATTTTGAATGACAAAATCTAATCAACAGCACAGACTTAATTCTTTGGGCCTGATTTGATAAGGCTCTTTCCCCCCTTATAGACACAGATTAGTAGTAGATTATGGGGGAACAAAAACCTTAGTAAATCCTGCCCTAGGCTGAATGTGCAGGATGAGGGAGGCTCCTTCTTCCAATGCCCTTGTATTGTTGTTTAAGGTCTTGAACCAGCCTCCAGCAGCTAAAATAACAGCACCAATGTAGACACATCTCACGTCCATCATGGCCGATCCGTATCTGGCAAAAAGTCTTCTCTCGGACCAAAAATAACTAAATAGTTATAGCACATGGAGCAGCAGAGGAGGAGAATGAGGTTAAGCTGGCACCGCCCTAATCCATGAAAACATACACATCAGTCCAGTGGTAGTCCGTTGGTTCTTGGTTCCGTTCAGACTATCACTGCTTCCCACTCTTATTGGTCTCTGTGGATTGCCGCACATCAGTCCATTCCTGCATGGTGCTCTGGAGAGCTTGTGTCTTCTCCTTGTCCACCTGCACGTAATCTACCTTCTCATCTGAGGCAACAGAAGATGTGGAGGGCTGAGCAAGGGAACAAATGTAACACAGATTGATAAATCACCATGTCATGAGAATACTCAAATTTAAAACATACTCCAAGAAATTAAGGTTGCTTTATTGGGGGAGTTAGATCAAACCCAGTATGGGAAAGAGGAGCTGTAGCTATTGCCCTGCCGCTGCTAGTGGTTAGTGCAGCAGACTTTGATCCGGGGGAACTGGGTTCAAGTTCCACTGCAGCCCCTTGTGACTCTGGGCAAGTCACTTAACCCTCCATTGCCCCCAGGTACAAAGAAGTACCTGTATGCACTACGTAAACCGCTTTGAATGCAGTTGCAAAAACCACAGAAAGGTGGTATTTCAAGTCCCATTTCCCTTTCCCTATTTGAGATTCTACATGGAATGTTGCTACTATTGGAGATTCTAGATGGAATGTTGCTACTATTGAGATTCTGTTGCTACTCTTTGAGATTCTAGATGGAATGTTGCTACTATTGAGATTCTGTTGCTACTCTTTGAGATTCTACATGGAATGTTGTTACTATTGGAGATTCTAGATGGAATGTTGCTACTATTGAGATTCTGTTGCTACTATTTGAGATTCTACATGGAATGTTAATGTTGCTATTCCACTAGCAACATTCCATGTAGAAGCCTGCCCTTGCAGATCAGCAACGCGGCCGCGCAGGCTTCTGTTTCTGTGAGTCTGACGTCCTGCACATATGTGCAGGACGTCAGACTCACAGAAACAGAAGCCTGTGCGGCTGCATTGCTGATCTGCAAGGACAGGCTTCTACATGGAATGTTGCTAGTGGAGGAGTAGCCTAGTGGTTAGTGCAGTGGACTTTGGTCCTGGTGAACCCACTTCATCTCCTTGTGACTCTGGCCAAGTCACTTAACCCTCCATTGCCCCAGGTACAAAGAAGTACCTGTATATGCTATGTAAACTGCTTTGATTTTAGCTGCAAAAACCACAGAAAGGTGGTATTTCAAGTCCTATTTACCTTTCCCTGTTTGAGAATCTGCATGGAATGTAGCTATTATTTGAGATTCTGTTGCTACTATTGGAAATTCTAGATGGAATGTTGCTAGTGGAGGAGTAGCCTAGTGGTTAGTGCAGTGGACTTTGATCCTTGAGAACTGGGTTTCATTCCCACTGCATCTCCTTGTGACTCTGACCAAGTCACTTAATCCTCCATTGCCCCCAGGTACAAATAAGTACCTGTATATACTATGTAAACTGCTTTGAATGTAGTTGCAAAAAAAAAAAAATATCACAGAAAGACAGTATATCAATTCCCATTCCCATGTTCTTATGTCTAAGTTCGATATTATGTACCATTGCTAATACCAAAAATTTGGTCCTCTCGTTACTTAATTTCAGACGATGGGTACATGGTCCGTTTTTCCACTACTTGTATATTTTTCTTCATATCCTCAACAATATTCCCAATAGATCTAGTAAACGGAATATAAATTGTGATATCATCAGTGTAAATGAAACAGCAAACTCCTAATTTTGATCTGTGGTAGTGGAGAGATGATGGGCTTCTTTGGCTGATAAAGCTAGGTGAGAACTAATTAAAATTTGTCCCTTATTCAAGAGCCCCTCAGTTATATTTACCATATTTTTTGGACTATAAGACGCACTGGACCATAAGACGCACCTAGGTTTTAGAGGAGGGAAATAGGAAAAAAAAAATTCAGACTATAAGACGCACCTTTTTCCTCCTCTAAAACCTAGGTGCTCTGGTGCACCTTGTCCGAATCCCTCCCTCCGAGTTCGGGATCTCCCTCCCTCCCTCCTGCCCCTCCGAGTTCCAAGATCCCCTGCCCTCCTGCCCTTTGAGGTCTAAAAGTAATTTTATCTAGTCGGGGCTGCAGTGAAAAGCATGCAGGCTCAGCACCAGCGAAAAGCATGCAGGCTCAGCACTTCACTCTTCCCTTCTGTCTCTCTCAGCTCTGGTCCCGCCCTCAGGTCCTGCCTTCATTTCCTGTTTGAGGGCGGGACCAGAGAGCTGAGAGAGACAGAAGGGAAGAGTGATGTGCTGATCCTGCATGCTTTTTGCTGCAGCCCCGACTAGGTAAAATTACTTTTAGACCTCAGAGGGAGGGAGGGCGATCTCGGAACTTGGCGGGAGGGCGATCCCGGAACTCGGCAGAAGGGAAGGCGGGCGCTCCTGAACTCGGAGGGACGGCGGCCTGCTAAATTTCTCTACCTTCGGACTATAAGACGCACCCCCCCATTTTCCTCCCAAATTTGGGGGGAAAAAGTGCGTCTTATAGTCCGAAAAATACGGTACATTCTATTTCCAGACACCAAAGGGCACATTATTTCCTTCAGGAAGGGTTCAGTAAGGGGGATTTGGCTTTAGCTCCTGCCTGTTCGACAGTAGTTAAAGGTGAGTTACATTTAGGTACTCTAGGGGCCCTGTTTACTAAGCCGCGCTAGAGGCGTGTTAGCGTTTTTAGCACACGCTAAGCATTAGCGACCATGTGCCCTATTCTGGACACTAATCCACTCACTAGTATTGAGTCATTTCAACTACTGCAACGGAATTTACACCGGCTGCAAAGAACACATCCTAAAGAAACTCCAGACGGCGCAAAATACGGCAGCGAGATTAATATTAGGTAAATCACGGTTTGAAGCAGCAAAACCCCTTAGAGAGAAACTTCACTGGCTCCTGATAAAAGAGCGTATCAAGTTCAAAATCTGTGCTCTTACCCACAAGATCGTATACGGGGAAGCTCCAGCTTATATGTTCAGCCTGATAGACCTTCCTTCGAGGAATTCCAAAAAACCTTCTCGGACCTATCTCACTCTCCACTATCCTAACTGCAGGAATCTGAGATACAAATTGCTCTTCTCCTCCTCCTTTTGGAGTCCTCATTACTGGAATGCTCTGCCATCTACGTTAAAGGAGACTGCCGACCACAATCTGTTCAAGAAGTCCCTTAAGACTTATCTATGTGGCAAATCCTACTCTTCTGATATTTAACTTCCAGCTGGCCCTCCTTTGTAGCTCCTGTTGTTTGCTCCCCTCCCTAGATGTTCCTTACGTCAAGCTCCATCTCTGGCCGTCTTCAAATCTAGGCTAAAAGCCCACCTTTTTGATGCTGCTTTTAACTCCTAACCCTTGTTCACTTGTTCAGGACCCTTATTTTATCATCCACACTTTAATATTCCCTTATCTCTTGTTTGTCCTGTTTGTCTGGCCTAATTAGATTGTAAGCTCTGTTGAGCTTCATGTTCAAGTGTACAGCGCTGCGTACGTCTAGTAGCGCTATAGAAATGATAAGTAGTAGTAGTAGTTATTCCCTGTTCTGACCTTGAATTTGTATGATGCTCTTTTAGTAAATGTTGTTAGCCACATAGAGCCCGCCATGATGGGAATAATATTATGGGCGTCTACATGGTTAGCATGTGCTAAAAACGCTAGCGTACCTTAGTAAACAAGGCCCCTAATTATTTCTCTATCCACAGAAAGCTTATGACCTAAATTTGTATCTGAGGCAATGGAGGGTTAAGAGACTTGTTCAAAGTCACAAGGAGCTGCCGCTAGGATCTGACCTTGCCTGTGGCATATAAACCCTGAGACTAACCATGAAAGTACCGAAGAAACCATTCTAATTGCAGTACTGGTTATTACCCTGTAAATATGTTGCCACTGCAGTTTTACCAAACGCGTGAGTGATGAACGTACCCTTAGGCAGGATTTTATCTGGCAGTTAATACCTTGCTTGGAGGGATTTTTCTTCTAAATTTTATGGTATATTTCTGGCCTGGAAGCTTTGGGCTTCTGGGTCAAATTCAGTTTCTGTTGGGCTACAGTGCAATTGCAAGCACCTGGGGATTCCTCCCACCCTTCTAAATGCCATCCAAATATTATGGATTGAGAGTCACTATAGAACAAGCGCCAATATAATTGCCCAAACGCTTGAGAAAAAAAAAAAGACCTCAGTCAAGAAAAAAAAAAAAGCATGGCCTTGACAACATGAAATAGCCAGTTCTATATTCTTTCATCGGTCAAAAAACTCCACTCAAATGTCTCCTTCATATCAAGATGTCCTAGACAGTTACAATCATTTCACATTGTTATAATAAATTTTTTTTTGTTTTTTTTTGTTACATTTGTACCCCGCGCTTTCCCACTCATGGCAGGCTCAATGCGGCTTACATGGGGCAATGGAGGGTTAAGTGACTTGCCCAGAGTCACACCAATGTGGCCGCGCAGGCTTCTGCTTCTGTGAGTCTGACGTCCTGCACATACGTGCAGGACGTCAGACTCACAGAAACAGAAACCTGCGCAGCCTTCTACATGGAATGTTGCTAGTGGAATAGCAACATTCCATGTAGAATCTCCAATAGTATCTATTTTATTTTTGTTACATTTGTACCCTGTGCTTTCTCACTCATGGCAGGCTCAATGTGGCTTACATGGGGCAATGGAGGGTTTAGTGACTTGCCCAGAGTCACACCAATGTGGCCACGCAGGCTTCTTCTTCTGTGAGTCTGACGTCCTGCACGTACGTGCAGGACGTCAGACTCACAGAAACAGAAGCCTGTGCAGCCTTCTACATGGAATGTTGCTAGTGGAATAGCAACATTCCATGTAGAATCTCCAATAGTATCTATTTTATTTTTGTTACATTTGTACTCTGTGCTTTCCCACTCATGGCAGGCTCAATGCGGCTTACATGGGGCAATGGAGGGTTAAGTGACTTGCCCAGAGTCACACCAATGTGGCCGCGCAGGCTTCTGCTTCTGTGAGTCTGACGTCCTGCACATACGTGCAGGACGTCAGACTCACAGAAACAGAAACCTGCGCAGCCTTCTACATGGAATGTTGCTAGTGGAATAGCAACATTCCATGTAGAATCTCCAATAGTATCTATTTTATTTTTGTTACATTTGTACCCTGTGCTTTCTCACTCATGGCAGGCTCAATGTGGCTTACATGGGGCAATGGAGGGTTTAGTGACTTGCCCAGAGTCACACCAATGTGGCCACGCAGGCTTCTTCTTCTGTGAGTCTGACGTCCTGCACGTACGTGCAGGACGTCAGACTCACAGAAACAGAAGCCTGTGCAGCCTTCTACATGGAATGTTGCTAGTGGAATAGCAACATTCCATGTAGAATCTCCAATAGTATCTATTTTATTTTTGTTACATTTGTACTCTGTGCTTTCCCACTCATGGCAGGCTCAATGCGGCTTACATGGGGCAATGGAGGGTTAAGTGACTTGCCCAGAGTCACACCAATGTGGCCGCGCAGGCTTCTGCTTCTGTGAGTCTGACGTCCTGCACGTACTCACAGAAATAGAAGCCTGCGCAGCCTTCTACATGGAATGTTGCTAGTGGAATAGCAACATTCCATGTAGAATCTCCAATAGTAGCAACATTCCATGCAGAATCTCCAATAGTATCTATTTTATTTTTGTTACATTTGTACCCCGCGCTTTCCCACTCATGGCAGGCTCAATGCGGCTTACATGGGGCAATGGAGGGTTAAGTGACTTGCCCAGAGTCACAAGTTCAGTCTCTAAATACTCCAGGTAAAAGACAACCTCCCCCCCCCCCCCCAACTTCTCATCTTCAACATGCACCATCATGACCATTTTTATGAGCCTGTGACGTTGGTGATGTGTTTCAAGTCCTTCCCTGAAACAGTAAATTTGGATCGTGAAACAGGGCTCCAGTTGGAACTATCTATTAAAGTAGCAGTGTGGTGCATGTTGAAGATGTACCACTTGCTTCTGAGAGATTGAGATTTGCACATTTAAGACTAGATTCTATATATCACGCTGAGATTTCCGTGCGGAAATCAAAGCGTATTCTATAAAGTATGTTTTAATTTAGGCATATTTTATAGAATACGCCAAGTGCTGGTCCACACAACTATGTTATGCGCAGATCGCACTCAATTACGCCACGCAAAACCTGGTGTACATCCTGACACCTAAATTAGGTGTGGAGAGGGTGTATTCTGCAACAACACGCATAGAATTTAGAAATGCCCATGACTCACCCGTTCCATGCCCGTAACACACCCAACGTTTCAACTATGCGACTTAGAATTTACGCACACCACGTTACTGTTACAGAACACGCTTAGCAAGTAGTGCGCGTAAATTCTAATTAATGCCAATTAGTGCTGATAATCGCTTGTTAACATCCAATAATCAGCGCTGACTAGCTTGTTAACTAATTAATTTATGCACATTTCTACGCAGTAATCTCAGCACAATATATAGAATCCCGGGGTGCAGTTTGTAGTTGTATGACACGCATCACTTTCACAGGTCCCCTCTGATGAAGGCACACGTGCTGAAACATGGTCTGTCTTGGGATTTCTTGTCATGTGCATCCTGTATACTGCATGTGAAGATAGTATTGAGAGAATATCTTCATTGTGTTTTAACAATAAACAGACTTTTTAATCTTGGACTTTGTCCAAGGGTCTTCCACTCTTTTGTTTTTGAACGATTGTTTGCTTACGGAAGCTATTTCCCTTTTTTTTTTTTTTTTTTGCTTTGGTTATCTATAACTCCCTGGCATGTGGCTCTTTCCTCTCCCCATTTTTAACCCTCTTACTACAGTGTCTGGACTGAAAGGGGAGAAAGTCCTTGCTGGGGTCACACAACTGCTGCTCCCTATAATTTAATATGCAGGCACCCTGAGTCCTGCCACTAGATGCTCCTATTATGCAAGTGTTTCCTCTTCTCCCCCTCCCTCCCTGCTTTCTCAGTGAACACTGCCTTTCTCACATTTCCAGCCTGAGCCAGCCTGAGTAGCAAAACCCAGATTTAGGCACAAATTCCAGGTCTCCTGCCATTGAGCCATAGGATTCACTTACTCACTTGTTCAGGACCCACAGTTTATCATTCCCACCTTAGTAATTCCCTTATTTGTCCTGTTTGTCTGTCCTCCTAATTAGATTGTAAGCTCTGTGGAGCAGGGACTGTCTCTTTATGTCCAGTGTACAGCGCTGCGTATGTCTAGTAGTAGCACTTTAGAAATGACAAATAATAGTAGTAGTCTTTGGGATTCCGGAATCTTGCTACTATGTGGGATTTCGCACAGAATCTTGCTACTCTTTGGGATTCCGGAATCTTGCTACTCTTTGTCCTTATCCCTTATTTGTCCTGTTTGTCTGTCCTAATTAGATTGTAAGCTCTGTCGAGCAGGGACTGTCTCTTCATGTTCAAGTGTACAACGCTGCATACGTCTAGTAGCGCTATAGAAATGATAAGTAGTAGCAGTCTTTGGGATTCCGGAATCTTGCTGCTCTTTGGGATTCTGCACTGAATCTTGCTACATTGGGATTCCGGAATCTTGCTGCTCTTTGTCCTTTTCCCTTATTTGTCCTGTTTGTCTGTCCTAATTAGATTGTAAGCTCAGTGGAGTAGGGACTGTCTCTTCATGTCCAGTGTACAGCGCTGTGTAGGTCTAGTAGCGCTACAGAAATGATAAGGAATAGTAGTAGTAGTCTTTGGGATTCCGGAATCTTGCTACTCTTTGGGATTCTGCACAGAATCTTGCTACTCTTTGTCATCCCTTATTTGTCCTATTTGTCTGTCCTGATTAGATTGTAAGCTCTGTGGAGCAGGGACTGTCTCTTTATGTCCAGTTTACAGCGCTACGTATGTCTCGTAGCGCTACAGAAATGATAAGAAATAGTAGTAGTAGTCTTTGGGATTCCGGAATCTTGCTACTCTTTATCCTTATCCCTTATTTGTCCTGTTTGTCTGTCCTAATTAGATTGTAAGCTCAGTGGAGCAGGGACTGTCTCTTCATGTCCAGTGTACAGCGCTGTGTAGGTCTAGTAGCGCTACAGAAATGATAAGGAATAGTAGTAGTAGTCTTTGGGATTCCGGAATCTTGCTACTCTTTGGGATTCTGCACAGAATCTTGCTACTCTTTGTCATCCCTTATTTGTCCTGTTTGTCTGTCTTGATTAAATTGTAAGCTCTGTGGAGCAGGGACTGTCTCTTCATGTCCAGTGTACAGCGCTGCGTACGTCTAGTAGCGCTATAAAAATGATAAGTAGTAGTAGGACAGTCCTTTTTTAGTGGCCTTTAAGCAAAAAAAAAAAAAGTAAAGAAGCATTCTGGGGAAAGCTGTACACCTAGGCTTCTCTGCACTAATCTAATTGCTCAGGATTAAACACAGTGTTCTGTTTAACTAAATTATACATCTGAAAAGAATTCTGAGGAAGAAATGCTCCTGTCTCTTAGGTGCTAATTGCCAAAATCACTGAATCGCATTCTTCTTCCCAGCTTTTGCCGGCGGACTGTTGCACCTGGTGGTTTAGTTCCCTAACCCTCCTCCAACCCTAGGATGAGAAAAATACCATAATTATAATTTAAGTAACTCTGGCGATTACCTTTCGATGAGGACCAGGAGAACTGGGCTGGAAATCCAAAGCAAGGTAGTCTACACTGCCACTGCTCTTCTTTGGGGTGGGGCTGTTGGTACCACTTGCACCCGGAGAAGCCGACACTGGATTTTGCTGGTGGGTGGAAAAATACAAGCAATAAAGAACACACAGAAAAAGCAAATCCAGTTTTGAGGACAAGTCAAAACAAACAACAGCCATGTTACGTAATACTGAGCATGTAGGACTTGGGGTACCAGCTACAAAAAGAAGGACATTTTCGATGTGACGTCTACATCCGATTTTGGACATTTTGCCGAGAACGTCCAAAAATCAAGCGACGGACATAGCAATTTTTGAACCATTTCCTAGACGTTTTGTAGATGTTTTGTACTCGGTGCGTTTTACTTTTGTGATCATTGTCGAAAAGAAAAACATGATAGAGGTAAATAAAATAATGAGTGGAGTGGAACAAGTGGATGTGAAGAGTCTGTTCACGCTTTCCAAAAATACTAGGACTAGGGGGCATGCGATGAAAATACAGTGTAGTAAATTTAAAACAAATTGGAGAAAATGTTTCTTCACCCAACGCGTAATTAATCTCTGGAATTTGTTGCCGGAGAACGTGGTGAAGGCGGTTAGCTTGGCAGAGTTTAAAAAGGGGTTAGACGGTTTCCTAAAGGACATGTCCATAAACCGCTACTAAATGGACTTGGGAAAAATCCACAATTCCGGGAATAACATGTATAGAATGTTTGTACATTTGGGAAGCTTGCCAGGTGCCCTTGGCCTGGATTGGCTGCTGTCGTGGACAGGATGCTGGGCTCGATGGACCCTTGGTCTTTTCCCAGTGTGGCATTACTTATGTACTTATCCAAGAGAAACATGACAAAAACAAGCCATTGGGACTTCAGGGTGGCTAGCATTCTTAGTAGACTGGCCACACAGACATTCCAGCAGAGCAGTGGGGCGCCCTAAAGTTAGGCGTAGTTTATAGAATATGCTCACGCACCGTTCTTGGCACTAAAATTTAGGCACACCCGTTCAGGTCACCTAAAACCAGGCCTAAATACCTGCGCCTAAGTTAGGTGCAGTTCGGGTGTATTCCATAGTAGAGTGCATACTTTTTTGAAATGCCCATGGCCACTCTCCCTTTTTGGCTGCACGCATTAGAATTTACATGCGCCGCGTTATACAATGTGCCTAGAATAGTGTGTGCTTTCATTCTAATTAAACCCAATTAGTGCTGCTAATTGGTTAAGTACCAATTAATAGCACTGATTGATTGGCTTGTTAATCAATTAAGGTGTGTGCGCAATTTGGCCATACGGCCAAATTAGCACACATAACTTAAGGTGCCATTTCTAGAATTTTGGGAACTGTGCATAGCATACTATGCCATAATGCATACTGGGTTTTTTTTATTTTTTGAGTATTTGTACTGTTGTAATCAGCTATTGACTATATCCAGCTTATAATTGCTGTACACCGCCTTTGGAGAATTTCATCATTGAGGCAGTAAATAAATCCTAATACCTCCCTCCTTTGTTAATTTTCTCATATCTACATGATAATGAGAAGGATAACACTTCATATAGGCTAGCTATTTAATTTTTTTCATGCTGTATCGAAAAAGTTCCAAAGAGTTGTTCAACTGTCCCCTTCATTTAAATAATTAACATGTGTTAAATTGATTTATTTAGTCCCATGAAACTACCAAATTAAGCAGTCACCCTAGACCTATCCGTGCAGGATCAAAAGGAAGGGTCTGAGAAGGCCTGTTCTAGTTCGCTTCATCATCTACCAACCATCTTCCATGCACATTTTAATCAGAGGGAAGACACATTCCCCAATATGACTTGTCCGTACAACTTACCATCGCTACATAATTCTCCTCACTGTCCCCTGAGCTGGTGCTGGTGATACTTTGTGTAGAGACTGGCCGACAGTACTGAGAAGAGCTGGAGGTCAGCGTGTGACTGAAATCAAAAGGTAGCAGAATCACAGAGAGGCGACGATCTGCAAGTGCTCGATCATTTACCAATCACATAATAACATAGTAGATGACGGCAGAAAAAGACCTGCACGGTCCATCCAGTCTATCACTTTAGAAATTATATGTACACTTGACCATATTACATAGTTTTTGTACCTTTTACAGTCCTTTGAATGTTGGTTCCTTTTATATATTTGTTTGTGTTTTATTCACTTTTTTACAATTTTATCATTACCAATTTGTATGTGGAAAGTTTATGATGTGGATTATTTATTGATTTTAATTTTATATAATTATTTATTGATTTAAATGATTTATGTTTTTTGTGTGTGTTATTTATTAGATTGGTTTTAACTTAATTTATATGTCTGAATGGCAGTTTGCCCTTGACCTATATGAAGGTGAAACGTGATCATGTCAGGCATTTTGATTAATAACACTTCTTTATTTCTACCATCTGGTGTTCTGCTTCGTCTGTTTGATGAAATCAAAAGGCGACAGTGCTGGTTCTGTTACCAGATGCAGTTTGCAAATTAAGGGAAACTAGAATATTTTTTCACCGAGTTAGAAGGAAGTTACAGTATTTTCACACATACAATATGCATTTCTACAAACCATGCCTACTACTCCTGGTGCACTATATACAGGAGCACACTACACCGATATATTTTTACTAAGCCACGCTAATTGCAAAATTAATGCACTTGTTTATAAGACCTTTTCCTTTCAGCTTTTTGCAGGTTTTGTGTGCTAATAATGCCTGCAATAACCTAAAAAGAAAAGCCCTTAAAAACAAGTGCATTAATTTTGCAATTAGCATGCTTTAGAAAAATAAACTAGTATAGGGAAAGGGAAATGATGTACCGCCTTTCTGAGGTTTTTGCAACTACATTCAAAGCAGTTTACATATATTCAGGTACTTATTTTGTACCAGGGGCAATGGAGGGTTAAGTGACTTGCCCAGAGTCACAAGTTGCTGCAGTGGGAATCAAACCCAGTTCCCCAGGATCAAAGTCCACTGCACTAACCACTAGGCTACTCCTCCACTAGCAACATTCCCTGTAGAAGCCTGTCCTTGCACATCAGCAATGCAGCCATACAGGCTTCTGTTTCTGTGAGTCTGACATCCTGCACACATGTGCAGGACGTCAGACTCACAGAAACAGAAGCCTGCGCAGCCTTCTACATGGAATGTTGCTAGTGGAATAGCAACATTCCATGTAGAATCTCAAATAGTAGCAACAGAATCTCAATAGTAGCAACATTCCATATAGAATCTCAACATTCCGTGTGGAATCTCAAAAAGGGAAATGGGACTTGATATACTGCCTTTCTGAGGTTTTTGCAACTACATTCAAAGCGGTTTACATATATTCAGGTACTTATTTTTGTACCAGCGGCCATGGAGGGTTAAGTGACTTGCCCAGAGTATAGCATGTGTTATATGCATGTTATACAAGTTTAATTTTCACATAGACACTCAATTTGTGCAAGCTAGACATCTGTGTGTTATAAGCATGGGTACATAATCCCCTGGATTCTATGTAAGGCACAGCGAGTAGCATGCATTAAATTGTGTGCAGCCAATTTACACATGCTACTTGAGTAACTAGAATCTCCAATAGTAGCTATTTTATTTTTGTTACATTTGTACCCTGCACTTTCCCACTCATGGCAGGCTCAATGCAGCTTACAAGGGGCAAAGGAGGGTTAAGTGACTTGCCCAGAGTCACAAGGAGCTGCCTGTGCCTGAAGTGGGAATCAAACTCAGTTCCTCAGGACCAAAGTCCACCACCCCAACCACTCCTCCACTCCAATCCAGACATTTTCAAGCTTTTTCGTCTCATGGCACACTTAAACGGAGCTAAAATTGCCAAGGCACCCCCCCCCCCCCACATGGTCCAGCATTTTGCCTTCTTCCCCTCCCACTCCCATCTGCACCTCCACACATAGTCCAGCATTTGCCCTTTTTTTCCCCTCCCACCTCCACACATAGTCTAGCATTTTACCTTCTCTTCCCCCCACCCACACTGTCACAAATAGTCCAGCATTTACCTTCTCTTTCCCTATACCCACAAAAATAGTCCAGCATTTCTCCCTCTTCCCTACTGTCCCCTCTCCAGCTGGCGACCAGGCATCTCCTCTTGTCTTGTCTCCGGGGTTGGCGCAACCAGGCTGTATGAATCAATTCTTCCTGCCACTGACTGCTAGAGACAAAAAAACTTACTCTATTGTGGCACAAATTAAGCTGGCCCAACTTCTGCAGTACAGCTGGGGAGCAGCCATGGCACACTGGTTGAAAAACAGTGCTCTAACCCGTGGAGGAATGGCCTAGTGGTTAGAGCACTGCTCTTGACCTCTAGAGGTAGCTGGTTCAAATCCCTCTGCTGCTCCTTGTGATCTTGGGCAAGTCACTTAACCCTCCATTGCCTCAGGTACAAGCTTAGATTGTGAGCCAGAAAATGCTGTGGCTAAAGACTGACTATGAATAGCTGGTGCTCCTGGCCTAAGTGAAAATCTACTCCAAATGTTCTTACTCAGCTTTCCATTTCAGATTTATACAGCTTAACATTTATTTGTATCCCACATTTTCCCACCTCTTTGCAGGCTCAGAAACACGCACCGGACTCAAGGTTGAGGTTGCATCAAAGTGAAAGTCAGTTTGACACAGGGCCTTGAGCACATGCTGACATTTAAAACTAGCCTATTCCACCCTCTCCGATGCAGGCTTCCTATCAGAGGCAGTGGGACATGTTTAACATTAAAGTGATGCTCATCTGCTGTGCCAAAGCTGCCCCACTCCCTCCCCCCAAATTTTGCAATCCTAGGCAGATGCCTAGTTCATCTGGTGGCAGGGCCAGTGGCTCCACCCTGATTAAGAAACCTGCAAAACGTAATGGAGCTTTCCTCCTAAAATCAAGAGCTTCGGGTGTGTATGAATTAATGAATGAATGAATCTTAAAGTTGTACTTACGCTGGCCTGGACCAGGACCTAGTGACTGGTGATCTGAAGGGAAGTTCATCAATCACTGTGGTGTTTCTCAGGTCTAAAGGTGTTGGTTTACCTGTAGTAGAAAGACAGATGTTTGAACAGTGGATGACAATCAAAGAGACGTTTTTGCTTGTGTACATCTTCCATGACATTTGGCTTCTTTGCAGGCTGTGACATGTTGAGCTGGACCAACATGAAACTGGAACAAAGACAAGTCTGAGGCTACAGAGATCTCTTCTTCAGATAGGACACATTAGAAAAAGGTGTGTGGTCTTGAAAACTAACTTACATCACCTTCAGAAAATTCTTATGACGGTCCAATAGCAGGGATTGCTGCCTGCAAAGAAGCCAAGATAGTTTCCAGGACCAGTATTGCACTGACATGATACCCACAATTCAAGCAAACTATGTTTATATTGGCTGATCATCATTTTGTCCTTCAGTGCCACCTGCTGGTGATAATTCTAAGACCCAGTGTTCCAATGGTGAAAAGGGAAGCTAAGCCAAGTCCTCCAGTGCTGCTTCTTTGGTCATCAGATTCTGCACTACAGTAGTAATGATTGTTCATGTCTCTAGAGCCATATGAATCACATCTGTGATATGTTGTACAACAGCAAACAGGAGACCCAATTAAAGCTGTGCCAGAAACTTAGGGGCCCTTTTACTAAGCCGTGTAGGCGCCTACATGCGTCCAACGTGTACCAGTTTGGAACTATCGCCCATCTACAGCGTGGCCCAGGTGGTAATTCCATTTTTTACGCGTGTCGGAAAATATTTTGTATTTTCCAACGTGCGGCGTTAACCGGGCAGTAATCATCAGAGCTCTAGTCTCTATGGGGCCCTTTTACTAAGCTGCGTAACCATCTACATGCACCCAACGCACACCAAAATGGAGTTACCGCACAGCTACCATGTGGCTCTTGCGGTAATTTCATTTTCGGTGCTTGTTTGATACACGCATCTGAAAAATAATTTTTATTTTCTGCTGCGTGTATCGGATGCATGTCAAGTGGCACTTGGAATGTGTAGGTCATTACCGCCCGGTTACCCCGCGTGAGAATTTACCGCTAGGTCGGTGCAACACAACGAAACTAAAGTACGTAATGGACATAACACAACTCTTCCGTTGTACAATTCCCTAATGTGGCTGTGCCACATGAACTTGATCTTACCACAACATCACTTTGTATTTGTTTACACCGGAGTCTGTAATGCCTCTCTGGTACTATGTAAGTCACATTGAGCCTACAAATAGGTGGGAAAATGTGGGATACAAATGTAACAAATAAGGTCTCGGACCCAAAATGGAAGGGCGGCAATTTTCATTTTGCTGCATGTCCATTTTTGGCAAAAATTTATAAAAGGCCTTTTTTTTACGGGTGTGCTGAAAAATGATTCTGCCCGCGCCTACACTACCGCAGGCCATTTTTCAGCGCAACTTAGTAAAAAGGACACCTATCTTTTTTGTAACAGTAGCGCCATCTTCTATTGATCTGTATCACACCCATGTGTCCCTTCTGCAAGCCTAATAACCTCCTTACCACTTATTTTAATATACTGCGTTCCTACTACTACTACTACTACTATTTAGCATTTCTATAGCGCTACAAGGCGTACGCAGCACTGCACAAACATAGAAGAAAGACAGTCCCTGCTCAAAGAGCTATGTAATAAAAGTGAGCCAAGTATAGGACAATCAAGCCATTGTGACATCACTGATGAGGTTGGCTCTTATTGGTGGCCTGAGGCATTATGACATCACAATATCACCTCTGATTACAAGAGACTACTACTACTACTATTTAGCATTTCTATAGCGATACAAGGCATACGCAGCGCTGCACAAACATAGAAGAAAAACAGTCCCTGCTCAAAGAGCTTACAATCTAATAGACAAAAAATAAATAAAGTAAGCAAATCAAATCAATTAATGTGAACGGGAAGGAAGAGAGGAGGGTAGGTGGAGGCGAGTGGTTACAAGTGGTTACGAGTCAAAAGCAATGTTAAAGAGGTGGGCTTTCAGTCTAGATTTAAAGGTGGCCAAGGATGGGGCAAGACGTAGGGGCTCAGGAAGTTTATTCCAGGCGTAGGGTGCAGCAAGACAGAAGGCACGAAGTCTGGAGTTGGCAGTAGTGGAGAAGGGAACAGATAAGAAGGATTTATCCATGGAGCGGAGTGCACAGGAAGGGGTGAAGGGAAAGACGAGTGTGGAGAGATACTGGGGAGCAGCAGAGTGAGTATATTTATAGGTTAGTAGAAGAAGTTTGAACATGCAGTGTCTAACATGCAGTTTTGCTTCCATGCACAGTCCTTTCCTGCATCACAGGCTGAGAAAACCGAGTGCTGTCATTGTCTATTGCTTATAGTAACATAGTAAATGACGGCAGATAAAGACCTGAACGGTCCATCCAGTTATTCTTACTGTACACTGTCTTGAGTGAATTCTTTCAAGAAGGCGGTAAATAAATCCTAATAAATAACGTTAACTGTGCACATCCACCCATGGCAGCTTTCTTATCAGTCCCTGTGTCATTAAATGCAAAAACAAAAAATGTTCAATTTGTAAAAATGTCATGAGTGACAGGACCTGTCTCTGGCATTATGACTTCAGATTCTGCATGGCTGCGCTGCTGGGGATTAAGGGACTATGTTTGTCTGTATTATTTTAGATTGTAAGCTCTATTGAGCAGGGACTGTCTCTCTGTGTCAGGTGTTCAGCGCTGCGTGCGTCTGGTAGCGCTATACAAATGCTAATAATAATAATAATACCCATTAGGAGGTGACTATCACAGAAGACCAACTTAGCAGAAAATGGCAAATAAAGGGACACGTTTTACAAAGGCGAGCTGAAAAAATGGCTTGCGGTAGTGTGGACGCGTGTTTTGGGTGTGCGCAGAATCATTTTTCAGTGCACCTGTAAAAAAAAATGCCTTTTTTAAAATTTTTGCCGAAAATGGACGTGCGGCAAAATGAAAATTGCCGCACATCCATTTTGGGTCCGAGACCTTACCGCCAGCCATTGACCTAGCAGTAAAGTCTCGCACGGTAACCGGGCGTTAATGATCTACATGCGTCAAATGCCACGGCGCGTGTCCAATAAGTGCTTCCAAATATTTTTGGGAGAAACGTTATCGGACACGCATCAAAAATGAAATTACCTTAGCCAGGCGGTAACTCCATTTTGGCGCATGTTGGGCCATGCGGGGGGGGGGGGGAGCACTTACCACCACCCATTCAGGTGGCGGTAAGGGCTCGTGGTAGCGTGCTGGGAACTGGGCAGCACCGCTTACTGCTGGGTTAGCATCGCGCTACAAATTATGAAGGTATTTTTCTTAGCGCCAGAAGAGGTACACGCTCAGGGCAGCTCCGTTGGGCCAACTGTAGTTCTGGGTTGCCGTGCAGCAACCCTTTAGTAAAAGGGCCCCTTAGTGCATGAGTCCTTACTGCCTACGTAATTGCTGCCGGTAAGAGTATACGCGCTAACGGCAAAATTAGCCTGGGTCTATTAATACAAAAAAGAGGAAAATCAGCCATTTTACCCCAACAGTAAAAATGGCCTTAGCACACAGGAAAGACCCACGGTAAGGGTGTGCTAAGGCCTCTCTTTACCACTGTTTGGTAAACGGGTCCCAAAGTATTCAGGCTTAGAAAGTTTTACATCAAACACTGCTGCTCCATCTAAGGATCTGAAATTGAAAACCACATTCTCTCCACATTGTGTCTGAGACTGAAAACCAGCTGGCAAGACTTCCCAAGACTACAAACCACAAGATGCTGGATGCCGACCGTCATTCAGATACATGCAGTACACACAAATGTGCCAAAAGTGACATATCACACATCTCATGTTGATGTCTGAATCATATTTTTGGTATAAACGATTTGTCTTACTTTTCCTGTCTGGCTTGAGGTTGCGGTTGACTGGAGGCGGCTGGATTTCGCTCACCCGTGTGGGTCTGTGACACAGCGAAGCTGTGCTTCCCTTTCGAGCTGGGAGGGTAGCTGAGGAGAATCCCAGAAAGTCAAAGTGATGCGGCCCAGGGCTCATGGGGATATAGTGGTTTTGGGTGTTGTCATTCATTTTCTCTGCGTTAAATGGGGATGAAGAACCTGGGTTCATTGGAACATAGTTGTCTTCGTAATACGCGCCGTCTGACTGCGGTACTGAAGAAGTGGTTTGCTGTGTGTAAAGAGAAGAGTCAGCTTACCCTCTGGCCATTCTTACAGGTGCAAAATATTTGGGGGTCCTTTGACAAAGGCGCGCTAGCGGTTTTAGGTGTGCGTTAATCATTAGCGCATGCTAAACACTAGAGCCGCCCATTAAAATATATGGGCAACTCTAACAATTAGCGCATGCTTGTTTTTAGCGCGCGCTAAAAATGCTAGCGCACCTTAAAAGGACCCCTCGATTTCTTCAAAATACTGTTTCTGTTTAAGATTCAACAATTTTTTATTGATAACAAATCAGAACACATCAACATATATATACCAAAGCATATGTAATGAAGTCACACATAAGTCAGATCGTCATCAACCTTTTGTCATTTTACCCCCCCTTTATGAAGCCCCCATCCCTTCCCCCTACAGTTTCTGTTTATAATATTTAAAATAATTATAGACTGGCTGCCAAGATTCATCCAAAGCAGTTCACAATCAAAAAAAACATTAAAATACAATAAATTAATTCAAAACAGCACAAAAACATAAAACAAAATATATACACAATCATACATAATTTAGAGATAATTGTTTATAGCATTCCGAGAGAGAAGCTTTAAACCATTAAATTGCCCTACTGGAAATAGCCGTGTTCTCAGTTCCTTACTATAAACCACTTAAGGGAGAAAGGACCCTTCCTGCTATCGTAACCTTTAAAACAAATTTTAATGCCAATTTGTTCATCCAATCTCAGATACATTTCCCTAGAAAGGTTACATCTGGTACTTTTTCCTAACCGGTTGTAAAAATGAGTATTCTATCTGATCAAAGGGAGAGTAAACAGGGTGTAAATATAGAAAATGACCAATTGTAAATCGATGATGGTATAAGAATAATAATTAAGCAGCCGTCATGTTGCCATTATTAGGGAACAATATGATACAAATATACTTAATCATATAGGGGGAAATTCTATATATTAGATGCTACTGCTGTGCAAAATTTATGGTGCAAAACAGCATTCAAACAGACGCAAGGCGCCGAAATGAGGCAGAAGCGGCAGATCCGCATGAAAACACTTTTATGCACCTATTTATAGAATAGTGCGTAAGTCTTTCTGTGCGGATCTGCAAAGAAGGCGTGGACATGAGAGGGGAATGGGCGGGGTCAGGGCATTCCCTTAAAATGTGCGGTGTTATAGAATTCAGGATTTACACCTCATTTCAGTTGGTTTAACTCCTCATGCCCAAAGTTGAGCGTGAATCCCGGTGCTTTACGCTATTCAATGAAGGCGCCGATCCTGGAACACCCATTATAGAATACTGGTTCAGTGGCAACATTTATAGATTTTCCCCTATCATGGGGTAATTTCATAACTGAGTACCTATAATTAGGCACTCAGAGGTCATCTAGTATGAGCCTATTCTATAATGGAAAGTAGGTGCCTACTGAGGATCGTGAGGTTTCTCGAATCGAATGGACTGCAGGACCCGAGGCAGCATGGCTTCACTAGCGGCAGGTCGTGTCAGACGAATCCGATTGATTTCTTTGACTTGGTGACCAAATGATTGGAAGTGGGAGGGGCCCTAGATGTGATGGTACTTGGATTTTAGCAAAGCATTTGACACGTTTCCGCACAAGTCGACTGATAAATAAACTAAGTGCCCTTGGTATGAGACCTAAAGTGACTGATTGGGTTAAAAACTGGTTAAATGGGAGGAGACAGAGAGTAGTGGTAAAGGGAAAGGGAAATGGGACTTGATATACCACCTTTCTGAGGTTTTTGCAACTACATTCAAAGCGGTTTACATATATTCAGGTACTTATTTTGTACCAGGGGCAATGGAAGGTTAAGTGACTTGCCCAGAGTCACAAGGAGCTGCAGTGGGAATTGAACTCAGTTCCCCAGAATCAGAGTCCGCTGCACTGCCCACTAGGCTACTCCTCCACTAGCAACATTCCATGTAGAAGCCTGCCCTTGCAGATCAGCAATGCAGCCACGTTGCTGATCTCCAAGGGCAGGATTCTACATGGAATGTTGCTAGTGGAATAGCAACATTCCATGTAGAATCTCAAATAGTAGCAACAGAATCTCAATAGTAGCAACATTCCATCTAGAATCTCAAATAGGGAAAGGGAAATGGGCTTGAAATACTGCCTTTCTGAGGTTTTTGTAACTACATTCAAAGCGGATTACATATATTCAGGTACTTATTTTGTACCAGGGGCAATGGAGGGTTAAGTGACTTGCCCAGAGTCACAAGGAGCTGCAGTGGGAATTGAACTCAGTTCCCCAGGATCAAAGTCCACTGCACTAACCACTAGGCTACTCCTCCGGAAATTGCTCTGAAGAAACAGATGTGGTGTACCAGAGGGATTGGACCTTGGGCCGGCCCTTTTTAACATCTTTGTGAGTGATATTGTAGAAGGGCTGTCTGGTAAGGTTTGTCTCTTTGCGGATAATACCAAACTCTGTAGTAGGGTGTACACCCCGGAGGGTGTGGATGGCATGAGGAAGGATCTAGCGAAGCTTGAAGACTGGTCTGAAAATTGGTAACTAAGATTGAATGCTAAGAAATGTAGGGTCATGCACTTGGGTTACAATAATCCAAGGGAACGGAATAGTATAGGGGGTGAAGTGCTTCTGTGTACGAAAGAAGAACAGGACATTGGGGGTGATTGTGTCTGAAGACCTTAAGGTGGCCAAGCAGGTAGAAAAGGTGACGGTCAAAGCCAGAAGGATGCTTGGGTACATAAGGAGAGGGATGACCAGCAGGAAAAAAGAGGTGATCGTGCCCTTGTATAAGTCTCTGGTGGGGCCCCAGTTGGAGTACTGCATGCAATTCTGGAGACCGCACCTATTAAAAGATATAGACAGGATGGAGTCAGTCCAGAGGGCGGCTATTAAATTGGTAAACGGTCTCTGTTATAAAACATATGGGGACAGGCTCATGGGCCTCAACATTTAGTGGCCTAGTGGTTAGGGTGGTGGACTTTGGTCCTGGGGAACTGAGGAACTGAGTTCGATTCCCACTTCAGGCACAGGCAGCTCCTTGTGACTCTGGGCAAGTCACTTAACCCTCCATTGCCCCATGTAAGCCGCATTGAGCCTGCCATGAGTGGGAAAGCGCAGGGTACAAATGTAACAAACATAAAATAGATACTATTGGAGATTCTACATGGAATGTTGCTACTATTGGAGATTCTACATGGAATGTTGCTATTCCACTAGCAACATTCCATGTAGAAGGCTGCGCAGGCTTCTGTTTCTGTGACTTCTGTGACTCGTCAGACTCACAGAAGCAGAAGCCTGTGCGGCCACATTGCTGTGACTCTGGGCAAGTCACTTAACCCTCCATTGCCCCATGTAAGCCGCATTGAGCCTTCCATGAGTGGGAAAGTGCAGGGTACAAATGTAACAAACATAAAATAGATACTATTGGAGATTCTACATGGAATGTTGCTACTATTGGAGATTCTACATGGAATGTTGCTATTCCACTAGCAACATTCCATGTAGAAGGCTGCGCAGGCTTCTGTTTCTGTGACTTCTGTGACTCGTCAGACTCACAGAAGCAGAAGCCTGTGCGGCCACATTGCTGTGACTCTGGGCAAGTCACTTAACCCTCCATTGCCCCATGTAAGCCGCATTGAGCCTTCCATGAGTGGGAAAGTGCAGGGTACAAATGTAACAAACATAAAATAGATACTATTGGTGATTCTACATGGAATGTTGCTACTATTGGAGATTCTACATGGAATGTTGCTATTCCACTAGCAACATTCCATGTAGAAGGCTGCGCAGGCTTCTGTTTCTGTGAGTCTGACGTCCTGCACGTATGTGCAGGACGTCAGACTCACAGAAGCAGAAGCCTGCGCGGCCACATTGGTGTGACTCTGGGCAAGTCACTTAACCCTCCATTGCCCCATGTAAGCCGCATTGAGCCTGCCATGAGTGGGAAAACGCGGGGTACAAATGTAACAAAAATAAAAAAAAAATACACTGGAAGAGAGGCGGGAGAGAGGGTATATGATAGAGATGTTTAAATACCTCAGTGGCGCTAATACACAGGAGGTGAGCCTTTTCCAAATGAAGGAAGACTCTGGAATGAGAAGGCATAGGTTGACGTTAAGAGAAAATAGGCTTAGGAAGAATCTAAGAAAACCTTACTTCACAGAAAGGGTGGTGGATGCGTGGAATGGCCTCCTGGTGGAGGTCATGGAGACGAGGACTGTGTCGGAATTTAAGAAAGCGTGGGACAGGCACGTGGAAAAGGAGGAGCTAGTGGTTATTGAGGAAGGGCAGACCGGATGGGCCATTGGCCCTTAATTGCCGTCATGATTCTATGATTCTATTCTATCATCTATAGAAGACGCGCACAAAAAAACAAAGCTAAAATAGGGCTGGCCCAAAAAAACCTCCAGCAATCAAGCAGGTGGATCAAAAGTCTTTATTAAACAAGCACCAAATATGGGAAGCTGCTCAGAAAGTCTGCTAACTGGGCGGTATATCAAGTGATGAATAAACATAAACAAACGTTTCCACTGCCACTCTGGAATCCGTTGCCAGAGAATATGGTAAAGGCGGTTAGCTTAGCGGAGTTTAAAAAAGGTTTGGACGGCTTCCTAAAGGAAAAGTCCATAGACCATTATTAAATGGACTTGGGGAAACTCCACTATTTCTGGGATAAACAGTATAAAATGTTTTGCACTTTTTTGGGATCTTGCCAGGTATTTGTGACCTGGATTGGCCACTGTTGGAAACAGGATGCTGGGCTTGATGGACCTTTGGTCTTTCCCAGTATGGCAATACTTATGTACAGTGGCGTAGGAAGGGGGGGCGGTGGAGCGGTCCATCCCGGGTGCACGCCACTGGGGGGGGGGGGGGGGGGTGTCGGCTCCGCTGGTTCCCTGCTCCCTCTGCCCCGGAACAGGTTACTTCCTGTTCCGGGGCAGAGAGAGCAAGGAACCAGCGGAGCCGACGCAGCTCCCAGTGACTTGCACTCGGGGGCGGATGGGCCCTCTCGCCCGCCCCTCGCTTCCTAATCAAAGTAAGAATGCGCTCCGGGGGGAGGAGGGTGCGCGCCGAGGGGGGGGCGCCGTGCTGCACCCGGGGGGGGGGGGGGTGCACAGCGGCGACCCGCCCCGGGTGTCAGCAGCCCTCGCTAAGGCACTTCTTATGTACATATGTAGTACACTTAATTTGCTCTCTCCAGTTCTGAAGTGCAAGTCCCTCCTTCTGCGTCCAGTTTGCTGCAGTTTCACACCTTGCTAATGCTACAGTCATTCTTCTTTATTTAATTGGATTTGCTCACACCTTTTTCAGTAGTAGCTCAAGGTGACGGACCTTTGGTCTGTCCCAGTATGGCAATACTTATGTACTTATTCCTAAAAGAAAAGTCCATTAGCCATTATTAAATGGGAAAATCCACTTCTTATTTCTAGGATAAGCAGCATAAAATGTGTTGTACTGTTTTGGGATCTTGCCAGGTACTTGTGACCTGGATTGGTCACTGTTGGAAACAGGATACTGGGCTTGATGGACCTTCGGTCTGTCCCAGTATGGCAATACTTATGTGAGTTACATTCAGGTGCAGAGGGTATTTCCCTGTCCCTGGAGGGCTCACTATTAAATTTTGTACCTGAGGAAATGGAGGGTTAAATGACTTGCCGAACATCACAAGGAGCAGCAGTGGAATTTGAACTGGCCACCTCTGGATGTCAAGACTGGTGCTCTAACCACTAGACTACTCGTCCACTCATGAACCTTCCCCCCCCCCCCCCGTTTAATCCCCCCTGACCAGAAGCCCAGAAGACATACTTACTTTTAGTAAGCCCAGTAGACATCCTTTCACTTGCCACTTTTTTAAATACTTCTTGCCAAAAAATATTGTATTTTGGGAGCAATATTTCATTTTTTAAATATGTGGATGCAATACTCAGTAATTTTAGGAGGTGGCCTTTTTCAGGGTTCAAAGTAAGCTTGTTAGTTGACCTAGATAACCTTTGCTTGCAACCTTTCATCCTACTGGGCAGAAACCTCTTCCATAGTTAATTCTCCCTTCCATTGGATGGGCTCTGTATCCATTTCCAGACTCAGGATGTGATATTTTTCCCAGTTGGTCACCCCTTGAAGCAGGACATGTTGAGGAAGCTGTTTACTTTCAGTAGTTGTATCTCCACCGCAGACAAAGGGCTCTAAGATGACCCTGTAGCCACCATCTCTGAAACCCCAAGAATTTTTTCACGCTGAATTCAATCAAGTATCCAAAATAAGGTTCGTTATAGTTGTATGAACTCAAGCTCTGTATAGCTACTCCCAATTCTATTTCAAGAAGACAGTAAATAAATCCTAAGAAAGAAATAAATACATTTTATCTTAAAGTTTTTCTTATTTAATAGTTTAGAAAGTTATGAAATTACTATATATTTTTCTAGAAAATAAGGAGATATCACAAGAACTAACATCAAGATGTCTGACTGAAAAAACAATCGCTGAAATAATCGGGACGTTTTACAGAGGAAAGGCCTCGAGAAGCCCCCAGCATTGCTAAAGCTTCGGGGGCTGGGCTTCTTCATCATCTGCCAGAAAACCTCTGTGAATATGTCTATTTTCAATTTTTACTAAGTCACTTAGTGCATTTGAATCCATACCAGATATTACTTAAACGTGCGGGTCCTTCTTATACTCCGACCACGACCAACAATGGCCGCCGTTTCGAAGACCATGCTAGTTTTGATGCTAGTTCTTGTGATACCTCCTTATTTTCTAGATAAATATTCAATCATAGTAACATAGTAGATGATGGCAGAAAAAGACCTGCATGGTCCATCCAGTCTGCCCAACAAGATAAACTCATATGTGTATACCTTACCTTGATTTGTACCTGCCTTTTTCAGGGCACAGACCGTACAAGTCTGCCCAGCAGTATTTCCCGCCTCCCAACCACCAGTCCCGCCTCCCATCACCGGCTCTGGCACAGACCGTATAAGCCTGCCCTCCACTATCCTCGCCTCCCAACCACCAACCTCTCTTCCCCCACCTGCTCCGCAACCCAATTTTGGCTAAGCTTCTGAGGATCCATTCCTACTGCACAGGATTCCTTTATGCATATCCCACGCATGTTTGAATTCCGTTACCGTTTTCATCTCCACCACCTCCCGCGGGAGGGCATTCCAAGCATCCACCACCCTCTCCGTGAAAAAAATACTTCCTGACATCTTTTTTGAGTCTGCCCCCCTTCAATCTCATTTCATGTCCTCTCGTTCTACCGCCTTCCCATCTCCGGAAAAGATTTTTTTGTGGATTAATACCTTTCAAGTATTTGAACGTCTGTATCATATCACCCCTGTTCCTCCTTTCCTCCAGGGTATACATGTTCAGGTCAGCAAGTCTTTGCTCATACGTCTTGGAACGCAAATCCCATACCATTCCCATAACTTTTCTTTGCACCGCTTCCATTTTTTTAACATCCTTCGCAAGGTGCGGCCTCCAAAACTGAACACAATACTCCAGGTGGGGCCTCACCAACAACTTATACAGGGGCATCAACACTTCCTTTCTTCTGCTGATCACACCTCTCTCTATACAGCCTAGCAACCTTCTCGCTACGGCCACCGCCTTGTCACACTGTTTCGTCGACTTCAGATCCTCGGATACTATCACCCCAAGGTCCCTCTCCCCCTCAGTACCTATCAGACTCTCCCCACCTAACACATAAGTCTCTCGTGGGTTTCTACTCCCTAAATGCATCACTTTGCATTTCTTCGCATTGAATTTTAATTGCCAAACCTTAGACCATTCTTCTAGCTTCCTCAGATCCCTTTTCATGCTTTCCACTCCCTCCCGGGTGTCCACTCTGTTGCAAATCTTAGTATCATCCGCAAATAGGCAAACTTTACCTTCTAACCCTTCGGCAATGTCACTCACAAATATATTGAACAGAATCGGTCCCAGCACCGATCCTTGAGGCACTCCATTACTCACCTTCCCCGCCTCCGAGCGAATTCCATTCACCACCACCCTCTGTCGTCTGTCCGTCAACCAGTTCCTAATCCAGTTCACCACTTCGGGTCTTATCTTCAGCCCATCTAGTTTATTTAAGAGCCTCCTGTGGGGAACCGTGTCAAAAACTTTGCTAAAATCTAAGTAGATTACGTCTATAGCACGTCGATGATTCAATTCTCCAGTTACCCAATCAAAGAATTCAATAAAATTCGTTTGGCACGATTTCCCTCTGGTAAAAATAATCGATTAAGGAGATTACCTCCTCGTTATATTTATAGTTTTATTACTATATATTTTGACATTTTTAGTAGACATTGAACTATCTGCCATAAACGGAACAAGGGCAGAACATCCATCAATGACTTACCAAGCAGGAGCTGAAACCATTGTTCACAGATTCTGACAGACCACTATTCTCGACACCTTGCTGATGGCAATCGTAGGTTTCACATGAAGAAGCTGCAACACAGTCACGAGTCAGTGCTTTGCTCTAAAGAGATGTCATGAAAGCTGTGGATGCAAATCATTGTACTCTCTCTTTCAAACTACGTTTTTCCTTGGCCATTGGTTTGGATCTATCGTTAATGCATCCCCGGAAGATGGCGCCTCAGGAAGCTTCTGTACCTGGCCCACATTGGATTCTAGTTGTCAAATACTGTTTTGACATCAGTAAAAATGTTTAAACACTATTTTGGCTACATTTCATGAGTGCTTTTTTAGGTTTTAGTAATTGTGACAAAAAAATTTAATATAGAAATCACATGCTATGAGTTACTGCAAAACTGTTACCCCCCCCCCCCTCCCAAATCAAACTATTGCAAATAGCAGCAGTATAGCAATAACAATTTTGGAAATGAAAGTTGAAAAATAACATCACTTGACGTGACTATGTTTTTGCTTATGCCTGCGTCAAGAGCATTGCTCCATGTCCATCAGGACAGACTAAAGTTAGGGTCAGTGAAGTATAATTACTATAAATAAAAGTGTTGCATTTGTATTCACAACATTGTGTGTGTTGTTAAGTAAGATTTATTTTAGGATAGTTATAACTGTTTTCCAAGTAGTTCAAAGTGGGAAATAAAGCGCAGAACACGCATGGCTCAGGACAGGAAAGGTCTCTGGGCAAGAAAGATGGTTGGAGAACAGAAGAACAGTAACCCTTGTAGACACACAGATGAAACAGTCACAACAAGGGTAACGAAGGAAAGGGCAGCAGACGATGTCTACAATAACACCTTTGTTGGAACATCCAAAGACTCGACACAAGTCATATTTCGGCCTACAAAGGCCTTCCTCAGGAGTCTTTAATTGGATGTATGTTGATACAAAGCTACATCTAATAGGATACAGGTGATATTCGATACCTTGCTGCTTTCTTCCAATAAACACTTTGTAGAATGCTTGGACTCTCAGGAGTTCAAAAATTTCAAAAAAAACCCCTGAGAGTCCAAGAGGGGATTGAACGGGGCGCCCAAGTTTTCCTAAGGACGTCCTCGCAGGACATCCCCGCGAAGGGGTGGGGAAACCTGTATTATCGAAACAAGATGGGCGTCCATCTTTCATTTCGATAATACGGTCGGGGACGCCCAAATCTTGACATTTAGGTCGACCTTAAAGATGGTCGTCCCTAGAGATGGTAGTCCCCGATTTTCGGCGATAATGGAAACCGAGGACGCCCATCTCAGAAACGACCAAATCCAAGCTCTTTGGTTGTGGGAGAAGCCAGCATTTGTAGTGCACTGGTCCCCCTCACATGCCAGGACACCAACCGGGCACCCTAGGGGGCACTGCAGTGGACTTCAGAAAAAGCTCCCAGGTGCATAGCTCCCTTACCTTGTGTGCTGAGCCCCCCCAAACCCACTCCCCACAACTGTACACAACTACCATAGCCCTTAGGGATGAAGGGGGGCACCTAGATGTGGGTACAGTGGGTTTGTGGTAGGTTTTGGAGGGCTCACATTTACCACCACAAGTGTAACAGGTAGGGGGGGATGGGCCTGGGTTCGCCTGCCTGAAGTGCACTGCAATACCCACTAAAACTGCTCCAGGGACCTGCATACTGCTGTCATGGAGCTGGGTATGATATTTGAGGCTGGCATAGAGTCTGGAAAAAATATTTTAAAATTTTTTTTAGGGTGAGAGGCGGTTAGTGACCACTGGGGGAGTAAGGGGAGGTCATCCCCGATTCCCTCCGGTGGTCATCTGGTCATTTAGAGCACATTTTTTGTGGCTTGGTCGTAAAAACAAAAGGACCAAGTAAAGTCGGCCAAGTGTTCGTCAGGTATGCCCTTCTTTTTTCCATTACCGGCCGAGGACGCCCATGTGTTAAGCTCGCCCCAGTCCCGCCTTCGCTATGCTTCTGACACCCCCCCCCCCCCCGTGAACTTTGGTCGTCCCCGCGACGGAAAGCTGTTGAGGACGCCCAAAATCAGCTTTCGATTATGCTGATTTGGGCGACCCTGTGAGAAGGACGCCCATCTCCTGATTTGTGTCGAAAGATGGGCGCCCTTCTCTTTCGAAAATAAGCCTGCAAGCGTTCTACAAAGTGTTTATTGGAAGAAAGCAGCCAGATATTGAATATCACCTGCATCATATTAGACGTAGCTTTATATCAACGTACATTTCATCACTATCCACTGTGTCTGAAAATCCAATCTGTATCAAGGTGCTGGAGCAACCACAGATATTGCAATATAAAAGTACAGAATTATGAAGTTAGGTTCAGTGTTGTACTTACCTCTGTGCAGTGTGCTGTTCTCCATTGCCGGTAGCGTATTCCTGCGAGAAATGGTAGCAGAGACTACGTCCATACTTTCTTCATTGTGCGGCTGCTGCTGGGGGCTGCCCCACTTCGGCTCCAGCTGTCCTGGCTTGGGGGGCCGCGGAGGAGGAGCACTGAGAGAATCATTGGACGTCAGGGTCAAGGCATTGTGGTTCTTGTCCAATGTGAAGGTCCTTGGAATTTGGTAAACTGAGAAAGGGGTGGTCGGGATATCATAGGAGCCCGTGGAAAGTTCACTGAGTTCCTTACATAGCGTGTTGTTGGGTGTTTTAAAGGTGTAAACTTCCTCGCTGTCTGATTCCAAACCTGAAAGGCTTGACTTGGTGGGGGTGTCGGAGCCAAAGCTCCTTGGGAGGTCGTAGGCGCTGTCCCTGAGATCCGAGTTGTGTCTGATTGGCTTTGGCAAACTATAGAAGCCGTGGACTTGAGCACCAGCACCATTCACACAATGTCCGTAACCTTGAGAAAGCTTCTGCACAGCAGTGTCACTCTTCATGAAAAATGAGGACCTTGTAGCTTGTGAGAAACTGGCACTCCTAAAATGGAAATGAGTGGGGGGGGGGGGGGGGGGGGGGGGGGGAAGAATCAGTACTGCAACAATACAGAATTTTATGTGTAAACAATTTTTATTGAGAATAAAGCAGATAAACAGCAGCTCAGCATGTGAAATATTTTTCAATAGTATAAAAAGCATATTTTCCCCCTCCGTCCAACCCCCTCAAATACAACTGTATCCTTGACCCAAAGACCTATCCACCTAACCCATCCCTCTCCCCAACCACCATGTCCACAAGGATATATAACAATAAATGACTATGGACGTATCCCTCCTCTCCTCTCCCTCCCCAAACCTTTAAGAAAAAGAGTATTGGGCTACCCAGGCAGCATAGATGTCAACAAGCTATCTCTCTACGCATTAAGCAGCAGACTTTGGCCACAGGGGTGAAGTGATTGTAAGAAAGGATCCCAAATCAACAGGAATTATTTTTTACACTTTGGTTAGCCCTTAGCATCATTCACCTCCCATCTAGCCAATAAATGGTGCCAAAACACTGGGGGATCAGGAGACAGGTAAGATAGTGTGCCTTGGTGAAAGGCTCGAAATGCGAGCAAAACAACCTTAAATCTAACACGAAATTCGACCGGCAACCAATGAAAACTTTTTAAAGAGGGTGTAACATGGTCCATCCTGCTTAGATGACATAGAGGGGCTTAATCGAAAGGGGCGCCCAAGTTTTCTTGAGGACGTCCTCAAAGGACGTCCCGGCGAAGGGGCGGGGAAACCCGTATTATCGAAACAAGATAGGCGTCCATCTTTCGTTTCGATAATACGGTCGGGGACGCCCAAATCGCGAAATTTAGGTCGACCTTAGAGATGGTCGTCCCCGATTTTTGGCGATAATGGAAACCGAGGACGCCCATCTCAGAAACGACCAAATCCAAGCCATTTGGTCATGGGAGGAGCCAGCATTCGTAGTGCACTGGTCCCCCTCACATGCCAAGACACCAAGTGGGCACCCTAGGGGACACTGCAGTGGACATCAGAAAATGCTCCCAGGTGCATAGCTCCCTTACCTTGTGTGCTGAGCCCCCCAAAACCCCCTCCCCACAACTGTACACCACTACCATAGCCCTAAGGGGTGAAGGGGGGCACCTACATGTGGGAACAGTGGGTTTGTAGTCAGTTTTGAAGGGCTCACATTTACCACCACAAGTGTAACAGGTAGGGGGGGATGGGCCTGGGTCTGCCTGCCTGAAGTGCACTGCACCCACTAAAACTGCTCCAGGGACCTGCATACTGCTGTCATGGAGCTGGGTATAATATTTGAGGTTGGCATAGAGGCTGGAAAAAATATTTTAAACATTTTTTTTGAGGGTGGGAGGGGGTTAATGACCACTGGGCAAGTAAGGGGAGGTCATTCCCGATTCCCTCCGGTGGTCGTCTGGTCATTTAGGGCACATTTTTGTGGCTTGGTCGTAAGAAAAAAAGGACCAGGTAAAGTCGTCCAAGTGTTCGTGAGGGACGCCCTTCTTTTTTCCATTATCTGTTGAGGACGCTCATGTGTTAAGCACGCCCCAGTCCCGCCTTCGCTATGCCTTCGACACACCCCCATGAACTTTGGTCGTCCCCGTGATGGAAAGCAGTTGAGGATGCCCAAAATCAGCTTTCGATTTTGCAGATTTGGGCGACCCTGTGAGAAGGACGCCCATCTTGCGATTTGTGTCGAAAGATGGGCGTCCTTCTCTTTCGAAAATAAGCCTGATAGTAGGCGGATGGCCATATTCTGAAGAGTCTGGAGCCTTTTAACCAAGGCTTGTGAAATCACGGCGTAATTGACATGGCAGTAATCCAATCTGGTTGTAAACAATGCCAAGATCAATGAATGAAAGGTCTCTGTAGTGAAAAAAGTGCGCATTGTTCGAAGCTGTCTAAAACGAAAGAAACTGGACTTACACAATGACGAAATCTATGGCTCAAATGTGAGGCACGAATCAAGAACAACACCTAAGTAACAGAAACTGGATGCTGGACGAATCTGAACAAGTAATGGAAGCAATTTGGTGGGGGGCAGACTACTGTATTCTCATGGTTTAAAACAAGACGGTGATCTAGGAGTCACTGAGCTACGGCATCCAGACATATCAGAAATGGAGATAAATCAAGACGATATGGATCAGCTTTGTATAGTAACAGGATTTCATCAGCATAAATGTGAAAAGTTTCAAGTTTATTGAGGGCTTTCTATCCAGCCCATCAAACAGGTATCTGAGTGGCTTACAATGTAAAGGGGGAGGACAATCATACATGATTAATTAGTAGGACATATGGGCACAAGAGACAAAGGTCGGAGATCTACAATATCGGATAGAAGAGAGGGGGGAGGGAGAAAATATCAGGGTCACGGGGGACAACTGTGTCATGCACTCTCTGCTAACCTCCAAAGGCCTTTAGAAACAGGTAGGTTTTTAGATCAGCTTTCAGACTGTGCGGTAAACAGTTCCAGGGATGAGGGCCCTGGACAGAAAATATGGAGAGACGAAGAAGCATCGAAGAAACGTAATGAAACGAGGGAACAACTAGAAAGTGTGGTTGAGAGGAATGAAAGAACCGAGAGGGTGTATAGGGAAAGAGAAGTATAGAGAGAAATGATGGTTCTTCCGTAGTCCGTATGCTATAGACAAAAAAGAATAGCTTGTACTGGATACAAAAAGAAATAGGTAGTCAATGGGCATCTTTGAGAAGTGGAGTGACGTAGCCGTGTTTTTAATGCCCCAACCGTGTTCCGAACAAGTTGTAGGCATCTCAGTGTAGAGAGAGAGTTACAATAGTTCAACTGGGATGTAACAAAAGAGGGAACCAGGATAGTTAATGCTGCGGGAAAGAGAAATGGTCTGACAGACCTAATACGCCTAAGGTGAAAATAGGCATAACGCACTACTGAGGAGATTTACGGGATGAATGTTAATGCACTATGGAGTACAACATCGAGAATTTTGACCTGTTCAGTCAGGGTAATAGGAACTGCACTCAAAAGAACTGGGTTAACAAGCCCAGTGGTCGGTTTAGAGGAGAAGATGACAGCACATAGTAACATAGTAACATAGTAGATGACGGCAGAAAAAGACCTGCACGGTCTATCCAGTCTGCCCAACAAGACAACTCATGTGTGCACCCTACTTTGATTTGTACCTGTGCTCTTCAGGGCACAGACCATATAAGTCTGCCCAGCACTAGCCCCGCCTCCCAACCACCGGCTCTGGCACAGACCGTATAAGTCTGCCCAGCACTATCCCCGCATCCCACCACCGGCTCTGGCACAGACCGTATAAGTCTGCCCAGCGCTATCCCTGCCTCCCAACCTCCAGTCCCGCCTCCCACCACTGGCTCTGGCACAGACCGTATAAGTCTGCCCCGCACTATCCCCGCCTCCCAACCTCCAGCCCCGCCTCCCACTACCGGCTCTGCTATCCAATCTCGGTTAAGCTCCTGAGGATCCTTTCCTTCTGAACAGGATTCCTTTATGTTTATCCCACGCATGTTTGAATTCCGTTACCGTTTTCCTCTCCACCACCTCCCGCGGGAGGGCATTCCAAGCATCCACCACTAAACAGGTCTGGCTTTCAGGATCTCCAAAATGACTGCTCCTGAGAAGCTTCCATAAATTATTTATTGGGTTAATTTGTACATTGCGGTTCTTCAGAATGGGATGCCTGGTCATCATATTCTTGTATTTCGTGAAGACTTGCTTGGATTAAAAAAAAACCAACCCTACCCACTTCTTTCAGCAAGTTTTGCATTATAGTTTATGTTGTCAGTCTCTTACCTTATACTTCCTGTTTTTCTGCTCATGCACTGATGTAGGAAGAGATAGTCTTGTGGGGCACTGGCAGACAAAGTAGGCTGGTGAATGTGGTTGGAGGGTGACTCAAAAGTGAATAAGGTTGGTTGGCTGGAGTGGGATGGAGCTGAAGTCTTGCGTTCCCTGAGCATGTGATGGATGGAGCCACTTAGCTCAGCAGGCGATGATCGGGGGCCGTGACTTACGGAGGAAAGGTTCCTCAAAGATTCTGTGGGGAAAAAAAAGAGAGGATAGAATCAAGAACTGACATAAACAATAAATGACCGAGTTCTCCATTTGCGCCTCATTCCCATTTTCCCTTCTGATATACACAGGGTAAGTTGACATCAGATAGTTACTACTACTACTACTACTATTTAGCATTTCTATAGCGCTACAAGGCGTAAGCAGCGCTGCACAAACATAGAAGAAAGACAGTCCCTGCTCAAAGAGCTATGTAATAAAAGTGAGCCAAGTATAGGACAATCAAGCCATTGTGACATCACTGATGAGGTTGGCTCTTATTGGTGGCCTGAGGCATTATGACATCACAATATTAGCTCTGATTACGATACTACTACTATTTAGCATTTCTATAGCGCTACAAGGCGTACGCAGCGCTGCACAAACTTAGAAGAAAGACAGTCCCTGCTCAAAGAGCTATGTAATAAAAGTGAGCCAAGTATAGGACAATCAAGCCATTGTGACATCACTGATGAGGTTGGCTCTTATTGGTGGCCTGAGGCATTATGACATCACAATATTAGCTCTGGTTACAAGAGACTACTACTACTACTATTTAGCATTTCTATAGCGCTACAAGGCATACGCAGCGCTGCACAAACATAGAAGAAAGACAGTCCCTGCTCAAAGAGCTTACAATCTAATGCTTTTTCCGTAATGAGGTCCTGCCTTTTAGAATTTGCTTCCAAAATAGTTAAAAGTAGCAGTTCTAGACATACTACATCGGTCAAAGTATTGTCTGGACCTTCCCTGGGCAAGGGCATGGATGGAGAGAGGCTAGGCTAGCCCATGCCCAAGGCAGAGTTGAGCAAAGGCAGAATTAGATGAGGAACAGGAATCACAGGTAGAGCAGGAATCAGATGAGAGACAGGAACCAACAGCAGAATAGGAATCAAGCGTGAAGCAAGGGAGAACTTGCACTGAAGCAGCAGGGAAGTCTCCAGTCCTGTGGGTTTGATTCCTAATAAACCCATACAGGTATCTGCTTTCAGTACGTTTCTCATCTGCATCCCTCTGTGTGCTGGTTATACCTATTTTAATTCCTACATTTAATTATAGTTTAACCAGCATGTCTAATTCACTAAAGGGCCCTTTTACAAAGCCGCAGGAGGGATAACACGTGGGAAGCGTGTGCCAAATTGGCACTACTGCTGGGGTAGCATGCAGGGCCGCCGAGAGACTGGGCCGGGCCCGCCCCCAGGGCTGCGCCCTGAGATCGCCGCCGCAGCTCCCCCCTCCACCCCCCCCCAAGGTTGCCACCGCTCCCCCCTCCACCGGACTGGGCCCCCTGCATTCAAATCACAGCGCCTCTCACCTCCGTGTGAAAGCGCTGCAGGCAGCAGGGCAGCAGATCGTCTGCCTTCGGCCCTCCTTCCCTCCTTGTGTCCCGCCCTCGCGGAAGTTACGTCAGACGAGGGCAGGACACAGGGAGGTTAGGAGGCCCGAAGGGAGGCGATCTGCTGCCCTGCTGCCTGCAGCGCGTTCACATGGAGGTGATTTCAATGCAGGGGGCCCAGCCCGGTGGCAGACGACAGAGGGCAGGTGGGACTGCGACGCCGGGCCCCCCTTGGAGACCCGGGCCCGGGGAATTTTGTCCCCCCTGCCCCCCCCTCTCAGCGGCTATGGTAGCATGCAGCCTGTGGTAATTCCAAGTTTGACATGCACAAAATCACACACCAAAAAATATTTTTTTATTTTCTACCATGGGGGGGGGGTACCCAGCAATAATTGGCAGCGTGGCCACGTTGGCGTGTGCTGCATGGTTACCACGTGGGTAGCGTGTGAACCCATACTGCTAAGTCATTGGCTGGCAGTAAGGGATCAGGCTGTAAATAGGCATGCACTAGTTTAATTTTTGCACACATCCATTTCCCGGCACATTAAAAAATGGCCTTTTCCCCCAGCCGCAGTAAAAAGTGGCCCAGCACAAGTCAAAAAGACACGCCCACACTACTGCCGTGGCTTTGTAAAAGGACCCCTTAATCCCAAAGACTTAATGGTGGATAATAATTTATTCAATTAATTTCAACCAACACATAACAATAATAAAATCAAATACATAATTTCAACATATAAAACCACGGATCAAGACTCAAATACATAAAAATTTCCTTACACACTATGAGTAATTAAGATATATAACATCAAATCATATCCAAGACTAGTAGGGAACACCCAATCGACTATTATTATTTTATCAGGCTTTGAGTTTTTCCCCTAACACTCTGATATTCCACACCACCAGCACTACCCATACTCCAATCCTCCCCTCCACATCTCTCCCCATTGTTTCTACTCTTTTAACTTGAACATCTCTTGATACTTTGTATCTATGTGATACTTTGTACCACACCTTGTACCATTCTTTGTGTTATCTCTGTGATACTTTGTACCATAGCTTGTAAGCCGCACTGAGCCTGCTATCAAGCGGGAAAGAGCAGGGTATAAATGCTATAAATAAATAAATAAATAAATATGAAACCTCCCTTCTCAATTTCTTCATCAGATTGTTTCCTGAGAGACAAGGACAGGCATTTTCGAAATGACGTCTAAGTCCAACTTTGGATGATTTGCACAAAACGTCCAACATCCGAATAGGAAAAAAGATCATTTTCGAAAAAGAAAAACATCTATCTTTTTTTTTTTCAAAAATACTGTTTTGAACAAGGTTTTGGGGGTCTGTTTATTAAGCTGCACTAGTGGCTGTCCCAGCGACAATGCTGGCAAAGCTCGTTCATTTTGAATGGGTTCTGTCGGCTTTAGCGCCAGGACAGCCGCTAGCGCAGCTTAGCAAACAGGAGCGTTTGTGCTTCAGATGCTTTGTGTTTTTGGTCCATTTTCAAAAAAGAAAATGAGTAAGTGCAAAACATTGAGATTCATGCCACTGGGATGTGGGAGGAGCCAACATTTTTAGTAGACTGGTCCCCCAGACATCCCAGGAGAGCAATGGGGCTGAGGCACCCTAGAGGGCACTTCTTTGCACTTCATAAAAGTCCTTCCAGGTACACATTTCACTTTTGCTCCCTTATCTTGTCCCCTGAGCCCTCCAAAACCTACGCATAACATACTGTCTCCCCACTGTACACCACTGCAATAGGCCTTATGGGTGAAGGGAGCACCTATATGTGGGTACAGTATGGTTTTGGTGACTTTGGGAGGGGTCACAGTTTCCACCACAAGTGTGACAGGTAGAGATAGGGGACCTGAGTCCCCCTTCCATAGTGCACTGCACTGACCACTACCCTACTCCAGGGACCTGCATGCTGCTCTAATAGACCTGACTTTAACATCTGAGGCTGTCATAGAGGCTGTTAAGTCACATTTTTGAGTGGATGGGAAGGGGTCAGTGTAGGGTTACCATATTTTATCCTCTGAAAAAGAGGACACATGTCCCGCCCACGACCCGCCCCCTGTCACATATTCCCCTCCCCCCGGGTCACATATTCCCCTCTCCTGCCCCCCGTCACCTCCCCTCCCCTTACTTACTATCTGCTGCCCTGGTGGTCTAGTGACCTTTTCGGGGCAGGAAAGAGCCCCCTCTTTCCTGCCCGGAGCTCTGTCCTTGCCCTGCATCCTGTTGCTGTGATGGTCTCTGGATTCAAAATGGCCGCCGAGAGTTGAAGTCTTGCGAGGCCGCTTCAAACTCTCGGCGGCCATTTTGAATCCTGAGACCGTCACAGCAACAGAATGCAGGGCAAGGCGGCGCTCCAGGCAGGAAAGAGGGGGCTCTTTCCTGCCCTGAAGAGGTCACTAGACCACCAGGGCAGTAGATATTAGATTGTAAGCTCTTTGAGCAGGGACTGTCTTTCTTCTATGTTTGTGCAGCGCTGTGTATGCCTTGTAGCGCTATAGAAATGCTAAATAATAGTAGTAGGATAGGCCCGCTGCCCGCCCACCTGTCCGTTTGTCCCGAAATCCGGACAAATGGGCGGACTGGCAAAACCCGTCCAGACGCCCGGACATGTCCTAAAAAAAAGGACATGTCCGGGTAAATCCGGACATATGGTAACCCTAGGTCAGTGACCACTGGGGGGGAGTAATGGAAGGTCACCTCTAATTCCCTCCAGTGGTCATCTGGTCAATTAGGGCACCTCTTTATGCCTTATTCGTTCTGAAAACAGGTCTAGACCAAAACGTCTTAGTTTTAGTTCTGGATGGTTTGGATTTTGTTCCATTATGGATGTAAAACATCAAAGTGTTAAGTACGCCCTAATCCTGCATTCAAAACACCCCTGACACGCTCCCTTGTGATCTGGACACACTGTGGACGAATTGCATAGATATACGTCTGCAAAATAGGTTTCAAAAATACCGATTTGGATGTTTTGAGAAGAAAAACGTCCAAATGATGTTTTATGACACTTTTTGGACATTTTTCTCTTTCGAAAAGGAGTCCCAAGGTACCTTACCCTTTAGTGTTCTTTCATGTGTAACTACCTATCTGTAATCTTCAGCT
Organism: Microcaecilia unicolor; assembly: GCF_901765095.1. NCBI lineage: Eukaryota > Metazoa > Chordata > Amphibia > Gymnophiona > Siphonopidae > Microcaecilia > Microcaecilia unicolor. The sequence continues at coordinate 28,869,206 of NC_044034.1, forward strand.
GTAGTGAGCTTCAACACAGGGGCGTAGCCAGACACCCAAGTTTGGGTGGGCCTGGACCCAAGGTGGGTGGGCAGAACTCCGCCTTGTCCTACAAGTGATTTGGTTTCTCCCTCTCTCGCCTGCATGCCATGTGGTCTTTCAAACATCCCCTCTCCCCCCCATATACCTTTTAAATAGCAAATTTTCACCAGCAGCAAACAGTTGTTGGGAGTTTTTGGCTGGTGGGGCTTGGGGTTTGCTGCTACTTGGTGGGCCTGAACCTAAAGTGGGTGGGCCTGGGCCCACCCCAGCCCAACCTTGGCTATGCCACTGCTTCAACAGACATTTTCCCTCTGATCTTAAAGCTTGGCTGGGACGGTGAATTTTAACCAACTCTTGTAGATGCAGTGGTTCCATCCCACTGTTAAAATACTGGCCCTTTCTTAGCCGCCGCAGCACACTGAGCAGAAGTTTTCAACGTCTTATCAACAATAACTCCCAGATCCCTTTCTAGGTCTGTGACTCCTAACAATGGTATATCAGACTAGCAACAATATAAGATGTAGACCTGATAAAAGTCATTTGGAATTTTGCAAGCAAACCTGATTAATAGGTTCCCAATTTTTAAGGAAATTGACGATACTATTCAATTTTGTCAGCAATCTTAGCTTCATATTTATAAATAAGGCAAACCAAAATGAAAATGAAACTTTAGTGTTATCCTTCCACTCCGAAAGAATTTGCAGCTCCTTGTGACTCTGGGCAAGTCACTTAACCCTCCATTACCCCTGGTACAAAATAAGTACCTGAATATATGTAAACCGCTTTGAATGTAGTTGCAAAAACCTCAGAAAGGCGGTATATCAAGTCTCATTTCCCTTTATGCGGTAACCCAAGCATTTTAGTATTGAATATTGCACTTAATCAGCTATGCGTTAGTCGGCTCCAGAAACTTGGGAATTCAATCCTGGTGCGTGGACATGGTCCAGCACTAGATTTCCAGGTTTAACGCTGGCAGTAGTCAGCAAAATGCTGATTGTCATCGGCTAAATATCAAGCCCTTAATGCCTTTTACTGTGATCAAGGGATCAGCGGCATAGCTAGGCGGGGCGGTGGGGGCGGTCCACCCCAGGTGCACGCAACTGGAGGGGTGCAGAGAGCAGCTGCACGCCTGTCGGCTCCGCTGTTTCCCTGCTCCCTCTGCCCCGGAACAGGTTACTTCCTGTTTCGGGGCAGAGGGAGCAGGGAGCCAGCAGAGCCGAGAGCCGCACAGCTGTTCCCAGCAGCCAAGAATGCACCCGGGAGGGTTGATGCGCTGGGGGGGGGGGGGTGTCATTGCGCCGGCGGGGGGAGGGGTGCGCATCGGCGATCCGCTCTGGGTGGCAGCCGACCTAGGATCGTCACTTTAAGGGATATCAGATCTGACAAACGAATAGTTTCAAATATCTCAAACAAGACTAGCTTACACGGGGCCTTTTTATTGAGGCATGCTGAAAACTGGCCTGCGGTAGTGTAGACGTGTGTTTTGGGCGCATGCAGAATCATTTTTCAGCGCACCTGTAAAAAAATGCCTTTTTAAAAAATATTTTTCGCTGAAAATGGACGTATGGCAAAATGAAAATTGCTGCTCGTCCATTTTGGGTCTGAGACCTTACCGCCAGCCATTGACCTAGCGGTAAGGTCTCACGTGGTAATGGTCTACGTGCATAAAATGCCGATTACTGCCCGCACGCCAGAAAATAAAAATATTTTCTGGCACGTGTAGTGGATGCACGTTTTAAAAAATGAAACTACGGCAAGGGCCGTGCTGTAGCTGGGAAGCGTGTAGGTGCCTACGCAGCTTAGTAAAAGGATCCCACAGCAAATTAAATGCAGCTCTTTGAAGAGTATGCCCATAAAACACGATGAATAAAAGAAAAAAAAAAATTTACGTACATAAGTACATAAGCATCGCCATGCTGGGACAGACCAAGGGTCCATCGAGCCCAGCACCCTGTCACTGACAGCAGCCAAAAGAACAAGCAATTTGTCCCGCCCATCCTAGAAATACGGCATTATTCCCTCGTCCATTCAATAACATTCTATGGCTTTTTCCTCCGGGAAGCCGTCCAACCCTTTTTTGAAGTCCGCTAAGTTAACCGCCTTAACCACCTTTTCCGGCAGTGAATTCCAGAGTTTAACTGCGCGTTGAGTGAGGAAACTTTTCCTCCGATTGGTTTTAAATTTACCACACTGCAGCTTCATCACATGCCCCCTTGTCCTAGTATTTTTGGAAAGCGTAAACAAACGCTCCACATCGACCCGTTCTGTTCCACTCATTATCTTATAGACATCTATTTATTTATTGCATTTGTATCCCACATTTTCCCACCTACTTGCAGGCTCAATGTGGCTTACAATATTCCCGTTATTACATTATGACATTCGCTATCATATCTCCCCTCGGCCGCCTTTTCTCCAAGCTGAACAGCCCCAGCCTTCTCTGCACCTTTTCCAATTCCACTATGTCTTTTTTTGAGGTGCGGCGACCAGAATTGAACACAATACTCGAGGTGCGGTCGCACCATGGAGCGATACAAAATCACAACTGTGCATCGCACAAGATTTCTGCTGTTTATTACTACATATGAATTTTTAGATTTCACAATATTACTATATTGCCTGTCAAGCACAGGTTGCTGAGCAACACTGCAATGCTGAAGCAGCACCTCGTGTGACCAGCACACTAAACACCTGCTGATCTCCCTGTGCAGGCCGTTCTCAATCTTGTTGACACACCAGCCCTGGTGAAATTATTTTGTTGCCAGGATCCCCCGCTGTGCATGCAGTTGCTAGGGCATGAACTCTGTCAGACACACACCAGCTTTTGTGCAGCTAGGAATATGACAGGCCTCAGAGAATTCTGCCCTTTTCTTATTCGTAGTTATTTTAATCACGAAAGTTGCCTGAGGTAATAGAAACGCATGCACCCGGTAGAGGGATTAAATAACCATGCAGTTATTAATAAAACACGGCTTTCTTTCGGCAGACTGCAGTAAAAGCTTAGGGGCAGACACCATGCTCTCCCCCCTCCCCCGGGGAAGCCTCTCTCTCCACTCACATCTTGCATTGATTTTTTTTTTTTTCAAATGAATTTCTGTCACACATCCCACGGTGACCCGGCCACTGAAAGCACTAATGGTGTTAGTGGTGAATCGAGATGGACTTCTTCCATTAGGCTTGTGAAATGAACTCTAAAGGCAGCTGAGGCATGGGCTATTTTTAGGCTCTGGGATGGATGGGAAAGAGCACTTTAAGGGCCAAAAGAAAAATAACCTCCTGCCGCAGCCGACATCCAGTAAATGAACATTCTGGCATGGAAAGTAGTCCTGTTAGGGCACGAAGCTACTGCCTCGGCTGAACTGCGCCATACAGTGCAGTGAAAACCGTAAGGGAGTGTTCACCGCCATAAAGAGTGAGACTAGCATGGGTAGAGAAACAGGGAGAGAGAGAGGAAAACCTTAGAAATGAGAAGTTGCTAGACGTAAGAGCCAACTTTTCAAACTGATTGAGGGGCCTAACTCACATAAATGCTCCCTCATCATCTGCTCGATACTGGGGGGTTAACACACTCAGTGCCCAGAGCTGACACCCACGGTGGTAAAATTCATGTGAACCTTCCAGGCTTCTTTCAACCTATCCAACTGTGGCAAGATCTATTGGCTACCCCTCAAAGGCATCAAAATGTGAGCTTGTCTATTTGAATGGTATCAGGCGAGTTCCCACTCACCAATTCCCCCTCCCCCCAAGACGATTCCCACCTGGGACAATTCCCACTCTGGATTCCCCCACCCCGGACATTTCCCACCCTCCCTAGCCTGTAGCTTGTTTCTAGTATTGGGTCCCATAAGTCCTGGCGGTATTTTTCTTTTTTACGGCGTCTGAAACAAGAAGGTTTCAGATTGAAAAAACACACTGCCTCATCCTCTCATCACAACACAATAAGTACAAACGCACAACTATAAGCACCCCAGGACACACAACTCCAGATAGCTTAAAAATTCTTGGTGTCACACTCGATCGCAATCTCACACTGGAGAACCAAGTAAATACCGTAATAAAGAAAATGTTCTATGCTATGTGGAAACTCAAACAAATAAAACCTTTCTTCCTGAGGGAAACTTTTCGAAACCTAGTACAATCAATGGTCCTAAGCCATTCAGATTACTGTAACGGAATTTACGCGGGATGTAAAGCACAACTCAGAAAAAAACTCCAGACCGCCCAAAATACAGCAGCCAGACTGATATATGGCAAAACACGATTCGAAAGTGCTAAACCTCTATGAGAAAAGCTGCATTGGCTCCCAATCAAAGAACGGACCATCTTCAAAATCTGCACCCTGGTACACAAAATTATCTACGGCATAGTACCAGGATACATGACAGACCTAGTAGACTTACCAACCAGAAACAGAATCAGATCATCACGATCATACCTAAACCCACACTATCCAAACTGTAAAGGTCTAACATACAAAACAACTTACGCATCCAGCGTCTCCTACATAAGCGCGCAACTATGGAACGGACTCCCAAATGCTGTGAGAACAATCCATGACCACTTAAACTTCAGAAAATCACTGAAAACTCACCTCTTCAAAAAGACCTCTCCCACCGATCCAACATCAATCCCCAGCACCCAGCATAACTAATGATCGTACTGGACAATTTATACTCTTCACTCCTTCGACCCCTTGATGCCTGATCCACACCTACCTTATCTCATCACAATATAACTTTGTAGCTGCTACCAACCGTACTGGCAAATGCCTCTACGGCACTATCCACCTTATAATTGAAAGAGAAAAACGCCTAGATTTCGACCCAAATCGGGAGATAGACGTTTATCTCACAAAAACGAATAAATCGGTATAATGGAAAGCCGATTTTGGACGTTTTCAACTGCACTCCATCGCGAAAGCGTACAAAGTTGACGGGGGCGTGTCGGAGGCGTGGTGAAGGTGGAACTGGGGCGTGGTTATCGGCCGAGGAGAGATGGGCGCCTTTCGCCGATAATGGACAAAAAGTATGCGTTTGTAGCTAGAATTTAGGGCACTTTTCCTGGACCCTGTTTTTTCACGAATAAGGCCCCAAAAAGTGCCCTAAATGACCAGATTACCACCAGAGGGAATCGGGGATGACCTCCCCTGACTCCCCCAGTGGTCACTAACCCCCTCCCACCACAAAAAAATGATGTTTCACAACTTTTTATTTTCACCCTCAAATGTCATACCCACCTCCCTGGCAGCAGTATGCAGGTCCCTGGAGCAGTTGTTAGGGGGTGCAGTGGATTTCAGGCAGGTGGACCCAGGCCCATCCCCCCCTACCTGTTACAATTGTGCTGCTTAATGCTTAGTCGTCCAACCCCCCCAAACTCACTGTACCCACATGTAGGTGCCCCCCTTCACCCCTTAGGGCTATAGTAATGGTGTAGACTTGTGGGCAGTGGGTTTTGAGGGGGATTTGGGGGGCTCAACACACAAGGGAAGGGTGCTATGCACCTGGGAGCTCTTTTACCTTTTTTTTTTGTTTTTGTAAAAGTGCCCCCTAGGGTGCCCGGTTGGTGTCCTGGCATGTGAGGGGGACCAGTGCACTACGACTCCTGGCCCCTCCCACGAACAAATGCCTTGGATTTATTCGTTTTTGAGCTGGGCGCTTTCATTTTCCATTATCGCTGAAAAACAAAAACGCCCAGCTCACAAATTGTCAAATAAAACATGGACATCTATTTTTTTCGAAAATACGGTTCGGTCCGCCCCTTCACGGACCCGTTCTCGGAGATAAACGCCCATGGAGATAGACGTTTTCGTTCAATTATGCCCCTCCACATAAGCCACATTGAGCCTGCAAATAGGTGGGAAAATGTGGGATACAAATGCAACAAATAAATAAATAAATAAGGTTAGAGCAGGATACGGATGTACACAGAGGACGTATATTAACAGAATAACTTTTCATGGGTAGAATAGTAATTTGTTATAAATCGTAATCAGTGTGTCATTTTGAGGGGCTGAATTAGGTTGAAACCAGGGCCGTGCCAACACGGTAAGCGAGGTAAGCATGGCAGGAGGGCGCCATCCTCTGGGGGGGCGCCCCGCCGCACCATGCTTACCTCGCCCTCTTCTCCCCAGATCCTTGTCCTTTTTTTTTTTTGTTTAAATTTACCTCTCCGGCGCTTGGCAGCGTAGCGTTAGTGAGGAGGCGGCGCTCCCCCGCCCCGACGTGTCAGTCTCTTCCCTTCGCTCGGTTCCGCCTTCTTCTGATGTCAGAAATGACGTCAGAAGAAGGCGGGACACTGAGCGAAGGGAAGAAGACATGTCGGGGCGGGGGAGCGCCGCCTCCTTCTCACTAACGCTACGCTGCCGCGCGCCGGAGAAGTAAATTTAAACAAAAAGGAAAAGGATCTGGGGAGAAGAGGGCGGGTAGTGTAGCGATCGTTTTCGGGGGGGGGGGCTGCACCGGCGGGGCCAACTGCAGGGGGCGCCGGAGACCCTAGGCACGGCCCTGGTTGAAACCTAGTTTGGGGTGTGTGGAGGAGGGCATTGCCCCCCCCCCTACATGAACTGCTTTTCTGGAAGGGGAAAGGGATGTGTAAAAAATAATGTTGTGTGTGTGTGTGTGTGGGGGGGGGGGGGGGGATATGAGGGTGTACTGGCCCCCCAAACTGTGGAAGAGAAAAAGGAGGGAGATTATTTGTTCTAGTGTGTGCACATACTGCAGCGGGACATGTTTATCCACTCTTACCCTAGCCGAGATAATATTTAACCCTCTCTCTCACCTCATGTGCAACTTTGTTTAAATTAGTCACCTTACTTTCTAACTCATCTTACTCTCTTACCTATCTATACGTTACATCTTTGCTTAACCCTTCACTGTCTATCAAAATGTTCTATTACGTATTGTGTTGACATTGTAAGTAGTATATTATGCGAAGGCAAAAAAGGAGGTAAAAAATCCTCACGACACCGTGAAGATAACTCTTAGGAGAGGAGTATTTAGATGCTCATTTTTAAAAAAATATATATATCTCATATATATTATTTTTGAAGAGAGGAGACCAGAGAGATTTGTTTCCTGTTATTTCCCTTGGAACAAACATTCTAAACTACATCATTCAAGGTTATAAAGACCCCTGAAGCAGGTCATTGTGCCGAAACACGGCCGTGTCGGGTCGCTGTTTATGCACATGTAATTTTTTAAGTGAATTTTTTAAGTGAATAAATATAAAACAGTTGGTATCCTCATCCATTCTCCTCACTTTTTTGTTTCATCAAGTAGTATATTATGCCATACCTTGGATTGTTGTTTGAATATTTTTACTGCTGTAATTGTCTATTGCTCATGTTTGATCTATTCTTACTGTACACCGCCTTGAGTGAATTCCTTCAAAAAGGCGGTAAATAAATTCATCCAGGAAAAGTACCTGTACACGTTTACACCTGCTGATTTGGGCTGGCATTTTCTCACCAACAAATACAGATATACTTTTGAAAATCCAAAACCGAATATATCTACAAGCCCTTCCCTATCAGGAAAGCCGTGTCCTGCAGTGACCCAACTGCTTTTAGCAATAAATCAAGGTGATAAGGTGGCTTTTCTGACCTGTGATTGATTTATCGCTAATAGCAGTTATGTTGGGTGATGTCTGTTCTCATGGCTGAAAAAACTCTTTGCGATTTCCGAGGTCTTTTCCTCCTGCCACTGTTCTACTTATTATTTATTTTGATTGAGATATATATTTTTGTGGACTGTTTTCCACTAGTGTGGTTGTGATTTTGTAAAAGCCCATTTCCGTGGGTAAATTGCTGATGTAGCTATGAAAATGGCTTTGAAAATTAACTTCAGGGGCCCTTTTACTAAGCCGTGTAGGCACCTATACGCATCGATTTTGAACTACCACCCAGCTACCACGTGGCTCGGACAGTAATTTCAATTTTTACACCCGTCCAGTGACTTCATAGTAAGAAGGTAACTTTAAAACAATACAGGAACGTAAGACCTTTGAAGTCAGAATGATTGAATATTTTGACACCCAACAGACAGGACTTAACAAAGATCTGGGTTTTCTAGCCCATTATAAACCATAAAGTTGTATTGCTATGTTTATCACCCTCCTCTCACCTATCCACCCCCACCCTGTTAGACTATCAATGAAATGCTTGGATGTTTCACTTATATATACTGTCATCTACCACATTTGCTTACTTCCGATCTGACGAAGAAGGGCAACCTTGGAAAGCTAATCAAGAAATGTATTAAGTTATGTCCAATAAAAAAGGTATCATCTTATTTTCTTTTCCATGTTTTATTTTGTTTGATTTCTATTGATTACCTTTAAAAGTGGACTAACATGGCTACCACACCACTCTACACTCGTCCACTAAGCGACCTGGAAATTTTCCAGCGTGCGGTGCTAACCGGGGTGGTAACTGGCATTGTACATGCTTAGGCCATTACTGCCCAGAACACGTGAGGCCTTACCGCTAGGCCAATGGGTGGCAGTAAGGTCTCAGGCCCAAAATGGACGCACGCCGATTTTTATTTTGTCGCGCGTCCATTTTCGGCCTCCCCAATAAAAGGCCTTTCTTTGCAGGTGCGCTGAAAAATGGATCTGCGCGCTTCTCTAAAACATGCATCTACGCCAGCGCAAGCCACTTTTTGGCACATCTTAGTAAAAGTACTACTACTACTACTTATCATTTCTATAGTGCTACTGGACGTACGCAGGCTTCACACTTGAACATGGAGAGACAGTCCCTGCTCGATAGAGCATACAATCTAATTATGACAGACAGACAGAACAAGTAAGGGATAAGGGTTAGGACAGACAGGACATATCAGGGATAGGGGACAGTTGAAGGGTTAGGTTTAGGAGTTAAAAGCAGCATCAAAGAGGTGGGTTTTTAGCTTAGATTTGAAGATGGCCAGAGATGAGGCTTGACGTACCTGCTCAGGAAGTTTATTCCAGGCATACGGTGCAGCAAGATAGAAGGAACGGAGTCTGGAGTTAGCGGTGGAGGAGAAGGGTGCAGATAAGAGAGATTTACCCAGTGAACGGAGTTCCCGGGGAGGAATGTAGGGAGAGATGAGAGTGGAGAGGTACTGAGGAGCTGCAGAGTGAATGCACTTATAGGTCAATAAGAGGAGTTTGAACTGTATGCGGAAACGGATAGGGAGCCAATGAAGTGACTTGAGGAGAGGGCTAATATGAGCATAACGACACTGGCGGAATATTAGTCGTGCAGCAGAAGTACCCCTCAGTGTATGAATGCTTCCTTTCTCTTTTATGAGCACATAGGAATAACGGACGTAAGTTGAAGGTGGTACCAGTTTTACTGGACCAGCTCAACACATTTGTGATTAGAATGAGGGCTAAACTTTATCAGGTCAGTGCAAAATCAAGCAAAGGAGCAAGCTGCTTGAATACACAAGTAGATTCATTTATTGAGATTTCATTAGGATTTGCATGCAGTGTAAGCTGTACGGACACGAACATTTTTGAAGTACAAAATGCGAAGAAGTATAGACTCTATCGCTTCCGTGAGCAAGTTCCCTCTCTTATTTTCTAAAATCTGTCCCGCAAATAGAAAGAGGTAGAAATATGAAACTTTTTCAAAGTGATACTCCCAGAAGAACATGGAAAAATAGTCTCACCAGAGATGGGGGAGAGGGAGAAGAATTAGGAGAGGCAAATTAGATCACTGTAACCTAAGAGCATTTTATGTTTAACAAAAATCAATTTTTTGAAGGACAAACTGGGAAGCAGAGGAAGGGGGAAGGAGACAGACAGAATCCAAACAAATACATGAATGGTTACATCAATTTAGTTAGCCTTCTGCTCTCTTAACCCTTTTGCGGTTCCTATAAGACTTTTCGGAGTGGCCTAGTGGTTTGGGTGGTGGACTTTGGTCCTGAGGCACTGAGTTCGATTCCCACTTCAGGCACAGGCAGCTCCTTGTGACTCTGGGTAAGTCACTTAACCCTCCACTGCCCCATGTAAGCCGCATTGAGCCTGCCATGAGTGGGAAAGCGCAGGGTACAAATGTAACAAAAATAAAATAGATACTATTGGAGATTCTACATGGAATGTTGCTATTCCACTAGCAACATTCCATGTAGAAGGCTGCGCAGGCTTCTGTTTCTGTGAGTCTGACTGCAGGACGTCAGACTCACAGAAGCAGAAGCCTGCACGACCACATTGGTGATCTGCAAGGGCCGACTTCTACATGGAATGTTGGAATAGCAACATTCCATGTAGAATCTCAAATAGTAGCAACAGTGGAGGAGTGGCCTAGTGGTTAGGGTGGTGGGCTTTGGTCCTGAGGAACTGAGTTTGATTCCCACTTCAGGCACAGGCAGCTCCTTGTGACTCTGGGCAAGTCACTTAACCCTCCATTGCCTGCTGCATTGAGCCTGCCATGAGTGGGAAAGCACTGGGTACAAATGTAATAAAAAAAAAAAAAAAATATATATATATATAATAAAACAATGCACAATGAGTATTGTCGATATTGTGTATGTGAACAAAGCTAAAACGATAAATGTTATTACTCTTTTTTTTAACCACATTAACATATTAAATGTTGGCATATAAAGATCTGTACAGTCCCTCTAGTTTGAGCAATAAGGTGGCCAGAATTGTATCCTGACACTCTGCATAGGTAACTCTTCTTCATCGTAAACAGGGCACTCAGCAACATACCACCTTGCCAACCTCATATAATAGGCACTTATATGATAAATAGGTGGGAAAATGGGTACAAATGCAACAAATAAATAAATAAATAATACAATCTTGGAAGGTAATAATACAATACTGATAATTTCAACCTTAAGAATGCCTTCCCCTCCCCCACTGCTAATCAGCATCATTTGCCAATATCAATTTTTTTGATGTCTACCCCTTCCCCGTAGAGCAGGCGTTCTCAACCCAGTCCTTGGGACATAGGTTTACAGGATAACACATAATGAATATGCATGAGACACATTTGCATACAATGGAGGTAGGGGATGCAAATCTCTCTCTGATTGGCTAGGGGTGTCCTGAGGACTGGGTTGAGAACCTCTGCCGTAGAGATACGCTATGATTGCAGGTGCTGTGTATACTTTGAATGTGTCTCTCCCTGCCATTTGTTTTTAGTAAGGCGAGACCTAATTGGTTGTGCCTAACCCGTTCCAATCTCATTTAGCCATTGTAGCAACCAGTGGCGTAGCTGCGTGGTAGATTTGGCCCCGGATCCCCCTGCTGACGACCCTCTCGACCTCCCTCCCGCCGTCGCCTGCCTTTGCCGGTGGGGGACTCCAACCCCCGCCCGCCGAGGTCCTCTTCTTCCTGCAAAAGGCTTCCTGCCTGCACTGCACCCGCTAAAAACTGCTCCAGGGACATGACACAGATGTTCAAATATTTGAAAGGTTTTAATTCGCAAACGAACCTTTCCTGGAGATGGGAAGGTGGTAGAACTAGAGGACATGAATTGAGGTTGAAGGGGGCAGACTTAGGAGTAATGTCAGTAAGTATTTTTTCATGGAAAGAGTGGTAGATACATGGAATGCCCTCCCGTGGGAGGTGGTGGAGATGAAAACGGTAATGGAATTCAAACATGCGTGGGATAAACAGAAAGGAATCCTGTTTAGAAGGAATGGATCTATGGAATCTTAGCGGAGATTGGATGGCAACACCGGTAATTGGGAAGCAAAACCAATGCTGGGCAGACTTCTACGGTCTACGCCCTGATCGTGACTGGATAGGGATGGGCTTGAGTGTAAATTTTAAGGGGCTTCGACGTTAGCTTCAGAACCTTTAGTACAGGAACAGTGCTGGGCAGACTTTTACGGTCTGTGCCCTGAGAAAGGCAAGGACAAATCAAACTCGGGTATAAAGTATCACATACCATGTAAAATGGGTTTATCTTGTTGGGCAGACTGGATGGACCGTTCAAATCTTTATCTGACATCATTTACTATGTAATGCAAAAAAGCACTGGGATAGTGTGCCTTTGATATTCTGATTTATAAGTTCAGAAGTTTGCCTTAAATCAAAGTTGTGACATGTTTGTTACTATTGCTGTAACCTGTTAATTATTCAATAAAGCAAGTCACTGAAAGTTAAAAAAACCCAAAACAAAATAAAACTGAAAGAGGACTTTATTTACTGTACTGGGCTTTTTGTCTTGATGCGGAAGAGCCCATGTAATAAACTACAGGAGACTTAGGGGTCCTTTTACTAAGGTGAGCTGAAAAATGGCCTGCAGTAGTGTGGACGCGTGTTTTAGGCGCGCGCAGAATGATTTTTTTAGCGCACCTACAAAAAAATGATTTGGAGCTTAATACACATGAAGAGCTCTGTATTCGTACACCTCTGCTCATCCTTCCCAAAAAGGCAATGTCCATCCCAGTGGCTTCCTCATAGGTTCAACCTCCCTTTGCCTAAGGTCAAGAGTAGTGTCAAAAGCTTAAGATGGTCTAATCAGCTTTCTGGGTAAGACAATGTTGCTGAATATGGGGAGGGGCTGTTTAACGCTGTGCCACCCGACCCCACTCGGGATACCCTGATGTAATGAGCACTGGCAAAGCAAGATTAATCAAAGTGTTTGTGAGGAAATCAATTTGTTTGCTATAGCTTTAACAGATTAACGTCGTATAAGATAAACACTCTCTTGACAAAAGATCTGGAACATGTCCTGCGGCCCCACTAGCTTCAGCACAGCTCGTAAAAAAAACAACAACAACATGTCATGCCTGGAACACAAAATACCCATGAAGTTAATTATTCTAGTCTCAACAATAAATGAGTTAAATCAGTTACAGAAATTCAGCAACCAGCACTTAGCACTGTTTCATTGGGTGGGGGAGGGGTGAAGAATAAAACACCAGGGGATTAAGGGGCGACTTTCCCTATTGCCTCCTGTAGGGAGTGATGCTCAAAACAAGCATCTTTACAACATGTAGACGTCCCTGGGAACAGGTGTAAATCCCGATGTTCATGTTGGAGAACACACATGCTTTTCCCTTAAAGTGGGAAGATGTGTAGTTTTTAGTCACACCCTAAATCAGCCCCAAACCACATTCTCTGGCAACAAATTTCAGAGTTTAATTCCATGTTGAGTGAAGAAACATTTTCTCCGATTCGTTTTAAATTTACTACTTTGTAGCTTCATTGCATGCCCCCTAGTCCTAGTATTTTTGGAAAGAGTAAACAGATGCTTCACGTCTACCCGTTCCACTCCACTCATTATTTTATAGGCCTCTGTCATATCTCCTCTCAGCCGTCTTTTCTCCAAGCTGAAGAGCCCTAGCTGCTTCAGCCTTTCCTCATAGGGACGTCGTCCCATCCCCTTTGTCACTTTCATTGCCCTTCTCTGTACCCTTTCTAATTCCACTATACCTTTTTTGAGATGTGGTGACCAGAATTGAACACAATATTCGAGGTGCGGTCGCACCATGGCCTGATACAAAGGCATTATAACATCCTCATTTTTGTTTTCCATTCCTTTCCTAATAATACCTAACATTCTAGTTGCTTTCTTAGCCGCCGCAGCACACTCAGCAGCCGGTTTCAACATATCATCAACGACAAGATCCCTTTTTGGTTGGTGACTCCTCATGTGGAACCTTGCATTACGTAGCTATAATTCGGGTTCCTCTTTCCCACATACACCACTTTGCACTTGCTCACATTAAACGTCATCTGCCATTTAGACGCCATTTAGACACCCAGTCTCCCAGTCTCGTAATGTCCTCTTGTAATTTTTCACAATCCTCTTGCGATTTAACAACTTTGAATAACTTTGTGTCGTTAGCAAATTTAATTACCTCGCTGGTTACTCCCATCTCCAAATCATTTATAAATATATTAAAAAGCAGCGGTCCTAGCACAGACCCCTGAGGAACCCCACTAACTACCCTTCTCCCCTCCCTGCCCATCTTCAAATCCTTGCTCAAAGCCCACCTCTTCAATGTCGCCTTCGGCACCTAACCACTACACCTCTACCCAGGAAATCTTGACTGCCCCAACTTGATATTTCGTCCTTTAGATTGTAAGCTCCTTCGAGCAGGGACTGTCCTTCTTTGTTAAACTGTACAGCGCTGCGTAACCCTAGTAGCGCTCTAGAAATGTTAAGCAGAAGTAGTAGTTCTCCATTGAGAATACTGACCATTTAACCCTACTCTCTGTTTTCTATCTTTTAACCTTGTAGGACTGGGGCTCCAGCCAGTTCACTGCCCAGCTCCCTGATTCCTCTAATCCTATGGCTCCTTCTCAGGTCCCTCCAACTCCCTGTCAGCAATTTTCTACTCTCCATGGTTTTTGCCCAGCTCTACACTCTCTTCTTCCTACCCCTCTAATGATCCCTCCCTGGTTCTTCTCCCTCCCGTGTCCTTTCCCAGCTCTGTGTAGATATGCTTAAAATCTGGCTCACACAAATGACACGTTACTATGACAGAATCTGGTGGAGCTCAATCTTATATAGGTAAATAATGAGATTACGTTTCAGTTTGTACTGTACATGGAACAAAATGTTTACTGAGGGGTCATTTTACAAAGCTGCGGTAAAAAGTAGCCTGCGGTAGTGTAGATGCGGGTTATGGGCGCGCGCAGAATTATTTTTCAGTGCGCCTGTAAAAAAAGGCATTCCCCCCCCCCGCGCGTCCATTTGGGGGTCTCAGACCTTACCGCCAGCCATAGACCTAGCGGTAAAGAATTTGTGCGGTAATGGCCTATGTGCATCAGATGCCACTTGGCACGCGTCCATTTTGCCACACGTTGGGCAAGCGTAGACGCTTATGCGGCTTAGTAAAAGGGCCCCTGAGCTACGTAAACTAAGTTTTTTAGTTTTTTTAATTCAGTATAAAAAAACACTCATTCACGGAAGGTGTTATGGTAGAAAATGGAACAGGATTTCTTGCTTAAATGATTTCATTTGATGAATAATTTTTAGGTTTTGCTACTTGACGATTTTATGTATATTTTGTTTACGGCCTGATGTTTGAGTTTGTTTTAATATTGTTGTTCTATTTGTTTTATTATATATGCTAATTATGTAATCCGTTCTGGGCGTTATCAGGGGGATGGGCTAAATAGCAACGTACATTAAAAAAAATAAATGTGTTTGGTAATGTAAAAAACATGCAGAATAACCATTATACCTGGATTCTCCTCAGACTGATTAAAGCCACAGATCTGGCAAATGCTCCGGACCCACTTGTTCATCTCTTCCTCTGTTTCAGCCACCAGGTAGAAGATCCGGTCGCTTGTCTTGATGTCGAAAACATAGCTGTCCTGCAGCTCTTTCTTGTTGAAGGTCAGCCCAGCATCCACCTGCTCACAGGCACTGAGGTTGATCACACGAATAGGCTTTTTAGAATGGTCATTCTTGTAGTACTCTAAGACATCTGGGTCGCCGCTCATCCGCCCACTGCGTAAGATAAACCAGCGCTTTTTCCATGCCTGAAAAGCAACAGCAGAAATATTTTGTGAATATACGGCATGAAAACACAAAATCTTATAAGTACAGGAACTCCACTGATCAGCTACAGAACTCCATTTTCTTCAAAGCTCACTTCCTAGGCCCTCCAGGAAGCCAAGTGACAGCACTGCTCGAGTCTTGAACCCAGTCCCTTCTCTTTGGGTTGGATGTGGGACTGTGATCGAGGACCTTGAATGGACCAGTCATCACACAGGGGGCAATTCTATAAAGGGTGCTAAAAGTTAGGCATAACGACATAAGCATTGCTGGGACAGACCGAAGGTCCATCTAGCCCAGTATCCTGTTTCCAACAGTGGCCAATCCAGGTCAGAAGTACCTGGCAGAAACCTAAACAATAGCAGCATTCCATGTAGAACCCCAAAGAGTAGCAACATTCCATTCAGATTCTAAACTAGTAGCAACATTCCATGTAGAACCCCAAAGATTAGCAAGATTCCATTCAGAATCTCAAATAGTAGCATAAGTACATAAGTATTGCCATACTGGGAAAGACCAAAGGTCCATCGAGCCCAGCATCCTGTTTCCAACAGTAGCCAATCCAGGTCACAAGTACCTAGCAAGATCAGACAAGCTACTATCGAGCGATATTTCAAACTAATAAATCCAATCCAATCCAATCCTAAAACAAGTTTCATGCTGCTTATCCTAGAAAAAAAAAAGCAGTGGATTTTCCCAAGCCCATCTTAATAATGACTTTTCTTTTAGGAAGCTAGCCAAACCTTTTTTTAAACCCCGCTAAGCTGACTGCTTTTACCACGTTTTCTGGCAACAAATTCCAGAGTTTTAATTACACATTGAGTGAAAAAAAAAATATTTTCTCTAGTTTCTTTTAAATTTACTAGTTAGTAGCTTCACTGTGTGCCCCCTAGTCCTAGTGTTTTTGGAAAGAGTAAACAAGCGATTCATAAGTACATAAGTAATGCCATACTGGGAAAAGAACAAAGGCCCATCAAGCCCAGCATCCTGTCCCTGACAGCGGCCAATCCAGGTCAAGGGCACCTGGCAGCTTCATGTCCACCTGTTCCACTCCACTCCATATTTTATAGATCTCTCTCATATCTCCCCTTCAGCTAGTTCTTCTCTGAGCTGAAGGGCCCTGGTCACTTTAGCCTTTATTCATTTATTTGTTGCATTTGTATCCCACATTTTCCCACCTCTTTGCAGGCTCAATGTGGCTTACAATACATCATGAATAGTGGAAATATATTAGAAAATAGACATTCAGTGTAACAGAAGAATCTTGGGTAACATGATAATGAAACAGCATGATAGTAGTATAACAAGCAGATATCTATATAAATAAAATCCCCCTCAAACGTTCTGAAGCTCAAATCCCCCCTCAAACGTTCTGAAGCTCGCTCCCTGACACTGAAGCACTGAACTCCTGTACTGTTTGTAGGCTAGGCTATCACCCTCACTCATAGACCCGCCCTCAGCCACGCCCCATCTGCACATAAAAAGTAACCTCAACGTTCTAAGGCTCACTTTGTGGCTTCAGGGTTCGTAAGTTCGAAGCTCTGTAACCACTTTTAGTAACCATCTATCTGTGCCCCGCCCTCACGTCACAACGTTATGATGTCGAGGGCGGGTCATAATGAACACAAGTACACGAACGTAGGAAGCCCATTCTGTCATCTCTCTTTCCACTCCCCAACGCAGCCGTCATTCCCATACAGTACCTATGCATCGCACCCCCCCCTCCAAAATCCGCCCCCCCATCTTACTGTCACAGATGCCCCTGCACGTCACCCCCCCTCCAAACATGACAAACCACGCTATCTCTCAGCCATCCCTCCACCCGCACAACGGCACTCCCCTCCGTGACATAGGCCCCGCCCATCCCCCTACGTGCACGGTCGCCCCCCCTCCAAAATCGCTAGCCCCCATCTGCTACCCTCCCTTCCTCTTACCGGGGTCCCGACGCAAGAACTGAGGGGCAAGGTAGCTCGCAAATTCTGCTGCCTTCCGTTGTGTTCGCTATGAGCTCTGTGCCCTGACTCTCTGGTCCCGCCCAACAGGAAATGAGGGCGGGACCAGACAGTCAGGGCACAGAGCTCATGGCGAACACAACGGAAGGCAGCAGAATCTGCGAACTACCTTGCCCTTCAGTTCTGCCGCTGCGGCTGGGACCCCGGTAAGAGGAGGGGAGGGTAGTAGAGGGGGGTTGCCGATTTTGGAGGGGGGCCGCCGTTCACGTCCGCGGGATGGGCGGGGCCTATGCCGGCCATTGGAGGACCTTGCTAGCGCCCGTTTCATTCCTGCCAGAAACGGGCCTTCATTACTAGTTATAAAATAATTCTGAATATATGTGGAGGAGTGGTGTATGTTCACATTTGTTGATCATAGAAAAGTCATTCCACTGCAGGCTTACTGCACGCCAATCCAGATCTACCGCCAGCCCAACGTAGGCGCTGGCGGTAGTTCCACCCCCAGTGCACTGCATTTCCGGTGCTAGCGCAAATATTTGAAAAATATTTCCACAGGGGGTTACCCGGCAGCAGGGGCGTAGCTACGTGGGGCCATGGGGGCATGGGCCCCCACAGATTACGCCCTGGACCCCTCCACATTTGTGCCCTCTGCTGCTGCCCGCCGCCGCCGCATCAGGTACCTTGTTTGCTGGCGAGGGTCCCCAATCCCCGCCAGCTGAACAGTCTTCTTCAGCGCCGGTCGACTCCGGCGCTTTCATTGTGTGATCATCTGTTTCTGACGCCTTACATCCTGCACCGTGCATGTAGCCCCGTGCAGGACATAAGGCGTCAGAAACAGATGATCACACAGCGAAGGCGCTGGAGTTTGACCGGCGCTGAAGAAGACTCTTCGGCTGGCGGGGATTGGGGACCCCCGCCAGCAAACAAGGTACCTGATGTGGCGGGGGGGGGGGGGGTTTCAAATGTAGATAGGGCCAGGGTGGTGGGGCAGGGGGCGGTGGGCGGTGGGGGAGTTGCGTTTGCGAGTGGGGGGGTTGGCGGCGGGTGGA
Source organism: Microcaecilia unicolor (assembly GCF_901765095.1). Lineage (NCBI taxonomy): Eukaryota > Metazoa > Chordata > Amphibia > Gymnophiona > Siphonopidae > Microcaecilia > Microcaecilia unicolor. The sequence goes on from NC_044034.1 coordinate 28,887,688, forward strand.
GGCAGCTAAACAGTGCCTCCCACCTCGGGCTCTGGCCCCCCTCCCGCCGAGGTCTGGCTACGCCCCTGCCCGGCAGTAATCGGGCAGCACCGCGTGAGGTGGCAGTAAGTGCTCCCCTCCACATGGCCATGCGGTGAATGTAATCTTACTGCATGGCCATTTCTTTTTTGGGCCTTCTTACCCGCTGTGTTGAAAAGGGCCTCAGCTCGCAGCAAACACAGCCGCTACTGCTACCACAGGGCCCCTTTTACCGCAGCTTGGTAAAAGGCCCTCTATGGCAGGTAGAAATTTGAGCATCTAAATTCAGAAGTTAACTGCCTAATTAACAGTATTCAGTAAAGTACGCAATGAAATAGGAGGAATGCCCAATCACCCTCCCATGTGAATGATCCGTTGAAGTTATGCAGTACAACACTCAGGCGCTCAGACTTTCCCTAACTCATCTGGTCGCCACATCTCAAGAAAGATATAGTGGAATTGGAAAAGGTGCAGCGAAGGGCGACTAAAATGATAGCGGGGATGGGACGACTTCCCTATGAAGAAAGACTAAGGAGGCTAGGGCTTTTCAGCTTGGAGAAGAGACGGCTGAGGGGAGACATGATAGAGATATATAAAATAATGAGTGGAGTGGAACAGGTGGATGTGAAGCGTCTGTTCACGCTTTCCAAAAATACTAGGACTAGGGGGCATGCGATGAAACTACAGTGTAGTAAATTTAAAACAAATTGGAGAAAATTTTTCTTCACCCAACGTGTAATTAAACTCTGGAATTCGTTGCCGGAGAAAGTGGTGAAGGCGGTTAGCTTAGCAGAGTTTAAAAAGGGGTTGGACGGTTTCCTAAAGGACAAGTCCATAAACCACTACTAAATGGACTTGGGAAAAATCCACAATTCTGGGAATAACATGTATAGAATGTTTGTACGTTTGGGAAGCTTGCCAGGTGCCCTTGGCCTGGATTGGCCGCTGTCGTGGACGGGATGCTGGGCTCGATGGACCCTTGGTCTTTCCCAGTGTGGCATGTACTTATCTTAGAATGAGAACATTACAGTTTCTATGATGCCTTGGCCGAGAATATAAAATTGTTAGGTGCTGCCAAAACCAAAAAAGGGAGCATATTAGGTCAGCTGGAGGCATAAAACAGCTACAAATCAAAGTTATTCATTCCACAGTTAATCATTTACTATGTGTTTGCAAAAAAACAAAATCCCAAACATATTTAAAAGTTGTAGAAAGTTGGACAGCGCATAAGAAGCAAAATAAAAGGGAGAAATGTGTTTGGGATAATCGGAAATGAACTCTGACTGATGGTTCATTACAGACACCAGCCTTGGATTATCTGAAGTAAACCAGATTATTTCCGTTTGGGCTCCAAAAAAAACACATGTAAGAAAATATGCTGCCAACTCCCAGCCTCTTCCATTAGCTCACATACACCATATCAGTGAAAGCAAAACACAAATTAAAAAAAAAGCCCCAAGGCAATACCTTTCAGAGAAGCAAAACTGAAAGAAAACCCCTTACAGTGCAGATGTTTAAAGCTTGACTTGTTCAACCTGATCCCATCATCCCTTGCACTGAACACAGGAGAGAGACGGAACAGAAGGTGAGTACATAAGTATTGCCATACTGGGAAAGACCAAAGGTCCATCAAGCCCAGCATCCTGTTTCCAACAGTGGCCAATCCAGGTCACAAATACCTGGCAGAAACCTAAACAATAGCAACATTCCATGTAGAACCCTAAAGAGTAGCAACATTCCATTCAGATTCTCAAATAGTAGCAACATTCCATGTAGAACCCCAAAGATTAGCAAGATTCCATTCAGAATCTCAAATAGTAGCATAAGTACATAAGTATTGCCATACTGGGAAAGACCAAAGGTCCATCAAGCCCAGCATCCTGTTTCCAACAGTGGCCAATCCAGGTCACAAATACCTGGCAGAAACCTAAACAATAGCAACATTCCATGTAGAACCCTAAAGAGTAGCAACATTCCATTCAGATTCTCAAATAGTAGCAACATTCCATGTAGAACCCCAAAGATTAGCAAGATTCCATTCAGAATCTCAAATAGTAGCATAAGTACATAAGTATTGCCATACTGGGAAAGACCAAAGGTCCATCAAGCCCAGCATCCTGTTTCCAACAGTGGCCAATCCAGGTCACAAATACCCGGTAAGATCCCAAAAATGTACAAAACATTCTATACCGCTTATCCCAGAAATAGTGGATTTTCCCCAAGTCCATTTAATAACGGTCTATGGACTTTTCCTTTAGGAAGCCGTCCAAACCTTTTTTTAAACTCCACTAAGCTAACCGCCTTTACCACATTCTCTGGCAACGAATTCCAGAGTTTAATGTGATCAGAGCAGTACAAAATATTTAGCAGCAGAAAACATATTGCACTGCTAAACATTTTGTAGGGCAATATATTTTGCACCTATGAACAGGGCAATATAACACTACAGTGTCAGAGGAGTAGCTTATGGTAAGAGCACTGGGCTTGACATGGAGGGGTTTCCAGTTCAAATCCTATTGCTGCTCTTTGAGGCCCTTTTGCTAAGCTGAGTAACAGATCGAGAACTACTGTTTGCAAACTAGAAGGGCCCCATCCTTCGCAAAGCTTTTTGTAAAGGAGGTTGCCCTGAAGCTGCTTAAGATCTATTTTGTTACTCTCCTCCCTTTCTAAGGGCCCCTTTTATTAAGCTGCGTAGGTGCCTACATACGCCCAACGCGCGCCAAATTGGAGTTACCGCCTGGTTACCGTGTGGCCCTTGCAGAAATTTCGATTTTGGTGCGCGTCCGCTACACGCGTCTGAAAAATATATGTATTTTTTTTCTGGTGCGCGAAGTGGCATCTGAAGCGCATAGGTCATTACCACCTAAATTCTTTACCGCTAGGTCTATGGCTGGCGGGCAAAATGGACGTGCAGCAATTTTGATTTTGCCGCAAGTCCATTTTCGGAGGGGGGGGGGGGAGAAGAGGCCTTTTTTATAGGCACAGTGAAAAATAATTCTGCGCTCGCCCAAAACCCATGCCTACACTACTACTACTACTACTACTACTACACATTTCTAAAGCGCTACTAGGGTTACGCAGCGCTGTACAATTTAACATAAAAGGACAGGCCCTGCTCAAAGAGCTTACAATCTAAAGGACAAGTGAGTAGACGATACGATGGGGGCAGTCAATTTGGGGCAGTCCGGATATCCTGAAGGTAAGAGTTAGGTGCCGAAGGCAGCATTGAAGAGGTGGGCTTTAAGCAGAGACTTGAAGATGGGCAGGGAGGGGGCTTGACGTAGGGGCTCAGGAAGGTTGTTCCAGGCATAGGGTGAGGCGAGGCAGAATGGGCGGAGCCTGGAGTTGGCAGTGGTGGAGAAGGGTACTGAGGGGAGGGATTTGTCCTGTGAACGGAGGTTTCGGGTGGGAACATAAGGGGAGATGAGGGTAGAGAGGTAGTGAGGCGCAGCAGATTGAGTACATTTGTCGGTAAGAAGGAGGAGCTTGAACTGAATGCGGTATCGGATTGGAAGCCAGTGAAGTGACCTGAGGAGAGGGGTGATATGAGTATATCGGTTCTGGCGGAATATAAGACGTGCAGCAGAGTTCTGAACAGATTGATGGGGGAATAGATGGCTAAGTGGGAGGCCAGTGAGGAGTAATTTGCAGTAGTCAAGGCGAGAGGTAATGAGAGCGTGGACGAGAGTTCGGGTGGTGTGTTCAGAGAGGAAAGGGCGAATTTTGCTGATGTTGAAGAGGAAGAAGCGACAGGTCTTGGCTATCTGCTGGATGTGTGCCGAGAAGGAGAGGGAGGAGTCGAAGATGACTCCGAGGTTGCGGGCAGATGAGACGGGGAGGATGAGGGTGTTATCAACTGAGATAGAAAGTGGAGGAAGAGGAGAAGTGGGCTTTGTAAAAGGACCCCCAAAATGCTCGAACAGTTAATGAACCTAATCCTGCAGAAACTGTCTGGAAGCAGAGGAATGTGTGTGAAAGAAACATCTGTGGTTCTAAGAACAGTTTTCTGAAAGTACTGGAAAGTGTTCAATTAAGGATACAGATGTTTTGTTGGGGCGGGGGGAAGGGAGGGGAGGGCAATTTGAAATGTATTTATGCTCCAGTTTTAAATCAGTCTCAGACTTGTCTGGTAGGGTAAGTTAAATTATTCAGTATGCATCCCAAGGGCGATATGAGGTGGCCGTACCCCCTTGGCAAACAGGCTTTGGAAGATCTGGAGGAAAAACTCTGGCCGTGATCACCCTGATGCTGCCACAATGCTCAACATACTTGCACTGGTGTACAGGTGAGTATTTTGAGGTTCCTGTAAGCTGCTTCTCTTAATATTGGTCTTTGAACTCAGAATTTTAGCAGTAATGGAGCAAAATGCTTACGTTTCTCAAAATTGTGCCTGACAAATAAGTGAACATTATTGACTTACTAGTAAAAAAAAAAAAGGCCCGTTTCTTAACGCAATGAAACGGGCGCTAGCAATGTAATGACTTCCTGCCATTAATGCTTCCACGGTTGTATTCTGAATATAATTGTTGTTTACATGTGTAAGATTTCTTTATATACAATATTTTTTGTGTAAACTGTGTTACAATGTGATAAACGTTTTCCTTGTTCAGGCCCTTCAATCAGTTTAACAATCACATCAGAAGAGCTCCTTGCCCATGTGAGAGACTGAGAGTGACGGTGTGTTTTACAGACAGTGTAAGAGAGAGAGAGAGTGATTGTGTGTGTGTGTGTGTGTGATGTGTGTGAGTGACAAAGTGATTAAATGTTTGTCTTCCCTTCCGTTCTGTGCACTTGCCTCCACTGGTGTTCGTACCTCCCTGTATATGATTGTTTGTTAGAGATTCAATCCACTCCACTTCCCTCCTCCAACTTCCGTTCTGTCTGATTGGTGAGGGCGGGGACAGTGAGAGCCAATGAAACACTGAACTACAGCCTTAAGAACCCTACACTGCCACATTGCCACGGAGTCAGCTTCAGAATTTTGGAGGTGCTTTTTATTATATAGGATAAGGGCATTCACTCTGCAGCTCCTCAGTACCTCTCCACTCTCCACTCTCATCTCTCCCTACATTCCTCCCCGGGAACTCCGTTCACTGGGTAAATCTCTCTTATCTGCACCCTTCTCCTCCACTGCTAACTCCAGACTCCGTTCCTTTTATCTTGCTGTACCATATGCCTGGAATAGACTTCCTGAGCTGGTACGTCAAGCTCCATCCCTGGCCGTCTTCAAATCTAAGCTAAAAGCCCACCTTTTTGATGCTGCTTTTAACTCCTAACCCTTATTCACTTGTTCAAAACCCTTATTTTATTATCCTCAGTTTAATATTCCCTTATCTCTTATTTGTCCTGTTTGTCCTAATTAGATTGTAAGCTCTGTCGAGCAGGGACTGTCTCTTCATGTTCAAGTGTACAGCGCTGTGTACGTCTAGTAGCGCTACAGAAATGATAAGTAGTAGTAGAAAGTAGTAAATGAAGAAAACACAGTATAGATGAAGGCACAAAGCTGTATGGTACAGTCCTTCACTGCTGAAATCCTCACATTGGCTTCTACTATTTGCGACAGCTACGCTGCCTCTCTCCTTACGTCGAGAAGGTAAATCTTATTCCAGTTGTGCATGCTATGGTAACATCAAGACTGGATTACTGCAATGCACTATACAATGGTCTGACTACAAAGGGCCTGCACCAGCTCCAGTTGATTCAGAATGCAGCAGCAAGACCCATAGAAGATTGCAAGCGACGTGACCACATCACACCATTTTTGGAAAGAATTCACTGGCTACCAGTACGATACAGGACTAAATTTAAAACTCTATGTCTGATCTTCAAGGCCCTTAAAGAAAATGGCCATGAGTACTTGAAGAACAGGATGACCCGCTACACACCTCCAAGGACACTAAGGTCCTCTCAAGGACTATCACTAGCCACACCCTCCCCAAAAGACATTACATGATGTGATACCCGCAAGCGAGCCTTCTCCGGAGTAGCCCCCACACTCTGGAATGCATTGCCTGAAAGGCTGCGCTTAACACAAGACTATCTGTACTTCAGGAAGCAGGTGAAAGCTTGGCTCTTCAACCAAGCCTTTAATGGAAGAAGTATCTAACTTGTTAGTCTCATTCACACACACAAGGAGTGACTCAGGCTGCACATACTGCAGCGGGGCATGTTTATCCACTCCCACCCTAGCTGAGATAACATTTAATTATCTCTCTGACCTCGTGTGCAACTTTCTTTAAATTAGTCACCATATTTTTTTAACGCCTCTTACTCTCTTACCTATCTATATGTTCCATCTTTGCTTATACCCTACGCTATCTATTAAAATGTTCTATTGAGTATTGTGTTGACATTATAAGTAGTATACTATCCTGCTTATAATCGAACGAGAAAAACGCCCAAGTTCCGACCTAAATCGGGAGATGGACGTTTATCTCACAAAAACGAATAAAGCGGTATAATCGAAAGCCGATTTTTGGACGTTTTCAACTGCAATCCGTCGCGGATGCGGACAAAGTTGATGGGGGCGTGTCAGAGGTGTGGCGAAGGCGGAACTGGGGCGTGGTTATCTGCCGAACAGAGATGGGCGCATTTCACCGATAATGGGAAAAAAGTATGTGTTTTTAGCTAGAATTTAGGACACTTTTCCTGGACCCTGTTTTTTCACGAATAAGGCCCCAAAAAGTGCCCTAAATGACCAGATGACCACTGGAGGGAATCGGGGATGACCTCCCCTGACTCCCCCAGTGGTCACTAACCCCCTCCCACCACAAAAAATGAAGTTTCTCAACTTTTTATTTTCACCCTCAAATGTCATACCCAGCTCCCTGACAGCAGTATGCAGGTCACTGGAGGAGTTGTTAGGGGGTGCAGTGGACTTCAGGTAGGTGGACCCAGGCCCATCCCCCCTACCTGTTACAATTGTGCTGCTTAATGCTTATTAGTCGTCCAACCCCCCCAAACCCACTGTACCCACATGTAGGTGCCCCCCTTCACCCCTTAGGGCTATAGTAATGGTGTAGACTTGTGGGCAGTGGGTTTTGAGGGGGATTTGGGGGGCTCAACACACAAGGGAAGGGTGCTATGCACCTGGGAGCTCTTTTACCTTTTTTTTTGTTTTTGTAAAAGTGCCCCCTAGGGTGCCCGGTTGGTGTCCTGGCATGTGAGGGGGACCAGTGCACTACGAATCCTGGCCCCTCCCACGAACAAATGCCTTGGATTTATTCGTTTTTGAGCTGGGCGCTTTCATTTTCCATTATCGCTGAAAAACAAAAACGCCCAGCTCACACATTGTCGAATAAAACATGGGCGTCTATTTTTTTCGAAAATACGGTTCAGTCCGCCCCTTCACGGACCTGTTCTCGGAGATAAACGCCCATGGAGATAGGCGTTTTCCTTCAATTATGCCCCTCCATGACATACTTTCTATTGTTATTTGAATATTTTTACTGCTGTAATTGTGTATTGCTCATGTTTGATTTATGGCACCCACCTTGAGTGAATTCCTTCAAAAAGGCAGTAAATAAATCTTAATAAATAAATAAAATTAAAATGTATGTTTGTGAGTGTACCTATGTTTCTGTCTATGGTGTGTGTGTGTCTCGGAGAAGAGGGTGGGGTGTTTTGAATGAAGTGGTTCCTAAACTTTGTATTTGAAAAGAATAATCCAATTAAACCAAGTGGGTTAATATATCTGTTAGATATCAAAATAAGTGTGTTCGTGTTTGGGGGTGTTCCCAGCACGTTGGTGATTCAGTCATGTGCTAACGTTACAATTAGCGCATGACCAGCCCTGTTAGTGCCTTGTTAGCACTGAGGCACTTAGGGCCAGATGAAAAGCCGTGCTGAGCATTATTCTATAAACCGTGTCTAAGTTAGGTGCGGTTTATAGAATATCCAGCTTATTTTCGAAAGAGATTGCCGGCCATCTTCCGACACAAATCGGCTCCAACTGCTTTCCGTCGCAGAGCCGGCCAAAGTTAAAGGGGGCGTTTCGGAAGGGTATGGGAGGGCGGGCAGGGGCGTGGTTACGAGATGGCCGACTTCGGATGATAATGGAAAAAAGATGGCCAGCTCTGACGAGCATTTCGCTGGCTTCCCTTGGTCCATTTATTTTTACAACCAAGCCTCAAAAAAGTGCCCCAATTGACCAGAGGAGCACCGGAGGGAATCGGGGATCACCTCCCCTTACTCCTCCCCAGTGGTCACCAACCCCCTCCCACCCAAAAAAAAAGTAAAATACATTTTTTTGCCAGCCTCTATGCCAGCCTGAAATGTCATACCCAGCTCCCTGACAGCAGTATGCAGGACCCTGGAGCAGTTTTTTGTGGGTGCAGTGCACTTCAGGCAGGTGGACCCAGGCCCATCCCCCCCACCTGTTACACTTGTGGTGGTAAATGGAAGCCCTCCAACCCCCCCCAAAAAACCCACTGTACCCACATGTAGGTGCCCCCTTCACCCCTTAGGGCTATGGTAGTGGTGTAGAGTTGTAGAGAGTGGGTTTTGGGGGGATTTGGGGGGCTCAGCACCCAAGGTAAGAGAGCTATGCACCTGGGAGCAATTTGTGAAGTCCATTGCAGTGCTCGGTTGGTGTCCTGGCATGTCAGGGGGACCAGTGCACTACAAATAGTGGCTCCTCCCACGACCAAATACCTTGGATTTGGCCGGGTTTGAGATCGGCGGCATTAGTTTCCATTATCGGCGAAAACCGAAGCCGGCCATCTCAAACCCGGCGATCTCTGACATTTGGCCGGCCCCAACCGTATTATCGAAACAAAAGATAGCTGGCTATCTTTTTTCGATAATACCGCCGGACATCTAGATGGCCAGCGCTGTTCGAATATGCCCCTCCACGCCACTAACTGCACCCCTTCCTGCTCCAACCTTTTCCCTGTACTCATGTGTGTACTTTATTAGGAAAGAAATGGAAAATAAAAACGAAGATATTAACTCTACAATCAAGAAAATTTTCTACTCAATGTGGAAACTTAAACGAGAGAAACTGTTCTTCCCGAGGGCAATATTCTGCAATCTGGTATAATCAATGGTCCTAAGCCATGCCGACTACTGCAACGGAATTTATGAGGGATGAAAAGAGAATCTTATAAAGAAGCTTCAGACCGCTCAAAAGACGGCAGCCAGGCTTGTATTTGGAAGATCGCGATTTGAAAGCGCCAAACCCCTTCGTGAAAAATTACATTGGCTTCCAATCAAAGAATGTATTACTTTTAAAATCTGCACCTTGGTCCACAAAATTATCTATGGAGCTGCCCCTGGATATATGTCTTTCTTACCTCATAGACCTGCCAACTAGACATCATCACGTACTTACTTAAATCTTCGCCACCCTAGTTGCAAAGGACTCAAGTACACATCAATTTATGGATCCAGCTTCTCATATATAAGCACGTAACTCTGGAATGCACTCCCAAAAGCCATAAAAACTACGTATGACCACCTCAACTTTCGGAAATCACTAAAGACCAACCTGTTCGAAAAGGCATATCCCACTGACCCAACTTAAGTACCTGAACCCAGCAACACAAAGAAACCCAAACTTGTAATGAACACCATGAACTTTATATAACTTCCCTTTTTATGATTTCCTAATGTGTTTGTACATATCTATTTCATTGACAATAACATCACTCTGTATTTGTTTCTTCACCGTAGGTGGCTATTGCTTCACGGTACTATGTAAGCCACATTGAGCCTGCAAATAGGTGGAAAAATGTGGGGTACAAATGTAATAAATAAATAAATAAATAAATAAATAAATAAATAATGCCTTTGTATCGCTCCATGGTGAGACTGCACCTTGAATACTGTGTGCAATTCTGGTCGCCACATCTCAAAAATGATATAGTGGAATTAGAGAAGGGCGACAAAAATGATAAAGAGGATAGGATGACTTCTCTATGAGGAAAGGCTGAATGGTTGGAATCTTCAGCTTGGAGAAGAGAGAGCTTAGGGGAGATAAGATAGAGGTATATAAAATACTGAGTGAAGTAGAACAGGTAGACATGAATCGCTTGTTTACTCTTTCCAAAAATACTAGGACTAGGGGGCATGCAATGAAGCTACAAAGTAGTAAATTTAAAATGAATAGAAGAAAATATTTCTTCACTCAACGTGTAATTAAACTCTGGAATTCGTTGCCAGAGAATGTGGTAAAAGCCGTTAGCTTAGCGGGGTTTAAAAAAAGGGTTTGGATGACTTCCTAAAAGAAAAGTCCATAGACCATTACTAAAATGGACTTGGGGAAAATCCACTGCTTATTTCTAGGATAAGGAGCATAAAATGTATTGTACTGTTTTGGGATCTTGCCAAGTACTTGTGACCTGGATTGGCCACTGTTGGAAACAGGATACTGGGCTTGATGGAACTTCGGTTTGTCCCAGTATGGAAACACTTATGTACTTATGACTAAAGACCAGTTTCAGACCATATGAAATTTACCTATGTTGTCTCCACTCTATCTGTATCCTTTCAGAGGCTCCAAAAAACACAAATATAATTTATGCTGTTCTTTTTTTCATTTGCAAAGCAATAATACACTCAGATCTTTCTAGATTTACACCCTGGCGCACGTCATTTGGAAAATCTCACTCGTTGGGATGGCTGACTCTCTAGCAATTGCAAAATCTAAGATCAGTGCGGGTTCTTTTCTGTGGAAACAAAAAGTTCTCTATGACCAGTTCAAATGTTGACAACCCAGCCAGAATCAGCGCATTTGGAAAGGCTGATCTGAGCATCAGCCAACTCAGCTGTTTCTGAATAGAAACCACCTCTATCCGGGGACACACCTTAGCCAAAAAGCAGTCGATAGGACCCTAAAGATTTAACCACAAAGCCTCATCAAATAGTACTATTTTGCACAGATATTTAGTACAGTTGAGAGACTCTTGAAACACCGGGGCCAGTTCTTTTTTTGTTTTTTAAACTGACCTAGTTAGAGCACTGGGCTGGTAACTAGGGAAGCCAAGTTCAAATCCCACTGCAGCTCCTTGTGATCGTGGGCCAGCTACTTAACCCTCCATTGCCTAAGTTACAAACTTAGAGGCCGATGAAGAAAGGCTTGCGACAGAGACACTCAGAAGGCTCAGAATGCAAGGCTTCCTGAACTTAATTCTGTTCCATGGAGTGGAGGAGTGGTTAGAACACTGGTCTTGTAATCCAGAGGTGGCCGGTTCAAATCCCACTGCTGCCCTTGTGATCTTGGGCAAGTTGCTTAACCCTCCATTGCCTCAGGTACAAACTTAGATTGTGAGCCCTCCTGTGACAGAGAAATATCCAGAGTACCTGAATGTAACTCACCTTGAGTTACTAGTGAAAAAGGTGTGAGCAAAATCTAAATCAATAAATAAATATTAAAGATTCTACATGGAATGTTGCTATTATTGGTGATTCTAGATGGAATGTTGCTGAGTGGAGGAGTGGCCTAGTGGTTAGAGCACCAGAGTTGCAATCCAGAGGTGGCTGGTTCAAATCCCGCTGCTGCTCATTGTGATCTTGGGTAAGCCACTTAGCCCTCCATTGCCTCAGGTACAAACTTAGATTGTGAGCCCTCCTGTGACAGAGAAATATCCAGAGTACCTGAATGTAACTCACCTTGAACAGTGGCATTCCTAGCCTGGATGGCACCCGGGGCGGATCGCTGATGCGCCCCCCCCTGCGAAATGACACCTTCCCCCCCCCCCGGGTGACCGCCGCTGGGGGGGGGGGGGGTGCCACAGCGTGCGCCTGTGGGCTCCAAATTCGCTAACTTTGCTCGTTCGCTGCAGCTGCCTCTGCCCCGGAACAGGAAGTAACCTGTTCCGGGGCAGAGGGAGCTGCAGCGAATGAGCGAAGTTAGCAAACTCGGAGCCCACAGGTGCGCGCAGCAGCGTGCACCCGGGGTGGACCGCCCCCCCTTGGTACGCCACTGACCTTGAGCTACTACTGAAAAAGGTGTGAGCAAAATCTAAATAAATAAATAAATAAATATGCATGTTGAACATACACAGAACTTGTACATTAATCAGGGGAAGCCAGGAAAGTGCAGGCACATATCTGGACCCGTTAGTAACATAGTAAATGACGGCAGATAAAAACCTGAACAGTCCATCCAGTCTGCCCAACAAGATAAACTCATTTTACATGATATGTGATACTTTATATGTATACCCGAGTTTGATTTGTCCCTGCCTTTCTCAGGGTTAGGACCGTAGAAGTCCGCCCTGCATCGGTTTTATTCTCCAAATACCGGCGTCGCCACCCCATGTCCGCTAAGATTCCATAGATCCATTCCTTCTAAACAGGATTCCTTTGTGTTTATCCCATGCTTCTCTTCTGCTTATAAACATTAGCGTTACGGAAATGTCTTCCACATAGAATTTTTGGAAGGCTGATATTTATGCACAGAAGAAGAGGCACCAATGTGTACTCACACTTTTATCTCTGTTTGGACTTATGCACATGGGGGTCCTTTTACCAAGCTGCTAGTGGCGTAGCCACAGGGGGGCCATAGGGGCCTGGGCCCCCCAAATCAGATTTGGACCCATAAGGTCTGCTGGTTTAGCTGGCGGGGATCCCTAAGCCCTGCTAACAGAGGCCTTCCTCCAGCGCTGTTCACCGCCATGCTGCCTGCCCTGCTTCTCCACCCTCCCCCCCCCCCACAGGCATGCTTGGTTTTAGTGAAACTGAATATGTGCAAGGCTTTAGGCACAGGGCCGCTGAGAGGGGGGGACAGGGGGGACAAAATACCCCGAGCCCGGGCCTCCGGGGGGGGGGGGGGCCTGGCACCGCCGCCCGCCCTCCGTCACACCCAAAACTGACCTTAAGCGCCTCCCTCACCTTCGCAGCAAGTAGCGGCAGACCACTCCTTCCTTCCGTGTCCCGCCCTCGCCTGACGTAACTTCCGCAAGGGCAGGACACGGAAGGAAGGAGAGGTCTGCCGGCGCTTGCTGCGAAGGTGAGGGAGGCGCTTAAGGTTAGTACAGAGGGCCCAGGGGTGGAGAGAGGGCCCAGCCCGGTGGCGGGTGGAGGGGGGGGGCACGGCGACCTCAGGTGGGGGGGCCTGGGGGCGGCCTTGTCCCTGGCCTGGTCCAGTCTCTCGGTGGCCCTGTTTAGGCATGCTCAATTTCATTAAAACTGAGCATGCTTGCTGCGGGGAGAAAAAGGGTAGGCAGCAAACAGTGCTTCAGGAAGTTTTCTGCCGGTGGAACTCGCTGACCCCTGCTAGCCCAGGTATGTGAGGTTGCAGCGGTGGGCGAGAGCAGCAGGGAGGCGGGGCAAAATGTGCCCTCCCACTTTGGGCTTAGGCCCCCCCCCCAATTAAGGTCTGGCTACACGCCTTCAAGATGCGCTAAGAAGTGGCTGGCGCTGGTGTCAGTGCGTGGGTTTTCCAAGTGCTGTGGCCACTTTTAGTGTCACGGTAAAATGGCTGCCTTGCCACATTTTTCTTGTAACGGCTACATGTTAAATTTCCTATTAGTGTGTGGCCATTAACGTGGGATCCTTACTGCCACCTATTTAGGAGGTGGTAAAGGCTCCAGTGCTAATCGGGTAACACATGTTAATATGTCCATGCTACCTGATTAGCACAAGCATGCCTCCCGCAGTAGAGGCCTAATGCGCCTTAATAAAAGGGCCTGTTAATCTGTTACGTCCACTTCAGTCTTTTAAACTTGCAAGCACTTCTGTTTGTAAAAGATAACAAAACTGGCAGTAAATGTCAAAAACTGGTATAAATCTTCTCCACTAACCCTTTCTATGCTGTCCTGGACCTGGCAAAAAAATTTTCTTATGTTGTGCACAGGTAAAAAGCCACGGTTTCCTCCTTTGCATTGCATGGAATACTTTAATGCACACATAAGCACCGCCACGCTGGGAAAAGACCAAAGGTCCATCAAGCCCAGCACTCTGTCTCCGACAGCGGCCAATCCAGGCCCCAAGAACCTGGCAAAAACCCCAAAATTTAATAACGATCAATGGACTTTTCCTTCAGGAATCTGTCCAGACCCCCTTTGAACTCAGCAAGGCCAGCTGCCGTCACTACCTTCTCCGGCAATGAGTTCCAGAGTCTAACTACACGCTGAGTAAAGAAAAACTTTCTCCGAATTGTTTTAAACCTACCATACATTTTAATGGAATGCGCGGTTACCCATTCCAGGAGAATTAATGCCTGTGCTCAAACTCTTACCATGGACAGCCTCTTTACTGAATATTACAGCTATCCATATAAGCTGGGTCCTGTCCTGATGCTATCTTGATAGTACCAGAGTGGTCTGTAATAAATTTCAATGGCACTAGCCACATAGAGTTGCTGAAAATTAATGTACAGAGCAATTACCTATATATCTACTGTTTCTACATCGATATGTACTTCTGAATATCGGGCTGTGTGCATTTTCCTCTTCTGTTATTATGACTTATTGATTCCTTTCATCTTCCCTAGATAGATGGATAGGAGGTGAGTTTCTATCACTGGTAATTTACTCTTCCTTCTCAACTTTTCTGGAGCACTACTAGGTGTACACAACACTGTAGAAACACACACACAGGGTAAACAGACAGGAAAAACAAGAGACCTAACCACTTTTTTTTCAGGGGTTTAAAGAACAAGGTCAGTTGAATAGGAGGCGTGGTTATCATCCTTATTCCAGAGTGCATAACAGTTCCTTTCACTTGTCTCTATCCTACCCCACTTGTGGTGAATTACTGGTACTATCCCTACAACTCACCGGTATCGAGTACCGGCACCTTTTCCATTGCCTCCTGAAGTTGACCCAAAGTTTCCAAATATAAATGAAGGAACTCGGGCCCTGTGCGCCTTGAACATTCCTACAGGAAGTGCCCCGTCACTCCACAAGAGAAGCAGTATCGTTAAGTGTAACTCCAGTCCCTCTGCTCACTCCGATCTCTCCGGCTAGACTCTTCAGCAGCAAGGGGCACCAGGAACAGGGGCACACAAAACTGATATTCTACCTCTGTTGAACTGGGCATAGGTGGGGGCCATAGGAGCCAACTTTTCAAAATTATTGGGGGTGCTAAACCCAGTGGAAATAATCCCTCCCTGGACACATACAAGGACTTTTCTCAATATTGGGGGTGCTCAAGCACCCACAGCACCCACAGAGTCGGCTCCTATGGTGGGGGCTGGCTTAACTCCGGTAGGCTGAAGGGTAGTTTCCCTCTGGGACAAGCCACGGTTCACTCTCACACAAATGACGAGGAGTCTTCAGGGTGAAATCACAACTCGATATGTACAGTTCAGGGCATTTGATGGTCACAGAACAGCTTCAATGTAACAAAGAGAGGGAACCAAGTAAAGAAAAAGACCAAACAAACAAAAAAAAAAAACAGCACAAAGGGCCTTTAAAAACAAAAGGGAACACAGTTCTTTCATTAAAAAATCCTTTAATAATGAACTTTGATTGAAGGAAGACCCCAACAACGAGAGGGGGAGAGACGCGCCGCGAGCAACAGCTTCAGACATCATCTCCTGTATCTCCAGGGCATGCAACAGTCTTAAATCAGTATCATCCTAATCCTCCACAACAACTCTGTCCCATCGATCAGGTTCCCTTTGAGCGCCAGAAAAAGTCCCATCAGAAGCAAGGCTCCTCTGCTCCCCAACTTCTCCCACCTGAGGTATACACTCCAAGATATTTCTCCATTACATCCAGTGTGACAGTGTAAAGGGACACAGTATGTTGTCGGAAGACGCACAGCTTGTTAAGAAAGCCCTTCTGACAGTTCTCCCCCTGCAGACTGCCATTATAAAGCACTCAGAATAACGACAAAAGGAACTAACCCAACCTGATGCTGCCAAAGTCAACACAGACTAAAATAATACAATAGCAATGGCATTTACTACCATGATGTTTACAACCCAAGTGAAACCATGACCACAAATGTGATCTTGTGGGGGGGGGAGGGGGGGGGAAGTATTTTCATTGATCAGCACGATACTTCCTGCCATTCCTTTCCAGGAATAACGTGTACAGTATTGCACAGACAAAAAGCATTTTTCTTTCCGAGTACTGTGGAGATAAGGCCTGCCAGAAAAGGTGCACCTGCCAACCCACTCTTTTCACATCACCCGCAGCTGCTAAAAACAGAAGCAGAAGGCTTTTTTTTGTGGTTGCTTTGCACGAATGCAGAGGGGGAAAAGCATTCTTCTCATAGGTTCTGAGTGCCAGGGATGGGCTCAGCGAATTCTACAAAGAAATCATGGTTATTTCAGCAGAAACATCTGGGTCACCTTTCTTCCTCCCCTCTCGCCCCAGCCCGTACCAGCAGTGAACACATGCTCAACATACACAGAACGTACGTAGTGGTGACTAGGTCTGAAAATATATTTAGAAAAAAACTTAGATGACAAATTTTAGGTGCTGGGGAAAATGTTTTCCTTTCTTTTTTCCCCATTGTAACTATTTTGGCTTATTTGGTTTGGCATTTTTTTCTTATTTTGTAATTTTTTTTAACCTTAGGTGGTAGATACCAAATTTTCCGTGCAGCCTGGTACCCAGGTTCATTGGATTTTTCCTGGCCCAAGTGCTTAATATACAAAAAAGCGGCCAAGAGATGCAAGGGAAGGATATCTGAAGGAGGGACCCGGGCAGTCTAAAAAGCTCATGAACATGTTGGTCCAATCAAGGTAAATAGAATAAAATCAGAACCTGTTTTCTCCAGCATCAGTAGGAATGTGAACCTGGATCGCTTGGTTTACCGTCTACTACTACTGCTACTACTTATCACTTCTATAGCACTACAAGGCATACGCAGCGCTGTACACCATACATGAAAAGACAGTCCCTGCTCAAAGAGCTCACAATCTTAATATGGAATGTTGCTAGTGGAATAGCAACATTCCATGTAGAATCTCAAGTAATAGCAACATTCCAGAATCTCAAAGAGTAACAACATCCCATGTTCCACTGCATTAACCACTAGGCTACTCCTCCACTAGCAACATTCCATGTAGAAGCCTGCCCTTGCAGATCAGCAATGCGACTGCGCAGGCTTCTGTTTCTGTGAGTCTGATGTCCTGAACGTATAGGACGTCACACTCACAGAAACAGAAGCCTGCGCGGCCGCGTTGCTGATCTGCAAGGGCAGACTTCTACATTACTACTACTTATCACTTCTATAGTGCTACAAGGCATACGCAGCGCTGTACATCATACATGAAAAGACAGTCCCTGCTCAAAGAGCTCACAATCTAAATAGGACAGACAGACAGACAGACAGAACAACTAAGAGGTAAGGGAATTAAAGAGGTGGGGATAAGAGGGTACAGGGCAAGTGAGTAGTGGTTAGGAGTCAAAAGCAGCGTTAAAGAGGTGGGCTTTTAGCCTGGATTTGAAAACGGCCAAAGAAGGGGCTAGACGTACAGTTTCGGGAAGTCTATTCCAGGCGTGAGGTGCAGCGAGATAAAAGGAACGGAGTCTAGCGTCTACTGCACTAACTACTAGGTTGACCTTCTACATAACAGGAATCAGATGGACTATAAAAGCTCAGAAGTCCCATTGATCTTCTCTATACACCAAGGTTGGAGGGTACAGCCTGCTCTTTTTCTCTGTGACAAGCAGATCCCGTTCCCACACTTTTTATTGATTGTTTTAAACAAAATAAAGAACATAATAAAACACTGCAATCAAGGAGAACATTTCGGCATTAAACATCTACGCAGATCACAGTGTAAACAGTCTCTTGACCACATCTATGTTACCTTTCAGTGAGAGTGCCTATGATTACCCATGCTGCAGCATTTTGGATTATTTGCCTTGCCCTACACCTCATCTCAGGCAAACCTAAGTATAAAGCATTGCAATAATCAACCCTTGACAGAATCAATAATTGAACAACCAGCCGAAAATTGTAGGGACTCGGCGTAGGTTTCAATTTCAACACCATTCTCAAATTCTAAAACACAGATCTCACTGTTTTAACGCTCCTGAAAATATAGGCAACAGTCCAACAGCACCCAAGACTCTGTAGAACGTTCCCTATTGGTTTGTCACCATCCTCCAACACACAACTCTCAAAGGGTACCAACATTGCTGAGTGACCAACCATCACTGCTTCTGTTTTTGCCACAATCAGTAACAGTTTATTCTCCAGCATCCAGCCTGCAATCTCTCCCGTATATTCCGCCATTCTTTCAGCCATATCCTCTAATGAGGTAACAGGAAAATAAAACCTGAATATCATCCACATATCAACCTCCCAAAAACTAGGACACAAAGATGACAAATAGATGTGAAACAATAGTGTGGATAGAGCAGACCCCTGTGGAACTACCATGGTAACCGGGTATACTGACGACACCTTCTCCGGCACACGCACTTGCATCTTTCTTCCACTCAAATATGAAGCAAACCAGTTCTGCACTAATCCCCTGACCTCCAAACAAAATGACTTTGCCAGCAATAACTTCACATTAAGGGGCATGTTTACTAGTACATAAGTAATGCCACACTGCCATCGAGCCCAGCATCCTGTCCATGACAGCGGCCAATCCAGGCTAAGGGCACCTGGCAAGCTTCCTAAACGTACAAACATTCTATACATGTTATTCCTGGAATTGTGGATTTTTCCCAAGTCCATTTAGTAGTGGTTTATAGACTTGTCCTTTACGAAACCGTCTAACCCCTTTTTAAACTCTGCTAAGCTAACCGCCTTCACCACGTTCTCTGGCAACGAATTCCTGAGTTTATTTATGCGTTGAGTGAAGAAATATTTTCTCCGATTTGTTTTAAATTTACTACACTGTAGTTTCATCGCATGCCCCCCTAGTCCTAGTATTTTTGGAAAGCGTGAACAGATGCTTCACATCCACCTGTTCCATTCCACTCATTTTATATACCTCTATCATGTCTCCCCTCAGCCGTCTCTTCTCCAAGCTGAAAAGCCCTAGCCTCCTTAGTCTTTCTTCATAGGGAAGTCGTCCCATCCCCGTTATCATTTTAGTCGCCCTTCGCGGCACCTTTTCCAATTCTACTATAGTACCTTAATGTGCGGTTGAACGCACGTACAGACACACGTTAGTTGCTGGCGCATTAAAGCCGACATTTACGCACATTAAGTCGCACGTTAATGGCAGGGGAGGAGAAAGGGGCATTTTGTAGGCGCGTCTACAAAAGTTAAGTATCGCAGACGCATGTATGTGCATAACACTGATAGGATTCCGACAGGAGCCCAGCTATAACTGTTTCTGTGCTATAGGAGGAGCGGAAACCCGATTGCGAGTGGTCCAAGAGACTGTGCTGATCTAGAAAGTTATGGAATTTGTGTGGCCAATACTGCCTCCATATCCTTCGTAAGTGTGGGAATGTTAGCCATTGGGCGATAATTATTTAGAAATGTTAGAGATTCTCCCTTTAAGAGACAAGAAAGAACAAAGCCTCCCATCTCTCTAGGAAAGAATCCTGCGTCTAGTATGTTCTCTATCATCATTTTGATGTGTGATATTATTGATGGAGGGGCTTCTTTAAGCACTTCTGCCTTGCAAGGGTTGAGGGAACAGAAGCCCTTGGCGAATTTGCTTAATATAGATCTGAATTCTTGAGAGTCTAACATGTTGAAAGAGGCCCAGTGATGGTCCGCAGGATTGCTGAGCTCTAGGCCTGGCTTTTTCTTCCTCTCTGAGGGGGGCTATTGTCTGTTTGGAGTTCAGCAGATTATCCACTTTGGCCTAAAGTCAGCAAAGGCATCGGAGGATGATGTGTATTTTCTTCCATCTGTGTAGGGTTCGTTAGTGATTTCACTAGTTGAGACAGTGCCCGGGAGGAGTTGCAGCTGCTAGTAATCCTTTGAGAGTATTATTTTTTCTCTATTCTGATCATATTTTTTTTTTTACTCTCTGATTTGCGATCTCCATAGCTTTCTATCCTGGAGTGCTTGGGAGTTCATCCAAGACCATTCTAGTTGTCTGCAGGATTGTTTCAGTGCCTTGAATTCTTGGGTGTACCATGAATTTGTGGATGATCTTGCAGCCTTTCTCTCTTTCAATGGCGTAATATCATCTAGTGTAGATTGGATAATTAAGTTCCAGTTGGCCACTAACTTCTCTGTTGTGGTGTCGGGTCATTGTTTTCGTAATCTTGCAGATACCTCTGTCCACAGTGGCAGGACATCTATTTTGCCTCTGGATTTGGTTGGCCCTATCTGGTTCTTTCTTTACTTGCTGTATGTTAGGGGAAGATTGAATTCTTGAAGTTTATGATTAGACCAAATGAATGTGGACAATTGCCATGATTTCTGTGTCAGGTTATGTAAATGGGAGGGAATAAAGACTACATCTGTTAAATACTACTGCTACTACTACTATTTAACATTTCTAAAGCGCTACTAGGGTTACGCAGCGCTGTACAGTTAACAAAGAAGGACAGTCCCTGCTCAAAGGAGCTTACAATCTAATGGACAACATGTGCCATCCTTGTGTCACTGATACCAAACCCAAATACAAAAGCCCTGCGACGCCAGGCAGAAACGAAATGGGACTTCTAGCTAGTCTACTGTAGTATTAAACGGTAAAGCTTTGGTCTTTTCTGTATTAATCTTGAAGCCTGAATTTCTAGAGAAGATTCTCTATGGAGCAGCCCCAGTGTACATGGATGCCCTTAAGACCTACTTATTTGGGCAAGTGTACCCTAAAGATCCTGCCCTGCCTCACTGACCACAGGACACTGCTCTGATGGACTGACCCATTTCTTTACCCTTAACCCTCCACCCTACTTATTGCTTTCCATTTATTGTATTCGCCTGTTTTTTTATCTAACAGACTTCGCGCCTTCTGTCTCGCTGCACCCTACGCCTGGAATAAACTTCCTGAGCCCCTACGTCTTGCCCCATCCTTGGCCACCTTTAAATCTAGACTGAAAGCCCACCTCTTTAACATTGCTTTTGACTCGTAACCACTTGTAACCACTCGCCTCCACCTACCCTCCTCTCCTCCTTCCCAAATTGTACAGCGCTGCATAACCCTAGTAGCGCTCTAGAAATGTTAAGTAGTAGTAGTAGTAGTTCACATTAATTGATTTGATTTGCTTACTTTATTTATTTTTTGTCTATTAGATTGTAAGCTCTTTGAGCAGGGACTGTCTTTCTTCTATGTTTGTGCAGCGCTGCGTACGCCTTGTAGCGCTATAGAAATGCTAAATAGTAGTAGTAGTAGTAGTATAAGCCACATTGAGCCTGCCAGCGGTGGGAAATTGTGGGCTATAAGTGCTGTAAAATAAATAAATAAATACATAAATAAAGGGGACAGAGTTTCTAAGATTTTCTACAACTATCGGTGTATCATCCATGTACAGTAAAGTTTTATGGGCTCCCCCCCCCCCCATCTAAATAGGCCAAATGACTTGGTTATTACATATTGCAGTTGCTAGGGGTTCTACAGCAAGTGCAAAAAGCTGGGGGGGGGGGGGGACATTGGTCAGCCCTGTCTAATCTCCCCGTTGATAAAATCTGCAGACTGAGTACCATTAACCAAAATGCTACTGGGTTTTAGATATAAAGCCTTCACCCACTTCCCGAAGTTGCCACCCGACCCAACTTTCTCCAAGACCTTAAAATAGAAAAGACCATTCGAGACAGCCGAAGGCCTTTTCTGTGTCTAATGCCACACCCATGGCCACAAATTTAAATCGTTGAAGATAAGCAACGATATCAATAGCACTGCACACGTTATCACCCGATAGACGGCCTTTTACACAACCTGTTTGATCAATTTAGGGAGTAAAGGCTCCAGTCTGGTAGCCAGCACTTTGTCAAATATTTTCATATCTGCATTTAGTACATCAATTGGTCTGTAACTAGGATGTCAGTTTTTTCCTAGGCTTTGGTAAGACTACTACCTGAGATTTAAACAGTGCGTCTGGGAGGGGTTGCCCTTCTAACAACCCATTGAATACTCTCTTGAGCACTGGGGCAATTATAAAATTCCATGGGAAAGCCATCTGCACTAGGGGCTTTCCTAGATGCCATATTTTTTTAATGGGTTCAATAACCTCGGAATCTTGTATTTCCCTGTAAACCCAGGCTTGCTCAGACTCTGTTAGTTGTGGGAGCTGCACAGTCGCTAAGAAAGAATCAGTTTCTGCTTCTGCAGTATATAATGTTTTATAAAATGCCTGGAATTCAGCCTCTATATCTGAGCTAGTCACAATTTTGGTCCCATGAACTTCTTCTTCTAAATAACTAATTGTATTATATTTTATTAATTGAATTATTATTAATGGAATTCTGTTTCTTTTTATCTATTGTCTTATATTTTAATATTGTAAACCACTTTGACACCTCTTGAAGTGAGGCAGTATATCAAAGTTTTTAATAAACATAATCCATCTATCGCTTCGGTTTTTCTTGAGCTGCCAGGCCAGCAACTTTCTGGCCTGGTTACCATGCTCCATATAGCAGGCCTTAGTGCACTATAACAGATTTTCTATCTTCTGAGTATCCAATAAATCTAATTCATGTTTTTTTTGCTTGTAATTCCTTTATGAGGAAGCACTACCTTGCTATGTAGGCAGTGCTTGTAGTGTCGCAAATTATTTCCCCCACTTCTCCCTTTGAAGTGCCCTCTATCTTTTTTTCCTGAGCCCCTTTCTGTATGAGTAAACCCTGTAAATAGGCTTTATCAGAGTCCAGGACAGCCGAGAGACAAAGTCGGGCCCAGGGCAAACAATGTTAAGGGGCCTGCCGCCACCGCCTCCTACTCCCCTGGTCCTCTATTTGCCTGGAGTCATTGAATGTAAGGCAGCAGTGATCGAGAGAGATTGTTCTGTCAGCCATGGATCTTTCTTCCTGCAGCATGCTGCCTCCTGTGAAGTAACTTCCTGTTTCCAAATAAGTGGAACACAACAGGAAGAAGGACCTGAGGCCAGCAGAACAGTCTTTCGATCGTTGCTGTTTGCCGTTCAATGACTCCAGGCAAGTAGACGTTGGTGGGTTGGAAGGGAGGGAAAGACGCTGGATCTCACCTGGGCTGCCGGCACTAGGCCCCCTCCCCCTTGGAGGCCGGGCCCAGGGGAATATTGCCACCTACCCTTCCTCTTGGCAGCCCTGCCAGAGTCCCAGAACATCCCCACTGAAGCATCCCCAGTGCCATTGAGAGCAAGGAAATCTGACCAAACACCACACGGCCAACTCTGACTCTACAGCCTAAGCAGCATAGTAGTATTTGTCTCTGGCAACAAATTCCAGAGTTTAATTACACATTGAGTGAAGAAAAAGTTTCTCTGATTCGTTTTAAATTTACTACACTGTAGCTTCATCGCATGTCCCCTAGTCCTAGTATTTTTGGAAAGCGTGAACAGACGCTTCACATCTACCCGTTCAACTGCACTCATTATTTTATAGACCTCTATCATATCTTCATAAATCTGCTAAACCCCATTTGGTAATGATGTCATTCAGATCCCTGCCTTCATACCACACCAATCCTCCTAGGGATTTAGATCTCTCAAAGGGTCCTAAACTGCAGTCCATATCGCTCCCTACAATTAAAGTTCCTACTACGGTAGTTTAGGTGTAACTGTCGTGAATATTGGGTCAAAGAAGTTAACACTTATGACAGATAGGTGCATAAATGTTTAAAATGGTCAATCCTAGATCAGCAATCCTACCCGTTATCCATATCCATCTCCTGAATGTAACTCACATTGAGCAACTACTGAAAAAGTTGTGAGCTAAAGCCAAATTTAAAAAACAAACAAACAAAAAACAGAAGAATATTTCCCCCCTCCCCCAGGCATCTATCAGACAATCACAGGTGGTCTAGGGGGTCCAGGGCAAGACAGATCCCTAGTTGCTCCTACTGGGTTTAAAATGGCACCAGTGACCCATGGCAGAATTACCTTGTCGATTGCTTCTGTCCCGGGCACTCCAGATCACCAGGGATTGACTAGGGTAGCCTGACAGTCCAGGGAGGCATGGGAAAGGCATTCGTTGCAAAGGGGGAAGGGAGCACTCATCTATTCATTGAGCTCTAGCCCCTTTAAGAAAGGCTCACAAAGAACTTCAGACCATGCATTAGTGGCCTCATGCTTCCAAGGAGCAGAATAATGCAGTTGCAATGTTAATTGCAATTTGCATTATTCATTTACTGCAGGAGTGACTAATCTGTAGTAAGGAGTAACTCCTGTGATCAATAAAGCTATGGTGAATGCCATATTTTATCATAGCTTAGTAATGTCCCTCCTAAATCGTGTTTTAGACTTTCACCTAGCATCAAAGGTTGTGATCTAAAGTTTTGAGACTGTACGAAAGTCATATGAGTGTTTCCTGACTCATCTCTTTCAACAACGGTTTCAAATCTATTTCTGGCCTTGCACCAAATTTATTCTGTGATATCATTACTGGATAAAATGGTAAGGCAGCTGTGTTAGTCCACAGATAAATTCTGATGTATGTCATCATTTGGATATAACAAAAGAGAGGGAACAAAGTACAAACTAAAGTGTATGTCATCATTTGCTCATTTCTGATCTGAAGAAGGGTTACCATTGAAAGCTCATCAAAAACCATGTAGTAAGTTAGTCCAGTATTTATTACTGGATAAGAATCTGTCAAGAAACACCTAGACACCCGCCTGGGTTTACCCCACGGCCACTTAGAGGGTCTCTCCCCAGCCCAGCTCAGGTCCGCCTGCACCTGCCACTTGTGCTCTACATTAACACCCTCCTCCCAATGACTGGGTCACAACCACCTCTGGGCGAGTCTCCCGCTATCCAATTATCCCCATTGATTTCTAGGTTACTGGAGCCACACTCCCCGTGGTCCCACAGTTTCCAGAAAGCACTCACAGACCCAACACACAAACCACCAGGATTCTTTATCAGTCCAGAGAGGCAATAAACTAAGTATTGTTTATTGTCTTTTAAAAATCGAACAGTGGAACAAAACAGCGCAAATAGAAAACAATATCAGGTAACTGAAATATGGATCAATTATAACACTAACTAGACATTTGTATACTTCCTAGAAAGTAACCGGGGAGATCAGAACATATAATTCACCGAGCCTCAGCAAAGAGATCTGTCTCTCTTGTCTCCTGGGCTAAGACTGAAGCAACAGCCAGCAACAACTGCTGGGTAATTCCAAACTCCAGGCCAATCAGAGCCCAGTCACTTCTTCACTAAATGAGACTAAAAGAGAGCATGCACTTTTCTATAATAGCTTTAGCATAAAACATGCACCAGCTGCTGGCCAAACTAGAGAAATGCTCTTCAAGAGTTAAAAAAGGCAATTGTACAGGTTTAAAACACACTGTTCTATCACAGAATCTCTTATCCCATCTAATGCCTTTATTCTTTCCTGGATTGGCCACTGTTGGAACCAAGATGATGGGTCATATTGTGATCATGTGAACAATGTGACAAAGAAAATGTTTTTTGCAATGTGGAAGCTGAAAAGAGTGAAACCTTTTTTCCCAAGGGAAGTATTTTGTACGCTGGTGCAATCATTGGTATTAAGCCACCTGGATTATTGTAACTCCATTTTCGTAGGATGCAAGGAAAAAACTATTCAGAAACTTCAGACTGCACAGAATACCGCAGCTAGACTCATATTCGGTAAGGCGAAATATGAGAGCGCCAAACCCCTTAGAGAAAAATTGCATTGGCTTCCACTAAAGGATCCACTACCTTAATTGTAGAGGACTCAAATACAAATCAATACATGCATCTACCTTCACATACCTCTGCACAAAAGCATGGAACAAACTACCAAACACTATAAAAATAACAAGTAACTTAACAAACTTCAGGAAATTACTGAAAACACACTTGTTTGAAAAAAACTTAGAATAAGAATCCTCCTTAGAACTTGATTATTCTATATCTAAACCAACCACCTACTGATCCCTCTGAATTGATTATATTAGCCATATTATCATATTTTTTTTTCATTATGTGTTATGTAAATTATTCCACAGGCATATCTTCCTTAATTCTTACATAGTAATATGTTAATTTAGAACAAACCTCTTACTCTGTTCATAACTATATCTTTTGCAATATAATGTAAGCCACATTGAGCCTGCAAATAGGTGGGAAAATGTGGGGTACAAATGTAGCAAATAATCCTATATAATAATTCTCACCTCCAACGTTCTGACGCCTGGGACAGTGGCTCACTCGGATGTGGTCTGCTACGTGCAGTAGATAACACTGACGTCATACATCCCTTGGAGTCTGCTGCTTTCCCTTCTCTTGGCTCTGAGCTCTGACTCTGGTCCTGCCCTTGCGGAAACAGGAAATGAGGGTGGGACCAGAGCGAAGAGCGAAGAGAAGGAAAGGCAATAGACTCGCTGAGCCTGCTCGCTCTTCAATGCTGCCGACGGGACCCCGGTAAGAGAGGGGGATAGGGGGGTTGGCGATTTTAGAGGGGGGGGACTGGCACTCGGAGGGAGGACAGAGCGAAGGAGAATGACAGAGGGAGGGAGGGGGGACTGCAACTCGGAGGGAGAACACAGTGAAGGAGAGTGACAGAGAGAGGGAGGAAGCCATGGAAATCGGAGGGGAGGAAAGGGGGCCGTGGGACTTGGAGGGGACAGAGGGAGAGAGGGAGGGAGGGGGGGGGGGGGAGGAAAACCTTGCTAGCGCCCGTTTCCTTTCGTACCGAAATGGGCCTTTTTTACTAGTAAATAAATAAATCTTTGCTGCCATCTGATGCTGGTATAAGGCGATCCTCCTGCTGGACTAAACATACAGTTATACTGATTGCTACCACAGACCTTGTTCTATTAAATAATCCAGACATGTTGAAATACTTTAGGATTCTTATTATTAATTTCTTTTACATTCAAAGACAGTGAGTCAAGGCTTTATTCAATGCAGATAATTTTCCATAGGCAGAGAACAAGAAAAATCCTTTATTAATAAGTCCCCCAGACTCTGAAGGAGCGGTTCTGCAGAGCAGTAGGACAACATATGGCATAGAAAACTTGAGTTTTTTCAGCTATATTCATCTCAGAGAAAAATTGATTCACAATAGATATGATACCTCTAAACAAGGAGCAGAGGATTTGGGAGAAATTTTTTTTAATGGCATTGCTTAATAGGCATACATGAGAAGTCTCCATGGCAATTCCTTCCCACCCCCCAGCATGCACCACTTCCGGCGCTACAAAAAAAATTTTCTATTTTTGTAGGGTTAATTTTGTAGGGTTAATTACCGTGCGTCCATTTTGGGCCTGAGACCTTACCACCAGCCACAGATCTAGCGGTAAAGAATTTGGCCAGTAATGACCTACGCCCGTCAGATGTCACTTGGCGCACGTCCGCTATGCACATCCAAAAATAAAAAAATATTTTGCAGATGTGCACCAAAATTGAAATTACCGCAAGGGCCACGTGGTAACCGGGTGGTAACTGCAATTTGGCGCACATTGGGTGCGCGTGGGCACCTATGTGGCTTAGTAAAAGGGGCCCTAAAAATACTGCAGGCACAGCGTAGAACAACACCCTAATCCTCAACGCTAATGAGACGGAAATACAGGCGCGCTCATAACATTGAGCATTAGGAGTTCAGCAGGAGGATTGTGCTTGGTGCATGCGCAGAAGAGCTCTGTGGTATGCTCGGTTCCTTACGCTTACACCTGGTAAAACCCAAACGTGAAGCACCTAAATATAAGTGGTTTTAATTTTTTTTTTTTCTAGCTTGAATGCTCATATTTAGACACCATAAACGGAGGCCAATGTGTGCTTTGACTTTGGGCATTTAAAATTTTTTTTTTAGCATGGACCCTTTAAATTTTATCCTACCCTAGCTGAGATAATATTTAACCATCTCTCTGACCTCACGTGCAACTTTCTTCAAATCAATCACCTTACTTTCTAATTCTTCCTACTTTCTTACTCATCTATATGTTACAACTTTGCCTTACCCTTCACTACCAATTATAATGTTCTTATACATATTGTGTTGTCATTGCAAGCAGTGTACCATGCCATACTTTGTATTGTTGTTCGAATATTTTTACCGCTGTAATTGCCTACTGCTCATGTTTGATCTATTCTTACTGTACACCGCCTTGAGTGAATTCCTTCAAAAAGGCGGTAAATAAATCCTAATAAATAAATACATTTAGATACAGGAAAGACACCAATGTGTGCTTTTGAAAGGGTCTGCTGTTTCTCACGGCCAGCGCTTAAGTGCTTGTACGTGCTTCCTTCCAAAAGCAATCAAATCCGGCAGGTTTTGCAGAGGGAAGCATGAGAATCGTGAGAAATCCTCTCTTCGAACAGCCTAACACCTACTCCGACCTGGCCATATTTTTCACACTGGTGGCAGTTTTGTTTCAGGCGCTCTTTTAAATGACCTCATTAACATGAGCTCGACTATATTAGCATGCTACTTGCGTTGTTCATCTGCACGCTCGTTTGCTCCCGTGCTCCAGGCCTCTGAACATTCTGTGCAAGGAAATGCAGGCACTGGTACAGCGCTAATGGCCTCTAGCGTCCCGAATTTCCTTTTGAGCATCGGGGCCTTAGCTTGGATTTTCAGAATGAAGGGACTTTGCAAAGTTAGTTGTGGAATTTTCCAATACCTTGTACAGTTGCAAACTGCCCCAGCAAGTTACCTTTTCAAATCTGCATTTTTTTTTTTGTTTTGTTACATTTGTACCCCTCGCTTTCCCACTCATGGGCAAGCTCAATGCGGCAATGGAGGGTTAAGTGACTTGCCCAGAATCACACCAAAGTGGCCGCGCAGGCTTCTGCTTCTGTGAGTCTGACGTGCAGGACGTGCAGGACGTCAGACTCACAGAAACAGAAGCCTGCGCAGCCTTCTACATGGAATGTTGCTAATGGAATAGCAACATTCCATGTAGAATCTCCAATAGTAGCAACATTCCATGTAGAATCTCCAATAGTATCTATTTTATTTTTGTTACATTTGTACCCCACGCTTTCCCACTCATGGCAGGCTCAATGTGGCTTACATGGGGCAATGGAGGGTTAAGTGACATGCCCAGAGTCACAAGGAGCTGCCTGTGCCTGAAGTGGGAATCAAACTCAGTTCCCCAGGTCCAGAGTCCACCACCCTAACCACTAGGCCACTCCTCCACTCCACTCCACTCAAATCTGCATTAAATACACAACTTCAACTACACAACATGCTCTGGAGTGAAAATTAGCCTGAAGTATGTGTGCAAAAAGTGACCCCATAGTGTTTTCACCTGTTCTTTTATACAGACAGTGTATATATTAAAGAGTATCGTGCATGCATTCCATTTTCCATGCAACTTAACATGCCCCCAGGTAAACCCCCAGTGCCTTACTTGCGATCCTGCAAAAATTTCAAATCAACGGTCTTTTTAAAGACCGCTACAATTTACCGTTGCTACTTCTGGACATTCCATTTGTTATCAAATATACAGACTCCTGATGTAGGCCTTTCGGCTGAAACACAACGTTGTGTCGAGTGATTTCATGTTCCAATAAACCTTCATTCACTGAATTACTACTGTGGCCTTGTCTTTGGATATCCTGCTTCTTATTCCCACTTTCCTCTCATTTTGAGCTTCTCCGTGGGACCTCTTGAGTTCATGTTTGAATTCTGTTACCGTTTTCATCTCCACCACCACCCGCGGGAGGGCATTCCAAGCATCCACCACCCTCTCCGTGAAAAAATACTTCCTGACATTCTTCTTGAGTCAGCTGTTTATATTCCTGTTTATCCCTCATTTGTGTTATGGTTGTACGACTGCTCCACGTTTAGCCTTCTCGCAAGCTCATTGCCTCTCAATGTTGTCATTCTTTCTTCAGCTATCTCTGGTGATGGACATTTCATGCCTCTGCCTAGTTTCAGATGTACCACGATTAAGAGGGTCAGTGAAGGGGGTCATCGTCTAATGCAGAGTACTACTTGTCTTTAATAAATTAGTCATAGTGGGACATACCCTTGGCTGGATATATTCCACAAATATTGATGTTGCTGGGAGGCAGCTAGGCTAATGGAGAGAGAGAGAGAGAGAGAGAATTTGTGCAATCTATAAGGGCATTTCTGCAAATTGTTATCAGTTGGATATGTCCATTTTGGTGCATGGAATGTGTTGTATCTGCTCAGTATTACTTATGTTACCGATGACAAGGACATGGGTTAGTGGGAGAACTGCTGGGGGGGGGGGGGGGGGGGGAGGGGTGTGAATGGAAGGTTCTAAGTTCAAGGGGCAAGTTCTTAGACTAGCACATCTCAAACCTGTCCTGGGGTCTCTAGGCTGTTTGGATTTTCAGGATATTTGCAGTGACTGTGCGGGAGAGAAATTTGCATATGCTGGTTCAATGCCTGCAAGATTTATTTCATGCATATTCATTGCTGATAGGATAAAACCCAACTGGCTCTGGACCTCCAGAACAGGTTTGGAAGGCCCTGGCTTAGGGAGCACAATATTGGTTAAACAGTTTTTATGATATAGTTTTTTTGACTCAAAATAAGGATGTACAGGCAGAAAAATTAGTCGGGGGGAGGGGGAAGGTTGTTCCAAATTTTTTTTCTATTAAAATGTAATGAAAATGAGTGTTTAATGTCAGTGCACACTAAAATAATTTAATGTGCACTAAAATGTATTAAGGTATCAAAAATAACACTTTCACAAATTAACCCTCCCCCCCTTTTACAAAGTCACACTAGCGGCTACCAGTGCGGTAATGCCAACTCAGCATTGCCACGTGGCTTTGTAAAAGGAGGGGGGGGAGGAGTAAATTTTTAAATTTTTTGTGGATAATCAAATGTGATGCATTGTTTTATCAACACCTTGAATGAAGGTTCGTTTTTTGGGGGGCTTTTTTTTTTTGCTTTAACGACAAAGAACTATGTTTCACGGTGTTTGCGTCAGGGAAGCATTCAAGTTAACAATTCACTTCTGACACGTATTTTTTTGTTGCACAGTGCACTGTAGTGGTATGGGATATGGAGGTATGAGATTGTGAAGGTAATACTTTAATAGAAATGTTTTATTGGGGGGGGGGGGGGGTTGAAACTTGTTCCATGAACTGAGTTCGATTTGTGTTCATTGTGCATCCATCTTAGGAGCCAATTTTTGGGGGATTTTCAGGGAACAACTGTGTCCCCTTCCGTGTGAAATTAGGTATTATGTTAGTTAAAGCTTTTTTTTCACATTGCTTTTGTAATAAGAAATGAACATTTTTCCTTGTTCAAATATTTCTTCCCATCACTCTTTTAGGTTTTGGTGCTCATTTTCAAAGCACTTAAGACTTACAAAGTTCCATAGGTTACCATGGGGCTCATTTTCGAACGAGAAAAGCATCCAAAAAGTACCATAAAGCAGCATTTGGACGAATTTCTTCTCAAAACATCAATAGAAATCAAACAAAATAAAACATGGAAAAGAAAATAAGATGATACCTTTTTTTATTGGACATAAAGGGCAACCTTCGAAAGCTAATCAAGAAATGTATTACGTTATGTCCAATTAAAAAGGTATCATCTTATTTTCTTTTCCATGTTTTATTTTGTTTGATTTCTATAGATTCTACATGGAATGTTGCTATTCCACTAGCAACATTCCATTTAGAAGTCGGCCCTTGCGGATCACCAATGTGGCCGCGCAGGCTTCTGCTTCTGTGAGTCTGACGTCCTGCACGTACGTGCAGGACGTCAGACTCACAGAAATAGAAGCCTGCGCAGCCTTCTACATGGAATGTTGCTAGTGGAATAGCAACATTCCATGTAGAATCTCCAATAGTAGCAACATTCCAAGTAGAATCTCCAATGGTATCTATTTTACTGTCATAGTAATGCTTGAATGTTTTCACTTATATACACTGTCAGCTAGCACATTTGCTTATTTCCGATCTGAGGAAGAAGGGCGACCTTCGAAAGCTAATCAAGAAATGTATTAAGTTATGTCCAATAAAAACGGTATCATCTTATTTTCTTTTCCATGTTTTATTTTGTTTGATTTCTATAGATTCTACATGGAATGTTGCTATTCCACTAGCAACATTCCATGTAGAAGTCGGCCCTTGCGGATCACCAATGTGGCCGCGTAGGCTTCTGCTTCTGTGAGTCTGACGTCCTGCACGTACGTGCAGGACGTCAGACTCACAGAAACAGAAGCCTGCGCAGCCTTCTACATGGAATGTTGCTAGTGGAATAGCAACATTCCATGTAGAATCTCCAATAGTAGCAACATTCCATGTAGAATCTCCAATGGTATCTATTTTACTGTCATAGTAATGCTTGAATGTTTTCACTTATATACACTGTCAGCTAGCACATTTGCTTCTATCCGATCTGACGAAGGGCAACCTTTGAAAGCTAATCAAGAAATGTATTAAGTTATGTCCAATTAAAAAGGTATCATCTTATTTTCTTTTCCATGTTTTATTTTGTTTGATTTCTATTGATTACCTTTAAAAGTGGACTAACACGGCTAACATACCACTCTTCTCAAAACATCCAAATTGGTATTTTCAAAACCTATTTTCCAGATGTTTATCTATGCAATTCACCTGCATGGTGTCCAAATCACAAGGGGGCGTGTCGGGGGGGGGGATGTTGGAGGAGGGCTTAGGACATTCCTAACACTTAGGAGTGCCCTAAGCCCATTCAAAGCCCACCTCCAACACATAATGGAACAAAACAAAAACGTCTAGGGCTAAAAGGTCAATGTTTCGATCTAGACCTGTTTATAGAACGAATAAAGCACAAAAAGGTACCCTAAATGACCAGATGACCACTGGAGGGAATCAGGGATGACTCCCCCAATGGTCATTGACTCCCTCCCAGCCCCCAAAGATGTGAATAAAAATAGTATTTAGCAGTCTCTGTGACAGCTTCAGATATAGCCAGGTCTATTAGAGCAGCGAGCAGGTCCCTAGAGGAGTCTAGTAGTCAGTGAAATGCACTTTAGAGAAGGAGATCCAGGACCATATCTCACTTTGTCACACTTGTGGTGGAAACTGTGAGCCCTCTAAAACTCACCAAAAACCTACTTCATCTATGACCCCATCATCTTTAAGAGCTATTGTAGTGGTATACAATTGGGAGCGGTGGGTTTTGGGCGGATATTGGAGGGCTCAGCAGACAAGATAAGGGGGTAATGGTGAGATGTGTACCTGGGACCTTTTATATGAAGTCCACTGCGGTGCCCCCTAGGGCGTCCCATTGCTCTCCTGGGATGTCTGTGTGGCCAGCCTACTAAGAATGCTGGTTCCTCCTACATTCCAATGGCTTGATTTTGTGTGTTTTGCACTTGGTTTTTTTTTTTAAATGGACCAAAAAGATAAATGCACAGAGCACAAAACCATCTAGCATGTGGCCATTTTCAAAAAAAAAAATAAAAAAAACCCCATAGACGTTTTGCTGTTTTGAAAATGGCTATATTTCCTGTTCGGATTTGGGATGTTTAGTCCTCCATGGAACGTTGTAAGTCTATGTGCTTTGAAAATGAGCCTCTTTATGTTCTGCACAGCTATCCATCTTGGCGTGAACACGTTCACTATTACTGTGATTTTGGCGATACGCACACCATGGGAAGAAAATTTGTGGTTTTTTTTGTGTATTAAAAACATTGTGCCAAGGTCTGCAGATTTAACTTTGTAAATGTGTGAAAATCTGTACTAGATGCACCTTACTTTACCTGCAGTGATACGGGATTCATTTACAAGTGGTCAGGGGCGTAGCCAGACTTTGGTGGGGGGGGTCCAGAGTCCGAGGTGAGGGGGCACATTTTAGCCCCCCCAGGTGCCGCCAACCCCGCCCCCACCGCCACCACCAACAACTTTGACCCCCCCCCCCCGCCGCCAACCCTCTCGACCCCCTGCCGCCGTCGCCTACCTTTGCTGGCGGGGGACCCCAACCCCCGCCAGCTGAGGTCCTCTTCTTCCAGCATAAGGCTTTATTTTGTTTCTGACGTCCTGCACGTTGTATGTGCAGAACGTCAGATTCACAGAAACAGAACGAAGCCTTGCAGATCAGCCAGCAATGCTGGCTGATCTGCAAGGCTTCGTTCCGTTTCTGTGAGTCTGACGTTCTGCATGTACAACGTGCAGGACGTCACTGTGAGTCTGACATTCTGCATGTACAAAGTGCAGGAGGTCAGATACAGAACGAAGCCTTCACCCGGAAGAAGAGGACCTCGGTTGGTGGGGGTTGGGGTCCCCCGCCAGCAAAGGTAGGCGACGGCGGGTTGGCAGCGGGAGTCGAGAGGGTCGTCGGCAGGGGGGTCCAGGCCCCCATGGCCCCACATAGCTACGCCACTGGGTTAAATACTGGCAGTGTATGAACATTCAGAGGGTTGCACAGTACCTCCCTGTTTTCTTATTCTGGGTACATAACTACTTTAGTACTGGTATATGTGTAACCAGATTTTCAAAGAGAAATTACCCAGACGCTTACATGTATATATTTAAAATGTATTTGTCTTTTGCCCCCGTTTCTGTGGTGGAAGAACAGGGTCATAACTGCATGCGTAGATTTGAAAAATGGATTCTATGTTCATAGTTTAATCCCTTGACTGCTGAAACACACCCCTGGGACAAGCTATTTTTAATCCAGAACATTGTAAAATTACACATGTATTTCTAGCCACAACACAACAGTTTTCACTTGGAGCTGGGGGCAGAGGTGATCTAACCAGCTAGATCCTTTTCAAAATGGACTTCTTCAGACTGTTTGCTGAGTGTACACTCATAATCGAAAGGCGCTGGCTAAATAGCTGGCCAGCCATCTCCGGCGCCGCAAGCGGGCGGAGTCAACCGTATTTTCGAAAAAGATGGCCGGCCATCTTTTTTTTCGCTAATGCGGTTGGGCCCATCCAAATGTCTGAGTTCGCCGGGGTTGAGATGGCTGGCCTCGGTTTTCGGCCATAATGGAAAAAAATGCCGGTGATCTCAAACCCGGCGATATCCAAGGCATTTGGTCGTGGGAGGAGCCAGCATTTGTAGTGCACTGGTCCCCCTGACATGCCAGGACACAAACCAGGCACCCTAGGGGGCACTTCTAAAAATTAAAAAAAAAAAAAAAAGCTCCCAGGTGCATAGCTCCCTTCCCTTGGTTGTTTAGCCCCCCAACCCCCCTCCCCACAATTCTACACCAGGGGGGGATGGGACTGGGTCCACCTGTCTGAAGTGCACTGCACCCACTAAAAACTGCTGTCAGGGAGCTGGGTATGACATTTGAGGCTGGCATAGAGGCTAGCAAAAAAGGTTTTTTTTTTTTAGGGTGGGAGGGGGTTGGTGACCACTGGGGGAGTAAGGGGAGGTGATCCCTGATTCCCTCTGGTGGTCATCTGGTCATTTCGGGCCCCTTTTTGAAGCTTGGTCGTGAAAAAAAAAGGGACCAAGTAAAGCCTGCAAAATGCTCGTCAAGCCTGGCTTTTTTTTTTCCCATTATCAGGTGAAGCCGGCCATTTTGTGAGCACGCCCCGTTCCCACCCCCGTCCCGCCTTCACTACCCTACCGATACGCCCCCTTGATGTGTCGCCGGCTCCGCAACGGAAAGCAGTTGAACCCGGCCAAAATCGGCTTTCGATTATACCGATTTCGCCGGGTTCAGGAGATCGCCAGCCATCTCCCGATTTGTGTCGGAAGATGGCCGGCGATCACTTTCGAAAATGAGCTTGAATGCCTGTGTTACTTCTTCAGACTGTTTGCTGAGTGTACACAATGCCTGTGTCACACCCCAGTCATACTTTCCATATTCAAAACATGCGGACCTTATTACCAATAGCTAGTACTACAGTACCCAGATCACGGAGGACTGGTATTTCTTTAAAAAAAAAAAAAAAGCCATTTTGAAATGGAGGTACAGAAATATAATCTCTATATATAAAAGGCACCTCCAACATTCTAATGAAGCCTCCATAAGTCCCAACATTCTAAATCTGTGGTGGTGTAGATCAAAGTTTGCCCATGAGTGTTTGCCCTGCCCTCGCCTGTAAGGGAAGGGATGCTACTTTAGCTATCATAAGAGGGGGGGGGGGGGGGAGAGAGGGGGGCAAAGGGGAAGAGAGGAGTAGGAGGGGGGGAACACACTCACTCTCTCACACTCATGGTGTCTCACATACGCACTCGCACACAGTCATTCTGAAACACACACACTCACAGATACACAACCACACAGACACAATCTCTCTCTGACACACAATCGCACAGTCACTCTCTCTCTCTCACACGGTCACTCTCACACACACACTCACTCAAACATACACACTACGAGGAAAGCCTGGCTAGCGCCCGTTTCATTTGTTTCGGAAACGGGCCTTTTTTACTAGTTAAATATAAAGAATGCAGAAAAACCGAAATTCTGCCTTGCAAAGGTGCATCCCTCTCTCCTCTTGCAGTGTGTGTGCTGCTCTCCCCTTTGGCGCCTGGCCTCGTGAACTCTGCTAACATCATGCCAAGCACAACACTGCCTGTTCATAGCATATCAAAAACTTATCTCCTTGAATGCTGCCCTAGGAAGACGGAATGCAGGTGGAGATTGTAGGCATGGCAGAGAGTTTGAGATAGAGAAACAATAAACAATAGGCCAGTGATTACAGTGGAACACACACATTTATAAGCTTCTGCTCTCACTTTGTGCTTATAATGTTGTGTGTGGTGACTTCTGAGTGCATTCTGCAGTAGTGCAGGGAAACTTGCTTCCTTTTCATCCCGCTAGACCAGTCCAGACAAATGGTTATTTATTTATTTATTTATTTGTTGCATTTGTATCCCACATTTTCCCACCTATTTGCGGGCTCAGTGTGGCTTACAATAAGGCTTGAATAATAGAAATACATTTGTTACGACTAGGTTATAGAATACATTGAACAGAGTTGTGCGAGACATTCGAATATCCTTAGTAGTATAGCAGTGGGACAACAACATAGGGACATTAGAAGGAGACAATGAGAGAAAAAAGGGTATTAATAGGCACCTAGACATGTAGTGTACATAGTTCCATGGATGAATGTGTGATTGACTGGATAAAGGGATGATGGATCAGATGTGGATGTGTATTGCATTGTGAACAGTCAGTAGTTTCTATGTGTTTTGGCTCTTTCCGTAGGTTTGTTCAAACAGGTGTGTCTTCAGTAGTTTACGGAAGGAGGTTTGTTCGTTAATCATTCTTAGGTTGCGTGGTAATGTATTCCAGGACTTCGTGCTCTTGTAGGAAAAGGTTGACGCGTGTATCGTCTTGTACTTCAAGCCCTTGCAGGTTGGGTAGTGGAGGTTGAGGTGAGTTCGGGATGATCTTTTGGCGTTTCTAGGTGGTAGGTCTATTAAATCAGACATGTACGCTGGGGCTTCACCATAAATGATCTTATGGACTAGTGTGCAGGTTTTAAAAGTAACGCGGTCCTTGAGTGGAAGCCAATGTAGTTTCTCTCGTAGTGGTTTTGCCCTTTCATATTTAGGTTTTCCGAAGATGAGCCTGGCTGCTGTGTTCTGGGCTGTTTGAAGTTTCCTCAGTATTTGTTCTTTGCAGCCTGCGTATAATGAGTTGCAGTAGTCCAAGTGGCTAAGGACGAGGGATTGCACTAGGCTACGGAAGACGAATCTTGGGAAGAATGGTCTAATCCTTTTCAATTTCCACATGCTGAAGTACATCTTCTTGGTTATGTTATTTGCGTGAGTTTCGAGTGTTAGGTGGCGGTCGATAGTCACTCCAAGGATTTTTAGCGTTTCTGAGATTGGAAGTTTTAGGTTTGGTGTGTTTATCACGTTGAACTCAGTTGTGTTGTATTGGGAGGTGAGTATCAGGCATTGGGTTTTTTCTGCGTTTAGTTTCAGGCGGAATGCATCTGCCCATGTGTTCATGATGTGTAGACTTTGATTGATTTCGCTGGAGATTTCTTTGATGTCTTGTTTGAATGGGATGTATATGGTTACATCATCGGCATATATATACGGGTTGAGGTTGTGGTTTGATAGGAGTTTTGCTAAAGGGATCATCATTAGGTTGAATATAGTTGGAGAGAGAGGTGATCCTTGTGGGACTCCACATTCAGGTATCCATGCCTTGGACGTGGTTGAATTTGATGTGACTTGGTACGAGGTTATGTCCCTCAACCAGCAGACTGAGACAGAGAACACTAACATTTCAGTGATGACATCAGCAGTGGGGTGCAGGTCTGGAACATGCCAGTATTTCTTTGGCTCCAGCAGATGGTGCAACTTGGACTGGTGCAGGATTGATCGAGACTGCCCCAATTCCCAATTACGCAGTCCATGGCCTCAATCGTTGTGTCAAGTCCTCAGGCCTGGCTTCCGGGGATCAGTCCATGACCCTTTTCTGGTGGAGCCTGGAGGTCTTGTCCACTCCACGGCCTTGAGCCTCAGCCTACAGACTCTGGCTCAATATGGCTGGCTGGCAGGGGTCACTAGGGCCTTAACCATTATTGGTGGGTGTCTTCTACCCCCTCTCCTTTCTATTGGGTGATACAACCTTCGGTCAGTGGCTACAACCCTGGAGCAGAAGACACTTAGCCAGTTGATGGGAGCCTCATGAGGTCTGTACCAATGGCAGAGATAGGAATTAAATTTGGGGACCCTTCTTCCCACCTTTCTTATGCCACAGAGGTATTTAAATGTTTCTATGACATTGTCCCTTTCTTCCAAAGTATACATATTGAGATATTTAAGTCTCTCCCCATATGCTTTATGATAAAGACCACTGATCATGTTAGTAACTGCCCTCTGCACTGACTCCATCCTGTTTATATATCTTTTTGAAGGTGCGGTCTCCAGAATTGTACACAGTACTCTAAATGAGGTTGCACTAGAGACTTATACAAGGATACCATCTTCTATTTTTTTCCTGCTGGCCATTCTTCTCCCTATGCACCCAACCATCCTTTTGGCTTTTGCCGTCAGGGCCGTGCCAACATGGTAAGCGCGGTAAGCGCCACAGGGGGGCGCCAGCCTTCAAGGGCGCTACGCCGTCGAGTTGTATTTAAAAAAAACAAAAAACCTTACTCCTCCACTCCATCCCTGATTCCCCGGCGCTTTAAATTTACCTCGCTCCGCCTCCGACGTCTGCGCAGCGTCAGTGAAAGCGCTGCCTGTCTGACGTCTCTCCACCAGCCTTCCCTTTGCTCGATCCTTCCCTCTGTGCCCCGTCCTCAAGGAAATGACATCAGAAGAAGGCGGGACACAGAGGGAAGGAACGAGCAAAGGGAAGGCTGGTGGAGAGACGTCAGACAGGCAGCGCTTTCACTGACGCTGTGCAGACGTCGGAGGGAGGTAAATTTAAAGGTCCGGGGGGGGGGGGGCGCACGTGCCAACTGATAGTCTGCAGGGGGGCGCCAGAGACCCTAGGCACGGCCCTGTTTGCCATCACCTTTTCTACCTGTTTGACCACCTTAAGTTTATCAGAGATGAGAGCCCAAGTCCCACTCTTCTTTTGTGCACAGAAGTATTTCACCCCTCCCCTCTACGGCAGTGATCCTTTGGCTTTTTGCAGCCCAAATGCATGACCCTATATTTTTTAGCATTAAGTCTCAGCTGTCAAATTCTAGATCATTCTTCAAGCTTTGTTAAATCTCTCCTAATGCTATCCACACCATCAGGGATATCTACCAGACAGCTCTTCCGTAATATAGCTCAGAAAAATATTAAAAAGAACTGGATCAAGGACTGATCCAAGTAGTACACCACTGCTAACATCCCTTTTCTGAGAGTGAAATATGTTTACCCCTATCCTTTGCTACCTTTCACTCAATCCAGTTTCTAACTCAGTCAATCAGTTTAGGCCTATACCAAGGACACAGATTTAATTCATAAAAGTCACATACGCGGAACAGTACGAAAGGCTTTGGTAAAATCTAAGTATACTATATCTAGCAATTCCCCTCGATACAACTTTCTCCAGACAAAAAAAAAAAATCAATCAGATTTGTCTGACAAGACCTACCACTAGTAAAACCATGCTGCCTTGGGTCCTGCAATCCATTAGATTCTAGAAACCTTACTATCCTCTCTTTCATTTACACACCAGATAGGTCAGACTAAGCAGCCTGGAATTCCCAACCTCCTCCTTACTTCTACTTTTGTGGAGAACGACCACATCTGCCTTTCTCTATTCCTCCAGGTCCGCCTCGATTCTAGAAAGGCATTGAAAAGGTCAGAAAGTGGAGCCATAGGAACGTTCCCATGTTCCTTCAGTACCCTCGGAAGCTGTGGTCTTCTCATGCCTAACCTAAGGGATAAGTTCAGGTACATCCCATTTGTCTAGATTGATCTGGCAAAATTCAAGGAAAGGAAATTATTGGGTAAACATAAATTATACCTGTCGCCTGGATACTTGAGGCAAATTTCTTTGATAAAATATTTAAGGTCTATAGAGAATGGCCGGAACCAGATTTCTCTGGGAAGCCACTTACACAAACTCCACTCACTTCACACTCCTGTGGCAAATAGTAACTCAGTCAAGGTGAAAATATTTGCTCTTAACCACAAGGGTTTACTTAAAACTTGATGCATTTAAGTAGCAGGGATAACTATTTACAGGCTAAGTTAGATCAGAAATAGTTCTTACACCTAGACTCTCTGATCAGCTTCTTTAGGACTGAGCTTTAATTTATAATGTCCCCATCATAAGAACATAAGAGCTGCCCTAACGGGTCACACCCATGGCCAATCTAACCCAGTGTCCTGTTTCTAACAAGTGGCCAATTCAGGTCACAAGGCCCTGGCAGAATCCCAAAATGTATCAAGATTCAATGCTACTTAACCCCAAGGACAAGCAGTGGCTTTTCCCTTTATAACAATTTGTGGACTTAACACCTCTAGGATTTTGTCCAAACATTAACTGCTTTTACCACATGTTTTGGCAACAAGTTCCAGAGCTGGTGTTCATTGAAAAAAATATTTTCTCCCATTTGCTTTAAATGTACTACTATATCAATTCATGGAGCATCCCCTAGTCTTTGGAAGAGTCAGCAAACTATTTGCTTTAACCAGTTCCACTCCACTCAGGATTTCATAGACCTCTATCATATTTCCCCTCATACATCTGTTCTCCAAGTTAAAGCACCCTAACCTCTTTAGACTTTCCTCATATGATACTCATTCCATCTCCTTAAACATAGTAACATAGTAGATGACAGCAGACAAAGACCTGCACGGTCCACCCAGTCTGCCCAACAAGATAAACTCACATGTGCCATTTTTTGTGTATACCTTACCTTGATTTGTACCTGTCTTTTTCAGGGCACAAACCGTATAAGTCTGCCCAGCACAATCCCACCTCCCAACCACCAGCCCCGCCTCCCACCACCGGCTAAGCTTCTGGGAATCCCTTCCTTCTAAGCAGGATTCCTTTATGTTTATCCCACGCAAGTTTGAATTCCGTTACCGTTTTCCTCTCCACCACCTGCCGCGGGAGGGCATTCCAAGCATCCACCACTCTCTCCGTGAAAAAATACTTCCTGACATTTTTCTTGAGTCTGCCCCCCTTCAATCTCATTTCATGTCCTCTCGGTCTACCGCCTTCCCCTCTCTGGAAAAGGTTCGTTTGCGGATTCATACCTTTCAAATATTTGAACGTCTGTATCATATCACCCCTGTTTCTCCTTTCCTCCATTCTGGTCATCCTTATCTGTACGTTTTCAAATTTCACCACGTCTTACCATGGAGTGATACATAGGCATTATGATATTCTTTGTTTAATTCTCTCTATTTTATTAACTCCTAACATTGTTTGCTCTTTTTTTGGCCACCACCACCACCCACTGAGCAGAAGATTTCAATGTATTATCCATGATGACTTCCAAGTCCTTTTCCTTGGTGGTGACTCCTAATGTGGAACTTAGCATCGTGTAGCTATAGTTTGGGTCTTCCCAATTTGCATCACTCTGCGCTTGGCCATATTAAATTTCATCTGCGCTCCAGCCTCCCAAGATCCTTCTGCAATTTCTTACAGAAATTCTGCAATTTAACAACTTTTTTTGTCTCATCTGTAGATTTGATCACTTCACTCTTGTTCCCATTTCCAGATCATTAATAAATATATTGAAGCACTGGTCCCAGTACAGACCCTGCAATACTCCACGATTCACCGCTTCATCCATTGAGAGAATTGGCCACTTAGCCCTGTTCTCCCTTTTCTATCTTTTAATCAGTTCCCAATCCACAACAGGACATTGCCTCCGCCCATGGCTTTTGAATTTCTTCAGGAGTCTCTTATGAGGAACTTTGTCAAAAGTTTTCTGAAAATCCATTTGCTCTCTCAATTGGCTCAACTTTAACCACATGTTTGTTCATGCCTTCGGAAAAAAAAATGTGGGAGATTGATAAGGCTA
The DNA here is from genome assembly GCF_901765095.1 of Microcaecilia unicolor. Classification (NCBI taxonomy): domain Eukaryota; kingdom Metazoa; phylum Chordata; class Amphibia; order Gymnophiona; family Siphonopidae; genus Microcaecilia; species Microcaecilia unicolor. The sequence continues at coordinate 28,929,953 of NC_044034.1, forward strand.
GACATCTATGTTTTTTCTGTTTCAGTAAACCACTTTTGTCTATGAGTTCAGTAATTTTGTCTGGCACTAATGTCAGGCTCATTGGTCTGTAGTTTCCCAGATTACCCCTTGAACTCTCTTTAAAAATCAGTGTTGAAATTGGCCACTTTACAATGTTCAGATACCATAACTTTTTATGATAGGCTACAGGTTACTATTAGATTTGCAATTTCATGTAAGTTCTTTCTGTATTCTGGGATGTATACCATCTGGTCCAGGCAGTTTCCTGCTCTTTAGCTTGTCAATTTGGCCTATTACATCGTCCAGGTTTGAGATTGATTTTGGTTCCTCTGTATCTTCACCTTTAAACACCATTTCTGGCATGAATAGTTCTTTACATCTTCCTCAGTAAACAGCAAAGTCAAAAAATAAATCATTTGGTCTCCCTGGTGTGGCCTTGTTCTCCTTAAATATCCCTTTTAATCCTTGATGATTTAATTGTCCCAACGATTCTCTCACAGGCTTTCTGCTTTTAATGTATCTTAAAAATATGTTACTGTCACCATATCCGGTACAGGCAAGATGGCGGCCTGAAGGGAGCAGAGAGAAGATGCTCCAAATTTACCTCTGCCACTTCGAGGATTAAAGTTTTTCTTTTCTTTCCCCTTATGCCTAAGAGTTGGGGCAGACAACGCGCTAGCCCCGCAGCGCCTGTGTCGCCCATGGTGGGGGCGTTGGACCGCTTCTTTGGTCCAGGAATAGCGTCGGGATTGTCTTTGCAGCTGGAGAGCATAGGGTGAGGTATGCTACGCTCCCAACCAGAAGCAGAAATATCATTTAGTCCCGAAGTACGGAATCTTCCCCCTATGCCGGTGGATACACCGAGAAGGGATCAGGAAACCCTTAGTCTCCAAGTAGCGATGGGGCTTCCTGGCGCGGGCGCCAACTCGGGTGTTGTAGCGCTGGATGTTTCCACACTGGCAACAGTGTGTGAAGGTGGAGACAGCGTTCTTGTTGGGAATGTGACAAGGAGAGACAGCCGCCAAAGGATCGTTCATCTGAGCTTGGCTTATTAAGTAAGTCCTTTTTGCCTAAAAAAAACCTGACACGTTAGACGCTATCTGTGAGGTGTTAGTGGGCCTAGAGGCCTCTTTCTCTCAAAAGTTTATCTCATTGAGTCAACAATCTCAAACTCTATCAGGACAAATACCTGTAATCAGTGGCGTAGCAAGGGGGGTCGGGAGGGGCGATCCACCCCGGGTGTCAGCTCGGGGAGGGGGGTGCTCCCTGCCAGCTTCCCCCCCCCTCGGCACATCGACACCCCTCCCCCCGACCAGCTCCCGCACCCTACCTTTAAAAAGAATATCGGAATCCCAGGCGAGGCGCAGCGCCTCGCGCCTGCCCTGCACGTAAAAGAAATGTGGACCGTCGGGCCTTCCCTCCGCTGACGCAACTTCCTATTTCCGCAAGAGTGGGACAGACAGAGCGAGAGAAGGCCCGACGGTCCACATTTCCTTTACGTGCAGGGCAGGCGCGAGGCGCTGCGCCTCGGATTCCAATATTCTTTTTAAAGGTAGGGTGCGGGAGCTGGTCGGGGGGAGGGGGTGTCATCGTGCTGCACCCGGGGGGGGGGGGGGGTGCAATGGCGAACCGCCCCGGGTGGCAGCCCCCCCTGCTACGCCACTGCCTGTAATAGAAGAAAAGACTGCTACACTGGATAAAGAGATTGGAAATAACTCCAAAAGTATACAAAATTGCCAACAGATCCAAATAAATCTAATAAAAGAGAACATGTACTTGCAGAATAAGATTGAAATCCTGGAGAACCAACAACGCTCAAATACATTGAGATTAATTAATTTTCCTAAACAGGTTTCAATTGCTCCTTTAATAACTTTCAAAAAATATTTAACTGACATTTTGAAGATCCTCCTATCTCAAAAATCTACTACTTGTTACCTTTTGTAAAAAAGGGATTAGAGCAAGAAGTAAGAATGGAAGGACCATTAGAGACTTTGGACTTGAATTTAACTCAAACATTAGAAGATGATGGAGTGGGTTTGACAACAGCAACATTGATAGTGACTTTTATATTACAGCCCGATAGAGACTGGTTACTTGAACAATTTTTCCTTTATAGAGAACAACTTTTCTTGAATTGCAAGGTCAGAATGTTCCCAGACGTTTCTAGGGTAACTCAAAGAAAACGGCAAGAGTTTCATAAACTGCGTCCAAAAGTTTTTATTATTATTATTATTTATTGCATTTGTATCCCACATTTTCCCACCTCTTTGCAGGCTCAATGTGGCTTCACATTACATCATGAATAGTGTAAATATATAAGAAAATAGACAATTATTATTGCATAAGGATCTTGGGTAACATGATAATGATAAAGCATGATAGTAGTATAATAAGCAAATATCGTAAGGCAATTCTGCATATATGTGTAGAAGTTCACATTTGTTGATCTTTGTGGTATGCCTTGTTAAAGAGATGGGTCTTCAGTAGGTTGCGGAAGTTAGTTAGTTCATAGATCGCTTTCAAGTTGCGCGGCAGCGCATTCCAGAATTGTGTGCTCAAGTAGGAAAAGGTTGACGCATGCGTTAGTTTGTATTTTAGACCTTTACAGTTGGGGAAGTGAAGATTAAGGAATGTGCGGGATGATTTTTTAGCATTCCTGGGTGGTAAGTCAATGGGGCCCCTTTATTTTGGTTAAACTTTCCCTGTAAGTGTGTATTAAAGCTAAACTTAGTTAAGTATGTATTTTTTGATCCTAAACAACTAAATTCCTTTTTAGATTCTAAGATGGCTGTTACACCTAAGTCACAATCGAGAATGGTAATTACTTCTACTCCGTAATTAGTAGCAATAATCCTGGAATCTCTTATTCAAGGCGTCTAATACTTATTGGTAGAGTGTCTCTATTATTTCCTTAAAATAGTGAATTGCCTCCATTTATGTGGACTATAGATGAGTAAAGGATCATGTGATATTTGAATAAGTTTCATAGAATTGACTATATGAGTTAGAATTTATCATGTGTCATCTTTTCTGTTTTCAAGAAATGTACTTGAATAAAATTATGTCTTAAAATAAAATGTAAAAAAATATGTTACTGTATTACAAGTGTTTGCTTCTATGGCAAGCTTCTTTTCAAATTCTCTTTTAACATTCCTTATCAGTGTTTTGCATCTTAAAAACTTGCCCCATGCATATGCTGCTTCCTGTTTTCTTCATTCAGATCCTTTATCCATTTTTTTTAAAGATACTCTCTTGTCTCTAATAGCATCTTTCACCTCACTTTTTAACCCTGCCAGTTGTCATTTGGCCGTCTTTCCACTTTTTTTGAGTACATAGAATATGTCTGGTCTGGATTACAGGATCATATTTTTTAAACAATATCCATGCTTGATTTAATACCTTAACTTTTAAAGCTGCTCCTTTTAGCCTTTATAGCCATTTCCCCCTCATTGTATCATAGCTTCTCTTTTCAAAGTTAAATGCTAATACAGTAAGGGGTCCTTTTACTAAGGTGCGCTGAAAATGGCCTGCGGTAGTGTAGATATGTGTTTTGGGCGCGCGCAGAATTATTTTTTGGCGCACCTACAAAAAATGCATTTTTAAAACATTTTTGCCGAAACTGGACATGTGGCAAAATGAAAATTGCTGCGTGTCCATTTTGGGTCTGAGATCTTACCACAAACCACTACTACTACTTATCGGTAAGGTCTAACATGGTAACCGGGTGGTAATGGTCTACGCAAGTCAAATATTTTTCAGGTGCGCGTAGTGGACACATGCCAAAATTGAAATTACCGCAAGGGCCACGCGGTAACCGGGCAGTAACTCCAATTTGGCGCTCGTTGGATGCGCGTAGGCACCTACACGGCTTAGTAAAAGGGCCCCTAGATTTCCCTATTGTGTTTACTCCAGTTATTCACTCAAATTTGATCCTGTTAGGATAACTATTGCCGAGCGGACCTAGCACCATTTTATCTCTCACACCAAGAACTGCATTCCACTAAGGACTAGATCTAAACTAGCTCCACCTTCTTTTGGTTCCTCCCCTAAGAGGGAACTCTGGATATAAGACACTCTTCTTGATAAATCTTCAGAGACTATTCACTGGTCCTCTCCTGTTCCTCTACTATTTCTTTCCTCCTTCTTCTTAGAAGGGATGTGGTGGTGGGCTGGTTCCCCATTCCAGTTACCACCTGCGTCTGTGCAATTGCTTAATTGGCTCTGGTACTGCTCTCCACTTGCCTTGTTTCTCCAGCTGGTCTATAAACGCTAAACTCTTCTATAGAATCCTTGATACTCACAAATCCAAATCACAACACTGTAGAGACTCCTTCCTATTGTGGAGTGATGTTTGGAAGAACCACCACTGGCAGGAGGAAAGACCTCAAAAACACCAACACAAAAAAACGGCTATGTTGCTTCCTTTGAGAAAGCCGGTGGGCGAAACGGGTCCCCATCAGAAGTATCGCCACTGTGTGTTCAACACCCTGGCAAACTTTGAAAGCTAAGTGACCTTTAAATTTAATTTTGAGCACATAAAGTGATGGAGTGGCCTAGTGGTTAGGGTGGTGGACTTTGGTCCTGAGGAACTGAGTTTGATTCCCACTTCAGCCACAGGCAGCTCCTTGTGACTCTGGGCAAGTCACTTAACCCTCCAATGCCCCATGTAAGCTGCACTGAGCCTGCCATGAGTGGGAAAGCGCAGGGTACAAATGTAACAAAAATAAAATAGATACTATTGGAGATTTTACATGGAATGTTGCTATTCCACTAGCAACATTCCATGTAGAAGGCTCGTCCTGCACATAGACTCACAGAAGCAGAAGTCTGCACGGCCACATTGGTGATCTGCAAGGGCCGACTTCTACATGGAATGTTGCTAGTGGAATAGCAACATTCCATGTAGAATCTCAAATAGTAGCAACAGTGGAGGAGTGGCCTAGTGGTTAGGGTGGCGGACTTTGGTCCTGGGGAACTGAGGAACTGACTTCAATTCCCACTTCAGGCACAGGCAGCTCCTTGTGACTCTGGGCAAGTCACTTAACCCTCCATTGCCCCATGTAAGCCGCACTGAGCCTGCCATGAGTGGGAAAGCGCAGGGTACAAATATAACAAAAATAAAATAGATACTATTGGAGATTCTACATGGAATGTTGCTACTATTGGAGATTCTACATGGAATGTTGCTATTCCACTAGCAACATTCCATGTAGAAGGCTGCGCAGGCTTCTGTTTCTGTGAGTCTGACGTCGTGCAGGACGTCAGACTCACAGAAGCAGAAGCCTGCGCGGCCACATTGGTGTGACTCTGGGCAAGTCACTTAACCCTCCATTGCCCCATGTAAGCCGCATTGAGCCTGCCATGAGTGGGAAAGCGTGGGGTACAAATGTAATAAAAATAAATTTATTTTCTGTTTGAACTCTATGAAGCAGGTATTAAAAAACAACATTAAAAAGTAAAAAAAAAAAAACCCTGACAAAATTAAAATTGTGGTTTGGAAAGAACACACAAATGCAAGGTTTGGCGGAAGTTTTGGCCAATGATGAGTATGAGCCTGGCGAGTGCTTTAAAGATTTTGACTGAAAAGTGAGTCCCAGTACCCGGGTGCTTTCTGAGGTCTTTCCTCTTGCCAGTGGTGGTTCTTCCAAATATCGCTCTACAATAGGAAGAAGGGAGTCTCTACAGCCTCCAGATGGTCTAGCCAGAAACACTCTTCCCTTTGCATTAATGACCAGGAAAGCAGCAGCCACTCCAAGGGGTGTCACCTATCACAGTCAGTCACTGCGCAGCAGAGCCGCCCTCTTGTTCCAGAAGCTGTGGAAGTATCCAAAAGTCGGTACATTAATTTAGCAGAGCCATTAGAGGTCTCTGCAGTTTTTTAAGGGAGCAGAACGCTAGGGTCTCTACACATCTTTGGCTCATTAGCTTCTAGCTCAGTATTGACTAACCCTACATGCTCTAATTGGGTTGTCCTAAGACTCATCTTGGACCAGCATAAGAACATAAGAGTAGCCATACTGGGTCAGACCAATGGTCCATCTAGCCCAGTATCCAAACAGTGGCCAAGCCAAGTCACAAGTACCTGGCAGAAACTCAAATCGTATCAAACAAGGAAAGGGAAAAACCAACACTTCCACGAGAATTGATATAATAGAAAAAAAAAGAAGTGTATTAGATGAGCATCAATGGTAGAAAACATATATTGTCTAAATTACATCATAACCTAAAATATGGAAGCTGTGGAGCTGGTGAGTAAAGGTACCTTAAATTAACAGGAGATCATTTTCCCTTCAGGATAGGGTGTACGAGCAGTTTCCAGTGTGTGTGTGGAGGGGGGGGGGGGGGGGGGGGGGGGGGCATAGAGGAACTGTTTGTCACTGAGAAAAAAAGATAGAGAGGAGAGACATACTGGGATCAACCATCATAACTGGTAAAGGAGAGAGGTTACTGACTGTGTAAATGTCAGGAAGTACTTTTTCACGGAGAGGGTGGTGGATGCTTGGAATGCCCTCCCGCAGGAGGTGGTGGAGATGAAAACGGTAACGGAATTCAAACATGCGTGGGTTATACATAAAGGAATCCTGTGCAGAAGGAAGGGATCCTCGGGAGCTTAGCCGAGATTGGATGGCAGAGCTGGTGGTGGGAGGTGGGGCTGGTGGTTGGGAGGCGGGGCTAGTGCTGGGCAGACTTCTGCGGTCTGTGCCCTGAGAAAGGCAGATACAGATCAAGGTAAGGTATACACAAAAAGTAGCACATACGAGTTATATTGTTGGGCAGACTGGATGGACCGTGCAGGTCTTTTTCTACCGTCATCTACTATGTTACTATGTATGACTAACATCAAGGAAGATAAAGACACTATACAGGAGAGTAACATAGTAAATGACGGCAGAAAAAGACCTGCATGGTCCATCCAGTCTGCCCAACAATATAACTCATATGTGCTACTTTTTGTGTATACCTTACCTTGATTTGTACCTGTCCTTTTCAGGGCACAGACCGTATAAGTCTGCCCAGCACTATCCCCACCTCCCGCCACCGGCTCTGCCACCCACTCTCGGCTAAGCTCCTTAGGATCCATTCCTTCTGAACAGGATTCTTTTATGTTTATCCCACGCGTGTTTGAATTCTGATACCGTAAGGGTTGTTACTGTTCTTCAGTCTTCAAGGAGATGTGAAAGATGCTCCAGAAAGAAGCAGAGAGAGTACTGTTCAGAGGAGACCAAGAATGGCCAATCCACTGATACTTGTTTGAATCTTCTTGTAATCACTTTCCTTTTATGGCTCCTTTGCATCATTACTTTTCAATCCTTACTTTTGAGCCCAATAAAATTGGAATTCTATTTTGTAATTAAGAACAGTTTCCCAGTTAAATTTTTGCCTGTGATTTTACTGTGCTGACATTAGGGGACCCTTATTAATCTGTGTGCATGGTGAGAGAAGTTTGGGGAGAACTGGAGCGCATTTTGGCCTCAGACGGTAGATCATAAAAAATTGGGCACATGCCTCAGGGAGTGTCCCTCAGTCCCAATATCTGAGATGTCTGCTACATTTTCAATAATACATTCTCTACCAGGATGTTGAATAATATATACTTATATTTCACATGCAATGGAAATAAATCTTAGGTGAAAGCAAGAATGTGAAAACAGGATTGCCTAATTTCTGGAAATTACTTAACAATAATTCTGATCTTAACTGCCTGACGTTTTTTGCACATTCAATTCAAATGCAATTTGCATATATTCCTGTCGATTTGGTGCATTTTTTGATCTATTGATTTAGACTCTCTTTTCAGCTCGTAGGAAAAGCAACTCCTGGGAACATCTGCCATGCGGCACCTACATGTTTACCTTATCTGACGTGACTGTTAGATCATTCCTCTGTGAGCTTCCTTCTGTAGGTTTTTGAATCATGCAGCAGTGGGTCACAGCTAAACATGTGAGAGATGAAGCTGAACTCAAACCAGACTGATTTCAATCTTGTAATCCAGCCTCTGCATCACCACTCCCTTCTGGTAAGATCCTGTCTGTGGTGCAAGGTATGGGCAGGCAGTTTTGTTGCCTCTCTAAGCTAGACTTAAAGCACTGCAGTTTTTAAAAATCTGCGGGTTGCAGTCCTTTCTGTTTCATGAGATCAAGCGCAGTCTGGCCATATTTTTTTTAAAATGATTGTGCAGTACCAGTGCAAGGTATTAGACACCCCAGGCAAAAATTCAGTCTTGTGCGCACTCCAGTTAACAAACCTGACTACCCTAACACTATACTTCCCAGAATAATCTAGTTTAATGGGCTACTTGAACGCTTCCCACCCTTCCTTGAGTTTGTGTTGCTGTCAGGACATATATAAGTACATAAGTATTGCCATACTGGAAAAGACCAAAGGTCCATCAAGCCCAGCATCCTGTTTGCAACAGTGGCCAATCCAGGTCGCAAATACCTGGCAAGATCCCCAAAAAGTACAAAACTTTTTATATCGCTTATCACAGAAATAGTGAATTTTCCTCAATTCCACTTAATAATGGTCTATGGACTTTTCCTTTAGGAAGCCACCCAAACCTTTTTTAAACTCCGCTAAGCTAACCGCCTTTACCACATTCTCTGGCAATGAATTCCGGAGTTTAATTACATGTTGAGTGAAGAAAATGTTTCTCTGATTCGTTTTAAATTTACTACATTGTAGCTTCATCGCATGCCCCCTAGGCCTAGTTTTGCTCTTTGGCATCCTCCAGAAGTTGCTGTCCTAGGCTTGCCTAGTCTCCATCTAAAGCTTGGCATGGCCCTGTGATCATGATGCCCACTTTCTAGGCTACAGCACAGTGCCCAGCTGTGTGAGGAATGTGAAGCTGCAGTGAAGAGTTTGGGTTGCAGATAAATTCAGGAAAAAGCCTCCTCTCCCTTCCACCCCATCTCACCCATGCAGGATCCCACTTGACATGGATACAAATTATTTTGGTAACCTCTGGCCTAGATGCTGACCATACAATACCTCCAAACAAATTCACTGTTGTGTTACCTCCTTTCTTGGTTTTTCTTGTACTGTGACGTTGCATTGACATCACCGATAAAAGATGGGTATTAACAAAGTAACAGTAACATAGTAGATGACGACAGAGAAAGACCCGCACGGTCCATCCAGTCTGCCCAACAAGATAAACTCACATGTGCTACCTTTTGTGTATACCTGACCTTGATTATTATCTGTCATCCTCACGGCACAGACCGTAGAAGTCTGCCCAGCACTAGCCCCGCCTCCCAACCACCAGCCCCACCCCCCACCACCGGCTCTGCCACCCAATCTCCGTTAAACTTCTGAGGATCCCTTCCTTCTGAACAGGATTCCTTTATGTTTATCCTACGCATGTTTGAATTCTGTTACCGTTTTCATCTCCACCACCTCCCACGGGAGGGCATTCCAAGTATCCACCACTCTCTCCGTGAAAAAGTACTTCCTGACATTTTTCTTGAGTCTGCCCCCCTTCAATCTCATTTCATGTCCTCTAGTTCTACCGCCTTCCCATCTCCAGAAAAGGTTCGTTTGCAGATTTGTTTGTTATCCAATTATCAGCGTCGATTGGCTCGTTACTCAAGTTAAGCACGTAAATTGGGTGCATGCCCAATTTAACACATGTAACTCAGCACCATATATAGTATTTGGCAGTATGTGCGTAATTAGGAGACACACCCATGGCCTGCCCATGCTCTGCCCAATATATGTCCCCTTGCAGTTAGGCACTATGGGGTCCTTTTACTGAACTGTGGTAAAAGGGGGCCTGCGCTAGCATCAGCCTGTGTTTTAAACGCACGCCGAGGCCTCCTTTTACCACAGCGGGTAAAAGGCTGTCTTTTTTGCTGGAAAAGAAATAGCCATGAGATTAGTGAACCACTTACCACGTGGCCATTTTTTTTTGGGGGGGGGAGGAGCACTTAGCACCACCCACTGAGGTGGCAGGGTAAGGGATCCCACACTAACCTGGTGGTAACCGGGCAGCATGCGGCACTGCCCAATTACTGCCAGTTAACTGCTACTACTTATCATTTCTATAGGGCTACTAGACGTACGCAGTGCTGTACACTTGAACATGAAGAGACAGTCCCTGCTCCACAAAGCTTACAATCTAATTAGGACCGACAAGCAGGACAAACAAGAGATAATGGAATATTAAAGAGAGGATGATAAAATAATGGTTCTGAACAAGTGAATAAGGGTTAGGAGTAAAAAGCAGCATCAAAAAGGTGGGCTTTTAGCTTAGATTTGAAGACGGCCAGAGATGGAGCTTGACGTACCAGCTCAGGAAGTCTATTCCAGGCATATGGATCAGCAAGATAAAAGGAATGGAGTCTGGAGTTAGCGGTGGAGGAGAAGGGTACAGATAAGAGAGATTTACCCAGTGAATGGAGTTCCTGGGGAGGAATGTAGGGAGAGATGAGAGTGGAGAGGTACTGAGGAGCTGCAGAGTGAATGCACTTATAGGTCAATAAGAGGAGTTTGAACTGTATGCGGAAACGGATAGGAAGCCGGTGAAGTGACTTGAGGAGAGGGCTAATAAGAGCGTAACGACACTGGCGGGATATTAGTCGTGCAGCAGAATTTTGAAGAGGAGAGAGATGGCTAAGTGGGAGACCTGTGAGAAGCAAGTTGCAATAGTCTAAGCGAGAGGTGATGAGAGTGTGGATGAGGGTTCTGGTAGTGTGCTCAGAAAGGAAAGGGCGAATTTTGCTGATATTATAGAGAAAGAAACGACAGGTTTTAGCAGTCTGCTGAATATGTGCAGAGAAGGAGAGGGAGGAGTTGAAGATGACCCCAAGGTTATGAGCTGATGAGACAGGGAGGATGAGAGTGTGATCCACAGAAATAGAGAATGAGGGAGGAGTTAAGCGCCAGCAGTACAAAAAACAGAAAATATTTTTGTAGCACCGGACATGGTGCACACTGGGGAGTGGGAACTACTGCTGGGCTGCCAAGAGGGGGGGGGGGGGGGCAGGGAGGCAAGATTCCTCTGGGCCCGGCCTATAAGGGGGATCCAATGCTGGGGTCTCTCTCTCTCTCTCTCTCTCTCCTGCTTTTGATGGGACCCAAATGATTGTGTCCCGGCAGGAGCAAGAGAGAGAAAACTCCGGTGCCAGGCCCCCCCCCCATAGAGGCAGAGGAGGAGCAGACACAGGGCTTCGGGGGCCTCTGGTTTGGCTGGAAGGGGTCCCCAGAAGCCTTCCTCCAGCGCTGTTCTTCACTCCACTGCATTGCCTGCCCTGCGGCTGCTTTTACCCTCACATCACGCGTGCTCGGTTTTGATGAAATTGAGCATGTGTGACGTGAGGGGGGAAAGCAACTGCTGGAGCTGGGCAGGTAATGCAGCGGAGTGAAGAACAGCGCTGGAGGAAGGCTTCTTTTGCTGGCGGGGCATGGGGACCCTCACCAGCAAGGTATATGGAGTTGGGGGCGGGTTCCGCAATGGTGATCCTGGGGGGGGGGGGGGGGGGGGGGGTGGACAGCGGCAGCCCTGACCCTGGGCCTGGCTCAGTCTTTCAGTGGCCCTGTGGAGTAGCCTGGTAGTAACCCTGTTGCCAAATGCCAACCTTTTAGAAGGGCCCCTATGGCACTTAAACATTACCTTATAGAATGGTGTCTGTTAATTTAACAGTGCCTTTAACACACGAGTGTTGCCTTCCTCTAGATGGCCCTTTAGTGAACTGACCCCTTTGGAGATGGGAAAATACCTGAGTGTAACTTGCCTTGAACTACTGAAAAAGGCCTGAGCTAAATCCAAAGTTCCTTCCCTTCCCCTTCTTTAAGATGGTTTAACTCCAGCCCTCTTTGTTTTCCTCTCCAAAGCCTAAGTTTCTGCTGGAATTCCAAAGTCGTTCTTTAATTTCCAAAGGAGTTTTATAACTATTTTTTGATAGTTCTTTGCTTTCTGGTGCCTGGAGTAGCTGCTCAGCATGGCTGAATTATGTGTCTATTAAGACAAGCATGTGAATGTGTCTGTCAGGATAAGGTCAGTACTGAAAAGACCTGCCTCTGCTGCTATTGTAAAAAGTCAAGGACTGCAAGTCAAAGTCTGGCATCTTGTTGCTGGCAGGACACAGAACATCTTACATATTTTCCTCCAGCTGTAATCCACTGTCACTGACGGTGCTCATGAAAACCATAAGAATAAAGATTAGCAAAAAAAAAAAAAAAGTGATACCTTTTTATTGAACTATGTTTGTGAAAGTAGATAAGAAATGTATTAACATGCCCTGCCTCAGCTTACATCAGAATGAGCAAAAGATAAAATCAGAGCTTTTTTTGAGGGGGTACTTGGGGGTACTGAGTACCGGCACCTTCTCCATTGTCTGCTAAAATTGACCCACGGTCCCCAAGTTTTAATGAAAGAGCTCAGGCTCTACACACCAATTCTGTCTGGTTGCAGGGGGCCTGGCTATTGTGGGGTGGGTCCCTCAGTGTTCACCCCACCCCTGAAGGGTGGCCTGGCATTTGAGTACCGGCAAAAACCTTGGTCCCCTTGCAGAGTGGTTCAATGACTGGGATCCAAACATCAAAAAGACAGGCAACACCCATAGTGTCTGGGTTTTATACTAGTCCCAGTTTCCCTCCAAAAGGGGTCCTGTCCTAACATTACTTCACTGGTCAGGAGAACTGGAGGGGCAGAAACAGATCATAGTGCAATATTTTAGTAGCACCACTAGAGGTCTCTGCTACCCCCTCATGCAGAACCTTAAGGGTCTTTGCAGAAGAATTCCGGGATACAGTATGATGTTTTCCATTATAATAATGGTTCAAGTGCAATTAAGCCCTTTACATTCCTGTGTTGTTTTCTTTTATTAAGATGAAATATGTGAATTTTTTTTGTCATATAATTTATTTATTTATTTATTGCATTTGTATCCCACATTTTCCCACCTTTTTGCAGGCTCAATGTGGCTTACAATACATCATGAATACATCATGAATATAATCAAAATGGCACATGAAATATCCCCTCTCCTCAAGTGACCTGTCTACAGCCAACTGCCTGGCTTACCACATCTAATATTCATTTATCAATCATCTGCCTGGATATGCTAAAAATATTTTTAAGATACGTTTATGAACTCTTGAAAATACCTACATCTAGGTCTCATTAAAAAGCGTTTAAAGAAAACAGAGCAAAAAGCACTCATTTAAATTGTAAGCTTTAAGATTTTACAAAAGTTACTGAAACTTGGGCAGAACAGCTGCAGGCCAGGTTATAATGACCTAAGAATTTTTCCAACAGAGGAAGATGAATTTTATCCATCTATGGTCATCTGAGTTCTCTGACTGACCTCATGTCTAAGCTTCAAACAAACAAATCATTTTTTGTGGGAGGGAAGTCACTGTACTGTTTTTTTTTTTTTTTTTTTTTAACTTAAGACATTGGGGTTTTTTTTTTGTATTTCATCACTTCAGAGATTTAACATTCCACTCTATAAATCACCATTAGCATACGGCATCCTGAAAGGGTCCCTTGTTTTCTGATCCAGGAAAATTATACACCAACCACTTGACAATATTACTGTCTGATCCAGGTGCTTCTCTGACCTGTTGGGGAGGAAACAGAAAAAGGGAAAATTCCCCATGTACTTGTGAGTGGTGGATCACAGCTCCAGATCCTATTTCTGGACCTAAGGTGGTCTTTTACTAAGGCGTGCTTACGTTTTTAGCGCATGCTAAAAATAGCCGTGTGCTAAACGTTTAGCGAAGCCCATAGGAATACATTGGCATTTCTAACGTTTAGCACGTGCCTATTTTTAGCACACGCTAAAAACGTGAGCGTGCCTTAGTAAAAGACCCCCTGAGCTGGAAGCCTAGGGGGGCCCCTTTTACTAAGCCGCGTAGGCGCCTACGCGCGCTGAACACATGCCAAATTGGAGTTACCGCCCGGTTACAGCATGGCCCTTGCAGTAATTTCAGTTCTGGCACGTGTCCACTACGCGCATCTGAAAAATAATTTTGACGCACGTAGGTCATTACCGACCAGATTCTTTACCACTAGGTCTATGGCTGGCGGTAAGGTTTCAGACCCAAAATGGATGAGCGGCAATTTTGATTTTGCTGCAATCCATTTTTGGCCAAAAAAAGAGAGGCTTTTTTTACAGGCGCGCTAAAAAATGAATTGGCGCGTACCCCAAACCCGTGCCTACACTACTGCAAGCCGTTTTTCATCGCGCCTTTGTAAAAGGACCCCTAAATGAGCAAGAGGAAACTACTTGTCCTAAAACAACCCCCCCCCCCTCATAATAAATAATTTAAAAAAACAGCTATAGGTCCTAGTTGAAGAGTGGGGGGGGGGGGGGGGCACACGGCATATTCAACCAGCTTTGGTTTGGCATAAAAAACCTGAACAAGATCTGTGTCTAAGACATGAAGGGGGAAATATGGTACTGCTTGGGGTGATTGGTGGCAAATCTGAGCCTTCACCACTCCTGGGGACTAGCATTTCGCTAACCCCTGAAGAGCGAGAATTGCCTGCGAATCCCACCACCACATAGGAGAAGCGGCGTCACGAAGTGCTGACACCACCATTACTCCTTTGTTTTTTGGGCAGGAAAGCGTGGTCGGAACTGCGCCCGTGAATGATGGTGGGCTGCAGGTCTCTATGCATACTGGCGAGACTGGAAACATCTGGATAAGTAAATCAAACAACGGGTGGTGACCCCTGAAGTGCAACTCCGGAGAAACCTGGAGTCTTGGCTGTTGAAACTCAATTCTATCCAGTAAGGTCAGAAACGTTTACACGAAGAAAGATGAAGGTGTCAGCACAACTATCTCAATCGATCATCTAAAATAATGAATTTGGAGGAAAAATTGGGGGAATGTGAATCTCAGTTGAGAGTATTACAAAATCGTACAGATAAGCTGGAAATGGAAAAAACTGTGACTCTACCGTTAAGGTTCATTCTGCTATTTTATTAAAATTGATTTCATTTTCATTTCATTCATTTATTGGGATTTATTAACCACCTTTAAGAAGAGATTCATCCAAGACAGTGTACAGTAGGTACAGTTTAACATAAAACTTACAATTTTGTTAACAGCATAACAATAGTAAAGTAACCAAGAATAAACATAAATACAAAAAATAAGGTAAACTTGAAAACAGTATATTGAACCCTAATAATACAATTACTATGAAACAGTATAAAGATATACACATTTAACAGCACTGGAATTCAAATACCAGAGATAAAATGTTAGCATAATACTAATGATACACCTAAAAAATGTGAGAATTAAGAAAATATTGTTTGACGGAGAAGTTTTCGATTGATTGCATTTCCTCAAAATCTGGGCATCTCAGCATTTGATATGTTTAAAAAACATATGATTGACGTTTTGCAAGTACTGATACAATTGTTGCCTCCAGTTCTAGAGTTTTCTATTTGCCACCTTACAAGAAGGCTGAGGAAGTTGGCTTTGATAATCTCTCTCCAATCTCACAGGATAGTTTAATTCTTACTGCCTTTCTTGAATCATCAAAAGATGAGGTAGCTATACCTTCAACGTTGGTAGTGACTATGACTTTGGACCATGAGCGAAATTAGTTACTGAAATTATATGTTAGACACAGAAATTCTACCTTTTGATCTTTAAAGGATTCTGTGTTTTCTAATGTTGCTAAAGTTATTCAGAAGCGACATAAGCAGATTCATCTATTGTGTCCCAGGGTTTTAGCTATGGGAACATTATTTCTTTTGACATTTCCTTGTAAGTGTGTAATTAAGGGGCCCTTTTACAAAGGCACGCTGAAAAATGGCCTGCGGTAATGTAGACGTGTGTTTTGGGCGCACGGAGAATCATTTTCAGCGCACCTGTAAAAGAATGTCTTTTTAAATTTTTTGTCAAAAATGGATGTGTGGCAAAATGAAAATTGCCGCGTGTCCATTTTGGGTCTGAGACTTTGCCACCAGCCTTTGACCTAGCAGTAAAGTCTCACGCAGTAACCAGGCAGTATTGACCTATGTGCATCAAATGCCACTTGGCGTGTGCCTGATAAGCACATTCAAAAATAAAAATTATTTTTTGGATGCGCGTATCGAATGCATGCCAAAATTGAAATTACCACAAGAGCCACGTGGTAGCTGGGCAATAACTCCATTTTGGTGCACATTGGTCGTGTGTAGATGTTTACACGGCTTAGTAAAATGGCCCCTAAGTGACAGAATAACACTTTTTTTAAAAAATCCATCTCAATTGGTTATGTTTCTGAGTAATAAGTAAGTAGTAGCTGAGGGCAAGTAGGCTTAATCCAGGCTGGGGATTCATCGTCCAAGTAATTTAATATTTTTCTCTTGCAAACATATTATTCAGGACAGTACATTTTTTTTATCCCTATTCAGTTTTTGTTTGAAAATAATTGTATTTTTGTTTTTACTTCTAGTTCTTTTAAAGTAATGGTCAATAATTTTTGTTCTTACTAGTATTCTCGTTAATGAGCATATCCCTGTTCACACGTCCAAGTCAAGATGAGGAGAATCTTCATACTAGAGGCTCTACCAAATGTAAGTGGAGGACCTCAGGTAAAGTTCCTCCGTCTACAGAGGGAGCAGACATTTTACAAAGCTACTTGTGTGGAAAACAAATAGATGTGAGAGCAGCTTTGTAAAATCATTACTCCTTCTGGAAACTGTACGTTACCATCTGTTCCTGCGTGGCATTTACCCCCTCCCCTGCAGCATCAAACATCCCCACACAGCAGGAGAAACCCTTTCCCCCATATGCAGCTTGTCTCACTGCAGCAACATCCAATAGGTGACCCCTGTGGCAGCAAATCCCCCTCCCCACCAGAAGACCTCCCCCATGGAATTCCCCCCCTGATACTACCTACCCTATCTTCCAAGTAGTGGGCAAGCATATCTACCCTCCTCTGAGGGCCAAAGCCCTGCCCTGAGGAAAGAAGAGCCGAAGACGATCCTCCCACCTCCCATGCTTACTGGGGGGTCCCTGAGGTCTAAAGGCAGGAGACTGATACCCACTTGTTTCTGCTTCCATGACACTAGACCTTAAATGCCTGCTGATACCTCAATGGTAACATTGCAGTATTACTGGTATTAGGCTTCCAAGCCTCTAATTTTGTGTCTCATACTTTTTCTTTTTGCCTGCTGATGTATATCTGGAAGGTAATAGATAAACCAATTCTTTTTAAATTTACCCAGAAAGCTATATTTTACTAGCATGATTTGTGTTTCTTTTGAATTGGTCTGGAAGTGGGAGTGGGACTGGAAGGCACATTTCAGGTCAGAAGTATGTCAACGAAGACCTTGAAGGAGTTTCCTCCCAGGACCCAGAATTAGGAAGTACGATGGGGTCTCTTCCTGCTCCACTCCTTGTGTAACCCCCTAGAGCCACTTATGTGATGGCCCACGTTGGGGGAGGGAGGGTGAGATGAAGGGCCGTGTACAATTATAACAATCACAAGCTTGAGGACCACATTTTTGGAAAGCTTAGAGGTGATTTTGTACAAACGAGGGCCTTAGGGGCATCAGCTCACTTGTCTACTAAAACTTCTCCGTGTTTTATAAATTCTTTGTGTACCCTCGGAGGGTTGGCAAGCTTAAGCCATGCGCCACAGGATATCAAGGGTTGCAACATCCTGTACATCAACCAACCAGCAAGTGAGATGGACCTACAAGTCTAATCTAGTCTATACATCTGTCCAACGTAAGGGGAAAGCAAAGCCATATAGATAACGAGAAGAGAAGGCAAATCAGTAAAATGGTGTTTTGTTAGGGGGGGGGGGTCTGCCTTTAGAAGATCTCAGTTTAACAGAACTCTTTGATGGATGTGGTAAACCAATGCATATTTTCTAGCCAAAAAGGTGCCGGTACTCAAATGGCAGGCCACCCTTCAGGGGTGGGAGTGATCACTGAGGGACCCACCCGACAATAGCCAGGCCCCCCGCAACCAGTAACAGAACCTATGATAAGGCAGAATTGTTGTGTAGAGCCTGAGCTCTTTCATTAAAACTTGGAGACCATGGGTCAATTTTAGCAGACAATGGAAAAGGTGCCGGTACCCAGTACCCCTAAGTACCCCCTCAAAAAAAGCCCTGTGGTAAACACAAAACCATGGGTCCATTTACATAGAAGGTAGCGTGAGTAAGGCTCTCTGTCATTCAGCCAGCTTGAAGTCAGCAGTAAACTGCGATCTACATTTCTCCATTTGTCATCCAGTGATTTGTAAGGTCATCTTTCTACACCCCCCCCCCCCCCCCCCCGCTTCTCTGGTATTGCAGAACACGTGGGCGGACAAAAACAAACCAGAATGCACATGCACAATATCTCCTACAATAATGGGCCTTTTAAAACAAAGAAAGGACTGGCAGTGGCTTTTGACCTACTATTGCAAAAGCTTTTCAAGCCTGCCAAAGGATGAGAGCATTAAGATGAAAGCGCTGTTACAAAACAAGCTGTCTGGAAGGAGAGTGAGCAGCTTATGGGCAACAGAAAACACTTGTAATGTGTTTGTGAAAGGCAGCAAGTCAAAAGGAACTCACTCCCCGCCTTTGCCCTGGTGCATCTTCACCTACTTTCTCTGCTTGTATGTCATCGAGAGAATGTACTGTACATATATATTTTAATATTTTGCTTACGTAACATTCACGCTTGTCATTATGTCTCTCTATTTTGGGTTTCTGGAGAACCAGTTTCCTCCTGCTCAGTCAGAACCAGGGCTGGGATATTCATTCGAAATTACACAGGATTTCTAAGGGAGAAGAAGGGATAGTGGATGGCGTGGATGGGCAGACTGGAGAGGCTTTATGGCGTTTGTATGACTTCCCCCCTTTTTACAAAGCCGCACTAGCGGCTGCCGCTGCAGTAAGGCCGACACAGCCCATTCGAAGAATCGGATGTGTCGGCATTGCCGCGCCACTAGTGCGGCTTCGTAAAAGGTGAGGGGGGGGTCTTTTTTCTCTGTTTCTATTGCTTGGGGATTATGGTTACCAGATGGGCCTGGTTTTTAGGGAATGTCACGAATTGGTTCTGAAAGACCAGTCGGCAGTGGCGTACCAAGGGGGGGGGCGGTGGGGGCGGTCCGCCCCGGGTGCACACCTCTGGGGGGGTGCCACGGCGCGCGCCTGCTCAGCGTTGGCTGAGTTCGCGCGTTCGCTGCAGCCTGCAGCTCCCTCTCTGCCCCGGAACGTCAGAGGGAGCTGCAGGCTGCAGCGAACGCGCGAACTCAGCCAACGCTGAGCAGGCGCGCGCTGTGGCACCCCCCACAGCGGCGTGCACGCGGGGGGGGGTTCTTTCACCAGGGGGGTGCTTTGGCGGGGGGGGGCATCCGCGCTGCATCGGGGGGGGGGGGGGGTGCTGCACCCGGGGGGCGGGGCGCCGCCCCGGGTGTCTGCCCCCCTAGGAACGCCACTGCCAGTCGGTAAGTTATTGCAGCACAGCATGAGTTCTCTGTCTCATCTCATCTCCACATAATCATTTTCCCTTCCTGCGTTGGCCTACGGCGGATCCTTCAGTCACTAGGAAGAGTGAATGAGTACAACTTATCAGCTCCTGCAGCCTCCTGCTCTGCCACCTTGTTTCTATATTCCAGAATCACACAGGGCACATTATTTTTCCAAACTTGATTTTCAAGATATTCTAGCCTTCGATGAATGTAATTACCATCTTCAACCAAGGAAAATTCCAAATTTTGAACCTCTCTTGCAACTGAATTGTCACAATACTAGTCTTTGTGGCCTGCTGATCTGAAACTTGAGTTTAAAACAACAGCAGGCTGGGAAATATTCTTGATCTCTCCAAAAGGTCTTGCAGATATATCTTGCAAAGCGATATTGAAGGTTTGACTAGCATTCCATAGCGACTAAAGCGTCATCACGGCTGGTGTCCCCACTACCTGTTGACCCTTATTGGGAGCAACAACTTGCCCCCGGGTTTGTGCCATTTCACTCACAGGCAGATTTAAAATACTGGTTCCCTTAGCTCTCTCTCTTCCAAGGGTGAAGAAGTGGCAGCTGGAATTCCCTCTGGTGTGCCTGAACATGCCTGTGTGGGACTCTGTTGGGCTCATTTTGAAAATCCCTCCTCTCAGTACCATTCTCCACCACCGCCAACTCCAGGCTCTGCACTTTCTGGCTCGCCTCACCCCATGCTTGGAATAAACTCCCTAAGCCCATACGCCAGGCCCCCTCCCTGCCCTTCTTCAAATCCTTGCTCAAAGCCCACCTCTTCAATGTCGCCTTCGGCACCTAACCACTACACCTCTATTCAGGAAATCTTGACTGCCCCAACTTGACATTTCGTCCTTTAGATTGTAAGCTCCTTCGAGCAGGGACAGTCCTTCTTTGTTAAACTGGACAGCGCTGCGTAACCCTAGTAGCGCTCTAGAAATGTTAAGTAGTAGTAGCAGTAAAAGAGAAGGATGTCCATCTTTCGACATAAAACAGAAGATGGACGTCCTTCTCCCAGAGATGTCCAAATAGGTATAATCGAAACCCGATTTTGGACGTCTCCAACTGCAGTCCGTCGCAAGGATGTCCAAATTTCAAGGGGGCGTGTTGGAGGCGAAGCGAAAGCAGGACTTGGGCGTACCTAACACTTGGACATCTTTGACCCATAATAAAAAAAAACAAGGATGTCCCTGACGAACACTTGGACTTTTTCACCCGGATATGTTTTTCTTATGAATAAGGCACAAAAAGGTGCCCAAATGGCCAGATGACCAACGGAGAGAATTGGGGATGATCTCCCGTTACTCACCCAGTGGTCACTAACCCCTTCCCACCCTCAAAAAACATCTTTAAAAATATGTCATGTCAGCCTCAGATGTCATACTCAGGTCCATGACAACGCATGCAGGTCCCCGGAGCAGTTTTAGTGAGTACTGCAGTGCCCACCAAATCCGATGCATTTGGCAGGCACAAACCGTATTATCGAAAAAAAAAAGATGGGCGCCCATTTTTTTTTCGAAAATACGGTCTGTCCCGCCCCTTCATGTACCCGTTCGTGGACATAGACGCCCATGGAGATGGGTGTTCGATTATGCCCCTCCATATCTTTTTTGAGACAGACAGAGGAAGAGGGTGAACCCTTTACAGTGTTTGCTTAATGCTGTTATTACCTCACGCTAAATATACTGCATTATATCTGCACCTTTTCCCACTTAAATTAAGCAAAAGAGCTGAAGAATCCTATATCCACCTCTGAGTTATTTTTGATAGAACTTTGACTTGAAGACACTTCAGGAAAATCCTTCATCCCTAGAGAGAGCCTACTCCCTAGGAGAAGAGTGTGTGTGTTGACAGTGAAGTGGGGGACAGGACTGGGAAGATATATAACATAGTAACATAGTAGATTACGGCAGAAAAAGACCTGCACGGTCCATCCAGTCTGCCCAACAAGATAAACTCATATGTGCTACTTTTTGTGTATACCTTACCTTGATTTGTACCTGTCTTTTTCAGGGCACAGACCGTATAAGTCTGCACAGCAATATCCTCGCCTCCCAACCACCAGCCCCGCCTCCCACCACCGGCTCTGCCACCTAATCTCAGCTAAGCTTCTGAAGATCCATTCTCTTGGAACAGGATTCCTTTATATTTATCCCACGCATGCTTGAATTCCGTTACCGTTTTCCTCTCCACCACCTCCTGTGGGAGAGCGTTCCAAGCATCCACCACTCTCTCCGTGAAAAAATACTTCCTGACATTTTTCTTGAGTCTGCCCCCCCTTCAATCTCATATCGTGCCCTCTAGTTCTACCGCCTTATATGTTTTCCGTGGGGAGCCAGGGGTGCAGTTCCAGCCATGGACCTCCCCAAGACTGGAACACCACTCTTATTTATTTATTGCATTTGTATCCCACATTTTCCCACCTATTTGCAGGCTCAGTGTGGCTTACAGAGTTTTGTTATGACATAGTCATTCCAGGTTATCAGATACAATTGATAATGTACAAAGTTTACGTAAGGGAAGAGAGAAGGAGGATGTTATGCAGGATAGTATAGAAGGTGGACTATAATACTGGCTGGGTTGGTGAGGTAGTTTAGTAAGGCTATGGGTTATCTTTGAAGGCCTTGTTGAAGAGATGTGTCTTCAGAGATTTGTGAAAGTTAGTTATTTCGTCAATAGTTTTCAGGGCTGTAGGTAGTGCATTCCACAACTGCGTGCTCATGTAAGAGAAGGTGGTGGCGTGTATCAGCTTGTATTTCAGTCCTTTACAGCTGGGGTAATGCAGATTGCGAAATTTGCGTGCTGATTTGATGGCGTTTCTGGGAGGCAGGTCCACAAGATTTAGCATGTAGATTGGGGTGTCTGCGTGAATGATTTTGTGTACAATTGTGCAGATCTTGAACGCAATGCATTCCTTGAGTGGGAGCCAGTGAAGTTTCTCTCTTAGGGGTTTTGCACTTTCATATTTCGTTTTTCCAAATATTTGCATGAGGGGTAATGTAACCCTATTGATTTCCTAGTGTACCAATGGGTGACCTCAACATTGGCCTGCCTTAGCGCTTTAAGCTGTTTTAATTCTGCAGCATCATACCACCTACTGCATGATGCACTGTAGCCAATTCTGTACAGACAGCATTATTTATAGTCTCATTGCAGCACCCAAATCAAGCAGATGATCTTCTAACTGGGTGAATCTCTTCATAAAGGTGGTTAATAAATCCCAATACGTACATACATACATAAATAGCAGCAGCCCATTTCTATGCACACTGCAAATCAGCCAGCAGCTAACATTTCAGGGTAAACACCATTCCAACAGGTCTGCTAAGGACAAAAAGGAGAGAAGTGCAGAGGCGAAAATTATTGGCTCGTTTGTCCTTTTCACCGATTTTCAGGTGCTTTTGCACGTCATTTCGCACATTCATCTTTTAAACGTGTGCTCTGTCTTTATAATGCAATACTAATCGAGAATGCACATTAATTCATTGGTTAGTGCGCGTTAAGCCAAGCTAGCACACGCTAAAATTAGGGTGCATTAATGAACAATGTGTATTAATGAATGCACATTTCTACAAAATAGAGTCGGTTTGATCATGTCACCCCCCTTCTCTGATCTGAACAGTGATTGCCTGTTTCTGCTTGAATTACATTTAAGATGCTTCTCATGGTCTACAAGGCTAGGTCTCCACTTGCCTATCTCAACAAGAACCTGATTCCTTACATACGGCTCCATTTTCTGCGCTCTGCTGACAATAACCTCCTGGTTCTTCCTTAATCAATACCTCATCACCTCCCATCGTACACCCTTCCATTATGTAGGACCTAAACTCTGGAATGATCTCCCTCTGCTCATCAGGAACCAACCCTCCTTTCCAGCCTTTTAAACAAGCCTTCAAGACCCATCTTTTCACTCTTAATTTTACGCCCTCCCCCTGTTGAAGATCATATCTGCTACTCTGCTCCTCTATCCACTCTTATATTTCACTTCTATTGCTTTCTTTTTATGATTATGGAAACCGCTTAGCTGCCTAGGTGTAGGCCTTCGAACGTTATATCAAGTGTCTAGGGTACATTAAGTAGTGACCTACTTCTTAAAGAAGCAGTGGCACCAGCCCCTGCATCTACCAAAGATGTATAAAATGTCTTTATATTTGAGTTTGGCCTCTGATTCGACCAATGTGTGGTGCGTGTGTGTGTCTGCGTTGACTAAGTTCTTCAAGTGTTTGCTTGGGAGACATGTTTGGTTGGGAGACTGAGATATATTGTTTTCAATTTGGAAGGAGCTGGAGGTCTGCCGGGGAACATGTATAATGACCATTTTGAATTTGACCAGTCAGGATTTCTATTTTTGTCCCTGGTTCTATTATATGGACGCTTATGTGTATTGTTTCTAACTTGGTTGCATTACCACTGTATGCCCTTGATCTTTGTTTGACTCTTTCTCCAGTGTCCCTTCTTTAATAAAGACATTTTCAAAAACAAATCTGTAATAAAAAGGGACTAAAGAGTCAAAGGGTATTACAAACACATTCTTGACTACAAGCCCAATTATTGCTGCCTTGGGCTCGACGGACTAAAGGGTTTCTCCTCCCTCCCAAGTTTGAGTCCATGGGAAAAATGCTAAGTACACAGGATCTCTTGAGAAATATGGAATGAATGCCACTGGGACTACACATCCCCTTCTCTCCTAAGACAGATTTCAGTGGTTGCAGGACCATGCAGTGTGATTGTACACGCGAAGCTGTCTCTGCCAAGTCAACCCACTGTCAGCTCAATTGACTCAAGTGGAAGCAGTGGGTGGAAGACTGTAAATTGCCAGCAAATTTCCAAACATGTATTTATTTACAGAGTAGCTGAATATGAATTTATTGTAAAAATTAGTTGGAATATATAGGCAGAACTCAAGTCCATACAACTGTGTTGAGGATTTCTCTGGAGGCTTTGAAATTCAGTTGGAAAAGAGGGTTGACTTGTGAAGTCCCCATGAAACGCTTGCAGCGAACACAGTTCAAGCTCCTCTGCAACAGAGGCTGGAGCTGGGAACCGTCGGCCTCCCCTGCTTCTATAACTAGCTGGGAAGGATTACATGCCGAGTCAGGGGTGAACAAACTCTTGCTCTCTTCTTCCTATCACACCCCACTCTCCCACTAAAAAAATTGTTTCTCCTCAATTCATATTTTCTGAAGCAAGACAATAAAACAGTGGAACAGGTGGGTCATTTGCTTCACAGTGTATGCCCAGATAATGGATAACCCCCCACATCTAAACAGTATCAGTTGTGACCAGGACCAGAATCCTCTAGGAGGCTGGTAAACACCTTTCCACACCCCACACTGTCCAACCTCCCAATGACTCAGGCCAATTCAAAGCTATATTTCTACACCAAGAGTTTAATAAAGTCACTGAAATGGCGGTCACAACACAACGTGGCAGAGACAGTAACAAGGTAGAAGGTAACAAGTACCAAGAACAGGTTCCTTCGAATAAATTGCCTGCTAACTTTGTGTAGCAATGTAGTACTGTTCACTCTAGGTTTCTACTTACAGTTCAGATGTTAGCTGGCATGAGACACAGGGGTTCTGAGAATTCAGGTGCAGACCCTTTACAACTGGGATCAGCTGAGGTGTTTTTGGATCCTCAGGATCCCTGTGGATAGGATGGCTGATACACTTCTTTCAGTCCAATGATGTTCCTGGATCATCAGTAGATGGGATGAAATCCAGGTTCCCTTACTATAATAAGTAGATACACAAATCGACCAGCCTCTCCTTCACTTCAGTAACTCAAGAGGGTAGTGAGGCTTCCCCGTGCCCTCTGCCAGCCAGTAGGTCAGGTGCTTAAGCGGCTTTCTGTCACCTAGATACTCCTGGGTACTGTTCAACTTTTTCTGTATTGGCCTGGTAGCATAGAACCAGTCCTTATGGTGTCAGGGCTATAAGGCTAAGGCTTATGACAAGGGGCAAAGGCCGAGGAGGGTCAGGAACCTAAGACAGGGTTTCAACAGTTGGTCAAGTTTTAAAGTTAGGGAAGTTTCCTTCTGCAACCAGTTCCTCCCTGTGATTACAGAGATGTCAAGTTACCCAGCTCCAGGCTGGAGATTTTGGGACAGTCCTGGATGTCTGACCACCCCATCCTGATGCATTATGATTTCAACAGGCAGGTCTAGGCACTACAAATCCCATGGTAAACAGATGGAAGACACTCCCAGTGGAAGACAAGGTGGTGGTGGAGACAAGGTCAGTACCTGAATTCAAGAAAGCATAGGACAAGCATAGAAGATCCATAAAGGAGAAAAAAGGATTGTGAAGCTAAGTAGACTGGATGGCCCATATGGTCTTCATCTGACATGGTCTATGTTTCAAGCTGCTGTCTGGTGAGGGACATGCTCTCACCTGACCACAGCCAGAGACTAGCTAAAGGCAGAAGCATTAACTTAAGGCCTGCAACGGGAGTAGCACCCTCAGGGCTCCTTTTACAAAGCGGCGTTACCGTTACCACTTAGTGTGTGCTGAACGTGAAGAAGCTCATGGGAATTGAACAGGGCAGGCTTCTTCGCATTCCGTAAATGCTAATCAGTAGAGCCGCTTTGTAAAAGGAGTCCTCAGTCTCATTCCAATCAAGAGGTTTTTTTTTCACTAGTCAGTGGTATAATGGTTGAGGGCTAGGGTCTTCTAGGGCAGTGTGGCAGTTGTGCGATGACCTTATGTGGCTGTACCACATGAACTTTATCTTATCTCAACATCACTCTGTATTTGTTAATACCAGAGTCTGCAAACGCATCTCCGGCACTATGTAAGCCACATTGAGCCTGCAAATAGGTGGGAAAATGTGGGATACAAATGTAACCAACTCTAGGCTATTGAGTGGGAAACCTTTCTCAGAATACAGTTAAAGACCCTGTGCCTGTCACACAAGATTTTTCCTGATTGTATTCAACTGACTCGGACTTGCAGTTTGAAGCCAAAGAGATTCTGTTCGTTTTATGTCTTCCCAGTCCGTTCATGCCACTTACAAAACTGCTTATCAAATTTTCATGAGGGCTGTTTCATCTATCAGTTTGGAAAGCAAGAGGGAAATAAACCATAGCGATGATTTCATTTCAAAAGGAAAGAGATCATTACTAAGCTACCTTCAAATTCTCTTGCAGCAAAACTCTGAGGCACAATCAAATAGCCCACTGAAGGGTCTTTCTTATGTCTACCTGAGGAAACCAGGCTCTTTACTTAAAACAGCATCTTCTGTGAGCTTTATAAACAAGTCTATACTTATCATAGGTACTTGGTGGCATGAAAAACGTAAGCTGCATATGATCACTAGGTAGCAAAATAGCTCTGTATCAGATTGAGACAGTCCTGGTTGAAGGGGGAGTGGAGAAAGACACAAGGGAAAGAAAAAGATTTTTTTTTAAAGACTAAAAAAAAGAGTTATAATAAAGTAGCAAAACCTCACCAACAAACAAAAAACGCAAAAGAAAAAAAACACACACAAAAAAAACACACAACAAAGCACGCACCCCCCAACAACAACAACAAAAAAAAAAGAGAAAAAAATTTAGTGTGATACAGGGGTCACTAAGGTCCCCTTTTACGAAGCGGGGGTAAGCCCAACGTGGGCTTACTGCTCCCTAAAAGGGAAGCACCGCCCCCATGGTAGTTCCCTCCCCCAGTGTATGCCATTTCCGGTGCTACAAAAATAATTTCCGTTTTTGTAGCGCCAGTGTGTACCCGGCGGTAATCTGGCAGTGCGGGTTAGTGCGGGAGCTCTTACCGCCACCTTAATGAGTGGGGGTTAAGTGCTCCCTCCAAAAATGGCCGCTGCAGCTAAAGGGGGCCTTGTGCATGTCAAAAACACATGCAGACACCAGAGCAGGCCCCCTTTTGCTGCAGCTTCATAAAAGGACCCCTCAGTGCCATGCTGATAGAAGATATTTGAATACTTAGGCATTTAGGGTATCGTTAGCCCAGTCATCACTATAGAACAGAGTGCAATTTCCTTGGGAGGAGGGTGGGGGTGACGACACCTTGGAACACAGTTCCATCACTTTTTTTTCAGTCTCTAAAGCCGGAGCTACAAGGATTTGCTATCCCATCCAACCAACCTGCATAGAAGAGGAGGTAAGGGGATGAGCCTGGAGCAGAGAACAAATCACTCTGCTCCCTACCCAGCCCTCCTTTTTCTTTGCTTCATGCTCAGCAGCCTTGTTTCTTGGTGTACGGTATATAAGAAAAATTAAGTATTTGCTCCTTCTGCCCCTACTCCATCCCTTTCCTCAGTTTCTTTTTGTCATCAAATTAAGCCCCGTTAATAGAAGTAGAAGTGCCCAGGAGTTTTCTAGCTGGATTCCCTGAAACGACCATCAAGAGAAGAGCTAGATGGGGCTCCAGAGAGTATGTGGGGGAATGTTTTGGAAGGAAGAGGGTCTTCTGAGGCAGGACTCCAGTTTTCATTGGGGGTTGGAGGTTTTCTCAGCCCCAGTCTACTAAGGGAAGTAGTGACCTATGAGACTACTACTACTTATCATTTCTATAAGCGCTACTAGACGTACGCAGCGCTGTACACTTGAACATGAAAAGACAGTCCCTGCTCGACAGAACTTACAATCTAATTAGGACAGACAAACAGGACAAACAAGGGATAAGAGAATATTAAAGTGAGGATGATAAAATAGTGGTTCTTAACAAGTGAACAAGGGTTAGGAGTTAAAAGCAGCATCAAAAAGGTGGGCTTTTAGCTTAGATTTCAAGGCGGCCAGAGATGGAGCTTGACGTACCGGCTCAGGAAGTCTATTCCAGGCATATGGTGCAGCAAGATAAAAGGAAGGGAGTCTGGAGTTAGCGGTGGAGGAGAAGGGTGCAGATAAGAGAGATTTACCCAGTGAACGGAGTTCCCGGGGAGAAATGTAGGGAGAGATGAGAGCGGAGAGGTACTGAGGAACTGCAGAGTGAATACACTTATAAGTCAATAAGAGAGGAGCTGATCTGGGAAGGATTTAAGAAAGCGATACAATCACAAGTGGCCACATCTCTGAAGCACAAGGTCCTGCCCTACAATTATACAGTTGAAGATTTTAGTCATAGCCATTACATAAATGAATATGCATGAGAGAGAGAGATTTACCTGTAGTAAATCTTGGCTATATGGAAATTTATCTCATGCCTATTCATTATGCTAATTCTGAATATGAATCCATTTGCATAGTCACTGATCATCTACCCTTCCGGAAGTTACTAAAAACTTATCTTTTCAATCAAGCCTACACAAATGACCCGACTTAAACTATGAGTCCATCTGCGATACCCTGAAAAGACTATGAAGACTGAACCTGGAATATGCTCCCCTATTTAGTCCTAAGTACATCCCTATTCCTACCCCTCCCTATATACTTTCTCCCACACTTAACAACACGCTAATCCCAATACACACCCTCCTCCCACTCCCCTACCTCTACCATCCTCCTCCCTTACCCACCTTACCTACCCTCATCTAAACAATCACTACTACTACTACTTAACATTTCTAAAGCACCACTAGGGTTACGCAGTGCTGTACAGTTTAACACAGAAGGACAGTCCCTGCTCAAGGAGCTTACAATCTAAAGGACAAGTGTACAGTCAGTCAAATAGGGCAGTCAAATTGGGGCAGTCTAGATTTCATGAATAGGTATAAAGGTTAGGTGCCGAAGGCAACATTGAAGAGGTGGGCTTTGAGCAAGGATTTGAAGATGGGTAGGGAGCTTGGCGCAAGGGCTCAGGAAGATTATTCCAAGCATAGGTTGAGGCGAGGCAGAAAGGGCGGAGCCTGGAGTTGGCGGTCACTTCTTTATCTACTAGATTACAGCCATATCCTTTCTATGTCACTTTGTAAACCTGATATTCTATGTAAGCCGCATTGAACCTGCTAATAAGTGGGAAAACGTGGGGTATAAGTGTTACAAATAAATAAAAACCAAGCTGGCCAGGTATTTCTCCAGGAGAGGTTTAAGAAGTAGTGGAATAGGAGAATGCCACAGAAAGAAGCAGCCCACGGACCTGTAACACCATAGAGATGAAGGAAATTATTTTCTAACATACCTTTTAATCGTGTAATGAATCACGAGTAAAAGTTTAATCAAAACACAGCCATAACCAGTGGGACACTGTCATACCGGGGTACAAATTATATCGTAGTGATAGGGTGAATTGGATTGGTGGAGGGGTAGCATTGTATATTAACGAGAGCCTTGAATCAAATAGATTGAAAATTCTGCAGGAAACAAAACACTCCTTGGAATCACTGTGGATTGAAATTCCATGTGCAAAGGGGAAAAGGATAGTGATAGGAGTGTACTACCGTCCGCCTGGCCAGGACGAACAGACGGATGCGGAAATGTTAAAGGAAATCAGGGACGCAAACAAACTGGGCAACACAATAATAATGGGGGATTTCAATTACCCGCATATAGACTGGGTTAATGTAACATCTGTACACGCAAGGGACATAAGATTTCTTGATGAAATCAAGGACAGCTTCATGGAACAGCTAGTTCAGGAGCCGACAAGAGAAGGAAAAATACTAGACTTAGTCCTTAGTGGTGCTCATGATCTAGTGCAGGGGGTAACGATACGAGGGCCGCTTGATAACAGTGATCATAATATGATCGGTTTTGATATTGGCATTGAAGGAAGTGAAACTAGGAAATCAAGTACGCTAGCGTTTAACTATAGAAAAGGTGATTACGACAAAATGAGAAAAATGGTGAAAAAAAGACTGAAAGGAGCAGCTCGCAGAGTAAAAAACTTGCATCAGGCGTGGATGCTGTTTAAAAACACCATCCTGGAGGTTCAGGACAAATATATTCCACGTATTAGAAAAAAGGGAAAAAAGACTAAACGTCAGCCGGCGTGGCTAAACAGTAAGATAAAGGAAATCATTAGAGCCAAAAAACAATCCTTCAGAAAGTGGAGAAGAGAACCAACTGAAAGTAACAGGATAGATCATAAGGAATGCCAAGCCAAATGCAAAGCGGAGATAAGGAGGGCAAAAAAGGACTTTGAGAAGAAATTAGCGTTGGAAGCAAAAATACATAGTAAAAATTTTTTTAGATACATTAAAAGCAGGAAACCGGCCAAAGAGTCGGTTGGGCCGCTGGACGAAAATGGTGTTAAAGGGGCGATCAAGGAGGACAAAGCCGTAGCGGAGAAATTAAATGAATTCTTTGCTTCGGTCTTCACCGAGGAGGATTTGGGGGGGACACCGGTGCCGGAAAGAATATTTGAAGCGGGGGAGTCGGAGAAACTAAACAAATTCTACCTCTCTACCCTCATCTCCCCTTACGTTCCCGCCCGTAACCTCCGTTCACAGGATAAATCCCTCCTCTCAGTACCCTTCTCCACCACCGCCAACTCCAGGCTCCGCTCATTCTGCCTCGCCTCACCCTATGCTTGGAACAACCTTCCTGAACCCTTACGCCAAGCCCCCTCCCTGCCCATCTTCAAGTCTTTGCTTAAAGCCCACCTCTTCAATGCTGCGTTCGGCACCTAACCCTTACCGTTCAGTGAATCCAGACTGCCCCAATTTGACTGCCCCGATCGGACCGACCGTTCACTTGTCTATTAGATTGTAAGCTCTTTGAGCAGGGACTGTCTCTCTTTGTTAAATTGTACAGCGCTGCGTAACCCTAGTAGCGCTCTAGAAATGTTAAGTAGTAGTAGTAGTAGTAAATTCTCTGTAACCTTGGAGGATGTAATGGGTCAGTTCAGCAAGCTGAAGAGTAGTAAATCACCGGGACCTGATGGTATTCATCCCAGAGTATTAATAGAACTAAAAAATGAACTTGCGGAGCTACTGTTAGAAATATGCAATCTGTCCCTAAAATCGAGTGTAGTACCGGAAGACTGGAGGGTAGCCAATGTTACTCCGATTTTTAAGAAGGGTTCCAGAGGAGATCCGGGAAATTATAGACCGGTGAGTCTGACGTCGGTGCCGGGCAAGATGGTGGAGGCTATTATTATGAATAAAATTGCAGAGCATATACAAAAACATGGACTGATGAGACAAAGTCAGCACGGATTTAGTGAAGGGAAGTCTTGCCTCACCAACCTAATGCATTTTTTTGAGGGGGTAAGCAAACATGTGGACAATGGGGAGCCGGTTGATATTGTATATCTGGATTTTCAGAAGGCGTTTGACAAAGTGCCGCACGAAAGACTCCTGAAGAAATTGCAGAGTCATGGAATCGGAGGTAGGGTATTATTATGGATTAAGAACTGGTTGAAAGATAGGAAGCAGAGAGTAGGATTGCGTGGCCAGTATTCTCAGTGGAGGAGGGTAGTTAGTGGGGTCCCGCAGGGGTCTGTGCTGGGTCCGTTGCTTTTTAATGTATTTATAAATGACCTAGAGATGGGAATAACTAGTGAGGTAATTAAATTCGCCGATGACACAAAATTATTCAGGGTCGTCAAGTCGCAGGAGGAATGTGAACGATTACAGGAGGACCTTGCGAGACTGGGAGAATGGGCGTGCAAGTGGCAGATGAAGTTCAATGTTGACAAGTGCAAAGTGATGCATGTGGGTAAGAGGAACCCGAATTATAGCTACGTCTTGCAAGGTTCCGCGTTAGGAGTTACGGATCAAGAAAGGGATCTGGGTGTCGTCGTCGATGATACGCTGAAACCTTCTGCTCAGTGTGCTGCTGCGGCTAGGAAAGCGAATAGAATGTTGGGTGTTATTAGGAAGGGTATGGAGTCCAGGTGTGCGGATGTTATAATGCCGTTGTATCGCTCCATGGTGCGACCGCACCTGGAGTATTGTGTTCAGTACTGGTCTCCGTATCTCAAAAAAGATATAGTAGAATTGGAAAAGGTACAGCGAAGGGCGACGAAAATGATAGTGGGGATGGGACGACTTTCCTATGAAGAGAGGCTGAGAAGGCTAGGGCTTTTCAGCTTGGAGAAGAGACGGCTGAGGGGAGATATGATAGAAGTGTATAAAATAATGAGTGGAATGGATCGGGTGGATGTGAAGCGACTGTTCACGCTATCCAAAAATACTAGGACTAGAGGGCATGAGTTGAAGCTACAGTGTGGTAAATTTAAAACGAATCGGAGAAAATTTTTCTTCACCCAACGTGTAATTAGACTCTGGAATTCGTTGCCGGAGAACGTGGTACGGGCGGTTAGCTTGACGGAGTTTAAAAAGGGGTTAGATAGATTCGTAAAGGACAAGTCCATAGACCGCTATTAAATGGACTTGGAAAAATTTCGCATTTTTAGGTATAACTTGTCTGGAATGTTTTTACGTTTGGGGAGCGTGCCAGGTGCCCTTGACCTGGATTGGCCACTGTCGGTGACAGGATGCTGGGCTAGATGGACCTTTGGTCTTTCCCAGTATGGCACTACTTATGTACTTATGTACTTATATCTGTATGCCTCTGAAAACGGCAGGAATCATATTGAAAAATTAATCTAGGCTGCTGGAGGAGTGGCCTAGTGGTTAGAGCACCGGTCTTGCAATCCAGAGGTGGCCACTGCTGCTCCTTGTGATCTTGGGCAAGTCACTTAACCCTCCATTGCCTCAGGTACAAACTTAGATTGTGAACCCTCCTGGGACAGAGAAATACCCGGAGTACCTGAATGTAAATTACCTTGAACTACTACTGAAAAAAGGTGTGAGCAAAAGCTTAAATAAATAAAAATGAAGTTATTTTCCTCAGGATCTGAGGAGTCATGTACACCAAGAAAAATCTTGTTCTCTTCATCGCAGTGCTGCTTTCATCAGCCCAATGAGCTTCTCAGAGAGCTGTGTGTCCTAACTCAGACCCCCTAACAGTATTAAAGCAGGGAGGGGGAAGCTGTGGAAAGGGAAGCAAGGTTATATACAAAACCAGGAAGGCAGCTCTAACCCCCCCCCCCCCATTTAAGATGGTAAAGCATGAACCAGACCAGGGTAAGGATTTCAATTTAACATTAAAAAAACATCTGGATTATTAGACTTTTTCAAAATGATGCTCAAGGCACCTTAAAGCATTATTAGAATTCAAGCAGAACAAGTCCCTGCTCCAAAGAGCTAAATGGGTGACTGAAGCCGTAGGAAATATCTTGACACAAGGTATATGGGTATCACGATAAGCGTGCTCATATTTATGCTGAAAAGTTTCAACTGGATTGGCTCTCATCCTTATCAAGTGTTAACCAAGGCTGCAGCATACATAAATTGTGTGTTAACAGTGGCGAACCTAGGTCGGCTGCCACCCGGGGCAGATCGCTGCTGCGCACCCCCCCCCCCCTCCAGGTGCAGCAGCATCCGTCCCCCCAGGGTGCAGCATGACACCCCCCCCCCAGGTGCATTCTTGGCTGCTGGAGGGTGCAGAGGGCAGCTGTGCGCCTGTCGGCTCCACTGGCTCCCTGCTCCCTCGGAACAGGAAGTAACCTGTTCCGGGGCAGAGGGAACAGGGAACCAGTGGAGGCGACAGGCATGCGGCTGCTCTCTGCACCCTCCAGCAGCGTGCACCCAGGGCGGGCCACCCTGCCCTTGCTATGCCACTGTGTGTTAATACTTATTTTTTTTTTTCAATTTTGCTCACACCTTTTTCAGTAGTAGCTCAAGGTGAGTTACATTCAGGTACACTGGGTGTTTCCCTGTCCATGGAGGGCTCACAACCTAAGTTTGTTTCTGAGGCAGTGAAGGGTTAAGTGACTTGCCCAAGATCACAAGGAGCAGCAGTGAGATTTGAACCAGGCACCCCTGGATGTCAAGATCTGTGCTCTAACCACTAGGCCACTCCTCCGATCCACTTGGAATGAAACCAGTCTTTCACACATTAAAAAAAAAATTGCTTCCCTTGAACAGGTATGTGCTGTGAGAGCCGTTAACAGTCCCTTGAATTTTCAAAGACTGAACATAGAATGTAATTGGAGAAAATCTCTGATTCATCTTAATAAGGATTTTATTATTAGTTTTCAATGGTCTAACTTCAGGTGAACCCCTCTGTCACATCATCTTAGTCCCTACAGACCAGCCAGAACCCTCAGAAATCAGCTAGTGGTGCCTAGCGCCTGCAAAATAGTCCATGAACACATAGGACTTGCAATTTTCTCATGTTTGGGTCCTCAGCTTTGGAACTCTCTGTCCCCAGCCCCCCTTCATCTGCAAACGTCATTAGACAAATTCAAGACTGATCTTAAAACTATTTACTGATGCTTTCTGCTAAGCTCTTCTGAACTGATCTTATCATGGTGCCATCAGGAATGTGCCCTGGAGACATATGTAGCACCCCTTTTTTGTGTTTCTCTACCTACTGTCCTATCCAGTGGAATGCGATGACATTTCTAGCAGAAGATTCGGTAGATGTGCTAAACATTTGTGTAATGAGTACCCTTAACTAAGGTTAATTCACTCACAGGCAGATGAACAAAAGCCCTGCGCTGTTCCAAACAGCGCTCTAAAATAGCACTGGAACAGAGCGGGGCGCTATTAGACCTATGATCAGAGATAATGCATGCAAATTTAAGCAGCGCAATTACCTCTGATTATGGGGTAGAAGTGCGGGAGAATTGTGCCTGAGCATGCGCTCAGCCCAATCCTCCCGCACTTGTTTGACAGGTCTGGGCTGCAGACCGATGAAAAGAGAAGGACGCCCAACTTTAAATCGGAAGACGGACGTCCTCAACTGCCTTGTTGCAGGGACGGCCAAATTTCAAGGGGGCGACGGAGGTATAGCGACGGGGCAGTTGAGGACGTCCAAAATTTGGACGTTTCTGCAATGGGCAGTTAAGGACGTCCAAAATTGGATGTTTCTATGAGAAAGACGTCTTTCTCATAGAAACATCCAATTTTGGACGTCCTTAACTGCCCATTGCAGAAACGTCCAAATTTTACATGTCCTCAACTGCCCTCGCTGGCAGGTTTGCTGTAGGAGGGAATGGGGGCCTGCCAGCATGCAAATACATGCTGGACAGGGCTCACAATTCCTCCCCAATGATCTGAAAACCCTAACGCAAGCTCGGACCTGGCGTAGGGTTTGTTGCAGCCAGCGACCCAATCTTTGGCGCGCTGAACGCTGATCATTGGGGATGAATGCGTTAAGCGCTGATTAGCATGCATTTGGAGGCTACTTGCGCTAAGAGCCCTGTTTAGCGCTCGAGGGCTCTTATCATGGGCTGCAGCAAACGCCGGCGCTAGTATGGCGCTAACAGCCCCCCGAAAGTAAGACATCCCCCGAAAATAAGACCTAGTAGAGGTTTTCCTGAATTGGTAGATATAAGGCCTCCCCCGAAAGTAAGACCTAGCACATTTTTGTTTGAAAGCAGGGCCGCCGAGAGCCGGACAAGGCCGCCCCACCACCCGAGGTCGCCGGGCCCCCCCTCCACCCACCCTCCGTCGCTCCCGGAACTAACCTTAAACGCCTCCTTTCACCTTCACAGCAAGCAGCAGCAGGGCAGACCTCTCCTTCCTTCCGTGCCCCACCCTCGCGGACATTACGTCAGGCGAGGGCGGGACATGAAAGGAAGAAGGTGCCTGCCCTGCTGCTGCTTGCTGCGAAGGTGAAAGGAGGCGTTTAAGGTTAGTTCCGGGAGCGACGGAGGGCAGGCAGGCCAACCCCGATCCAACCCCGATGTTTCCCCGAAAAATAAGACAGTCCCTGAAAATAAGACCTAGTGCATTTTGGGGGCAAAAATTAATATAAGACAGTGTCTTATTTTTGGGGAAACACGGTATCCTTCAGAGTTACGCACAGATTGACATTATGTGGTGTAGAACTGCAGATTCCATGAAAAAAAAAACGCTTTGAGCAATACCTCCTTGGGCGGATAGGCTTCAGCTTTGTAAAGTCACACCATCTCCTGTCATTAAACCCCCTTGTGATGGAGTGGAGGAGTATCCTAATAGTTAGTACAGCAGGTTACAGACTTGGGGAACCAGGTTCAATTCTCTCTGCAGTTCCATGTGACTCTGGGCTGGGCAACTAATTTAGACCTCCATTGCCCCAGGTACAATATACCACGTAACTCAGGTCTCACCAACCATCTCGGTTCTCTGACTCAGCAAACAGATTTCCTTGGTCACTCAATACCTTTTTCCTCTTTCAGTCCTCCAGATTTGAGCCTGGGCGCAGGACAGGGCCGGATAAAGATCTGGATAGACTGTAGGATGTTAAGCTGGGCTTATTTCTGAGTACCTTCTAACAGTCCAGGAGTAGCTCTTTTTCTCTCTCTCTCTCAAAGGAATACTCAGCACACCAAGGAGTTGTGATTTTATGCCAACTTTACTGAACTCCAGAACAGCAGTAAATCCAAACTTCAAAGCCTTTTTCTACAGTCAGCATTTGGTTTAAGAGGTTTCTTGTTTCAACTCCAGCCAAGACTATTTGGTACAGTCTTATCTACTGCTAAACATTTCTCTTTTCCATGATCCAGAACTATGTACAGATTTACACCTCCTCCATTCTATCACCCATCCCTTTGGGTTTTATAATCCAAAGCTACTCCTGGTGTCTTTGCTCACAATCTGTTTCCCTCAGGGTCAGACCTCTCTGTCCTCCTTCCAGTGATGCACCTCTCCGGGGTACACCCAGGCCTTGAGCAGGCTTCCCTGTCACACAAAAACTCCAGCACCGGAACTATTTCCATGAAGTTACAAACTAATAAAATTGAAGCTATAAACTAGTAAAATTAAAACAAATCGGAGAAAATATTTCTTCACTCAACGTGTAATTAAACTCTGGAATTTGTTGCCAGAGAATGTAGTAAAAGCAGTTAGCTTAGCGGGGTTTAAACAAGGTTTGGATGGCTTCCTAAAGGAAAAGTCCATAGACCATTATTAAAATGGACTTGGGGAAAATCCACTGCTTATTTCAAGGATAAGCAGCATAAAATGTATTGCACTTTTTGGGGATCTTGCCAGGTACTTGTGACCTGGATCGGCCACTGTTGGAGACAGGATGCTGGGCTCGATGGACCTTCGGACCTGTCCCAGTATGGCAATACGTATGTACTTAAGTAAATCTTATGAGACCTATGATGTGTGATGGCTATGCGTGTAGTCACCACACAATGGGTGCGATCTTTCACCCGATGCCAGAGATTGCTTTTTACTTTTTTTTTAGTAATGGCATGAAATGCAACAGCCAAAGAAAATCATTGTTTGTGCGGCCCGCCTTACATTTGTTATGCTGATCTCAAAAATGATTTATATTGGTATTATTATTATTGTTGAAGTGCAGTGCAATATTCAGTGATTTAAATTTTAGGAGTTTTTGTTTCTAGTTTTAGGCAGGTTATTACAGGCTTCTCCATTCTCTTAGTAAAGCCATTGCAATTTTGTTAAACCGTTTCCAAGTCAATCAGAGTCAGCTGCAATGGTGGAAAATTCAAAAAAGGTTCCAGGTCAGTGATGAAAGATGCAGTGTTGGTGACATGGCAGACCACCACCACCACTGCAGTACAGAAGTAGTTCCTCAACTCTCCCCCCTCTCTAGCTGTAGATTGTGAATCTCCGCCCTTCAATTTTCTTTTCTATGGAAAATTACACTTCCCTGTGCTAAACATTTAAATGCTGTAACCCCCAGACTCTATATGTGGTGCCTAAAGTTGCAGTCGTAAATTTGGCAGTGCGGACAAATAGCACGTGCAAATTAATTGGTTAACAAGCCAATCGGCTCTAATTGGCCACTAACAAGCAATTAGCACTAGTTAGAATTTACGCACACAAGTTTGTAAGCCTATTCTGTAAAGTGGCATATGTACATTCTAATGGGCGGGTCTCAAAAGGGGGTGTGACTATGGGAGGGGCATGGGCGGGCTGTGGGGGGGTTCCAGTGTTATAGAATATGCCTGATCCATGCTAAAGTTAGATGTGGGCATTTTCACCAGGTTTTAGTTGGTGTAAATAGCCACTAGGGGCGGCCCAAGGCAAGATGTCGCCTGAGGCAGAGCTAAGATGCTGCCTCCCTACCCAGGCCAAGTTCTGCTATCTTCCCCCTTCCTTCCTCCATCCCGTTCTCCGATTTTACCTTCTTTTTATGTTCTTAAAAACCACTGGCGGTAGCTATTCCCATACGTTGCCCTGCCGCTGGCACCGGCCTCTTCTCTACTGTGGCCACCTCTGAGGAAACAGGAAGTTACATCAGAGAGGCAGCCACAGTGAAGGGAAGAGGCGGGTGCCAGCGGCAGGGCAGCATACGGGAATCGCTGCAGCTGCCAGCTTTTAAAAAAACATAAAAAGAAGGTAAACTTGGAGAACAGGATGGAGGGAGGAAGGAAGGGGGGATATGCCACTCCTGAAAGAGTGCCCTCAGGTGGCCTAATGATCGGGCTGTCCCTGATGGTCGCACCTAAATTTCAGTCGTGGGAGCAGGCGCTATGCATATTCTATAAACTGCACCTAACTTTAGGCAAGGTTTATAGAATAGCACGTTTTTTTTCAGAGCTCATTTTTTGGGTGCCACATATAAAATTCACCCCATAGTGTATCCAGGGGTTAAAAAAAATCATTTAGGATAGTGTGTTGCTGATAGAATGTTCCACAATTTACCTCCCTCTCAGGCAGTGTTGCCAGGTGGGCGGTTTTCCCGCCCAATTGGGCGGTTTTCCGCGACCCGCCGCGGGAAATTTTTGCCCGCGGCGGGTTGCAGTTTTTTGGGCTTGTTTTGGGGTCTTTTGTGGTTTTTCGGGCCGTGGGGGCGGGGCTAATGGCGTTTTGGGCGGGGTTAGTAACGTTTTGGGCGGGGTTAGTGACGTTCTGGGCAGGGTTGATGACGGCGGGGGCGGGGTTGATGACAGCGGGGGCGGGGGTGTCAGGGGCGGGGTTTGACTTTGGGCGGGTTTTGGGCTGGTTTTGGGCTCGTTTGGGTGGGAAAAAAATTTTCCACCTGGCAACCCTGCTCTCAGGTGAAGTATTTCCTTATATTTTCTTTCAGCCTCTCTCCCGTTGCCCTCTGCTTCCACTTCTTATGGAAAAATGCTACCTTATCACAGCCTCCTAAGTGTTTTTGCGTTTCTATTATACCTTACTTCCTTCAGAAAGTCCACAGAGTTCCTTAACTCTCCCCCATGCTGGGGTTACATTTTTCTTTCCAAAGTGTAACTTCCAATTTCATCCTTGGGGTTCAAACGGACAGTCGTCTGTCATCCAGTCAGGCTTTCTTAAACCCCACTTGCTGCCTTTTCCACCAGTGAAGCTTTCTCAATAGAGTAGCATTTGAAATGCATTCAGTTTCTGGATTGCAACCCTGGATTTCATTTCTATCACAAATGCACATTATGTACATTGAGTCTGACAGGCACCAACCTATTTAATTATATTCTAGCCCTCAGGGAAGGCTAGTGCAGTCATGTGGGACTGTCGCAGTCCAGCAGGCAGCAGCTTCCTAGAATATATTTCTCGGTTACCAGTATCTACACCACCGTCTCAATTACAGATGGAGAGACTGTGTTCTGACCTGAAGAAAAGGGTATTAGCTTTTGAAAGCTAGTCAGGAAACATTAAAGGGTCATTTTTCTAAAGCACGGAAGGGGTAGCATGCGCCTACTGCGTGCTAAAAAGAAATCACTACTGAGGGACGGGCCAGAGTACTTAAAGAATAAGTTAACCCTTTACACACTTCTGAGACCTCTAAGGGCCGCTGAGAGACTGAGCTGGGTCTGGAGCTGGGCTGCTCCCCCCACAATAGTGTCTGCCACCGCCCCCCCCCCCGGATCACCGCTGCCGCCCTCCCAGGTTTGCTGCCCCCCACCCAGTGGCGTACCAAGGGGGGGCGGTGGAGGCGGTCTGCCCCGGGTGCACGCCACTGGGGGGGTGCCGCAGCGCACGCCTGTCTGCTCCCAGTTCGCTACGCTCGCTAAATTCTCTCGTTCGCTGCAGCTCCCTCCTTCTGCCCCGGAACAGGTTGTTCCGGGGCAGAGGGAGGGAGCTGCAACGAATGAGAGAATTTAGCGAGCGTAGCAAACTGGGAGCAGACAGGCGCGCGCTGCGGCACCCCCCCAGTGGCGTGCACCCAGGGGGGGGTGTCATTTCACAGGGGGGCGCGCTGCACCGGGAGGGGGGGCGGATCGTCGAGGGTAGGAACGCCACTGCCCCCACCCTGTCGCTGCAACTGCAAATACTTTTGCTGTTGGGGATCCCGAGACCCCATCTGCGGAAGAGGTCTTCCTCCAGCGCTGCTCTTCACTCTGCCACGTGGCCTGCTCCTGTGGCTGCTTTTTCTCTCACATCACGCATGCTCGGTTTGAAACCAAGCATGCGTGGCCTGAGGGAAAAAGCAGCTGCTTGGCAGGCTGAGGCAGAGTGAAGAACAGCGCTGGAGGAAGATGTCTTCTGCTGGTGGGGCACAAGACCCCCGCCAGCCAAACCAGAGGCCCTGGCCCAAAGTCCTGCTGTGTTTGTTTTGTTTTTTTGTTACATTTGTACCCCACGCTTTCCCACTCATAGCAGGTTCAATGTGGCTTACATATTATATGTAGGTACTTATTTGTACCTGGGGCAATGGAGGGTTAAGTGACTTGTCCAGAGTCACAAGGAGCTGACTGTGCCTGAAGTGGGAATCGAACTCAGTTCCTCAGGACCAAAGTCCACCACCCTAACCACTTGGCCACTCCTCCACTGTTGCTGCTCTTTGAGATTCTACATGGAATGTTGCTATTCCACTAGCAACATTCTATGTAGAAGTCGGCCCTTGCAGATCACCAATGTGACCGCGCAGGCTTCTACATGGAATGTTGCTAGTGGAATAGCAACATTCCATGTAGAATCTCCAATAGTAGCAACATTACATGTAGAATCTCCAATAGTATCTATTTTATTTTTGTTACATTTGTACCCTGCGCTTTCCCACTCATGGCAGGCTCAATGCGGCTTACATGGGGCAATGGAGGGTTAAGTGACTTGCCCAGAGTCACAAGGAGCTGCCTGTGCCTGCAGTGGGAATTGAACCCAGTTCCCCAGGGCCAAAGTCCACCACACTAACCACTAGGCCACTGTCTGCTCCTTCCCAGCCTCCAAGGGGGGGCCCTGCGCCGGAGTTCCCTCTCTTCTGCTCCTGTTGGGAAGCGATCACCAGGGTCCCTGCCTCTAAGGTCCTCTCAAGGAGCATTACTATCTGTCCCCTCATCAAAAGCAATTGTATGATGCGATACCTGCCAGCAAGCCTCCTCAGGAATAGCCCCCACACTCTGGAATTTACTCCCAGAGGGGCTACGTATAACTCGAGACTACCTCTACTTCGGGAAGCAGGTGAAAGCCTGGCTGTTCTCCCAAGCCTTTAATACATAGGGTGACTCATTCCGCACCTGGACTAGCTTGCTACACACACTGTAACTTAGATCCGTTCCTTATATCTTGACAAATCCCTCCTTTCAGTACCCTTCTCCACCACCGCCAACTCTAGGCTTCGCCCTTTCTGCCTCGCTTCACCCCATGCTTGGAACAAACTCCCTGAGCCCATACGCCGGGCCCCCTCCCTACCCATCTTCAAATCATTGCTCAAAGCCCACCTCTTCAATGTCGCCTTCGGCACCTAATCACTTCATCTCCTCTCAGGAAATCTCATCTACCCCAACTTGACATTTCGTCTTTTAGATTGTAAGCTCTTCTGAGCAGGGACCGTCCTTATTCGTTAATTTGTACAGCGCTGCGTAACCCTTTTAGCGCTCTAGAAATGTTAAGTAGTAGTAGTAGTAGTAGTATATCTTGATTAACTGTTTAAAGAACTGGCCTTTAGTTTACCTACCCATTTATTTACCCCAACTGACTCTGTACCACCCATTTTGTCCCCATCTTACCTATCTGCACTTGGCCCCTCAGCTCTATGGTAAGCTGTATTGTAGAAAAGCATTAGTAGCATAGCAAATGTTATTTGAATGTTTTAATGTGTGCTTATTAGATATTTCATTGGTAATATGACGACATTGTATTATTGAATCTCAATGCTGTTAAAAGTGTATATTTGTGATCCTGTTTCAAGTTGTTTTCAAGTAGAGAACTATCCCCAGTAGTGTACAAATTTACACCTGCTCTGCGGCAGACACAAATGTGTGTAATCCCCCATTATAAGGGGATTACTAAAAGATAGAATCCCTGTTGAGAGTCAATAGGAAGGTCCCAGGATGGGAGGAAGCCCAGCCCTTGGGGAATGTTTTTGAAATAGAGTGCAGAGGTAAAGTGCAGGGAGAAGAGGGTCTTTGGGCTGAGTGACAAGGGAGGAGAAGATTAGTAGGGCATAGAGGTGAGTGTTGTGCCTGAAAGAGGGTCTTTGTAGGGTTACCATCATAGGCGTAGACTGGGGGGTCGAAGGGGGGGCAATGCCCCCCCAAACGACGACGAGGCGCCGCCGCGCCATTAATTTAAAAAAAAAAAAAAAACACATGCACGCACGCGCTCCTCTCCATCCGCTTGGCTTCCCTGCCCTCTCTGTCTGCGTCCCGCCTTCCGAGGAAGGCGGGACGCAGACAGAGAGGGCAGGGAAGCCAAGCGGAGTAGCGGACGGAGAGGAGCGTGTCCGTCTACCCCTCTCTCTTCCTCCCTCCCTCCCTCCGCTGCAGGCAGCAGTCTTTTCCAGCGTTCCTGGCAGCGGTAGCGTTGTACACTCTGCCTTCGGCTCTGCCCCGAAGCCTTCTCTTCAAGTTCCTGTTCCCGCATAGATGGGAACAGGAACTTGAAGAGAAGGCTTCCGGGGCAGACCGAAGGCAGCGTGTACATCACTACCGCTGCCAGGAACGCTGAAAAAGCTGAAGACTGTTGCCTGCGCCGGAGGGAGGGAGGAAGAGAGGGGGTAAACGGAGTCACCATCTTGGACCTCGCGGGGGGGTGGGGAGCAGAGGGAAGATGGATGGTACTGGGAGGGGTGGGGAGCAGAGGGAAGGAGCAAGAGATGGATGGGACTGCGAGGGGTGGGGAGCAGAGGGATGGACCAGGAGATGGATGGGATTGGGAGAGGTCAGGCACAGCAGAGGGAAGGAGCAAGTGATGGATGGGACTGGGAGGGTGGGGAGCAGAGGGAAGCCTACTGGAAAGAAGACACTG
Source organism: Microcaecilia unicolor (assembly GCF_901765095.1). Lineage (NCBI taxonomy): Eukaryota > Metazoa > Chordata > Amphibia > Gymnophiona > Siphonopidae > Microcaecilia > Microcaecilia unicolor. The sequence continues at coordinate 28,973,373 of NC_044034.1, forward strand.
CATAAAACAGAAGACACTGGGACCAAAGCGAATAGAAAAACTAAATGATCAGACAACAAAGGTAGATAAAAGTATTTTATTCATAATTTATTAATTGAAATGTGTCAGCTTTTTGAAATGTGCATCTGTGATATTTTGCCTGTAAATTTCAATTCCTTCCTCCACATTAGCATATTCATTTGCATATGTATATATGCAAATGATATGCTAATATGCTCCGCCCATTCTTTGGTTACCATATGTCTGGATTTACCAGGACATGCCCGGGCAACTGGGCGGGTTTTGCCAATCTGCCCATTTGACCGGATTTCTGGACAAATGGGCAGATTACTAGCCTCCCCTCCCCTTACTTACTACTGCCCTGGTGGTCTAGTGACCTCTTCCGCCTTCGGGGCAGGAAAGAGCCCCCTCTTTCCTGCCCGGAGCGCTGCCCTGCATGCATCCTTCCTGTTCCTGATCTCGGCACCAATTCAAAATGGTCGCTGAGAGTTGAAGTGACCTCGCGAGACTTCGGTGGCCATTTTGAATCGGCACTGAGATCAGGAACAGGAAGGATGCATGCAGGGCAGCGCTCCGGGCAGGAAAGAGGGGGCTCTTTCCTGCCCCGAAGAGGTCACTAGACCACCAGGGTAGTAGTAAAGGGAGGGGGTGACGGGGAGGGGGAGTGATGGGGTGTGTGACAGGGGGGAGGGGAAAATGTTAACGGGGCGGAGCGAAGGTGTAAAAAGGGGCGGGGTGGGTGTGTGGTGGGGCGGGGCATGTGTCCTCCTTTTTGGGGGACGAAATATGGTAAGCCTAAGTCTTTGGCTACCTACGTCTGAATTACTTGCACATCCCCTGCCATTGACCTGAAAGAGAAGTGGAGTCCTGGAATTAAGAAATCTATTGGCTGCAGGAGGATCGGTAAGGAAAGGAAAGGGCTTTTTCCATGGAATTTGTGCATCTGGGCCTGAAAGCTGAAAACAGTAGAAACAGTTAGTGCAAACCATTTTAAAATGTCAGAGGATAATTCACCCACCAAGGTTTTATCCTTAAGCTGTTCACATGGCAAGCTTACAAGCATTCAGAACTTTAATAACCCCCAAAGATGAAGCAACTGAAACACAACAGGCATAGGAGCACAGAAACCCTGTCACTATCCAACCAAAAGAGAGAAAAAAGTTACTAAAGGCTAAAAATCCACCTGAAGGAACCACATCACCTAAAAAGGAGGAAAGGGCTGTATATCAAGAGAGACTTTGATACACCTTCATAAGGAGCTACCCATCTTCAAATCTCTGCTTAAAACTCACCTCTTCAATGCTGCCTTCGGCACCTAACCTTTTGAGAAATATAGTATGCCCTATCAGGTTGTCTCTACACTTGTCTTTAGATTGTAAGCTCCTTGAGCAGGGACTGTCCTTCCATGTTAAATTGTACAGCGCTGCGTAACCCTAGTAGCGCTTTAGAAATGTTAAGTAGTAGTAAGTAGTAGTAGTAGTGTATATCATCTTGCAGTCTGCTAAGTGTTTGAAAGATGCTGGACTTGGAGATGAAGTGTTATGGTCAATATGGACACCATTTTACTTTAATCCTAGGGACAATTTGCCTTTTACTTTTCATTATTCGTCTACTGTACATATTTTTAAATCCTGGAGTGCTCATTAAAGGGACTTTGTAGGAGGAAACATTTTATTAAAACATGGACAGCATATTTGAATGCAGTAGCTCCCAGAGCTAGAAGTCAGGTGTTGAATGAGTTGGAATGAATGGGGATGAATGTGGAGTTTAGAGTGAACGGTGGGGCAGGGGGAAGTAATGTGGGGGGGAGAAGGGGGTGGGTGAGAGGGGGTAGGCTTGGGGTTAACTCTGAGATGAGTACCGCTGACGACTGATATTGTGGAAATTGTTTTAATCTTTAAGGGTGTTGATATCATTAATAAAGCTGTAAGACTCGTATAAGAGGCGGTGAAGCTAGATGAAGGGTTATAAGAAACAAGGCCCTTTGCAGTAGGTCGTGTCATTAAGCTACTGCCTCATAAGGAAGGAAGGTGGTGGTTCTGACGAGACTTTCTTATTATCAAGTACCCTGAACAGTATATCATACTAAAAAGATGGTTCTCGTTAATAAATGTAAGGGGGGAGGTGGGGGATAAAACCTTAACAATTATATGGTGACTTGAGTTATAGCTTTGATATTTGTATTGGTCTCCTTTCATTGCATGATCTGTACGTTCGGTTGTTCTTACTAAAAAAGATTTAAACATAAAGGGACTTTGTATCTGAAATCCAGCAAGGGCTTCAGGTTTTCCTTTTTTTTTTTTTTCTATACCTAAACCTGTTCTCTTATAGTAGAGCTCAAACTGCACCTGTGGACCATGCGATTGGTACACAGGCTATTAAGGGTCCCTTTGCAGTTCGAGCTTGAGGAGTACGACAGAACATTTTGACCACGGACAATACAAATTTACTAAGTACTTGCCTCAGTGGAGACCCTCGGCCCCAACCAATGAGAGGCCACTTACATGTGGGAAGCCCGAAACGAGTCATGAGTAAGCTGCTAGTCAAAAATAAGTTTGTTTGTCCCGTCACTATCCCCCACAGCAAATAGAGCCACGTAACCAGTGTAGCATTCAGGGGCGTAGCCAGACACCCAATTTTGGGTGGGCCTGGGCCCAAGATGGGTGGGCAGAACCCCGCCCCGTCCCATAGGTGATTTGGTCTCTCCTTCTCTCACCTGCATGCCATATAGTCTTTCAAACACCCCCCCTCTCCCGCATACCTTTTAAATAGCAGATTTTCACCAGCAGCAACTAATACACACTGCTCATGTTGGCCCCACAGCCTTCCCACTGATGCAACTTCCTGTTTCTGCATAGGCAGGAATATGTCAGAGGGAAGGCTGTGGGGCCGGTGCAAGTATGTATCAGTCGCTGCTTGAGCAGTGCGAAGATCTGATATTTACAAAGGTACGCAGGAGGGAAAGTTGTTGGGGAGTTTTTAGCTGGTGGGGCTTGGGAATCCCTGCCAGCCACATCATAGATGTGCTGCTACTGGGTGGGCCTGGTCCCTCCCAGGCCCACCCTTGGCTACACCACTGGTAGCAGGAGCAGGACAACCCATCGGATCCAAACAGATGCACAAGTAACATCCTTTGGCCTGGTCTTAGCTGGCTCTTTTACTACCACTTCAACCAAGACAGTGAAGCACAAATGCTAAGCCTCGGAGCTGGGGGGAGAGCGGGGGAGGGGTGCAGAGTGCCTTTCTTTAATGATGTGCATCGTATTTCCATTAGGCAGTACAGGAATCAATACCCTAAAGCTTCTGTTTCAAAACCTGGCATTTTCTTCAGGCTGCTATCGATTTCCACACGCCATGCTGAACGGTAACCAAAGTCTATTTGACTCCAGGAAAAGAACAGCTTTGGATTCAGCCAGGTACAGAACTTTGGTCGCAGTGTATGAGCAGGTATAAGCCAAGTTAAAGTCCAAAGCCATCTTAACACACACACAGGACAATAGTTTAAATGGAAGCATCAAAGAAAACCACAAGATAAATGTAACATATTTATAAAGGTAACCATTCTTCTCCAGGGCCAGAACACAGTTCAGGCAGCAGTAAACCCTGCACTTACAACCAACGGATGTCACAAAGCCTTCACAGAACAACCTTAACAATGGCAGATGACACAGAAACATAGAATCATGACGGCAGATAAGGGCCAAATGGCAAATCCAATCTGCTCTTCCTCAGTAACCACTAGCTCCTCCTTTTCCTAAGGGATCCCACATGCCTGTCCCACGTTTTCTTAAATTCCGGCACAGTCCTTGTCTCCACTCTACTCTAGGTGTGGAGGAGCAGCCTAATGGTTAGTGCAGCAGACTTTGATCCTGGGGAGCTGGGTTTAATTCCCACTGCAGCTCCTTGTGACTCAAGGCAAGTCACTTAAGCCCCCATTGCCACAGGTACAAATAAGTACCTGTATATACTATCAGGCTTATTTTTGAAGGAGAAAAGCGCCCATCTTTCGACACAATCGGGAGATGAGCGTCCTTCTCCCAGGGTTGCCCAAATCGGCATAATCGAAAGCCAATTTTGGGCGTCCTCAACTGCTTTCTGTCGCGGGGATGACAAATGTTCACGGAGGCATGTCGGAAGCATAGCAAAGGCGGGACTGGGACGTGCTTAACACATGGGCGTCCTCAGCTGATAATGAAAAAAAGAAGGGCTTCCCTGACGAACACTTGGCTGACTTTATTTGGTCTTTCTTTTTTTTATGACCAAGCCACAAAAATTTGCCCTAAATGACCAGATGACCACCGGAGGGAATCGGGGATCACCTCCCCTTACTCCCCCAGTGGTCACTAACCCCCTTCTACCCTAAAAAAATATGCCAGCCTCAAATATCATACCCAGCTCCATGACAGCAGTATGCAGGTCCCTGGAGCAGTTTTAGTGGGTACTGCAGTGCACTTCAGGCAGGCAGACCCAGGCCCATCCCCCCCCCCTACCTGTTATACTTGTGGTGGTAAATGTGAGCCCTACAAAACCCACCACAAACCCACTGTACTCACATCTAGGTGCCCCCCTTCATCCCTAAGGGCTATGGTAGTGGTGTACAGTTGTGGGGAGTGGGTTTTGGGGGGCTCGGCACACAAGGTAAGGGAGCTATGCACCTGGGTTGGTGTCCTGGCATGTCAGGGGGACCAGTGCACTACGAATGCTGGCTCCTCCCATGACCAAATGGCTGGGATTTGGTCGTTTCTGAGATGGGCGTCCTTGGTTTCCATTATCGGCGAAAACCGGGGACGACCATCTCTAAGGTTGACCTAAATGTTGAGATTTTATCGAAATGAAAGATGGCCGCCCATCTTGTTGCGATAATATGGGTTTCCCCGCCCCTTCGCAGGGACGTCCTGCAAGGACATCCTCAGGAAAACTTGGGCGCCCCGTTGGATTATGCCCCTCCAAGTAAACCACTTCACTGTCAATGAAAATGTTCTATTACGTATTGTGTTGACATTGTAAGTAGTTTACTATGCCATACTTTGAATTGTTTGAATATTTTTACTGCTATAATTGTCTATTGCTTATGTTTGATTTATTCTTACTGTACGCTGCCTTGAATGAATTCTTTCAAAAAGGAGGTAAATAAATCCAACTAAATAAATAAATAAATAAAAAATAAAAAAATAGGGACGTTTATTTTAAAGTTACAACTGTCTCCAGCCACTTTTTGCATTTGATTTATTGCGCCCAAGTATTATTTCATCTGATATTTTAAGCACACCTGTGGGGAACCCTAACAGAGAACATTGGGAGTGTGTGAATATATTTTGACCACAGACCTTACTATCATGATTATGTATCCACCTACTACTACTACTTATCACTTCTATAACGCTACAAGGCATACGCAGTGCTGTTCACCATACAAGAAAAGACAGTCCCTGCTCAAAGAGCTCACAATCTAAAAATGGAATGTTGCTAGTGGAATAACAACATTCCATATAGAATCTCAAGTAATAGCAACATTCCAGAATCTCCACCGCACTAACCACTAGGCTACTCCTCCACTAGCATCATTCCATCTAGAAGCCTGCCCTTGCAGATCAGCAATGCAGCCGCGCAGGCTTCTGTTTCTGTGAATCTGACGTCCTGCACGTATGTGCAGGACGTCAGACTCACAGAAACAGAAGCCTGCGCGGCCGCGTTGCTGATCTGCAAGGGCAGGCTTCTACATTACTACTACTACTACTTATCACTTCTATAGTGCTACAAGGCATACACAGCGCTGTACACCATACATGAAAAGACAGTCCCTGCTGAAAGAACTCACAATCTAAATAGGACAGACAAACAGACAGAACAACTAAGAGGTAAGGGAATTAAAGAGAGGTGGGGATAAAAGGACAGGGCAAGTGAGGAGTGGTTAGGAGTCAAAAGCAGCGCCAAAGAGGTGGGTTTTTAGCCTGGATTTGAAAACAACCAAAGACGGGGCTAGACGTACAGGCTCGGGAAGTCTACTCCAGGCATGAGGTGCAGCGAGATAAAAGGAACGGAGTCTGGAATTAGCAGTAGAGGAGAAGGGGACAGACAAGAGAGATTTATCCACAGAACGGAGTACCCGAGGGGGGGCGTAGGGAGAGACAAGAGTGGCGAGGTACCTCTGGGGTAACCCTCAGTCCTTTTGGAGCAAAGGGTTTTTCATGTACCAGGTCAAATCAATGCCCTTCTGAACACACAAACTCAACCAGGCCCAATAGCTGAACCATCCACCCAAAAAATCCACTCTTTCTACGGCGCTCTGACTTATAGAAGGGCCATGCTGGAACCAAATGGTATACACCTCCTTTTTACTCTGGCCCTGAAGGCAGCAGCATAATGGTTTAGTGAGGGTCCTGAAAAGACCCTTACAAATATGTTAGCTTAAATCTCTTTTATTGACTGAAAGATCAATACAAACAAACATAAAACTTCAACTTGAACATTGTTCAAGTACAAGAAAATCATCTAGCATTCCAGTCAATGAAGTTTTCCTTTTATCCCCAAACCCCCCCATCCCCATCCCTAATCCCTCTACTTTAAATCTGTTTATTAAAGTATTCCATTTATGAAGAGTAGTCAACAGCATAACATTGGAGAACGTAATACTCATAACGTATTGCATTGCCGAATAATATCTCAAAGGGCCTTGTTCCTTATAGCCCGACTTCGAGAGACATCCTCTCTGGTAAAACCATATGTATGGTCAATCTTAAGGAATGCCAAGCCAAATGCAAAGCGGAGATAAGGAGGGCAAAAAAGGACTTTGAGAAGAAATTAGCGTTGGAAGCAAAAATACATAGTAAAAACTTTTTTAGATACATTAAAAGCAGGAAACCGGCCAAAGAGTCGGTTGGGCCGCTGGACGAAAATGGTGTTAAAGGGGCGATCAAGGAGGACAAAGCCGTAGCGGAGAAATTAAATGAATTCTTTGCTTCGGTCTTCACCGAGGAGGATTTGGGAGGGACACCGGTGCCGGAAAGAATATTTGAAGCGGGGGAGTCGGAGAAACTAAACAAATTCTCTGTAACCTTGGAGGATGTAATGGGTCAGTTCAGCAAGCTGAAGAGTAGTAAATCACCGGGACCTGATGGTATTCATCCCAGAGTATTAATAGAACTAAAAAATGAACTTGCGGAGCTACTGTTAGAAATATGCAATCTGTCCCTAAAATCGAGTGTAATACCGGAAGACTGGAGGGTAGCCAATGTTACTCCGATTTTTAAGAAAGGTTCCAGAGGAGATCCGGGAAATTATAGACCGGTGAGTCTGACGTCGGTGCCGGGCAAGATGGTGGAGGCTATTATTAAGAATAAAATTGCAGAGCATATACAAAAACATGGACTGATGAGACAAAGTCAGCACGGATTTAGTGAAGGGAAGTCTTGCCTCACCAATCTAATGCATTTTTTTGAGGGGGTAAGCAAACATGTGGACAATGGGGAGCCGGTTGATATTGTATATCTGGATTTTCAGAAGGCGTTTGACAAAGTGCCGCACGAAAGACTCCTGAAGAAATTGCAGAGTCATGGAATCGGAGGTAGGGTATTATTATGGATTAAGAACTGGTTGAAAGATAGGAAGCAGAGAGTAGGATTGCGTGGCCAGTATTCTCAGTGGAGGAGGGTAGTTAGTGGGGTCCCGCAGGGGTCTGTGCTGGGTCCGTTGCTTTTTAATGTATTTATAAATGACCTAGAGATGGGAATAACTAGTGAGGTAATTAAATTCGCCGATGACACAAAATTATTCAGGGTCGTCAAGTCGCAGGAGGAATGTGAACGATTACAGGAGGACCTTGCGAGACTGGGAGAATGGGCGTGCAAGTGGCAGATGAAGTTCAATGTTGACAAGTGCAAAGTGATGCATGTGGGTAAGAGGAACCCGAATTATAGCTACGTCTTGCAAGGTTCCGCGTTAGGAGTTACGGATCAAGAAAGGGATCTGGGTGTCGTCGTCGATGATACGCTGAAACCTTCTGCTCAGTGTGCTGCTGCGGCTAGGAAAGCGAATAGAATGTTGGGTGTTATTAGGAAGGGTATGGAGTCCAGGTGTGCGGATGTTATAATGCCGTTGTATCGCTCCATGGTGCGACCGCACCTGGAGTATTGTGTTCAGTACTGGTCTCCGTATCTCAAAAAAGATATAGTAGAATTGGAAAAGGTACAGCGAAGGGCGACGAAAATGATAGTGGGGATGGGACGACTTTCCTATGAAGAGAGGCTGAGAAGGCTAGGGCTTTTCAGCTTGGAGAAGAGACGGCTGAGGGGAGATATGATAGAAGTGTATAAAATAATGAGTGGAATGGATCGGGTGGATGTGAAGCGACTGTTCACGCTATCCAAAAATACTAGGACTAGAGGGCATGAGTTGAAGCTACAGTGTGGTAAATTTAAAACGAATCGGAGAAAATTTTTCTTCACCCAACGTGTAATTAGACTCTGGAATTCATTGCCGGAGAACGTGGTACGGGCGGTTAGCTTGACGGAGTTTAAAAAGGGGTTAGATAGATTCCTAAAGGACAAGTCCATAGACCGCTATTAAATGGACTGGAAAAATTCCTCATTTTTAGGTATAACTTGTCTGGAATGTTTTTACGTTTGGGGAGCGTGCCAGGTGCCCTTGACCTGGATTGGCCACTGTCGGTGACAGGATGCTGGGCTAGATGGACCTTTGGTCTTTCCCAGTATGGCACTACTTATGTACTTATGTACTTATGTTTTCATTCAGCTAGCAAGAATATTGTAGTGTTTTGCCTATCCATTCTTGATGGCAGGGAATGACAACTTCTGATTTCCGTTTGATCAAGTAATGGTACAAAAAATGTTTTAAACATCATAATGTCTCGGCCTACATTTCAATGCAACCATTAACTTTATTCTCTGTACTTCCACCCCTCCTCCCTTCTCATTCTGTCCCCCCTTCTTCCCCCCCTCCCTCCCTCCCTTAGCAAACCAAGCCCAGTTAGGAGTATCCTCGGGAGCCCCTGAGAAATCACTTCGGGACTTAGCAGGTGTTAATGAGCAGGCTTCGTCCCCTTGGGCTCAGCATTTGTAGATATGGGGCCCACACTTCAAGGAATTGTTTTCTGCGTTTAGCAGACTTTTTTGCATCTCGAGTCTTACAAATATGTTAAATGAATAGTTAGTGTGCAGACGTTGAAAATAAACATATTGTCATGATCTGTAAAAAAATCAGCATTTAGAACTCCTGAGTTAATGTTGAAATGTCATCCAGACACGGTACCGTTTATAGCTCTTTGGCTATTTACGTTGTCTAGCAATCCAAAGTCATCCATGGAGGACAATGACAGTTTTGGATTGACACTCAGGCAAGATGTAATAAAATTGTTTTTTTTAAATCTGTACCAAAAAGTCAGATTTCTTTTTTCTAACTACTACCTTAAAATTGTTTTTACTACTAATTTTAGCTGACTTGCATAACATATGGTAATTAAAATCTGTGCTAAAAACATGTACTAGAACAGAAGTTATAAAGTGCACTAAAGATTCAGTGTAGATGTTATTGCTGAATTTCAGTGCCAGACTTAGGTGAAGTTAATACTCTTGCAGTGACCCTGAGGCTGAGACTATCCAGCCAAAGAGCAGCAATCTCAGCAGACTAGCGGGAGTCCCAGGTCAAAGTCTTATGGCCTGGAAAACCTCCAATTTTTTTTAAGAGGCCCTAGGCCAATGTTCTTTATTGCAAGGCCTAGGAGCCCATGGTAGTCCTCACCGACCCTAAGTGTGGTCCCTTGAATCTTCCCCCATACGTGTTCTCCCCCTACCACCTTCTTCTGATAATTGCTGCTGGCACTGCATACATAACAGTTCTGTTTTAATTAATTCGCAAACAGACCTTTTCCGGAGTCGTGAAGGTGGTGGAACTAGAGGACATGAATTGAGGTTGAAGGGGGGGGGGGGCAGACTCAGGAGTAATGTCAGGAAATATGTTTTCACGGAAAGGGTGGTAGATACGTGGAATGCCCTCCTGCGGGAGGTGGTGGAGATGAAAACGGTAATGGAATTCAAACACGCATGGGATAAACACAAAGGAATCCTGTTTAGAAGGAATGGATCTACGGAATTGTAGTGGAGATTGGGTGGCAACGCCGGTAATTGGAGAGTAAAACCAGTGCTGGATGGACTTCTACGGTCTGTGCCTCGATCGTGGCTGAATATAGATGGTCTGGCGTGTAAATTTTAAGGGGTTTCGACGTTACCTTCAGAACTTTTATTACAGGAACAGTGCTGGGCAGACTTCTACAGTCTGTGCCCTGAGAAACGCAAGGACAAATCAAACTCGGGTATACATATAAAGTATCACATACCATGTAAAATGAGTTTATCTTATTGGGCAGACTGGATGGACCATTCAGGTCTTTATCTGCCATCACTTACTATGTTTATGTTACTATGTAATCCTCTGTTAGGTTAGGGATTACTAGAAAAGTAAGTCCCTGTAGAGAGTCACTGGGAGGGGGGGGGGGGTGACTGGGACATCTCTGGGTGGGAGGAAGCCCATCCCAAGGACAGTTAGTTTTCCAATAAAATGCAGAGAGATGGTGCCCTGGGACTGAAGAGTGACAGGGGGAGGAGACAGAGAGATAAGGAGGAGTGTTTGCCCTTTAGAGGGGTCTTTGGTTGCCTGATGGTCCCCTGCCATGGACCTGGAGGGTAAAGGGGAGTCCCAGAATTAAAAGAGGTGAATCCATCGGCAAAAGAATAGGAGAGTTGCTGCTAAGAAAAAGGAGCGCTCTGGGTGGGCAGTGGAGAGACTCAGCCCAGGAACGCAGAATCGGAGCTAGGAAGTGCCCATCCTGTAGCCAGGGTGAGCTGAAGCAAAGGTCACCCTGGGTGGAGGTCAGACCCGGAGAGTCTGGACCCGACATACAGAAAAGAGCCAAGCCTTTCGGACACTGTCTTTGGGAATAGGCATGGACAGGAGTCTGTAAATAATCCTGCTTCAGAGCATCTCGTAAATATACCCGAGGGAGGAGAATACAGGAGTTCCTCTGGGGGATATCAGAACCTGCATCTTGTTTAAAGATTGCATCAGATGGAATGTTCTTGTGGTCTACAGTTGAAGAATAAACTGTTTTATTTTTTATTTTTTTGTTTTAAGCTGCTGATGGCGGAGTGTTCGTTGTGGACTAGAAAGTGTACAGCTGTCTCCCCCCTCCCAAAAAGACAGCCTATTTTAACTGCCAGCCTTGCTTCCCACAGGGGTTTTGGACCTTGACTTTCAGGTTCCTGGGGGAGAAGAGGGTAATTCCATCCGCTAACACTTCTTTCCCCAGGTGGAGGCACCACGTGCCGAGTGAGTGAGCGAGGGTCCGACAGAGTCTGACCTTTGCAGGGGCTCCAGCCTGCTCGGATCCCAGACCCAGAAACACCCAGTAAGGGTGCTTTACAAGTATTTGAACACTGGTTTTTGGCCCGCTGCTCTAACCATTAGAGCTTGAGTGTATCATATGTGCATTAGGTTAGCATTAAAATAGTAAGCTTAGGTCAAGCGACTCTGATCTGAAGCCTCTATATTAGGCCTTAAGGGAAATATTAAGTGCACTTATGGGGGACTTTCCGACCGTCTCTGCAAATGATCTAAGGCGCATCCTCCTCAACTAGGAGGTTCTCGAGTTGGTGTAGGCAGAGACCCTACCACTCTCAAAGGCGTAGATTTTCACCTCCTTCCTGCTCTACTCAGCAGTCCCAATTCCAGTGGTCCCGACCTCATCAGCCACAAACCCAAAAGTCCCAGATGCCTCCCCAGTCAAACCAAGGGTTGAGTTTTTGACTGGCTCCAGGAGAGCATAACCACAGTCCAAGTAACCATCCCAGAAGGCCAACTGATAGAGGGAGGCTGAATTTTTTTCCATCAGTTGTGGCCTCCTGTAACATCCAACTGGTGGGTTCTTCAAATAGTCCATCTCTGTTATGCATTTTATTGACGTCAGAAACCACCAAATTGTCCAAGCACAAGCAGGTACTTGTAAAGGAAATCTCAATATCTTGCCTCCAGGGAAAGAAGGGAAAGGATTCTATTCCTTTCAATTCTATTCCTATACAAATCAAAGTAGGGTATACACAAAAAGCAGCAAATATGAGTTATCTTGTTGGGCAGACTGGATGGACCGTGCAGGTCTTTTTCTGCCGTCATCTACTATGTTACTATGTAACTAAGGCGGCCTGTGATAAGCTGCACTTGTCACATGCATTTACTGGCTTGGCACAACATGTGCAGATGTTGAGACCATGATATGATCAGGCTGTCTGTCTATGGCCTAGACCAACCCCAGAAGTGCTAGCAAGGCTCTGCACCTAATCTCACCCAACTGCAACCAATTACAGGCTAAAACATTAGAGCCTGAGCATGCCATTGAAGAGAGGACTCCAGCCAAGAGGCAGCATTCTTGGTCACGGTGGAAGACTTCCATTCAAAGAGGTGAGGAAAAAAAGGCATATTTAAATGGGAATAGATAGGTATAAGCATTATATGGTAAGCACGGGCTACACTGCATTCTTTCCTCGTGTGATAAACAGATACATTATCAGTTCCTGTGTCTGCGGCTTTCAGCATCTGAAGTACCCACATTTCCTTGTTCTTGTACACAAGCTTCATTCCGCCAGGCATTTGCCAGCATTATAGTGCATCCCTTAGATAATTTCCTACCAGTATCATTGTACTATTTTTATAGCATTACTGGACATATGGAGCATTGTACAGTGATGTCAAGTACTCAGGTACAAAGAGTAGACTCTAAGTGGGTACCTGAGGCAACGAGAGATAAAGCAACTTGCCCAAGGTCACAAGTGCCAGTGGCAGAACTGGAAATTGAACCCCTGGCTTTCTGGACTCTTGGCCCATTGCTCTAACCATGAGGCCACTCTCAGTATGGTCTCTGATCTTATTACCCCTTGAAGAGAATGTCACTCATCTGCCATAGAAAGGTGAGGCGTTGAGATTGCCATAGTGCAATCTGATTTATACACAGAAAATATCACAAGGTTTTAGGTTTTTTTTATTGAAAAATATGATATATAACTATTATCAGAAAAAAAATGGTTTTGGAGACTACTGGAATCCAAAAGGAGAAAACCCAAAACTAGTGATTCCCAAACCTGTCCTGAGGGAACCTCAACCAGTCAGGTTTTCAGGATATCCACAATGAAAATGCATGAGGTAGATTTGCATACCAAGGAAGCAGTGTATACAAATCGATCTCATGAATATTTATTGTGGATTTCCTGAAAACCTGACTGGCTGGCTGGGGTTCCCCCAGGACAGGCTCGGGGGAATGATATACCCTTCATAGCGTGGAGAGGATATCAGGGCAAAATGAACTATGCTAGGAAGACCAGGAGGAGGAGCTGCTGGCCTGCCACTTGTGCGCAAAACCTATAAATACAGATATATGAAAGATGAAAAACTAGGTGTGACCCGTGATGGTGGCAGATTTACTAAACAGGTATGTTCAACCAGTCTTGAAGGAGATTTGTCAAACTGACTTTGAATTCTGCAGTTCTTACTTACTTGACTGCTGTACTTGTTTTGAAATATTTTTTTGCCTCCCATCAGAGCTCTTGAATGGTTAATGTTAAATTGATTTTGATGGATATTTACTATGGCCTTCGCCTCTCCCTATACCTCATCTGCAATACATCCAACATTCTGCTATTAAACAGACTCAAAGTCAACACACCCCTCAAAGATTCCAGCAGCGGCTCAGGGCCTCAAAATGGCTCCCTTGGTTTTCAGAATCCTTCGTGGACTTGCTCCCGTCTCTTATTGTAACCATATTGCTATACTGCTTCGTGATAAATGGCCACAGAGTGCTTCTGAGTATTAGGCAATTCAAAACCCAACACAATAAGATGACCTGACTCAGATCCAGATTTAGAAGGCTTTTAAAAGTCTTCCTCATGTTTTGCCCAACCAGAAAATGGCTTCCTATTTTGCACTAATTACTGCTATTTCACCCTTGATTCAAAATAGGGGGTTTCAGCCACTGTGATGGAGTTTATAAATATCCTTTATGTCCAATAGACATCTCCTTCCGCAGTCACTGATAGGTGACCTCCCAGAACCAATTAGGTAATTGCTTAAATCATTCCCCAGGGAGCTGGAAGAACAGCTGACATTCTGATGAACGCTTTGGAAAGTTGTGTCCTTTGTGTGCTCATGTGCTTTTTAAAGCCTAATTCAATCTGTACAACAACTCTAGCCAATGAATTAACATACGAGTCATCTGCCTGCTTAACATCTTCCATTCTTCTATGCACAAATTGCACATACAAGTCATATGTTTAAGACATTTTTGATTCAAGCTTCATTAGACTGCAAAATTGTCCATCCACAGAGGACAAAAGGAATGTTCGCCACTGTTTTATTCATGGGATAGGCACCGATATTGGCAAATTTAGTTGGTTATGGTTTATTAAATTTATATTCCACTTACATCGAAGTGGATTATACAACAATACATCATAAAACAACATAAAACTGCCTGATACCTAATCCACCTGAACACATAAGTGTTGAACAAAGACTTATCAGTCATTTCCTAAATTTGACAACAGTATCTGAAATATCCTATTAAGAATAAACTATGTAACGCTTTAAAAATTGTCTGTAATATTTATTTATTTATTGCATTTTCCCACCTATTTGCAGGCTCAATGTGGCTTACATTGTTCCGTCATGGCGATCGCCATTTCCGGAGTGAGAAATACAAGTAGTATTACATTAGAGATCATGATTGGCATAGAAGATTGAACATTCAAGTATAAAGAGTTCATATTCGGATTTAGAGATAGAGTGGTATTGCGCTAGAGTTCATTCGTGGTAGAGTAGACTTCGGTAGTCAAGTATAGAGAGTTGGGTTTTATCTAGTTCAGGCTTGAGGTTCGTTGTCTGGTAGTTAGGCTATATCGTTGTGGTATGCCTTTTTGAGCAGGTTGGTCTTCAGTGATCTCCGAAAGTTGGTTAGGTCGCGGATTGTTCTCACGGCAAGTGGTAGTGCATTCCATAGCTGCGTGCTAATGTAGGGGAAGCTGGATGCATATGTTAGTTTGTAATTTAGCCCTTTGCAGCTAGGATAGTGGAGATTCAGGAATGTGCGTGCTGATCTTTTAGTGTTCCTGGGTGGTAAGTCTGTGAGGTCAGACGTGTAGCTTGGGGTCTCTCCATAAATGATTTTATGGGCCAGAGTGCAAATCTTGAACGTAATACGTTCTTTTAGTGGGAGCCAGTTTGTCCCTATACAAATTCAGGCCAGCACATCTGCCATCTTGGCCCGAGTTTCTTCTCAACAGTCTCCCGCTCCGTCTCTTTTAGTTTTCTCGATATATGATGGTGGTGCGTTTCACTTACTCTCTGCTAATCGAGTTTGATTCCTGTCCCCCTCACTCTCCCCTATTCTGTGTCTAGCAAAATTAAGAGCTGACCCTACAAATCATTGAAATGAATGTCTTATTTACTGAAAGAGAATTCACACTGATAGGGCTAAAAGAACATCAGGACCCACTCTGGCTGTCAGCAGTATCTTTCTGGGTTTTTCAGAAAGTCCTTGAAGGTGGCTTAGGGCAGCAGTTGCATAGCTGCAAACTGGCAGAGGTTAATGGCAGCCATTAGAACGATGATCCTCATTAAGAAAAAAGTAGCAAAAATCCATTACTTCGGGGAAGCAGAAGAAGGGATGAAAAGCAGTTCATTTTGACCCTGTCACTAAAGTATAGGGTGGCTTCCTTTTTATGCCACTGAAAGACAATTGATTAATATGAATAGAAGGCAGCTAAGGATCAGGATCGAGGCAGCTAGATAAATGTTGAGCCATGCCACTTTGTACTTGTTAATACAACACGTCTATGCTGTTCTCCTGATAGCTTTTTACATTACTTCAGACCTATGTTCCTGACATGCTGTATACTAAGACTGTTGAACAAGAGGGGAGATACGATAGAGGTCTATAAAATAATGAGTGGAGTTGAACGGGTAGATGTGAAGCGTCTGTTCACGCTTTCCAAAAATACTAGGACTAGGGGGCATGCGATGAAGCTACAATGTAGTAAATTTAAAACGAATTGTTGCCAGAGAATGTGGTAAAGGCGGTTAGCTTAGCGGAGTTTTAAAAAGGTTTGGACGGCGTCCTAAAGGAAAAGTCCATAGACCGTTATTAAATGGACTTGGGGAAAATCCACTACTTCTGGGATAAGCAGTATAAAATGTTTTGTACATTTTTGGGATCTTGCCAGGTATTTGTGATCTGGATTGGCCATTGTTGGAAACAGGATGCTGGGCTCGATGGACCTTTGGTCTTTCCCAGTATGGCAATACTTATGTACTTAAGATACAGCTATTTAAGGTTGATAAAACCAATGTGAACAACATCCAAAAATTTTTCTTTTTTTGTTCTTTTCCATACCTCATAATTCTCCTCTTGCCTCAGTCCAGAAAATTCAGCTAAATCTGGCACTTCTTTTTTTTTTATTTTATTCTTTATTTATTAAATGTTTACATTTATATCAATATAACATAAATGTAGGAAATACAGAAATACTTATTACAAAGCAAGAGAATTACCTGCAATTTTAAATCAAAAATATTTCTAATTTTTACTTTGTCCACAACGTAAGGAATCAAGAGCTAGGAAATTCTAACATTTAAAAAAGGGGAAAAAGAAAAAAAAAACCCCAAAAATAACAAAATAAATCTCTCTTTCCCTTTTTTTTTTCTTTTTTCCCCTTCCTATTTTTACTGAGCGGACGGGAATTACAAACAACCACAGCCGATTCTAACAGCATTACCTTAATTACGGGTACTATTCTTGGGGTATAACATTCTTTTCCTTTGCTTCAATGAAATCAAGTAATTTTTTAGGGTTAAAAAAAAGGTAGTTCACCAAATTCAAGGTAATACAACACTTACATGGAAATTTCAAAATAAAAGTTCCACGTAATTTTAAAACCCGTGGTTTATACATCAAAAATTCCTTTCTTTTCTTCTGAGTGACTCGCGCCAAATCAGGGAAAATTTGTATTCTTTGACCCAATAAATCCTTCATATGCCTGAAATATAACCGCAAGATGTTATTGCGGTCAAGTGCGAATGTCACCAGCAATGTAGTGCGTTCGGTAATTAAATCAAGAGAAGACTCCAGGAATTCTGTCAGGTTCAATTCCATGGTAGGAGACGCCTGAGGTTTGTCTTTAGGTAATGAAGATATCCCAGTAATATATTGGGTTCTCGTTATAGGGGGATAACCCTCTTCTGAGAGTCCCAGTATATCTTTGAAATATTTTTTCAACATATCCAATGCATTAATTAAAGGAGATTTGGGGAAATTTAAAAGTCTCAAGTTACTCCTCCGTCCATTATTCTCAAGGTATTCCAATTTTCGATCCTGGATTTCTCGTTCTTTAATTAAAGCCTCTGTTAAATTTTGTAATTTCTCAATCTGTCCTTCAATTTTTTGAGTCTTAACATTCTGCTCTTGAACTTGTTCAGCCATTAATTGATTAGATTTCTTTATATCGGTAATTTCATTTTTTAAAGAGGAATTCAGCAGAAGTAGATTGTTATTCACTCCCTGGATAGCATCCCATAATATAATCATTGTAACCACTGCAGGTCTTTCCAAAACTCCGGTACTCACGGCCTCGATCTCCCGGGCAGTTGTAGCAGATCCTCGAAGAGAGTCCTGCATTGCTGTTCCTCTGTCCGGGGTAGATGTGCTCATGGGTCCTCCCTCAACAACCTCTGTAGAACCAGGATTCTCCAATGGTTCCAGTCGTTGTGACCCCAGGAGCGACAAATCGCTTCCGGGTCGCGGAAGTGCAGTGTGAGAGGGAGGGCTGAGCATTACTCCCTCAATGCTGCACTCGGCTCTCAACAGGGCCGTGTTCGTCGAAGTGGGTTTCCGAATTCCAGGGACCCCGACCCCAAAAATATCCAGAGTCGTCTGGCGAGTGGTGGAAATAGTCTGCGGGACCACGGAGGTAGGAACCGCTACCTTTCCTTTTCTCCTCCCCATCGATAGGTTAGAGAAAATTCCACTACAGCAGCGCGTCTGTGGAGAACCTCAGGAACAGGCTGACCCGACATCCGTTCACAACGCCATCTTGATTCCAAATCTGGCACTTCTGAACTTTTCACACACCGTCTTTGCCTTACTCCGAGACAAATAAATTTCACAGGGGGCATTTCAGAATGTCACCCTGGGATGAACATTGGATGTGCTTTCTACCTGCGGGTGTTGCACATACTTTTGCTTTTTGAAAAGCAGCCCTCAGTCAAGCTCAAAACTGACCGAATTTCACTTATATTGCATCATGGGAGATCCAACTGGATCACATTAGAGCACTAGGGTATTCCTTCATGAACATGCTGTATTTTGTTTCGACAAAAAGTGTACTCAAAAGTACTCATGCCCAAGGGTTATGGATATAACTATACACCTATGTCCTACCCATGAGTATTATTTTAGGCCAGGGGTGCTCAAAGCCAGTCCTCAAGGTTTGCAACCCAGTCGGGTTCTCAGGATTTCCCCAATGTATATGCATCCTTTCCTAATGAGTTAATATATTTTACCCTAGTTACAGTTATTAAATCTTACTACAACAATAACTACACTGAAAATTTTTCTTCTATAAAAAACGTATCAAAATTATAATTATTTTAAATACTTTCCCTTTACAAGTCACCTACTCACACATCCACATTCAACCTCTCAATCATACTTGGTCCATCTATCATTCCAAACACCACTCTTATGTATAAATGTGTATATTTGAGGTGAGGCCCCACCTGGAGTATTGTGTTCAGTTTTGGAGGCCGTACCTTGCGAAGGATGTTAAAAAAATGGAAGCGGTGCAAAGAAAAGCTACGAGGATGGTATGGGAGTTGCATTCCAAGACGTATGAAGAGAGACTTGCTGACCTAAACATGTATACTCTGGAGGAAAGGAGGAACAGGGGTAATATGATACAGACGTTCAAATATTTGAAAGGTATTAATCCGCAAACGAATCTTTTCCGGAGATGGGAAGGCGGTAGAACGAGAGGACATGAAATGAGATTGAAGGGGGGCAGACTCAGGAAAGATGTCAGGAAGTATTTCTTCACAGAGAGGGTGGTGAACGCTTGGAATGCCCTCCCGCGGGAGGTGGTGGAGATGAAAACGGTAACGGAATTCAAACATGCGTGGGATAGGCATAAAGGAATCCTGTGCAGAAGGAATGGATCCACAGAAGTTTAGCTGAAATTGGGTGGCGGGGGGAAGAGGGGTTGGTGGTTGAGGGGCTAGGATAGGGGAGGGCAGACTTATACGGGGTCTGTGCCAGAGCCGGTGATGGGAGGCGGGACTGGTGGTTGGGAGGCGGGAAATACTGCTGGACAGACTTATACGGTCTGTGCCCTGAAAAAGACAGGTACAAATCAAGGTAAGGTATACACATATGAGTTTATCGTGGGCAGACTGGATGGACCATGCAGGTCTTTTTCTGCCGTCATCTACTATGTTACTATGTTACTATATCTGAAGGTTCCTTACTAGCATTGAATCTCATTAACATCGAAATTCAACATGGAAGACATAACTATGTTGTTTAACAATTGCTGTTCCATTCACATTACCAATGTCTTGATGTTTAACCTTTAAAGGCAGAAAAGTACGTATTCAACAATTATTATTACACCGAACTCTCTTTATATTGTAGAGAATGGCCTTCCTTAATCCAAAAGGAACATGTCATATTATACTCACTACGTCCATCTCCTTATTTTTCTCTGTATGAAGTCATGGGAGCCTTCAGACCTTCTGTTCAAAAGGCGAAAGATTACTATTCATCCACCACTTCAATCTTCTACTTCGTTGTCTGCTCAAAATCGCTCTTAAAATTTAAAGACTGAAATTCTTCAGAGGATCTAGCGTCAAACCCGAAGCAGTTGCTGCGTTTCACCAAAATGCGTCATCAGGGGAACTCCTAAAATAGAATTTCAAACGTTTCACAGCTATAAAACCAGAGCGAGCTGGGACAAATGGCAGCATATAAACAGCAGAAGAGAGGAGGTGTTGATGCTCCTGTACAAGTCACTGGAGAGGTCCCACTTGGAGTACTGTCTTCAGTTTTGGAGGCTGTATCTCGCTAAGGTTCAAAGAAAAGTGATGAAAATGGTATGCGCTTTACGTAGCAAGACGTATGAGGAGAGACTTCATGACAGGGGTGGTATGATACAGACGCTCAAATATTTGAAAGGTATTAATCCGTAAACAAACCATTTCCAGAGACAGGAAGGTGGTAGAACTAGAAGACATGAATTGAGGTTGAAGGGGGGGCCGACTCAGGAATAATTTCAGGAAGTATTTTTTCACTGAGACAGTTGTAGATACCTGGAATACCCTCCCGCGGGACGTGGTGGAGATGAAAACGGTAATGGAATTCAAAAATGCGTGTTATAAACACAAAGGAATCCTGTTTAGAAGGAACTGATCCAAAGAAGCTTAGTGGAGATTAAGGGGCAACACTGGTAATTGGGACGCAAAGCCGGAGCTGGGCAGACTTCTACGGTCTGTGCCCTGATCATGGTTGGACAAATTCAGCTTAAGAAGTTGGAGAACAAGGTCAGTGCTGGGCAGACTTCTACGATCTATGCCCTGATCGTGGCTGAACAGATTTGGATGGGTTGGAGCAGAGCTTTTCTGGGGCTTCGACGACAACTTCAGAAGTTTTAGAACAAGGATCATGTTGGGCAGACTTCTACGGTCTAGGCCCTGAAAATGGCAAGGACAAATCAAGATCAGTTATACATATGAATGGGTTTATTTTGTTGGGCAGACTGGATGGACTGTACAGGTCTATCTGCCATCATCGATTATGTTACTATGAGGCAACGAAGTATTGCGTGACTTGTCCGAGATCACAAGAGGGTCAAGTAGGATTTGAAATCCGGCTTCCCTGCTTCTCAGCCCAATGCTCTAACCCACTAGACAACACCTCCCATCACAGCATTTTTGATGTATTCCAGCTGTATCCATTTATGTAGCTGGTTCTAAAGTTGCCCGTTACATTAGGATAATATACGCACAGGATTACCTTCAACTGCAGGATCCTGTAACTGAAACACAGCTTACCACGGAACTATGTCCGTCACTGTTTTCTCTCTCCCTCGTAAGTAGAGGAGTGTGGTAGCCGTGTTAGTCCACTCTTAAGGTTATCAATAGAAATCAAACAAAATAAAACATGGAAAAGAAAATAAGATGATCCAAGAAATGTATTAAGTTATGTCCAATTAAAAAAGGTATCATCTTATTTTCTTTTCCATGTTTTATTTTGTTTGATTTCTATTGATAACCTCTCTCCCTCGGAAAGTCTCCTAGCATAAAGAGGAGTGCAAATGTATCCGGGATAAACAAAACTGAATATTGCCAGAATTATTCAGCTTTAGACTCCGAAATAAATAATCCAAGGGCCTGATAGTTCTGCACCTCCAACAGGCTCAGAACTCCATGTCCACAGCAGTGAAAGGCTCATTTTATTTACCCACTAGCGGGGAATGGGCTCTTCCTTCCAACTACATTATAACCTGTGTGGCGAGATATGTCAGAATGACGACACTTCAGGCAGTGTTTTGAGCATTCCACTACCCAAATCCACAGGCAACGCATAAAATGAGTCACGGTAAACTGGCACTAGATCTTGCTCTCTGTCTCATCTGCAGCAGTCCAATTCCATACAAAAGCTGACCTAATTTATTAGAAAGAATGGTATGTGAACTCCGAAAGCAACAGAGCTTGTTGAGCCAAACACTTTTCCGCCTTCTAAAAGCAATCCTGTCCTGACGTATGGCAGCACACATGTCCACTGTACAGGCTCCCCTAAAGGCGTGGTGGTGCTTAATGATTAATGCACCACACAACAGAAAACATGTATTCGTTATCAATGGTACAACGATCTGCATGTAAACAGTCCACAGACAGAACAGAGCAGAGAGAGTGGTGGATACGTGGAATGCCCTCCCAAGGGAGGTGGTGGAGATGAAAACGGTAACGGAATTCAAACATGCGTGAGATAAACATAAAGGAATCCTGTTCATAAGGAAGGGATCCTCAGAAGCTTAGCCGAGATTGGGTGGCAGAGCCGGTGGGGGGAGGCGGGGCTAGTGCTGGGCAGACATATATGGTCTGTGCCCTGAAAAAGACAGATACAAATCAAGGGTAAGGTATACACCAAAAGTAGCACATATGAGTTTGTCTTCTTGGGCAGACTGGATGGACCGTGCAGGTCTTTTCCTGCCGTCATCTACTATGTTACCACGTAGACTGAAGAAACAAATATTTATTACCCAAGATGCCTGGCGTGGGCACATTTTGCCTTCCAAGAGGCTGCGTCAGGAGCTCAATCAATCAGTTAAAATCATATACAGTAGAACTTCGTTATAAGGGACTTCCGGGGACTGATAAAAATTGTCCCTTATATCCGAGGTCCCTTATAGTCAAACTGTGCATTAATGAACTTGTTTACTTGATCGCAGCTCACAACCTACTGTTGTTTCATCCTTGGTTTATTGTTAAGAACAAAACGTACAGTAGGTGTAAATGCAAAGAAGTTTAACAACACTTACATTTCAGTTAAAATAGTAAGATAGAGATGTTTAAGATGGTCAGACGGTTCACTCATAGCGCAACTGCCGTGTCAGCAGACAGCAATAAATATTTAAATTACCCCCCAGGGGCCCTTTTACAAAGCGGCAGTAAGCATGTAGCTTTGGTTTCTTTTACCCCTCCCAGTTGAGAATGGCTGGTTCATGCTACTACTACTACTACTTAACTTTTCTAAAGCGCTACTAGGGTTACGCAGCGCTGTACAATTTAACATAGAAGGACAGTCGCTGCTCAAAGAGCTTACAATCTAAAGGACAAGTGAACAGTCAGTCCGATAGGGGTAGTCAATTGGGGCAGTCTGGATTTCCTGAAAGGTGAGAGTTAGGTGCCGAAGGCAGCATTGAAGAGGTGGGCTTTGAGCAAAGACTTGAAGATGGGCAGGGAGGGGTCTTGGCGTAAGGGCTCAGGAAGGTTGTTCCAGGCATAGGGTGAGGCGAGGCAGAATGAGCGGAGCCTGGAGTTGGCGGTGGTGGAGAAGGGTACAGAGAGGAGGGATTTGTCCTGTGAACGGAGGTTACGGGCGGGAACGTAAGGGGAGATGAGGGTAGAGAGGTACTGAGGGGCAGCAGACTGAGTGCATTTGTAGGTAAGAAGGAGAAGCTTGAACTGAATGTGGTATCTGATCGGAAGCCAGTGAAGTGACCTGAGGAGAGGGGTGATATGAGTATATCGGTTCTGGCGGAATATAAGACGTGCAGCAGAGTTCTGAACGGATTGAAGGGGGGATAGATGGCTAAGTGGGAGGCCGGTGAGGAGTAAGTTGCAGTAGTCAAGGCGAGAGGTAATGAGAGCGTGCACGAGAGTTCGGGTGGTGTGCTCCAAGAGGAAAGGGCGAATTTTGCTGATGTTAAAGAGGAAGAAGTGGCAGGTCTTGGCTATCTGCTGGATATGCGCAGAGAAGGAGAGGGAGGAGTCGAAGATGACTCCGAGGTTGCAGGCAGATGAGACGGGGAGGATGAGGGTGTTAACTGAGATAGAAAGTCGAGGAAGAGGAGAAGTGGGTTTTGGTGGAAAGACGATGAGCGCGGTCTTGGACATGTTCAGTTTCAGGTGGCGGCTGGACATCCAGGCAGCAGTGTCAGATAAGCAGGCCGATACCTTTGCCTGGGTCTCCGCGGTGATGTCTGGTGTGGAGAGATACAGCTGGGTGTCATCAGCATAGAGATGATACTGGAAGCCATGAGATGAGATCAGGGAGCCCAGGGAAGAGGTGTAGATTGAGAAGAGAAGGGGTCCAAGGACAGATCCCTGGGGAACACCAACAGATAGCAGGATGGGGGTGGAGGAAGATCCATGAGAGTGAACTCTGAAGGTGCGGTGGGAGAGATAGGAGGAGAACCAGGAGAGGACCGAGCCCTGGAACTCATTTGGGAAGGGATACAAGCAGCCTAAAAACACAGTGTAGCCCCTGAGGTAGCCTCTTGGAAGGTGAAACATGGCCATATTGGACATCTTGAGCAATAAATATTTGTTTCTTCAATCTAGTGGTCTTCATTATCACTTGGTCATCAACTCTATTGCTTGTTGGGCTTGTAGAATCCCAAGATACACGAAGTAAGCACAGGCATAATACACGATTAACATCAGCCCTACAGATAAGTGATCAAAGATCTTACAGTCTGAGCAATTTGAAAATACAGGTACTGTCAAGAAGGCTCTAACAATAGGCCACGGGGCTAGAGCACTAAGGGGAAATTTTCAAATGATTTTTGACCAGCTGAGAAGATACTTAGATAAAAATTAGTAGCTGAAAATTGCTGTTCCCCCTTCAGGTCAAGTTATTCCCATTGTACTTTTACCTGTGTGGACAGACATGGAAAGCAATATGCTGTAAAGTAGGTACATGTACCCACAGTGGTGTCTAACCGCTGGACTGTGAAAAGGCAAAATTTAGCAGGAACTTCCACTTTTTAAAATAAATAAAAGTTATTTATTGAATTTGATATACTCTCTCTTAATTAATTAATTAATTTATTATTTATTTATTTATTTATTGCATTTGTATCCCACATTTTCCCACCTATTTGCAGGCTCAATGTGGTTTACAATATTACACCATGACAAGTATCATTAGAAATGAATTTATGTCGGGAATATATCCCAGGGAAGAGCCCCTCTGGTGTGTTGGTCAGCTGGCCGCATACCAGAGAGGTTCCCTAGAAGGCTGATTTTGACCATGTAAAGGCTATCAATGACCATCTGACTCTTGTGTTAGTGGGGGGAAAATATAACCACATGCCTATACCCATTTCTACCCCAGGGATTAATTACCACTTCAAATATTGTATAAGAAAGAGATAGGGAAGATAGATTGCAAAGATATATGTTTTTATTTCTTACCAAAGCAATACAAGGCAATCAGGAACATCAATCTGACTTTAGATCTGGCTGGCAGCAATCCAAATTCAAATTCCACTATGTCTTTTTTGAGATACGGTGACCAGAATTGAACACGATATTCGAGGTGCGGTCGCACCATGGGGCGATACAAAGGCATTATAACGTCCTCAATTTTGTTTTCCATTCCTTCCCTAATAATACCTAACGTTCTATTTGCTATACTATGCCTCTCCAAAAGTGATCAAAATTAAAAAGAAAATATAAAAATAGCAAGGATTGACCAGCCATTTTGAAATGCATTTAGACATAGTAAGAGTGGTTTTGGGAATATAGGTAATTATTTACTTCAGTGTACTATCTATAGTTTTGCATACGAGTAACATAGTAAATGATGGCAGATAACGACCTTACGGTCCATCCAGTCTGCCCAACAAGATAAACTCATTTTACATGGTATGTGATACTTTATACCCGAGTTTGATTTGTCCTTGCCTTTCTCAGGGCACAGACCGTAGAAGTCTGTCCAGCACTGTTCTTGTGCTAAAAGTTCTGAAGATTCTGGAATTCTAAAGAGTTGCAAGATTCCGGAATCCCAATGAGTAGCAACATTCCATGTAGAACCCCAAAGAGTAACATAGTAACATAGGAAATGACAGCAGATAAAGACCTTACCGTCCATCCAGTCTGCCCAACAAGATAAAAACTCATTTTACATGGTATGTGATACTTTATACCCGAGTTTGATTTGTCCTTGCCATTCTCAGGGCACAGACCGTAGAAGTCTGCCCAGCACTGTTCGTGTACTAAGTTCTGAAGCTAACACCGAAACCCTTAAAATGTACACTTCAGTCTCTAGCCCAGTCCCTCGCCAGAAGAAGGTCTGTGGTATGATGCTAAGTGCAACTTTTAGGAAGCCATTAAAAATACACAATACAAGGAAGCAAGCTACGGACTAACGTATTACTTTTGTAATGATTCCAAAAATTCCCCCGTCTGCACTTATGGAAAAAATATTTACTGAATATGGATGGCCTAGTGTTTTTAACATATGACACATTTTAAACTGAATTAACAACTTGATTACTAATTTTGGTCAACAGGAGTTATTGAAATTGGTTCATAATGCAGCGGCTTGTATCATCTCAAAATAGTTGAAATGTGAAGACCTTATTAAATGAAGGATTTTTGCTTCGGGCAAAGAAACATTCTTTTTCTGAACGAGATCTTGAATAGCGAACACTCAGTTATTCATAGACAGCCATGGGGTTCGTGGCATGTTTCGGTTATGAATGGACACTGGAAAACACTCATTCGCGGATGAATTCTCTCTTTATCTCTCTGAAGTCACTATTGCCAAATCCAAAATAAGCCCTCTTAGCAGAACCGATATTAGAGATGCAGGGTGACACCAGAACCCACTGGCAGGCTGAATCCTCTTCAGGGCAGGATTGGGGCACCCGATTGCACTCCCCTAATGCCAGCCCTGACACTTCAGTTTTATGGAGTTAACAGTGAATCCTTCTGCTAAAGAAATTGAGCTACGGCTCAGCAAAGGTACCCAGCGATGGGGGAGGGTCAGCGACGGGGGGGGGGGGGGGGGGTCAAAAGTAGAGGGAGCCAGGGCTTAATCTGTGGAGGTCCCATGCCCCCGTGGCCCCACCTAGCTACGCCCCTGGTTTGTAGCCACAGGAACTGGATAGCAAAGGCCTAAGGAAAAGAGAACACGTGAAAAACAAAAGCATGAGAGGGCTGATACTTTCTAAATTCTATTAAACTCCATCTATCCATTTAGATTTTGCTCACACCTTTTTCAGTAGCAGCTCAAGGTGAGTTATATTCAGGTACACTGTGTATTTCTCTGTCCCTGAAGGGTTCACAATCTAATTTTGTACCTGAGGCAATGGAGGGTTAAGTGACGCCCCAGACCACAAGCAGCAGCAGCAGTGGGATTTGAACTGGCCACCTCTGGATTACAAGACCTAGGCCGCTCCTCCACTAGCAACATTCCATGTCGAATCTCAAATAGTAGCAACAGAATCTCCACTAGTAGCAACATTCTATGTTCCACTGCACTAACCACTAGGCTACTCCTTCACTAGCAACATTCCATGTAGAAATCTGCCCTTGCAGATCAGCAATGCGGCCGCGCAGGCTTCTGTTTCTGTGAGTCTGACGTCCTGCACATACGGTAAGTGCAGGACGTCAGACTCACAGAAAAAGAAGCCTGCACGGCCGTGTCACTGATCTGCAAGTGCAGGCTTCTACATGGAATGTTGCTAGTGGAATAGCAACATTAACATTCCATGCAGAATCTCAAATAGTAGCAACAGAATCTGAAACTATTATTTAATTGATTTAGATTTTGCTCACACCTTTTTCAGTAGTAGCTCAAGGTGAGTTACATGCTGGTAGTCTGGATATTTCTCTGTCCCAGGAGGGCTCACAATCTAAGTTTGTACCTGAGGCAACGGAGGGTTAAGTGACTTGCCCAAGATCACAAGGAGCAGCAGTGGGATTTGAACTGGCCACCTCTGGATTACAAGACCGGTGCTCTAACCACTAGGCCACTCCTCCACTTTTAAACTCACTGTCCACTGAAAGTGTGCACAAGCTAGCTATGTATCAGAAGAGAGGACATTCTTTCCCTTTGTTATTATCTACTTTTGAGGTCTCACCTGGTGCATACAAGGCCCAGTGAACACAGCATTCCATGCTCAGCATTCTTTGCATTCCTTCCTTAGAAAAAATGTGAACAATTCCTAGAACTAGAATCTCAAAGGGGATTTCATTGACTTCATTATCTGAACTCACAAGATATTGTGGCATAGTCCAGTAGTGGATAAGAAGACTATGAGGTGACAATTCTACCTGTTTTTTTGAAAGCAATTCAGCTGTTGCTGAGACTTCCCAGACAAATGTACCTATGCTGATGCTGTAAAACCTGAGCCCCCTCCATTCCCATAAGACGATGAAAATCTGTGCAAATTTCCAACAGTTTTTCTCTCTCGTTTATGCAATAGACCAGAAACAGAATCCTTTACCACACTATTTGAATAATATAAATGTGGAAGGGCAATTATATAAAATTTACCAGAAGTCCCCAGTTTTCAGGGATTGCCCCCTCCTGATGTCTACTCCTTTGCAAGGCTCTGTCCCTGATTCCAGGTAGAAAATAGAAAATGATTTTCTATCACGGGATACAGCACACACAACAATCAACATTACCGCCGGGCACATGCGCTACCCCCTCCCCCGTGGTAATGCCGATTGGGCGTGCATTACCCGCGTGTTAGCCGTCCCGCACTTTTGTAAAAGGGCCCCTAACTGACCAGCAGAGAGCAGTGTGGTGTGCAATAATAAAATGACAAATGACAATAACCAGTTTCCTGAACCGTAGCTCAATTTCTTTAGAAGAAGGCAATTAAGAAGCAGCTTTTGAGATGATGAAAGGTGTTTTGCTGGACAATAAGGCTTTCTTTAAGTTTCTGGATAAAATCAGGGCTAAGGTTATACAGATATCTGAAACTGAATGACTGGTAACTCGGGTAGGCTATACGATGATGTTGTCTACAACTCAATCCAGTTATTGCCCTTACTGGAGTGGAGGAGTAGCCTAGTGGTTAGTGCAGTGGACCTTGATCCTGGGGAACTGAGTGCAATTCCCACTGTAGCTCCTTGTGACTCTGGGCAAGTCACTTAACCCTCCATTGCCCCTGGTACAAAATAAGTACCTGAATATATGTAAACCACTTTGAATGTAGTTGAAAAACCTCAGAAAGGGTATATCAAGTCCCATTTCCCTTTTCCTATTTGAGATTCTACATGGAATGTTGCTACTATTGGAGATTCTAGATGGAATGTTGCTACTCATTGAAATTCTGTTGCTACTATTTTGAGATTCTGCATGGAATGTTAATGTTGCCATTCTACTAGCAACATTCCATGTAGAAGGCTGCCCTTACAGATCAGCAATGCAGCTGCGCAGGTTTCTGTGAGTCTGACATACGTGCAGGACGTCAGACTCACAGAAACAGAAGCCTGCACGGCTGCATTGGTGATCTGCAAGGGCAGGCTTCTACACAGAATACTGCTAGTGGAGGAGTAGCCTTGTGGTTAGTGCAGTGGACCTTGATCCTGGGGAACTGAGTTCAATTCCCACTGCAGCTCCTTGTAACTCTGGGCAAGTCACTTAACCCTCCATTCCCCCTGGTACAAAATAAGTACCTGAATATATGTAAACCACTTTGAATGTAGTTGCAAAAACCTCAGAAAGGTGGTATATCGTCCCATTCCCCTTTCCATTACTGTAGTAATCTCTTCTGGATAAAACTAAGGATTATCCAAAAAGATGTGAACCATCTTCCTTTAAGAAAATGTACTAACCCAAGTGCAGAGAACAAGGAGAAGATCTGATTATTGAAGAAATCAGATTTCCACTGTTCCAGATCTGAAATCAGCTGAAGACCTAGAATGCAAATACAGATAATTGAAAACGAATTACCTTTTAACAGTAGGCTGGAAAATGTCCATGAAGTTTTCCTCACATATGCAATTTACGATTTGAGTCAGACATTCATTTATAAAAACAGTCTGCTCCCTATGCTTACCCAAATTGAATATCATTTGCTAGTTGAAGCATATTATACTGGTACATGAAAAACTACCATTTGGTAGTTGGCCAGTCATTTTATAACCTATAGAGACCCAATCTATGAAGAGAGCTGAGGGTGTTAATATAGGCGCCTGTGTGTGTGCAGCAAACATCAAATCGGCATTACCACCTGGCTAGCACATGTGCCTGGCACGCGTCAAAAACCCACTGTGGAAAATACTTTTTTTTTTTTTTTTTTTACTGTGGGGGCGTTCCCGGCAGTAATCGGCAGTTGGCTTGCGCTGGACAGTTACTGCTTGGGTAACGCATAAGCCCTTACCACTAAGTCAATGGGTGGCATAAATAGACGCGTGCTGGTTTTCATTTTGCCGCACATCCATTTCCTGGTCCAAAATTCCCCCCCCCCCCTTTTTTTTGTTTTTTTACAGACGCACTGGGGAAATGGTACGGGACGTGTCCAATACACTCGCCCACACTACCACAGGCCACTTTTTGGTGCAGCTTTCCCCCCTAGTGGTTATGGTGGTAATAACTCTTAGATGCCCCAAATATATATTTTAAAGCTGTGGTGAATATTTCTTTTGGTACACTGTATTATATCCCAAGAGGACTTTTTAACAGCAGCCGTGCTTCAACAAAGCCTGCGTTTTGGGAGATATTGGCTCTCCAGCACTCCTGATATGAAAAAAAGACAGAGCAAAGGAGGGTGGGCTTTCTGATCATTGTCTCTTACCTGGTCTATAATCTGTAAATCAATTTGGCTTTTTTCTTTTGCCTTTCTTTCATCTCTCTGCTTAGATTTTATCCTGAAATGTCTTCCTTCCTTTTAGGACTTAATAAGCCTCCTTTGGTTGGTTGTTTGTTTGTTTTTTTTAATGTTCATCTCATTAGTAATTTAGAGTTAAGAATGAGCAAAGAGTGGCATGAGGTAGGAGGGATCATGCTTGCTGTTCTGAAAGTTTCCATACCTCTCAACTCAGCCTCTTCACAAGAATGACAGTGCTAAGGCAGTCCTAATGGAAAAACCATACAAGAGAACTTAACAGAACACAATGATTAACACTACGATATGACTTAGATCATCTGTGTCGCAGAGATTGATTATAGGATCAGCCAGTAAATCTTTTGTCAACTACAGCAGAACAGTAATTCAGAACCGCAAAAAATGCAGTAACTCAACAGACTTCATTTACTAACATTTTCCGAGAGCTGAACACCTTGTCTTGTCCAGTATGATAGATTTTGCCTGCGTAAACCACTGGAGTCATGCAAATTGCAGCATGAAATTAGTCATGACTTCAGTTCTGGTTGCTGGGCTTTCAGGGGAAGCGAGGTAGGGAGTGGAAAGAGGTTATCCACCAAAAACTATTTTCACAATTGTTTATTACTTTCTCAACTTTGAATGTGGGCTCACTGGTGTTAATGTCTTTAGTGCTACTAGACACATGCAACATTAAACACAAAGATGTGGAGACGTGGCCTAGTGGTGGACTTTAGTCCTGGAGAACTGAGTTTGATTCCCACTTCAGGCACAGGCAGCCCCTTGTGACTGTGGGCAAGTCACTTAACCCTGCATTGCCCCAGATACAAATAAGTACCTAAGCTGCATTGAGCCTGCCATGAGTGGGAAAGTGCAGGGTACAAATAAAAAAAAAATTAAAAAAAAACATGTAAGACAGTCCCTATTTCAGAGAGGTTACAATCTATTCAAGACAAACAGGCCAAAGTAAAAGATTTGGGAATTTCATTTATTATGGGAATTAAAACAATATGGGTATTAAACATGTGAATAAGGGGGTTAAGATTTAAAAGCAGCCTCAAAAAGGTGGAATTTCAGTCTGAATTTCAATAGGGTCAAAGGTGAAGCATAACAAAGGTAGAGTGGAGGAGTGGCCTAGTGGTTAGAGCACTGGCCTTGCAATCCAGAGGTGGCCGGTTCAAATCCCACTACTGCTCCTGGGGCAAGTCACTTAACCCTCCATTGCCTCAGGTACAAACCTAGATTGTGAGCCCTCATGGGACAGAGAAATATCCAGAGTACCTAAATGTAACTCACCTTGAGCTACTACTGAAAAAGGTGTGAGCAAAATCTAAATAACTAGAACTATGCAATAAATCTGCAAAGTAGTAATTTTAAAATGAATCAGAGAAAATATTTCTTCACTCAATGTGCAATTAAACTGTGGAATTTGTTGCCAGAGAATGTAGTAAAATAAGTTAGCTTAGCATAAGTACATAAGTAATGCCATACTGGGGAAAGACCAAGGGTCCATCGAGCCCAGCATCCTGTCCACGACAGCGGCCAATCCAGACAGCGGCCAATCCAGGCCAAGGGCACCTGGCGAGCTTCCTAAACGTACAAACATTCTATACAATCAAGCCATTGTGACATCACTAATGAGGTTGGCTCTTATTGGTGGAATGAGCCACTATGACATCACAATAGGTTAAATCACTGCTCTATGTAATAAAGGTGAGCCAAGTAGAGGACATAAGTACATAAGTAATGCCACACTGGGAAAAGACCAAGGGTCCATCGAGCCCAGCATCCTGTCCACGACAGCGGCCAATCCAGGCCAAGGGCACCTGGCAAGCTTCCCAAACGTACAAACATTCTATACATGTTATTCCTGGAATTTTGGATTTTTCCAAGTCCGTTTAGTAGCGGTTTATGGACTTGTCCTTTAGGAAACCGTCCAACCCCTTTTTAAACTCTGCTAAGCTAACCGCCTTCACCACTTTCTCCGGCAACGAATTCCAGAGTTTAATTACACGTTGGGTGAAGAAAAAGTTTCTCCGATTTGTTTTAAATTTACTACACTGTAGTTTCATCGCATGCCCCCTAGTCCTAGTATTTTTGGAAAGCGTGAACAGACGCTTCACATCCACCTGTTCCACTCCACTCATTATTTTATATACCTCTATCATGTCTCCCCTCAGCCGTCTCTTCTCCAAGCTGTATAGCCCTAGCCTCCTTAGTCTTTCTTCATAGGGAAGTCGTCCCATCCCCGCTATCATTTTAGTTGCCCTTCGCTGCACCTTTTCCAATTCTACTATATCTTTCTTGAGATGCGGCGACCAGAATTGAACACAATACTCAAGGTGCGGTCGCACCATGGAGCGATACAACGGCATTATAACATCCTCACACCTGTTTTCCATACCTTTCCTAATAATACCCAACATTCTATTCGCTTTCTTAGCCGCAGCAGCACACTGAGCAGAAGGTTTCAGTGTGTTATTGACGACGACACCCAGATCCCTTTCTTGGTCCGTAACTCCTAACGTGGAACCTTGCATGACGTAGCTATAATTCGGGTTTAAAAAAGGTTTGTATGGCTTCCTAAAGGAAAAGTCCATATACCACTTTGGGAAAATTCACTGCTTATTTCTAGAATAAGCATTATTGTACTGTTTTGGGATCTTGTCAGGTACTTGAGACCTGGATTGGCCACTGTTGGAAACAGAATGCTGGGCTTGATGGACTTTCGGTCTGTCCCTGTATGGCAATACTTATTACTTATATTGTCAGACAAGGAGTGACACCAGCTGCACATACTATAGCAGGACATGTTTATCCACTCCTACCATAGCTAAGATTAATAAGCATCTGTTTGACCTTACGTGCAACTTTCTTTAAATTAATCCTCTTATTTTCTAACTCCCTTTACTCTCTCTTATCTTTCAGGCTTATTGTCGAAAGAGAAGGGCGCCCATCTTTCGACACAAATCAGCATAATCGAAAGCCAATTTTGGGCGTCCTTAACTGCTTTCCGTTGCAGGACAACCAAAGTTAATGAGGGCGTGTCGGAAGCATAGCGAAGGCGGGACTGGGGCGTGCTTAACACATGGGCATCCTCGGCAGATAATGGAAAAAAGAAGGGTGTCCCTGAGGAAAACTTGGCCGACTTTACTTGGTCCTTTTTTTTTTTTAATGACCAAGCCACAAAAATGTGCCCTAAATGACCAGATGACCACTGGAGGGAATAAGGGATGACCTCCCCTTACTCCCCCAGTGGTCACTAACCCCCTCCCACCCCTCAAAACAAATGTTTAAATATTTTTTCCAGCCTCTATGCCAGCCTCAAATATCACACCCAGCTCCATCACAGCAGTATGCAGGTCCCTGGAGCAGTTTTAGGGGGTACTGCAGTGCACTTCAGGCAGGCAGACCCAGGCCCATCCTTCCCCTACCTGTTACACTTGTGGTGGTAAATATGAGCCCTCCAAAACCCACCACAAACCCACTGTACCCACATCTAGGTGCCCCCCTTCATCCCTAAGGGCTATGGTAGTGGTGTACAGTTGTGGGGAGTGGGTTTTGGGGGGCTCAGCACACAAGGTAAGGGAGCTATGCACCTGGGAGCTTTTTCTGAAGTCCACTACAGTGCCCCCTAGGGTGCCCGGTTGATGTCCTGGCATGTCAGGAGGACCAGTGAACTACGAATGCTGGCTCCTCCCACGACCAAATGGCTTGGATTTGGTCATTTCTGAGATGGGCGTCCTCGGTTTCCATTATCGCCGAAAATCAGGGACGACCATCTTTAAGGTCGACCTAAATGTTGAGATTTGGGCATCCCCGACCATATTATTGAAATGAAAGATGGCTGCCCATCTTGTTTTGATAATACGGGTTTCTCCGCCCCTTCACGAGGACGTCCTGAGGAAAACTTGGGCGCCCCCTTCGATTATGCCCCTCCACATGTTCCATCTTTAATTACACCCTATGGTTCTTAAAATGTTTTATTGCTTATTGTGTTAACACTATAATTAGCATGCTATGCCATACTCTGTATTGTTATTTGAATATTTTTACTGCTATAATTGTCTATCGCTTATGTCTAACTTATTCTTACTGTACACGGCCTTGATTGAATTTCTTCAAAAAGAAAGTAAATAAATAAATAATATGCCAGAGTACTGTAAAGAAAGAGGGAAGAAATAAAAGGAACCGAGTCTGGAGTTGGCAGTGCAGGAGAACAGTACAGAAAAGAGCGAATTACATGATGAATGGATTTTCTGAAGACAGTTGTCAGGAGAGATAAGAGGAGCAGCAGAATAAATCACTTCTTTGGCTTCCTATCAGTTTTTGCAAGTACTGAATATTGGCTCTTAACCGGCCAAGTGCTGGTTCCACCCTCAGTACACTCCCAAAATCGCCAGTTTTCAATGTGGCACTAACCAATTATTTACATAAGAACATAAGAATAGCTATACTGGGTCAGACCAATGGCCCATATAGCCCAGTATCTTACTTCCAACAGTGGCCAATCCAGGTCACAAGTACCTGGCAGAATCCCAAATAGTAACAACATTCCATGTAGAACCCCAAAGAATAGCAAGATTCTGGAATCCTAAAGAGTAACAAGATTCCGAGCAGAATCTCAGAGTAGCAACATTTCATGCTACCAATCCCAGGACAAGCAGTGGTTTCCCCCATGTCCATCTCAATAACAGACTATGGACTTTTCCTTCAGGAACTTGTCCAAACCTTTTTTTTAAACCCAGATACGCTAACCACCATTACCACATCCTCCAGTATAACAAGTTACAGAGAGTAGGGTTAAATGGTCAGTATTCTCAAAGGAGAAGGGTAGTTAGTGGGGTTTCCCAGGGGTCTGTGCTCGGACCGCTGCTTTTTAACATATTTATAAATGACCTAGAGATGGGAGTAACTAGTGAGGTAATTAAATTTGCTGATGACACAAAGTTATTCAAAGTCGTTAAATCGCGGGAGGATTGTGAAAAATTACAACAGGACCTTACGACACTGGGAGACTGGGCGTCTAAATGGCAGATAGCGTTTAATGTGAGCAAGTGCAAAGTGATGCATGTGGGAAAGAGGAACCTGAATTATAGCTATGTCACGCAAGGTTCCACGTTAGGAGTCACGGACAAAGAAAGGGATCTAGGTGTCGTCGTTGATGATACGTTGAAACCTTCTGCTCAGTAGTCTGCTGCGGCTAAGAAAGCAAATAGAATGTTAGATATTATTAGGAAAGGAATGAAAAACAAAAATGAGGATGTTATAATGCCTTTGTATCGCTCCATGCTGCGACCGCACCTCGAATATTGTGTTGAAATCTGGTCGCCGCATTTCAAAAAAGATATAGTGGAATTAGAAAAGGTGAAGAGAAAGGGCGACGAAATAAGGACAAATAAGGGATAAGTTTAGGACAGACAGACAGACAGACAGACAGACAGACAGACAGATAGGACACATTGGGATAAGGGACTATTGAAGAGAGGAAGATAAGATAAAGGTTACGAACAAGTGAAAAGTTTGGAGTCAAAAGCAGCATTAAACAGGTGGGCCTTGAGCCCGCATTTGAAGGCGGCCAGAGATGGAGCTTGACCTACCGGCTCAGGAAGTCTATTCCAGGCATAAGGTGCGGCAAGATAAAAGGAACGGAGTCTGGAGTTAGCAGTGGAGGAGAAGGGTGCAGTTAGGAGAGATTTACCTAGTGAACGGAGTTCCTGGGAAGGAGTGTAGGGAGAGATGAGGGTGGAGAGGTAGTGAGGGGCTGCAGAGTGAATGCACTTATAGGTCAATATAAAAACTGTACTGTGTTTATATAGTCCTATGGGTGTCTCTAGCATTAGCGCATGCTAATTTTTAGCGTACGCTACAAACACTAGCGCGGCTTAGTAAACAGGGCCCCTAGTTTTACATGAGCTGACCTAAATATCTGGTCTGCTACCTACACCACCTATACAGATTTATCTTCTAAAATTCATTGACCTCTTTTGTTAAGAGATTCACCCAAAGTAGTTGGCGGGGGGCTGTGGGGTAGGATGGTGATGCATCTGGGGGACTATAAGAGGAAGTTTTCTGATATCTAAATATCAGTAGAGCTTTTCCATGTTGGGATCTTGGGGGGGGGGGCAGGGAACGCACACACATGGTGGAGTTCTTTTACTTGTTGTTCATTAAGGGTAGAGAATTTGTAGAATGGAGGGGAAAGGTTATTGACATATGTTCATGTTATAACGGTGCTCATCGTCACATAATGGATGTACTACTCAGTGGCGTTCCTGGGGGGGGGGGGCGGTGGGTGCGGTCTGCCCTGGGTGTACGCCGCTGGGGGGGGTGCCACACGCGCCTGTCCTTCGTTCGTTCCATGCTCCCTCTGCCCCGGAACAGGTTACTTCCTGTTCCGGGGCACAGAGAGCATGGAACGAACAAAGGACAGGCGCGCGCGGCACCCCCCCCCCCCCCCCAGCGGTGTGCACCTGGGGGGGGGGTCTTTCACAGGGGGGGTCTTTCGCAGGGGGGTGTCGCGCTGCATCCAGGGGGGCGCTGCACCCGGGGGGGGGGGCGCATCGGTGATCCGCCCCGGGTGTCAGCCCCCCTAGGAACGCCACTGGTACTACTACTTCTTATCATTTCTATAGCGCGACTAGACGTATGCAGCGCTGTACACTTGAACATGAAGAGACAGTTCCTGCTCGACAGAGCTTACAATCTAATTAGGACAGACAAACAGGACAAACAAGAGACAAGGGAGTTGTTAAGGTGGGAATGATAAAATATGGTGATAATAACGGGCCTACAATGAACCAAAGTTTCTGGGGCCTAAAACTGTTTGATCTTAAAAAAATCCTGTCCCTTGTCTGACTAAGAAATAAGCTTCATGACAAGCTGGCTTTTGCAGTTTGCAGAAACAGGAACCAAGTTCTAGCTAGGGGCATTGGACACAATGCGTGTAGGAGCTCTTTGCAAATTATCTGAGTATGCAGGTGATGGAAACCTGAGATAGCAGGTTGCTGGTGAAACGGACCGTGAAGCAATGTAATAAACAAAGTTATCAGGCTTATGCTTCTGGGGACCACCTTGAATAATCTTGATCAGTTTTTTGTGGAGAACAAGAAAGAGGTGGGCTTGGTGACGTGTCCCCCATAGACTTAATGTTAAGTGTTCCATATATAAGGGAATGTATGTCCTATAACTGCGGAGAAAAATACCCTTGAGTCTTTATCTGTGTGCAGCTGAGTGCTCGCCCATGAGAAAAGCCTTACACAGTACTGATATTGCCTGTCTGTTTTTCTCATATCTGGTGGTGTCTATTTTGTTTCTCCCTAAACACGGGAGTGCGTGGAGTCAGTGGCGTTCCTAGGGGGGGCTGGCACCCGGGGTGGATCACCGATGTGCCCCGCCCCCGGGTGCAGCGCCCCCCCCCGATGCAGCGCGGACCCCCCCCAGCAAAAGGACACCCCCGCGAAGGAACCCCCCCCCCGCCGGGTGCACGTCGCTGGGGGGGTGCCGCGCGTGCCTGTCCTCCGTTGTTCCATGCTTCTTCTCTGCCCCGGAACAGGAAGTAACCCCAGTGGCGTGCACCCGGGGCGGACCGCACCCACCGCCCCCCCCCCCCCCCAGGAACGCCACTGCGTGGAGTATTCCTCTGGGTTAGATAGCACAAATAACTAAACAATGGGTACTGAGCAAGTGAGTAAGGGTTAGGAGTTAAAAGCAGCATTAAAAAGGTGGGCTTTTAGCCTAGATGTGAAGATGTCCAGAGATGGAGCTTCACATACTGGCTCAGGAAGTCTATTCCAGGCGTATGGTGTGTTAGCAATTCATGGACAACAGGCTTGCAATAATAGTGCGTTAGACTAGATTCTACTAAAATCAACTAATTTCTCTGCATTTCTGTTCTGGATTGTCCAAAAAGCAGTTGTTTCGTGGAGCACCAACAAAAATTGTTGCTACTTAAGAGATTCACCCAAGGTGGTGGACGGAGGTACA
Source organism: Microcaecilia unicolor (assembly GCF_901765095.1). Lineage (NCBI taxonomy): Eukaryota > Metazoa > Chordata > Amphibia > Gymnophiona > Siphonopidae > Microcaecilia > Microcaecilia unicolor. Next base: position 29,011,751 of record NC_044034.1, read on the forward strand.
GTTTGCTACTACTACTAATCATTTTTATAGAGCTACAAGACTTACGCAGTACAAAAATGAACAAATCCAAGGCATTTGTTCGTGGGAGGGGCCAGGATTCGTAGTGCACTGGTCCCCCTCACAGGCCAGGGCACCAACCGGGCACCCTAGGGGGCACTACAGTGGACTTCGCAAATGGGTCCCAGGAGCAAAGCTCCCTTACCTTGGATGCGGAGCCCCCCAAAACCCACTCCCCACAACTATACACCACTACCATAGCCCTAAGGGGTGAAGTGGGGCACCTACATGTGGGTATAGTGGGTTTCGGGTGGGTTTTGAAGGGCTCCCATTTTCCACCACAAGTGTAACAGGTGGGGGGGGGGGGGATGGGCCTGGGTCCGCCTGGCTGAAGTCCACTGCACCCACTAAAACTGCTCCAGGGACCTGTATACTGCTGAGATGGACCTGAGTATGACATTTGAAGCTGGCACAGAGGCTGGCAAAAAAAGTTTTTAAAGTTGTTTTTTTGAGGGTGGGAGGGGCTTAGTGACCACTGGGGGAGTCAGGGGAGGTGATCCCCGATTCCCTCCGGTGGTCATCTGGTCTGTTCAGGCACTTTTTTGGGACGGACCTGAAAAAAAGGGACCAAATAAAGTGGACCAAATTCTCGCCAGGGACGCCCTTCTTTTTTCCATTATCGGCCGAGGGCGCCCATCTCTTAAGCACGGCCCTGCATGCCCCTGTCCTGCCTTCGCTACCCTTCCAACACGCCCCCTTGAAGTTTGGCCCGCTCCGCGATGGACTGCAGTTGAGGCCGGCCAAAATCGGCTTTCGATTATGCCGATTTCGCTGGCCTTGAGAGATGGCCGGCCATCTCCCGATTTGTGTCGGAAGATGGCCGGCCTTCTCTTTCGAAAATAAGCTGGAAAGTATGCAACAAGCTAGTAACAAATAGGAGGAAATATTTTACCACACAGCGAATCCTCCTCATTGCCAGAGGATGTGGTAACAGCGGTTAGCGTAATCTGGGTTTAAAAGGATTGGACAAGTTCCTGGAGGAAAAGTTCATAGTCTGCTATTGAGACATTCCATTGCTTACCATGGGACAGGTAGCATGGAATGTTGCTACTATTTGGGATTTTGTCAGGTACTTCTGACCTGGATTGGCCACTGTCAGAAGCAGGATATTGGGCCAGAGGTACCATTGGTCTGACCCAGTATGGCTATTCTTATGCTCTTACGTAGTCCAGATGTGGAGTGAGTAGATAGTTAATCACTACATATATTAAAAGCTTAGGAGAAGAGCCAGGCTTTCACCTGCTACCTGATGTAGAGGAGGTCTTCTTGAGTTCAGTATAACCTCTCTAGGAGAGGATTTCCAAAGTGTGAGGGCTACTTCTGAGAATGCTTTAGGTAGATATCACATCATGCGATTTCTTTTGACAAGGGTACAAATAGTGCTGCTTCTTGAGAGGACCATCCCTCTTCAACCATACAGGTATGCAGTGCTATATGACCTCTCCTGTCCCTCACAAAAAAAATGTTTACTTTGTAAATAAATTGTAAGCCCTCTGGGGACAAGGAAAACATCTATTGTACCTGAATATAATTCACCTTGAGCTACTATTGAAAAGGTTGTGAGCTAAATCCAAATAATAATCCTATATAATAAAACTCACCCTCAACGTTCTGAAGACACTGACGTCAGTGAAGCCAAGCCACTGATGTCACTTCCTTCAAGACGGGTTCAAAGGGTTCATGGTGGTGAAGCCACCGAAATCGCCAAGTCTTGGGGCCCTGCCTTCATGTCAAACGTGATGATGTCGAGGGCGGAGCAATGGCGTATGGTGCGTGTTCAGGAGGTGTGGAGCAATGGCGTCAGAACGACGAAGGGGTCAGCAGGTAGGTAGGTAGGGAGGGCGAAGGCGGGGGAGGTGTTGGGGAGGAAAACCTTGCTAGCGCCAGTTTCATTTGCTCCAGAAACAGGCCTCTTTTACTAGTAATAATAATAATAATAAATGTTTTTCTCTAAGATTTGGGTCTTGGTATATATCAAGAAAACTCCTGTTGCTTTTTCTTACTTATGTTTCAATGCTCTGCTGAACTTTTCAGAGAGATGTGTGCTAGGGACAGAGTAAAACCAGAGGGAAGCCAGGTGTTTCCCCCTAAGATAAACCCTGGCATTAGCTTTTTACAATTACTTTTCTCAACTTTTGAGTACCCATTATAAAGCTACACAACAGCAAAGTGTTGGTGGGGGGACAAGAAAAATTCACACTCTCCGACTTTTGAGTCAGTCATCAAATGTCTCTTCACTCTGCTAATTACAGTTTTTACAACAAAATGTCACCACCATATAAACCCTTCCAGATGTTGTGTTTCATGAGAAAAGAGCCTTGCTCATCTCTGGTGGATGCTAACAGCTTCCCCCTCCCCTCCCCCCTCTCAAATGATATTGTTTTCTCACTGTAACTCAGTGGGAACTGGGATCAGATGACCAAATCAGTGGCTTCTGTCCCAGGGGGAATGAAGGCAGCCCCACAGTTCCAGCTTTCATATGCACAATGAGAAGGAGAAAATTACATTCCACCTTCAGCTCATTCCCGTTCTGTGCCAGAGCCAAATTAAGCAAACTGAAAATTGAAATGTAACATTCCTTTGATACAGAAGTTCTTTCCACTTGCCTCCCTCAATTGTGTGTCAGCGAAGCAGCACAAAGCAGAACTGAGGTCTTATGGGCTCTATGACCTAACTAATTTTATTCCTGATCTCTGAAAGAGCCTATCCAAGGCAATTATATTCATTCTACCTCCCAAATTATCAATACAAAACAAAACACATTATGCACAGAGTAATATCGGATACCGGAACGCTTTGCCTAGCTATTGATGCAGTTCTATTTTTAATTCTTTCCTCACTTTGCACCATGAGTGGTTTGTGCTATTACCCCTCCCTCATCAGGAAAACATACTCAGGTGGTACAGTGGGAGGGGGCCACTCATCAGCCCAAGAGCTAGTACATAAGTAATGCCACACTGGGAAAAGACCAAGGGTCCATCGAGCCCAGCATCCTGTCCACGACAGCGGCCAATCCAGGCCAAGGGCACCTGGCAAGCTTCCCAAACGTACAAACATTCTATACAATCAAGCCATTGTGACATCACTAATGAGGTTGGCTCTTATTGGTGGAATGAGCCACTATGACATCACAATAGGTTAAATCACTGCTCTATGTAATAAAAGTGAGCCAAGTAGAGGACATAAGTACATAAGTAATGCCACACTGGGAAAAAGACCAAGGGTCCATCGAGCCCAGCATCCTGTCCACGACAGCGGCCAATCCAGGCCAAGGGCACCTGACAAGCTTCCCAAACGTACAAACATTCTATACGTTATTCCTGGAATTGTGGATTTTTCCCATTTAGTAGTGGTTTATGGACTTGTCCTTTAGGAAACCATCTAACCCCTTTTTAAACTCTGCTAAGCTAACCGCCTTCACCACGTTCTCTGGCAACAAATTCCAGAGTTTAATTATGCGTTGGGTGAAGAAAATTTTTTTCCCGATTTGTATTAGATGTACTGCTTTGTAGCTTCATTGCATGCCCCCTAGTCCTAGTATTTTTGGAAAGAGTAAACAAACGATTCACGTCTACCCGTTATACTCCATTCATTTTATAGACCTCTATCATATCTCCCCTCAGCCGCTTCTTCTTCAAGCTGAAGAGCCCTAGACGCTTCAGCCTTTCCTCATAGGGAAGTCGTCCCATCCCCTTTATCATTTTTGTCGCTCTTCTCTGTACTTTTTCTAATTCCACTATACCTTTTTTGAGATGCGGCGACCAGAATTGAACATACTATTCAAGGTGCTGTCGCACTATGGACCGATAAAAGGCAAACGTCCTCACTTTTGTTTTCCATTCCTTTCCTAATAATACCTAACATTATGTTTGCTTTCTTAGCCGCCGCAGCACACTGAGCACAGCATTTCAACATATTATCAACAATGACGCAGAGATCCCTTTCTTGGTCGTTGACTCCTAACGTGGAGCCTTGCATGACGTATCTATAATTCAGGTTCCTTTTTCCCACATGCATAACTTTGCACTTGCTCACATTAAACGTGATCTGCCATTTAGACGCTCCGTCTCGTAAGGTTCTCTTGTAATTTTCCACAATCCTCTCGCTTGCTATACCTAGATACTATAACACCCTCAAGGGACAGGGAAATACCAACTGTACCTGACTGGAACTCACCTTGAGTTACTAAAGAAAAGGCCTGAGCCTTCTGGCTACGGTGGCTGCAGCGAGAAGGATGCTAGGCTACCTAGAGAGAGGCATATCCAGTAGAAGGAAGGGGGCGTTAATGCCTAAAGTCATTGGCAAGGCCCCATTTGGAGCATTGTGTTCAATCCTGGAGGCCGTATTTCACCAAGGACATCAAAAGACGAGGTGGTTCAGAGGAAGGCGACAAAAATGATACGGGGCTTGTGCCAAAAGACATACAAGAAGAGACTTGACGAACTCAATGTGTGTAGTCTAGAGAAAAGGAGGGATAGGGAGGATATGATACAGGCGTTTCAATACGAAAAGGTATTAATATGCAAATTAATCTTTTTCACAGACAGAGAAGTGGTAGAACTAGAGGTCAAGAGTTGAGGGTGCAGGGTGGGAGAGACTTAGGAATATTGTCAAGAAATACTGTTTCACAGAAAGGGTGGTGGATGCCTTCAGGAAGCTTTGCTGCAACGGAAGAGAGGACCTCCCCTGCCAGCTTTGCAACGGAAGGACCTCGGCTGGCGGGGGTTGGGGTCCCCCGCCAGCAAAGGTAGGCGATGACGGGTTGGCGGCAGGAGGGGGGTGGAGAGGGTCGTCGGCAGGGGGGTCCAGGGCCAAATCTACGGGGGCCCAGGCCCCCGTGGCCCCACGCAGATACGCCCTTTTGCTATATCCAGACGCAAACAGTAAGATCGGTATCCATGCACTGTAGTGTAGCCAATCTTACTGTTTGCGTCTGGATATAGCAAAAACTAATACGAAAAAGAAACCTTTTAAAAAACTGAAGTCTTAAGATTTTGCCAGAGACTTGTGTGATTTTATTTTTCCTTATTCTGAGCTTTGGAACTTGTTCCAAACTGTCTGACCTTTTACTGGACTTTGTATCTTTGCTGTTGGCTGCCAATGAGGTCCTGGTGCAAATCCTGCCCCACATGCCAGTACAAAGAGGAGTCTGAACACTTTCTGGCCTCTTGCCCTTGGACGGCTGCGAGCCGAAGCAGCTTGGCAGGTTTCCTTTGGAAGGACTGTGACCTTGGAACAGTGGGGATCAGCTGTACATCCTCACAGACCAACGTACATCAAACATTCAGGCTGCACTCATTTATTCATTATGGTGGGTGATTTAGTTTCAGGAAGCTCTCCCTTTAAGGTTTAAGTTCTAGCCAATGTTTTAAGATTGATTCAGAAATATAAGCTTTGTGCAGAATGCACTTTTAACATGATTTTTGCTTGATGTAAACGATCGCCTTCTAACCTAATAAACTCCCTTTGTTAATCCTAATTACACTCAAGAATCTGCATTATTATTAGCATTTGTATAGCGCTACCAGGCGCTCGCAGCGCTGAACACCTGACACAGAGAGACAGTCCCTGCTCAATAGAGCTTACAATCTAAAGTAATACAGACAGACAAGACAATAAGGGCAAGTACTGGGTGAGAAGGAACAAGGGGGGGGGAGGCAAATGAGTAGTGGTTAGGAGCCAAAAGCAGCAGTGAAAAGGTGGGTTTTCAGCATAGATTTGAAAATAGGTAGAGATGGAGCAAGACGTACATAAGTACGGTAAAATGGTAAAATGTCGCACCTGTGAATGAGATTCTGTGTATACAGGAGTGAAAGAGACCCTGTGGAACTTGTAGGCCTGAGAGGAAGACGGAAATAGGTGGGGAGGGGGAGGGAAAGTGCCAGGAGAAATTGGGGAAGAAACTCTGCAACCCTTCCGGGCTCTACCCCATCCCTCTCAAAATTAAAAAGTACTCCTGTGCAAGGGTAGCAAACTGTTGTGCAGGTGGATCCTTCTGAACAACGGATTTTGGATGGAAAGTGGGGCACTCAGCTGTTGTCCTGAATTTTTAATTTTGTTTTATTGGAATTGGGTCATTTTCTACTTTCAACTTGTTTGAACAAATCCTTTCTTCTCACTATATCTTCAGCACTGTTTACAGGTTTGATGATTAGAGCTACATTAAAAAAAAATGTGAACAGAAGTCTTTATTGAATGTATCCAAAATATACAGAACGAAGCAAATAGTACGGCACAAGGCAATAGAACATTTAGGGGTCCTTTTACTAAGCCACGTAAGCATCTACGCGCGCCCAATGTGCGCCAAAATGGAGTTACTGCCCGACTACTGTGTGGCTCTTGCGGTAATTTCATTTTTGGCGCGCGTCTGAAAAATATTTTTTTTAATTTTCGGGCATGCGTAACGGACGCCCGCCAAGTGGCATACGTAGGTCATTACCACCCAGTTATCGGGTCCTGCCTTTATTTATATCAATAAAGACTGTTGGATTTATATCTCCAGTGGTGATTCATCTTTGGTCAGCCTCTACTTTTGCCTGCTGTGCTGTCAGTACTGCCCAGTTACCACGCGAGTCTTTACCGCTAGGTCAACGGCTGGTTGTAAGGTCTCAGACTTAAAATGGATGTGTGGAAATTTTCATTTTGCTGCACGTCCATTTTTGGCAAAAAAAGGGTCTTTTTTACAGGCGCGCTAAACAACGGATCTGCGCACGCCCAAAACCCGCACCTACATTACCGCAAGCCACTTTTCATTGCGCCTTTGTAAAAAGATCCCTTAATGTCCTGTTTACTAAGGCGCGTTAGCATTTTTAACACACCTACAATTAGTGCACGCACTAACTGTTGTGAGAGTGCAGTTCAAAGGGGATCCAGGAAGGCACGAAGAAAGGGGGTACAGGGAGCCGAGGAATCCCAACAGGGCAGATTTCATGTGCACAACACCCACATTCAGAAAGCTGGGCTACCGGAGGCAGAGAGGTTGGCTGGGTTAAGGAAGAAGGGGAGGAACTACCAGTCCCAGAATCCTTCTCTTCCCCACCCGGCTGTGCAAGAGTTAGGGGAGGAGATAGAAGATTGGGAAATGGTCTCTGAGGAAGGTGATGAGGGCCAGCTGGAGAGATTGGGGGGCGGGGGAAGTTGAAGAGGAGGATAAAATGGAGATTACTGAAGGACTAGGGGAGGAACAGATGGAGATTGGAGCCCTGGCTCAAACCCAAAAAGCTGCTGTAAGAGGGTGGCTAGCTGTACCTTGGAGAGACTGGTGGAGGACCGGAGGAGAGAGGCTGAAGCACTGGGGGAAATCTCTACTAAAGAGGAAACAGGTGCAGCCTGTGGGAGAGAAAGAGAGCTGGGCACAATTGAAGCCCCAGCCTGAACCAGGTGGGAATAAAGCTGTGTAACCGTGTTGTAAGAAGGTACAAGAAAGACTGTGTAAACTGTTTCATACTAAAAAGGTCTGGGCTGCAACCTACCAAGCTATTTGGTTTTTCCCTCTGATAATGTACTGTTCCCTAAGTGAAGTAATCTGAGCTAAAGTGAAGTGAAGTTATATGGACTGTTTTTGAACCTGAGTTTGAAGTTATATGGACTGTTTTTGAACCTGAATTTGACTGTGTTGAACCTGAATTGTGCTCTGGGCTGCTAGCCTAAACAACCTGGAGTGAAGGGTGTTTTGTTGATTTGAAGCAAGAAAATAAAAGCTCTTACTTATAAACATTGGGCTTTGAATGTGCCTCTGTGAAAGGAATGGAGGGAGGGAGGAGGAAGTCCTGGGAGTTCTCAGGGCCTGGAGCCAAGGCTCAGAGGAGCCAGATTGCTGTGGAGTGAAGGCAACAGTCTTGTGGAGGAAGAGGCAGCTAAGCAGCGTCAAGCCTGGCTAGGTCCTGGATGGGCAACTCAGCTACACTGTGTAGGCACCTATAAGGATGTACATGGTTTAATGTGTGTTAAAAAATGTTAACGTGCCTTAGTAAACAGGGCCCTTAGTCAAGCTTCTGATTTTTTATCTTTTCCCCCACTTCCACCTGGGGTATTGTGTTCAGTTTTGGAGGCCGTATCTTGCTAAGGATGTAAAAAGAATTGAAGCGGTGCAAAGAAAAGCTACGAGAATGGTATGGGATTTGCATTACAAGACATATGAGGAGAGACTTGTGCACCTGAACATGTATACCCTGGAGGAAAGGAGAAACAGGGGTGATATGATACAGACGTTCAAATATTTGAAAGGTATTAATCCACAAACCAACCTTTTCCAGAGATGCGAAGGCGGTAGAACGAGAGGACATGAAATGAGATTGAAGGGGGGCAGACTCAAGAAAAATGTCAGGAAGTATTTTTTCACTGAGAGAGTGGTGGATACTTGGAATGCCCTCCCGCGGGAGGTGGTGGAGATGAAAACGGTAACGGAATTCAAACATGCGTGGGATAAACATAAAGGAATCCTGTTCAGAAGGAATGGATCCTCAGAAGCTTGGCCGAGATTGGGTGGCAGAGCCGGTGGAGGGAGGCGGGCCTGGTTCTGGACAGACTTCTACGATCTGTGCCCTGAAAATGGCAGAAACAAATCAAGGTCAGGTATACACATAAAGTAGCACATATGAGTTTCAACTGTGGGGCAGACTAGATGGACCGTGCAGGTCTTTTTCTGCCGTCTTCTACTATGTTACTATATGTTACTTCCCTTCCGAAAACAAAGCTAGCCCCCCCCCCCCATCCCACATCAATAGGAAAGGGAGGGGAGACCACCAAATACAATACTTCCCAGGTAGGGCACTAAAAAAAAAAAGCCTTAATCATTCCAGGAAAAGAGCTACATTTTTCTTCCGCTGTCATCATGGTTCCCCAAGGAAGTCAGACAGTTGTTTTTGCTGACATTACATTTATTGTTTTATGCTTTGTCCCTTCAAAAAAAAATGTTTAGTCTAAATGCACCTCACTTTGGGATTCCAGACAAGTTCTTCTGTTCTTCTCTGATGTCTTTAGTAGCGGCTTTTAAATGTAGAACCAGGCCATCGCTTCGCTGCTTGTGGCCACATCAGAGAAAACACTCGGCCCCTCTGCAGGTTTCTGCAACATGAGAGCTCAGAACCCCAGCGGTTCCTGTTGGAAAGGAATGGGCAGCGAGTCTGAAAGAACATGGATGAAAGCAAATATTCTGTCTCTCATCCCAACTATGACCAGTCCTTCCATTTCTCACCTCCTCTCCCTTCTCCCCCCCCCCCCCCTCCCCACCAGCATTTTCAGAGTGATAAGTGTCTCAGCTGTCCATACCAGTAGTTCTAGATTTTGCCTTTCCAGCTCTGATAAACTGCAAGAATGGGTCAGTTTTAAGACCAGTTTTCCATCAATTTGACGGCCACCTCCTCATTCCCCTCCCACGGCATTTCCTGCTTTTTCCTCCCAAGTTCCCACAAGCTGTTGAGACTCATGTCTCCCTATACATGCACTAACCGCCTCCACAAAAATTCATTTTGCTAAACGTTTTCTACTCAGGATAAGGAGTTTCCCCCCACCCACCCCCAACAAAATACAATGCAGACTGTGTTTGTCTTCGTGCTAGACAGCTGTATGCATATCATAGACAGTCTGCTGGGAAAGTGTGCAGCTTTCACTAGCCTGCCTAGGGGCAAGATCCACGGATACTTCTGAAACCAGGCATAATTTCAAAATCACCCCATCCTATATTACTTTTGAAAATTAGTCAGAAGATTCACAGGTAGAATAACTGTGCACCCTGCAGCTGCTATTTCTGTGGGTAGAATTGGAAAAGGTACAGCGAAGGGCGACGAAAATGATAGTGGGGATGGGACGACTTTCCTATGAAGAGAGGCTGAGAAGGCTAGGGCTTTTTAGCTTGGAGAAGAGACGGCTGAGGGGAGATATGATAGAAGTGTATAAAATAATGAGTGGAATGGATCGGGTGGATGTGAAGCGACTGTTCACGCTATCCAAAAATACTAGGACTAGAGGGCATGAGTTGAAGCTACAGTGTGGTAAATTTAAAACGAATCGGAGAAAATCTTTCTTCACCCAACGTGTAATTAGACTCTGGAATTCGTTGCCGGAGAACGTGGTACGGGCGGTTAGCTTGACGGAGTTTAAAAAGGGGTTAGATAGATTCCTAAAGGACAAGTCCATAGACCGCTATTAAATGGACTTGGAAAAATTCCGCATTTTTAGGTATAACTTGTCTGGAATGTTTTTACGTTTGGGGAGCGTGCCAGGTGCCCTTGACCTGGATTGGCCACTGTCAGTGACAGGATGCTGGGCTAGATGGACCTTTGGTCTTTCCCAGTATGGCACTACTTATGTACTTATGTAGGCTGCATAAAGACTAAGCAATATGTATATCTGAAAATGGCATAAAAATAGCCATACTGGGTCAAACCAATGGTCCATCTAGCCCAGTATCCTGCTTCCAGAAGTGGCCAATCCAGGTCACAAGTACCTAGCAGAAACCCAATTAGTAGCAACATTCCATGTTACCAATCCCAGGGCAAGCAGTGGCTTCCCCCATGTCTATCTCAATAGAAGACTATGGACTTTTCCTCCGGGAACATGTCCAAACCTTTTTTAAACCCAGATACACTAACCGCCATTACCGTATCTTCTGGCAATGAATTCCAGAGCTTAACTATTCTTTGAGTGAAAAAATATTTCCTCCTATTTGTTTTAAACGTGTTTCCCCTAGTCTTTGTACTTTTTGAAAGAGTGAAAAATCGATTCACATTTATTTATTTTATTTATTGCATTTGTATCCCACATTTTCCCACCTCTTTGCAGGCTCAATGTGGCTTACAATACATCATGAATAGTGGACATAAGAAGAGAATAGACGTTTGGTATTACAGAAGGATTTTGGGTTACATGATAGTACATGATATTAATATAACAAGAAAACATTGTGAGACATTTCAAGGTACATGTGGGGGAGTTCATATGTGTTGATCCTTGTGGTATGTCCTGTCGAAGAGATGGGTCAGTAATTTGTGGAAGTTGGCCAGTTCATTGATCGTTTTTAGGTTACGCGGCAGCACGTTCCAGAGTTGTGTACACACATATGAAAAGGTTGATGCTTACGTTAGTTTATATTTTAGACCTTTACAACTGGGGAAGTGAAGATTGAGGAATTTACTCATCCTACACCATTCAGGATTTTGTAGACCTCGATCATATCCCCCCTCAGCCATTTCTTTTCCAAGCTGAAGAGCCCTAACCTCTTTAGCCTTTCCTCATACGGGTGCCATCCCCTTTATGATTTTGGTCTCTGTTCTTTGTACTTTTTCTAAATCCGCTATATCTTTTTTGAGATACGGTGACCAGAAATGAACGCAATACTCAAGGTGAAGTCACACCATGGAGTAATACAGAGGCAGCATAATATTCTTGGTCTTATTTTGCATCTCTTTCCTAATAATTCCTAGCAACCCGTTTGCTTTTTTGGCTGATGAGGCACACTGGGCAGAAAATTTCAGTATATTGTCTACAATGGTACCTAGACTCCTAAGGTGGACCCTAGCATCAGATAACTATGATTCAGATTATTCTTCCCAATGGGTTTCACTTTGAATTGTCCACATTAAACTTTATCTGCCATTTGGATGCCCAGGCTTCCAGTTTCCTAAGGTCTTCCTGCAATTTTTCACAAAACCACATGTGTTTTGACAACTTTGAAATTTGTCTCATCTGCAAATGTAACCACCTCACTCATCATTCCGATTTCCAGATCATTTATAAATATGTTAAATAGCACTGGTCCCAGTACAGATCCCTGTAGCACTCCACTATTCATCCTCCTCCATTTAACCCTACCCTCAGTTTTCTGTCCAATAATCAATACCTAATCCACAGAAGGACATTGCCTCCTGTCCCAAGACTTTTCAATTTTCTTAGGAGTCTCTTATGAGGAACTTTGTCAAACGCGTTCTGAAAATCTAGATACACTACATCAACCGGCTTACTTTTATCCACATGTTTATTCACACCTTCAAAGAAATGAAGCAAATTGGTGAGGCAAGACTTCCCTTGGCTGAACACATGTTGACTCTGTCCCATTAAACCATGTTTGTCTATGAGTTCCATAATTTTATTCTTGATAGTAGTTTCCACTCTTTTGCCCAGCACTGAAGTCAGGCTTACCAGTCTGTAATTTCCCGGATCACCCCTGGAACCCTAAATCAGCATTGCATTGGCCCCTCTCCAATCATCAGTCACTATGGATGATTTTAATGACAGGTTACAGATCACTAACAGCAGATCAGCAATTTCATGTTTGAGTTCTTTCAGTACCCTGGGGTGTATACCATCAGGTCAACAAAAAAAGGGGGAGAGCAACCAAGGATACCAAAGACTGGAAGATGTATATTGATAAGAAAGTTTATTGAAGTATGAAGACTCACCATCAGGCCCACGTGATTTATCACTCTTTAACTTGTCGATTTGGCTGAATAGGTCTTCCAGGTTCACTGAGATTTCTTTCAGTTCCTCGTCACCCTTGAAAACCATTTCCGGTACAGGTAGATCTTTTACATCTTCTTCCGTAAAGACCGAAGCAAAGAATTCATTCAGTCTCTCCACTCTGGCCTTGTCCTCCCCGAGTGCCTCTTCTGCCCCTTCGTGATCTAACTGTCCCACGGATTCCCTCACAGGCTTTCTGCTTCTGATGTACCTGAAAAAGATGCTACTATGAGTTTTTGTCTCTGCTGCAAGTTTATCTTCATATTCCTTTAGCCTTCTTTATCAGTGCTTTGTATCTAGATTGACACTTCTTATGCTGCTTCTTATTTTCTTCATTCAAATCTTTTTTCCATTCTTGACCTGGACTGCGACTGCGACCGCCCTGGTGAGCGCCAGCGAAGGCGAGCGAACCTGGGGTCCGTGCAAGGCGAGTTTCCCCGGTCTGAGGTTCGCTTCCTCGGCGCTTCCGCTGCAGTGCGACCCCCCGGGAGAGCCCGAATCGCAGGTTGACGCCGAGTTCGCCGATCCGTGAGCTCCGTGTGCTCACCTCAGCCGTCGCGCTCCCCGGCAGGAACTGCCCGGGACCGTGTCGGCTAGGAGTTGGAGGGAGTTCGCCTGTGGCCTGTAGTGCGGGCCCGGCCTCGTGGCGCGAGCCCGGTCCGGGCGGCGTGTGGGCCTCTTCAGTGGGTGTTCGCGGATCTGCCGGCCCAGCGATCTGGGGACCCACCACACCACCGCAGCGATCCCTGGCCCAGCAGCCCGACGCCCATGTTGCCCTTCCCGCCGCGTGGCGCGGCCAGCCTCCACCGTGAATCTTCCACACTGGGCTGTCGGTGCACAACGAAGCAGTCCACAGGCACCACAGGCACCACGGATCAGCAAATCTCCCTGCATCAGGAGGAAGTATTAACGCTCCAGCAAAACTCGTTTGCTGATTGAGGGCAGCCCAGCTCAGTTGCTCGGTTGCTCTGAGAACACCCCAGCTACTCCAGCTTTCCCTGGTCCACCCGAACCTGCCTCTCTCCGCTTGCCTGCTACAGTCTGACGGTTCCAGCTTCTTCCAGTCCGCTGATCCAGCTCCCCCCTGCTTGCTGCAATCCAGCCGGTCTACCGTGTTCCAGTCCGCCTGATCCCAGCTTGGCTTGTTCCGATCCGGTCCGCCTGACCCCAGATTGTTCCGGCCCTCCAGTTTCCCAGCTTGTTCCAGTCCGCCTGAGCCCATCCTGTTCCAGTTCGCCGATCCAGCGTCCCCCTTGTTTGTTCCAGTCCATCTACTCCAGCCTGCTTGTTCCAGTCCAAACGCTCTAGTGTGTTCCAGTCCGCCTGCTCCAAGCTCGTTCCAGTCTGCATGATCCCATCTTGTTCCAGTCCACCAATCCAGCTTCCCTGTTTGCTCCAGCGTTCCAGCTTCTCCCTTCTTGTTCCAGCCCATCTGCTTCAGCCTACTTGCTCCGATACACCTGCTCCAATCCCAGCTTGTTCCAGTCCACCGATCCAGCTTCCCTGTTTGCTCCAGCATTCCAGTCCGACTGTTCCAGCTTCTCTTTGCTTGCTTCAGCCTACTTGCTCCGGTACACCTGCTCCAGCATTCCAGTCCGACTGTTCCAGCTTCTCCTTGCTTGCTTCAGCCTACTTGCTCCGGTACACCTGCTCCAGCCTACCTACTCCAGCACATCTGCTCCAGCGTGTTCCAGTCCGCCTGAACCAGCTTCTCCCTACTTATTCCAGTACCTGCTCCAGCCTGCCTGCTCCAGCTCATCTGCTCCAGCGTGTTCCAATCCACCTGAACCAGCTTCTCCCTGCCTGTCTCAGTCCATCTGCTCCAGACTGCCTGCTCCAGCTTCTCCATGCTCGTTCCTATTCATCCGCACCAGCTGCTCCAGCCAACCTGCTAGCTTGTCAGCCATTGACTTACTTGCCTACTAGCTTACTAGCCCGCTAACTCACCAGCCATTGACATACCTGCTCTCCAGTTTCTCCCTGCTCACTCCTGTCCTCCTGCATCAGTATGCTCCAGCCCGCCTGCTAACTTGTCAGCCCTTAACTTACCTGCTCTCCAGCGTCTCCCTGCTCATTCCTATCCATCGGCACCAGCATGCCCCAACCCGCCCGCTAACCTGTCTCCCACTGATTTACCTGCTGACCTGCTAACTTGTCAACCTACCTGCCTCACTGCTTGTTCCAGCCCACCTGCCTCTCCCTGCTCGTTCCTGTCCATCCGCACCAGCCTGCTTCACCCCGCCTACAAGCTTGCAGCCACTGCCACACTTGCCTGCCTCCTAACCTGCCAGCCACGCACTTACCCACTCTCCAGTACATCAATCCCACCAATTCCAAGCCTCCGGCTCTTCGCTCTGTCACTACACTTACACCTGTCACACTGTAACCACTACTTATGGCCCCTGTCCACATCTTCTTCCTTGCCCTGTCCCTTCCTAATCTTTTTCCCCTCCCCTTACCGCTGTCTACCGCTGGAACCCATTGCCCTCCTGTGTTCCCTCCCATCCTGCCCGCTACGGCATCCCTCACCACCTCACCATCTCTCCTGTCCCCCTCCTCCTTCCTAGCCCTTAATCTCCAACATCTCCTTCCTACCATTAACCCTTCACCATTCCTCCTATGTGCACCCCGTCTTCGTCGCCTTCGTCGCCCGACCTCCCCCACCCTCCTCCGCACTCTCTTGCTCCTCCTCCTGCTATCCGCGGGAGACATTAACCCTAATCCAGGCCCCCCCCCACCTGTCCTCCTCCTTTCCATTCAAACGCTTCCGTGATGTCTCCAACCTCGTCCCTATTCCCCTCCTCCCCCCCTCTTCCCTCCCCTTCTCATGTGCCTTGTGGAATGCCCACTCGATCGGCAACAAACTGCCCTTCACCCACGATCTCTTCATCTCTCGTTCCCTCCAACTGCTCGCCCTAACTGAAACCTGGCTCTCCCCTGACGACTCTGCCTCAGTCGCGGCCCTCTGTCATGGAGGCTATCTCTTCTCCCACACTCCCCGCCCAGATGGCCGCGGTGGAGGCGTCGGGCTACTTCTCTCACCCTCCTGTAGTTTCCAACCCCTCCTCCTACCGCAGTCTCACTGCTTCTCGTCCTTCGAAGCTCACTCCATCCGGCTATTCCATCCATTACCACTCAGAGTTGCAGTCATCTACCGCCCCCCTGACAAACCCCTCTCTTCATTCCTTACTGACTTCGACGCTTGGCTCACCGTCTTTCTTGATCCCGCATCTCCTTCCCTCATTCTTGGTGATTTTAACATTCACGTTGACAACCCATCCAATGCCTACGCTTCTAAATTCCTTACTCTGATATCCTCCTTTAACCTCCGACTATGCTCTACCACCCCTACTCACCGTGATGGCCATTGTCTCGACCTCGTTCTCGTCTCTTCCTGCTCACCTTCCAATTTCTGCACCTCAGTCCTTCCTATCTCAGATCATCACCTAATTACCCTCACACTTCATCACCCTCCCCCTCAACCTCGCCCAACTATAACCACGCCTTTCAGGAATCTCCAAGCTGTCGACCCCCCTACCCTATCCTCCCTCATCTCCAATCTCTTCCCTTCCATCTCGTCTTCTGAATCTGTCGACACGGCTGTCTCTACCTACAATGAAACTCTCTCCACCGCTCTGGATACCCTAGCACCATCTGTCTCTCGCCCCACTAAGCGCACTAATCCACAGCCCTGGTTAACCCCCTGCATCCGTTACCTTCGCTCCTGCACCCGATCTGCTGAACGACTCTGGAGGAAATCTCGCACCCTATCAGACTTCACCCATTACAAATTCATGCTATCCTCCTTCCAATCCTCCCTATTCCTTGCCAAACAGGAATATTATTCTCAATTAACCAATTCTCTTGGCTCCAACCCTCGTCGCCTCTTTGCCACTCTCAACTCCCTACTTAAAGTACCCTCCGCTCCCACCCCTCCCTCACTCTCTCCTCAATCACTAGCTGACCACTTCCGCGATAAAGTGCAGAAGATCAACCTTGAATTCACTTCCAAGCCTTCTCCTCCCTGTGACTTCTTAACCCACTCCCTCAACCAACCTAACCCGGCCTCCTTTTCCTCCTTCCATGAGATCACCGAAGAGGAAACTGCTCGCCTTCTTTCTTCCTCCAAGTGCACCACCTGTTCATCGGATCCCATTCCCACCAATCTGCTTACCAACATCTCTCCTACAGTTATCCCCTCAATCTGTCACATCCTCAACCTCTCTCTCTCCACTGCTACTGTCCCTGACACCTTCAAGCACGCAGTAGTCACACCACTTCTCAAAAAACCATCACTTGACCCCACCTGTCCCTCCAACTACCGCCCCATTTCTCTTCTACCCTTCCTCTCCAAATTACTTGAGCGTGCTGTCCACAGCCGTTGCTTTGACTTCCTCTCCTCTCAGGCTGTCCTCGACCCGCTTCAATCTGGCTTTCGCCCACTACACTCGACAGAAACAGCACTCTCTAAAGTCTGCAATGACCTGTTCCTCGCCAAATCCAAAGGCCATTACTCCATCCTCATCCTCCTCGACCTATCCGCCGCCTTTGACACCGTCAATCATAATTTACTTCTTGACACACTGTCCTCATTTGGGTTCCAGGGCTCCGTCCTCTCCTGGTTCTCCTCGTATCTTTCCCAACGCACCTTCAGAGTATCTTCTAATGGCTCCTCTTCCACCCCCATCCCGCTCTCTGTTGGGGTTCCCCAAGGATCTGTCCTTGGACCGCTTCTCTTCTCGATATACACCTCTTCCCTTGGCTCGTTGATCTCATGTCATGGTTTCCAGTACCATCTCTATGCCGATGACACCCAGCTTTACCTCTCCACTCCCGACATCACAGTTGAAACCCAGGCCAAAGTTTCAGCCTGCCTTTCCGACATCGCTGCCTGGATGTCCAACCGGCATCTGAAACTGAACATGGCAAAGACTGAGCTCCTTATCTTTCCACCCAAACCCTCTTCTCCTCTTCCCCCACTTTCCGTCTCTGTTGACAACACCCTCATCCTCCCCGTCTCTTCAGCACGCAATCTCGGAGTCATCTTCGATTCCTCCCTCTCCTTCTCTGCCCATATCCAACAGACAGCTAAGACCTGTCGCTTCTTCCTCTATAATATTAGCAAAATTCGCCCCTTCCTCTCTGAACAGACCACCCGCACCCTCGTCCACTCACTCGTTACCTCTCGTCTTGACTATTGCAACCTTCTCCTCGCTGGCCTCCCGCTTAGCCACCTATCCCCCCTTCAATCTGTCCAAAATTCCGCCGCACGTCTTATCTACCGCGTGAACCGATACTCTCATATCACCCCCCTCCTTAAGTCGCTTCACTGGCTCCCAATCCACTACCGTATACAGTTCAAGCTTCTTCTATTGACCTTCAAGTGCACTCAATCTGCTGCCCCCCATTACCTCTCTACCCTCCTCTCCCCGTATGTTCCCACCCGTAACCTCCGCTCTCAGGACAAATCACTCCTATCTGTACCCTTCTCCACCACCGCTAACTCCAGACTCCGCCCCTTCTGCCTCGCAGCACCTTATGCCTGGAACAGACTTCCTGAGCCCATACGCCATGCGCCCTCCCTGCCCATCTTCAAGTCCTTACTCAAGGCCCATCTCTTCTCCCTTGCTTTTGGCGCCTAACCACCTTCCCCATTCCTGTTACCTACACTGACTGCGTAGTCTATTACCGTTAGATTGTAAGCTCTCTTGAGCAGGGACTGCCCTCCCCGTGTTTAAACTTGTACAGCGCTGCGTAACCCTGGCAGCGCTATAGAAATGCTAAGTAGTAGTAGTAGTAGTAGTAGTAGTAGTAGTTCTTTAAAGGATGTTCTTTTGGCTCTAATAGCCTCTTTCGCTTCACCTTTTAACCATGCTGGCTGTCGTTTGCTCTTCTTTCCACCATTGATAATATATGGAATACATCTGGTCTGGGCTTCCATGATAGTATTTTTAAACAACATCCATGTCTGATTTTAAGTCCTAACCTTTGTGGATAATACTTTTTCCTCATTTAGTCATAGTCCCTTTTCTTAAATACTGCTACAGTAGATTTCCTTAGTGACTTCACTCCAGACACATCTCAAATGTGATCATGTTATGATCACTGTTTCCCAGCAAATTCAACACCATTACCTTTCGTACCATGCCCTGCATTCCATTAAGGACTAGATCTAAACTAGGCCTCCTTCTTGTCAGTTCTTGGACCAGTTGCTCCAAGAAGCAGTTATTTATTACATATTGGAATTTTACCTCCCTAGCTCCTGATATAACATTTATCCAGTCATCATTGGGGTAATTGAAATCACCTATTGTTATAATGTTGCCCAAATTTGCCAGCTTTCCTAATTTCTGTAAAGAATTCTTCATCTGTCTGTTCATTCTGTCCTAGAGGATGGTAGTACAGCCCTACCAGTATACTCCTCTTCATGCATGGAATTTCTATCTACAAGACTTCCATGCATTTGTGCATGCTTTCCCTTCTCTGATCTAATGGGCAATCCCAGGTACAAAACTTAGATTGTGAGTCCACTAGGGACAGAGAAGTACCTGCATCAATCTATATAAATGACAAGTGACTGACTCACCTGCAAATGCGCAGTAGAGCCTGAACGTTCAGACAGCAACAGTACAGAGGCGGGGTGAGCAGGGCAGGGCGAGGCTACCGCATAGGGCCTTGCGCTCAAGGGAGCCCCGCGTGGCCGTCCAGGTCCAGTCCCATCTAAGTTACGTCATCAGGGTTACAGCGGCAGGCAGCAGCAGTGAAAAGCTTGCAAGCTGTGTGCTTCAGGAGCCTTCCTTTCTCTGTCTCAGCTGTGGTCCCGCCCTTGTGGAAACAGGAAATTAGGGCGGGACCACAGCTGAGACAGAGAAAGGAAGGCTCCTGAAGCACACAGCTTGCAAGCTTTTCACTGCTGCTGCCTGCCGCTGTAACCCGATGAGGTATGATGAGTTTTAAAATTCGGAGGGAGGGGGACTGGAGCTCGGAGGGAGGCCTCGGAAGGAGGAGGGCCTTGGAGCTGGGTGGGAAGGACGGAGGAGGGCCTTGGAAGTTGGGAGGGAGGGAGGGAATTAGACTTGAAAATAGAACAGACCAATACTCGCCCGTTTTAACGGGCTTAATGGTTAGTATAATATAAACTGCTTTGGTTGTACCAAAGAAAGGCGGTATATCAAATCCGTGAGCCTTGTCCTTTCTCTGTGGGTTAATATAGCTGCTTAGTGAAGCTTGGCAGCTGAATTCTTCCCCTTAGTAAGAGGCAATTTTCAAAGCCAAGAGAATATATGTTGCAGCATGGTGGGTGAGAGTAAAGGTCTGCAACAGTGGCCAATCAGGTCACACGTGCCCAACAGAATCCTAGGAATAGATCCATTGTTACTCACTCCCAGGATTCTTCAGCTTTTCCAAGTTTGTATGGCTAATAATGGTCTATAAACCATTAAGCAGAAACCTTATTAAACCATTGGAGAAGTAGCTCCTTGTAACTTGGGCAAGTCACTTAACCCTCCATTGCCCCATATACAAAAACTTAGATTATG
Organism: Microcaecilia unicolor; assembly: GCF_901765095.1. Lineage (NCBI taxonomy): Eukaryota > Metazoa > Chordata > Amphibia > Gymnophiona > Siphonopidae > Microcaecilia > Microcaecilia unicolor. Next base: position 29,031,802 of record NC_044034.1, read on the forward strand.
AGCCCTCTAGGTACAGAGAAAGTACCTGCATATAATATTTCAACTGCTTTGATTGTATCTCAGAAACGGTAATATATCAAATCCGCTACCCTTTAAGCTGTGACGTTGATGGCCGAAAAATATGTTGAACTCCACATTAAGGGACTCATTTATTAGTGGTCATCATATTTTAACAACACAATTACACTTTATTTAGAATCAAATGGGACCTATGATAACAAGCGCTGGGGCAGATAACACAAAATAATCCTTAGTAAATGAACCCCTGGGTGAAAAAAAAGCCCTCCGTTTTGATTTATGCTGAAATCTCTTTATTGAGAACCACTGAACAACATTTAACCAGTGCATCATCGTTCCATTGAGATGCCAGCGCCGTCCACAGCAAACAGCAGAAGCATTTACTCCCCAACATACCATAGTACATGTCATGGCAAGATATTACATGTCAGACCTTATAGATCTACCAGAGAGAAACAACAAAAGTTCATTACGTACTTTCTTAAACCTCCATTATCCCAATTGCAGAGGACTTAAATACAAATCAATACATACATCTAGCTTTTTATACATCGGTACACAACAATGGAATGAATTACCAACCATTATAAGAAAAACACGCAACTTGATGACCTTCCGGAAACTACTGAAGACTTACTTGTTCAAAAAAGCGTACAAAATGGATCCCTCATAACGATCTGACTCCTAAACTACACCAGACACAATTTTATATTGGAACTCTTTCATTTTGCCTATTTTATTTACACCCTAATTACTGATAATCATACCCTGTCCTGATATCATTATGTTATGTTGTTATCCATTTATCCTAATTACTGACAATTATACCTTGTCCTGATGTCATTATATTATGTTGTTATCCACTTACCCACTTCTTAATCAACATAATTTTCATATGAACCTTAATAGCAATAATTCTGAAATTCTTCTCCGTTAATATGATTGCCATAATATTCCTATGCACCTTATCTGTTATATATACTACTATTTAACATTTCTAAAGCGCTACCAGGGTTGCGCAGCGCTGTACAATTAACAAAGAAGGACAGTCCCTGCTCAAAGGAGCTTACAATCTAAAGGACAAAAAATGCAGTCAATCAAGGTTGATGCAGTCTAGATTTCCTGGATAGGGGTACAATGGTTAGGTGCTGAAAGCGACATTGAAGAGGTGGGCTTTGAGCAAGGATTTGAAGATGGGTAGGGAGGGGGCTTGGCGTATGGGCTCAGGGAGTTTATTCCAAGCATAGGGTGAGGCAAGGCAGAAAGGGCGGAGTCTGGAGTTGGCGGTGGTGGAGAAGGGTACTGAGAGGAGGGATTTGTCCTGTGAGCGGAGGTTACGGGTAGGAGCGTAAGGGGAGATGAGGGTAGAGAGGTAGTGAGGGGCTGCAGATTTTTTTTTTGTTACATTTGTACCCCGCGCTTTCCCACTCATGGCAGGCTCAATGCGGCTTACATGGGGCAATGGAGGGTTAAAGTGACTTGCCCAGAGTCACAAGGAGCTGCCTGTGCCTGAAGTGGGAATCAAACTCAGTTCCTCAGTTCCCCAGGACCAAGTCCACCACCCTAACCACTAGGCCACTGCATTTGTAGGTTAGTAGGAGAAGCTTGAACTATATGCGGTACCTGATCGGAAGCCAGTGAAGTGACTTGAGGAGAGGGGTGATATGAGCATATCGGTCTAGGCGGAAGATAAGACGCGCAGCAGAGTTCTGAACGGATTGAAGAGAGGATAGATGGTTAAGTGGGAGGCCAGTGAGGAGCAGGAATACATACTCTGATTCTCTATTCCATCAATGTGATTGTAGTTGTATTATATTGTAAGCCACATTGAGCCTGCAAATAGGTGGGAAAACGTGGGATATAAATGCAGCAAAATAAATAAATAAAATAAATATTTACATCAAATGTAAAAAATTAAGCACTGGACTTCTCATACGCAAGTCCAGTGGCTGAATGGGGGGGGATCGTCATACCTCCATAAATTTGCACATCTGCATCAGAATATGGAAGAGCTGCACCCGTTTCAAGATGCTTTGGGGGGGGGGGGGGGAGGGTCTGGTCACTTCCATGCCTGAAGAATCCCTTCATTCCCATTAATATGCTTTGCAAACAAAAAGGGTACATTTAACGATAAGACGCCAATTGTGCATGTAAGTTACAGCATAACCAACAACAAACAAATCCCAGAAAATATTGCCAAAGCTCAATGTGATAAAAAAATACATTTGAAAAGACAATGAGCCCTCATAGTTACAGGCGAAGCCACCAAAGCAGTCCGTTTTTAAGACTTGACAGTATTGGCTAAAAACCTCTCGTCACAGGGCAACTTCCCCAAGCAGAAAACGGCTTCTGAAGCTGTATTGACTCAGAACACACAATCCTATATAATAAAACACACCTCCAACATTCTGAAGCTGACTGCATGGCTGAGGCATTCCTGCTCTCTGGATCCTGAATTGACATCACGTACTTCCGGGTTCGTCACAAGCAGAAGTGACCAACCACACGAGGTTTCTCGACTTCAGAATGTTGGAGGTGCATTCTATTAAATAGGATTGGTCAGTTCCTTGAAGCAGAGCTCAGCGTCCTGCACAGTAACGCTCAGACACCAGAGAGAGAGGGGGGGGGGCCTGACACCAGAGAGAGGGAGGGAGGGGGGGCCTGATTCCAGAGGGGGGGGGGGGTATCTCTGTCACACACACTCTCTCACACACTCTCTCTCTCACAGTCAATGTCTTTCTCTCTCTCACTCTCACACACTGTCTCTCACACACTCTGTCTCACACTGTATCACATTCACTCTCTATGTGTCACACAGTCACTCACACACTCTCTTGATCTCATACACTCAGTCTCACAGAGAATATGTGTCTCAGACACACACACACTCTCTCTCTCTCTCTCTCTCGCACACTGTATCTGTGTGAAACACACTCTCTCTCTCTCACACTGTGTCTCACATACGCACTTGCACACACTCTCATTCTCACACACACACTCTCTCTCTCTCACAGACACACTCACACCCAGACTCACTCTCTCTCTCTCTCTCTCACACATACTCGCACATTCACTCTCTCTCTCACACACAGTCACTCTCACATACACTCTCTCAAACATACACACTCCGAGGAAAACCTTGCTAGCGCCCGTTTCATTTGAGTCAGAAACGGGCCTTTTTTTACTAGTTAAACATAATTGGAGTGTGGCAACAAAGATTGTTTCACCTAAAAGTGGATTTTCTTTAATAGAGTGATTGAATATTGCACATTTAAGTTTAGCAGAAAGTTTGTTACACAGTTCCTGTTTGTTGAAGTTGTCCAGTCATTGTTAGTGAAAATCCTGTGTCAGGGCTACTCCCAGAACTCTGGAATCATGGGCATAAATCTATTTAAATACCTGACATCATGTACAGGTGACTATGGTGGAAGGCATGCTAAACCAGGGGCGTAGCCAGACCTCATGGTGGGAGGGGGCCAGAGCCCGAGATGAGGGGGCACATTTTAGTCTGCTGCCCTGCTGCTCCCCACCCACTGCTGCAGCAAAGTACCTTGGTTGGCGGGGGTCCTCAACCCCTGCCAGCTGAAGCCTTCTCCAGTGCCGCCACATTGCCTGCCTTGCTCTCTCTTCCTCCTCAGCTCAGTTTCACTTAAAAAAGCGCGCAGGACGTGAGGGGGAAGAGAGAGCAAGGCAGGTAACGTGGCGGCGCTGAAGACCGGCGCTGGACAAGGCATCAGCTGATGGGGGTTGAGGACCCCTACCAGTAAAACCAGGGGCCCAGAGGAAATTGGGGGGGGGGCCACCTAGCTACGCCACTATGCTATACTAACTACAACTGTATTTTCTTTCCTCCTAGCCCTGCTGGCATGGGAAGAACAACCACTCTGGCATCTATCTCAACCTCCTTTCTTAGGTCATTTGGCTGGCACAAGACAGCTCATTTTACATTTGAAGAGGTGTTGTAGGAGGTGGAAGGCCTCCAATTATTTAATATACAGAATTAATTCCTCATATTTCTGGACAGAGAGAAATGAAGTTTTCTCTCTTTCTAAATCATGGGGAAAGCTTGCTGGAATAGCAATTACACTCTACCCCTCCTCTTGCCAAGTCAGGTGATTGAACCTGATTGCCCAGGATCTCTCCCATTGAATATGGTCAGGCCCCATGGAGTTCAGGAGACAGAATTCTTTCCCATGCCCTTTGAAGTAAGGCTACAATCCAGGAGAGAATTACCTTTTTTACAACTATGAGAGGAAAACCAGGTAACACCTTATTTCCTTCTCTGCCTAGAACAATTCGATCAAACACTATCTCCCTGATCCCTGGAGTCAATAGCAATAGTTCTATTGACAAGAGAAACCTAACACCTCTATAGCAACTCTATAAGGAAGCAGTAGTTAACTTTTGTCTCCTCTTTTAGAATAGGGGAAATACTAAGATAATAGATCAAAGGTTCTGAGGAATATATTCTTGAGTGAGAAAAGCTGTAAAGATGAATAGAAGAGATATAATATCCAAAACATTTGGACAAGAGACCAACTGCATCTTCAAAGGGAATGTAAACAGATGCTATGTATTTCTTTATTGACAGGAGACTGTAAGATTTTTTTTTTTTTGTTACATTTGTACCCCGCGCTTTCCCACTCATGGCAGGCTCACATGGGGCAATGGAGGGTTAAGTGGCTTGCCCAGAGTCACAAGGAGCTGCCTGTGCCGGGAATCAAACTCAGTTCCCCAGGACCAAAGTCCACCACCCTAACCACTAGGCCACTCCTCCACTGTTGCTACTATTTGAGATTCTACATGGAATGTGTTGCTATTCCAACATTCCATGTAGAAGTCGGCCCTTGCAGATCACCAATGTGGCCGCGCAGGCTTCTACATGGAATGTTGCTAGTGGAATAGCAACATTCCATGTAGAATCTCCAATAGTATCTATTTTATTTTTGTTACATTTGTACCCCGCGCTTTCCCACTCATGGCAGGCTCAATGCAGCTTACATGGGGCAATGGAGGGTTAAGTGACTTGCCCAGAGTCACAAGGAGCTGCCTGTGCCTGAAGTGGGAATCCAACTCAGTTCCTCAGTTCCCCAGGACCAAAGTCCACCACCCTAACCACTAGGCCATAAGATGCTAACTAAGGGGGTGAGAGAAACCCTCCTCCTTCCTGAGCTCCTTTGTATTGAAAGGGAAAAGAAACACTATATAATATTTCTCTGCCAGATAGGAGGTTGGGCAGTGTACATCTCTTTTGGCTCCCAAGCCAGGGAGTTTGGAAGGATGTCCTGTTCCCACTTTCCATTTGTAATGTCATTTTCTGTAATATGTTCTTCTTTTCTGTTCTATACTGTATCTATATTTATTCCTTATTTTTCCTAATCTTGGGAAAATATAATAAACTTGTGTTTTTCTCCAAAGGAAGCTTCCTTGGTTCTGTTCTTTGTTATTTGTTTTAAAGGCTTAATCAGCTGTCAGAGTTTCTTAAGGTACAGTTGAGAGGATTGTTTTGCGTGAGTAGTGCTAGCTTGGTGACGGCTCTGGAGTGCAGCACGAAAGGCGCTAACAGAGGTAACAGTAAGTACTGTAGGAAGTAGGATGAAAGAATCTAAAGAATCTGCAGCTCCTCAGTACCTCTCTACTCTCATCTCTCCCTACATTCCTCCCTGGGAACTCCGTTCACAGGGTAAATCTCTCTTATCTGCACCCTTCTCCTCCACCGCTAATTCCAGACTCCCTTCCTTTTATCTTGCTGCGCCATATGCCTGGAATAGACTTTCTGAACTGGTACTTTCTGAAGCTCCATCTCTGGCCGTCTTCAAATCTAAGCTAAAAAGCCCACCTTTTTGATGCAGCTTTTAACTCCTAACCCTTACTTTAATATTCCCTTATCTCTTGTTTGTCCTGTTTGTCTGTCCTAATTAGATTGCAAGCTCTGTCGAGCAGGGACTGTCTCTTCATGTTCAAGTGTATAGCACTGCGTACGTCTAGTAGCGCTTTAGAAATGATAAGTAGTAGTAGAAGTAGTCATAGGGTTACCATTCGTCCGGATTTCCCCGGACATGTCCTCTTTTTGAGGGCATGTCCGGGGCGTCCGGCGGATTTTGCCTGCACCCACGTTTGTCCGGATTTCTGGACAAACGTGGGCGCGGGTGCGGGCAGGCGCGTGCGTGTGGGCGGGCGATCGGCGCCGTGGTAACCCTACTCCCGTCCCCTCCCCTTCCTTACCATGTTCCCTGGTGGTCTAGTGACGTCTTCGAGGCAGGAAAGAGCCCCCTCTTTCCTGCCTGGAGCGCTGCCTCCCCTGTCTATCATCCTCCTCGGTCTGGCTGGGGATTCAAAATGGCCGCCGAGAGTTGAACTCTCGCGAGGCCACTTCAACTCTCGGTGGCCATTTTGAATCTCCAGCCAGACCGAGGAGGATGCAGCAGGCAAGGACAGGCAGCGCTCCGGGCAGGAAAGAGGGGGCTCTTTCCTGCCCCGAAGAGAAGACCCTACTAGACCACCAGGGCTAGATAGTAAGTGAGGGGGGGAATATGTGAGGGGGGGGGAACCATGTGACGGGGGGCGGGGAATAGAGGGGCGGAACGAGGACCCGAAGGGGGCGTGGCGGGGGTGGGGTATGAGGCGGGGTGGGGTAGGGGGCGTGACATGTGTCCTCTTTTTCAGAGGACACAAAATGGTAACCCTAAGTAGTCATCCATAGCCATGATCCCAAGATTGCAGCACAAAATTGTGTGACCCCCTCCCCCCAAAGCAGATCCTATTCAACCCCCTCTCTACTAAAGCACTACAAACACCATGGATGAAGTAGAGATTTTGCATAAAATGAAAGAACTGCCTATGCAGTTTAAGCTTTTATCCAATGAAATCTCAACAGATGAACAGGCTGAGGCCCAGTCAGTTCTTAAATAGGGGGGTCATCAAGTAGGTTTTGCAGAAGAGGTATTAACAGCTCGGTATGGGGCATTCTTCAAGAAACCAAGATTAAAACCAATTTACCATGGCCATGTTATGACACATTTGCCTGCATCAGGGTCATAAAATATTCAAACAGTAATTGTTATTATTATTTGTAGCATTTGTATCCCACATTTTCCCACCAATTTGCGGGCTCAATGTGGCTTACATTTGCCATAATGGCGGTTGCCAGTTCCGGGTAACAGAATTACAAATGGTGTTGCGTTAAGGTGCATACATACATGGTAACATAGATGGAACAGTTCATGGTATATATATATACACCATGTGCATACATACATGGTAAAGAAGAATACATTATGGTATTGCATGAAGGTTCCTGAGTGATAATTGGATTATAACATACATTAGGTCATCGACTATAGAGAGACCATATTCGACATAAGGATTGAAGAGATAGTGCTTGTTACTAATGCCAAAGAGGTTAATCAGTCAAGTGATAAGATTTCGGTTGTGTCTAGGTCGTGTATAGCCTTATTATTTAGTATTTAAGATGGATGTTTATGGTATGCCATCTGTAAACCATAAACCTGGCTTCACAGCACTAGCGGGTCTTTAAAAAGATAGGAAAAGCATTCTAACCTGCTGATCCTTTCACACTGAGGTCATAGACTTGAATTCTAGTTTTGATTTGCTCGCCTTTCCAGTTCCATGCTCAACTTGAGTTACACGGGTATGTCAAGGCCTCTTAAAGCGTAATATCTGTGAACCTTTAATATCCTAGAAGTATCGCCTCGGCACATCAGCACACACCCGATGCCTCTTTATTTTCTGAAATTTCCTTTATTAAATAAATATAGATAGTTTACTCACAAGTCAGATGTTCAGAAGTACTGTCCCAACGCAAGAGACTCCGTAATTCTGAGAGCTGTATCAGTGGTTGGAGATAGAAATCTGAAGAGAAGTAGCTTTATTGCAGAGGTGGGGGAATAGTTAAACAGGTGCAAGCAGTTCAGATCTGGGTGGCTGTGATATGCAATATCTTACGAGAAAGAATGAACCAGGTAAAAAATGAGTTTGTTACCGGGGGGGGGGGGGGGGGGAGCAGGATATATGCTGTCTGAAGCAAGAATGTTTCATGGAAAAGGGGAGGTCAAGAAAGGGCTCACTGAAGTCCAGGGAGGAGGAGGTAAAAGGGACCAATAGGGAAAGAATCTGCCATCAGGTAGCAGGGGTGGTCCCAGGGGACAGTCCTCAGTCCTCAATTGGACGGAAAGGTCATACGCAGCTGACCTCTCAGGACAGAGATAGTAAGAATGACCAGGAAATGATAGCAGGTAGACTAAAGAGCCAAGCTTGGCTGAGGAGGTCATTTCAGGAGAATAGACCACTAGTAACAGACTTTATACAAACAAGCAGGGGTGGCTGCGTGCAAGCGAGACTACATTTCACATGATGCATTGCTCATATCTTTGCAGTGAGGATAACAGTAAACACACTTTAGCGCCACACTATAAACTAGTGTGAGGCTGTCGGGGGACAGGACTGCATTGGCTTCCACTCAGAGAACGTATTACGTTCAAGGTCTACACCCTGGTTCATAAAATCATTTACGGAGACGCTCCGGCCTACACGTTAGACCTCATAGACCTGCCACCCAGGAACACTAAAAGATCAGCACGCACATTCTTGAATCTACACTTGCCCAGCTGCAAAGGACTAAAATACAAATTAACACATGCATCTAGCTTTTCCTACATAAGCACGCAGCTATGGAATGCATTACCACTTGATGTGAAAACAATACGCGATCTAATCATCTTTCGGACATCACTGAAGACTTCTCTCTTCAACAAAGCATACTCCAACGATCCATCATAAGAACTTTATCGCATTAACGCTTTTATCTATTATTCCGACTATGACCTCTTCATACTGATTGCTTAATTCTATGTCACCCATGTTCTTTATGTAATACTAATTGTATCTTTTACTCTGGAATGGCGACTGCCATGACAGAACAATGTAAGCCACATTGAGCCTGCAAATTGGTGGGAAAATGTGGGATACAAATGCAACAAATAAATAAATAAAAAACAAGGTACACTAGCTATTTCCCTGCCCAAGACAGCTTACAACCTAAGTGAGACAACAGATGGTGAAGTGACTTGCTCACAGTCACAAGAAATGATAGTGGGAAAGACAGAATTTCAACCCTGGCATTCCTGGCTCTCAGCCTACTACCCTAACCACAAGGCCACCAGCTATGAAACACTTTTGAGCAGAAGCGAGAACAGTAGTTCGCTCTTGTGTTACGAAACTGTCATCACTAGAAAGTCATTTACACCTGTCGCTTGGCAGCAAACCAGTAAATGAGGCATAGAAAGCAAGAAGAACTAGAACTCAGAAACCTAGGCAGGCAGAATCGCCTATAAACTTCAGCTCAGAGAAGGCAATAGCAGGACAGTAATTTTTTTCCCTCTCTTGTTTCTAGCACTACTTCTGACGTTCAAATTATTAGCTGGAACCACGTGTTGCTAAAGGTGCAAAATGCACATCAGAATTTTCAGGGGCTAAATTATTGAGGGCTCTGAGCTTTGAAGAGTAACTTGTTTTAATTCAAATAATTGCAGGTTTATCATTGCTTTTATTCTATACAAAACCAACCAACCAACCAAAAAAAATAAAAAATATCCCTGCCAAAAAATGCTCCAATGCAATGCACTTCAATGCAAGATTAAGAAATCTCCTTCACCGTGAGCTTCCAAACTGTGGGAAAGCCCTTAATGAATCAGGCTGTGGTTTTTGGCACTAGTCTCTCCTAAGGGTGTCACTCAGTGTTGCATGATATTATGTAATGCAACGATACCTGTTTTCGGCAGCTCCACCTTCCTCTGAGCACAATGCTGACAAAGCTAGGTATATGCATTTATCCAGTTAAGAAAACTAGAAAAATGAAGTCTTTAGGGATCTCTACAGCACTCAGGGCAACACATCCACTAACAAACAGCTGCAACCTCCATTTTCAACAATTTCTGGGGGTGGTGGGGGGGGGGGGGGGGAGGAGGGAGAGAGGCTCCATGGTAAAAAGCTTCCAGCCTATTTTGAAAAAAAAATCAAGGCCTTCCTCCTCTTCAACCCCCCCCCCCCCCCCCCACACACTCACACATGCTGGTAGGAGACCTTGAAACAGTAGCTGATGGGTTAGAGCACTGAATTCTCAGGTGAAATTCTGGATGGGTGTTCAAGTCTCCCCTTTGCCAGCAACTCCCTCTGATCCTGGGAAAGTCATTAGGTCAAACAGCTATTTCTTCCTTCTTCCTGGAATGGGATTCTCAACCCAGTTCTCAGGACACACCCAGCTAGTCAGGTTGTCAACATATCCACAATGAATATGCATGAGATACATTTGTATGCACTACCTCCTACTTGTATGTAAATAGCTCTCATGCATATTCATTGTGGATATCCTAAGAACATAAGAGTTGTGTAATGGTCCATCTAGCCCAGTATCCTGTTTTCCAAACAGTGGCCAATTCAGGTCACAAATACCTGACAGAAACCCTCAATTTAGTTCTCGGGACATACCACTGCCCCAGGTGGTTTCATTATATTTATTTATTTTTTATATTTATATCTTGCTTTCAACCAAAGCCGGGAAGTCAAATAGAATAAAATGACATTATACAACATCAAAAAACTATCTTTAAGCAATAAGCAGAGCTAAAAATCACTGAAACCCATATATTACCTTAGAAAATACTGATCAGTCCTCTAAATATAGCAAAGGTCCCAGGCATCTTTCTTGACCATTCAACTCAGAGGTGGCTGTGTGCTTATTTCTCAAGGGAACCTGTTTGGATGGTACGTTTGATATTGGTGTCACTGTTTGCCCTATGTTACAGTGCTCAGTGATTTTGCTTGGTTATCAGATCCTAATTACAAATGTCATCCTCAGCCCACTCCCCGTATACGGTTGCCCAAATTCGGTTGCATATCCCAGATCTGCATGGAAATTAGTCATTTAGGGGCTGTTATTGGAGTTAACAAGCACTTACCCTATTCTGTAACATTCGTGCCTAAATTCTATACTGTGCAACTCCAAGAGGTATGACCATGGGAGTTGTAAGGGTGGGTCAGGGGGCATTCCAGAAATTAGGTGCAATGTTATAGAATATCTGCATTCGGATACCTAACTGCCATCAGTTGGGTGCCAGCATACAACGGAGAGGGTCAAAGTACACAAATCAAAGAGTCTAGCAAAAAAACACTGGGCTCTCAAGAATGGAACAAGTGTACTTTAATAATGACCCAACATGGGCCGTGTTTCAGCGTAAACTAACGCCTGCCTCAGGGGTCAATTCCACCAAAACTATAGAAGCAATGATCTGGACTTCTACTACAGCGGTCCACTATTGTTGAGTAACGCCGTTATACATATATATGTGGAACTGAGATTTATACACTTAGTACAGTTTTGGGGGCATTGACCCCTGAGGCGGGCATTTGTTAGGCTGAAACACAGCCCATGTCGGGTCATTATTAAAAGTACACTTTGTTCCATTCTTGACAGCCCTTTGCGCTATCAGTTGGGCGCCAACAATTATACCAGCCTTTGGCAGGCATGAATGCTCATACCCAAAGTTAGGTGTGAAATGAACGCTGAGCTAGTATTATTCTATAAAGCATGGTCCACACAGAGCACCCTTTAACGGTACAGATCATCCCAGCACCTAACTTTGGGTGTCACTTATTGGACCTAATCCTTATAGATAAATATTGAGAACCGTGTTAGACATCAGTATGAAACTCAAATGTTTTTCATAGGAATCAGACACTGCCAGTAACAAACAATTTGGATATAAATAAACAGAAATAAAACATAGAAAAGAAAATAAGATGATTTTATTAGACTAACTTAATACATCTTTTGATTAGCTTTTGAAGATAACCCTTCTTCAGATCCGATCTTTCTGATCTGAAAAAGGTTACCTTCAAAAGCTAATCAAAAGATGTCTTAAGTTAGTCCAATAAAAAAAAGGTATCATATTTTTTTTCTCTGTTTTGATTTCTATTTATTACCTTTAAAAGTGGACTAACACGGCTGCCACACCATTTTACTCAAGAAAGTCTAGAAATCTAACCAGAATGTACGTTTTTCGAACCTGACTTGGCTGCTTAGCTTAATTATCTATAAAAATGCTGAGAAAACATTTGTGATACCCATGTATAGAAATGAGAACTAAGTTCTTACCAGGATACCTTTGTTCAATTGAAATAATAAAATGATTGAAGCACTTAAAAGAGGTATAACTTAAACAAGGCTTTGAGATACCAGAATACTCGTAGTAGGAACAAGTTGACTTGTTCGGTAAATGAGCTTGTGAACCACTCAAATTCCTCAACACCTCAGTTTCTTAAATAACAGAACAACAGGTAACATACACTGCAGCTAAGTTTGGGCAGCCTGTCCTATATAAAGGTCCAAAAGGCTTTGGGTTTGGTTTCACCCTACAACTTTGTTCCTTTATTTATTTATATGAAAGTCTGAGAGATTGATCAAGTCATATGCAACATTGTGTTGAAGTTATTGCTGGTCAAGGAAGTTCCACCAGCTACTGAAAGGTTCACATAATTTTTTTCATACAAGGATTCTTACTGTTGAACACAAAGTATAGCCTTTTGAATAATTAATTTATATATTTGTTGCATTTGTATCCCACATTTTCCCACCTATTTGCAGGCTCAATGTGGCTTACATTGTTCCGTCATGGCGATCGCCATTTCCGGAGTGAGAGATACAAGTAGTATTACATTAGAGTTCATTTATTCAATGGGATGCTCTCTCTCTTATCAGGATTTAGATTAAAATCTAATCGTGTTTTGAGTATAACCTGCATTAATAAGGACCATCCGGAGTGTTCACCAGCTCTCTCAGGGGCCCTTTTACTAAGAAACGTATGGGCCTATGTGAGCCCAATGTGCGACAGTTCTGAGTTACCACCCAGCTATCACGTGACCCCTGCAGTAATCAGGTGGTAATCGGCATTTTATCTGTAGGTCATTACCACCTGGTTACCGTGTGAAACTTTACTGCTAGGCGAATGGCTGGCGGTAAGGTCTCAGATCCAAAATGGACACGTGGCAATTTTCATTTTTGTCCCACATTCATTTTCGGCAAAAATTTTAAAAGGCATTTTTTTTACAAGTGCGCTGAAAAATTATTCTGCGTGCGGCCAAAACATGTGCCTACACTACCGCTGGTCATTTTTTGGCGCACCTTAGTAAAAGGACCCCTCCGAGTTTTGTGCATTTAAAAAAAGCCTATTCCCCCCAGATCGCCTCTTCTGCCCCATTCTGCACTGATGAAGTGAGAAGACCGAGTTACAAAAGCCTGAATTTCATTTCTTTTGTATGGTAAACCTGATGTCACTAGCAGGGCCCCCCCCCCCCCCCCCACACTTCTAGGAGAAAAGTGGAAATGCTTATTGAGATGCAAAAATCCTCGGAAACAGCAAAAGGGAAGCAGACACAGGAAATTACTTCTGGCCTCAAGCTTCTTTGAAGTTTATCTCGGATTTTACCTCCTGCGCTGCTTTAATATCTCTGCTGGTCCTTCAGACATGAGGGAGAGGAAGTCCCTAAATACATTAAAAGGATCAGAACTGTATCAAGTGCTAAAAATAACTTGCTCGTAAAAAAAAGCGTATTACTGCTGCTTCCTCTGCAGGTCTTATATCTGTATTTCATAACCTTGCAAAACACGGGGGGGGGGGAGGGGAGGGGGGGAGGAAGCGTGCACTTCTGAAATATGGCACATCATTCATTCAATCCTGTCTTTGGGACTGTATGGGGCCCCTTTTATTAAGTCGCATAGGCGCCTACGTGCATCCAACGTGCACCAATTTGGAACTTCCACCCGGCTACCACATGGCCCGGGCGGGAATTCCATTTTTTATGCGCGTCCGATACGCATGTTGGTAAATATTTTCTATTTTACAATGCAGGGCGCTAACTGGGTGGTAATCGGCAGTGTACGCACGCTGATGATTACCACCCGGTTAACGCGCGAGACCTTTCTGTTAAGCCAATTGCTGCGGTAAGGTCTCAGATCCAAAATGAACACGTGCCAATTTTTATTTCACTGCACATCCATTTTCGGTAAAAAATAAATAAATAAATAAATAAATATATATATATCAAGGCCTTTTTTTTTTTACAGGCGCGCTGAAAAATGGATCTGCACATGTCCAAAACACACGCCTACACTAGCGCAGGCCATTTTTCAGCGCACCTTAGTAAAAGGACCCCAATGATGTCTAGCCATATTTGCAAGTGTGCTCTTAGGGGTCCTTTAACTATGGCATGCTACCAGATTTAGTGCATGCTAACGATTAGCATGCACTAAATGATAAGACACCCATTATATTCCTATGGGCATCTTATCATTTACCATGCACTAATCAGCGCGTGCTAAATCCGTTAGCGCACCTTAGTAAAAGGACCCCATACTCTACAGCTGTCCATGCTGGCTTTACTTACTTATTTGGATTTAACTCGCACCTTTTTATCAATAGTAGCTCAAGGTGAGTTACATTTTCCTGGCCTTGGAGAGCTTACTCACCTCCAAGGTCACTAAGGTCCTCCCAAAGATATCCCTAACCACACCTTCTCCAAAGAACATAACCTGATGTGATATCTGCCAGCGAGCCTTCTTCACTCTGGAATGCATTCTCTGAAAGGCTTCCCTCAACACAAGACTCTCTACTTCAGGAAGCAGGTGAAAGCTTGGCTCTTCAACCAAGCCTTTATTGGAAGAAGTAACTAACTTGCTAGTCACACACACACAAGGAGTGACACTGACTGCACAAACTGTAGCAGGACATATTTATCCACTCCTACGGTCAGTGGCGTTCTTAGGCTGGCTGACACCCAGGGTGGATCGCCGATGGGCCCCCCTCCAGGTGCAGCGCGCCCCCCCCCCCCCCGGTGAAATTACACCCCCCTGGGTGCAGCGCGAGCCCCCCGGGTGCATTTTTACCTGCTGGGGGGGGGGGGGGTGCCATGCACCTGTCGGCTCCGAGTCCGCTCATTCCCTGCTGCTCCCTCTGCCCCGGAACAGGAAGTAACCTGTTCCGCGCAGAGGGAGCAGCAGGGAGGGAACGAGCGGACTCGGCCAACAGGCGCGCGGCACCCCCCACCCAGTGGTGTGCACCCGGGGTGGACCGCCCCCACCACCCCCCTTGGTACGCTACTGCCTACAGTAGCTGAGATCATAATCATGCACCTTTCTGACTTTGCATGCAACTTTCTTTTACCCTTATTTTCTAACTCTTATCTATATGTTCCATCTTTGCTTACCTCCTATGCCATCTATTAAAATGCTTTATTGAGTATTGTGTTATATAAGTACATAAGCATCGCCATGCTGGGACAGACCAAGGGTCCATCGAGCCCAGCACCCTGTCACCGACAGCGGCCAAAAGAACAAGCAATTTGTCCCGCCCATCCTAGAAATACTGCATTATTCCCTCGTCCATACATTTTATGGCTTTTTCCTCCAGGAAGCCGTCCAACCCTTATTTGAAGTCCGCTAAGTTAACCGCCATAACCACCTTTTCTGGCAGCGAATTCCAGAATTTAACTACGCGTTAAAATTTCCTCCGATTCATTTTAAATTTACCACACTGCAGCTTCATCGCATGCCCCCTTGTCCTAGTATTTTTTGAAAGCATTGTCGGCATTGTAATGTAGCATACTATGCCATACTTTGTATTTGAGTATTTTTACTGCTGTAATTGTCTATTGTCTATGTTTGACTTATTCTTGCTGTGCACCACCTTGAGTGAATTCCTTCAAAAAAGGCGGGAAATAAATCTTAATAAATTAGGATCAAATTTCTGCACTTGAGGCAAAGGAGGGATTAAATGGATTAAATGACTGCTCAAGATCACAAGGGGCAACAGCGTGATTTGAACTGGGCTCCTCTGGTTATCAGACCACCGCTCTAACCATTAGGCTACTCATCCACTTTTACAATTACCGCTCAATGCAGCTTACATGGGGCAATGGAGGGTTAAGTGACTTGCCCAGAGTCACAAGGAGCTGCCTGTGCCTGAAGTGGGAATTGAACTCAGTTCCTCAGGACCAAAGTCCACCACCCTAACCACTAGGCCACTCCTCCACCGTTGCTACTATTTGAGATTCTACATGGAATGTTGCTATTCCACTAGCAACATTCCATGTAGAAGTCGGCCCTTGCAGGTCACCAATGTGGCCGCGCAGGCTTCTGCGAGTCTGACATCCTGTGCAGGACGTCAGACTCACAGAAACAGAAGCCTGCACAGCCTTCTACTAGTGGAATAGCAACATTCCATGTGGAATCTCCAATAGTATCTATTTTTGTTACATTTGTACCCCACGCTTTCCCACTCATGGCAGGCTCAATGCAGCTTACATGGGGCAATGGAGGGTTAAGTGACTTGGCCAGAGTCACAAGGAGCTGCCTGTGCCTGAAGTGGGAATCGAACTCAGTTCCTCAGTTCCCCAGGACCAAAGTCCACCAACCTAACCACTAGGCCACTCCTCCACTCCATTCAACATCAGCATCCTACATTTAGGAAGAGCAGGCATGGCTAACTGACATATTCAGAATCAGTTTGATTCAGAATCAAATTAAAAGTTGGTACAAAACTGAATGACTTAGCTGTTTTTTTTTTTTTTTTTTAAAGTGTTTCAGCCAAATTCAGGGGATTTGGATAGGGATCCTCCATCCACTGGGAGATGGTTTGGCTTCCCTAAATGGATGACCTGCACAGCATCTCATCCTCCTTGGGATCTCAGACGAGACATTTAGGGGTCCTTTTACCAAACTACGGTAAAAAGGGGGCTTGCACCGATGTCAGTACGTGTTTTGGATGTGCGCAGAGGCCCCGTTTTACCGCAGTGGGTAAAAAAACTGTCTTTTTTTTATTAAAGAGATGGCCATGCTGCAAGTGAACCACTTGCTGTGCAGCCATTTCGGGGGGGGGGGGGGGGGGAAGTACTTGTTGGAATGTATTGTATTTTACATGCATTGCCTGTCACCTATTATTTCTCTGTGATTACTCTGTGACCTCTGATGTGAATTACTTAGAGAGGTCACACAGCTATGTAACTTCCTGTGGGGGTTAGATGCAGCACATGGAGCACATGGAGCTCATGATCTCTCCTAACCTGAGAGGATCTATGGTGGTGTGAGCATCCATTACCATCTAAGCACATGGAAGGAGCTGATAATACAAATGTATAGTAATATGTATATATAAGCCTGTCTGATTATAATCTAACTACAAACTGTGAGTAAACAGATGTTTTGTTACTTCAACTTTAAAGTGACTCAGCAGTGAATTATTCAGGGGTGAATGAGAGAGAGATGAAGAAAGAAATTAACATTTCTAAAGCTGAAGCTGTGTGTACTAAAATCTGCTGATTATTTACTACAAATAATCCAACAAAAGGGTTATGGGCCCAGGGCCCAAGAATTGAAAAAGAAGAGAAATATTACCAGGCAGAAAAAAAGGCCACATTTTTCTCTTAAGTTTTAAAGGAAAGATTCAGTCTGTCTCTCTCTCCCCCCACACAGCAGACAGAAGGCTAAGAAAATGGCTGAGGGAAGAAATTCACCATTGTTCTATTCTCTCAAGGTGCCTAAATTAACTGAGTTTAATTATCGGCAGTGGGAACTAAGATTCATATGTCTCCTTCGAGCAAAAAGATTAAATATATGCTTAGACCAAGACAGAACAGCTGAAAATATGGCTGAATGGGACAATGCAAACTATTATGTGAAGTGCATGTTTTTGGAAGCTCTCTCAGAGAAACAAGCCATATTAGTGGAGGGAAAAGATACACCAAAGGACATTTTATATAAACTGAGAACTATGTATGCAACTACATATGCAAAGCAGCAACCAATTTGGTTAGCAGAGTTGAATGAAACCAAATTAAGGGATAAAAGTAAATGTAATGATCACATTATGCATCTTATGTCTTCATTTCAAAAGCTAGAACTTTCTGGAATTCCCATGTGTGATGCATTGAAAAGAGCATTTCTTTTTACCTCACTATCAAAGAAGTTTGATGTTTTTAGGTCTGTAAATGAGGCCATTGAAGGGCAATCTTTTGAACAGGCAACATCAAAACTAAGGCAGGAATGCATAATAAATGATTCTGAGGAGATGTGTTCTCAAAGCAAGTCAGAGAGAAATGAAACAAATTTCTTGGCAAAGAACAGAGGAAGGCGGAGCTATGGGAAAACTCCACCCAAGGGCAAGCTGATTTGCTACTCATGTGGAAAGGAGGGACATGTATCTAAATGGTGTAAGGAAACACAAAACACTCCCTCTAGCTCACCTAAGCCAATGGAACTAAAGAATTTTCAAACCAGGAAATGTATGAAGGACAAAGATAAACACAAGGGCTTTCTAATGGCAGAAAAATCTTTGACTATGGTAAATAATAATTCAAATGAAAGTACTTGGATTTTGGATTCAGGGAGCACATGCCATTTAACCAATTGTAAGGATTTCTTTCAGGAAATGTGTCCAGAGGAAGGTATTCTTAAAACTGCAAACGCAGGGACTGCTAAGATCCAAGCAAAAGGTATTGGATTCTTAAAATGCAAAGTGTCTAATGAAGTTAAAGAAATTCCTGTAAGTGATGTCTTGTATATTCCCCAAGCAGTTTGTAATATGCTTAGTGTATCTACATTAGATAAGAAGGGATTTGTGATTCATTTTGAAAACAGTAAGTGCACAATCTCTAAAAATGATGAAGTGTATGCTGAAGCTTTTATGCATAATGATGTTTATAAGCTGAGCATTTCAGGTGAAGCCTCACATATGGCGCAAGTAAGGAAGAATGATGGTAAATGTAGTCTGGAAATCTGGCACCGCCGCCTGGGACATCGTGATTCTAAGGTGATCCAGGATCTTTACAGTAAGCAACTGGCCACCGGCATTCAGATAAGTGCAGATGCTGGTAAAATGGAGAAATGCATAGACTGTGTTACTCAAAAAGGTGTGAGACCCTCATTTCCTGCATACACAGGAAATAGGAGTAATAAAGTGCTGGACTTAATACACAGTGACTTATGTGGACCGTTTAATATCCCATCATTGGGAAATAACAGATTTGTGCTAATATTCTTGGATGATTTCTCTAGATATTGTGTGGCCTATTTGCTGAAAGAAAAAAGTCAAGTCACAGACATGCTGAAGAAATACGTAGCCATGGTGAGCAATAAATTTGAAAGAAAACCAAAGGTTCTTCAGACCGACAATGGTGGTGAGTTCACTTCACAAAGCATGCGCACATTCCTAGAACAAGAAGGCATTCAGCATATCACAACAGTAGCTAATACACCAGAGCAAAATTCTGTTGCAGAGAGAAAATTTAGGTCACTTGTGGAAATGACCAGATGTATGCTGTCAGATAGCAATCTCCCTAAAAGACTATGGGGGGAAGCCATTCTCACAGCAGTGTACCTACAAAACAGAATGCCAACTAAAGGCGCTGAGCGCACACCACATGAGACATGGCATGGTAGGAAGCCAAACCTGTCACACATAAGAACATTTGGAAGTACAGCATATGCTCATATACCAAAGCAAAGAAGGCATAAGCTGGATTCCACAACAGAAAGGGGCATTTTAGTTGGCTATACTCCAGGACACAAAGGATATAGAATTTTGAATCTGAAAACTGGCATTGTTGGCATAAGACATGTTACATATTTTGATGAAAACAAAAGGGTTGATAAAGGCTGGATTATCCCAGATGAGCCTTATCATCCAGAATATGAAACTAGAACCATAATAGACATGCCAGTGTATATAAATGCCATACCAAGGCAGATGTCTGAAAGCAACTCATCTGTATCTAACGAGGAACAGGCAGAGGAAGCAGACACAGAAAGGATCATTGAAGAAGACAGTACAGTTGGAGAAGGGGAATCAATTGGAGAAGAACTCTCAGATTTTGAGGATGCGGAAAGGTCGGACCAACCTGTTGTCAGACGCTCATCCAGGGAAAACAAAGGTGTTCCACCCCCAAGACTGTCTTACCTAACAAAGTCAGCAGAAGCTCAAGAGCCCTTAACATGGGATGAGATTGAGAAAATGCCAGCAGAAGAAGCTGCTGAATGGCATAAAGCTGCACAAGAAGAAATTGATGCATTGGATAAAAATAATACTTGGATTCTTACAAAATTACCTCCTGGCAAGAAAGCTATAGGATGCAAATGGGTATTCAAGTTAAAAAGGAATGCACAAGGAAAAGTGGAAAGGTATAAAGCCAGATTAGTGGCAAAGGGATATCTTCAAAAATATGGAGAAGATTTTGATGAAGTGTTTGCACCTGTAGTGAAACACACGACAATAAGAACACTTCTGAGCATTGCAGTCTCAAAAGGCATGCAAGTCAACCACATTGATGTGAAAACAGCATTTCTTCATGGAGAAATAACTGAAGACTTGTACATGGAACAGCCAACAGGTTTCATAAATACAAAACAAAGACAGCTAGTGTGTAAATTAAACAAAGGTCTTTATGGATTAAAGCAAAGTGCAAAATGTTGGAATGAAAAATTGCATGAAATATTGACAAATTTAGGATTTAAGCAAGGTGAAGCAGACAAATGCTTGTACACTAGGTGCACAAATGGACAATATGCATACATTTTAGCTTTTGTTGATGATCTGCTCATTGCAAGCAAAAGTGAGCAAGAGTACAAGGACATTGTAAAATGTTTAAACCTCAATGTTGAGATAAAAGAACTTGGTAATGTGTCATACTATCTTGGTATAGAAATTGAGAAACAAAATGATGGTTCTTATCTTCTAAGCCAGAAGCAGAAAATAAATGAGCTTATTGAAAGTTTAGGTATGCAAGATGCCCAAGTTGTAAGCACTCCCATGATCACTGATTTTCTGAAGGATGAAACAGTAAGAGAACCTTTACCAGATAACATCCAATATAGATCAGCCATAGGTAAGCTTTTATATCTAGCTACCACATACAGGGCTGATATAGCAAATGCAGTAGGAATTTTGAGCAGAAGGGTCAGCTCACCTACCAAATCAGATTGGACTGCAGTTAAAAGGATGGTAAGGTATTTAAAGGGTACCATTGATTGTAAATTAAAGATTTCAGCCAATAGTAATCCAAAACTAATATGTTACTGTGATTCAGATTGGGCAGGGGATCATTCTGATTATAAATCCACAAGTGGATATGTGTTTATGTATGGAAATGTACAAATTTCATGGGCCAGTCATAAACAAAGTATTGTGAGTTTGTCTTCTACAGAAGCTGAATACGTGGCCGTATCGGAAGCGTGCAGAGAACTGATGTGGATTGAAAAACTTATGCTGGATTTTGGTATAGCTGAAAAGAGACCAATCCAGATAATGGAAGATAATCAGAGCTGCATCCGACTGTCACAGAATGACAAGGTTCAGTCACGCACCAAGCACATCGCAACGAAATACCACAACGTGCGAGAGTTGGCAAAAGAAGGGGTCATCAGTCTACACTATTGTCACACCAGTGAGATGACAGCTGACATCATGACCAAACCGTTACCCAGAGAACATTTTGTGAATCTGCGTATAAAGCTTGGACTTTGTATGAATAAATAATTGCATGACAGTTATGCATGAGAAGGGGTTTGTTGGAATGTATTGTATTTTACATGCATTGCCTGTCACCTATTATTTCTCTGTGATTACTCTGTGACCTCTGATGTGAATTACTTAGAGAGGTCACACAGCTATGTAACTTCCTGTGGGGGTTAGATGCAGCACATGCAGCACATGGAGCACATGGAGCTCATGATCTCTCCTAACCTGAGAGGATCTATGGTGGTGTGAGCATCCATTACCATCTAAGCACATGGAAGGAGCTGATAATACAAATGTATAGTAATATGTATATATAAGCCTGTCTGATTATAATCTAACTACAAACTGTGAGTAAACAGATGTTTTGTTACTTCAACTTTAAAGTGACTCAGCAGTGAATTATTCAGGGGTGAATGAGAGAGAGATGAAGAAAGAAATTAACATTTCTAAAGCTGAAGCTGTGTGTACTAAAATCTGCTGATTATTTACTACAAATAATCCAACAGTACTTACCGCCACCCATAGAGGTGGTGGTATGGGCTCCCGTGCTAACCGAGCAGTAACCAGGCAGCATGCGGCACTGCCCAATTACTGCCAGGTGAACACCGGCGCTACGGAAGCTAGCAAGGTTATCCTCAGTGTTCCAGCTTGGCACCCTCCCTACCCCCCTCCCCTCTGAGTTCCATGCCCCCCTCCCTCCCTCTCCTCTGAGTTCCATGCCCCGCGCCTCCCTCCCTCTCTTTCCCCTCCGAGTGGCAGCCCGACCTGCTTTGCCTGCCCTCTTCTCTCAGTCCTCCGCCTGCCCCTCACCTTCCTGCATGCCGCCCAGAATTTAAAAGTTCTTACCTCGGGGTCCGGCGGCAGCAGTAAAAGGCGAGCAGGCACAGCACTTCAACCTGCCTTCCCTTCTGTCTCAGCTCTGCCTCTGGTCCTGCCCTTCCAGAAACAGGAAATGAGGGTGGGACCAGAGGCAGAGCTGAGACAGAAGGGAAGGCAGGTTGAAGTGCCGTGCCTGCTCGCCTTTCACTGCTGCCGCCGGACCCCGAGGTAAGAACATTTAAATTCTGGGTGGCATGCAGGAAGGCAAGGGGCAGGCGGAGGACTAGAAGAGGGCGGGCAATGCAGGTTGGGCTGCTACTCAGAGGGGAGAGAGGGAGGGAGGCGCGGGGGTCTGGAACTCAAAGGAGAGGGGGAGGGAGGGGGGCAATTTTCCCGCGATTCTATCCTCACCTCCTACGTTCTGTGGCTGGCTGGTGCTGGTTTCCCTTCCCTCTCACTGATCCGCCCTCTGACGTCATCACATTCAGACGCGAGGGCGGACCAATGGGAATTGTGTTACGAACCCAGGCATCCAGACGTAGAAGGTTGGAGGTGCAAATTATTATATAGGATGGGAGAAAATTTTTTTTACAATGCAGAAAAATTCCATCCATCACTTATGGAGCATAAATTCATCAAGTGAAATATTGCTAATTTAATAGATATCTGCGTGTGAGAATACACATTTCAAACTGCTGGCATCCATTATCTACAAAACTCACAGTCCTACAGTGCTAACCACAAACAAAACAAAACAAAACCCACACACATTCACCCTGTAAAACGATTGTTCAAACTTCCTAACAATAGAATCTGGAAAGGGTACTAGAGAATCCAACTGATATGTGCTATACATCAAACTATGATGTGGCACGAACACAGGAGGAAATGATAATTTGTTGCCATTAAGGGTATCTGACTGTGTGTTATTGTCAAAAGAGTTTAATGGTTGCCATATGTCTCTGCAGTGAGATCAGTACATCCCCAGCTACAGTAATGGAAGATCTCTGTTTTTAATTAGCAGCAATATAAATTTGGAGTCTCTTGTTAAATATACGCCTGTAATACTCTTTCTGGAACAGATCTAATGATTCTCACATATTTATCAGAAGCAGGCAAGTGGGCAAGAGTTTTCCACCAAGGGTTGGCAATAGGGAAATGAGCAATACAGAAGAATGATACCACCTTATTTATTTAGATTTTGCTCACACCTTTTTCAGTAGTAGCTCAAGGTGAGTTACGTTCAGGTACACTGGATATTTCTCTGTCCCAGGAGGGCTCACAATCTAAGTTTGTACCTGAGCCAATGGAGGGTTAAGTGGCTTGACCAAGATCACAAGGAGCAGCAGTGGGATTTGAACCGGCCACCTCTAGATTGCAAGACCAGTGCTCTAACCACTAGGCCACTTCTCCACTAGCAACATTCCATCTAGAATCTCAAATAATAGCAACATTCCAGAATCTCAAATAGTACCAACATTCCATGTTCCACTGCACTAACCACTAGGCTACTCCTCCTCTAGCAACATTCCATGAAGAATCTCAAATAGTAGCAACAGAATCTAAAACTATTATTTATTGATTTAGATTTTGCTCACACCTTTTTCAGTAGTAGCTGAGTCCTCCAAAACTCACTACCCCCGACTGCACACTACTGCAATAGCCCTTATGGGTGAAGGGGGCACCTATATGTGGCTACACTGGGTTTTTAGTGAGTTTTGGAGGGCTAACAGTTAGCCCCCCATGAGTAACAGGTAGGGGGGAGGTATGGGCCTGGGTCCACTGCACCCACCATTACACTACTCCATGGACCTGCATGCTGCTCTAATGTGCCTGGCTATAACATTTGAGGCACATTCCACAAGAGCGATTTCCTCTTCTCGGGCTGAAACTGGAGCACTCTCTCTTCAAGAGATATGTAGTGCAGCTACTTGGGCTTCGAAGCTCTCTTTTGCCCGACATTACAGGCTGGATGTGGCTGCCAGGAGAGACGCGCATTTTGGAGCACAAGTGCTGGCACGTGGTGTGGCTTGTTCCCACCCTATCTAGGGATTACTTTGATACATCCCACTCGTAATGGATTCATCTGCTTGATGACAAGGAAGGGAAAATTAGGTTCTTACCTTGGTAATTTTCTTTCCTTTAGTCCTAGCAGATGAATCCATGAGCCCTCCCTTAGTGGTTCATTATGTGATTTATGTTACTTTTATGTTCAGTTTTTCCTATAGATATGTTCCCTCATTGGGAGGAGTTGGAAAACAGTCTTCAGGATTTCTGTTCAGTTACAGGAGGATGAGTTCATTCCCTCCTTTGAGTTATAGCTCCAGTTTTGGGGCGTTCATCCGCTGTAAGGAAAGTTCATGTTATTATGCTTTGTGGTGTTACACTGCTTTGGAAGCTTCAAATACTGAAGAGGCAGATGGAGCTAGCTGGCCATGAGGCACTATGGTTTTTCAGTGCTCTCTATCTCCCCCTGCTGGTTGATGGAGAGAGGCTTGTAAGTACTATTTTTATTCACATTTTTGGGGGGTGGGGAGGTCAGTAATCACTGGAGTAAAGGGGGGGGGTCATCCCCGATTCCCTCCAGTGGTCATCAGGTCATTTAGGGCACCTTTTTGCGTCTTATTCATTACAAAAACAGGTCTAGACAAACATTAAAATTTTCACCCTAGACGTTCTGGTTTTGTTCCATTATGGCTGTAAAACATTCAAGTGTTAGGCACGCCCTAAGCCCGTCTTTGAAACGCCCCTTACATGCGCCTTTGTGATTTGGATGCACTGTAGGCTAAGTGCATAGATAGATGTCTGCAAAACAGGTTTTGAAAATACCAATTAGGGTGTTTTTGAGAAGAAATCCGTCCAAATGGTGCTTTATGACCCTTTTTGGACATTTGTTTTCTTTTGAAAATGAGCCGCATAGTCTGCGTTTATCCCTTGGGTTTTTGACCCTACCATCTCCACTGGAAGAATGGTCTATGCACCTACCACCGTCCCTCTCTGTGAAAAGGTATTTCCTGATGTTACAGAAAAAAAACAAATCAATATCTTGCCAATACAATTCACAATATACACAAACATAAGTAAAACGTCAAACAAAATAATAACAGATTTGCAGATATTCTAGCAGGCTTCTGAAAATTGATCCAGCTATGTGACTGCTCTTGTGTCACACTACTGCATCTACCAGCAATCAACCTTCTCTCTTGTGGCTACAGTTCATCTCCACCCTTACTGCCACAATGCGACAGTACTGTCGCAAAATGGTCAGACAGGATTCAACCCTATCTGAGAAAGAAAGTCTATAAATCAGGACCAGCACACCTCTTTTTTTTTTGTCTTCTAGAGCTGGAAAGGATTACTTTAACCTAAGACCTGTAATGGAGAGATTATCTGCCTCATTAACAACTGATTATTATTATTATTATTATTATTATTTATTGCATTTGTATCTCACATTATCCCACCTCTTTGCAGGCTCAATGTGGCTTACAATACATCATGGATAATGGAAATGAGAAGAGAATAGATTTTAGGTGTTACAGAAGGATTTTGGTTTGCATGGTAATGGAATACATGATAGTAATATAACAAAGGCATTCTTAACATTTCTGGTTATATGTGGGAGTTTCACATGTTTTGATCTTTGTGGTATATCTTGTCGAAGAGATGGGTCTTTAGTAGTTCACGGAAGTTGGTCAGTTCATAAGTCGCTTTTAGGTTGCGTTGCAATGCGTTCCAGAATTGTGTGCTCATATAGGAAAAGGTTGATGCGTGCATTAATTTGTATTTTAGACCCTTACAGTTGGGGAAATGAAGATTGAGGAATGTGCGCGATGATTTTTTAGCATTCCTGGGTGGTAGGTCTATCAGGTCTGACATGTAGGCTGGGGCTTCTCCATGGATGGTTTTATGTACAAGGGTACATACTTTGAACGTGATGCGTTCTTTGAGTGGGAGCCAGTGTAGTTTCTCTCGTAGGGGTTTTGCACTTTCGTATTTTGATTTTCCAAATATGAGTCTGGCTGCCGAGTTCTGGGCTGTTTGGAGTTTTTTTTTTTAGTATTTGCTCTTTGCATCCTGCGTATAGTGAGTTGCAGTAGTCCAGATGACTGAGTACTAATGATTGTACCAGATTCCGGAAGACGGTCCTAGGGAAGAATGGTCTTACTCTTTTTAATTTCCACATTGAGTGGAACATCTTTTTGGTTGTGTTTTTCGCGTGATTCTTAAGTGTTAGGTGCCGATCAATGGTAACTCCAAGAATTTTCAGGGTTTCCGAAATTGGTAGATTTAGTTTTGGTGTGTTGATGGTGGTAAATTTGCTCGTGTTGTGTTGAGAGGTGAGTATTAGGTTGCGTTGAGATTTAGCTGAAAGGCATCTGCCCAGGAGTGCATGATATGAGTTTAACTCAAACTATAAATAAGAAAACGTGGTTCTTGCAATACACCATTTGTATTGGCCTAATACAATATTATAGAGCTTTCCGGGATGCATTTAGCAGATCTCATCAGGGCAAGTTGACCGACTAGGGATATTCAATCCTGATTCTCCTCAAATACAATTACACTACAGAGGTTCTCAACCGGTGTGTCCCTAAGAGGTGTGAAAGTGTGTCACAAAATATTTGGCGTGGACCAGGGCTACTCAATTCCAGTCTTCGAGGTCCACAGGCAGACCAGGTTTTCAGGATATCCACAATGAATATGCATGAGAAGCCTTGGTATAGACGGCAAGTCTATGCTTTCCTTAATAACTATCTGTCTGCAAGCTGAGGAAAGCAGAGATCCTGAGAATCAGCTTCTTGAAGTCTCCATAAATGGCCCTTTATTTCTGTTTCCTGACTACCCTCAATAACAACTGGATATATTGCAGGTCCACTGCCATAGGTTGTTTTTTTTTTTGTTACATTTGTACCCAGCGCTTTCCCACTCATGGCAAGTTCAATGCGGCTTACATGGGGCAATGGAGGGTTAAGTGACTTGCCCAGAGTCACACCAATGTGGCCTGCGCAGCCTTCATGGAATGTTGCTAGTGGAATAGCAACATTCCATGTAGAATCTCCAATAGTAGCAACATTCCATGTAGAATCTCCAATAGTATCTATTTTATTTTTGTTACATTTGTACCCTGCGCTTTCCCACTCATGGCAGGCTCAATGCGGCTTACATGGGGCAATGGAGGGTTAAGTGACTTGCCCAGAGTCACACCAATGTGGCCGCGCAGGCTTCTGCTTCTGTGAGTCTGACGTCCTGCACGTACGTGCAGGACGTCAGACTCACAGAAACAGAAGCCTGCGCAGCCTTCTACATGGAATGTTGCTAGTGGAATAGCAACATTCCATATAGAATCTCCAATAGTAGCAACATTCCATGTAGAATCTCCAATAGTATCTATTTTATTTTTGTTACATTTGTACCCCACGCTTTCCCACTCATGGCAGGCTCAATGCGGCTTACATGGGGCAATGGAGGGTTAAGTGACTTGCCCAGACTCACAAGGAGCTGCCTGTGTCTGAAGTGGGAATTGAACTCAGTTCCTCAGGACCGAAGTCCACCACCCTAACCACTAGGCCACTCCTATGTTTGCTAAATAGTTTCCGAGTTGCGTATTTGTAAGGGTTTAGAATTGCTTCACAGTATCTATCAGTAGAAGGATTTTGGGTTACTATTGCTGAAATGACACCAGAATTTGAATATATATTTGTTTTGCATTACAAGTGATAAATCTGGGACTGATGCGTTAAATACAATTTTTGTTAAATGGTAGGCGAATTCACACTAAATTTACTATCAACAATGAAATATTTAGGAAATTTGTTCAGCTGTGAATTTTAGCATTCAGTGTGCCATATATATGAATATTGTCCATCAGGTGGGTCACAACAGAAAAAGGTCAAGAACCACTGCACACTACAAGAAGGAAAGTATCTGATAGGTGGAGAAAAGATAGGCGCAGTGCCCCAGAGGTGCACGGAGCCGTAGCTAACATGGCGATGTGCACCGAGGGGCATGCGCGTTCATGCCTGCGGGGTGCCAGAGAAGCGGAGTGGGCGCGTTCCCGCCGTAAATGGGGGCACCCCGCTGGCATGGGAGGAGAGAGAGCGGGGTTTAAAACCCTGGGGCGGAGCCCGGACGGCCTCTTCTCGCGTCCGGGCTCCAGGTGCAGCACCTTACCTCCATCCAGCAGCGGCGGCGTTCAACGCGATGAGCCTGCCTACCTCAGTGATTTCTGCAGCGTTACTTTCGCTTCCGGGATTGCAAGACACTCAGCGGAGGCAGAGGCGGCGATTTTAGGCCCCGGACAGTCCACAGAAGTGCCCCCCAAGAAGTCACGGAGGAAGTGAGGCAATGCGACCGTCCGGCCCTGGTACCGGCGATCCAGGCCCCCGCCCGATACAAAGCGTCTGCAGCGCGGTTCTGAGAAGTGGCAAGTGTTGAACCGCTAACCCCCCCCCCCAAATCGCGGATAGAGGAGAGAGCGGATCTCGGCTGCCCATGTTAAGGAATAAGTGCCTGATTAGAAGCTCCTGATCCTGTGCTGATCAGTACCAAGGATAGCACTGCTGCTCTGTTGGGGAGCCTTCACAGAAATATATTCTCCCTATGTTGCCAGAAGGCAACCCATAGCTCGTATGCCACATAAAAGGAAGACCTGAAGAGTGAGTGAAGATCATGCATTTTTATTGTGTGGTGGATGGAGGGTTCCCCGACCATTTTTTCCCTTTTCACACATCCCTCCTGCCCTGATGGTTTACCAAAAGAACTCAATCTTCCATGCTGGCCTTGAGGGTTGGAAGAAAGTCTCCAAGACTAACCCTCAATGATACTCTTTGGTCCAGTAGGGTTGCCACAACAGCAGCTAACACGTTCCCTTCCAGGAGAGCAAACACAGTGTGTTCAAACTCCACCAGCCTCAAGGAACAAGAGAGTCAGTCGCAATTATTCTGCATGCTGCGAACAAGCCAAAAAGCTGACCTACTGTTTATGTATTTTGCATTAGAATTTCAGAGCTTCTACTTCATGCCTTTCAAAAAGAAATGGTTATGGAGATATAAGCTTGTTCTTTGCCAGGACCTTTTCATATAAATAATCTAAATTCATATCAATAATTATTTTGACTTCCTGTACAGCTGCAAGCCAAATCCTAACAAGATTTATGAGATCAGTACCTCAGAAGCATTAATGCATCCACTTCCAGGCTGAATAACCTGGCTCCATATTTCTGAAGCCTGAACACAAAGAAAACTTACGGACAGAGGCAGGAGAAACAGAGCCGATTACTGCTGCTACTCAAGTACAGCTGAGTAAACTGAGGCACAGGAAGCTACAACATCAAGATAAAGATAGCTTTATTATTGTTATTAACTGGACTAAAATTGGTACCTTTTCTTATCCACTTACACGTCTGTATATTTTAACACCTGTCAACTTCACTTCATGGTAGCTAAGAGGACAGGTGAAATGCTCCCCTGCCATAGCATGATCATAAATCAACCTTCCTTAACTACTACTACTTATCACTTCTATAGCGCTACAAGGCATATGCAGCGCTGTACACCATACACGAAAAGACAGTCCCTGCTCAAAGAGCTCACAATCTAAATAAGACAGGTAAACAGACAGAACAATTAAGAGGAAAGGGAATTAGAGAGGTGGGGTACAGGGCAAGTGAGTAGTGGTTAGGAGTTAAAAGCAGTGTCAAAGAGGTGGGCTTTTAGCCTGGACTTGAAAACGGCCAAAGACAGGGCTAGATGTACAGGCTCGGGAAGTCTATTCCAGACGTGAGGTGCAGCGAGATAAAAGGAATGGAGTCTGGAATTAGCAGTAGAGGAGAAGGGGATAGACTAGAGAGATTTATCTACAGAGCGGAGTACCCGGGGGGGGGGGGGGCGTAGGGAGAGACAAGAGTAGAGAGGTACTGGGGAGCAGCAGAATGAATGCACTTATAGGTCAGTAAGAGAAGTTTGAATTGATTGCGGAAACGGATCGGGAGCCAGTGAAGTGACTTGAGGAGAGGTCTAATGTGAGCATAGCAACTTTAGCGGAAAATGAGTCGCGTAGCAGAGTTTTGGACTGATTGAAGAGGAGAGAGATGGCTAAGTGGGAGGCCGGTGAGAAGCAGGTTGCAATAATCTAGGTGAGAGGTGATAAGAGTGTGGATAAGGGTTCTGGTAGAGTGTTCAGAAATGAAGGGACGGATTTTGCTGATGTTATAGAGAAAGAAAGAACAGGTTTGGGCAATTTGCTGAATGTGAGCAGAGAAGGAGAGAGAAAAGATGACCCCAAGGTTATGAGCTCATGAGACAGGGAGAATGAGAGTGCTATCCACAGAAATAGAGAAATGGGGATGAGGAGAGGTGGGTTTTAGGGGGAAAGATGAGAAGCTCGGTTTTGGCCATGTTAGGTTTCAGATGACGTTGAGACATCCAGGCAGCGATATCAGATAGGCAGGCTGAAACATTGGTCCGGATGGTAGTTGAGATTTCGGGGGTAGAGAGGTACATCTGGCAGTCATCAGCATAGAGATGGTATCGAAAGCCATGGGATGATATCAGAGAGCCAAGAAAAGAAGTGTAGATGGAGAACAGGAGAGGACCGAGAACAGAACCTTGAGGTACACTGATTGGTAGTGGGATAGAAGTGGAAGAGGATCCACCAGAGTGTACACTAAAGGTGGAAAAAGAAGTAACTGTGGCATACCACACATTCATTTTCTGCTGTCGTAACTTACTGCTAAGTACAGCAATGTCAAAAAGCTTTTCCCCCTTCCTGATTTCCCCTATTATTGCATAAATGTCACAGTGAATGGGTTTCTGATCTTTGTGTCGTGAGAACAAGGAGAGCGCCCTCCCCCCCAAATCTCGATACTGACGCTTTCCCAAAGAGGCAGAAAATTTGTGCGCTGTGATTACCCAGTTATCCATCTCAATCATACAGTTCTTCCACGCATCCAGTGCCGGAGGCTCTGCATCAATCCAAACTCGCAAGATACATTTCTTAATTAGTACCATTGCCAGCAATACGAATTTGCACTGCATAGGCCCCAGTCCAAATCAAGTTTGGTCCTATGTGGCTTACAGTGTTTTTTTTTCTCATCTTCTAGAATTCCCTTTGATCCATGGTATAGTGTTCTTGGAGAAACGTTGGGCTTAACTACTTCACTCTTATGTTAAGGTTGAATATAGGGCAAGGCCCAGATTCACCAGGGTTGGCTGCAAATCAAGCATTGGAGGTGTTTTTAAGTCAGCTGAATCTAATTATCGATTACATTTGGTCAATTGGTTGTTAAGGAAAGGAGCAGTTATTTTTCACGAGGGTGATAAGAGTATTGGATAACTTAGTTCCTTAAATAAATGAAGTAATAATTTATCCAGTGTGTTGTGTTCATTCGGGTTCCCTTTGTCTAATACTGCATTGCATTTTGTTACCGTTCTGTGTGACATAAATGCAATTAGGGGAAATCAGGAAGGGGGCACGTTTTCACATCAATGTACCTGGTTAGCAAACTGGGAAAATGCCAACTTCGCCCAGGCTCCACCCCTGGACCACCATGGTACGTTCCAGACAAACCACTCGGTGTTACCTGGGTTTTCAGCAATGTTGTCCAGATAATAACCATTGAATATCTGGGTATGGACCTGGTGAGAGGGACTTACCCAGATAGGAGCCATTCCTACCTGGATAAGACCTGCTGAATATTATTTTCATACAATAGTTTAAACAGAAGCATTTCCTTTTTCGTAACTTTAAATGATTGGGTGCAAAAATTCCCCAGAGTGTGTCTTGCATGCCTTATAGCCTGGGCAGGAATAACAGGGGAGAATGAGATAATTTGTTTGGTTTTTTTTCCTGATGGCATCTACCATATATCTCAGACCAACTAAAAAGCCATCTAGATTAGAAGTGTAATTACACAGAGGAAAACAGAATACTTAAGGGTCTTTTTTTACTAAGGTGCACTGAAAAATGGCCTGTGCTAATGTAGGCGTGTGTTTTGGACGCGCGAAGGTCCATTTTTCAGTGCACCTGCAAAAAAGGCTTTTTTTTTTTTTTTGTTTTTGGCCAAATATGGAGGTGCAGCAAAATAAAAACTGGCGTGCGTCCATTTTGGGCCTGAGACCTTACCGCCACAGATTGAGGTATGAGCAACGCTTATTAAATAGCCGTTGCAATATTTTCCAACCTCTGTCCATTCTTAGGATGTTGCGCCTTTTCCATGGACGGTTCCAGAGTTCCAGAGTTTAACTATTCTTTTTGAGTGAAAAAATATTTCCTCCTATTTATTTTTAAAAGTATTTCCATATAGTTTCATTGAGTGTTCCCTGGTCTTTGTACTTTTTGAAAGAGTGAAAAATTGATTCACTTCTACCCGTTCTACACCACTCAGGATTTTGTAGACCTCTATCATATTCCCCCTCGGCCGTCTCTTTTCCAAGCTGAAGAGCCCTAACCAGTCTTTCCTCAAATAAAAGTACCATCCCCTTTATCATTTTGGTCGCTCTTCTTTGAACCTTTTCTAATTCCGCTATACCTTTTTTTGAGATACATTGGCCAAAATTGAACGCAATATTCAAGGTATCACTGGTATTATGCTGACATCGTATATATGTTATGTTCTTCCAAGCTGTTTAGTATGGGTATTGTTTGTTCTGTACTGACTTATATTTCTGTTATGATTCTTCTGTGGTGTTAAATGTGTTTATTTCTGATACTGTTTCATATTAGACCTATTACTAGGTTTCAATTTACCATTTCCAAGTTTACCTTATGGATTGTATTTATGTTTATTTTTGGTCATTTTACTATTGTTATGCTGTTAACAAAATTGTAAGTCTTATGTTAAACTGTACCTGCTGTGCACCGTCTTGGGTGAATCTCTTCATAAAGTGGTTAATAAAATCCCAATCAATCACCAGACAAGATTTAAAGATCTGGGTTTCCTATCCAGGGCTGCCGAGAGCCAGAGCTGGGCCCGGGACAAGGCCGCCCCCGGGCCCCCCCACCCCACCCGAGGTCATAGTCATCGCAGCCGGCCCCCCCCACCCGAGGTCGCCGGGCCCCCTCCTCCACCCACTACCGGGCCCTGAACTAACCTTAAACGCCTCCTTCCTTTCCTTTCACCACCTTCGCGGCAAGCAGCAGCAGGGCAGACCTCTCCTTCCTTCTGTGCTCCGCCCTCGCGGACGTTACGTCAGACGAGGGCGGGACATGGAAGGGAGGAGTGGCCTGCCCTGCTGCTGCTTGCCGCGAAGGTGGTGAAAGGAAAGGAAGGAGGCGTTTAAGGTTAGTTAGTTCGGGAGCGACGACGGGCCTGACTGCGGTGGCGCCGGGCCCCCTCCGGAGGCCCAGGCCTGGGGACTTTTGTCCCCCCTGTCCCCCCCTCTCGGTGGCCCTGTTCCTATCACATTATAAACTATAAACGTTATACTGCTTTGTCACCCTCTGATCACCCATCTCTCCCTGTTCCTTACTCCCCACCCCCTACCTTTCCCTATTAGACTATCACTGGAATACTTTTATGTTTCACTTATATATTCTGATATTTGGCATCTTTTACTAAATTTCTGACCTGAATTAGGTATGGTTTTCAAAAGCTGGTCAAAAACTAGTTAAGTTAGGGCCCCTTTTACCAAGCTGCGGCAAAAGGGGGCCTGCGCTGGTGCCGGCAGCGTTTCTGACGCATGCTGAGGCCCCCCCCCTTTTACTGCAGCGGGTGAAAGGTAGGTCTTGCTTTTCTGCAGGAAATGGCTGAACGGCAAGTAAAGCACATACAGTGTGGCCATTTGGGGGGGGGGGAGAGCCCTTACCGCTACCCATTGAGGTGGAAGTAAGGGTTCCTGCGCTAACCCGGCGGTGACCGGACAGTGCAGGGTACTACACACCAGCGCTACATAAATAGATATAACGGCACACTGAGGGTGGGTATTTTCTTTTTATTTTATTTCTATTTAATACTTTTAAAGCATGGATGCAACATGTCTTGAATAGGATGTTACTACTACTTATTTCTAAAGTGCTACTAGACGTACGCAGCGCTGTACACTTGAACATGAAGGGACAGTCCCTGCGCGACAGAGATTACAATCTAATTATGACAGACAAACAGGACAAACAAGAGATAAGGGGATATTAAAGTGAGGATGATAAAATAAGGGTTCGGAGTAAAAAGCAGCATCAAAAAGGTGGGCTTTTAGCTTAGATTTGAAGACGGCCAGAGATGGAGCTTGACGTACCGGCTCAGGAAGTCTATTCCAGGCATATGGTGCAGCAAGATAAAAGGAACGGAGTCTGGAGTTAGTAGTGGAGGAGAAGGGGGCAGATAAGAGAGATTTCTGCCTCGCCTCACCCCATGCTTGGAATAAACTCCCTGAGCCCATACGCCAGGCCCCCTCCCTGCCCATCTTCAAATCCTTGCTCAAAGCCCACCTCTTCAATGTCGCCTTCGGCACCTAACCACTACACCTCTACTCAGGAACTCTAGACTGCCCCAACTTGACATTTCGTTCCTTGGATTGTAAGCTCCTTTGAGCAGGGACTGTCCTTCTTTGTTAAACTGTACAGCGCTGCGTAACCCTAGTAGTGCTCTAGAAATGTTAAGTAGTAGTATTTACCCCGTGAACGGTGTTCCCGGGGAGGAATGTAGGGAGAGATGAGAGTGGAGAGGTACTGAGGAGCTGCAGAGTGAATGCACTTTATAGGTCAATAAGAGGAGTTTGAACTGTATGCGGAAACGGATAGGAAGCCAGTGAAGTGACTTGAGGAGAGGGCTAATAGGAGCATAACGACCCTGGTGGAATGTTAGTCGTGCAGCAGAATTTTGAACAGATTGAAGAGCAGAGAGATGGCTAAGTGGGAGACCTGTGAGAAGCAAGTTGCAATAGTTCTCACATTAGAATTGCCCCAAGGCTACCTGGAGTGCCAGTTTGTTCTACCTGTACCCAGTAACACAGCCGTTTCTTAGGCCATTACATCTGCCAGTCACCTGAAGCAATGTCCTTTTGGGCAGGAGCCTTATGAAAATACCAACCTGGAAACCTTTTCTTGGACCATTTTCCATCTCTTGCAGCAGAACAGACCCAGTGTTTTCTCAGCTGTCACCCAGTCGTCAAAGCACTTCTTGGCTATCCTTGGGAAACAACCATATTGCATGAGATAAGGTGACAGCATCCTTAGTGCCAGCACAAAGAGCGACTTCGGCACTTCTTCCCTGGATTCAATACACACAGCCGACAGATGACGAGGAGGAGGAAGACAGCTGCTCTTACTGTCTCTTGCTGTCTGCTAAACATTCATCCAGTACGGAGTATGTCTGAAATTCACAACTCCCACCTCCCCCCCCCCCTAAAACACCCCCACAGAAAAATACACTCCCGCCTACATAGGTGCACAGCACTTCAGTTTCCATTTAAGCAAACAAGGCAATGGGGAAAGTGTGCCAAAGTACAGCAAAAAGGAGCACAGTTTTCAAAAGATCTTTGTCCCTCCATTTTGAACTTTAACATGGAGAAAAAGCCATCCCGAACCAGATGACGAGCAACTGACCAACCTAGTCTGTCCGATTCTCTTCCTCTTTTGAATAGATGAGCATATAAATCCTCATTTCTAAAGCAACACCAGTTTCCTTCGTGTTTTTTTTACTTGTCTCTGCTGCCACCCCACCACCACCTTCTACATCAGGTTAAAACATGCCCATTACATAAGAACACAAGAGTAGCCATACTGGGTCAGACCAATGGTCCATCTAGTCCAGTATCCTGTTTTCCAAACAGTGGCCAAGCCAGGTCACAAGTACCTGACAGAAACCCAAATCATGGCAACACTCCATACTACAAATCCCAGGGAAAACAGTTCCTTCCCATGTCTATCTCAATAGCAGACGATGGACTTTTCCTCCAGGAATTTGTCCAAACCTTTTTTAAAACCCAGATACACTAACTGCTGTTACCACCTCCTGCAGGCAAAGAGTTCCAGAGCTTAACTATTCGTTGAGTGAAAAAATATTTCCTCCTATTTGTTTTAAAAGTATTTCCATATAACTTCCTCGAGCGTCCCCTAGTCTTTGTACTTTTGGAACGAGTAAAATCGATTTACTTCTACTCGTTAAGGTTACTGTATTGCAGGATCTACACCTGCCCCATCAATTAATGCAGCTTTGTTCAATAGGCAGATCACACCAGTTCCATCATTTAGATATCTTGGGAGTTATTATTGACTCAGCACTATCCTTTTCGTCTTAGGATTTCTCAAATAATTAAATCTGATTTTTCTTCTTTTTACGCAGATTATGACCAGTTTGTTCCTTACTTGACTCTATTTGCACATTTCTGTATGGTTATGTGCACTCTAGATACGACTACTGTAATATTGTGTATGCCGATATAACCAAATCAAATATGAAAAGGTCACAAACTGCAGACCTGCAGCTCATCTTCTTTGTAAGGCAGATCATTATGATCTTGTTTCACAGCTTCTCCAGTGCCTCTCTATTGAATTTAGAGTTGAATTCAAGGTCCTCATTATTTATTTAGATTTTGCTCACACCTTTTTCAGTAGTAGCTCAAGGTGAGTTACATTCAGGCACACTGGCTATTTCTCTGTCCCAGGAGGGGTTCACAACCTAAGTTTGTACCTGAGGAAATGGAGGGTTAAGTGACTTGCCCAAGATAACAAGGAGCAGCAGCAGTGGGATTTGAACCGGCCACCTCTGGATTGCAAGACCAGTGCTCTAACCACTAGGCCACTCCTCCACTACAGCAACATTCCATGTAGAATCTCAAATAGTAGCAACAGAATCTCCACTAGTAGCAACATTCTATGTTCCACTGCACTAACCACTAGGCAACTCCTCCACTAGCAACATTCCATGTAGAAGCCTGCCCTTGCAGATCAGCAATGCGGCCGCGCAGGCTTCTGTTTCTGTGAGTCTGCTGCACGTACGTGCAGGACGTCAGACTCACAGAAACAGAAGCCTGCGTGGCCGCATCGCTGATCTGCAAGGGCAGGCTTCTACATGGAATGTTGCTAGTGGAATAGCAACATTCCATGTAGAATTTCAAATAGTAGCAACAGAATCTAAAACTATTATTTATTGATTTAGATTTTGCTCACACCTTTTTCAGTAGTAGCTCAAGGTGAGTTACATTTAGGTACACTGGATATTTCTCTATCCCAGGAGGGCTCACAATCTAAGTTTGTACCTGAGGCAATGGAGGGTTAGGTGACTTGCCCAAGATCACAAGGCACAGCAGCAGGATTTGAACTGGCCACCTCTGGATTGCAAGACCAGTGTGCTAACCTCTAGGCCACTCCTCCACTCAAAGTGTTATACACCAACCCCCCCACATATCTGGCATCCTTCATCATCCCATATTCTCCTTCACACAGTCTGCAGTGCATTCTCAGAGATAACAGAATGGTCATTCCTAGTCCTGCTAAAGCTAGGCGGAGTCTACACAGGTTATGCTATCTTTTTTAAAAATTATGTCGGGTTGTAAAATGTCTAGTACTACCGATAGTGCAGTAAAGAAACCGTGGAAATAAACATGGGTTTTGTGATGTCATTTGGGGTCCTGACCCATAGTTTGAGAAGCTCTGCATCAGTGGCATAGCCACAGGAGGGCCGTGGGGGCTTGGGCCCCCTCCAGAACTGCACCACCACTTTAAATGACTAGTGGGATGCAGAGGCCCCGCCAGCCAAAGAAATGGAACTCTTGAGTCATTCCCCTTCTCCTTGCACATGCTCAGTTTGCACAAGAACTGAGCATGCTCAGGGAGTCCAGAAGTCTGTGGCTGGAGGCACGCTACCAAATTCTGTATTAAGGAAGCAGCGCAAGGAGGAGGGGAGCGGCTCAGGAGCTCCATTTCTTTGGCTGGAAGAGCCCCGGCATCCTCGCCAGCAAAGGTATGTTTAGCATGCATGTGGGGGAGGGAGGAATGTGTTACACCCCTAGTTCACCGTAGGGCACCCCCAAAACTGGAGGGCTGGCTATACTCCTGCTCTGGTGGGATGCGAATGTTTTTAAACAAATAAATACGGGGTTCCGATTCTGACTCGATTCAGCTTGTACATTTACAAATAAAACCCAGGCTGATTAAATTACAGAATACAGCATCATGGTGCATCACTTTAAGTGATGAAATGGGGGAGGTGGGTACCTTGGGTGCCTGTGTTAATAGTCTTTCATCTTCACCTAGTGATCACAATACATCAGTCTAAAATCTTACAAAACAAACTGTCCCTCAAGACCACAAATTACTCTAAACATAGTGACTTTCCCAGGGCCAGATTAAGTCCAACTTAAGCACAACCCAACAACGATACCCCTTGACCCTACCATTGCTCAACTGACAAGACATTAACACTTATTGAGAAATATAATTATTGTATGAAACAAATCATCATATATATTTATGATTAGAAATACACTGAAATTCATGTTGGATAATGAGTATGGCAGACAGCAGTGAAAGATTTAAGGGCATGATAAGGCATCAAGAGAAAGGGGAAGGGTTTTTCCCCTATGTGCTTATTTTGCATAATGGTTAATCCAGTACTGCACTTCCTCATGGTTCTACCCCGTGTGGGGCCACAACACCTCCAACAATGAGCAACCATGAGAAACAGGGACAGATGCCCCAGACTAACTTTTCATTCCAGCCTCTACTCTCCCCAAAACCCGAAGCAACATTGGTGGCCCTTTCTATTACAAGGGAAGGGATTTTGGATTTAGCTCATGTTTTTGTTCCTAGCTCAAGGTAAGTACAGTAGACATTTTCCAGGCCTTGAAGGGCTCACAATCTAAGTGTGAACCTGAGGCACCAGAGGGTTAAGTGACTTGCTCAAGATCACAAGGAGTCACAGTTAGATTTTGAACTCTAGCTTCCCTGGTCCCCTGCCTGCTACTCTAACCACAGTCTACCCCTCCACGTCACTAGCACACAGGTGTATGGAGGTTCTAGCCACAATACTTTGTGTCCCCGACACCAATCATGGGGAAGGTGGAAGGGGGGCATCCACTGATAAGGATATTCTTTCTGGTAGAAAGGAAATCACTATAAAGCCAATGTAAGAATTTTGTCTGAGATCACAGAGTGGGTTCAAAACCTGGATGTCAAATCCTCCTGAAAGAGGACAGAACTGTATAGAAATGTAACCTCATTTTTATCATGGAATGCAAGGGGGGGGGGGTAACGAAGAGGAAATGATGCTTATGGACTATCCTTCTGACTAATTCAGGAGTCCATGAAAAAGTACGTTGATTGGTCAATATTTCCTATTCAAAGGTTTCCATCGTTGCTGGGTGCATGCAAGTACCATCCTGCTCTCTCTCACAAACAAAGCGATTCCTCACACCAGAGCTCATTCATTGTTGAACGGCAGACTTCAGTAACGAACTGTCTTGTACGGGAGCACTTCATGGTCCCAGGCTGCATTTCACAAGATGACAGACATACAGGCCTAGGGTTGTCTCTCTATTATACCCCATCTGCAAGTCACAGAATGTGGAAAAAGCTGAGACAGACATAACTTGTGCCATCTTTCTTCATTTGGAAAAGCAGAGAGAGGGGCGGTTTAAGTAAATGGTTCCTCTTTAATATAATAAGCCTCCATCTGCTAAAGGGAGGCAGACTCTTACAATCTGATTTTTGGCACCACAAAAATTGGCTCTCTTCACAATTTTCATTCCTGTATGGCTCCATCTTTGAGTTAATGTCTGTTTTTCATCTCCCAGACAAACAATCAAGCTGTTTTACTTTTTTTCTTACATTTTATGCACTCATACCGATTATAAGCACTCTCAAGCAGAGTCTTGGTTCAACCCCACCCCCCGTAGGCCTTCCTAGATGAATAAGAACAGAGATTTCCTCAAGAGGGTCCTGCAGTGTTCCAAAACTTGGCAAGTAGAGATGGCATCTTCCCTGCCCTTTAAATATGGTGCCAAAGATTCATCCCATACAACGAACTACATTAGCAGTAAATGAACCGGAGACGAAGCAAGAGGCAGCCACAGAGTATAACGGAGCTTATTTACTAAGCTGTGCTAGCTAACACGGAAATTAACACTTTAACCACTTCCATTTGGAAGGCAGCAAGGAATGGGACTGTTAATGCAGAGACGGTTACTGTGTTCTGTTAACTCCCATGCATAGAAAAAAAAGTTTTACACATTAACTGAGTGGGAAACTGGTGGGAACGCCTGTTTCAGAGTCCTAAAGAGACCTAACAATAAGCCACTAGGCTGGCATCATCATAAATTAGCATGTCCCCAACAGTTGATACAGTGGTTTTGCAGCTAGTGAGGCTCATTTTCAAAAGCCCACTGTCACGGTTAAGGAAGGTGAGCACCAGGGGTATAGCCAGACAACAGATTTTGGGTGGACCTAGGTAAGAAGTGGGTGGGCACCAAGTGTTCCACTTCCCCCCCCAACCACCCAAAAAAATATCTCAGCTGGCGGGAAAATGCTTCTTTCCACCTT
The DNA here is from genome assembly GCF_901765095.1 of Microcaecilia unicolor. Classification (NCBI taxonomy): domain Eukaryota; kingdom Metazoa; phylum Chordata; class Amphibia; order Gymnophiona; family Siphonopidae; genus Microcaecilia; species Microcaecilia unicolor. Next base: position 29,072,697 of record NC_044034.1, read on the forward strand.
GGCAGTCTGCAGCAGGCATGCCCCGAAAACTGAGCATGTGCAGGTGCCGGTATCATGGAGAGTAGCGTTTTCGTTAGCATCAGGGGGAAGTCTTCAGCTGGTGGAGCTTGGGATCCCCACCAGATACCACTAAACGTGTGTTACTGTTGGGTGGGCCCTGGCCCACCCGTGCCTACGCCACTGGTGAGCACTTGTACTGTGGCGACGCTGACTCTACTGGTCCTCACTGATAGTTGCTGACAGGACTGCCTGGCAGAGACTGGGAAGCGGGAGAAGGCAGGACCTGGTTCGGACTGGCCAGAAAGCAGGAACTAGGCAGCGCCTCACACCGACTGGATGGAACATGACTGGCACAGTCCAGCGGTTGGCTCTACAGTCCAATGGAGGAGTGGCCTAGTGGTTAGAGCACCCGGTCTTCACATCCAGAGGTGGCCGGTTCAAATCCCTCTGCTGCTCCTTGTGATCTTGGGCAAGTCACTTAACCCTCCATTGCCTCAGGTACAAACTTAGATTGTGAGCCCTCCTGGGACAGAGGACAGAGAAATATCCAGTGTACCTGAATGTATCTCACCTTGAGCTACTACTGAAAAAAGTATGAGCAAAATCTAAATAAAAGCTCGGGGTTGGCCCTTGGGTAGAAGGTTCACAGACAGATGAGAACAGACAGAGAAAGGCAGGGACACTGGAATGAATAAGGCTAGGAGCAGCAACAAACAGGACTAGAAGCAAGAACAAACAGAGCTGGAAGACTAGGCCAAACAGGATTGGGAGCTAGAATTAGCGAGGCAAAGTAACAGCAACTCTGGAAGCCTATTGCCGAAGAACTGTTGGGAGTGTAGAGCACTTCCTTATATGTCCCTAGCCAGGAAGTGAGGTAATCTGTCAGCACCCCATCTAGGGCTATAAAAGGGAAGTGCAGCAACCAGGAAGTAAAGGCTCACAGGACTCTTAGGCATGGCATGCATTCTTTCCAATTTTTGTGCTTTTTTTTGCACTATTTTGGATTTCTGGCCTGACAATGGCCTCCGTATAGTATGGGGATATTATCCTACACATCATCATCATTTTTTTCTTAATGTAGTGCTATGCTAGGTAGAGATCCTGCAGTATCTCCTATGCATCCATCACTGACCCTTTAATGAGGTAAACCATGATTGCTGCTTTTTGCTGATTATATAGGACATAGCTGCTAAAAGGATTAAATTTAACTGTTCTACTGGTTATGCAGGCAGATAATTAAATTCTCAACCAGCTTACATATAAGAAACATAACCAGGGTACATATAAGAAATGTATGTTAATTAGCACCTTTAGTAGTATATATGATAAATTGCTTTAGTAATTAAATAAGCTTAGCTATTAATACCAGATAATATGTGAAATTGTTTTTCAAGTCCTTGATCATTCAAACCCTCTTAATAACTAACTACAGTTTAAGCTATCAGCATATTTAAAGTTCCTGTTAAAATCTGATTCAACCTGCCCTTAGATTGGTTGATTTTAGAATGATCCTGTCTCCTCCACTGTTCAGGATGTTCTTCTGGTCAGGCAACAGGCAGAACTATGGCAGAGAGAGGTGGCAGTGTTTAAAACTTAAAAGGAATTTGCTGTTATTAATTTATGTTAGTTTTTCATACAGAGATATGTAGAAATTGTTTTTCCATGTGATAACTCAGCTACATAATAAGGAAAGGCATTATCATCATATCTATGTTGTTTGAATATTCTAAGATGCTCATATTTTTTTTTTATTACATTTGTACCCTGCGCTTTCCCGCTCATGGCGGCTTACATGGGGCAATGGAGGGTTAAGTGACTTGCCCAGAGTCACAAGGAGCTGCCTGTGCCTGTGTCTGAAGTGGGAATTGAACTCAGTTCCCCAGGACCAAAGGCCACCACCCTAACCACTACTCCACTGTTGCTACTAGTTGAGATTCTACATGGAATGTTGCTAGTATTCCACTAGCAACATTCCATGTAGAAGTTGGCCCTTGCAGATCACCAATGTGGCCACGCAGGCTTCTGCAAGTCTCTTCTGTGAGTCTGACGTCCTGCACGTCAGACTCACAGAAACAGAAGCAGAAGCCTGCGCAGCCTTCTACATGGAATGTTGCTAGTGGAGTAGCAACATTCCATGTAGACTCTCCAATAGTATCTATTTTATTTTTGTTACATTTGTACCCTGCGCTTTCCCACTCATGGCAGGCTCAATGCGGCTTATATGGGGCAATGGAGGGTTAAGTGACTTGTCCAGAGTCACAAGGAGCTGCCTGTGCCTGAAGTGGGAATCGAACTCAGTTCCTCAGGACCAAAGTCCACCACCCTAACCACTAGGCCACTCCTCCGCTCTATATTAAGTCTATCATTGGTATTATGCTGACAACATATATATCTGTTACTTGAATGTTCTTCCAAGCTGATTATGGTATTGTTCGTATTGTACTGAGATTTATCATATTTCTTCTGCAGTGCTGTTACATGTGTATATTTTTGATACTGTTTCACGTTAGTCCTATTATTAGGTTTCAATTTGCACTCTCCGCCCCCCCCCCCCCCCCCCCGAGGAACATAGCAGATCAAAATATGAATTGTGTTGGAGTTTAATATTTCTGATGATTTTAGAGCACGAGGGCCAAATTCCTTTATCATCTTTGGACTACAGCAGTGCAGTGCAGCACAGACGACTGGAGTCTCTTTAATCAAATATTGAACATTTCTGGATCAACATACATCAATGACATTTTTTGCATGCTGTACATCAAGAAATTAAAAAAAAATGTATGAAGTTAGAAGGGTCTTTAACACATAAAAAATATAGTCAAACAGCTTTTTGGTAGGAGAGTGATTATACCTTCATAATCTAATCTTTGGTGTTTACAAATTGTAAATGTAGGCATTCATTTTCTAGCTAATCAGGGGTCCCGTGAGAGTAGAGGAAAAAAAATCAGTGTTTATCAGCATTTTTGGCACCACAAGTACCTTTTCTAGTGGAATCAAATACGTGCATGCGTCACTTAGGAGTCGTCAGTGCAGAAAGGACACAGAAACTGAAAAAGAGGATAAGCGACAAGTCAGGGGAAGGGTGAGACAGTACGACACAGGTGGCGTTTTTCTGGTGTTTTATTTATTTTTGCAGGGTAACATTGAGGCGTATTTTCGAAGCACATAGACTTACAAAGTTACAATAGTAACCTATGGAACTTTGTAAGTCTAAGTGCTTTGAAAATGAGCCCCATAGTAACATAGTAGATGACGGCAGAAAAAGACCTGCACGGTCCATCCAGTCTGCCCAACAAGATAAAATCATATGTGCTACTTTTTGTGTATACCTGACCTTGATTTGTATCAGTCATTTTCAGGGCACAGACCGTATAAGTCTGCCCAGCACTATCCCCACCTCCCAACCACCAGCCCCGCCTCCCCCCATGGCTCTGCCACCCAATCTCAGCTAAGCTTCTGAGGATCCATTCCCTCGGAACAGGATTCCTTTATATTTATCCCACGCGTGTTTGAATTCCGTTACCATTTTCCTCTCCACCACCTCCCGCGGGAGAGCATTCCAAGCATCCACCACTCTCTCCGTGAAAAAATACTTCCAGACATTTTTCTTGAGTCTGCCCCCCTTCAATCTCGTATCGCGCCCTCTAGTTCTACCGCCTTCCCATCTCCGGAAAAGGTTCGTTTGCGGATTAATACCTTTCAGATATTTGAATGTCTGTATCATATCACCCCTGTTTCTCCTTTCCTCCAGTGTATACATGTTTTATTGATGCCTATTGGTTAAAATCTAAAATGAGAAGCCCCAGTTTTAACTCCTAGTGCATGTTGTCCTGTGCATATGTTAATAGCAGTTATGAACACCCCCCTCCTCTTCCTCTTTAAAACATCAGTTATTTCACATTTAGGTATATAGTTAGCTAGGGTCTAGGGTCTGTTCTTTATTTTCAATTGTCCTGCCAGAACTTCAGCCAGGCCACCTTTTATATTTTCCATACGTAAAAGAGATATCCAGTGTATTTTTTCTAGTGAAAAAGGTGCCTGTACTCAAATGCCAGGCCACCCTTCAGGGATGGGGTGATCACCGAGGGACCCACCCCACAATAGCCAGGCCCCCTGCAACCAGTTACAGAATCTATGACAAGGCAGAATTGGTGTGTAGAGCCTGAGCTCTTTCATTAAAACTTGGAAACTATGGGTCAATTTTAGCAGACAATGGAAAAGGTGCCAGTACTCAGTACCCCTGCATAAAAAGCCCTGGCGATATCTGTCAGTGCTTTGAATTCAGTTAAAAAAGTGTTCAGGACCTACATTTTCAGAGCCTACAGCTTCAGAAAATCTAGCAAACATTGTTTTACATTTTCAAACCAATTTTGTATCCTAGCTTAAAATGTTGCAACAGTTGCCATACATGTTAGAGGAGAATAATCCGAATCACAGTTATCTATTGCTAGGGTCCACTTTAGGAGTCAGCAGTCAAGAAAAAGACCTGGGTGTGCGGCAGTGGCCAGTAAAGCAAACAGAATGCTAGGAATTATTAGGAGAGGATGCAAAATAAGACCAAAAATATTATGATGCCTCTGTATTGCTCCATGGTGCGACCTCACCTTAAGTATTGTGTTCAATTTTTGTTCGCCGTATCTTAAAAAAAGATATAGCAGAGTTAGAAAAGGTTCAAAGAAGAGCGACCAAAATGATAGAGCGGATGGAACTATTCCCGTATGAGGGAAGGCTAAAGAGGTTAGGGCTCTTCGGCTTGAAAAAGAGACGGCTGAGGGGGGATATGACCGAGGTCTACAAATTCCTGAGTGGAGTGGAATGAGTGGAGGTGAATCGTTTTTTCTGTCATTCAAAAAGTACAAAGACCAGGGGACACAATGAAATTGCATGGAAATACTTTTAAAACAAAATAGGAGGAAATCTTTTAACACTCAAAGAATAGTTAAGCTCTGGAACTCACTGCCTGGTTCAGATCCCACTGTGGATACCAGTGATCTTGAACCCTCCATTACCTCAGGTGAACAGACTGTAAGCCCTTCAGCGACAAGAAAAGGTCTTCTGTACCTGAATAAAGTTCTCACCTTGAACTACATCTGAGAAAAGATGTAAACAAAGTCATACATGGAACTACAGAACCCAATCTCTCTTTCAAACACCACTGAATTTCCATAAAGCTGGTTATGAAGAAGCCAATACTTAAAATACAGAGTATAGAAAAAGAAAAAAAACCACACCATAATATGGCTATCCAAGCCTTGTTAAAATATTTCTAACCTGCATTATCTAAATAATGTAACAGCTTACATATAAAAAATTAAGCAACAAACACAAATAAGCAATAATCCTAAAACTCAGTAAAATAAGCCAAAAACAAGACATCAATTCCCTTACATCTTTAAAAGCAGTTTCAATATTACTTTTTTTATTAGTATTTATGAAGTACAGTTCTGAAAACACCGATTCTAGAAAGGTCGCCAAAAATTGTGCATGCAAATTTAGGTGTGGCCCTGATTTCTGCACGTAATTTAATAGAACAAGCCAATTAGTGCCAGTAATTGCCTTTAACAAGCAATTATTGGAACTAATTAGATTTAATTGGGGATTACGTATGGCCTGAAAAAGGGGGTGCGGTTTTTGAGTTATACATGTAATTATAGAATAACAGTGCTCCGTGTGTAAATTTAGGTGCGGGCATTTGCACCACGTATTCGTTGGTGCAAAACTTTATGCATGACCTGTCCTGCTTAAACATTTATTCTTTAAACTAAGCCAAAAACTTTAGGCGCAGCTTATAGAATATCGCTTAAGCTGTTTTTGTCAGTGTTGATTTTTTAGGTGTCATTTATAGACACTAGCTCTATATGACATACAACAAAATAAAATACCACATATCATCACAAACATATAAAGCTAAGCCCAACAAGTTCCCCACCCCTCCCGTACATCTTCCTAAATGGACTGGAGGAGTGGCCTAGTGGTTAGAGCACTGGTTTTGCAATCCAGAGGTGGCCGGTTCAAATACCACTGCTGCTCCTTGTGATCTTGGGCAAGTCACTTAACCCTCCATTGCCTAAGGTACAAACTTAGATTGTGAGCCCTCCAAGGACAGAAATACCCAGTGTACCTGAATGTAACTCACCTTGAGCTACTACTGAAAAAGGTGTGAGCAAAATCTAAATAAGTACATACCTTTTCAGAGCATGGCTAGGTTGGTGTACAGAAATCCAGTGGTGTAGGAAGGGGGGGGGGGCGGTCCGCCCCGGGTGCACACCGCTGGGGGGTGTCGGCTCTGCTGGTGCACTGCCCTCTCTGCCCCGGAACAGGTTACTTCCTGTTCCGGGACAGAGAGAGCAGTGAACCAGCGTGGAGCCGACACACCCCAGCAACATACAGTCGGGGCGGATCGGCCCTCCCGCCCGTCCCTCGCCGCAGGTATGCGCTCCGGGGGTTGGGTGCGCCGTGCTGCACCCAGGGGGGGGGGTGCGCAGCGGCGACCTGCCCCGGGTGTCAGCTCCCCTCGCTACGGCTCTGCAGAAATCTGTAAAAAGCAGCTCTTGATACTGCTTTGAAGTTTCAATATGACTTTTTTTTTACATAAATGTAGATGTTATGGTAGAACGACATACATTATGTGTTTCAATGTTCACTCCTCTTTCAAATGCAACTAATTTTGCATGTTGGAAATGTAGTATTCATATAGTCTGTAGGATCGGATCTTGCAGCAAAAGTGGATCCAACTCTAGCCAATCACAGTTGCATAATTAGGAATGCAAGCTCACGTCACCTCAGGCAGTGGTCCGACACTGTAGAGTGGTAGTTTCATCATCTACAATGCGTAGAAGATGCCTGGAAAGTGGGTTGAGAGGATATAAAATAAGAAGAAGCTGTTGTTGACAGAAGCACAGAGACGTACAGAGACAAATGAGCAAAGAGATACCCAAAACAGACTTGTAAGATGTGGGAAAAAGTACTTTCCTGCCTTTTTGGAGACCAGGCTCGCACAAATGTAAGGTGACTCCAAGTGAAACTTTCAAACATTCTGGCTTGCATGTGTCTGTCAAGCATCCATTGAAAATCTCGGCTTGAGGTTGCATGACAAGTGGTGTTGGACATCTACAAATCGTCAAATGGAATGGTAAATGCCGAGGAATACATTTAGATCCTATAGAAGTGCATGATTCTCATCAGCAGAGAAACTTTTTCCAGGTGGTTACATATTCCAGGATGATTAAATGCCCCAAGGCCACCAAGCAAAAATTGTTGTTGACTGGAAGAAATCCAAGAAGATTGCTACCTTCAGTTGGCCAACTCACTCAGACTTGAATCCAACGAGAACTTGCGGCATGAAATAGCACTGGAAATATCCAAGTGGCATCCTGTATCAACGAGAACCAACAGGGATACTCACTGTAGCTTGAAATCAAGTGGACGCCAGCCACCATCTTCCAAAGTTGGTCCATGCATTGCCTGGATTGTGCAAGGCTGTCTGCAAGAGTATAGGCTGACCTATCAAATGGCCATTTTCTTGCCACATTAAGAAAAACCCCAACAACCTAAAAGTAAATACCTTTATTTTAAATTCTATAATATCACGGACACAACATATGAATAGCAGCTGAGCCACACTGAAGTTGCAATGTATGGATCAGTACCTGCGTTTTATGCTGTTTCACATTTGTAACATGCATTTACGACAGAAATAGCATTACAGAATCATTGTGAAGAAGCCAGCCAGAATAACCCTAAATAAGAACAATTTTAAAAATGGAAACAAATGCCAATACTACTGAACTTCCGCATTGCAAACACCCTGTTCGGACTTTTGCACACCACTGTACACATCTTCATGTTGGGAGAGCATTCTGCATCTGTGACGTGTGAACGGAGAAAGCCCTGTCCACCTTCTCAACCACCCTGTGCCTTGGGTTAGATAAGCCCCTCTCCACGAGACTGTGATGCTCTGCCTGGCACATTAAAATACAACCTAGACACCAGATAGAAAGGGATTAATCAAGGACGCAGTTTGGGGGGGGTGGGGTACGGCAATACCCCCCCCCCCCCAAAAAAAAAACTTCAGGCTAGCATTAGAAAGAGGAGAGTCACACAGGCTCTAGTTCATCAAAATGTGGCTACTGCTTGTGCTGTCCTGTTCCCTGTTCTCTGCCTTACAGCCCAGCTATCTCCCTTTCAGCCCTTCCTTCCTCCAGTGCAGCAACAATAGATGTTAAAACCCGTATCAAACACTGCAGAGCCTTCATGCTCCTGTGATGCTTAGGCCCTGCCATCCCACAGAAATGGAGAGATGCTGGAGCTGGAGGGGAGAGAGTGCACCCGTGCTGGGAGGAATGGAGCAGAAGAGGGAGAAGGGGCAAAAGTGGAAGGGAGAGGAAGGTGCGGGGGGGGGGGGATATGGAGGGAGAGGTAGGAGATGCAAGAAAGGGGTGGGAAGTGCGAGTTAGTGGGGAGGTGAGGAGCAAGGGGTGTGTGTGAGAGATCGGAGGGAAGAAGAGAGAAAGGAGTTGCATAGGTAAGATATCAGAACAGGATCCTATATCATAAGCAAAAGAAAGATGACACCAAGATGAAAAAAATCTAAAAGAAATGCTGAGAGAATAAAATAAGTAAGGGGAAAAAACCCTTAGAAATCAGAGGAAATATGGAGAGATTAAACAAATTAATAGAGAAGGCCTAGATAAATGAAATAAAGGCAATAAATATTCAAAACTGAAAAAAGGTGCAAAAAATGTTATTGTATGATCCTGCTGCAGCTATGACTGATCATGTGGGAAGGTTGAGGCTGGTGACAACAGACCTGGGAGGAGGGAGTGGGATGAAAGTGATAGTGTGTGTAGGTGGGTGAATGGAAGAGGAGGAGGGGAGAGAAGGCTAATAGTTGTCAGTCAATCTGAGGGGAGATTCCTCCCCCCCCCCCCCCCCATGCCACCAATCTGAATTCCCTACTCCTTGCTCCCTCTCCCCTAAACAAAAATCAGGTAAAACTATGCCTATGGTCCTAACCCAATTAAATACCACCAAAAACACATTTTCAAAGCACTTAGACTTCCAACGTTCCATAGCAACATATGGAACTGTGTAAGTGCTTTGAAAATACGCCTCTATGTAAGGAAAGTTGTAAGTCTAATTGCTTTGAAAATACACTTCTTTATATTGCACCCTAATCTTAACTGGAAGCTGGTGGAGTTGGCTCAAAATAGGATGAACATGATCAAACCTTCTCAAGCCATACAGTGGTGGAAATAAGTATTTGATCCCTTGCTGATTTTGTAAGTTTGCCCACTGACAAAGACATGAGCAGCCCATAATTGAAGGGTAGGTTATTGGTAACAGTGAGAGATAGCACATCACAAACTAAATCCGGAAAATCACATTGTGGAAAGTATATGAATTTATTTGCATTCTGCAGAGGGAAATAAGTATTTAATCCCTCTGGCAAACAAGACCTAATACTTGGTGGCAAAACCCTTGTTGGCAAGCACAGCGGTCAGACGTCTTCTGTAGTTGATGATGAGGTTTGCACACATGTCAGGAGGAATTTTGGTCCACTCCTCTTTGCAGATCATCTCTAAATCATTAAGAGTTCTGGGCTGTCGCTTGGCAACTCGCAGCTTCAGCTCCCTCCATAAGTTTTCAATGGGATTAAGGTCTGGTGACTGGCTAGGCCACTCCATGACCCTAATGTGCTTCTTCCTGAGCCACTCCTTTGTTGCCTTGGCTGTATGTTTTGGGTCATTGTCGTGCTGGAAGACCCAGCCACGACCCATTTTTAAGGCCCTGGCGGAGGGAAGGAGGTTGTCACTCAGAATTGTACGGTACATGGCCCCATCCATTCTCCCATTGATGCGGTGAAGTAGTCCTGTGCCCTTAGCAGAGAAACACCCCCAAAACATAACATTTCCACCTCCATGCTTGACAGTGGGGACGGTGTTCTTTGGGTCATAGGCAGCATTTCTCTTCCTCCAAACACGGCGAGTTGAGTTCATGCCAAAGAGCTCAATTTTTGTCTCATCTGACCACAGCACCTTCTCCCAATCACTCTCGGCATCATCCAGGTGTTCACTGGCAAACTTCAGACGGGCCGTCACATGTGCCTTCCGGAGCAGGGGGACCTTGCGGGCACTGCAGGATTGCAATCCGTTATGTCGTAATGTGTTACCAATGGTTTTCGTGGTGACAGTGGTCCCAGCTGCCTTGAGATCATTGACAAGTTCCCCCCTTGTAGTTGTAGGCTGATTTCTAACCTTCCTCATGATCAAGGATACCCCACGAGGTGAGATTTTGCGTGGAGCCCCAGATCTTTGTCGATTGACAGTCATTTTGTACTTCTTCCATTTTCTTACTATGGCACCAACAGTTGTCTCCTTCTCGCCCAGCGTCTTACTGATGGTTTTGTAGCCCATTCCAGCCTTGTGCAGGTGTATGATCTTGTCCCTGACATCCTTAGACAGCTCCTTGCTCTTGGCCATTTTGTAGAGGTTAGAGTCTGACTGATTCACTGAGTCTGTGGACAGGTGTCTTTCATACAGGTGACCATTGCCGACAGCTGTCTGTCATGCAGGTAACGAGTTGATTTGGAGCATCTACCTGGTCTGTAGGGGCCAGATCTCTTACTGGTTGGTGGGGGATCAAATACTTATTTCCCTCTGCAGAATGCAAATAAATTCATATACTTTCCACAATGTGATTTTCCGGATTTAATTTGTGATGTGCTATCTCTCACTGTTACCAATAACCTACCCTTCAATTATGGGCTGCTCATGTCTTTGTCAGTGGGCAAACTTACAAAATCAGCAAGGGATCAAATACTTATTTCCACCACTGTATATATATATATATTTTTTTTTTTAGATTTTACTCACACCTTTTTCAGTAGTAGCTCAAGGTGAGTTACATTCAGGTGCACTGGGTATTTCTCTGCAGTGGGATTTGAACCAGCCATCTCTGGATTGCAAGACCTGTGCTCCAACCACTAGGCCACTCCTCCACTATAGCAACATTCCATGTAGAATCTCAGATAATACCAACATTCCATATAGAATCTCAAATAATTTATTTAGATTTTGCTCACACCTTTTTCAGTAGTAGCTCAAGGTGAGTTACATTCAGGTACACTGGATATTTCTCTCACAATCTAAGTTTGTACCTGAAGCAATGGAGGGTTAAGTGACTTGCCCAAGATCACAAGGAGCAGCAGTAGGATTTGAACCGGCCACCTCTGGATTGCAAAACCCATGCTCTAACCACTAGGCCACGCCTCCATCATGTTTAGTAAGTGCATTGGAGATCCTTCTCCAGCAAAACCCAACAAGGCATTGCATATACACCTAGCCATCAGGATAACGATCAATTAAAAATGTAAGGCATGCACTGCAGACAATAAGCTAAAAAGAGGGAATGACTTGCCTAAAGCAATAGGCTTTCATTTTCTGCCTGAACATCACAGTACGACTGACTAGCCTCAGTTCTAATGGCAAAGAACCTCCTAATACTGGCCCAGGGTTTCCACCAACCTGATTTACTGGAACGATGGGACATCTAAACACACACTGATCTTCAGATCTTAACAAAGGCTCAACCCCCACCCCCCTTCCAAACTATTACCAACAGAAATCTCTCTGCCTCTCTAAAATAAAAACTGGATAACCAGTTCCTTATTGTACTAAAAGAGGTTTTTCTTTGTTCATCATTCATGTGCTAATACATAACTAAAGAACCAATAGGTTACACAGTCCAGAAGGGAAGGGTCAAACAGGTTGGGAATCGGCAGAAGGATATGTTTATTAGCACCGTGAAATGTGACTTCTCTATAGATCCAAAAAAAGGAACACAGGAGAAGAGACCCTCCACTTAACTCTCCATTGCCCCAGGTACAAAACTCAGGGCCCTGTTTACTAAGCAGCGTTATAGGCGCATTAACCATGCACGTGCCTAGAATATCTCTATAGGCACCTATATGGTTAGCGTGCGCGCTAAATGTAGGCACACTAAAAACACTAATGCACATTAGTAAACAGGGACCTTAGATTGCGAGCCCTCTAGGGACAGAGAAAAGTACCTGCATATAATGTGTACAACACTGCGTATGTCTAGTACCGCTGTAGAAATGGCTAGTAGCAGTTGAACATACATGACACTAGAAGAACAGAGGTGGCCAAAAGGAAAGAAGGACAACCAGGTACAACTTGGGCTTGGTCTCGGTCTCGGCACAAATGCTTGCATTGGGGGGGGGGGGGGGGTATCACGCAACTTCCAAGGGAATTGGTATAGCACAGACAACACAGCACTGTGCTCGTTTTCCACAACTATAAAAAGCTCCTTAAAATACTTAGCCTTGCAGTGGGAAACCTGCCCTACCAAAATGAAACTGAAACTGTGCTCTACCACCAATTCCTTTGGAAGTTGTGTGACTCTTGTTGCAGGCATTTGTTGGGTCAGTGAGATTTTTGGTGAGATCTCCTGGTTTTCCTTTTAGCCACCTCTGCTGTTCTGGTTTGGTGTCCTCCCTAGATTCAGCCAACTTGTTACCCAGATTCAAAATAATACCCTCTACATAGCATTTCCACCCATAATAAAGCAAAAATAATGTGTCCTATTGCAGGCTTCAACAAGGAAAGGAGATGCTGGAAAGCGATATAAAAGGACACCTTTCACAAGCAGACTTATATAAAAAAAATACTTTATCACATGTTGTTATAAAAAGTATTTTTATAGGTAAAGCACCTTGAAAATCTGGTTAGAAGTTTCATATAACGTAGCTGTCTTGCATCAATAAGAGAAGATTTCCGATCGAATGATTATTGTAGCAGAGGCCCAAGGACTTTAAAAATACACACACAAAGTTGGCAAGTTTCTATGGTTCTTGAAGGCAACATTTTTTCATTATACACAGGGTCAATGAGAAAACAAAACAGCAGTGTAGGCAAAGAAGAGCAACAATGACCAAGGAGTACGTCATTAAAAAAAAAAAAAAAAAGACAAATACAATGAGTTTAGTATAATGTAGCAGTGTTATTCAATACCGACAAGGTGCTTTGACGTCAAAACAATGTACAAGGTCATATCTACTGGCCCAACATAAGAGTTACATGAACAGCAGCACCAATGAAGAACATGACCTCAGTCTGGAAAGCTCCCCTGGCCTACTAAGATGACTGTAATGTAGACAGTTACAGTTTTCTCCAGGGATCAAAATGGCACTCTAACATATCAAGTCAACTCAAACAAAACAGGAACAAGCCTCTACGTCGAAACAACAGAACAAAAGAGGAGAAGAGGATGACATGAATGACAGATCAGCCTCGGAGACGTTATCACTTTATTGAGAAAGCACCAGTAGAAACCGACCCGACACGGGCCGTGTTTCGGTGGGCACAGCCACCTGCGTCAGAGGTCACAAATCTTGAAATGTGTAAATGGAAAGAATGGACAACTCGTTGATGCACAATCCATTGGGCGTCAAACAATCAAGGCAAAAAAATTGTCAAAATAGATGGAGCCATAAAATAGTCAGCTACTGATGGCAACTTGAGCGATTTTGTGGCTTCGGCTATTTTAATGACGGTTTTTGCTTTGATTGTTTGACCCCCAGTGGATTGTGCATCAATGATTTGTCCATTCTTTCCATTTACACACTTCACAACTTGTGATCCCTGACGCAAGTAGCTGTGCCCACCGAAACATGGCCCATGTCGGGTCAGTTTCTACTGGGGCTAACGTCTCTGAGGCCGATTGTCATTCTAACATATCAGACAGAAAACTGAACACAGCAGTTGAAATGGATAGCAAGGTATCCTGCAATAGCAACCATCATTGAGGAAAGAGACCCCTCCAAAATAAAAACATTCAGGTACAGAGAACTAAAACAGCAAGACCATCACCCATAAATGGTTCTAGATCTGCAGTCTCACATTGACATCCTGAAACACTCTACCTTCAGGAATAAGAGGGTTGAAACTGACCCGATACGGCCCCGTGTCGGGTCAGTTTCTACTGTTGTAACTCATACACAGGTTCCAAAGGGAAATAACTTAGCAATCACTGATTCACTGGAGGGGGAGGGGAGAAAGGAAACCTGAAACTCTCTCTCCATTTCATGCATGTGTCCTCTGTGTAACAGGTTCACTGCCTGAAGCTTTATAGTAGGCATCTGATCATCTGGCTTTCTCAGCCAGAACAGTTAATTGACGTCAACTCTCTTGAGCAGAAATACTGTGGACGTAGTCAGGGGTGCACACTGGGCATCCTTCTAGTGCCTGTAATACCGAGGTGGGTGTCGCTGTAAACACAAGTTGAGAAAGATGGAATGGTACTGTGCATTTTCTCAGCAGGAAGGATGAAAGGGCAATGGGTGGTTTCTTCACCACACCACCTTCCTCCCCATTATCCCCTAATACCTAGAAGAGTTTCATTCATTTGTATTATGCATTGTTTCACTGTTATTGCATTGTTCCTGAATTGTGTTGCATGCTTTTAAGTGTTTTGGTAGTAAGGCATGTTGGAAATGAAATCTCATGTAAAAAAACTTTCAACCTAGGCTCCTACAGCACAATTTGGCCATCTTGCATTTATAACATAAAAAAATCTGTGCCTCAGGTTAGGAACCTTCACCCTCCACTCACATCAACAGTGTTGAACTGTTTATCCCGTTTCATTCAGGTTTCAGACAGAGTCCCCAGTAACCCCTGGCTGTCCTTTTTCATATAACCTCTCTTTCTTTCCTTTTATAGCAGGAGTCCTCCTCGGGACACACACAAGCACTCAGGTTTTTAGGTTACCCCCAATGAAGGCGCATGAGCTAAAGTTGCTTGCATCACCTCCACTGTATGGAAATTTATCTCATGCACACTCATTGAAGGTATCCTGAAAACCTGAGCTGAGAAGCACGAGCAGGTCAGTTCAGTTGTTGACATCAGTGTTCTCCAGATATGATTAAGCATTTTGAAGTCTTATTACTAAGATGTGCTCAAAAGTGGCTGGTGCTGTTTGTAGCACGTGGGTTTACCACGCACAGCGGCCACATTTCGTATATTTTCCTGTAATGACCATGCACTAATTTCCCAATTAGCATATGGCCATTACCGCGGGAGCCCTTACCACTACCTATTCACTAGGCCGTAAGGGCTCCCGCGCTAATCAGGCAGCACGCATTAACCGATCACTGCAGGGTACGTCAATTCTCTGCCCATAGACACGCCTCCTGTGCCAAAAAATAGAAACTAATTTTTAGCAGAGGATTAGCTGACGCTGAACAGCACACTACCGCGGGATGCCTCAATGTGTCCCGAAGCAGTGCTTTTTGGTGCTTACCACGGCTTAGTAAAAGGGTCCCTTTGAAAGTTGGACCCACCACCACCATTTTCCAATCAGCCACCTAACTTAACCCTTTAGTGTCCAATGTTCCCGTAATAAGCCATATAAGAACCAGAAGCATAGCCAGACCTCGGCAGGAGGGGAGTCGAGAGCCCGAGGTGGGGGGGCACAGTTTAGCCCACCTCCCCCAGCCGCCGACCCCCCTGCAATTTTGGACCCCCTCCCACCACCGACGCCAACGCCGCCAGGTACCTTTGCATGGCTGGGGTCCCCAGCCCCCGCCAGCCGAAGTCTTCTTCAGCACCGGTTGATGCCGGCGCCTTCGCTGATGATCTGTTTCTGACTCCCGACGTCTTGCGTGCACGTCCTGTATGTAGCCCCATGCAAGACGTCAGGAGTCTGAAACACTGCTGATGGGGGTTGGGGACCCCTGCCAGCAACGGTACCTGGCGGCAGCGGGGGGGGGGGGGGTTGGCGGCATGAAGGGGTCCAAAATAGAGGGGGCCAGGGCTTAATCTGTGGGGGCCCATGCCCCAGTGGCCCCACCTAGCTACGCCCCTGAGATGGAAACAGATTGATGGGAACATTGGACACTAAAGGGTTAACCAGGCCTTGGCACAGGATAGACCTGTCAATACAAATTTCGTGGTAAGGGCCAATCTACCTAGTAGTTCAACATACAAATAGACATAATTAGTATCATTCTGACACCATATGAAATTAACTTCCCCATGTTAGTCTAGTCTAGGAGTTCTGCTTGCTTGAGTCTAGTTTCACTACGGTTACAATAGCCCAGTACTCTGCAAAATCCCCGAGTCACTCAATAAAAAGATTCACTCCTGGACGTAACTTTTCGCACACTTCCCAAATTTTGCAGAATAGGTCAGCGGGGCTCAAGGCTTTTATTCCTCATAGTTAATAAACTGGGGGTCGGACAATTTTATACGACAACCCAGACGTTTTCGAGCGCATTAAAGCCCCTCTTTTAGTTCAACATAAAAACACGTTCCTTGTGCTGGACTAACTTTGAGAGACTCTCAACCCTCCTTCGCCTCATTAACTTCATCTGCAGAGGAGGACCACGCCAACGTTTGCAGCAGCACCTTCGCTGACCTTCTAAAGCCCAATTACATATTCCCAACCCGATCCCCGAAAGGAGGGCACTTAACGGGTTGCAGAGTCTCCCATCAGGACCCGGGGAAGAGCAGCTAAGTTCACACTCGCTCTCTGCGGATAAACCTGCAACACAGCCAAAGGCAGCTCAAATGTTTATTGACCTCGCCTTTGTCTGAACCCAGCCAGGAGGTTTATTTCTAAGCACAGACTCCCACCCCCCCACCCCCTCCTTTCCCGAGCTGCTCAGTACAAGTTGACCATAAGTTGGAGCAGAGCCCCGGGGGACGGGTGAGGTGGGAGCTCTGTTTAGGTCTGGGGCAGGTGCAAGGCGCAGCCTGCGAGGGCTGGGCTGCTTTTCTTAGACACGGATCTAGCAATAGCAGCACATGCAAGGGACACCAGACAGGTTAGTCCCGCTTACTCCCCAGTCATTAGGCAGCCTTGTGACCCGGTGACAAGTTACCACCGTTCCTAACCGGCCTGCGCCACTCTGCAACCGGATCCCGAGAAAGAGGCCAGGAAAAAAAACAGCTCCTCCATCCCCGGATCCAAAAACGTCTAAAATGTTATTTCAGGACAATCTGCAGCGGCTGAGCCGGATCCACCCGCGGTGCTGCTTTTTCTCCACAGGCTGTGGCAGCGCGTACAAACACCGAGGAAGGACGTATATTTCTTGCTAACACACTCCCCAACATGACACAATCAGAACAGCAGCGCCTCCTGCTCACTTACATATCTTCGTAACTTTTTCTCCGGGGGCGACTTTCGCAGCCAGCCCGAGCAGACCACTTCGCCTCCGCTCATCCCCGACACCGACGGGCTAGGAGGATGGTTTCCCCCCTAAAATCCGCAGGCATCCAGGATTTCCCCCCCCACTCTTCCTTCAGTCCCTCAATCCACCCATTCAGCCTGGGAGATGGCGATCCCCCCCTCCTCCCCCCCCCCTGCTGTCATCCACAGGCAACACTAGATCCTCTGTATCTCGGGCTCTGAGGTTTGACAACGATCGCTGGGTCGTATTTATTTATTTATTTATTTTGTACTCAGCTGCCTCTGCCAGGGCTGATTACTATCTGGGCTCGTACTTTTAACCCCCTCCCAGCTGCTCTAGGAAGCAGGAAACTACTTGACTGGGTTCCCAGTAAGAGCACCACGCCTACCTCCCAGCGCAGGCAAAGCCTCTTAAAGGCAAACACTGCTCAGCCAACACCTACCAGTTCACAAATGAAATGAGCGTCCTTTCTAGGAAGCTGCCAGTTTCCATCGGTTAGCATTTACGTTTTTTCTTGGCTCTGGGGTTAGGGATGCCTGGCTTTATTAACGTTCCCTGCTCGTTCCTCCGCTCTCAAGACAAATCCCTCCTTTCAGTACCCTTCTCCACCACCGCCAACTCTAGGCTTCGCCCTTTCTGCCTCGCCTCACCCCATGCTTGGAACAAACTCCCTGAGCCCATACGTCGTGCCCCCTCCCTACCCATCTTCAAATCAATGCTCAAAGCCCACCTCTTCAATGTCGCCTTCGGCACCTAATCACTACACCTCTTCTCAGAAAACTTATCTACCCCAACTTGACATTTCATCCTTTAGATTGTAAGCTCTTCCGAGCAGGGACCGTCCTTATTGTTAATTTGTACAGCGCTGCGTAACCCTAGTAGCGCTCTAGAAATGTTAAGTAGTAGTAGTAGTAGTAGACTTGGGAAACACAGCTCTAGTGCTCTAGAGCTCAAAGCCACCTACAAATGCACTCGATCTGCGGCCCCTCCGTACCTCTCTACCCTCATCTCCCCTTACGTCCCTACCCTTAACCTCCACTCTCAAGACAAATCCCTCCTTTCAGTACCCTTCTCCACCACCGCCAACTCTAGGCTTCGCCCTTTCTGCCTCGCCTCACCCCATGCTTGGAACAAACTCCCTGAGCCCATACGCTGGGCCCCCTCCCTACCCATCTTCAAATCATTGCTCAAAGCCCACCTCTTCAATGTCGCCTTCGGCGCCTAATCACTTCATCGCCTCTCAGGAAATCTCATCTACCCCAACTTGACATTTGGTCTTTTAGATTGTAAGCTCTTCTGAGCAGGGACCGTCCTTATTCGTTAATTTGTACAGCGCTGCCTAACCCTTGTAGCGCTCTAGAAATGTTAAGTAGTAGTAGTAGTTTTCCTTTTGTCTTTGGGAAGCCAGCTGCTGCTGAGGTGCGAAATTGAGGAGGGGAAAGGGGCCACCTTTGAATGAGCAGTTTTACCTGCTCTCGTTTTAGTATGTTATTAATTAAAGAAACACGATGGCCACCTTTTTGATTCAGGAGGTAGCGCCCAGCTGAAGGCAGCAGGCACTGGCAATATTGCAACGCTAGTCCGGAAAGGCTTTTTCAGAAGTGATGCAACCATCCGGTCCAGTTCATGTTTCTCAGAAAAGCAAGGCGCAGTGCCCCGACGGGCATGCGCGCCGAGGACAGCAGGGAGCGAGCGAGGCGAGGGGGGCAGGATCCCGTCTCCAGGGGCACCCCGCTGGCAACAGGAGGAGCTAAGAAAGGGGTTAAAAGCCCCTGGAAGGAGCCTGGACGACCTCTTCCGGTGTCCAGGGCAAGCAGACTACACCCAGCCCCCCCCCCCCTCCCCAGTATAAATATGATGTACACACATGTATACATTGTCGCAGCTTTGGCGGGGTACCCAAGCCCGATGGTATTAGCTAGGCAGCTGGTAGCTGCGCTTACGGTACGGCCCCCTTGCTGTGCGGCGGGGAGCTCGGTTCACGATTGGCCGGTTTTGCTAAGGCGGCGGACTTGGCGTGGGGGAATGAGCCAGAGGCTGAAGCGGCTTGGGTATGCCCAGATTTTACAGATGTTTTGTATCACAAATAAAAAGCTGCGGCCAAATTGTGCCACGTCAACAAAATACCAGGTGTGATGGCTTTATTGGGTTACGGTGGTAAATGCAGTAAATGCTAGGCCCGAGGGGCCTCGGTTGCCGATGTTATTAATAACATAGTAACATAGTAGATGACGGCAGAAAAAGACCTGCATGGTCCATCCAGTCTGCCCAACAAGATAACTCATATTTGCTGCTTTTTGTGTATACCCTACTTTGATTTGTACCTGTGCTCTTCAGGGCACAGACCGTATAAGTCTGCCCCGCACTATCCCCGCCTCCCAACCACCGGCTCTGGCACAGGCACAGACCGTATAAGTCTGCCCAGCACTATCCTCACCTCCCCACCACCAGCCCTGCCTCCCAACCACCGGCTCTGGCACAGACCGTACAAGTCTGTCCAGCACTATCCCCGCCTCCCAACCACCGGCTCTGGCACAGGCACAGACTGTATAAGTCTGCCCAGCACTATCCTCACCTCCCCACCACCAGCCCTGCCTCCCAACCACCGGCTCTGGCACAGACCGTACAAGTCTGTCCAGCACTATCCCCGCCTCCCAACCACCGGCTCTGGCACAGGCACAGACTGTATAAGTCTGCCCAGCCCTATCCCTGCCTCCCAACCACCGGCTCTGGCACAGACCGTACAAGTCTGTCCAGCACTATCCCCGCCTCCCAACCACCGGCTCTGGCACAGGCACAGACTGTATAAGTCTGCCCAGCACTATCCTCACCTCCCCACCACCAGCCCTGCCTCCCAACCACCGGCTCTGGCACAGACCGTACGTCTGTCCAGCACTATCCCCGCCTCCCAACCACCAGTCCCACTTCCCACCACCGGCTCTGGCACAGGCACAGACCGTATAAGTCTGCCCAGCCCTATCCCCGCCTTCCAACCACCAGCCCCGCCTCCCGATCTTGACTAAGCTCCTGAGGATCCATTCCTTACCTTAACAATACTCTTTGAAGTTTCAGTACAAGTAACACTGCCCAGTTTTCCAATATCTCTTGTCTTCTTCTACCTTCTTTTTTGGCAGTACCACTACCCCAAGACTTTCCAAATTTATATGCACGAAATGCTTGGGTTCTACTAATGTATTTGTTGCATTTGTATCCCACGTTTTCCCACCTCTTTGCAGGCTCAATGTGGCTTACAATACATCATGAGTAGTGGAAATGAGAAGGATTTTGGGTTGCATGATAATGATAAAGCATAATAGTGAAATAACAAGAAAGCATTATAAGACAGTTCTGGATACATACAGTATGGGGATTCACATGTTTTGATCTTTGTGATATGTCTTGTCGAAAAGATATGGCTTCAGTAGTTTGCGGAAGCTGGCTAGTTCATCGATCGTTTTCAGGTTGCAGGGTAGCGCGTTCCAGAACTGTGTGCTCATATAGGAAAAGGTTGATGCGTGCATTAGTTTATATGTTAGGCCTTTGCAGTTGGGGAATCATAGCTGCCAATCTTACCCAGTTCAATAGGTTAGTAGTTCTTTCAACCCGGTCCTTGAAGCACACCTGGCCGTTCAGGTATTCAAAATGAATACGTACAAGAGATTTGCACACAGTGCCACCTGATCTGTAAATCTATCTCATGTACAGTCATTGTGGATATCCTGAAAACCCAACTGGAGGGTGTAACCCAAGGACTGGGTTGACAACCCCTGCCATAGGGGCATTTGAGTCCAAACCTGCATTTCTGACAGCCCTAACTAGGTGCTTGATGGGATCTGTAACACTGATTTCAAAGGGTAAAATCAGGGATTGCAAATATCACAGTGCTTTGGGATGTAAGTTAAAAGCCAGGACTGGCCTAAAATAGTATTACTGGATCTGAGTAAACTGGCAGCTCAAGTATATTCATTACAAATATGCAGAAAATGTGGCTACGATCGGATCTAGGAAGCCCTGCACCACCCCGTCGATAAATAAACAGTTCCTTCTCGTGTCAGTTCTAAGACTACCCCCTTAGAACCTTATATCATGATATAAATTTTAGCAGTGACATCTCTCATGCATATTTTAAAACAAAAAGTCTGAAAGCCTATCACAAGGTCCCATGATAATCATTATCTCTAATGCAAAGGAAAGCGAAAGAGATTTGATATACTGCCTTTCTATGGTTACAATGAAAGTGGTTTACATATTATAACCAGGTACTTATTTGGTACCTGGGGCGATGGAAGGTTAAGTGACTTTGCCCAGTCACAAGGGAGCTGCAGTGGGAATCAAACCCAGTTCCCTCGAGTTTTAGGCCACTGTCTGCACTAACCATTAAGCTACTCCTTCACAGACTATTTCCCACTGTAAATATAACCTCTCTTGTTGAGGAATTCCTAAAGGAATTCCTCAGCACAGCTTCAAAAACATCAGTCATATTAAACTGGCTGTGTGTTCTAGAAATTAAAGGCACAGAGGACAGTCTCTGTCTTGCTTCACACCCACAAATACTCCTGTCCTGTGATCTCTCTGACCGTCCTTTGTAAAAGATGATCAGAGTACCAGCATCAATATTTTATCCATGGCTGAACCCAACAGCTTTTTGCTTAAATTTTCTACACGCTGTAATGAAACCGAATGCCATCTGAACTGTATGCACACTTGATTCTGGTATGGCAGTAAAGATATTTTTTTTCCAGGTGGGAAAAAAATAAAATTGGTTGAACTGTGATTTGCATGAAGAGGAGATAAACTGGTCTCAAGGAGGAACCATTTTGAGAAGGCTGTATTGTATGGGGGATGATGATTAAGTACATAAGTATATAACCATCGCCATGCTGGGACAGACCAAAGGTCCATCGAGCCCAGCACCCTGTCACCGACAGTGGCCAAAAGAACAAGCAATTTGTCCCGCCCCTCCTAGAAATAGTGTATTATTCCCTCGTCCATTCAATAACATTCTATGGCCGTTTCCTCCAGGAAGCCGCCCAACCTTTCTTTGAAGTCCGCTAAGTTAACCACCTTAACCACTTTTTCCAGCAGCAAATTCCAGAGTTTAACTACGCGTTGAGTGAAGAAAAATTTCCTCCGATTCGTTTCAAATTTACCACACTGCAGCTTCATCGCATGCCCCCGTGTCCTAGTATTTTTGGAAAACGTAAACTGACGCTCCACATCGATCCGTTCCATTCCACTCATTATCTTATAGACCTCTATCATATCTCCCCTCAGCCGCCTCTTCTCCAAGCTGAAGAGCCCCAGCCTCTTCAGCCTTTCCTCATAGGGAAGTTGTCCCATCCCCTGTATCATCTTTGTCGCCCTTCTCCGCACCTTTTCCAATTCCACTATATCTTTTTTGAGGTGCGGCGACCAGAATTGAACCCTGAAGAAACATGATTAAAAATATTACTTGCCAGCCTCTATGCCAGGTTCAAGATGTCATACTCAGGTCCATTACCATGCATGCAGGTCCCTGGAGTAATTTAGTAGTAGGTGCAGTGCACTTCAGACAGGTGGACCCAGGCCCATACCCCCCCCTACCTGTTACACTTGTGGAGGAAATAGCGAGCCCTCCAAAACTCACCAGAAACCCTCTGTACCCACATATAGGTGCCCCCCTTCACCTGTAAAGGCTATGGTAGTGGTGTACAGTTGGGGGTAGTGGGTTTTGGGGGGCTCAACAGACAAGGTAAGGGAGTATTTTATGAAGTCCACTAGGGTGCCCGATTGCTGTCGTGGCATGTCAGGGGAACCAGTGTACTAAAAATGCTGGCTCCTCCCACGTCCAAATGGCTTGAATTTGGACGTTTTAGACTTAGACGTCTTTGGCTTCGAAAATGGCTGAAAATCAAAGACGTCCAAATCCAAGGACATCCAAGGTATTTTCGAACACAAAGATGGACGTCCATCTTTTTTCAAAAATGACCTTTTCCCCGCCTCCAAATTTGGACGTTCTACAAAGACGTCCAAACTCCAACTTAGACGTTTCTTTCGAAAATGCCCCTCTTGGTCACTAATGCTAGCTCTCTCGTGCATGCTCATTTCAGGTCTAACTGAGCATGCGTGAGAGAACCAGCATTAGTGTAAAAGTGTATCTGCTAGGTGCTGCTGCAGGCACGACTCAGGCAAGAGAGTTCTTCAGCTGGCAGGGCTTGGCATCCCTGAGACCAGAAACCCAAAGATGAGGGGGGCCCAGGCCCCCAAGGCCCCCCTGTGGCTACACCACTGCTTCTGGGACTGCATCACTGTTTTCAATGGGCTACAAATCCCATCACTGTTTTCAGGGACTACAAATCCCACACTGCTTTGGGGTGTAAGTTCAAAACCATGACTGGTCAAAAAGTTTCCAGCCTAAAACTGGGTAATTTGGCGTCTCGGTAAATTATACTCAAAATGTCACTAAACTCTTAAAATTTAGGAGCATAAAAAGTGGACGGCAACAGGGGTGGATATTAAAAGTTGGGAGCTTAAAGCCCCTTTTACAAAGCTGTGGTAAAAGAGACCCTTTTTACCATAGCAGGGTTTGGGTTTTTTTTTTAAGGAAATGGCTGTGCCAGTGGTGTAGCCATGGGTGGGCCTGGGTGGGCCAGGGCCCATCCTATTTGGACTCAGGCCCACCCAAAATGTTGGCACTCTTGCTATTGCTGGAAGAGATCCTCAAACCCCACCAGCTGAAGATTTCCTCCTCTTCAGGCAGCTGGTGCTCTTTCAAATCACAGCTGGCAGAATTTGCCTCGAGCTGACACCAACATCAGCCCCTCTGCACATGCTTAGTTTTCATGCATGCACAGCCTGCTGGCCGTGGCATCAGCTCAAGGAAAGTGCTGCTGGCTGCTGTTAGGAAAAGCGCTGACTGCCTGAGCAGGAGGAAATCGTCAGCTGGCGGGGTTTTTTAGATCCCTTCTTGCTCAGGTATTTAATATTTTGGGCTTGCAGGTGGAGGGAGGGACAAAGAGCGGAGCAAATCAGAGCAGAGGGGGGCTAGACACGGGGGAGCATGAATTCCGTGCCCACCCACCTTGGACTCAGGCCCACCCAAAATTGGCTGTCTGGCTACGCCCCTGGGCTGTGCAGTAAGTATAAACTTGCTGCATGGCCATTTCCTGGTGGAGCCTTTAGTGCCTTCTATTTAGGAGGAGATAAGGGCTCCCGTGATAACTCAGTGGACACCAGGCAGCGCTGATTACCGCCAGGTAGGTCCCTGGCAGTAAAAATTAAGAATATTTCTGAACATGGTGCTCGCTGGAGCCGGTACGGGTACTGCTGCTTCGCAAAAGGGGCCTGTGATACTGCGAGAGAGGGTTGAGGGTGGGTCTGCACAACAACACAGTCAGACAAAGGTGTAAAACTGAAAATAAGTCCTTTGTTGAAGGACAACCTGGGGCTCGTTGCATCACAGGACCAGGAACACAAAGTGAAAAGTCTCTTTGGTTTAACAAATACAGTCTTAACCAGGGCCTGTGGGTGACAGGGCCCAACCCAATCTGAGGCTGTTGGCTGCCACACCCCAAACACAGCCTGTACGTTCCTCTCTTCCTAGGGTTACCATTCGTCAGCATTTCCCCGGACATGTCCTCTTTTTGAAGGCATGTCCAGGGCGTCCGGCGGGTTTTGCCCGCCCGCCTGTTTGTCTGGATTTCTGGACAAACGGGCGGGTGGGCGAGCGGCGCCTTAGGTCTCCCCTCCCCTCCCCTTACTTACTATCTGCCCTGGTGGTCTAGTGACCTCTTCAGGGCAGGAAAGGGCCCCCTCTTTCCTGCCCGGAGCGCTGCCTTGCCCTTCATCCTTCTCGGTCTCGGCTGGGGATTCAAAATGGCCGCCGAGAGTTGCAGTCTCGCGAGGCTGCTTCAACTCTCGGTGGCCATTTTGAATCCCCAGCCGAGACTGAGAAGGATGCAGGGCAAGGGCAGGCAGTGCTCCGGGCAGGAAAGAGGGGGCTCTTTCCTGCCCCAAAGAGGTCACTAGACCACGGGGGCAGTAGATAGTAAATAAGGGGAGGTGATGGAGGGCAGGGGAGAGGAATATGTGACCCGGGGGACGGGAATATATGACAGGGGGTGGTATGAGGATCCAAAAGGGACGTGGTGTGGGCGGGCAGGGGTGTGGTGTGGGCGGGGCAGGGGGCGGGGCATGTGTCCTCTTTTTCAGAGGACAAAATATGATAACCCTATCTCTTCCTCTCTCTCTGAATTCCAGGTCTGGTTCTAGCCATACCTCAGGGTGAGGCTTACAAGTCTCAATCAAATATTGTATTACCTCAGCCAAGTCACAGTCTTTCTAGACATAAGTTGTAGAAGCATATGGCGAGGCTTCAAATCTTCCTTCCCTGGGCCTTCTCAACCCCACTCTGGCCCTTGTATACTTTCTCTTTCCTGTACCCTCGGCTCCACCTCTCCCAGCTCACTTCCTTCCTGGGTGGGACTAATGGGTTTAACGTGGCTCAGGCTATCTGAGGGACTCTCCTTAAGGGTGAGGGGCAGTATTCTGCATACCCCTTCACAGGGCCCATTAGTGCTGATTTTCAGCACTAGGCTCATAAATTTATAAGGATGACCTTTAAGCTCCTAAATTAAAATGAATTTTGAGCTGAAAACGTAGGTGCCTAAGGGGTCCTTTTTTGTAAGCTGCACTAGTAAATGGGTTTAATGTGTCTTAACGTGGGTCTTTCCCCACACACTACACCCATTTCTACCGTGGCCATAAATGTGGCTTTTTCAATTATTTCTTTTTCTGGCTGTGTGCTAATGTTAGCGTTAGCACACAGCCACTAAAAAAATGCTTTATGCCAGGGGCTTAGCCAGACTTCGGCGGGAGGGGGGTCCAGAGCCCGAGGTGAGGGGCACATTTTAGCCCCCCCCCCCCCGGCGCCGCCGACCCCCCCACCACCACCATTTTTGACCCCTCCCTGCCGCCACCACCACCAACTTTGACCCCCCCCCCGCGCCAACCCTTTCTACCCCCCCACTTCCCGCCACCACCAACCCTCCCCCGCCACTGCATTCACCGTTACTGTCGGGTACCTTTGCTGGCGGGGGACCCCAACCCCCGCCAGCCGAAGTCCTCTTCTCCGGCGCGGCCACGTTGCTGGCTGATCTGCAAGGCTTCGTTCTGTTTCTGTGAGTCTGACATGCAGGACTTCAGACTCACAGAAACAGAACGAAGCCTTGCAGATCAGCAATGCAGCCGCGCCGGAGAAGAGGATCTCGACTGGCGGGGGTTGAGGTCCCCCGCCAGCAAAGGTACCCGACGGTGGTGGCGGTGTAGGGTTGGTGGCGGGAGGGAGGGTCGAGAGGGTCGTCAGCAGGGGGGGGCCAGCGCCAAATCTACAGGGGCCCATGCCCCCGTGGCCCCATGTAGCTACGCCCCTGCTTTATGCAGGACCCCTTACCACCTTCCATTTAGGAGGCACTAAGGGCTCCTGTGTAAAGCCAGCATTATTCAGTTAGCATACGCTAATGTCAATGCATTAGCTCAATGACACTTCTAAGTCCGTTCTCTACCCCTGCCACACCCATCCCCCCCACACCACAGATATTGCGCAGTTAGCATGCACAAATTTACTTTACCTGGGTTCTATATTCCGCTCACATCAAAAAAGATTCAGAGTGGATTACAGTAAGAATAACCAGTACAATAACTGAGATATAGTACAATATAGATTAAACTCTCAGGGTACCCTAATATAACAATATATAATTCTCAGAACAATTAATGTCATGTTTATACAGGACAGAACAGAAGCAATAAGTATTTCAGCTTAACGTGACAGTGCGTATTTCTTAAATAGAATCGTTTTTATAGCTTTATGAAACAGAGCATAGCAAGAAATACAAATCACAGATATTGACAAAATATTCCAGGCCTTGGCTGCTTGGTAAGAGAATAGACTGGACAAAATTTGCTTTGTTCGAAATCCCTTATAAGATGGAAATGTATAATTTAAGTGAATTTCTAGTACCATGGCCTGAGTATAGAATCGAAATGAGGAAACATATACACTGGAGCGAATCCCTGAATAATTTTAAAGATAAAACAGAGTTTAAAGATGATTCTTGCCTCTGTGGGCAACCAATGAAGTTGGACATATCAATGAGACACCCTATCAAACTTTTTCAAACCACAAATAAGTCTTATTTTGTATTGTCTGCACATATAGATTATGTTACAAAACGCTTTAACGTATCCATTTTTCCTACGTTAAGTGTGGTTACTGGTTAATGCAGGGTTTTGGGGGGGATATTGGGCCCTTTATGTTTTATTTTCAACAACATTTGCCTCATTTTTGTGATGTAGATGAACCATCAAGGTGACTGTTTTACTGGACCTTGCAGTAAGTAGCCAGATTTGACAGCTCTGTTAAAACTGCAGCCATCTTGGCATTTCGCCCATCCTCTTAAGTCCGAGAAGCTGGGTGCTTGCAAAGCAAGGCCTATGTCATCTGCATAAATTAATTTTCTGGACTAACTGGGAACTAGTCAGTGTATAAATTGAAAAGAGCAAGAAAGCACCCATCCTTGAGCAATCAATTCTTCTGACATTTTCAGATTCTAACATTGTCGTTAAAATGCATTCTGAATCAATGGTTCCTAATTAGGATGTTCCACTGCTTTGACAAACCGAACAGGGAGAGTTTCAGCCAGCTTGTGTGATAGATAGTGTTACAGGCTGCTGTGAGATCGAGAAATGCTGTGCTACTTTTGAGACTGTTCTGGAATGTATTTTCAATAAATGTTGTTAAGGCCAGTACCTGATCCCTAGTGCTGTGGCTTTATGAAAACTCTCTATTATTGACATATAATTCCACCATGGGCTTTCCAAATGTCATCAGCCAGAGGAAGGAAAAGTGAGTAGTGGAGTGCCTCAAGGATCGGTGCTGGGGCCGATTCTGTTCAATATATTTGTGAGCGACATTGCCGAAGGGTTAGAAGGTAAGGTTTGCCTTTTTGCGGATTTGTAACAGAGTGGACACCCCGAAGGGAATGGAAAACATGAAAAAGGATCTGCAAAGGTTCATGGCGATAACCAACCCTTTGAAACAAATAGTAAGCTACAAAATTCAAACAGATCAAATTGAATACACACTAGATACAGATGTCAAAATATTAGGAATACTGATTGACCAACACCTAACACTAGAACCACAAGTGTCCACTTTAACATCAAAAGTATTCAGAATTTGCTTATTTCTGTTCTGACAAAGAAGGGCAACCTTCGAAAGCTAATCAAGAAATGTATTACGTTATGTCCAATAAAAAAAGGTATCATCTTATTTTCTTTTCCATGTTTTATTTTGTTTGATTTCTATTGATTACCTTTAAAAGTGGACTAACACGGCTACCACACCTCTCTACTCAAGAATCACTCTGGAAACTACAATGAATAAGAGCATAACTCTCAAAAACTGCCTTCCGAATTCTAACCCAAAGCCTACTTTTGCCCCAAATAGACTACTGCAATGTGGTCTATGTGGGATGCAGAGAATGCATACTCAAAAAAACTTCAAACAGCATACAACACCTCAGCACGCCTGATCTGCAACGCATCCAAATATGATCACACAATGCCATGTCAGAGTTATCATTGCCTAGGAGTGGAGGAGTAGCCTAGTGGTTAGTGCAGTCGCCTTTGATCCAGGCGAACAGAGTTCAATTCCCACTGCAGCTCCTTGTGACTCTGGGCAAGTCACTTAACCCCCATTGCCCCTGGTACAAAATAAGTACCTGAATATATGTAAACCACTTTGAATTTAGTTGCAAAAACCACAGAAAGGTGGTATATCAAGTCCCATTTCCCTTTCTCTATCTGAGATTCTACATGGAATGTTGCTGTTGCTACTATTTGAGATTCTGGAATGTTGCTACTATTTGAAGATTCTACATGGAATGTTACTAGTGGAGGAGTAGCCTAGTGGTTAGTGAGATTCCTGAGTTCAATTCCCACAGCAGCTCCTTGTGACTGTGGGCAAGTCACTTAACCCTCCATTGCCCCTGGTACAAAATAAGTACCTGAATATGTGTAAACCGCTTTGAATGTAGTTGCAAAAACCTCAGAAAGGCGGTATATCAAGTCCCATTTCCCTTTCATACCATTTTATAGTGCAAAAATTTCTGCTTTACAGCATGGCATGTAAACTGACCTGATCCCTTGTGGGATATGATGCAAGCAGCATTGAAGAAAGAGCAGTGCCTATTTAGGTAGCTTTAACTGCCATATTTTATCTGCCCAGTATTAACAGTAAACACAAAGTACTAGCTCTCCACTTCTTTCTGTGGGACTGATTCTTAGAACCTTGCACCAGGCGTTAAGGTCAGTTTGTGCCAGACTAGCATGCATATTAATCTATGCAGAATGCCCAGAGGGCTTTAGCGCAGGAAGTGTGTGCACCGGAGACGGTTGCACATTGTAGTCAAACAGATGTTAATGAAGTCATTGGCTATGTCCTCCCAATGCTCAGAGAACAGCGCACAAACAAACCCTGCTTTTAGCACTGGAAGCCTACCCTAGCTCAGAGCTGCTGTTGGGGGGGGGGGGGGGTTCAAGAGAGGATTTCTTTTTAGTTTCAGTAGCGGAAGAAGACTCGTGCGAGCCTATAAGCACCGGTACTGAGAGAATGTCCAAGCAAACCTGAAACTAAAAACACACGTTGGCACCTGTATGCTACACTTAAATATAACCCCCCCCCCCCCCATTACTAAGCTGCACTAGTGGCTGCTGCGTGGCAATGTCGACCAGGGGCGTAGCCAGACTTTGGCGGGAGGGGGGTCCAGAGCCTGAGGTGAGGGGGCACATTTTAGCCCCCCCCTGGCTCCGCAGACGTCACCAACTTTGACCCCCCACGACGATCCTCTCAACCCCCCTCCCGCCGCCAACCCTCCCCCACCGCTGCCGTCAGCTACCTTTGCTGGTGGGGGACCCCAACCCCCGCCAGCCGAGGTCCTCTTCTTCCGGCGCAAGGCTTCGTTCTGTTTCTAACTAACCCTGCTCTTACCGCTGGAAACCTACCGCCAGCTATCTCCAATTGAGGTTCTGAGATCTTTTTATCTGGTACATAAAATTCGCGATTTAATGGAGGAATAAAGTCAGAGGAATATCCCAGAATTTCCATTAGGTATTTTTTAAAAGCCTCTAATGGAGAAATTCCAATCGAATGTGGAAAATTCAAAAACCGAGTACCGCAAAATTCTTGTGCGCATTCAGCAAGCAGGTTCCTCCCCCTTACTGTCAGTCTCACAGCGTGCAAGCCATTTGGATACTGTTGAGCATTGGGGAGATAAGTTTTGGCATCGTTCCCACAGTGTGGATTGGGCATTCTGAGCATCGGCCGGCCAGTGAGGGAGTAGTTACACAAAGTTAAGCTACAGACCCCCTTAAGGTTTAGAGTAGTTCAGGGTTTTTTTTCCCCCTTTGGTGTTGTGTTGTTAGGTATCCTCATGGGCCCAGGCCTGTAAAGGGCTGTGTTCAGAGCAGAGGAGGTAGCCAAAGCCAATCCACTTAAGGCTCCGGCCCACCCAGCAGTAGCACACCCTTGTGAGAGCCGGTGGGGATCCCCAAGCCCCACCTGCTGCACATCTATCTGAATGCACCCAGAACTATGCTGCCTAGCTCGGCAGTCATCAGCAGCTCCCATTGCCAGCATCCGCATGTTCTCTGTTTCCGCAAATGTGCTGAAAACTGAGCACGGGTGGGTTGCTGGTGTCAGGAGCTGCCACTGACTGCCCAGCTGGGCGGGTTCCCTGCCAACTCAGTTAAAGTTCAGTGTGTATGTGTTGGGGTGGGGGAGGGAGAGAAGAAGCATTCAAAAGCTGCCATCTAGCTATGCCTACTGGTTCAAAGGGTTGTAGAAAAAAAAGTGAGGATGAACCAAGGAGGAATACCAAACAACTTTATTAGGGTTTCCAAAAAAACGACCCGACACGTCCGTGTTTCGGCCCTAAGGCCTGCCTCAGGGGTCTTGATCAATCTCAGGTGTAGTAGCAGTGTAGAAAAATACACCGATGAGAGTTTATGCACAATCATTGAACAATACAATGCCTCCTTCAATCTCTTCTCCGTGACAAATGGAGTATTGTCCGTTAAAAAACCATATTAAAATGATAGTTTTTTTTAACGGACAATACTTAGGCCTTAGGGCCGAAACACGGCCGTGTTGGGTTGTTTTTTTGGAAACCTTAATAAAGTTGTTTGGTATTCCTCCATGGTTCATCCTCGCTTTTTTTCTCCATCTCACGGTGCGTGAGGTTTTTTTACCTCCTTTTTTTGCTCTCACTGGTTCAAAGGGACCAGGGAATCACTTGTGCTGCGGTATCTCATCAAAAGGGCCCCAGTGAATCAAGAGCTCACCATTTGCACTCACCCACACACTTTCACGCACTTTGGTGGGGGGGAATACAAGTTAATTTAATTTTTGGTACTAAATTCCAGAGCTCTGGGGCTCGGGGCAGCGATTGTGCTGGCAGGAATGGTCCCGGCATTTCTGGGAAGATGCAATAAAAGGCATCGCTGAAAAAAAGAGTCTGAATTTTGAGAAGTGGTTTTTGAGAGTTAAAAACTGTAGTGGCAAGGACTCAAGGTTAAATCTATACTTATCGAAAACAGTTTCTTGGATTCAAAGTTACATAGATGGGTTTGCACTTTGTATGAGAAATACTTTACTTTGCTATTCCAGTAAGATCTGAGTAATTGAAGGTCTTGATATTATGAAGCTTTATTGGATATTACTGATGGGTTATTTTTTAATGCAGTGCAATTTTCCATTCTATTTGAAGACATTTCAAAACACATATTGAGGGGCATAATTGAACGAAAACGTCTATCTTCATGGGCGTTTATCTCCGAGAACGGGTCCGTGAAGGGGCGGACCAAACCGTATTTTCCAAAAAAATAGACGTCCATGTTTTATTCGACAATTTGTGAGCTGGGCGTTTTTGTTTTTCAGCGATAATGGAAAATGAAAGCGCCCAGCTCAAAAACTAATAAATCCAAGGCATTTGTTCGTGGGAGGGGCCAGGAGTCGTAGTGCACTGGTTCCCCTCACATGCCAGGACACCAACCGGGCACCCTAGGGGGCACTTTTACAAAAACAAAAAAAAAGGTAAAAGAGCTCCCAGGTGCATAGCACCCTTCCCTTGTGTGTTGAGCCCCCCAAATCCCCCTCAAAACCCACTGCCCACAAGTCTACACCATTACTATAGCCCTAAGGGGTGAAGGGGGGGCACCTACATGTGGGTACAGTGGGTTTGGGGGGGTTGAACGACTAAGCATTAAGCAGCACAATTGTAACAGGTAGGGGGGGGGTGGGCCTGGGTCCACCTGCCTGAAGTCCACTGCACCCCCTAACAACTGCTCCAGGGACCTGCATACTGCTGCCATTTGAGGGTGAAAATAAAAAGTTGTGAAACATCATTTTTTTGTGGTGGGAGGGGGTTTGTGACCACTGGGGGAGTCAGGGGAGGTCATCCCCAATTCCCTCCAGTGGTTATCTGGTCATTTAGGGCACTTTTTGGGGCCTTATTCGTGGAAAAACAGGATCCAGGAAAAGTGCCCTAAATTCTCGCTAAAAACGCATATTTTTTTCCCATTATCGGTGAAAGGCGCCCATCTCTGATCGGCCGATAACCACGCCCCAGTTCCGCCTTCACCACGCCTTCAACACGCCCCCGTCAACTTTGTACGCTTCCGCGATGGAGTGCAATTGAAAACGTCCAAGTTCGGCTTTCGATTATACCACGTTATTCGTTTTTGGGAGATAAACGCCTATCTCCCGATTTAGGTCGCAATGTAGGCGTTTTTGTCTTTCGATTATAAGCTGGATTATGTCCTACTTGGTGTGGTAATCACTTATCTCCCCCTTTTGAGAGAAGTCTTTGGTTTGTTTCTATCCCAGATTCTGTTTCCTATCTGTGCTGGCAGGTGGTGGCATTACCATTTCTCCAATTACTGGCAGAGAGATGGGTTTCAGAGAAAGGAACAGACCATTCTTTCCCCGTCTTGTCTTTTCCCAAGCAAGAAGCGCCAACTTCCAAAAGCTACCCAGGCCACCATGTCAGGAGCAGAGTTGCTCTCATCTTGCTGAGGGACCTACTACTACTACTACTTAACATTTCTAAAGCGCTACCAGGGTTACACAGCGCTGTACAATTTAACACAGAGGACAGTCCCTGCTCAAAGGAGCTTACAATCTAAAGGACAAAAAGTGCAGTCAATCAAATTGGGGCAGTTTAGATTTCCTGAATAGGGGTATAATGGTTAGGTGCCGAAGGTGACATTGAAGAGGTGGGCTTTGAGCAAGGATTTGAAGATGGGCAGGGAGGGGGCTTGGCGTATGGGCTCAGGGAGTTTGTTCCAAGCATAGGGTGAGGCGAGGCAGAAAGGGCGGAGGAGTAGCCTAATGGTTAGTACAGTGGACTTTGATCCTGAGGATCTGGGTTTGATTTCCCGCTGCAGCTCCTTGTGACTCTGAGCAACCTTCCATTGTGCCCCAGATACAAATAAGTACCTGTATCTACTCTGTAAACCACTTTGAATGTAGTTGTGAAAAACACAGAAAGGCGGTATATCAAGTCCCATTCCACACTCCTTTTGCATATTTTCTGTAAGAGAATCAGGTATAATCCCCCTACCCCACCCCAGTGCCCATCTTTATTTTACAGAGACACATACATACATACATACATACATACATGCATACATACATACACACGTGCTGGTAATCTCCGTGTGTGGGGGAGGGGGAGGGGGAAAAAAGATATTGGTACTCAAATGCCAGGCCATCCTTCAGGGGTGGAGTAATCACTGAGGGACCTCCTCCACAACAGCCAGGTCTCCTGCAACCAGTCACAGAATCTATGAAAAGGCTACATTGGAGCCTGGGATATTTCATTAATTCTTAGAGACAATGGGCCAATTTTAGCAGGCAATGGAAAATGTGCCAATTGTCAGTACCCCCAAGAACCCCTTAAAAAAAGTCCTGCTAATAATGTTCTCTTTTCTCACCCTCCTCCTCATACCAATCAACTTTCACTCAGACCCTGAAAGTTGATCCCTTCACTCAACCTTCTCATAGTAACGTGGTAACATAGTAGGTGACGGCAGAAAAAGACCTGTACGGTCCACCCAGTCTGCCCACAAGATAAACTCATATGTGCTACTTTATGTGTATACCTGACCTTGATTTGTGTCTGCCATTTTCAGGGCACAGACTGTAGAAGTCTGCCCAGCACTAGCCCCACCTCCCAACCACTAACCCTGCCTCCCACCACCGCTCTGCCACCCAATCTCCGCTAAGCTTCTGAGGATCCCTTCCTTCTGAATAGGATTCCTTTATGTTTATCCCATGCATTTTTGATTTCCGCTACCCTTTTCATCTCCACCACCTCCCGCGGGAGGGCATTCCAAGCATCCACCACTCTCTCCGTGAAAAAATACTTCCTGACATTTTTTCTTGAGTCTGCCCCCCCTTCAACCTCATTTCACGTCCTCTAGTTCTACCACCTTCCCGTCTCCGGAAAAGGTTCGTTTGCGGATTAATACCTTTCAAATATTTGAATGTCTGTATTATATCACCCCTGTTTCTCCTTTCCTCCAGGGTATACATGTTCAGATCAGCAAGTCTCTCCTCATACGTTTTGTAAGGCAAATCCCATACCATTTTTTTTTTCGCTTTTCTTTGCATCGCTTCAATTTTTTTTTACATCCTTAGCAAGATATGGCCTCCAAAACTGAACACAATACTCCAGGTGGGGCCTCACCAACGACTTGTACAGGGGCATCAACACCTCCTTTCTTCTGCTGGTCACACCTCTCTCTATACAGCCTAGCAGCCCTCTCATCCTCACAGTTCCGTTTTCTCACCAGCAGCTGCCACCAGTGGTAATTTTCTACATAAAAATATAAGAAAAGCCATACTGGGTCAGACCCGTGGTCCATCTAGCCCAGTATTCTGCTTCCAACAGTGGCCAATCCAGGTCACGAGTACCTGGCAGAATCCCAAATAGTAGCAAGATTCCGGAATCCCAAACAATAACAAGATTCCGGAACCCCAAAGAGTAGCAAGACTCCATTCTATCTCAATAGCAGCCTGTGGACTTTTCCTCCAGGAATTTGTCCAAACCTTTTTAAAACCCAGATATACTAACTGCCATTACCACATCCTCTGGCAAAGAGTTCCAGAGCTAAACTATTTGTTGAGTGAAAGAATATTTCCTCCTGTTTGTTTAAAAAATATTTCCATGTAACTTCCTTGAGTGTCCCCTAGTCTTTGTACTTTTTGAAAGAGTAAAAAGCATTATGTGCTTTTAGGACATAAGAATAGCCATCCTGGGTCAGACCAGTGGTCCATCTAGCCCAGTATCCTGCTTCCAACAGTGGCCAAGCCAGGTCACAAGTACCTGGCAGAAACCCAAATTGTGGCAACCTCCCATGCTACCAATCCCAGGGCAAGCATTTGCTTCCCCATGTCTGACTCAATAGCAGACTATGGACTTTTCATCCAGGAACTTGTCCAAACCTTTTATTAAATGTAAATACACTAACTGCTGTTACCACATCCTCCGGCAAAGAGTTCCAGAGTTTAATTTCTTGAGCGAAAAACTATTTCCTCCTATTTGTTTTAAAAGTATTTCCATGTAACTTCCTTGAGTGTCCCCTACTCTTTGTACTTTTGGAACGAGTAAAAAATCGATTTACTTCTACTCGTTCTACACCACTCAGGATTTTGTAGACCTCAATCATATCTCCCCTCATCCGTCTCTTTTCCAAGCTGAAGAGCCCTAACTAACCTCTTTAGCCTTTCCTCATACGAGAGGAGCTCCATCCCCTTTATCATTTTGGTCGCTCTTCTTTGAACCTTTTCTAATTCTGGTATATCTTTTTTTTGAGATATGGTGACCAGAACTGTATGCAATACTCAAGGTGCAGTCTCAACATGGAGCGATAGTATTCTTGGTCTTATTTACCAATTCGCTCCTATTTATTCCTAGCATCCTGTTTACTTTTTGGGCTGCCGCCGCACACTGGGGCAGAAGAGTTCGACATTCAGCATATTGTCCACAATGACACCCAGATCTTTTTCTTGGTTGCTGACCCCCAAGGTGAACCCTAGCATCAGGTAACTATGATTTGGATTATTCTTCCCAATGTGTATCACTTTGCATTTGTCTATATACTTTAGTCTTTAAAACTATCATATACAATCAGAACATGCACAGACATTTTAAGAATAGAACCAGCATTATATTGTTCGTTCAAAGAAGCCCCTCATGGATCAAATACCCAATGCCTGTCTCAGGGGCTGTGCTCAAAAGTCGTCATTAAAGTAGCCACAGTTGAACTTACTGATTTCTAAACAGTGATTGATGCTCAAAGGAAATCACGAACAAATGAGATGCACAGAAATTCTGCAAGCAGCATGGGAAGGAAAGCGCCTTGCACGTACGCAGAACAGTCTCTTGGTAAGCATCCATGCTCTGTGTATACGCAGGAAAAAAGGCGTGTGTCTAGTGATGTCACATTTAGAGTTTCTTTTTTTTTTTTTTTTGTTCCACGACAACTTTTTAACATTACTGTTATGTGCGGGACACACAATACATGCACATGGCACCTTTCACACACATGCAGATAACTATTAAAAAAATGCAAGCAGACTGCTCCACCGAGAAATCACACTCATGCAACAACAGCTTCAGACCTGCCAGAAAATTTTGTACATTAAAAGCAGGCGCTCCTTTCTGTGCAGTGCACAGAAATGTCTGTGCATCGCATGGAATGCTCAATTTAATACTATTGAGCTCATTGTAATACATTTGCATAGGATTATCAGTAGCTGCTATGGCAAATGGTAAAAGCGATGCAGAACCTCTTTGTGCATTAGATGCTGAATAACATGCATGCTGGACTGGCTACAACCAGTTTAAGTCAAATGTTGCAAGCACGATAAACTTTGAGCATCGGGGAAGAAGCTTCATCCTTGAAAAGAGCAAAATGCTAAAAAGGGACATACCAAAATCTAAATGTATTTATTTATTTATTTATTGCACTTGTATCTCACATTTTCCCACCTATTTGCAGGCTCAATATGGCTTACAGCGACCTAGGTTACATCATACAATTGGTGTTACAAAGAAGTTAAAGAAGACAAGAGGATTGTTCAAGCAGTTGTAGAAGGATACTGTGTTTCCCCGAAAATAGGACATCCTCCGAAAGTAAGACCTAGTAGAGGTCTTGCTGCAATTTGAAAATATAAGGCCTCCCCCGAAAATAAGACCTAGCAGGGGAGGCCTTATTTTTCAGGGAAACATCGGGGTCACCCCCCCATCCGAGATCGCCGGCTCCCCCCCTCGATCGGCGGCTCCCCCCGCCCTCAGTTGCTCCCGGACCTAACCTCTTAACCGCTTCCTTTCACCTTTGCACTCGCTGCAAGCAGCAGGGCTGGCCATTCCTTCCTTCTGTGTCCCGCCCTCGCCTGACGTTACGTTACGTCAGGCGAGGGCGGGACATGGAAGGAAGGAGTGGCCTGCCCTGCTGCTTGCGGCGAGTGCGAAGATGAATGGTGAAAGGAAGCGTTTAAGAGGTTAGTTCCGGGAGCGACTGAGGGTGGGGGGAGCCGGCAATCTCGGGTGGGGGTGGGGGGGCGACCCGATGTTTCCCCGAAAAATAAGGCCTCCCTGAAAATAAGACCTAGCAGGTCTTGGGGAGCAAAATTTAATATAAGACAGTGTCTTATTTTCGGGGAAACATGGTACATTCTAAATAAAGTTGGATAGGTGTTATGTTACGGTTAGATAAGGGTTCTCGTGGTAGGCTTTGTTAAAGAGGTAAATAAATAAAAAAGTTCAATTGATTCCCAGAGATTTTTCCTTTTATTTGGAGAGTGATTGCAGAATTGAGGGTCCTCAAACACCATGAGGGAGGAGGAGGAGGATGAAGGGGGGGGGGGGGGATGAGTTTGGTTGTTATACTGTTAAATTGTTGGAATAAAACTTTGTTATGAATCAATCTGATGCTATGTTGACCAGGAAGCAGATAACAACTTGATTTTTCTCCCTAGCCCTTGATGGAAGAAGCAACTAAGCTAGTCAAACACACATGGACTAACCTCGGCTGCACTTACTGCACTTATGACCAGGGGCGTATCTGGACTCTGGCGGTAGGGGGGGCCAGAGCCAGAGGGAGGGGGCACATTTTAGCCCCCCCCCCGGCGCCACCGATCCCCCCCCCCCGCCATTTCCGGACCCCCCGCCACTGCCAGACCCCCCCCCTCACCACCAATGACACTCTCCACCCCCTCCCGCCGCCGCCAACCCTCCCCCGCTGCTATCACTTACCTTTGCTGGCGGGGGACCCCAACCCCCCGCCAGCCGAGGTCCTCTCTTCCATGCAGGCTGCAAGTTGCAATGCTTCCTGTTCTTCTGAGTCTGACGTCCTGCATGTACAACGCGCAGGACGTCAGACTGAGTTCCAAATTCTGAGTCTGACGTCCTGACGTCAGACTCAGAAGAACAGGAAGCGTTACAACTTGCATCCTGCACGGAAGAGAGGACCGGCTGGCGGGGTTGGTGGCGGGCGTGCGGGAGGGAAGGGGAGGTGGAGAGGGTCGATGGTAGGGGGGGTCCAGGGCGAAATCTGCGGGGGCCCAGGCCCCTGTGGCCCCACGCAGATACGCCCCTGCTTATGACACAAGTAACATAGTAAATGATGGCAGATAAAGACCTGTATGGTCCATCCAGTCTGCCCAACAAGATAAACTCATTTTACATGGTATGTGATACTTTATATGTATACCCGAGTTTGATTTGTCATTGCCTTTCTCAGGGCACAGACCGTAGAAGTCTGCCCAGCACTGTTCTTGTACTAAAAGTTCTGAAGATTCTGGAATTCTAAAGAGTTACAAGATTCCGGAATCCCAATGAGTAGCAACATTCCATGTAGAACCCCAAAGAGTAACATTTAGTAACATAGTAAATGACGGTAGATAAAGACCTTACGGTCCATCCAGTCTGCCCAACAAGATAAAAACTCATTTTACATGGTATGAGATACTTTATATGTATACCCAAGTTTGATTTGTCCTTGCCTTTCTCAGGACACAGACCGTAGAAGTCTGCCCAGTACTGTTCTTGTACTAAAAGTTATGAAGCTAATGTTGAAGCCCCTTAAAATTTACACTCTAGCCCATCCCTACCTCTTCAGTCCAATCAGGGCACAGACCATAGAAGTCTGCCCAGCACCGGTTTTGCTTCCCAATTACCGGTGTTGCCACCCAATCTCCGCTAAGATTCCATAGATCCATTCCATTTAAACAGGATTCCTTTCTGTTTATCCCACGCATGTTTGAATTCCATTACCGTTTTCATCTCCACCACCTCCTGTGGGAGGGCATACCACGTATCCACCAACCTGTCCGTGAAAAAATATTCCCTGACATTACTCCTGAATCTGCCCCCCTTCAACCTCAATTCATGTCCTCTAGTTCTACTGCCTTCCCGTCTCCGAAAAAGGTTTGTTTGTGGACTAACACCTTTCAAATATTTGAACATCTGTATCATGTCACCCGTTTCTCCTTTCCTCCACGGTATACATGTTCAGGTCAGCAAGTTTCTCCTTGTACGGTTTGCAATGCAAATACCATACCATTTTTGTAGCTTTTCTTTGCACTGTTTTAATGACTCCAAGTGCGTTTTTCTCCTTAAGTTAGCCATGTTTATCTCCTGTCTAAACTGTAACTCTATCTTATCTGTCTTTATGTTCCACCCCTGCTTTACCCCCTGTGCTGTCAATTCAGATGTTTTAATGTGTGGTGTGGTGACATTGGAAGTAGCATGCTAAGGGGCTCATTTTCAAAAGAGAAGAAAAGTCAAAAAAAGTGGCATAAAACTGCATTCGGATGTTTTTCTTACAAAAATGTCCAAATTGGTATTTTCAAAACCAATTTTTAGACATTTTTCCATGAAGTCCATCAGAAGCGTGTTCAAATCACAAGGGGGCATGTCAGGGGCGTGTTAAGGGCGGGATCTCGGCATTCCTAACTCTTGGACGTTTTGCTGTCATAATGGAACAAAACAAAACCGTCCAGGACTACTAAGACGTTTTGAGCTAGACCTGTTTTTATAACGAATAAGGCACAAAAAGGTGCCCTAAATGACCACTGGAGGGAATCAGGGAAGACCTCCCCTTACTTCCCCAGTGGCCACTGACCCCCTCCAACCCTCCCCCCCACCAAAAAGATGTGATTAAAAATATTACTTGTCAGCCTCAGATGTTGTACTCATGTCTATTAGAGCAGCAGGCAGGTCCCTGGAGTGGTCTAGTGGTGTATGCAGTGCACTGCAGACAAGTGGACCCAGGCCCATACCTCCCTCTACCTGTCACATTTGTGGTGGAAACTGTGAGTCCTCCAAAAATCACTAGAAATTCACTGTACCCACATATAGGAGCCCCCTTCACCCTTAAGGTCTATTGTAGTGATATACAGTTGGGCGTAGTGAGTTTTTTTTTGGGGGGGGGGGGGGGGCTCAGCAGACAAGATAAGGGAGCCATGGGGAGATCATGTCAGACCAGGAGCCTTGGTCATGCCACAGTAGAATTCAATTCAAATCAATTCTTGTATACCGCTAATATTCTCTTTCCAGGATTCAGTGCAGTTTACATTCTAGGTGAGACAAAAGCAAATAGTGTTAGTGTGAGGTTTGAGAAACATTAAAGACCACTGGATTAATGCATGAGACTAAAAACATTAAGGAAAGGATAATGTACAGAGGGAAAGGAAGTAAAATGTGAAACAGTTCTTACAGTAATTTACATAAAACGATGTGACAATCCAAATTAAGAAACTGCACAACTGGTTTTGCAGAACCTACATTTCATCACACCCTGCAGACAAGCTGAAAAGAGGGGGGTGGGGGGAGAAAAGAAGTCAGTTTGTCCCCTGTTGCTTTCTGAAAAGGAACAGCAGCATGACTGAGGACACCAAGGAGGGGCATTTTCGAAAGAAACATCTAAGTGTGAATTTGGACGTTTGACAAAGACGTCCAAATTCAGAGGTGGGGAGGTCATTTTCGAAAAAGATGGACGACCATTTTTTGTGTTCGAAAATACCATGGATGTCCTTGGATTTGGACGTTTTGCAATTTGGACGTCTTTGATTTTTGGCCATTTTCGAAAACAAAAACGTCCAAGTCTAAAATGTCCAAATTCAAGCGCCATTTGGACGTGGGAGGAGCCAGCGCTTGTAGTAGACTGGTCCTTCTGACATGCCAGGACAGCAATCGGGCACCCTAGGGGGCACTGCAGTGGACTTCATAAAATGCTCACATGTACACAGCTCCCTTACCTTGTGTGCTGAACCCCCCAAAACTCACTAACCCCAACTGTACACCACTACCATAGCCCTTACAGGTGAAGGGGGCACCTATATGTGGGTACAGTGGGTTTCTTGTGGGTTTTGGAGGGCTCACAGTTTCCTGCACAAGTGTAACAGGTAGTGGGGGGGATGGGCCTGGGTCCGCCTGTCTGAAGTGCACTAAACTACTCCAGGGACCTTGCAAGCTGCTGTCATGGACATTTGAGGTTGGCATAGAGGCTGCCAAGTAATGTTCTTCAACACACTTTTTGGGGATGGGAGTGACCACTGGGGGAGTAAGGGGAAGTCATCTCTGATTCCCTCCAGTGGTCATCTGGTCATTTGGGGCATCTTTTTGTGCCTTATTCGTAACAAAAACAGGTCTAGCTCAAAATGTCCAAGTTTTAGTGCTGGACATTTTTA
Source organism: Microcaecilia unicolor (assembly GCF_901765095.1). NCBI lineage: Eukaryota > Metazoa > Chordata > Amphibia > Gymnophiona > Siphonopidae > Microcaecilia > Microcaecilia unicolor. The sequence goes on from NC_044034.1 coordinate 29,114,708, forward strand.
CTTAGTTCCATTATGGCTCAAAGACGTCCAAGTCTTAGGAACGCCCAAATTCAGCCTCGAACATGCCTCCAATACGCCCACAAGAGATTTGGCCGTCCTTGCGACGGACTTCTGAGAAAGACATCCAAAATGCGGTTTAGATTATACCGATTTGGACGTCTCTGTGAGATGGACGTCCAAATACCGATTTATGTCAACTTTTTGGACGTCCATCTCTTTCGAAAATGAGCCTGCAAGGCACTTGTGACCAAGCTCTTTTTTTTCTTTAACAGATTTTGAATGGAAATTAAAGTATAGCTTATATTAGTAGTTCTCACCCCAGTCCTTGGGACACACCTAGCCAGTCAGGTTTTCAGGATACTTACCATGAATATGCATGAGAGAGATCCGCATGCAGTACCCAGGGGCGTATCTGCATGGGGCCACAGGGGCCTGGGTCCCACAGATTTCGCCCTGGATCCCCCTACCGCCACCAACCCTCCCCTGCTGCCGTTGCTTACCTTTGCTGGCGGGGGACCCCAACCCCCGCCAGCTGAGGTCCGCTTCCACCTGCTGCTGCCTTTAAAAATATTTCTTTAGCTGGCGGGGGACCCCAATCCCCGCCAGCCAACCCGAGGTCTTTAAAGTTCTTCTTCGTCCTCCGTGGCCGTGCTGTTGTTGATAGCTGTTGAATCCAGTTCGGAGTCTGACGTTGCAGCACGTTGCGCAAGTACAACGTTGGGGTCCCCCGCCAACTGAAGAAATATTTTTAAAGGCAGCGGCAGGTGGAAGCGGACCTCGGCTGGTGGGGGTTGGAGTCCCCCGCCAGCAAAGGTAAGCCAACGGCAGCGGGGGAGGGTTAGAGGCGAGAGGGAGGTTGGAGAGAGTCATTGGTGGCGGGGGGGGGGGAGGGTTTGGCAATGGCAGCGGGGGGAGGGGGGCTAAAATGTGCCCCCTCCCTCTGTCTCTGACCCCCCCCTACCGCCGGAGTCCAGATACGCCCCTGGCAGTGCCCCCATTATAAGCAAATCTCTCTCATGCATATTCATTGGGGATGTCCTGAAAATCTGACTGGCAGTAGAGCTAGGTGTGACCCGAGGACTAGATTGAGGACCAGTGCTTTATATTACATATACAAAGCAGATAGAGCACAAGACCCGCTGCAAGAAATGTTCTGTATCTCCAGAAAAGGACAAAAGCATCGCAGCGGGTCTCATACTCTTATCTGTTTTGTGATTAGACATTGAAACAGTGTATCAGATATTTAAACTCCTGAAGCGGGCAATTGTTTTGCCGAAACCCGGGACCGTGTTGAGTCCATTGTATCTGTTTCCTTAGAAGTAAAGATTTTCTTTGTCCTGCATCTTACCTCTGGTTTTTAAGGACTTTGATCCCCATGCACCATAACAAAAAGAAGAGGAAACAGCCATTTGCAGTCGCTAAGAGGCATCTCTTGGGCGAGGACACAGACAGAGGGTAACATGGCTGCATGCAAAATAATCGTGGAGAATAAAAAAAAACAAAAAATCCAAAGCAATTTTTTTTTTACAACAAACCAGCAGTTTACAGTTCCTACTACATAAGGAGATCGCTATGTCAAATCTGTGCGCATCCTTGTAACCCCACCAACTTTACCGACCTTAACCGACTACCTTTCTCCGTGTTATTGTCTTTCACATACAGAGGCTGATTCTCCATCAAGCTGCAGCAACAGCAGTTATAAGATAAGGAGCAAATAATGATAACCATAGAGTTATGAGGTCATTCTATTCCATATGAAAACAGTTTATTTTGCTAATCTGTGCCAGCCACCCTTAATGCTTTTCTTTATACCGTGTACATTACTACATAAATTCACTTGCTGTTAGCAGGGGGACTAGAGGATAGGGTGACAGGTAGAAAAAATGATGCAAGGTCTTGTAATTAGAAAAGAAATAGACTTATGCTATATATTATCGTCACATAAATCAGCAGTGGACAAATTGATGCGGGTCTCACCGTCTCGAGTGCCAGACACTGCTTTCGCTGTCGGGTAAAACTCAGCCACATGCATCATCCTTCAAAGCTTTATGGATGGCAGGAGACATCAGCTGTCATCAAGCATTTAAGACGAATGAACTGCGCTGGGCCAAAGCTCTGGTGCATCTGATGGAATATATGTAAACAGCTGCTATCTGTCATTTGGCTTCTCTGGGCATTTCTGGGACAGTACTGCAGTGGTCCATTTCATTTCCAGAGCACTGATCGTTTACAGTTTTTCAATCTGCATCTACCTCTTTGTTTTATACGCTTTCCTGTGGTGTTCCCCAGGACTCGGTTCTTTCACCCCTCTCTGTTTAAATCTTTTCGTCAGTCCTCTGGCGCTGCTTATTCAGACCTATGGAATTAGCGTCAATTCATATGCTGACCGACGTCCTTTGGATTTCTTACTACTTCCACATCTCAGTAGCGTAGCCAGACCTCAATTTTTGGGTGGGCCTGGGGGTGGACTGGGTGGGCATGACCCACATATTTCCTCTCTGTCCACCCCACTCCCGTAAAGAGAAATACCTGGGCTGGCGGGGATCTCCGGGCCCTGCCAGCTGAAGAATCTTCTGGAGGCCCCCAAGGCTTGAGAAGTCTCATCCCTGTGCCAGTCACCAGCTTGGCAGGAAGCAGCATTCAGCAGCGTTGCCTGCGTGCCTGCCTTTTAAAATAATTCATCTCCCCAGGCTCTGCTGCATTTACTTCTTCGCCCGTCGCAAAGCGCTGCCGTTCGCACAGGCAGCTCCGCTCCCCTTTGCCGTGTCCATCCGGCCCTCTCTGATCCACTTCCTGTAGTGGATACGTAGGGCCAGATGAACGCGGCAAAGGGGAGCGGAGCTGCCTGTGCGAACGGCAGTGCTTTGCGACGGGTGAAGAAGTAAATGCAACGGAGCCTGGGGAGATGAATTATTTTAAAAGGCAGGCAGGCAGGCAGGCAACGTTGCTGAACGCTGCTTCCCGGACCCGGCGGAGCCGCGGAAGAAAAGGCAGCGACAGCAGCAGGATGTTGGATGGGCGGGTCTGGAGGGAAAGTGGCTGGGCCTGGGCCCGTCCAGGCCCGCCCATGGCTACGCCCCTGCCACATCTCTTGATCTAAGCCCCCTTCAAGACTGTTTGCATAGGATAGCCAGTTGGCTAAAGGAACATTGTCTGATTCTCAATCCTGATAAAACAGGGGGCTGGGGGGGGGGGAGCTGTTGAATCACAGGTTCTTCCTCTTCCATTCCTTCATTGACGCCGGGGCTTTTTGATTGACCAGTTACTCTTGTCATTTCTTTTAGGTACCTAGAGATACTTTTGGACTCCGTATTATCTTTCACACCTCAAATATCCCAGGTTCTGAAATCAGGATTTTTTTTTCTTTCTTCGTCGACTCAGAGCAGTTTGTAATATTATGGATTCAGTTTCACTCTCATCTCTGTGTTACGCTTACGTAAATTCCCGCTACGATTACTGTAACTCTTTTTATGCAGGTATTACAAGGGCCAATATTAAATGTCTTCAAAACGCTCCAGAACACCCGCAACACAACATGATCATATCTCTCCGTTGTTGGAATGTCTGCATCGGCTTCCAATTGAATATCGGATTAAACTCAAGATTCTTGTAATGACATATAAAGTTTACACAGTGCATTTATTCTAGCAAAAAAAGTGCCGGTACTCAAATGCTAAGCCACCCTTCAGGGGTGGGGTGATCACTGAGGGATCCACCCTACAATAACCAGGCCCCCTGCAACTAGTCACAGAATCTATGACAAGGCAGAATTGGTGTGTAGAGCCTGAGCTCTTTTGTTAAGTGGAGGAGTGGCCTAGTGGTTAGGGTGGTGGACTCTGGTCCTGAGGAACTGAGTTCGATTCTCACTTCAAGCACAGGCAGCTCCTTGTGACTCTGGGCAAGTCACTTAACCCTCCATTGCCCCATGTAAGCTGCATTGAGCCTGCCATGAGTGGGAAAGTGCAGGGTACAAATGTAGCAAAAAAAAAAACTTGGGGTCCATGGGTCAATTTTACCAGACAATGGAAAAGGTGCCGGTACTCAGTACCCCCAAGTAACCCCTCAAAAAAGCCCTGGTTTTACATACAGCTACTCCCTCCTATTTAGCAACTCAGGCTGTTCCCTATACACCATCCCGTACTCTTCTCATCGTTCTTTAACTGATAATAGGCTTGTCTTGCCCCCACCTTCAAAAGCAAGATGGGAGTCTACGCGCTTCTCTGCATTTTTCTTCCTTGCTCCTGCCCTCTGGAACTTGCTTCCTGAAAATCTCAGGTTGGAGAATTCATATAAATCTTTCCGAGCACGCCTTCGGATAAAGAGTTGGTGCTTTGATCTGGCCTCAGAGTGTCTTTTGTTTTCTAACCAATCTCTGCAATGGGAGAAAAGAAAAGAAAACAACTGATCATTTCAACACTGATGACAACTTAGCTGTGTTTTATGTTCTTATTAGTAATGTTTGTGATTGATTAAATCGAAGAATGTTTGTGTTGAGTGTTTGGTTTTGAGCACCTGAGTTTTATTATCAATTATGGAGTTCCTCATATCTTTATGTTTGTTGTTTTTAATTGTTTTAATATCATTGTAAACCGTTTTGGTTTGACCACAAGAGAAATGGTATATCAACATGGGCGTAGTTTGACTGTTTCATTTGGGGGGGGGGCAAAGGATGGGGCGGAGCATATTAGCATATTCATTTGCATATATATATGCAAATGAATATGCTAATATGTTTCTATCCATCCCCTTCCCCATTCTATCCAGCGTCTCCGTCTCCCCCTCCCCTTCCCAGCATCTGTCTCCCATAAAGAACACGTGGATGCAGCAGCTCACAGGTTTGAGTGAACAGCGATGGCTGCGCGGGGGAGTGGAAGCAGTAATGCTAATATGTTTCTATCCATCCCCTTCCCCATTCTATCCAGCATCTCCCCCTCCCCCTTCCCAGCATCTGTCTCCCATAAAGAACACGTGGATGCAGCAGCTCACAGGTTTGAGTGAACGGCGATGGCTGCGCGGGGGAGTGGAAGCAGAGATTTACCAAATGGCTTCCTACCTTCCAGTGGACTAGACAGGAGCGAGGAGCCAGCATTTCCCAGCGGTGAATAGGCGGGTCGGCGAGCGAGCGGAGGTTGTAAAAGCAGCAAGCAGGCACGCTCGTCTCCGTCCGCTTCCCTGCCCTCTCTGAGTCTGTGTCCCGCCTTCCTCTGAGGTCATTTCCTTTCAGGCGGAACGCTGAGAGGGCAGGGAAGCGGACAGAGACGAGCGTGCCTGCTTGCTGCTTTTACTCAGTGGTGCCCCGCCCGCCAGTTCGCTGAAGCGACGTCGGGTAAGTCGCTCGTCATTTGAGGGGGGGGCACTGTCCCCCCTGGCCCCCCCCAGTCTACGCCCATGTATATCAAATATAATAAATGATAAACACAATACAGAATCAAGATCACTAGTAGTTCCTCATCACAGTGCCCAGGCCAGAAAAATGTTATAATGTGACTAATATGTACCACTGGATTACCCTGTCAGTCAAAGGGAAGGGGAAAGGGAACTGGAACTTGATATACCGCCTTTCTGAGGTTTTTGCAACTACATTCAAAGCGGTTTACATATATTCAGGTACTTATTTTGTACCAGGGGCAATGGAGGGTTAAGTGACTTGCCCAGAGTCACAAGGAGCTGCAGTGGGAATTAAACTCAGTTCCCCAGGATCAAAGTCCACTGCACTAACAACTAGGCTACTCCTTTACTCAAAGGCTTTCCCAGAGGCAGGAAAGATAGTTTTATAGAAAAAGGTACTTTCTTGACCTGAATCAGACAGCTTGCCCAATTCTATTAAATCTTTCTAAAGCCCAGTTTACAAACGTTGCATCTCTGAAGCTCCATATATGAGATAAAAACAGCTTTCTTTTAGGGGGAAAGTTATCAACTTGGGCTACTGTTAAGACAGGTTATTTTACTGTTAACCTCAGTTATTAGTAACTAGGTCTTATTGCATAACATGAGACCTGTGCTAAAATAGCATGAGTTAACGATAAAATAACCCATCTTAACAGCAGCCCACACAATAACTTCCCCCTCAGTGTGAAAGGTTTCAATCTGTGGTAACCAGAGCTGATATTGTGATGTCATAATGCCTCATTCCACCAGTGCCTAAAAGCCAATCTCATCAGTGATGTCACAATAGTTTGATTGTCCTTTACTTGGCTCACTTTTATTATATAAAGCAGTGATTTCAATTTCTAGACACATTTCCTTTCTTTAATTAAGGGAGGATTTGCCTACCATTAGTTTCTAAGGGCAAAGGGCTCTTCCCAAGTCCACCTTTAACGGGGAGTGAGTTTCACCCGATGTCAACCTGGGTGATCGTGGTGGGCTTCGGGTGAAGTCTTGCCCAGGCCAGGCCAGAGAGTGCTATCTGGGAAAGAACCTGATTGGAGGGGGGGGGGGGGGGGAGTGGCCCACGCAGGCTTGGACCCTCCAATTGGGGGCAAGGATTTGAAAAATGCTGCTCAGTGGGAAGACTCACCCAATCGGGCTGCTTCCCTCAAGCAGCCACGAGAGGCGGTGGGAAGGCTTTAAAAAGGGGAGGGGGGGCACACCCTCTGGGGAGCAGGCTTCTTCTGGTCCTCGGAGGTGTCCTGCTACCCATCCCACCTACCCTGGCATGCTGTTGGATTGGGCTAGATGTCGCAGCTTGGAGGGGGGTACCAGAGCCAAAGCACCTTCAAAGGGGGTCCCATTGAAGGGGGGGGCCCTTAGCATTTACCAGAAAACTTTCACTGACCCAGTCACACTGATAAGTTTCAGTAACGAAGAAAAGGGAACAGGATATTCAGTCACACACGGTGAGAGGAATCAAAGGCCTCAAGTTTGTTATCAGTCACCAATACACTGTACTGCTAGGTTTCTGAAAGCATTCTCACCCTAATTCAATTAAAGTTGCCAAAAATTGTATATGTAAATTTGGGCACATGCCCAATTTCCACGTGCAATTTAATTGAATGAGGTAATTAGCACCAATAATTGGCTTAACAAGCAATTATTGGAACTAATTAGATTTAATTGGCATTTGTATGCATAAATTTAGGCATGGGATCCCTGAAAAAGGGGGTGTGGAAATGGAAGGCGTTAACGGGAGTCTTCCTATAATTAATGCACGTTGTTATAGAATAACGGGGATACAAGCCTAATGCAGATGTGTACATTTGCACCATGTTTCAGTGAGTGCCCACGGCTGCACCTAAAGTTAGGTATGATTTGCAGGCTTAAGTGCTATTCTATAAACCCCACCTAACTTTAAAAGCGGCTTATAGAATAGCGCTTTTTTCAGCACAGATTTTTTTTTTGGCCTCATATATAAAACATAGCCCTCTGTGTGCACATTTCAGTAGATAAGTCCAATGGGCCGACAAGTCAGGGGATGCTCCTCCTTTACAGCCTTCACCAGCCAAACAGCTGTGCTCTGTTTCAACACATCCTGATGCAATCAGGGTTAATTTTGTTGGTGCAGTGCAGTTAGGCTGAAGCCTGTTTTGAAACTCAATTACCAGTGGGTCAACAATCAGAAGCTATTATAATTTACTGGCCTATACAGAAACCAGCATTATGAACAGCAGCTGGATCGTTTTCTTGGGCTATTTTTAGCTTGTTTTGATAACGTTTCTCTGGGCTTAGAACAGCACAGTGAATTTGGCACGAAGGAACACTGGACTTCCAAGCGACCTGTCCTGTGGTCATCTGCAAGTCAGCCAGTACAGGGCTAGATTTAATTAATGGTGCTCAAAGTTAGGTGCCAGGATGCTTCATGCTAAGCATCCTGGCACCTTTGCCAGTATTCTTTATAGAATAGTAGCTTAGGGCCCCCATTTACAAAAGTATGCTAACGTTTTTAGCATGCGCTAAATGCTAGAGATGCCTATATATTCCTATGCCAATGCTTAATGAACCCTCCCACCCTAACTGGACACTATCAAGAATTCTACATCTGATGTCACTAAGTTGGTGATGATGCTCCAGCCAATGTTGTGCTAAAGGGGCCGTAAGAATGCTATTTTTAAACCTTGATTTGTGTTAATTTAGTCGTGTTTTAATAGCCCTAGAATGGCCAATATAAAGTAATTGCTAGGGGCATCTATAGCATTTAGTGTGCGCTAATCATTAATGCACACTAAAAAGACTAGGTCGCCTTTGTAAAAGACCCCCTTAGTGCACTTTTCACGCCTAACTTTGGGCACGAGCATTTACAACTGCTAAAGGCTGGTTTAAATGCTGACACCCAACTGACGGCAGTTACATATGCAAATGCAGGTATTCCATAACATTTAAAAACATATTTTGTGCCAGCCTCAAATATCATACCCAGCTCCATGACAGCAGTATGCAGGTCCGTGGAGCAGTTTTAGTGGGTGCAGTGCACTTCAGGCAGGCAGACCCAGGCCCATCCCCCTGTACCTGTTGCACTTGTGGTGGTAAATGTGAGCCCTCCAAAACCCATTTACAACTTGGTGGGTTTTGGGGGGCTCAGCACACATGGTAAGGGAGCTATGCATCTGGGAGCAATTTCTGAAGTCCACTGCAGTGTCCCCTAGGGTGCCCAGTTGGTATCCTGGCATGTCAGGGGGACCAGTGCACTATGAATGCTGGCTCCTCCCACGACCAAAGGGCTTGCATTTGGTCGTTTCTGAGATGGGGGTCCTTAGTTTCCATTATTGCCGAAAATCAGAAGCGACCAAGTCTAGGGATGACCTGTCAAGATTTGGGCGTCCCTGACCGTATTATCAAAACGAAAGATGGACGCCCATCTTGTTTCGATAATATGGATTTCCCCGCCCCTTCACCGGGACATTTTGCGAGGACATCCTCATCAAAACTTGAGCATCTCTTTCAATTATGCCTCTCTTGGTGACCTCTACAGAATCTGGGGTCAGTGTTTTCAGGCTGGGATGTTCATACCTTTGACTCCAGGTGCAATGGGGAATGAAAAGCAAGGTCAGAAAAGCATCCAGGCCGGTGACCTGGCCAAAAACTAGCATTGTAATGGCAAGATCTTTGGAACCCTGCTCTGATCCAATGTGACCTTGCTGTACACTGGCTTTTATACTCTTTGCAAAGTGAACTGCTGGGGAATAGACAGCCTCCATCTGCTGGTGGACCTGCTTTGTAGAACTTCTCAAGGGCCAAAAGCAGCTCATCCATAAGGTCTATTTATTTATTTTATTATTTATTTATTTATTGCATTTGTATCCCACATTTTCCCACCTCTTTGCAGGCTCAATGTGGCTTACAATACATCATGAATAGTGGAAATATATAAGAAAATAGACATTTAGTATTACAGAAGGATCTTGGGTAACATTATAATGATAAAGCATGATAGTAGTATGGCAGCAGATATTATAAGACAATTCTGGATGTATATTGGGAGTTCACGTTTGTTGATCTTTGTGGTATACCTTGTTAAAGAGATGGGTCTTCAGTAGTTTGCGGAAGTTAGTTCATAAATCGTTTTTAAGTTGCGCGGCAGCGCATTCCAGAATTGTGTGCTCAGGTATGAAAAGGTTGACGCATGCGTTAGTTTGTATTTTAGACTTTTACAGTTGGGGAAGTGAAGATTTAGGAATGTGCGGGATGACTTTTTAGCATTCCTGGGTGGTAAGTCAATCAGGTCTGACATGTAGGCTGGGGCATCTCCGTGGATGATTTTGTGAACTAGGGAGCATATGTTGAACGTGATGTGTTCTTTAAGTGGGAGCCAGTGTAGCTTTTCTCGTAAGGGTTTAGCACTTTCATGTTTTGTTTTACCAACTATGAGTCTAGCTGCAGTGTTCTGGGCTGTCTGACATTTCTTGATTATTTGCTCTTTGCAGCCAGCATAGAGTGCGTTGCAGTAGTCTAGATGACTGAGTACCATTGATTGTACCAGGTTGCAGAAGACGGTCCTTGGGAAGAAAGGTCTTACTCTTTTTAATTTCCACATTCAGTGGAACATCTTCTTGGTTGTGTTTTTCGCATGGTTCTCAAGTGTTAGGTGTCGATCAATGGTAACTCCCAGTATTTTTAGGGTGTCCGAGATTGGGAGATTCAGTTTTGGTGTGTTAATGGTGGTGAATTTGTTCGTGTTATGTTGAGAGGTGAGTATTAGGCATTGGGTTTTTTCTGCATTGAGTTTCAGCTGAAATGCATCTGCCCATGTATGCATGATATGTAGACTTTGGTTGATGTCATTGGAAATTTCCGTTAGATCTTGTTTAAATGGGATGTAGATCGTTACATCGTCTGTGTATATGTATGGGTTGAGGTTTTGGTTTGATAGTAGTTTGGCCAAGGGTATCATCATTAAGTTGAATAGAGTCGGTGAGAGGGGGGATCCCTGTGGAACTCCGCATTCAGGTATCCATGTGGCTGATGTAGTCAAATTAGATGTCACTTGGTATGATCGTGTGGTTAGGAACCCCTTGAACCAATTGAGAACGTTTCCTCCGATTCTGAAGTACTCGAGTATATGTAGTAGTATTCCATGATCGACCATATCGAAGGTGCTAGACATGCCAAATTGTAGAAGTAGTATGTTCTTGCCAGTTGCAATCATTTGTTTGAATTTAGTCATGAGAGTAACTAGTACTGTTTCAGTACTGTGGTTAGATCGAAATCCTGACTGGGAGTCGGGTAGTATTGAGAATTTGTTTAAGTAGTTTATGAGTTGTTTGGTCACCATCTCTTCCGTTAGTTTGGTTATTAAGGGAATGGATGCTACTGGCCTGTAGTTGGTTAGTTCGCTGGCACTATTCTTTGCATCTTTGGGTATGGGGGTGAGTAGAATGTTTCCTTTCTCCTTAGGGAAGAGTCCATTTTGTAACATATAGTTCAAGTGATTCGTTAGGTCTGTCATAAATTGTTGAGGGGCAGATGTCATAAGGCTATTTGGGCAGATGTCTAATTTGCAATGAGATTTCTCAAATCTTTTGAGCGTTTGGGAGATGATATCCTTTGATAATGTCTCGAAGTTGGGCCTGGTTCTGCCTGCTGGGTGTACACCAGGGTCTGGATCTAGACAGTCAAGGAGTGCCCTAAATCATGTAAGCGCCACCATTTAAAAATGATGAAAAAGTTTTGCAGAATGTTGTATTTTTTTAAATCTTAGCCTGGTTATTCCTCTTTACTGCTTTTTCTTCTGATTCCATCGGAACTGGTACTGAGATGCTGTTGCCTTCATTCACAGCTACTTGGGGATTTTTTCCCCCTATTACAATAGGCCAGGGGCAGATCAAGAGTACTCTGGGCCCCCCTACCGCCACCGCCACTGTTGCCCCTGCCCCCCCCCCCCACATGCTACTGACACCCCCCACATGCTACCGCCGTCCCCGTAGTCCTTACCTTCCTCCATGTCCAGCCGCATGTCCTTCAATCTCCCCCTTCCCACCTTTTTCCATCCCTGCTGCTGCTGAGCGTGTCGCCACTGCTGCCCGTGGTGGCTCCACAGTTTAAAATGGCATCTGTGTCCTCTCATGGTATTCTCGTGAGAGTTTGCAGCCACCATTTTTAAACTGCGGAGCCGGCACAGGACACAGGCAGCGGCTGGACAGAGCCTCTGGGTCCCCTGAAGCCTCTGTGCCCTCGGGCACTGCCTGGTTGCCCAAATGGACGGTCTGCCCCTGCAATAGGCCGATCCTCCCACTTCTCCTAGTCTGGTCATTGCAGCAAGAATCCAGAGGTCTTTCTGGAACCCTGCAGCATGGGATCTGATCTCAGCAATTAAGGAGCAGCTTAATGATTACTGTAGTAGGCTGAGAACCTGAGGAAACAGGTTTGATTACCACTGCAGCTCCTTGTGACAGTTACTTAACACCCCATTGCCCCAGGTGCAAAACTTAGATTGTGAGCCCACTTGGAACAGAGAAATTTCCTGAAGTAATTACATTTGCTGACAACACAGTTATTCAAAGTGGTTAAATCGCAAGAGGATTATGAAAAATTGCAAGACGACCCTATGAGACTGGGCATCCAAATGGCAGATGACGTTTAATGTGAGCAAGTGCAAAGTGATGCATGTGAGAAAGAGGAACACAAATTATAGCTACATAATGCATGGTTTCACGTTAGGAGTCACCGACCAAGAAAGGGATCTAAGTATCGTTGTTGACGATACTTTGAAACCCTTTGCTCAGTGTGCTGTGACAGCAAAGAAAGCAAATAGAATGTTAGGTATTATTAGGAAAAGAATGGAAAATAAAAACAAGGATGTTATAAATCCTTTCTATCGCTCCATGGTGCGACCACACCTTAAATACTGTGTGCAATTCTGGTCACCGCATCTCAAAAAAGATATAGTGGATTTAAAGAAGATACAGAGAAGGGCGACAAAAATGATAAAGAGGTATATAAAATACCGAGTGAAGTGGAACAGATAGATATAAATTGCTTGTTTACTCTTTCCAAAAATACTAGGACTAGGGGGCACGCAATGAAGCTCCAAAGTAGTAAATGTAAAACGAATTGGAGAAAATATTTCTTCACTCAAATGTGTAAACTCTGGAATTTGTTGCCAGAGAATGTGGTAAAAGCAGTTAGCTAAGCGGGGTTTAAAAAAGGTTTGGATGGCTTCCTAAAAGAATAGTCCATAAGCCATTATTAAAATGGACTTGGGAGAAATCCACTCCTTATTTCTAGAATAAGCAGCATAAAATGTATTGTACTGTTTTGGGTCTTGCCGGGTACTCATGACCTGGATTGGCCACTGTTGGAAACAGGGATACTGGGCTTGATGGACCTTCAGTCTGTCCCAGTATGGCAACTACTTATAATAAATGTACTCTCTAGGGACAGAGAAGTACCTGCATATATTTAAACTGCTTTGGTTGCTCCACAGAAAGGCAGTATATCAAATCCATGACCTCGGCTCCCTCCACCTGTCACGAGCCCAGAACTTTGATGAATTCTGGCTTCACAGTGCTGCAGAATCTCTCTGTCATCCTCATTACTACCACCGTCCTTTCTCTGTGTCTTAACTTCAAAATACTGTCCCCATCAGGTTTCAATCAAGGAAAGGCAGCATTTTCCAAAGACTGAAAAGTTCAATATATGCTCATCGTGTGAAGCTGAGGGAAGAAACTAAAAAAGAAATGAGAGAAAATACTTTATGACTGAGAGGATAGTCTGCACCAGCGCAAAGCTTCCAGCAAAAGGACAGAGAAGCCAGAACAGTAGCAGAATTCAAACATGCTTGGGAGAAACCCAGATGGAACTTGGTGGAAGGGGATCCGTGACTGAGTAAGATCTGTAGCAGCACAGGGGATAGATGCAAATGGGCAGACCAGATGGTTCTAGTGACCCATTCCTGTCAACATCTTAAACTTTAGCTCATGCACGTGAAATCTCCTTCCTCCTCCTACACATACAAAAATACACTCACCCAAGAACACCTGCAAATTTCTTTTTGCAGAGGTCCTTCTGCCCAGCAACTTCTCCCTCCACTTTACAATCGCAGTCACTATCAGTAGCTTTATGTCTTGTTCTCCCCTTCACCAATTAATACCATGATAACTGGCTTTCTTGCATTATATATATACTAGTAAAAAAGGCCCGTTTCCGAAACCAATGAAACGGGCGCTAGTATGTGGCTTTTTTTGTGTGTGTGTGTATGTGTCACAGAGTTATTTTGTGTGTGTGTGTGTGTGTGTGTGTGAGGGTGCGGTGTGTGTGCAGGTTGTTGATGTGTCTTTTTTTGTTTTTTTGCTTGGGGGTTGGGGGATGTGCTGTGCTGTCCTTGGTCGCTGTTTGCTGCTGCCTGGGTCACGGGTAATCCTTCCAGCTGGGCCGCAGCTTGTCCTGTTTGCCCACATCCCAGATGGTGACGGGCACATTGTTTTCCGGCTCCTCTGACTCCATGTCAAGCGATCCCAAATATAGTCTGTGCTATAGGCCCTCTGGCACTCTTCAGTACTGGCATTAGGCATTTAAAAATTTCTCCCGTCTATTTTGGCACATACCCACAGCAGGAATATTCTTCTCTCGTTCCAGCGGTGGTTCTGTGCTCTCCGTGCTGCACAGATAATGAGCCATTCTGCTGGGGAATGCTCCTCCCTTATTGTCACGTAGTTTCCTCTGATTGGTCCGTCTTACGTTGCCTAGTGTTGCCTGGGAACGGTGTTGTGATGGTCCTTTGTGTTTCAGAATGTTGAGGGTGTTTTTTCTGATTGGTCCTTCATGCGAGGGCGGGGCAGAGAGACATGGTCAGTGTTGTGGCTTCACCACCAGGAATCCATGAACCCTTCAGGGAGTGATTGAGTGACTTCAGAACGTTGTCTTCAGAACGTTGAGGGTGAGTTTTATTATAGTAGATATAAAGAGAGAGGCAGAGATTCCAAAAATAGGTCAAAACAATCACAATTAGTTGTGATAAATGTACATACATATTCCAAAACAACCGTTATTCATTTACTATTAAATCTTTATTCAAATATTACATTTAAGCATTTCACTTCATTATCCATTAACTTATCATAAAATCCACATTACAACCCAAACACTCTTCATCGTACTTCATTCACTCCACTTCACACATAATATACACTCTTATAAAATTATCATACAAACAAAATCCACAATTAACATCAGGGATAACAGTGGCCCTATAATCAAACAGTATTGATTATTGATGAAGAAATGCATCGCTATAAAGTTAAAACCTGTGACGCTTTCATTTGAAGAGATCAGAGGTATTCTGATGGTATGGTCCGCTGATGGGACATTGTACACGCAGCGGAGGAATGATTTATGGATTATATGGTATGAACTGAAGTCTGTTTCTCAGAAGGATATTAAAGGAGAACATAGGGGATTGAGTGAAGTAGAGTGGACTTATTACAGCTGTTTGAAGACGGAATTTATGCTATATTGAGGGGATGGCTAATACATATTTTGGTGAATATTAGTCACTAATTGAAAGAACTTTGATTATAAGACTCAAATGCATACAGCTAATAAGCACACCAGTTTACAGTATGGCTACTGTTTGATTATAGGGCCACTGTTATCCCTGATGTTAATTGTGGATTTTGTTTGTGTGATAATTTTATAAGAGTGTATATTATGTGTGAAGTGGAGTGAATGAAGTACGATGAAGAGTGTTTGGGTTGTAATGTGGATTTTATGATAAGTTAATGGATAATGAAGTGAAATGTTTAAATGTAATATTTGAATTAAGATTTAATAATAAATGAATAATGGTTGTTTTGGAATGATGTGTGTGTATATATATATATATTGTAAGGAGGTTGGAGGGTCTAAGCAGCTCAGGAGGAGGTATGAGGCCAGACTACATGCCCCAGAGAGAAGGGATCGAGGTGGTAGGTCCCAAAACCCGGTATGGCCCCCACGTGGAAGGGAGGGGGAAAAGGACTGGAAAGAGCAACTGCTATGGCGGGCAAGGGCCAGAAGGGGGAGCAGGGATGACAAAGCTCAATACCCTTGGGTTAGAAATCAGTACAAGATTCCTTCCACCAGGTCTCCAACCCACAGCCTAGCAGAGAAGCAGAGTTAATGGAGTGCTTGGAGGAAGGAGAGGCTGGAGAGACCAACACACCAGGTTGGGAGGAACCCGTGGACATGGACTGTAATTGTACTTTGGGGCAGAGTTGCAGGGACTGAAGGCAGTGGGTGGTCACAGGAGTCAATTATCTGTGTTGTGGGCGGTGTACTGCCATTCTGCAACCACCCAAGCGGAAGACTTTTAAAACTGAAACCCAGGCTGTTGCACTGGGGGAGAATTGGATTTAAGGGAAGTTTTTTTCTTGTTGCTTTATTTTGGAAACTGAATGGGACTTTAACCCTCTTGAACTGAGATTTTGTGGAGGAGGGGAAATAAACTGTTTGGAACTAAAAGCTGTATTGTCTGGAAGGACTTTGTTTGTGGACTGCTAAAGGGAGCCCACCACCCCCTGAAGGTTTGCTACCGGGATTACAGTAATTACAATATATTTCCAGTAGCATTAGCATCAGTGCCCCCGCCCGCAATCATTTGGCATCTACTCTTTCCCCAAAGCCTTTGAACAACTGGCACCCTGGGCAGGGCCAGTACTAACTACTTAACCACCCGCTGTAAATAATTACTATATCAACCACTCCTGGTCTGTATTCCTTGATCATGGACAATTACATCTTCTCCCCTCCCACAATATGGACCATCATGCCTTCTCCTCCTCTGCCCCTGACCACCATAACCTTTTCTCCCTTCCTCCTACCCACATCCTTTACGCATTCAAGCACCAGCAGAGCTAATCCAGAAGTCTAAATGAACTGGGGAAAAAATCAGTCCACATAAATAGAACTCAATGACTTTGTTCCGAAAGTGTGTTTTGGCATGAGGATATGGGGTGGTTTAAGACTGGGTAATCAGGGCCAAAGATTTTGGCACCCCTACACCTTCACTCACAGAAGAGGGTGGCAGTTTTGGTGGTGATGGAAACGGTAGCGATAGCAATGTCCACCAGTGGCCGTCAAAGAAGTGCAGTGCCTGCCAGCTCCAGCATGCACTCACAGACTTCACAGTGGCCCAGTCTTCCATATGAGTTTCCTAGTGGAACAGAAATTCCATGGAGGAGGAAATGAGGCCACTGAGAAAATTGGGAGCATGCACTGGCCCAGAGATCCTACACCTTGTTAACTGCTGCTTCTCTTGTTAGCCAGCAGGATGACAGAATTGGAGGGATAGTGTGGTGGTGTACTGGGAGGGGGGAGGGATGGAAATGGAGATGAACTGGAAAGAAAGAGTGGTGGTTTACTAGACTCGGGTGGGAGTACCCACTAACTAATGCCAAGAGGAATTCAGCTCACCCGTTATATAATATTCATAGCTACACTGCAAAAGTAGCCTCTGTGCAAATTCATATATTGCATTTCCCCTTCTCTTAGTGACGCTAGCTCTAACTGCAGGCCATAAAAATGCTGCTTGGTAGCCGCCAAAGCCTGAGGATGACATAATTCTAATTATAGAAAACAGAGAGCCAGTGTAAGGGAAAAAGACCAGCATCACTGTCTGGAAAAGAATGAGCCCTTCAGTGCTACTTGCCTGATAAAGGAAGAAACACAAGTGGCTGCATCAGTTGGCAGTTAAGATCGTTGCATTTCCCCTTTTCATTTTCTTTCTGAGGAGAAGTTTTAGAAAGCTCAATGATTTGAAAGTTCTTGGTTAGCCAGGTCAGTGCAGAGAGGCAGATGAATAGGGTCAGACACCAGGGCCAGGGCTCAACCAACCTTTTGTGCCAAATGGCATACATGACTAGGAAGCTTGAGGGTGGGGGGTGGTGGTAGAGGCCCCCTCCTAGTTCAAAAGGTGTTCTGCTGCTCCAGCCACATTACCCCACTGCACACAAATTCCCTAATTCTAGAGACTTGTGTACCTGGCTTCATGCTGAGCACGCAAAATTGTGTGCCCAAATGATAGAATAAAGTCAGTTGTGTGTGTAATTTAATGGAAACATTAGAAGCTAATTGGCCTTAACCAATTGGTGTTAATTGGCATTAACAGACAATAATTGGCAGTTATATGTGTAACTGCCCTTAGTTGGTATTCAATAATGTGCACACTGAAGCTCTCTAGCACACAGTTGCATGGGGGCATGGACCTGGAGATGCAAGGGCAGGTCAGGGGCATAGACCCGGGAGAGGCAAGGGCAGGTCAGGGGTATGGACACAGGAAGGGCAAGGGCAGAGCAGGTCAGGGCCACGGACACAGGGGCAAGGGCAGGGCAGGTCAGGGCCACGGACCCGGGAGAGGCAAGGGCAGGTCAGGGGCACGGACACAGGAAGGGCAAGAGCAGGTCAGGGGCACGGACACAGGAAGGGCAAGGGCAGGTCAGGGCCATGGACCCGGGAGGGGCAAGGGTATGTCAGGGGCATGGACCTGGAAGGGGCAAGGGCAGGGCCATGGAACCAGGAGAGGCAAGGGAAGGTCAGAGGCACGGACCCAGGAGGGGCAAGGGTAGGTCAGGGCATGAATCCGGGAGGGGCATGGACCAGTCAGGGCACGGACCCTGGAGGGGCAAGGGCAGGTCAGGGCCACGGACCCGGGAGGGGCAAGGGCAGGTCAGGGCACAGACCCGGGAGAGACAAGGGCAGGGACCAGGGAGAGGCAAGGGTAGGTCAGGGGCACGGACCCAGGAGGGGCAAGGGCAAGTCAGGGCCACGGACCCGGGAGGGGCAAGGGCAGGTCAGGGCACAGACCCGGGAGAGGCAAGGGAAAGTCAGGGGCACGGATCTGGGAGAGGCAAGGGCAGGTCAGGGCGCGGACCTGGGAGGGGCAAGGGCAGGTCAGGGGTATTGACCCAGGAAAGGCAAGGGCAGGTCAGGGGCATGGACCTGGGAGAGGCAAAGGAAGGTCAGGGGCATGGACCTGGGAGAGGGAAGGGAAGGTCAGGGGCATGGACCTGGGAGGAGCATGGGCAGGGGTAATGCCCAGTCCTTGTCTGCACATGTTATAGAATGCAGGCAGTTAGATGTGACCATTTCCACCAGCCCTTTAGCTGGCATTAATTCCTTGCACCTAAACTTGGGCGTACAGTCAGATGCCAAGTTACCGAGTTCCAGGCTGAAGATTTTGGGACAGTCCTGGACTTCTGACCACCCCATCCTGGTGCATTATGGGACCTGCAGCACTGATTTCAAAGACGAGAATCAGACACTACAAATCCCACACTGTTTTGGAATGTAAAATCTCCAGCCTGGAACTGGGTAACTTGACATTTCTTTGCATGTGTTCTATAATGGTGATTCTGTGCACAATTGCCATTACAGAATCCACAATGAGCATGCTGCATCCCAGCGCCTAACTTTAGGTGAGCTTTATAGAATACACCTCAAAATGAATAAGGCCCAAACAGCTGAAGTACAAATTCATAGAACCTGCATAAACATAAGAATAGCCATATTGGGTCAGACCAATGGTCCATTTAGCCCAGTATCCTGTTTCCAACAATGGCCAATCCAGGTCATAAGTACCTGGCAAAAACACAAATTAGTAGCAACCATGCAAGCAGTGGCTTCCCCATGTCCATCTCAATAAGACTATGAACCTTTCCTCCAGGAACTTGTCCAAAACATTTTTAAACCCAGATACGTTAACTGCTGTTACCACATCCTCTGGCAGCGAGTTCTAGAGCTTAACCATTCGAGTGATAAAAATATTTCCTCCTATTTGTTTTAAAAGTACTTCCTTGTAATTTCATTGAGTGTCCCCTGGTCTTTGTACTTTTTGAAGGAGTGAAAAATCGATTCATTTCTACCCATTCTACACCACTCAGGATTTTATAGACCTCAATCATATCCCCCCCATAACCGTCTCTTTTCCAAGGTGAAGAGCCCTAACCTCTTTAGCCTTTCCTCATACGGGAGGAGTTCCATCCCCTTTATCATTTTGGTCGCTCTTCTTTGAACCTTTTCTAATTCCGCTATATCTTTTTTTTGAGATACGGTGACCAGAATTGAACGCAATACTGAAGGTGAGGTCGCACCATGGAGTGAAACAGAGGCATTATTATGTTCTCAGTCTTATTTTGCATCCCTCTCCTAATAATTCCTAGCATCCTGTTTGCTTTTTTGGCCACTGTGGCACACTGCGCAGAAGAGTTTAGCAAATTTCAGTGTATTGTCTAAATAAGGCCTGCAGTCACAATACAGGGCAAAACACTAGTACAGCTATTTAATCTGTATATTTAGTCTAGCAGCTGTATTCTGTATGATTTGCATTTTTTGCTGATATTGACACTTAATACCAAGAAATAGAACGTTACAGTAATCCAAGTGAGGTTGGACTAACATTTGGAATAGTAGTGCAAAGGCTTTTTGGTCAAAAAATGTAACATAGTAGATGACGGCAGAAGACCTGCACGGTCCATCCAGTCTGCCCAACAAGATAAACTCATATGTGCTATTTTTTTTTGTATACCTTACCTTGATTTGTACCTGTCTTTTTCAGGGCACAGACCGTATAAGTCCGCCCAGTACTATCCCCGCCTCCCAACCACCAGCCCCTCCTCCCACCACTGGCTCTGGCACAGACTGTATAAGTCTACCCAGCACTATCCCCGCCTCCCACCACTGGCTCTGGCACAGACCGTATAAGTCTACCCAGCACTATCCCTGCCTCCCAACCACCAGCCCTGGCACAGACCGTATAAGTCTGCCCAGCACTAGCCCCGCCTCCCAACCGTCTCTGCCGCCCAACCGTCTCTGACTAGATGTAGCCGTTTCATTTTGAACAGTGTTTTCTTCCATAGTTGGTTACTATGGTAAGAGAAGGTGAGTGAAGAATTAAGCAAGACCCCTAGTACTCTGGTTTCAGACCAGACTGTAAAGCTTTGACCATTGGACAAAGATATTGATGATGGCACCTCCACTCCCTGATTTCGGAACCACAGAACCTTGTTTTTTTGTGCAATTTCAGTGTATTAGTCAGAGCCCAGGTGCTAACAGCAGTCATGCCATTCGTTACAGACTGAGTTGGATCTTTATTTATTTATTTGTTGCATTTGTATCATATTTTTCCACCTATTTGCAGGCTCAATCTGATGCTGTCAGGATGTCATCCGCGTAGGATAATAGTAGTTCATTATGACCTAGGTGTATTGAGGCAAGGGATGACATAAAGAGATTGAACAGGATAGGTGAGAGGGGAGATCCCTGTGCGACCCCGCAGCTAGGAGATCGGTAGTTGGAAAGTTGGTCATTTTGCTTGACAGAATAGCTTCGATTTACATAGTAACATAGTAACATAGCAGATGACGGCAGAAAAAGACCTGCACGGTCCATCCAGTCTGCCCAACAAGATAACTCATATTTGCTGCTTTTTGTGTATACCCTACTTTGATTTGTACCTATGCTCTTCAGGGCACAGACCGTATAAGTCTGCCCCACACTATCCCCGCCTCCCAACCACCAGCCCCACCTCCCACCCACCGGCTCTGGCACAGGCACAGACCGTATAAGTCTGCCCAGCACTATCCTCACCTCCCCAGCCCTGCCTCCCAACCCCGGCTCTGGCACAGACCGTACAAGTCTGTCCTGCCTCCCAACCCCGGCTCTGGCACAGACCGTACAAGTCTGTCCAGCACTATCCCCGCCTCCCAACCACCAGTCCCGCTTCCACCACCGGCTCTGGCACAGACTGTATAAGTCTGCCCAGCCCTAGCCCCGCCTCCCAACCTCCAGCCCCGCCTCCCGATCTTGACTAAGCTCCTGAGGATCCATTCCTTCGGCACAGGATTCCTTTATGCTTATCCCACGCATGTTTGAATTCCGTTACCGTTTTCATTTCCACCACCTCCCGCGGGAGGGCATTCCAAGCATCCACTACTCTCTCCGTGAAAAAATACTTCCTGACATTTTTCTTGAGTCTGCCCCCCTTCAATCTCATTTCATGTCCTCTCGTTCTACCACCTTCCCATCTCCGGAAAAGATTCATTTGCGGGTTAATACCTTTCAAATATTTGAACGTCTGTATCATATCACCCCTGTTTCTCCTTTCCTCCAGAGTATACATGTTTAGTTCAGCAAGTCTCTCCTCATACGTCTTGTAACGCAAATCCCATACCATTTTCGTAGCTTTTCTTTGCACCGCTTTGAAAGGAATTCACTGAACCATTTGATCACAGCTCCTGTTACTCCTATCTGATCCATGCGTTCAAGTACCAATGTGTTGTTAACCACACTGAACACTGCCGTTCTATCGAACTGGAGAAGAATCACGTGGTTGCCTTTGTGTAGGTGTTGTTTGACATGTGTAGTTAAAACTAGCAGCAATGTTTCCATACTATGTGATAATCGGAAGCCAAATTGTGACCAGTGTAATATAGACAAATTTTCCAAATACAGAGTTGTTTACTGATGTAGGTTTCTAATACTTTAGTAAAAACAGGTATATAATATATTTATAAATGATTTAGAGATGGGAGTAACTAGCGAGGTAATTAAATTTGCTGATGACACAAAGTTATTCAAAGTCGTTAAATCACGACAGGATTGTGAAAAATTACAAGAGGACCTTACGAGACTGGGCGGCTAAATGGCAGATGATGTTTAATGTGAGCAAGTGCAAGGTGATGCATGTGGGAAAAAAAGAACCCGAATTATAGCTACGTCATGCAAGGTTCCACGTTAGGAGTTACGGACCAAGAAAGGGATCTGGGTGTCGTCGTCGATAACACACTGAAACCTTCTGCTCAGTGTGCTGCTGCGGCTAAGAAAGCGAATAGAATGTTGGGTATTATTAGGAAAGGTATGGAAAACAGGTGTGAGGATGTTATAATGCCGTTGTATCGCTCTATGGTGCGACCGCACCTTGAGTATTGTGTTCAATTCTGGTCGCCGCATCTCAAGAAAGATATAGTAGAATTGGAAAAGGTGCAGCAAAGGGCGACTAAAATGATAGCGGGGATGGGACGACTTCCCTATGAAGAAAGACTAAGGAGGCTAGGGCTATACAGCTTGGAGAAGAGACGGCTGAGGGGAGACATGATAGAGGTATATAAAATAATGAGTGGAGTGGAACAGGTGGATGTGAAGCTTCTATTCACGCTTTCCAAAAATACTAGGACTAGGGGGCATGCGATGAAACTACAGTGTAGTAAATTTAAAACAAATCGGAGAAAATTTTTCTTCACCCAACGTGTAATTAAACTCTGGAATTCGTTGCCGGAGAAAGTGGTGAAGGCGGTTAGCTTAGCAGAGTTTAAAAAGGGGTTGGACGGTTTCCTAAAGGACAAGTCCATAAACCGCTACTAAACGGACTTGGAAAGATCCAAGATTCCAGGAATAACATGTGTGGAATGTTTGTACGTTTGGGAAGCTTGCCAGGTGCCCTTGGCCTGGATTGGCCGCTGTCGTGGACAGTATGCTGGGCTCGATGGACCCTTGGTCTTTTCCCAGTGTGGCATTACTTATGTACTTATGTACTAGGTATGGGTATGGTCCCTATATCTAACTTTATTGCCCTGCCATTGAGTTTCCATATTGAACATACTCTTTGCCAATGTTTCCGCTAAGGAGTGGCCTGGTGTGAGCAAATTTTTTTTCATGTGAGCAAAAAGTTTTAAAAACCAACAATTTTTGAGCACCAGTATTATCAATGCAATTCCGTATATAGCACAAAAAAGCATTTTTGTAAGCAACCATGTAAAATCTGTAAGTGATGCTCCTACAGTGTATGAACAATCGCTCATGCACTCCGCTTAGAGAGAACATTAGACAAAGTCTTGAAACTCTTTCCATCTATTTCAGAAACCTGGTAATTTCCACCTCATTTTGGATGTGACCTGGAGTGTCTTGAGGTCCACACAAACCAGGGCATGGTCTCAGATTTCCCATGGACCAATCTCAAATCTTACCACTTTATAAAGTACTGACATTGATACAAAAATATAATTTATCCTAGACAAGCTGTCATGGACCTGAGACATGGGTTAATGGCTTTCCAGGGGATGCAAGACCCATCACGGATCTAACAGATCCACAACCATCCATTGGTAGGGCAATCCCCTCCCTGATGCATCAGCTTGGGTAGCCATACCTCCTAATCTACCTAGCTCAGGCCACATGACAGAATTAAAATCCCTGATAGAATTAGGGGGGGTGGGGGGGCTGAAGACCCACTGGATCTATAGCCTCCCCTGAACCTGTGTCGGGAGGACTGGAGGTCCACCGGACCTCCACCCCCCCCCCCCCCACGTCGCTGGGGGGTGGGGGTCTGCTGCACTGGGGGGAATGGGGGCCTGCTAGCAAGCAAATGTATGCTGGACAGGGCTCACCATTCCTCCCCAATGGTCTGAAAACCCTAATGCCAGCTCCGAGCTGGCGTAGGGTTTGCCACCGCCAGCAAGTCAATCTTTAGCGCACTGGTTGCTGATCATTGGGGAGGAATAGGTTTAGCGTGCATGTGCACGCTACTTGCGCTGAGCCCTGTTTTGCATGGATTTGCATGCTAGTTGCGTTCAGAGCCCACGAGCGCGTTGTTTCACGCACTCGGGACCTCAGATCATGGGGAGGTAGCAAACGCAGGTGCTAGTATGGCGCTAACAGCCTCTAGCGTCTGATTCTGATCAATATTAGCACGTGCTAAAAACGCTAGCGCAACTTAGTAGAAGAGGCCCTCAGTAAGGGTGATTGCTTCAATTCATGTCTACATAAACATTCTTAGTCAGACCAAGGTACATTGATCCTGGTATCCTTTCTCTAACAGTTGTCAGTCCGGGTCACAAATATCCAACAGATTCCAAAAAGCAGATGTATGTTGCTCATTTCCAGTGATAAACAACAGCTTTCCCAAGACTGAGGCAAATTTATTTAGGCACCGTTCCTCCAGGAATTTGCTCAAACCTTTTTTTGTATCCTGCTATATTAGTCATCTTGACCATGTCCTCCAGCCATATATTTTGCAGCTTAAATGTGCGCTGCATAAAAAGCAAAACAAAACAAAACTTTAATACGATTTGTTTTCAATCCACTGCCCATTAATTTATGGAGTGTCCTCTTGGCGGTCAGCAGCTGTCATTTTGAATCTAGAGCGGTCGATGCAGTAGAACTATCAGCAGTTTGATAATGCTGCTGGCTCAGACAATTCCTCCTTTTTGCCTCCCCCCTACCCCCTAATCAAGATCCTGCCATTGAGTACTACTTTAACTGTTCAGATCTTCTCACTGGAAAATATCTTTTTATTAAACTCTTCCTTCAAACAGCATTTTCCCTCCAAATACTATCCCTCTATACCTACAGATTGAGCTTAATTTTAACTACAATGAATTTACTGACAAATCCCATACATTTTAAAGAGTTTCTTCTGTTTCTCCTTTCTCTCTTGTGAACAAAAACGTAAAGGGGAGCCAGTGACTGCTTAGATTGCGACAGCTCTCCAAACTTGACCAGACTAGTTTCCAAAACGCAGTCAAAAATCCAATGCGGTACCATTCTCAGTGCATTATCAGGCGATTAGTTAATGATGTGCTAAGTTTTACACTGATTTATGCACATATGCAGCCATCCTCATGTAGCAGCAAAAGGCAGAATAATAATAATAATTTTATTTTCTTCCCATTAGGAAGACATAGAAGTTGGCAGTGGAGCTTTGAACAGGATTGATAGGGAATGAAGGCAGACAGACTTCCAGTCAATTCCCTGGAGATTTTAAAGCGGCATCTACGACGATTGCAGAAGAAAAGTTCATGGTGTTAAAGAAGACAGGAATGAGAGAACCTGGGGAAAGGAATAACGTCTTTGATATTGTCAACTCCTAAGATGCATTGTAGATAGCGTTCAAATCCCATTCCAAAACCTCCATGAGGGACTGTCCCAAACTGACGCAGTTCCAAATACCTGTTTTTGTAAAACACAAGGTGTAAATTAGTGCAATGGCAGGCATGGTATAACAAATATTCTCTCTGCTATTTAACATGTCAGCTTAACTATTAGGGGTGTATGGCCAGAAAATTTTTGTGCTCTTTATTTTCTTTGGGATTTCTTCATTATGTTATCAAGATTACGCACTATTCATAAAGGAGGTAATTCAATAATAAGTGCTCAAAATTTGACACGAAGCTCGATTCTATAAATGGGTGCGTGATCTTTATAGAATCACGCTTTGCGCCAATTCCCGCTCCTAACTCTGGGTGCCAGATCTACAACTGCTGAAACCTGTTGGAAATGCTGGCGCTTAAGTTAGGCGTGCTGAGGCAGTATTCTAACTACATGCGCAACTTTTCAGAACTCCCCTGACACGCCCAATATCCCTTTTTGAGTTATGTGCTAGCAGAGTTAGGAATCATGCCTTGTAGAACAGAATGCAGCCAAAAAGAATGCGCAAATTTTAATCGGTGCCAATTAAGGGGTCCTTTTACTAAGCCGCGGTAAAAAGTGGCTCGCAATAGTGTAGGTGCGGGTTTTGGGTACACGCAAAAATATTTTTCAGCGCACGTACCAAAAATGCAGTCGTCCCCCCCTCCCCCCGAAAATGGACGTGCGGCAAAATCAAAATTGCCGTACGTCCATTTTGGGTGTCTGACCTTACCACCAGCCATAGACCTAGCGGTAAGGAATCTGTGCGGTAAGGACCTGCGCGCATCAGATGGCACTTGGCGCACATCCGCTATGCGTGTCCAAAAATAAAAAATATTTTCCAGACTCGCGCCAAAAATTAAATTACTGCAAGAAGCACACGGTAGTCAGGTGGTAAGTTCATTTGGGTCGCGTACAGCCTAATGCGGCTTAGTAAAAGGGGACCTAAATTCGGTATTTAGTTGTTAGCACCCAATTATTGACATTAACCGGATCATTAGCCAATTCATTTACACACCTAAATTTCAGCATGCAAATCTAGGCAACATATATATAGATTGCTACAGCCAATCATATTTCTCATGACTTCTACCTCTTTCTTGCCTAGTTTTCCACTGTTAGTTAATGCTCCCCTTGTATATCCTTTGTTCACTTTATCTGTATCTTCACAATTTGTAATTTTTCCTAATTTTCTGTAAGCCACATTGTGCCTGCATGTGTGGGAAAATGTGGGATACAAATGAACCATAAATAGGAAAGGATAATGGATGATACTATCTTCAGAAACAGAGACCTGTTTTCATTTATTAATTGTGTAGTAAAAATCATAATGAGGAAGTGACTCTAGGATTTCTGATACCAAGGAAACAGACAGTATGGTATGATGTGTCTATTGCAGTCTGGTGCTAGCATGTTCCAGCTGACTGGTTAAGATACACAGATGAGGAACCCGTAGGCCCAAGTTCTAACCTCAAAATGTAAAGTCTGTGGGCAGGGCCCTTGAAAGCCAGGTGGCATTTCTAGCACAGCACTAGGTATGTTGGCAGTAGTAGAAAAACAGCAAGCTGATAACCAGAAGGGATCCAACATCTGAGTCAGTGTCACATAAATTTAGTTATAAAAGTTCTGATGCTAAATTTTTGTACTCCAGCTTTTCTCAGGAGTGGAGGAGTGGCCTAGTGGTTAGGGTGGTGGACTTTGGTCCTGGGGAACTGAGGAATTGAGTTCGATTCCTGGCACAGGCAGCTCCTTGTGACTCTGGGCAAGTCACTTAACCCTCCATTGCCTGCCGCATTGAGCCTGCCATGAGTGGGAAAGCACGGCGTACAAATGTAACAAAAAATAAAATGAATAGGTAAAGAACAACTACAGGTGATGCACCAGGCATGGAAAAAAAAATCTGAAGGCAGCTAGAAACCTTTGCGTGTATTAAATTGGTAGTAGTTATGTCTCTAGACTGTCACAGAATGGGTCTCCAGCACCTGTGAACTACTCACCCATGCGCTCTTTTACAGCCATAGGCATTGGAATGGAGGAGACACAGGTGCCAGGGCACCTCTAAAGTTTTCCTTCCCTCCCTCCCCCATGAGGTGTTATTTTTCTTAACGCTCTCCCTCAGGGCGGTGATGCTACAATCAGCATAACAGAAGAGATATCGCAGCCGGCCAGCGCACATGCTCAAGGCATGCCAGCTTCTGCCTCCTCTGAAACAGGAAGTTCGAAGACTGTGGGAGCCGGCAGGCTTTCAGCATGCATGGATGCTCAAGGCCCCTTGCTGGCTGGCTGTGCTGCCTCTTCTGTTGTTCTGATTGTAGTGTCACGGCCCTGGGGGAGGTAAGAAAATAAACACCTTGTTTGGGGGGGGGGGGGGTTGAAAGGAAGGAGAGAGATGCTGGAGACTATGGAGGGGAGGAAGGGTGGTAGGGAAAGAGAGAAATGCCGAACATCATGGGAGGGGGTGGGCGGGTACAGTTAGGAAGGTGAGAGATGCTGGATGCTATAGGATGGTAGGGGAAGAAATGGGTAATGGTGCGGCTGGGAGAAAACTGTCTGCCAAAAAAAAAAAAAAAAAAGGCGTCCCACTGCCCCTGTTTTTAGAACATCACAAAGTAAAAAGAATCGCAGCCAGAAATTTTCAACCTCACTACCTGGATCTGTCATCCACAGGGACAAAATGGGGACAAATCTTTGCTAAATTGGGGCCTCACTGTTCACTATTGCTCTCACTAATGGGATCAGCAGAACAGCAGAACATTCACATCTTACCATTGGTAGGTATCTAGGAGTCCTAACCTGTTAAAAAGATTAAAAAAACATTATTTCAGTGAATCAAGACAGCTGACTGCAATATATCTAAGCAATGCTATTTTACAAAGG
Source organism: Microcaecilia unicolor (assembly GCF_901765095.1). Classification (NCBI taxonomy): domain Eukaryota; kingdom Metazoa; phylum Chordata; class Amphibia; order Gymnophiona; family Siphonopidae; genus Microcaecilia; species Microcaecilia unicolor. The sequence goes on from NC_044034.1 coordinate 29,142,890, forward strand.
GATAGATTTACAGGTTACCAAACATACACATTTTCCATTAACTCTATAAGAGAGAGCTCATTACAGGTGCTGGTTATGGGACCCATTTTAAGCCTATGGCTATAAAGAAAAGAAGGAACCTACTTTACTTTGTAGAATATTAGCCCAACTGGCTAATATTCTGCAATCACTTACACCAGCCCTATAATTGGTGTAAATATTCACACCTAGGTGTGCAACAGAATCCACCTAAATGACAGTATTCTATAATTTATACTGTACCAGTGCGCCCTGCCCACTGGCAAAGTATGCCCCCTCAAACCATGGGGTGTACCAAGCTGGTCGTCTAAAAGAGGCCATTTACGTGTGTAAAGGACTAGAATACTGTCACTTATGTACCTTTTTGTTGAGTACAATGAGGTAGCCCCTTATAAAATTACCTTCTTTGGGGGCGATTCTGTATAAGAGCACCCTAGAAAGAAAAAGCACATAGGCGCAAACTGAACTGGATAATAATATTCGATGCTTACACCCCCCCCCCTCAACGTTCAGGCCTGAAGCCTGCAGTAACCTCCCCCCACCTATAATTTTGATAATTAAACTCAACAATCATGATGATCACATAAGCATCCTGTAAACAAATGCAAGTTAAAGTGTGTTCCAGTGATTCTTTGAGTTTGTGTGACTGTCAGGATGTATCTGCAGCTGCTCTTCCCCCCCCCCCCCTCCCAAAAGAAGCTGTTGCCCTAGATAACTGCCTAGTCTTACCTGATGGTTAGGCCAAACCCGCTGACAGTGTAGCTCTAAATTCCTACTTTTCTAAATGACTTGAACGGGTAGAACAGCATTGTACATGCTCAAGTGTGTGCTTCTAAAACTCTCTCAGGAATATATATTTTATTTTTTATTTTTATTACATTTGTACCCTGCGCTTTCCCACTCATGACAGGCTCAATGCGGCTTACATGGGGCAATGGAGGGTTGAGTGACTTGCCCAGAGTCACACCAATGTGGCCGCACAGGCTTCTGCTTCTGTGAGTCTGACGTCCTGCACGTATCTGCAGGACGTCAGACTCACAGAAACAGAAGCCTGCGCAGCCTTCTACATGGAATGTTGCTTGTGGAATAGCAACATTCCATGTAGAATCTCCAATAGTTGCAACATTCCATGTAGAATCTCCAATTGTACCCCACACTTTCCCACTCATGGCAGGCTCAATGCGGCTTACATGGGGCAATGGAGGGTTAAGTGACTTGCCCAGAGTCACAAGGAGCTGCCTGTGCCTGAAGTGGGAATTGAACTCAGTTCCTCAGGCCCAAAGTCCACCACCCTAACCACTAGGCCACTGACATCCTGCACGTATGTGCAGGACGTCAGACTCACAGAAACAGAAGCCTGCACAGCCTTCTACATGGAATGTTGCTAGTGGAATAGCAACATTCCATGTAGAATCTCCAATAGTAGCAACATTCCATGTAGAATCTCCAATAGTCTCCAATAGTATCTATTTTATTTTTGTTACATTTGTACCCTACGCTTTCCCACTCATGGCAGGCTGAATGCGGCTTACATATTATATACAGGTACTTATTTGTACCTGGGGAATGGAGGGTTAAGTGACTTGCCCAGAGTCACAAGGAGCTGCCTGTGCCTGAAGTGGTAATCGAACCCAGTTCCCCAGGACCAAAGTCCACCACTCTAACCACTAGGCCACTCCTCCTACAGAATCGCCCCCAAAGGTAATTTTATAAGGGGCTACCTCATTGTAGTCAACAAAAAGGTTCATAAGTGACAATATTCTAGTCCTTTACACAAGTAAATGGCCTCTTTTAGACAACCAGCTTGGTACACCCCATGGTTTGAGGGGGCATACTTTGCCAGTGGGCAGGGCGCACTGGTACGGTATAAATTATAGAATACTGTCATTTAGGTGCATTCTGTTGCACACCTAGGTGTGAATATTTACAGGGCTGGTGTAAGTGATTGTAGAATATTAGCCAGTTCTTCTTCCCATTATTTGCATGACAATCAGAGCCGCAAGCCATTTTTCAGTGCACCGAAGTAAAAGGATCCCTTAGAATTCTCAGTCTCCACCTGCTGGTAGGAATGCGTAACCCATCAGTCTGGTCTGGTCTAGCAGGATGATAAGGAAACAAAACAAACAAACAAACAAAAAACCCTTTCCCCAAATAAAACAGTGACTTGGCATCAGATGATTTTCACAAAAACAGACACTCGACTAAATATATAATTTTTATTTTCACCTGTCCAGGCGTGACTGCAGTATGTGTAACCGCTCCTCTCTCAGGCTGCCTCCATACAATTCTCCTACCTCTGGCACCAGCAGATCAACAGCTGCAACCTTGTGATCATGTGTACCATTCGCAATATACACAGACAGTGAAAAAGAGAGACTCTGATCAAAAACTTCAAACACAAGTAGCCAGTATCACCAGCCGTTAACAGGTGAGTCACCATGTAAGTTGACAGTCAGTACCAACTCTGTCCTCAAATATTCCACCTAAATTGTCAGGTGATTTAATAGATTACTCATAGGACCCTTTTTTTTTTTCAAACAAGTGTATTATTACTATTATTAACACTTCACATTCTTACCTGTTGACCACTGTAATAAATTACACACTGGGGGACATAATTGACCAAGTTTTCCTGGGGCTGTCCTCGCAGGACGGCCCCGTGAAGGGGCAGGGAAACCCGTATTATCGAAACAAGATGGGCGTCCATCTTTCCTTTTGATAATACGGTCGGACACGCCCAAATCTCAACATTTAGGTCGACCTTAGAGATGGTCATCCCCGGTTTTTGGCGATAATGGAAACCAAGGACGCCCATCTCAGAAATGACCAAATCCAAGCCATTTGGTCGTGGGAGGAGCCAGCATTCTTAGTGCAGTGGGCCCCCTGACATGCCAGGACACCAACCGGGCACCTAGGGGGCACTGCAGTGGACTTCAGAAATTGCTCCCAGGTGCATAGCTCCCTTACCTTGTGTGCTGAGCCCCCCAAAAACCCACTCCCCACAACTGTACACCACTACCATAACCCTAAGGGGTGAAGGGGGGCACATACATGTGGGTACAGTGGGTTTCTGGTGGGTTTTGAAGGGCTCACATTTACCACCACAAGTGTAACAGGTGGGGGGGGGGGTGAGCCTGGGTCCGCCTGCGTGAAGTGTACTGCACCCACTAAAACTGCTCCAGGGACCTGCATACTGCTGTCATGGAGCTGGGTATGACATATGAGGCTGGCAAAAATTTTTAAGTTTTTTTTTTTTAGGGTGAGAGAGGATTGGTGACCAATGGGGGAGTAAGGGGAGGTCATCCCTAATTCCCTCCGGTGGTCATCTGGTCAGTTCGGGCACCTTTTTGAAGCTTGGTCGCAAGAAAAAATGGACCAAGTAAAGTCAGCCAAGTGCTCATTAGGGACACCCTTCTTTTTTCCATTTTAGGCCGAGGACGCCCATCTCTTAAGTACACCCCAGTCCTGCCTTCGCTACATTGCCGACACGCGCCCGGTGAACCTTGGTCGTCCCCGCGACGGAAAGCAGTTGAGGGCGCCCAAAATCGGCTTTCGATTATACTGATTTTGGCGACCCTAAGAGAAGGACGTCCATCTCCAGATTTGTGTGGGAAGATGGGCACCCTTCTCTTTCGAAAATAAGCCTGATAGTGGTTTATATCAATAACACCAAATACATTGATCAAATACCAAAGACAAAATAATAAGAGTACAATAAGCCCCCATTAAAAACCCCACCAGTAAACTAAGCAAATGCCTTCTGAAAAAAAAATTAGCCTTCATCATTCTATGAAAATGTTTTTTTAAAAATCTGTTGCCAATCTGAGGGGTCCTTTTACTAAGGTGCGCCAAAACGCAGCCTGCGCTGATGTAGATGCATGTATTGGATGCGCACAGTTCCATTTTTCAGCGCACTTGCAAAAAAAGGCCTTTTTTTTTTTAGCCGAAAATAGACGTGTGGCAAAATAAAAATTGGTGCGCGTCCATTTCGGGCCCGAGACCTTACCGCCACCCATTGATCTAGCGGTAAAGTCTCACGTGTTAACCGAGTGGTAATCGTCAGCGCGCGCCTACAATGCTGATTACCGCCCGGTTAGCGCCCTGCGCCAGAAAGTTTCCGGGGTGCGTAGAAAATGAAATTACCACCCGGGTCATGCGGTAGCCGGGCAGTAGTTTAAAACTGACGCACGTACGTGCCTGCGCAACTTAGTAAAAGGGCCCCTTAATCCCACAGGAACAACATTCCACAATTCTACAGCAGCCACTGAAAATACTTTCGAATGAAGACTTTCAAACGCTGAATTCAGATTACAATCTGTGTTGCCTTAGTCTTCCTCTAACGCTTGAAGAGGTTCATCCTATGGGAACTTCCAGCTTCAAGCAGGAATGTGAGCTAGATTCCTACAAGTGGATTCAGACGTAGGAAAAGCTGCATACTCGTACTTGTTGTGTGAACATTTCTCTTTACACTTTTATGTGCTAGTTGCTCTGTCAGTCACTTTCCAAAACTCGTATTTGTACTGACCTTTAGGAACTTTGACTGATTTTGTTTCCGTAGGGACCATTTTTGCTATCCCAGCAAAACCTCTCAACAACATTAACTGAACATAAAACACTATTAAAACGATGTTTTGGGTGGGATGTATAAAGGCAGTATATTTCTTTAACACTGTCTACCTTCAGTGTAAGTACTGTATTTCCCTATTCTGGGGGAAAGGGGGCACTAGGGAGTAGCAAAGTGCCATTGTACCCTGTCATTTTTGATGAACCCTTATCCCAGTAAGAAATAAAATATTCCACAATATTTGTGTTCAGTTTTAGAGGCCGTATCTTGCTAAAGATGTGAGAAGACTGGAAGTGGTGCAAAAAAAGCTACAAAAATGGTATGGGATTTGTGTTGCAAACTGTACGAGGAGAGACTTGCCGACCTGAACACGTGTACCTTGGAGGAAAGGAGAAACAGGGATGACATGATACAGACGTTCAAATATTTGAAAGGTATCTCCGGACTATATGATAAATCTGATCGACCTCCCAGCAAGAAACATGTCTGTATCCTCGCGAAAGTACCTCAACCTGCACTACCCCAACTGTAAAGGTCTCAAGTACAAAACTTATTATGGATCCAATTTCTCCTTCCTGGGCAGCCAACTCTGGAACGCTCTCCCTAGACCTCTCCGAGCAATCCATGACCACCTACCATTCAGGAAAGCACTAAAAACCCAATTATTCAAGCAAGCCTACCCAAAGGGCCCAGATTAATCTTATGAACCCATCTACCTTACATATACCAAAGAGAAAACGACATTGAGCCAGACTCTATCTCCCACCTTACCTTCCTCTCTATCACCTGTCTCTACCTACCCATCCATCCTATTACTACGTTATACTTAATTTCCTACTTTACATAACAAAATGTTTGAATTCCATTACCGTTTTCATCTCTATCACCTCCTGTGGAAGGGCATTCCACATATCTACCACCCTCTCCGTGAAAAAATACTTCCTGACATTCCTCCTGAGTATGCCCCCCTTCAACTTCATGTCCTCTAGTTCTACCACCTTCCCGTCTCCAAAAAAGGTTCGTTTGCGGATTAATACCTTTCAAATATTTGAACGTCTGTATCATGTTACCCCTGTTTCTCCTTTCCTCCAAGGTATACGTGTTCAGGTCAGCAAGTCTCTCCTCGTACGTATGGTTTGCAACGCAAATCCCATACCATTTTTGTAGCTTTTCTTTGCACCGCTTCCAGTCTTTTTACATCTTTAGATGGAAAACACATCTATGCCTTTACTTACAGTATGCTGAGGTCCATCTACATTGTCCCGTGCATAGAAGGGTTTGAGATCGTACGGATAATTAATAACAAACACAGGAATGTTAGCGCAGTGTTTCACCAGGTATTTTTCGTGTTCTTTTTGCAGATCACAGCCCCACTGTAAAATTTAATAGAGAAATACAGAAACTGATTCTATGTTCCATACAGATATGGTACAGGTTACTGGTAGGATGATCAAGGAAAACAATAAAGCTTTTGGGGTCGGGACCTGATTCACTGAACCATTATTGAGAAAGAGAGAGGGTGAAGAGTGGAGAGAGAGAGAAAGCTGGAGGAGGGTGAAGGTTGGGGGGGGGGGGGTTTGAGAGAGAGAGAGAGAGAGAGACCCATGAATCAGGCCCTTGGCGCTTAATTCAATATAAATATAAAGCCAGACATTTAGGGGAAGCTTTGAATGAGCCACTCCCTTATTAATGAAACTTCATTGGCTTCCCATCAAGGCCAGATCATCTTTCAAGTTGTGTATCCTCATTTACCAAATCCTACAGGGGATGTCTCCAGATTACATATAACAAAGTCACAGCGAAGGAGACAGAGAAGATGATGTCCAAAAAACTTCCACTGGACTCAAACAGGTTCACAGCAAACGTTTATTGAAACAATCTGGACTCGACACGAGTCGTGTTTCGGCCACTCTGGAGTATATCATCTAATAGAGATATCTTCTTTGCGAAAAGCCTCACTTCATGCCAGAGATTCCCTTCTACTCTGTCCACCAAATTTTTAAAAAGTAACATAGAAATCTATTCTTTCTACTGACTTCACCTATATTAGAACCAAATACTGGAATCCAATTCCCAAATCTATTAGATCTCATTCAGATTATCTACTATTTTGCAAATTATTGAATTCACGCTTCTTCTCAAACTCATTTCAAAATCCATCTCACTAAATTCTACACCAACAAACTTAATAGTTTTTAATCTTTGAAGTTCACTTACTATATATATATTTTTTTTTTTTTTCTTTCTATAAAGTGTCATTATCTCTCTACCACTGTAATATGTTCTTTATGTTCAATTCTGGTCACCGCATCTCAAGAAAGATATAGTAGAATTGGACAAGGTGCAGCGAAGGGTGAGTAAAATGATAGCGGGGATGGGACGACTTCCCTATGAAGAAAGACTAAGGAGGCTAGGGCTATTCAGCTTGGAGAAGAGAAGGCTGAGGGGAGACATGATAGAGGTATATAAAATAATGAGTGGAGTGGAACAGGTGGATGTGAAGCGTCCAAAAATACTAGGACTAGGGGGCATGCGATGAAACTACAGTGTAGTAAATTTAAAATAAATCGGAGAAAATTTTTCTTCACCCAACGTGTAATTAAACTCTGGAATTCGTTGCCGGAGAAAGTGGTGAAGGCGGTTAGCTTAGCAGAGTTTAAAAAGGGGTTGGACGGTTTCCTAAAGGACAAGTCCATAAACCGCTACTAAATGGACTTGGAAAAATCCAAAATTCCAGGAATAACATGTATAGAATGTTTGTACGTTTGGGAAGCTTGCCAGGTGCCCTTGGCCTGGATTGGCCGCTGTCGTGGACAAGATGCTGGGCTCGATGGACCCTTGGTCTTTTCCCAGTATGGCATTACTTATGTACTTTATTGTTTGTAATCATTGAGTGAATTCCTTCAAAAAGCCGGTAAATAAATCCTAATAGATAAATGAATAAATCTGAATCTCTAAACAAAATATGTAAGCCACATTGAACCTGAACATACTTTTGGGATAATGTGGGATTATAAATGTCATCATAAGAACATAAGAGTAGCTATACAGGGTTTTTGGGGGTTTTTTTTATTTGTACCCCGCGCTTTCCCACTCATGACAGGCTGAATGCGGCTTAGGTACTTATTTGTACCTGGGGCAATAAAGGGTTAAGTGACTTGCCCAGAGTCACAAGGAGCTGCAGGTGCCTGCAGTGGGAATTGAACCCAGTTCCCCAGGACCAAAATCCACCACTCTAACCACTAGGCCAGTCCTCCACTAGCCCAGTATCCTGTTTCCAACAATGGTCAATCCAGATCACAAGTATAATAATAATTTCTTTGGATTTTTCAGAGGAGTTTACCCCACCCCTTCACATTATTGCACATCCTCTACCTCAGATATTTGAGTAAAATGGTTCCCTATAAAATGCAGTACAAAGGTAATTTTTACCCTCTCTGTACTGGAGTAAAATTCACAGATACTTTTAACCCAAGGACTTTACATCTGTTTTAGAAAACACACGAGGATGCATTTACTTTGAAACTTTCCATGAATACATTTGGGTTTTTTTTTTTTTTTTATCTGTGGATACTTTTTTATTTCATGGAAAATAATGTGCAATCTACAAGCATTGCTTCACTCTCCTGACCTAAATACACCCACAGGAATGTTTAATCTCACACGTTTTGCTGCATTGAAAAAGAACTATTTTCAAACAATCAAGTAATGTAAGACATTTTTTTTATCCACATAAATCAATGGGGGCTCCTTTTACTAAGGCCAACACGGGTTTACCACTCACTATTTATGAAGTACCGCTTGGCTAACTGAGCAACCCGGCGGTACTTCCCACCCCTACTGTGCCGTTGTTTCTGGCACTACGCAAATTTGTAGCGCTAGATACTACCCGGCGGTAATCGGGCAGTGCCGCGTGCTGCCCATTACCACCGGGTTCGCATAGGAGCCCTTACCGTCACCTCAATGGGTGGCGGTAAGGGCTCCGCCCCCCCCCCCCCCCCCGAAATTGCCGCCGCCTGGCCATTTCCTGAAGGAAAGTGAGACTGGCCCTTTTACCAGCTTGGTAAAAGGGGGCCTATTTGATTTATTTATTTATAACATTTACAACTTGCTTATCACAAATTTAAGTGGGTAATAACCAAATTCACAATCAATGGCATATTAACATTAAAAAATTTAATAATAAAACAGTGCCAGTAACAGAATAAAACTACAAAACAGATTACATTTCTTGCACCCGAACTCCAGTTCTTCGTTCGGAACTGTCTTTTTCTCGATTCAAAGTTTTGTTAAAAACCCAGTTTTTTTCTTTGGCATTCGGCTTCCCACCCGTCCAACCTAAACTTGGCTGGCTGGTTAATGATTAGCTGTTATAGCTGTTAGTTTTGTTTGTGTTTACTCTTGTGTGACTGTTCTTTCCTATCGATTTATGGAGTACTTTTTCTGTTTTGCCACTTTTTTTGTTTGTTTGTTTTAATTGTAAACCGCTACGATCTTCTGTAGTAGCAGCGGTATATCTAGCTACTTATCATTTCTATAGAGCCACAAGGCATACGCAGCACCAAATATTTTAACAAACAAACATAAATGGCGCCTAAAAAAAAAAAATCTGTGCCAAAAAAAATAGCGCTCACTGCTATTCTATAAATGGCGCTTAAAGTTAGGCCAACGAAACCTTGGTGTAAATCCCCATTGCCTAAATTAGGCATGGATCCCCATTACTCTATATCATCGCCCATAAATTGTGGGAACACCCCCAATCTGCCCCAGTGGTGTAGCTACGTGGGGCCAGGGGGGCCTGGGCCCCTGTAGATTTGGCCCTGGACCCCCCTGTCGACGACCCTCTCGACCCCCCCTCCCACCCTCCCCCGCCATCGGCAACTTTGCTGGCGGGACACCCCAACCCCCGCCAGTCGAGGTCCTCTTCTTCTGGCGCAAGGCTTTGTTCTATTTCTGTGAGTCTGACGTTGCAAGGCTTCGGTCTGTTTCTGTGAGTCTGACGTCAGACTCACAGAAACAGAACGAAGCCTTGCACCGGAAGAGGAGGACCTCGGCTGGGGTTGGGGTCCCCCGCCAGCAAAGGTAGCCGACGGCGACGGTGGGGTCAATAGGGTCATCGGCAGGGGGGTCAAAGTTGTTGGTGGTGGTGGTGGCGGCGGTCAAAATGGCGCGGGGGGGCACCTCGGGCTTTGGACCCCCCTCCCGCCGAAGTCTGCCCCTGATCTGCCCATGAACCCTCTCCATGGTTGCGCCCTCTTTTCGGGCTCGCACTTAAAATTCTTAATGTCTCTCTTTATATGGAGAAAGCAGTATCGCTCTTTTTTCTTTTTTTTAAACATCTGTACTCATTTTGTTTCTGCAATCTTCTGAATAGGTTCAAACCTTTTCTTCAACAGACAAAATGCTGTTTTGACTACTTGTGATTTTACTGAATCACCACGGGGTCAAACACTCAGCCGTGACATTCAGTGCTTTTTAAGCTGCTTACACAGCCGCAGAGACTGATATTGAATGCCGGGCCATGTCCAGGCACCAGCACTGAATATCCGAGTTACAACGTTCATCTGGAAGGTAACCGATTATTGGCCGATATTCAGATTGGTGCAAAGTTAACTTGGTGGAAAAAGTTCTAACTTTATCTTCTTACTTAGGGGCCCTTTTAAAAAGCCGCGGGAGGGCACGTGCCAAATCGGCAGCACCACCAGGGTAGCGCATACACCAGTTGGTAATTCTGAGTTTGGCGTGCGCCGAATCCCGCGGTAGAAAATAATGTTTCTATTTACTACTGCGGGGGCATTCCCGGCGGTAGTTGGCTGCATGGTCACATTGGTAAGCAAGGGGGGAAACCCACCAATGGGAACAGAGCTTACCAACTGGCAACAGCTTAACCAATCATTTAACAGTTCTAAACAGTCAGGCAAGTGGAATCACACTGCCCTATAACTACACCCACCATAATGCATTGCTGATGTGATGTGACTTTACAGTGAGCATAACAGAAAAAGTGTCACACTCACCCCAGAGCCACATCACAACCAAGGAAAGGCTGTCAGAGGACAGAACACTCCAGTCTGGTTAAACCTTTTTGAATTTCAACACCTGTATGGATTTATGCAAACCACTGCAGGCACAAAACCCTCCATAGTAACAGCAGCTTTCAAAAAAATATTCCGCTGAGAACGCCCTTCACAGGAAAGGTGACGTACAGTCTTAACAACAAAAAACATAAGCCTATTGGTGCCTAAAGTTAATCCATGACAGATACTAACCTCTGGTTTAAACGAGAACACCTCTGGAGCTTTCTTCAAAACCTCGATGGCCTCGGAGTAAGACATTCTGAAAAATTATGGGAGAGTGTTGCTGAGGAAGGTGATTTCCTCACTTCTCACTATTACTATTTCTAAAATGCCATCAACGTACACAATGCTGTATACGGCATATTCAGGGAGTGCGAAGAGACAAAAATACAATACATTAGTTTAAACTATAGCAAACAATGAAAGAGGCAGGGCAGGGAGAAGCCCCCTCTCGAACCTGGTGGTCATTTAGCCACCTGGTACGTATTGGAAGAAAAAAGGCTCTACAATTTTCTTCTGCCACAGTACCACACAACTGTCATGTAGCCACCTGTTAACAGAACTGGTGGAGAAAATTGAGTGGTGGTCCTTAATCAAAGAATCCTTACTTCAGGAAGCCCAGCTTACACCATGTTAAAATTAGAGCAAAAAGGAATTTCTTTTATATAAATCTAGAATTTTGAGTCTAGGTGGCTTTTTTGTGTTAAAATTTCCTTGCAAATGTTATATATCTTTTGAATCTGTTAATTATGTGTTTTATACCCCAAAGAAGTTGTTGGAATTTATTGTAAGTAAAGAAAAAGAGAGAAGACCCTTGGAAACACTCCCATAGGAAGTGCTGTTAAGTCGGCTATCGGCTTCTGTTGTCCTCTCCAGCTCTGTATTTTTTTTTCTTCTAATTTTCCTCTATTTTTAATCTTAGTATCTTGATTCCAACCTGATATTGTGGACAAAATTAATAGAATATTTCAATAACATATTTACAATATGTAAAATATTTTATTTATATATTTCTTTATAGTTTTGCTGGATTACCAATGCATTTAAGTTTTGTATATATAAATGTAAAATTAATAAATATTAAAATTAAAAAAAAAAAATTAGAGCAAAAAAACAAAAAAGACTAGGGGCCCTGTTTATAGGCACGTTCGTTTATTTATTTATTGCATTTGTATCTCACATTTTCCCACCTTTTTGCGGGTTCAGTGTGGCTTACAATATGAGTTGAATGTTGGAAATACAATTTGTTATAGATTGGTTACAGATTACATTGTGCAGGGTTAAGCGGAACAATTGAGGCGTCGTTAAGGAATGTAATAATGGAACATAGACATTGCAACTTTGGAAGGAGACAATGGGAGCTCAGAGGGCGGTAAAAAGGCATGAAGGCGTATGGTATATATCTTTCTGTGAGTAAAGGTATGAGTGATGTGATAATACGGGAATGGGAGTTCCGAGGTGAATGTATGATGCATTAGTGATCAGTAAGTCTTTGCTTAAAGCCCACCTCTTCAATGCTGCGTTCGGCACCTAACCCTTACCGTTCAGTGAATCCAGACTGCCCCAATTTGACTGCCCCGATCGGACCGACCGTTCACTTGTCTATTAGATTGTAAGCTCTTTGAGCAGGGACTGTCTCTCTTTGTTAAATTGTACAGCGCTGCGTAACCCTAGTAGCGCTCTAGAAATGTTAAGTAGTAGTAGTAGTAGTAGTAGACTTTATGTGTTTTGTTTCTTTCCGTAAATTTTTTCAAAAAGATGGGTCTTCAATAATCTGCGGAAGGAAGCTTGCTCGTTGGTTGTTCTTAGGTTGTGCGGCAGTGTATTCCAAAACTGCGTGCTCATGTGAGAAAAGGTTGACGCGTGTAGCGCTTTCTATTTCACACCTTTGCTATTGGGGAAGTGGAGGTTAAGGAAGGTTCGGGATGATCTTTTGGCATTTCTGGGTGGTAAGTCTATCAACTCAGACATGTAGGCTGGGGCTTTGTATCCCACATTTTCCCACCCTATGGCAGGTTCAATGTGGCTTACATATTGCTAAAAAGGCAGTTACAAAATTTAGATTTGTAGAAGTCTAGTACAAATGTACATTCTCTTCTTATTTCCACTATCCATGATGTATTGTAAGCCACATTGAGCCTGCAAAGAGGTGGGAAAATGTAGGATACAAATGTAATACATAAATAAATAAATAGAACACAGAAGTATATTAGCATATTGTGAGAGAGGTTAATATTGTTTTCCATTTCTGAACTCCTATTCAATCAGGACAGCTCACACACTCAAAATTCTCTGCAGGACGCTGGAGGGCATTCCCAGGGTCTCAGGCTACAATCCAAGGGCCCTGTTTACTAAGCCACGTTATAGGCGCGTTAGAATCTTTAACACACATTAACCATGTACATGCATTAACCGTATGTGTGCCTACAATATCCTTATAGGCACCTACATGGTTAGCGCGCGCTAATTGTAGGCGCGTTAAAAATGCTAACAGTGCACTTAATGATAATCTAAAAAAAAAAAAAAAATAGTTACTTGATTTTTCTACTCGGATATCAGTAGAAAGCTGATTCCACAATTCCAGGTCTCGCCAAAAAAGGCACTCTCCCTAGTTGAGACCAATACGTTTCTGTGTGTCTACCTATTATACATATATACCCCTGAACAGTTGTTTAAGAACCATTTTCTGCATGTAAACATGCTTTAACATAGTAACATAGTAGATGACGGCAGAAAAAGACCTGCACGGTCCACCCAGTCTGCCCAACATAAACTCACATGTGCCATTTTTTATGTATACCTTACCTTGATTTGTACCTGTCTTTTTCAGGGCACAGACCTTTATATGCCAAGAATACTTCATAAAACTATCCCCATAAATTTATCATATAAATAATGCTCCTCAGCTCCTCTGACAACGACCAGAAAACTTTCCTAATGTGTAGACGCTTGGGGGGTAATTGTTTTATCTGCAAAAAAGTGCATGCATAAAATTACCCCAAGGATTCCACACGTATAACATAAGCGCAGAGAATGTTTACATCTCTTATGCCACCAAAGGGTAGGCTTGGTGAGGGAAGGAGTTTGGGTGGAGCATGGGTGAGGTCATGAAGCATGCCTGTAGTTTATAAAATATGTCCCTGCACACATTTATACCCAATCCTGAGCAGGTGAAAATAAACGCAGGCACATTTATTCCATAATAATGAGGTGCTTCGAATTCATTGTCAAGGTTTGAATCTCATTATTATGCACCCCGCGGTGACTTTATCATGCATTACATAAGAATAGCCATACTAGGTCAGACCGATGTTCCATCTAGCCCAGTATCCTGCTTCCAGCAGTGGCCAATCCAGGTCACAAGTACATGACAGAAACCTAATAAGTAGCAACATTCCATGCAGAATCCCAAAGAGTGACAAGATTCTGCAATCCCAAACAGAATTCCAAAGAGTAGCAACATTCCATGCAGAATCCCAAAGAATAGCAATATTCCGGAATACCAAAGAGTAACCAAGATTCCATACAGAATTCCAAAGAGTAGCAACATTCCATGCAGAATCCCAAAGAATAGCAATATTCCGGAATCCCAAAGAGTAACCAAGATTCCATACAGAATCCCAAAGAGTAGCAACATTCTATGCTACCAATGTCAGGGCAAGCAGTGGCTTCCCCCATGTCCATCTCAAGTTGGGCAGACTGGATGGACCGTACAGGTCTTTATCTGCCGTCATCTAATATATTTACTCGTGAGTGTTGCAGGTTTTGTATGAGGCTAACGATACAAAGAAGTCTATCCCCCTAATTCTATAAAGCATGTGCCCAAATTTGCGACTGGCATGCAAATTTATGCATGCAAGTTATAGAATAAGATCAACTGTGTGCATAAGTTAATGAGATGATAATTGGTGTTAATGAGCAATAGACTATAATTAGCACCAATTAGCAGTAACTTCCTAACTGCCCCTAATCAGAATTCTATTAGTTGCATGCTCAAATTCCAGAGTTGCATAGTAACTAAGTAAATGTAACTAGTTACTGTATTAAGCAAATGTTTTGCCACTTTTACTTATAAAGTAGTACAACACCGAGGTAATATACATTTTGCCAATTTTTACTACTTTTACTCAGTTACATCTAATGTTTGCAGGTAAAAGTAAAAGTGGAAGTGAGATGTAAATGCCTCAGCAAAACTGGAAACAGGATTTTGCAATTGCAAACCTCATCACACAAACAATGAATCTTCTTATCTTAAATTCTGATGCTTAGTGAAAACAGGCTATAAGAACAGTGGAGTTGCCTGTGTTTGTTGAACTGGTTACTGGTCTCTAACCAAACAGAACAGTGCTGAGTTGGGTCCTTTTAAACCAGAGATTAAGCTGAAGCTACCCTGTTTCCCCGAAAATAAGACCTAGTAGAGGTTTTGCTGAATTGCTAAATATAAGGCCTCCCCCGAAAGTAAGACCTAGCAAAGTTTTTGTTTGGTCCCGATGGGACATGGACACAGAAACCTTAATTTTTTTTCGCTGCAACCCAAAGACGAAATAACATTAAAGAAATGCAAGAAACAAGACTGAGGTGGAAAATCTATCGTCCAGCGGACTCCTACCATCCTCCTTCACGCTTTTGTGAAGATCAACTAAGTGAGCCCGGAAAGAAAAAAAACATCCCCCTTGCAGAAATAATAAAAGAAAAGAAAATGAGTAACCGAGCCCTTTTGGCGCTGCTCCATCGCCCAAGGGCTAAGTCAGACTAGAAGGATGGAAAGTGTTGCGAATGTACAGGAGGAGCACATAAAGCGCCACCAACGGGGAACGGAGCTACCGTAGAATTTCTTTTTTAACGTTTGTAATACAGTAGGGATGATCCTGCGCCCTAAGCCCTCTCACAACCTCCCGAGACCCCCAGCCAGAGCGGCCCATCCCCACATTCCATTACCTTCCCTAGTGCATACCCCTCCTCCATTCCCAGCCCAGCCAGGGTGGCTCTGCTCCACTCGAGTCCTGCGGTTACTGTGGGCAGATAGGCGAGCCACGGCCTACTCCTGCAGGACACCGCCCCCCACTTCAATACTGTTCCCGACCACCACAGTCCCCCTACTACTCCCGAATAAGACATCCCCTGAAAATAAGACCTAGCGCATCTTTGGGAGCAAAAATTAATATAAGACACTGTCTTATTTTCGGGGAATCACGGTAGTAGCAATTCTTGGTGAACAGACTTGTCTGTGCTACCACAACAGACTGATGGTTATCCAATGAAAAATTTTACATTGGGCCGACTGTCCACTGGATTGATAAGAGTCTTTAGAGAGGACGTCTGCTTGTCTGCCCTTAAGATTGATGGATTCCCACACATTTGAGATTCATGGATCAGTTCTTGAAGATATTCAAACAGCGTTTGCCATCAGATGAAAAATTGTTAGAACAACAACAGACAATGATTTCAACTTTGTGAAAGCCTTCTCTGTAATTGGACAGCATGACAGTGATAACAGATGAAGGTGCAAGTGATGAATTAGACAGAACTACTTTTAAAGCAGATGATTAATGATAAAGTATTCTTCGCTATACAGAAGTCAAGTGTTTTAGACAGAGATTCTCTTGATCAATACCTGCAGACCCAGTCAGAAGATATCTGTAATATTGCAGCCTGGCCTGATTTAAAAGGAACTTTTTATCGGACTGAACAATCCACTTCCTGCTAGTACGGTTGTTGAACACCGTTTTAGCTATGCTGGTTTTAATAATGACTCAAGCACATTCGCACGAGCGATAGTCATTTTCAAAATTTTAGTTTTACTACACGCAAAGTGGACTGAATTATAGAGCAATAAAAACATTAACAACGGTTGCATTCATTGTAGTTACGGTAGATACTCAAAAAGTATTATATCAGGCAATAACTTTTTTTACTTTCACTTAAGTACTTTTTTTGTGTGTGTTCTTCACTGTACTTTAACTTTTATTTAAATATTAAAATATACATTTATTTTCACTTTTACTTAAGTGCTTTGACCTAGTACTTTGAACAACGCCAGCAACTTCCAGGGGGATGTCGACCTAGGAGAGGCATGGGTGGATCAGGCAGTTACACATGTGGATTATAGAATACCAACATTTATTTATTACATTTGTATCCCGCACTTTCCCACTAAAAGCAGGCTCAATGCGGCTTACATAGTAATAGGTAACACAGAATTGTGTTATGTAAAGTAGGAAATTAAGTATAACATAGTAGTAGGATGGATGGGTAGGTAGAGACATGTAATAGAGAGAGGAAGGTAAGGTGGGAGATAGAGTCTGGGTCAATGTCGTTTTCTCTTCAGTATATGCACCTAACAGTCTACAATTAGGTACAACCATTTACGCCGGCCATACGGCAAATGTAAGTGCTCATGTCTAAGGTTAGGCACATAAACATTGACTTTGCTAGTACTCTATATAGCAGTTGTACCCTATATAATTCATGCTTCGGGCACATAAGTATTGCCATTCTGGGACAGACCAAAGGTCCATCAAGCCCAGTATCCTGTTTCCAACAGTGGCCAATCCAGGTCACAAGTACCTGGCAAGATCCCCCAAAAGTACAATACATTTTATGCTGCTTATCCTAGAAATAAGCAGTGGATTTCCCCCAAGTCCATTTTAATAATGGTCTATGGACTTGTCCTTTAGGAAGCCATCCAAACCCTGCTAACTGCTTTTACTACATTCTCTGGCAATGAGTTCCAGAGTTTAAATACAAGATGAATGAAGAAATATTTTCTCTGATTAGTTTTAAATTTACTACTTTGTAGCTTCATTGCGTGCCCCCTAGTCCTAGTATTTTTGGAAAGAGTAAGCAAGCGATTCACGTCTACCCGTTCCACTCCACTTATTATTTTATAGGCCTCTATCATGTCTCCCCTCAGCCGTCTTTTCTCCAAGCTGAAGAGCCCTAGCCGCTTTAGCCTTTCCTCATAGGCAAGTCATCCCATCCCCTTTATCATTTTCGTCGCCCTTTATCAAGCCACTCCTTAGTAGGCATACTGCTTCATATTGTACTACTACTTATTTCTATAGCACTACTATACCTCATTTACTGTATTATACTTGGTCATTTTACTATTGTTATGCTGTTAACTAAGTTTTATGTTAAACTGTACCTGCTGTACACCATCTTGGGTGAATCTCTTCATAAAGGCGGTTAATAAATCCCAATAAAATAAACAAATAAAAAAAATACTATAAGTTACATGCATTATCTCTGACATTTAGCACAAGCATGTACACCAGCTTTAAATTATAGACACATATTTTAGCAGTTATGCTACTATTCTATAAAGGAAATTAGGCTCCTACTTTCCATCAGAGAACAGGTGCCTAAATATAGACAAGAGTTATTGAATTACCCCCCTTTACTACTACTATATTGTCCTAATAGCTTTTATGTCTCACACCCTCTCCTTTTCGGCAGACAGCTTCACATCTCTAGTGCAGTTTTTTATCAATCTTTCTGTGGCTGTGACCCTGTTCACGAAGCCATAGAAAGCGCATGACCTTGGGCATTCTATGGAGGCCCCGCCCAGGATGTGACATAAAATGTAGGCTTCGTGGCCCCATTTGGGGCCCTGATGCACAGTTTTGGAAGTTCTGTTGTAGGGGATAAGCCTTCATTGCAGTCTTCCTTGAGACAGTTTGAAATACATTCCACGTTTGTATTTGAAGCTCTAACGAAAAGCTTTCCAAGCTGGCCTCAGGAAAGGCTAAAATGTGGGGCTAGCCTTGAGGGTCTAGATTTGGATATAAAGCTGGTAATTAAGACTGAAATAAAATAAATAAATAAGTGGAGGCACAGAGTGAGCAGCAGGGACAGAAAAATATTATAAAAATCACCACAAAGTGCTTTGAAATAAACAATTCACAGAAACACAAAATTCCAGCAATCAATGCAGTATGTCTCTCATTAATCTGATGAAACAGTCTTAAGCCAAATACCAAAAACTATTTGCTTTTAGTAGAAACGCAGTCCACTTTTTTTTTTTAACTGTCTTTTATTACATCTTTCATGCTTCTCTTTGTTGTGACTTTTTGATGTGAACACAGTACAGTGAGTGGGAGGAACGGGCAACCCAATCAAGCAGAAGTCATGAAGAGACTAAAAACTCAAAGCATATGTAGACAGCTACAACCACCACTCTCCCCTACAAAACGCACCGGGTGAAGTCAATAAATCAGCACGTTTCACGCCAGCCATCGGTGATTTCAAAGCTAATTGTTCACATCACTGCGAACAATGAAAACAGGGGAGGGGATGGAACACAATGCGTCAAGCCTGGCGCTGCTTTGCCAGTACAAGCTTATGGAGAAACAAAGAATATCCTTTTATGTTTGAAAGTCTGAAGCGCTTGGAAAAAGGAATCCAAACAGTTACCAAAAGGGATGTTCACTGTATGGATGGGTGTAGTGTGTCGTGATGAACTCGTTGGGATAAAAATAATTGCTAAAACTCAAGCCCAGTCATGGAATCAGGTCTTTGGTTAATGTAATGGATGTGGTGGATCCACTGCAAGCGGCGTGTCCCTCTCTTTATTCTCAAAGGAAAAGTAAGCCCTGGGTTTCAGAGCATCTCCAACTGTTAAAGGGGGGATGGGAACGATATACTGCAGTGGGAATTGAACCCAGTTCCCCAGGATCAAAGTCCGCTGCACTAACCACTAGGCTACTCCTCCACTCCTCCGTCAGCTTCATCATTGGGAGAGAAAATGGAAGAAAACCAAACTGGAGGATCATAGGGACAAAAATTTGGGGAGGCTTCTGTTCACTATAAGCAACAGATCTGTATTTCTAAGAAACAGTTTTATTTCAACTGTATTGCTAGGACTTCTAATACAAAACAATCATATACAGTTATCCAAGACTTAATTTCCCCTGACCCAGCTTATTCTGGTCCTTCAGCCCTCTCAGATGCCTTGGCTGGATTCTTCTCGGATAAGGTGACTTTCCTGCATTCTGCCCTGGTTCCAGTTCCTCCTTTTCCCCAGTCTGCTTGTTCAGATGTCCAGGTTCCTCTGCCATGCACCCTCTCCGACATCCCTGATTAGTCTGCTTGTTCAGATGTCCAGGTTCCTCTGCCGTGTACCCTCTCCGACATCCCCGATTAGTCTGCTTGTTCAGATGTCCAGGTTCCTCTGCCGTGTACCCTCTCCGACATCCCCGATTAGTCTGCTTGTTCAGATGTCCAGGTTCCTCTGCCGTGCACCCTCTCCGACATCCCCGATAAGTCTGCTTGTTCAGATGTCCAGGTTCCTCTGCCGTGCACCCTCTCCGACATCCCTGATTAGTCTGCTTGTTCAGATGTCCAGGTTCCTCTGCCGTGTACCCTCTCCGACATCCCCGATTAGTCTGCTTGTTCAGATGTCCAGGCTCCTCTGCCATGTACCCTCTCCGACATCCCTGATTAGTCTGCTTGTTCAGATGTCCAGGCTCCTCTGCCATGCACCCTCTCCGACATCCCTGATTAGTCTGCTTGTTCAGATGTCCAGGTTCCTCTGCCGTGCACCCTCTCCGACATCCCCGATAAGTCTGCTTGTTCAGATGTCCAGGTTCCTCTGCCGTGCACCCTCTCCGACATCCCTGATTAGTCTGCTTGTTCAGATGTCCAGGTTCCTCTGCCGTGTACCCTCTCCGACATCCCCGATTAGTCTGCTTGTTCAGATGTCCAGGCTCCTCTGCCATGCACCCTCTCCGACATCCCTGATTAGTCTGCTTGTTCAGATGTCCAGGCTCCTCTGCCATGCACCCTCTCCGACATCCCCGATTAGTCTGCTTGTTCAGATGTCCAGGCTCCTCTGCCGTGCACCCTCTCCGACATCCCTGATTAGTCTGCTTGTTCAGATGTCCAGGCTCCTCTGCCGTGCACCCTCTCCGACATCCCTGATTAGTCTGCTTGTTCAGATGTCCAGGCTCCTCTGCCGTGTACCCTCTCCGACATCCCTGATTAGTCTGCTTGTTCAGATGTCCAGGCTCCTCTGCCGTGTACCCTCTCCGACATCCCTGATTAGTCTGCTTGTTCAGATGTCCAGGTTCCTCTGCCGTGTACCCTCTCCGACATCCCCGATTAGTCTGCTTGTTCAGATGTCCAGGTTCCTCTGCCGTGCACCCTCTCCGACATCCCCGATTAGTCTGCTTGTTCAGATGTCCAGGTTCCTCTGCCGTGCACCCTCTCCGACATCCCTGATTAGTCTGCTTGATCAGATGTCCAGGTTCCTCTGCCGTGTACCCTCTCCGACATCCCTGATTAGTCTGCTTGTTCAGATGTCCAGGCTCCTCTGCCATGCACCCTCTCCGACATCCCCGATTAGTCTGCTTGTTCAGATGTCCAGGCTCCTCTGCCGTGCACCCTCTCCGACATCCCTGATTAGTCTGCTTGTTCAGATGTCCAGGCTCCTCTGCCGTGCACCCTCTCCGACATCCCTGATTAGTCTGCTTGTTCAGATGTCCAGGCTCCTCTGCCGTGTACCCTCTCCGACATCCCTGATTAGTCTGCTTGTTCAGATGTCCAGGCTCCTCTGCCGTGTACCCTCTCCGACATCCCTGATTAGTCTGCTTGTTCAGATGTCCAGGTTCCTCTGCCGTGTACCCTCTCCGACATCCCCGATTAGTCTGCTTGTTCAGATGTCCAGGTTCCTCTGCCGTGCACCCTCTCCGACATCCCCGATTAGTCTGCTTGTTCAGATGTCCAGGTTCCTCTGCCGTGCACCCTCTCCGACATCCCTGATTAGTCTGCTTGATCAGATGTCCAGGTTCCTCTGCCGTGTACCCTCTCCGACATCCCTGATTAGTCTGCTTGTTCAGATGTCCAGGCTCCTCTGCCGTGCACCCTCTCCGACATCCCTGATTAGTCTGCTTGATCAGATGTCCAGGTTCCTCTGCCGTGTACCCTCTCCGACATCCCTGATTAGTCTGCTTGTTCAGATGTCCAGGTTCCTCTGCCGTGCACCCTCTCCGACATCCCTGATTAGTCTGCTTGTTCAGATGTCCAGGCTCCTCTGCCGTGTACCCTCTCCGACATCCCTGATTAGTCTGCTTGTTCAGATGTCCAGGTTCCTCTGCCGTGCACCCTCTCCGACATCCCTGATTAGTCTGCTTGTTCAGATGTCCAGGCTCCTCTGCCGTGTACCCTCTCTACTATCCCTGATCTTTCTGCTTCTGCGGTGTCTCATGCTTTAAAAAAAAAGACTCGGCCCACTACAGCACCCCATGATCCATTTCCCACTCTGATACTGAAACGGAACAGTACACGTTTTCTTCATTTTCTCCATATTATGATCAAGGACAGTTGGTCCTCGGGACATGTGCCGCATGCCTGGAAAAGGGCAAATCATTAGACCACATCAGAAAGACCATAAAGATCAATAAAGATGTGCTTTCTAATTATCGACCTATCGCACACCTTTCCTTTTAGCATGAAGGTCACTGAATCTCTTTTAGCTATCTTAATTCCTTTATAGAGGAGCAGGCTATTTTTCACCCTCATCAGATGGGTTTCCGCCTAGGTCACCAAAATTCAAGAGGCTTTGCATACTGGGAAGATGGTCCTTTTGTTATATTTGGTCATCTCACCCCATGCTTGGAATAAACTCCCTGAGCCCATATGCCAGGCCCCCTCCCTGCCCATCTTCAAATCATTGCTGAAAGCCCACCTCTTCAATGTCGCCTTCGGCACCTAACCACTACACCTCTATTCAGGAAATCTAGGCTATCCCAACTTGACATTTCGTCCTTTAGATTGTAAGCTCCTTCGAGCAGGGACTGTCCTTCTTTGTTAAACTGTACAGCGCTGCGTAACCCTAGTAGCGCTCTAGAAATGTTAAGTAGTAGTAGTAGTAATCTCGGCTGTGTTCGATCTGGTAGACCACCATCTTCTTTTGGATTGGCTATGCAGTATAGGGGTTTCAGGCACTCTGCTCATATGATTTCAGTCTTATTTGTTTGACAGAACCTACCAGGTACTGTGGGATTCAGTATAGTCTCTCAGCCTTTTTCTCTACCAAATGGTCAGCCGCAGGGACCCCTGCTGGCCACCACTTTAACATCTTTTTGACACCTCTGGCAGCCTTGATCCAGTCACTGGGACTGGTTCCTTTCATCTATGCAGATGATACCTAGATGTTAGCTCTTTTTGATTCTTGAGATGCTGATACTTTGCATATTTTGGATTCTTATTTTTCACATTATTTATTTATTGCATTTGTACCCCACATTTTCCCACCTATTTGCAGGCTCAATGTGGCTGCCCTATTATATCCCTCAGCAATAGCTTCAAGGGAGTATCCTTTAGACTGGAACCGGTAGGTCATTTCTCTGGCCTGGTTTTCAAAGAAGCAATCCTTAGAGCACAGCAGGGGCGTAGCTACGGGTGGGCCTGGGTGGGCCCAGGCCCACCCAATTTCAGCCCAGGCCCGCCCAGCGCCAGCTCCCATTGCCGGCCACTGCTGCTTTTCCTGATGAGCAGCAGGGCCGGCGCTACAAAAAGAAGAAGCGCTCAGCTGACTGAGCTGAGTGCCAACGCAAACGACGACTCGACGAGAAAAAATGTTTTTAAAGAAATGCGGCACCGCAGGCAGCCTCGAAGCATTGGCTGCTGGCTCTGCAGGCTCTGCCCGTTTCTTACGTCACTGCCCCTGGAGCGAAGCAGGGGCAGTGACGTAAGAGACGGGAGAAGCCTGCAGAGCCAGCAGCCAATGCTTCGAGGCTGCCTGCGGTGCCGCTTTTTTAAAAAAAACATTTTTTCTCGTCGGGTTAGCGTTGGCGCTCAGCTCAGTCAGCTGAGCGCTTCTTCTTTTTGTAGCGCCGGCCCTGCTGCTCATCAGGAAAAGCAGCAGTGGCCGGCAATGGGAGCTGGGGCTGGTGGGCCTGAATGGGAGAGGGAAAATGGATGGCAGGATGGGGAGAAAGAGGAAAAATGGAAGGATGGGGAGAGAAAGAGGGAAAACAGATGGGAGGATGGCAGAGAAAGAGGGAAAATGGAAGGATGGGGAGAGAAAGAGGGAAAACAGATGGCAGGATGGGGAGAAAGAGGGAAAATGGAAGGATGGGGGGGAGAGAAAGAGGGAAAACAGATGGCAGGATGGGGAGAAAGAGGGAAAACAGATGGGAGGATGGCAGAGAAAGAGGGAAAATGGAAGGATGGGGAGAGAAAGAGGGAAAACAGATGGCAGGATGGGGAGAAAGAGAGAAAATGGAAGGATGGGGAGAGAGAGGGAAAATGGAAGGATGGGGAGAGAAAGAGGGAAAACAGATGGGAGGATGGCAGAGAAAGAGGGAAAACAGATGGGAGGATGGCAGAGAAAGAGGGAAAATGGAAGGATGGGGAGAGAAAGAGGGAAAACAGATGGGAGGATGGCAGAGAAAGAGGGAAAATGGAAGGATGTGGAGAGAAAGAGGGAAAACAGATGGCAGGATGGGGAGAAAGAGGGAAAATGGAAGGATGGGGAGAGAAAGAGGGAAAACAGATGGCAGGATGGGGAGAAAGAGGGAAAATGGAAGGATGGGGAGAGAAAGAGGGAAAACAGATGGGAGGATGGCAGAGAAAGAGGGAAAACAGATGGGAGGATGGCAGAGAAAGAGGGAAAATGGAAGGATGGGAGAGAAAGAGGGAAAACAGATGGGAGGATGGCAGAGAAAGAGGGAAAATGGAAGGATGTGGAGAGAAAGAGGGAAAACAGATGGCAGGATGGGGAGAAAGAGGGAAAATGGAAGGATGGGGAGAGAAAGAGGGAAAACAGATGGCAGGATGGGGAGAAAGAGGGAAAATGGAAGGATGGGGAGAGAAAGAGGGAAAACGGAGGACGGGGAGAGAAAGAGGGAAAACAGATGGGAGGATGGGGAGAGAAAGAGGGAAAACAGATGGGAGGATGGCAGAGAAAGAGGGGAGATGGATGAAAGGATGCAGAGAAAAAGGGGAGAGACTGGAAGGATGTGGAGAGAGAAGGGACACTAAACAGAAAAGGGTAGAAAGATAGACACTGGTTAGAAGGAGGGAGAGAGACATTAGATGGAAGGATCAGGAGAGAGGGTAGATGGGTGGAAGGATGGGGAGAGAAAGAGGGAAGACGCTGGATGGAAGGGTAGGGAGAAAGAGGTGACACGATGGAAGGATGCAGAAAGAAAAAGGGGAGACTATTGGAAGGATGGGGAGAGAGAGGAGAGAGACTGGAAGGATGGGGAGAGAGAGGGGAGAGACTGGAAGGATGGGGAGAGAAAGAGGAGAGCTGCTGCATGGAAAGGGGGAGTATTGAAAGATTGGAGAATAAGAGGAAGGGGCATGGGGAGAACAAGGGTGAGAAAAAGATGAAAAGCCATAAGTAGATGAAGGAAATTAAAGAATGGATAGTAAGAATGAATTAAATCTGGACACAGAGTGAGGCAGAAAAATATTGAAGAAAGCAAAGAAAAAGGAGAGAAAAATGACAAATGGCCAGGAAACCCTGGCAGAAGAGTCAAGCGAAAACGAAGGAAAGCAGAATCTAGAGACTGGGAGCAACACAATGAGAAAAAGTAAATGGCCATACAAGAAAGGTAAAGAAAATAATTTTATTTTTAATTTAGGATAAAGTAATATGGTACCTGTGTTAATGAAGTTTCAGAGACCAATACTTCCTTCCTTAGGTCAGGCGAGGATACCGTAACAGCATTACCTGAGGCAGGAGGTTTTGGCCTCTGAAAGCTCACTGAAAAGGATTAAGCTATTAAATAAATTGTCTGAAATCGGATGCACTGAAAAGCAGCACTTTACCCTGTATGACAAATGCATCTGAGTGTGACTAAATTTTGCTGGGGGGGGGGGGGGGGGTAGAGAGAAAATTTTGTGCCCACCCACTTTGGGTTCAGGCCCACCCAAAATTGGCAGTCTGGCTATGCCACTGGAGCACAGTCTTTTACTCCTTAAGAACTGACTACATGCGAGGTTCATTTTCAGTAATCATTTGTTCCAGCTTCTAAAATCTAAATACTTATTGATGTCTTGTTATTGATTGGCTGCAGAGTCATAAGCTGCAACTAAATATACAGAAGACAATGGTGCTATCTTTTTCAAAAATGACCCCCTTATTGGAGTCTGTTTCTCTCAATCCGTGGTCATCAGATTCCCCCTTTGTATGGAGCTCAGAGTGTTGGGTGTCCTGTTGGACTCTGATTTATCGTTCCACCCTTGTGTGTCAGTGGTGGTGAATGGTTTTTTTTTTTTTTTTTTTTTTTAGATTAAGCCAGATTTGTTCAAGTTACTAACCAGAGGTGTTTTGCGAATTTTGTTGCATGCTTTTTGTACATTCCTATTTAAACTATTGTAATTCCCTGCTCCGAGGTCTGAGACAGAGGGATCTTAGACGACTCCAGTTGATTCAGAATACAGTCGTGAAATACAATCACGTAACCCTGCTTTTGCAAGCTGAACGATGGCTGCCAGTATGGTACCATATTGCATTTAAGATTCTGACTCTAGTATTTGGCATTCACCAGAATGGCATTCCTTTTTTTTTTTTCTGGCACGCCTGCTTCTCCCCTACATCCCTCCAATCAGCCCAGAGATGCCGGCTGGTGGTGCTTTCATTTCAACGTGTCTCGCCAGTTTCCATGCGCAATTCTATGTTTAATAAAGTGGGCCCTAAGCTAAGGAACCAGTTGCCAACCACTCTGAGGTTAGAACCTTCTTTGGCAAATTTTAAGCGATTACTTAAAGTCCGTTATTTTCGGGACGCCCTTCTAGTTAACCTGTGATTTGGTTTTCCTGGGGGGAATACTGGCAGGAGGTTGGAACTATATACCGGGGTCTGGAATTTCAGGGGGGGTTTTTTTCTTCTTCTCCTTTCTCTTTTCTGTTCTCATATGACTTATTCTAAGGGGACAAGTTATCAGCGTAGGCTACTGTTAAGATGTGCTGTTTTACATTTGTGGGGAGTAGTGCGGAGACGATGGGGGAGGAGAGAGGGGGTATCCTCCTTAGCTTCCATTTGTTGGGAGCCTCGGTTTAGAGCAGGTAGAGAAAAAGCTACATTTGCCAGATGGGAACGGAAGGGGTTGGTGTGCTTTAGGGATGTGCTGCATGGGAGTCTGATGTGGCGTTTTGGGGAGCTGTGTGCTCGATATGGGATATCGGAGGGAGATAGTTTTGCCTACAGGCAATTAAAACATTTTGTAGCCACAACCGGATGGGAGAAGGGAGAACATACAAGATAGGGAAAGTTTAGAAAATCTGTGGGTTACTGTTGGGGAAAGTCCCGAAACCTATATCAGTGATATATATTTTCGGGGGGATGATCCTGGGCCTTAGCCATTTCAGGGGGCATGGGAAAAGGATTTGAACTGCCTATTCAGTGAGAGAGAATGGGAGGGGATCTGTGGGGAAGTTCAAAAAGCATCAGTCTGTGTGTTGGTACAAGAGAATGTATACAAGGTACTTACATGATGGTATTATACACCAGAGAGATTGAAAAGGATCTACCCGGGGACAAAGGATGTGTGTTGGAGGTGTAATATATAGGGGGGAGGGGCACTTTTATGCATATCTGGTGAACCTGCTCAGGAGTGGTGCCGTTTTGGC
Organism: Microcaecilia unicolor; assembly: GCF_901765095.1. Lineage (NCBI taxonomy): Eukaryota > Metazoa > Chordata > Amphibia > Gymnophiona > Siphonopidae > Microcaecilia > Microcaecilia unicolor. Next base: position 29,170,133 of record NC_044034.1, read on the forward strand.
AACAGGTGATGAAAGCATTGGCTCGAATAATGGGAGTTTCTTTGGTGTGTAGTCCTCAGGTATGCCTATTGGGTATGCATAATGAACGGGAGTGCTGGGAAGAGAGTAAAATGATGAGATGGGGACTGGCGGCAGCTAAATGCCTTATAGCAAGCTGCTGGAAGGTAGCTGCTTCACTGAGTCTGGGAGATTGGAAACTTAAAGTGAGACAATTATGGTATATGGAACGCTTGACGGTGTATAGGAGAGAGGGAGAACTTCGGCATAAAAGGGGATGGACAAAACTTCAGCACATGGTGGAGGAGTTGTGGGGGGGGGGGGGTTGGGAATATAAATGGGGGGGTGGGAGGGAGGGGGGGAGATGAGTGCATAGAATAGGGGAGATTTTGGGGTGGGTGAAGACGGAATAGCATGGAGTTGCGAGATACGGAGGGTGGAAGGGGAGAAAGGGATGGGGTAACAGAAGGGTTTGGGGAGGAAATGCATTTTGAGGATCTAGGTCAGTTATTTTAGACAGGTATGAAATGGTTTTCAGTTAAAATGGGGAGATTTAGATTTGTGGAACATTTTGAGGGAAACTCGTGGGGGGGGGGGGAGTAGGGAAACTGTGCAACTGAAAAGTTATTCTTTTCTTATGTATGAGGATAAGCAATATATGCATTTTGATGTTACTGTTTTTGGATGGCTTAAGATACTCAATAAAAAAAAAAGATGTGCTGTTTTAGCACAGGTTCCATTTTATGCAGTGAGACCTAGTTACTAATAATTGGGGTTAACAGTAAAACAACAAGTCTTAAAGGTAACCCATATTAATAATTTCCCTCTTAAATTAAGAAGAAATGTCTCTAGAAATCGAAATCACTGCAGTATGTAATAAAAGTGAAAGCACGCTGAAACAAGCGAAGAACCAGTATGGAAAAACAGCATTTAATGGTCAACAACAGTCCCAGTGCGGCCACGCTTTGGCAGTTGCCTGCATTAGGGGGTAATCTCTGTAACCGACAGTTTGTGTAACTGCCGACTGAGCTGTTCATCACTACTGTTAAGACCGTGGTCTTGTTTAATCATCTAGCACGTTAAGTCCTTTCTGTGTGCAAAGCTGAAATTCTACCCCAATGATGGCAACTGCCAAAATGTGACCACGTCAAGTCTGTTGTTTATTTATTTTATTTTGGTACATTTATACCCCGCATTATCCCACAAGAGCGGGCTCAATGTGGCTTACAAAATTACAGATGGTTACAATTCCGGGAAAGTACAGATTCAATAAAGTCAAAGGGAGGGGTAAGTATATGTGGATAAGAGAGGGGATGAGGAAGACTAGGTTTTAGAATTGTCAGAGCGATAAGCAATCTTGAATAAAAATGTCTTTAAGGATGTCTTGAAGAGCTGGTGGTCAACAGTCTCTTTCAGCTGCCGTGGTAGAATATTCCAATATTTCGGGCTGACGTATGAGAAGGTTGATGCAAAAAGCAATTTATATTTTAACATGCTTGCAACTTGGGTAGTGTAAACTGAGGTAGGATCGAGCAGCCACAGAAGCATTTCTAGAAGGTAGATGTATCAAATCAAGCATGTAGGCAGGGGCTTCCCCATAAATAGTCTTGTGGGTTAACAAACAGATTTTGTAAGTAATACGGTCTTTAATGGGAAGCCAGTGTAGAATAAAACGAAGAGGGGAAGCATGGTTGACTATTAAACGCTATTTTGCTTTACCGGTTCTTCACTATTTTCAGTGTGCTTCTATTTCTCAACTGCTCTGGTATTTTTTGCCTCTCCTTTTGTTCATGTAATAAAAGTGAGCCAAGCATAGGGCAAATAAGCCATTTTGACATCACTAATGAGGTTGGCTCTTTCTTAGGCATTGATGGAATAAGGCACTATGACATCACAATATCAGCTCTGGTTACCAGAAACTCTTCCTACTAAGGGGGGGGGGGGGGAGGGAGAGTTATCAATATGGACTACTATTAAGATGGGTTATTTTAGCACAGGTCTCATTTTATGCAGTGAGACCTAGTTATTAATAACTGGGGTTAACAGTAAAATAACATGTCTTAATAGCAGCGCACTTTAATAACCCCCTCCCCCCATTACAAGTACTCTGGGGATAGGGCTATTTTTTCCAACTACAAAGTCATGGTGAGGTGAGTAATGCAATCCAGAGTTGGTTTGATTTGATCTACTGTACTTATATGCCAATTATATGCACTGAAAATTTCACTTACATTACAAACTTATTCTTCAGCATGTGATCCAACTTGTCCTTTGATTAAAAGATAAAGAAGACAATTAAAAAATAGCAGCTTAGCAAAAAGAAAAATGCTTTCAAAGGAAAAACCAGAAGCCTCCCTAATCCATACAGGAGATGCCAGTGAAACATATAGGTCTATATGGGCAGGAGACAGTGCAGAGATTCTTCAGGGCTGACCCTATGCACCAGTGGAAAGTGTTCTTTGCAGACAAGCCACTCTGCTGCCATTTCCAACTTCTTGTTGTAGCAGGTGTCGGCGTTTCCTCTCCCATGCAGTTCAAGTGTTTGAACCCGCAGTCCTCTGTAGCCGTACTGAACATATGCAGTAAAAACACGGTAAGAGGAAGCGCCACTGAACACTACAAGTTGTTAGGTTTTATTAGGATTTTTCCCCTTATAGTAACGTAGTATGGTCCATCCAGTCTGCCCAACAAGAGAAAACTCATAGCATAAGGTATAATACGATACTACATATGCATACTTGATCTCAATTTGTCCTTGCCATCTTCAGGGCACAGACTGTAGAAGTGTGTCCGGCACTGGCTTTGTTCTCCAATTACTGAAGCTCTCGACCCCCACCCCCTCCCGCCGCCAACCCGCCGCCACCTACCTTTGCTGGTGGGAGACCCCAACCCCCGCCAGCCGAGGTCCTCTTCTTCCTTCGTTCTGTTTCTGAGTCTGACGTCCTGCACGTACAAAGTGCAGGATGTCAGACTCAGAAACAGAACGAAGGAAGAGGACCTCGGCTGGTGGGGGTTGGGGTCCCCTGCCAGCAAAGGTAGGCGAAGGCGGGTTGGCGGTCCAGAGGGTCGGCGGCGGGTGGGGTCAAAGTTGGTGGTAGTGGTGACGGCGGGTCGGCAATGGCGGGAGGGGGGGGGGTTGGTGGCGCCGGGGGGGGGGGGCGCTAAAATGTGCCCCCTCGCCTCGGGCTCTGGACCCCCCTCCTGCCGAAGTCTGGCTATGCCCCTGCTGAAGCTGTCACCGAAGCCCCACTCCAGTCCATCCAAATCTCTCCAGCCACAATCAGGGCACAGACCGTAGAAGTCTGTCTGGCACTGGCCTTGCTTCCCAATTACTGGAGTTACTATCTAATCACCGCTAAGTTTGTTGAGTTCCATTCTTTCCATATAGGATTCCATTATGTTTACCCCACACATTTTTGAATTGTGTTCCCGTTTTCATCTCCAGCACCTCCCGATGTTCTTCCTGAGCTGGCCCCCTGCAACCTAAATTCATGTCCTCTGGTTCTACCACTTTCCCCATCTCTGGGAAGGCATACAAGTCTTCCCTTATTTGGTAGTTTGGGTGGAGACTACCAAATAAGGAGAAAAAAAAAGCCCACATTTTGCAGACTGGCCCTGCATGGGATCAGGAGCCACCATTTTGAACGATGGTGGCACCAAGGCAGGAGTGAATGGACATCGCTTCTGCTTCTGTCAAGGTACTGGGTTTGGGGAAGGGGTCTGGAGGAATGCACTAGACATCATGGAATATTTTTTTAAAGTATCATATTGGGGGCAGGGAAGAGGGGAGGGGGGTGGTGTCGGGGTCATCGGTTCAGGGGGAGGGGGTGAGGCTGCTCCAGGGTCAATACAAAAAAAAAAAAAAAAGCGGTGTGTTTTAAAAAGTCACCCTACAGATTGTTCATGCATTGACAGGTAGGGTGACATTTTGCAATGAGCTGTGCCAGTAATTTGCATGCCCACTGAACACTGCATTCTGTGGGTAATTTTTTCAGAAAACTCACGATAGAAGTCACCTGGTCAGTGGCTCTATCACGTAGCTTTCTGCATTGGCTCCTGGAGGACTAGGCGTGTGTTGGGTGAACAGCAGGACTGATCCCGACCTATGATGACATCCTGCACAAAGTCCCATTACCCCTGACAGACCATCTTTCCAGCCCGTGACAGAAAGTATGCATTCATGACTTTCAGGGCCCTGAACACAACAGATTTTGAGACATCTTTCTTAAAAAGATGTACAAATGCATTTCTTAAAACTGTAAGCAAACACCATGTGCAAAGCAGACTTTCTACTAACTTGGCTCTTCTGCACCTTCCTGTGTGGTTTGGGGAGGCCCTGTAGTAGATTCTATGCTTCTCTGCCCAAGTCGAATCAGTTAGAGACTTCCACCACTTCTAGGTAAGCAGAATTTGACAGGGAGTTGGTAAGACGATCTTCTGAAGGGAACTAGGTTGGGGCTAACCTGGAACCCTGGACAGCAGCCCATGGGGTCTTTTACTAAGGTGCGCTGAAAAATGGCCTGCGCTAGTGTAGGCACGTGTTTTGGGTGCGTGCAGATCAATTTTTCAGCGCACCTGTAAAAAATGCCTTTTTAAAATTTTTGCCAAAATTGGAACGTGTCCATTTTGGGTCTGAGACCTTACCCCCAGCCATTCACTTAGCAGTAAGGTCACTCACGTTAACCATGCAGTAATCACTTACATGTGTCAAAATCGGAGTTACCGCTCGATTTTTGTCGTGTGCCAGAAAATAAATTTTCTGGCACGCGTATCAGACGCGCATCAAAAATGAAATTACCGCACAGGCCACGCGGTAACTCAGAATCGATGCGCGTTGGGCAGGCGTAGGGTCTACGCGGCTTAGTAAAAGGGCCCCCATGTTTCTTAGAAGCTGCCCAAGACAGCATCGACGACTGAAAAATCTCTAGTGCCACTGGAAGCAAACTGGTGTGCGCCATCAGGAATCTCAAAGGTATTCCTGAACTCCAGTTTCTGATGTGGAAATGAAATTCTGGGAACATGGGAACCATAGAACCACTTATTTTTTCCAACAAAACTCAATACCTTGTGACCAGGAGCAACGTATTTATGAAAAAGTTCCACATCCTCATGACATCTGGACAAGATGGCAGCAGTTGCTACCTTGAAGAGATTCTCCATCTCCTAACAAAAGAAACATTAGAAGTGTAACAGGAGCAGAAACCATTTTAGTTAAAATTAAAAAAAAAAAATAAAATAACAAGCAATGTAATATGAATTACGCAATAGGTTGTAATCAGGTTTTAATGATTCTACAAAATTTTAATACTTGCCTTTAGGGGTAGATTCAAGAAAGTGCACGAAAAATATAGGTGCTAAGTGCCAATTCTACAATAGTAATTGCACGTGAAACTAATGTTATAGAGGGTACGAGCGACATGCGCGCATTTAACTTTAGGCTTCAGTGCTTATGCCATGTCAAGGACTTGTGTAAATCTTAGCACATAAAGTTGGCAGTTGTGTATGTAAGTGATAGCATTCTATAAATTACACATGCAACTGCAAGACACGCCCATGATCCACCCATGGACACGCCCACTTTGTGGTTGCATGCTATAGTATTTAGGCACTAAGAGCCCAATTCTATATATGGTGCCTAGAATCTAGGTGCATTCTCTAAGACACGCCCAGATTTAGGCGCGGTACGTAGAATACGCCTGGGCCGGATGGATGCGTCTAAATTTAGGTGCGTCCATTTACGCCAGTGAAAGCTGGGGTAAATGCGTGCGCCTCAATCTACGCGTGTTGGCCCAAATTCTGTAACCGTGAATGTAGATGTGATCGATAGGCCCGACATGTCCACCCCCCCCCCCCATGACCGCACCCCCTGTTTGGCTGCACGCATTGGAATTTATGTGCACCACTTTACAGAATACACATAGCAAAACGATTTAGCCAGCCGCTGACCGGTTAAATCATTTGGTTGGGGCTACCCACTGATATTCAGCAGCACCTAGAGGCCCTTTTACTAAGCCGGGCAGGCGTCTATGCGCGCTCAACGCGTGTCAATTTGATGTGCGTCCGCTACGCACACAGGAAAATAAACTTTATTTTCCAGCGTACTGCTGAAACCAGGCGGTATTAGTCATTCTACGCACGTAGACGATTACCTCACAGTTACCGCATGAGACCTTACCGCTAAGTCAATTGATGGTAAGGTCTCAGACCCAAAATGGATGAGTGCCAAATTTTCCCGTACGTCCATTTTAGTCAAAAATTTTAAAAATGACTTTTTTTTTTTTTACAGGCGCGCTGAAAAATGGATCTGCACGCGCCCAAAACATACGCCTACACTAGTGAAGCCCAATTTTTCGGTGCACCTTAGTAAAAGGACCCCTTAACTGGCTAAGTGCTGTTGAACATTGCGGTTAGTGCCGAACAAACACAAAGCCGGCTTTGTAGGAGGTGTTTCGTGGGTGAAGTCAGCCCCTGGCGCTTAAGTGCTGATAGGAGCAAAAAAAAGGAGTGGGAATGACCAAATCGATGAAGCAGGTTGTTGAATCAAATCCTGTTTTGTTTTTTGGCTCCTATGCCTTTTGTGAGATTGTTTTGTCTTTTTTTTTTTGGGGGGGGGGGGGGGGGGGTTGGGCTTAAGTGCTGATATTCAGCTCTTAAAGCTGTCAGATTTACCGCATAATTGGGACTGCATACAAGTCTGTCCTATTTTGATGCACTAGCCCATGGCCGCTTAAGTGATGAGTATCGACTTAAGCGGCTATGTGTTAGCCGGCTTAATAATAACCGGATTTTCCAAGCTGAAGACTACACAGGACGTGGCTTTGAATGACCGGGAATAATGCCATCAGTGGTGAGCAAAACACTCACTGCCGACGGCTGAATATTGATCCCCCTGATCCTTAAATTTCAATTCTGAATTAAGTCAAACGCCCAAGCCTCAGGCTAAGGACATTACCGGAATTTGAAAGGTGTCAAACTTAATAATAATATTTGCTTGCCTGTTCCCCCAATCCATAATGCCTCCATCTCCGTCAATGTTCAACTTTAATGTATGATTGCAAACCATTTCTCAACCGGCTCTACAACTACTATCATTTTATTCATTGGTAATGAATCACTACTAAAAAATCAGAAACAAGTCCAGGCACCATCTGTGAAAATATAAAATCACTAGTAAAAAAGGCCCGTTTCTGACACAAATGAAACGGGCGCTAGCAAGGTTTTCCTCGCAGTGTGTATGTTTGAGAGAGTGTGTGTAAGAGTGACTGTGAGAGAGAGAGAGAGAGTGAATGTGTGAGTGTGACAGAGAGTGTGTCTGTGAGAGAATGAGTGTGTGTGTGTTTGAATGAGAGTGTGTGCGAGTGCGTATGTGAGACAGTGAGTGTGAGAGTGTTTCACACACATGCACTGTGTGTGAGAGAGTGTGTGAGACCGAGAGTGTGTGAGAGTGACTGTGTGACACATAGAGTGAATGTGATACAGTGTGAGACATAGAGTGTGTGAGAGACATCGTGTGAGAGTGAGAGAAAAAGACACTAACTGTGAGAGTGTGTGTGTGTGACAGAGAGTGTGTCTGTGAGAGAATGAGTGTGTGTGTGTTTGAATGAGTGTGTGCGAGTGCGTATGTGAGACTGTGTGAGAGTGTTTCACACACATGCACTGTGTGTGAGTGTGAGACCGAGAGTGTGTGAGTGACTGTGTGAACATAGTGAATGTGATACAGTGTGAGACATAGTGTGTGAGAGAAAAAGACACTAACTGTGAGAGAGAGTGTGTGTGTGTGACAGATACCTCCCCCCCCTACCTCTGTAGTCTCAGGCCCCCCTCCCCCCTCCCTGGTATGAGGTCCCCCTCCCCCTCCCCACCCTCTCAGGTCTCAGGCCCCCCTCCCCCCCCCTCAGGTCTCAGGATCCCCTCCTCTCCCCTCTGGTTTCAGGATCCCCTCCCCCACCCAGCAACCTTCTGTTACTTTATAGGGGAGTCTGTCTTTATGGCGGCACAGGTGCCTGCAGGACCTTGTTTTTCTCTTGCTAGTATATGTGGAGAGGGTGGTTGCGATGTTTGAGGGTTGTTGTGGCAGCGTGGGAGTCGTGGAAGTTGTTTTTGCGGCATGGTTCTTGATAGTTTCGTTGTTATTTATTCTCTGTTGCTTTTCGCTCTCGTGTCTCGTCACTCATTAACCAGGAGGGCGGCTAATTCGCAAGGCAGGCAGGCTTGAGCCACACGGTAAGTCGGGAGGGCGGCTGTTAACCGCATGGTTTTTTTTTTTCCGTGGGTTCTGATGTTGACTTCATAATGGCTACAGTGACGTCAGCCTGTGCTACGGAGTCTAGCAAACCAACTCCGAAGAAGTCACAAACACAGGCAGCCAGACCCATAGAATGTTGGAGGTGAGAATTATTATATAGGAGAATCCCCTCTTGTAGGCAGCCCACCTAACACTGCAAAAATATTAAAAAGAATGAGAATGGCAGGTGGACACCACCGTTTTTTTTTGACTACAAGCACTTTATTCATGAATAATTGATTAAATGTATCAAAGGCAGCAGATATATGTTTTTTTAAAAACCCTCAAAACAAAAAAGCTATGATCGTCACTGCCTGACTTCCTCAACTCTCAATACAGGTTGTCCAAAACTGAAATCAACCATAAGTCTCTGTAGCATGTTGTTGCTGAAGGCCTGACTGGAATAAATCTAACTCCTTTCCATCTGCCAAAAAAATCTGCTAATTTGGTTGAGACAAAGTTTTCAAATCACTTTGCCCAAAAATGGCAAATTAGATGTTGGCCTACAAAAGAAAACAATCCTTGGAACGGAGTTGCATTCAAGATATAGAGACCTTTCCACTAAAGTGTGTTAAAATCTGGACTTAACTTGTTGTAACGCAGGAGTTTACCACACGCTCAGCCCAGATTTAACATGGCACTATTAAAAAAAAATTTTTTTTATTGCAGGCCGTGTGTTAATGTAACCATTAGTGCGTGGTAGATGCAGGACAGTAACCCAGGACCACTTACCACCTTCAAGTATTACTTGCTAGCTGGCTAATACCTTCCCATGTCAAGACCCTCGGAGAAAATTTCAGAAAAATGTAACAAGACTTTATTTAATGCATGGCAATGGGAAAAACACAGCGCAACCCCTTAATGTGTTTGTGGGGTACCTTGTTACCACGCGCTGACCACGCATTAAGTGCTTAATGCCCTTTAGTATAAGGGTCACAGAGTTTACATTTCAAACCTTCCTGAGCTACAAACTTCGATGATGACATGGATCCAACAAGGACATTGTGATACTCATAGTAGCCGACTCTGTGGGTGCTGTGGGTGCTTGAGCACCCCCAATATTGAGAAACTTCCTTGTATGTGTCCAGGGAGGGGTTATTTCCGCTGGGCTTAGCACCCCCAATAATTTTGAAAAGTTGGCTCCTTTGGTGATACTGACCCTCTGAATAATTTCCAAAAAACTTTCTCAACTGATATTGGCTCAAAATTTCATCCACATAGCCTGGCAGATTTTCTGCATTCTAGAAACTCCAGTTTGAGGCCTATCAGTAATCCTAACCTATAGCCTGTTCACAGTCTAGCCAAATGGTATTGGCCTTTATTTTAAAGAATTTAGAAGGCACTCAATCTCAGTCCTAAGTAAATGCATTACACATGAAAACAACTTAGGCCTATTTGCTGACTGATTTATTAACTGAGCCAAGTAATTTCAATTAGCTTCCTTAATCTTATTACCATATCACTTGGCAAGCGTCTTCAATTTCTCTTGTTTGCTAATTACTTATGCCTACGCCACTGGTTCTCCAAACACCAGTAGGTACATTTTCAGTCCCATGGCTGCTGTACAACTTTAAACGGTTAAGATTTCTGGGAAGATCGTCAGTAGTGCCGCATAAAGTCCACGTATAACTAAACAGGGAGCTCATCTGTTTAAAGTTACATCTACTATTTATGTATTTACTAGGAAAAAAGGCCCGTTTCTGACACAAATGAAACGGGCACTAGCAAGGTTTTTCTTGGAGTGTGTGTGTTTTACAGAGTGTGTGTGAGAGTGAGTGTGTGATACAGAGAGAGTGAATGTGTGAGTGTGTGTGACAGAGAGTGAATGTGTGAGTGTGTGTGACAGAGAGAGTGAGACTCTGTGCGAGAGTGTGTGTGTGTATGTGTGAGAATGAGAGTGTGTGCCAGGGGCCCCCTTCCTCCCTCCCAGTTTCATGATCCGCCCGCCCCCCCTCCAAGTCACATGGTCCACCCTCCCACCCAATTCCAGGGTCGTTCCCCCCTCTCCCCCTCCCTCCCAGTTTCAGGGTCACCCCCCTTCCTCCATCCCAGTTTCTTGTTCCGCCTGGCCCCCCTCCAAGTTCCAGGGCCTGGCCCCCTCCAAGTTCCAGGGGCCGCCCTCCCTCCCACCCACCCAGTTCCAGGGTCATTGCCCCCCCTTTGTCCCTCCCTCCCAGTTCCAAGGTAGTTGCCCCTTCTCTTTCCCTCCCCTCCAGCCACCCACCTGCAACGTTGTGAAGCTGACTCCTGGCTTCATTGAAGTGAAGGGTTCGTAAGTTTCGTCAGGTTCGTCGCTCTGTAACCATGTCTCAGCCCCGCCCTCGTGCTTCTGATAGGTCCGCTGCCCTCGACGTCAATTCGTTATGACGTCGAGGACGACGGACCTATCAGAGGCGCGAGGGCGGGGCCAAAAAAGATGGTTACAGAGCGACGGACCTAACGATCCTTACGAACCCTTCACTTCAGTGAAGCCACGGAGTCAGCTTCAGAACGTTGAAGGTGCCTTTTATTATAGTAGAGATGTATTTATTGGTAACCTTTATCTTGTCTTCCTCTCATCAGTAGTCCCTTATCCCTTTGTATCCTGTCTGTCTGTCCTACCCTTATCCCTTATTTGTCCTGTCTGTCTGTCCTGACTTAGATTGTAAGCTCTCTTGAGCAGGAACTGTCTCTTCTTCATGTTCAATTGTGAAGCGCTGCGTACGACTGGTAGCGCTACAGAAATGATTTGTAGTAGTAGTAGTAGTAGTAGTTATGTGACGCCAAGTTTTCTCAATATTGCCTGACCCCATGCTGCTGTTTCTAGCTTGAAACTTAAAATATTGCCCCTCAATGTTTTGGGACCATAACATGAAGATTTAAAAATGTAAAGCCGGCCACATATGCACATTCTTGTTTTTATCTTACAGAATTTGCTAAATCTTTTCAATGGATTATGATAGATGCTCTTTGAAAAAGCCCACTTAGCCAACCCATGGTCCACACTGGAGCTCACCTTTCTGGATGATTCCTGAGCTCCTGATTTGCAAAGATAAGTTATTAAAGACATTATTTTGATACTGATTACATGAATGCTTTTTTTTTTTTTTAGCATATAATGACTAAACAGCTCTGCTTCGAGTCTTGCATGGATTCACATTGCTCCTAATAAACAGCAGATAAATATATCAGTTTCAGTCCTCTAAAGTGATTCTTAGTTAGCCTGCCCTCTGGTAAATTATAAATAATAAAAGTGCAGGAGTGGCCTAGTGGTTAGGGTGGTGGGCTTTGGAACTGGGGAACTGAGGAACTGAGTTCGATTCCCGGCACAGGCAGCTCCTTGTGACTCTGGGCAAGTCACTTAACCCTCCATTGCCCCATGTAAGCCACATTGAGCCTGCCATGAGTGGGAAAGCGCAGGGTACAAATGTAACAAAAATAAAATAGATACTATTGGAGATTCTACACGGAATGTTGCTACTATTGGAGATTCTACATGGAATGTTACTACTATTAGAGATTCTGCATGGAATGTTGCTACTATTGGAGATTCTACGTGGAATGTTGCTATTCCACTAGCAACATTCTATGTAGAAGGCTGCGCAGGCTTCTGTTTCTGTGAGTCTGACGTCCTGCACGTACGTGCAGGACGTCAGACTCACAGAAGCAGAAGCCTGCATGGCCACATTGGTGATCTGCAAGGATCGACTTCTACATGGAATGTTGGAATAGCAACATTCCATGTAGAATCTCAAATAGTAGCAACAGTGGAGGAGTGGCCTAGTGGTTAGGGTGGTGGACTTTGGAACTGAGTTTGATTCCCACTTCAGGCACAGGCAGCTCCTTGTGACTCTGGGCAAGTCACTTAACCCTCCATTGCCCCATGTAAGCCGCATTGAGCCTGCCATGAGTGGGAAAGCGCGGGGTACAAATGTAACAAAAAAAAAATTTGTGTTTACTAGACTAACATTTCTGTCTAATGAATTTAGTCATTATTTTTACTTTCTGTTCTTTTCCTTGCATCAATAAATGATATGTCAAATCTATAGATAATCAAGTTCTCCCCCGAGATCAACATGGCTTATAGAACTCTGTATTTTTAAGCTGGACAAATTAATTTCTCCCCGCTAAATTCTAAACAGCAGCTTCGGTATCCTCATTCAAAAAAAAAAAAAAAAAGGGGACATCTGCACAAACCAGTTTCAAAATGTGCTTCCATTAGCTAAAAATACAGGATTAAAATGATACTTCCCTTTTCTTGGAAATGAGCTTGAACTCATGACAGAGAAATGCAAACTATCCAGTAAGCATTATTGTCAAACCTCAGCTAAACAGTCAAACAACCATCTGCAGATTTCACCTGCACCAAAACAGCTAGACAGTTTGAGAACAAGATGCCATTTTGCTCTGGGATTTATTTTTTGACTAGTAAATAAGGCCCGTTTCTGACACAAATGAAACGGGCGTTAGCAAGGTTTTCCAGGGAGTGTGTATGTTTGAGAGAGTGTGTGTGAGAGTGACTGTGTGAGAGAGAGAGTGAATGTGCGAGTGTGTGTGTGTGACACAGAGAGAGTCAGGGTGCGAGTGTGTCTGTGAGACACAGAGAGTGTGTGCGTGAGACAGAGAGTGTGTGCGAGTGCGTATGTGAGAAACAGTGACTCTGAGTGTATTTCACACAGATACACTGTGTGTAAGAGAGAGTGTGTGTGAGACAGTGTGAGAGAGTATGTGTGCAATACACAGACTCTCTGTGAGTCCGAGAGAGTGTATGAGAGCGAGCGTGTGAGACCGAGAGTGTGTGTGAGACCGACTGTGTGATACATAGAGAGTGAATGTGGTACAGTGCGAGACACAGTGTGAGAGACTGTGTGAGAGAGCGTATGTGACAGAAAAAGTGTGTGTGCAACAGAGATACCTGCTCCCTCCCTCTGTGGTCTTAGGACCCCCTCCGCCCCTCTCAGGTCTGAGGACCCCCTCCCCCTCCTGTGGTCTCAGGACTCCCTGCCTCTTCCCCCTTCTGCGTGGTTAAAAGCACCCTGCGAGTGTGTGTGACTGAGAGTGAGGCTGTGTGCGAGTGTGTGTGTGTGAGAGAGAGACTGTGTGTGATTGTCCTCTCTCCCCTGCCCCCCTCCAGCCACCCAGCGATTCTCCTCTCTCCCCTGCCCCCCCCGCCAGCCAGACAGTGATTCTCATCACCCCTGCCCCCCCTCCAGCCACCCAGCTATTCCTCTGGCCCGCCACCCAGCGATTCTGCTCTGCCCCCTGCCCCCCCTGCAGCCACCCAGCGATTCTGCTCTCTCCTCTGGCCCCCCCTTGCAGCCACCCAGCGATTCTGCTCTGCCCCCTGCCCCCCCCTGCAGCCACCCAGCTTTAAGCACCTCCAACGTTCCGAAGCAGCTGACTCCGTGGCTTCCTTGAAGGTTTCGTTAGTTCATAACGGTGTTTAACCCACCCTCGACATCATGACGTTTTGACACGAGGGCGGGGCCCGCCCTCGACGTCATCACGTTTAGACACGAGGGCGGGGCAGAGAGACATGGGCAGAGAGCGATCTACACCGTTACGAACCCACGAACCCTTGAGTGAAGCCACGGAGTCAGCTTCAGAACGTTGGAGGTGCCTTTTATTATAGTAGATTGTTCAGGAGGGCTTTCTTTCCTGTTTTTAACCATTATTCCACAGTGAGCAAGGATTTTTGTACTTCTACTAAGGGAGCATGTCATTCAAAAATGTATATTTTGTTAAAGCCTTTTCGTTGGTAGATTAAGGCGAGTTACATTCAAGAATTTTCCTGGGCCCGGAGGATTTACAATTGGTGTCCTATTTACTAAGCATTTTCCCCCACAGATATCAAATGGGAAAAACCCTTTGCAGGCCATGTTCAGTCTGTGACTGTCAGTCATAGGCTGACTTACTACTATTACATAGTAACATAGTAGATGACGGCAGAAAAAGACCTGCACGGTCCATCCAGATAAACTTATATGTATTACTTATCATTTCTATAGCGCTACTACTACTACTACTTAGCATTTCTATAGCGCTGCCAGGGTTACGCAGCGCTGTACAAGTTTAGACAAGGGGAAGGACAGTCCCTGCTCAAGAGAGCTTACAATCTAGACGTACGCAGCGCTGTACACTTGAACATGAAGAGATAGTCGCTGCTCGACAGAGCTTACAATCTAATTAGGACAAACAAGAGATAAGGGAATAACTAAGGTGGGAATGATAAAATACGGGTACTTAACAAGTGAGTAAGGGTTTAGGAGTTAAAAGCAGCATCAAAAAGGTGGGCTTTTAGCCTAGATTTGAAGACGGCCAGGGATGGAGCCGTCTTCAAATCTAGGCTAAAAGCAGTGGCCTGGATGGCCCCGGGCCGGAGTGCCGATGCGCCCCCCCCCCCCCGCTAGATGACACTCCCCCCCCCGGGTGCACGCCGCTGGGGGGGTGGGGGTGCCACGGCACACGCCTGCTCCTCCGAGCTCGCTAAACTTCGTTCGTTCACTGCAGCTTCCTCTGCCCTGCTGCAGCGAATGAACGAAGTTTAGCGAACTCGGAGGAGCAGGCGCGTGCCACAGCAACCCCCCCCCCCCGCGGCGTGCACCCGGGGCGGACCGCCCCCACCTTGGTACGCCACTGGCTAAAAGCTCACCTTTTTGATGCTGCTTTTAACTCCTAAACTCTTACTCACTTGTTCAGTACCCTTACTCACTTAAACCCAGATATCAGTGCTGGCCCACAGCTGGCTTCCAGCTCTAAATATCATGGACTTGAGAGGCTGCCAGAAGTTATCCGGGTACCACTGATATTCAGAACCCACACCTGCGTAGCTAATTGGGCAAATTAGGATTGCCGTTTATGCTGTCCTACCTGTTTGGATAGCTGTCCGGGCAGGCACTGGCACCGAATATCAGCTTGGCAGTAACCAGAGAGTCCCGAGGTGGTTAGACATTGCGGCAATTCTGCATTTCTCTCATTGTTTCGACCATGTTACTCCTCTTCTCCGACTGGAACGTTGGCTTCCAATCGTAGCCCATATAAAAGTTCAAGATTTTTTTTGCCTAACCGGGTCAATTTTAGTAGCCTAGTGGTTAGTGCAGCGGACTTTGATCCTGGGGAACTGGATTCAATTCCCACTGCAGCTCCTTGTGACTCTGGGCAAGTCACTTAATCCTCCATTGCCCTTGGTACAAAATAAGTACCTGAATATATGTAAACCGCTTTGAATGTTGTTGCAAAAACCTCAGAAAGGCGGTATATCAAGTCCCATTTCCCTTTCTCTATTTGAGATTCTACATGGAATGTTGCTACTATTGAGATTCTGTTGCTACTATTTGAGATTCTAGGTGGAATGTTGCTAGTGGAGGAGTAGCCTAGTGGTTAGTGCAGTGGACTTTGATCCTAGGGAACTGAGTTCGATTCCTACTGCAGCTCCTTGTGACTCTGGGCAAGTCACTTCACCCCCCTCCATTGCCACAGGTACAAATAAGGACCTGTATATACTATGTAAACTGCTTTGAATGCAGTTGCGAAAGCCACACAAAGGCGGTATATCAAGTCCCATTCCCTTTCCCCCTTCCCCTTTTATAAACTAGGTGCCTTCCTGCCTCAGCCTTTGTTATAAAATTACCTCCATGTCTCTATTACTGTATGTCATACAATATATGAGTACACTGGATAAAGAAAGGGCAGAGTTGCCCACACCTGACCTGCATATAATGCCCGGCAATTTTATAAAAAGCCTTTTCCTTGTGTTAAACAGCCTTTACAAGCAGAAAAAGCTTAAAAAAATTACTCTCTGGCAATGGAGAGAGAGAAGTGACTTGCTCAAAGTCACAAGGAGTATCATCCGTATATGAACCGCTGATTCCCCTGTTTGTACACTTCTATCACCAGGCAAAACCATTCGATTAAAACAAAATTAAAGTAAAACATTGTGCTCTGCTCTGCATGAGAGTAAGTTCGTTTCCTGATCTTGGCTTCTACTCCCTGGATGGGTGCGCAAGCAGACTGATGTGGGTTGGAAATGACGTGACCAACAGGCCAGACTTCTGTGCAGGGATGACCCTAGAAGGAATCAACTAGTGCAAGGCTCCCTTAGCATTTTTATATTTGACCCTTATGACCTTCTCTCCTCTCTCCCCACTCCCCCTGAAAAAGATACACTCATACCTACCTTCCTTTTCTATTCCACTATCCCCTATCCCTTGTCTTGCTATCCCACATTCCATCTTCATTCCTCAAGACCCCATTCTCCCTCTCCACCAGTCTCATCCCTCAGTCACCACTCTCCCTTTCTCCCAACCACTGTCCTCACCACTCCCCCCCCCAACCTCATCCCTCTGTCCTCCTATTTTTCTCCCCAATAACTGAAAGTTGCTCTATTTGTCTCCTGAGGGCTTCTCGTCCCTCCTCACTTTCTTCCTGCAGCTCGTTCAGTAGGACTCCAAAGTTGCTCTAGCTGCTCCAGGCTCTTCTGCTTCCCATATGGGTCAGATCAGCTATTTAACTGGTGTAGGGGAAAAGCCAGCAGCAGCAGGAGTGGGTCAGAAGTGCTGATCACCAGCCAGTCTCTCCTACTGACCAGACTGTGGAGGGAGGCAGTACCACCTCTCACGTTCCTGGCTCCAATGGGCCACAGCCCAAGAACACAGAGAACGGTGACAAGAAGTGGTTCTGAGGCCTTGAGGGGAGCTCGGAAGCTTTGTATTTGCACCCGGCCCTCATTGAGAGGAGGGGGCACTGCCCAATGATATCACGCCAAAGCAAACTCTTTCTCTTGCCTCTAAAATAAAAAAAAAAAAAAAAAGAAAGAAACCCCAGTACCTGCATAATATCTTGAATGCTCTCTGTGAAGGAAATTTCAGCTTCTACCATGTAAAACTCTGCTAGGTGTCTGCGACTCTGAGAGTTCTCAGCTCGAAACGTAGGACCAAATGTAAACACCCGTGAGAAAGCACTGCAACCGAAAGAGAAAAAAAACAAAAAACAGGAAAAAATGGCTTTCAGAAAAAAAAAACCAAACAAACAAAAAAAAAAACCCTGCTAGCAATGCATTTAAAAATCTCCCTTTCTTCCATTACACATTGTGCAGTGTTCTTATTTCAGTAGTCTCCAACATGCAGACCCAGAAGTCCTCTGTTGCAGCCCTTAAACAGCCGGGAGAAATGGTCTACACCCCCCCTCACTCTCAGCTCCATCTACCTGCCCATCTCAGCCCTCCAAACTTGCTTTTAACACTACCGCCCCCTAAAGGCATGCTATTTCTCTCACCCGCTCGAAGCCTCTCTCTGTAGCGTCCTACCCAGAAACAGGAAGTTCTGTCAGAGGAGGAGGGACGCTACAGAGAGAAGCTTGGGGCAGATGACAGCTGCAGCATGACTTCAGTGCGACAGTGCTAAAGACAAGTTTGGATGACCGAGACGAGCAGGTAAGATGGAGCTGAGAATGAGAGGACGTGAACCGCGGATTTGGTGTGAAGGAGTACCGGGACGTTTCTTTCGAAAATGCCCCTCCATGTAATTTAATGCACAGGTTTTTTGGTATAGTGAAATATTTTCTAGAGTTTTAACTACATTGCAAATAAAGTAGTATTGTCATATATACCCATTATAAAGTGAGCCTCTATAGTGAATTTTGGCTGAAAAATGGGTGCCAGAAAAGATCGGTGCCAAGCATGATTCTATAAAGGGTGTGCGCCCTTTATTGAATCTCGCTTAGCGCCGATTCCCGTGCCCTAGCTTTGGGCTCCAGACTTACGCCTACTGAAACTGGTGTAAACGCTGGCACCCAAGTTGGGTACGCTGACCCAATATTCTGTAACACGCGCAACATTTTGGGAAGTCCCTGACACACCCATGCCCCTTCCCATGGCCACCCACCCTTTTGGATTGCTCGCTATGGGATTTGGGTGCCAGATGCGCGAATAAATCCTAATTGGTGACAATTAACATCAGTAGTTGGTTGTTGGAATCAATCATTGCTTGATAGTCAATTAAGCAGCATGCAAATCTCGGGATCACACCCAAATCTGAGCGTCATATATAGAATCCATGGGTCTGCCACTTATTTGCACCCTTACAGAATAATGTTTAACTATTTTGCTGCCACTTGCATGTGTAAGTGTGCACTTTATCCACGAACATACAGGTATTCTATACATTCACGTGGGCAAATGGCACTAATATGTGGACAAACAAAAAAAGCAACACTAGGCCTTCAAGACTGGGACAACAGGAGTTCTTTATTGACAAGTGACCCGACACGGGCCATGTTTCGGCGTTATACAACGCCTGCCCCAGGGGTCCAAATTTCGCTTCTGCAGTATATAAGTTGTGTAAGTTGCTTATGAACTCAACACTTGAAAGGGTATCTGCAGAGAATGATAGCCGCAATGCGAAGATTAGGCTCCTGTAACAGCCTTCTCATTTGCAAAAATCAATGTGTTGGGTCACCTGTCAATAAAGAACCCCTTTTGTCCCAGTCTTGAAGGCTCAGTGTTGCTTTTTTTGTTTGTATACTTTCTATGTATGCTCTATTACCCTCTCTACTTGTTCTGTACTAATATGTGGACACCCATTTATACAATGTCCTCCGATATGGTCAAAATTACATCTAGTAATACAAAACACAGCGAAGGTGACGAATGATGCAAGGTCCAACACTAAGGTGTGAAAATACACTTTTACCGAGAGGCAGAATCAAGACGCTACATGAAACCGTGTTTCGGCCACAGGGCCTTCCTCAGGAGTCTCTGTGAAACCGCCACTGTCCTACTAAATGACAGCTTAGCGCAAACAGTGTCAACGTAAAATTAAGCGTTGCAAAGCAACGGTAGTTTAACGACTCAGTATAAATAGCTGAAGCCCATCGATCTAGACCAGAGGTTCTCAACCCAGTCCTCGGGACGCACCTAGCCAGTCAGGTTTACAGGATACTCACAATGAGTATGCATGAGATAGTGCATGCCAATTTATCTCGTGCATATCCACTGTGGGCATCCTGAAAACCTGACTGGCTAGGTGCGTCCTGAGGACTACTGAAGCTCTGCAGCAGGTGTAAACATTCAAACAAAATACCCTCGTTAATCATGACTCCATCTGTGCTTTACCCCAAATCCACCCCTGAGCATACCTACACCCAGGCTGCACAAAACTACGCACTTTTCATGTCCATTAAAATGCCCTCACTTTCAAAAATTCCTCTGAAAAATTACCCCCTTAAAAAAAAAAATCTTATGACTTATTTATAGAATTTCAAATCATAGAAAACAAGAGGAAAAACTCTTGCCAGGCAAGTGTATAAATAAACTGAAAAAAAAAAAATACTAATATCTCACAACTTAAAGAAATAAACTACCTTTCAACACCCCCAAAGTCATAGGGGGAGGGGGACAGGAACAGAAACAGATTTAGGAGCCAAATATTAAAAGGAAATTATAACTGTCAAAATAAGCTAGACAACACACATTAACTTCTAGGCAGCCTCAAACTTATTCCTGGAATACCAAAGTGTAAATTATACTGGAGTGGAAGTTCCAGTAGGAACTTTATCACTTAGGAAATTAGGTATCTGGGAGGCCTCAAAATAAAACTGAGCTAACATCTTTAAACTTAAGGAGATGTAGTGCCCCCTAGGTCTCAGCGATGTCCTATTCCTTGGCAGTAACCAGACTGGCCACCGGTCAGGGATGGACTGGTTTCTCCCAGGAACAGGACACACTTCCACCCCCGCACCACAGCTGCTAAAATGAGGCAATGTTGTAACTAGAGTGAGAGTGTCACCACCTTACAAGCAACAGACCACAAACTTCTTAAGAAAACTTAGTTTGCTTTATTGTACAATTTCTTTTGAAATCTTTAGAAACACTTCAAGTAATAGTGGACAAGGGTTCAAAGTGCTGGCAAAGTTTTAAAAAGACATGTTAAAACTCTTAAGAAAAGTTAGTTAAAAATCACAGCTGTGGTTATCTAAATGTGACATTAATGAATAGAGATCACTTTGCTATTTCTGGCTCCCCTTTAAACCAACCAGAAATAAGTGAAGGAAAAAACAACACTCACAACTCAAGGAGGAAAAAAGAAAAACAGATCTCCTCATACTGTGGCAATAAATATCAAAAAACACCGCTCTTTCTGCGGCTCTTTTTGCACACAGTGAAACAAGTAATCAAGGATCAAAAACCTCCTAAAAGATTATAGTAACATATTCAAAAGAACCTTCAAGAAAAATTTTTCAAAGACATTGCAATCCTTTTAAACAAGCACTACTCATTAACAGAAATCACATCAAGTGCTGACCATCAGGGCTGCCGAGAGGGGGGGGGGGGCAGGGGGGACACGGCGCCAGGGTCTCTCTCCTTCTCTCAGGCCGCCAGCGCTGCAGTCCCCCGTCTCACTTGCCTGCCCTCGGCTCTGTCGACAACCCCCCCCCCCTCAGTCTGCCACCGGGCCCCCTGCATTCAAATCAGAAGCGCCTCACCTCCGTGTGAAAGCTGCAGATCGCCTCCCTTCGGGCCTTCCCTCACTGTGTCCCACCCTCATCTAATGTATCTTCATGTTTCCGCGAGGGCGGGGCACAGTGAGGGAGGGCCCGAAGGGAGGCGATCTGCCACTTTTACACGGAGGTGAGGCGCTGCCGATTTGAATGCAGGGGGCCCGGTGGCGGACGGAGGGGGGATGGAGACTGCGGCGCCGGTGGCCTGAGAGCAGGAGAAGGAGGCGACAGTGGTAGCGATGGGGGAGGCGGCGGGAAGGGGGGGGGCAGCCTTGCCCCAGGCCCGGCTCAGTCTCTCGGTAACCCTGCTCACCATAAGGCACATAACATAAAAAGGCTGAAACTTATCCGAGTAGTGCTGCGTTTGTGTATTCCGTGACTCCACCCCAGCAGAAAAGCTAAAGCATTGTGGTCCCGATGAACCCGTTTCGCATTAGCATAATATCAGATAAGTCATCAGGAAACCACACTTGCAGTCGTGCTTATTTCAAGCCAGCTGGAGGGTAGTTGCTCCACTGTCAGCCTCAAGCAAACAGATCAATATGTTCCCTATAAACCATCCTGTAACAGTTAGCATGAGGTAAGTTATTAATTAAAGGTGTAACCCCCCCGAAGCTTAAAATGTACTGGCTGCTGAAATTCTTCTGCTTCCCTTTCAAGCGCCATGGAGTGGACTCTCCGCTAAGCTAACCGCCTTTACCACATTCTCTGGCAACGAATTCAAGTTTAATTACACGTTGAGTGAAGAAACATTTTCTCAGATTCGTTTTAAATTTACTACATTGTAGCTTCATCGCATGCCCCCTAGTCCTAGTATTTTTGGAAAGCGTAAACAGACACTTCACATCTACCCTTTCAACTCCACTCATTATTTTATAGACCTCTATCATATCTGCCCTCAGCCACCTTTTCTCCAAGCTGAAGAGCCCTAGCCGCTTTAGCCTTTCCTCATAGGGAAGTCGTCCCATCCCTTTTATCATTTTCGTCACCCTTCTCTGCACCTTTTCTAATTCCACTATATCTTTTTGAGATATGGTGACCAGAATTGAACACAATATTCGAGGTGCGGTCGCACCATGGAGCGATACAAAGGCATTATAACATTCTCATTTTTGTTTTCCATTCCTTTCCTAATAATACCTAACATTCTATTTGCTTTCTTAGCCGCCGCAGCACACTGAGCAGAAGGTTTCAACGTATCATCGACGACGACACCTAGATCCCTTTCTTGGTCCGTGACTCCTAACGCGGAACCTTGCATGACCTAGCTACTGTCAAAGTTACCATTTTTACCTCTGTATAAGGGGACTCTTGGACAGCTGGTGCAACAGTGGATGCGAATGAGCAACTGTTGTGGCCAACTTTCAGTGACAACGATGTCGAGCAGTTTTGGGCAACTGTATCAAATCACACGGATGCTTCAGGAGATCATGATTTCCTTCAGCTGCGGCATTTTGCACTACGTATGTTGGCTTTACCTTTTAGCAATGCAGCCATAAAAAGAACTTTTTCTCAGATGATCCTTATCAAGGCAAAGATGAGAAACAGGATGCGACAAGGCACTCTGGAAGCCTTGCTGCAAATTCGCAGCTACATGAGGCACAGAAGCATACGTTGCAATGAGTTTATACCGACAGCTGTGATGCCCAGTAAATTCAATGCAGATATTTAAGCATGTGCGAGCGATGGCAACTCTATAACCGAGGAGTATTTTGCAGCTTGCCGAGAGACGCCAGGATTCTATCATGCTCTGAAAAGTGAGTTTTGTGTATAATTGTTTGTTACTGTTCGCACACTGACTCAGAATTCCTGTTCCAGTGCTTCCTGCTCTACCCCCCAAGGGCTCTTTTCAGAGCCACCCGAGCCTCAGCATTCCTGCTCTACCCCAGGCCCTTGTTCACCAGTCAGACCTGCTCCCAAAGGCTCTCTTCAGAGCCACACCAGGTCCTGGGTGTGGAAAAAAAATAATTCAGTAATATCAAGGTTTTGTAAAGTGCTCCTGTTCCTGGCCTGCCACTTCAGGATGTCTACAGGATTGGTGGTAGGTAGTTCTTTTCTGAGGCTTATCCAAATGTCACTGAATTTACTTAAAAAGTAAAATGAGCAAAATAGTGTCAAGGGCAGGCCATTCTGAAAGGTGTAGGTAGTAACTGTCACATCCTTCGCTCCCTCAGGCTGCTCCTCTGCGGGAAGCAAGGGCCGGGAGGAGAGTTCTGCAGTCAGAGAGGACTTACCCGACGGTTCTTCGGATGGCCGGCTATCTCGAGTACAGTCGGGGCCGAGCCGGTATTCCTTGCGGCGATGGCCGGCCATTTTAGAACCGCGGCCAAAAGCCAGGACCCGTCCCGGCGATAGCCGCCCTGTCCGCGGCCGGGTCCGTAGGCCGGCGATCGCGGCTTCCAGGCTCTCAGTCGCCGGCTATGGAGTCCGCGCTTGCACTAGCAGGGAAGATGGCGCTGAGACGCGATGGCCGGCGTCTTCTCCATTTTTGGGCACGGGAACCCGAAGCTCCGCCTGAGAGGCTGAGCGGAACCAATCAGAGGGATCTATTCAGTAGCCGGGTTCCGATTGGCCGGCCATGTCGGCTGGGGCTGGGCGGCTGAATGCTGACAGTATTTAAGGAGCGGGGCTGAAACAGAACATTGCTTCAGGTTCTGTTTCCCGAGGCCAGTCTTCTTGTGCTCCTGTTCCTTGTGCGTTCTTGTTTTCCTGGTTTGACCTTTGGACTGTTACTGGACTACCCTGATTGCCGCCTACCTAGACCTGCTGCCTGTTCCTGGACTTCTCGGACTTTCCGCCTGCTCCCTCTGCTCCCAGTTCCAGTGCTGGGTCAGCCCGTCAACCCCGCGGTTCCGGAAGTCCCGTTGGTCGCCTGCAGCTGGGGGCTCAACCCTCGGTGAACGGCGGTCGCCGCGGGTGAAGACTTGGGGTCGCACGGCTGTCCTCTGAGGTCCTTCGGGGCCTTACGGGACCTAAGGGCTCATTTTCTTTCCAAGACAAGACAGTAACATGCTCTTGCAGTAAACTCAATATAGGAGTTTTCAGGTTTGGTGTGAGAACATCTTGGCTGTTTTTTGTGTAGGTTTAGCCAGGTCATAAACCTGTACAGCAGTATCTTGAAGATGGAAGAAACACTCCCCCACCCCTCCTACATAGTTGTTTTTGGTATCAAAATTGTTGGGCTATTTTTGGGCACAATTTGGGCCGAAACTTTTTTTCGCTATCTGGCAACTCTGACACTCACAGGTTTAAAGTAACAAAACAGGTTCTTATTCACTAAACGTCATGCATAGGTGAAACAAACCTCAACAAAAATAGTGAATATCACAGAACCTGAAAAAATTAAAAAGGAGGAAAAGACCCGATAAACTGTAGCAGCTACTTCTTACTTACCATTACTACTACTACTATTTAACATTTCTAAAGCGCTACCAGGGTTGCGCAGCGCTGTACAATTAACAAAGAAGGACAGTCCCTGCTCAAAGGAGCTTACAATCTAAACGACAAAAAATGCAGTCAATCAAGATTGAGCCAGTCTAGATTTCCTGGATAGGGGTACAATGGTTAGGTGCCGAAAGCTTTGAGCAAGGATTTGAAGATGGGTAGGGAGGGGGCTTGGCGTATGGACTCAGGGAGTTTATTCCAAGCATAGGGTGAGGCGAGGCAGAAAGGGCGGAGCCTGGAGTTGGCGGTGGTGGAGAAGGGTACTGAGAGGAGGGATTTGTCCTGTGAGCGGAGGTTACGGGTAGGAGCGTAAGGGGAGATGAGGGTAGTGAGGGGCTGCAGATTGAGTGCATTTGTAGGTTAGTAGGAGAAGCTTGAACTGTATGCGGTACCTGATCGGAAGCCAGTGAAGTGACTTAAGGAGAGGGGTGATATGAGCATATTGGTCTAGGTGGAAGATAAGACGCGCAGCAGAGTTCTGAACGGATTGAAGGGGGGATAGATGGTTAAGTGGGAGGCCAGTGAGGAGTAGGATGCAGTAGTCAAGGCGAGAGGTAATGAGAGAGTGGATGAGAGTTCGGGTGGTGTGCTTAGAGAGGAAAGGGCGAATTTTGCTGATGTTATAGAGAAAGAAGCGACAGGTCTTGGATGTCTGCTGGATATGGGCAGAGAAGGAGAGGGAGGAGTCGAAGATGACTCCGAGGTTGCGGGCAGGTGAGACGGGGAGGATGAGGGTGTTATCAACTGAAATAGAGAGTGGAGGGAGAGGAGAAGTGGGTTTGGGTGGAAAGACAATGAGCTCGGTCTTGGCCATGTTTAGTTTCAGGTGGCGGTTGGACATCCAGGCAGCAATGTTGGATAAGCAGGCCGATACTTTGACCTGGGTTTCCGCAGTGATGTCTGGTGTGGAGAGATAAAGCTGGGTGTCGTCATGAAACGTTTTAACAGTGGCTCACTGCTGCTCAGTTGAAAAAGTAATCATAGGTCAGAAAAACCTCCTTATAGTGAACTAATGTTTGAAGTCAGATAGCACTGAATGATGTACACATACAGTGAGGTCTCAAGAAGAAACCTGTAGCGAAACAGATCCTTGTTGGGACCTGCACTGTTCTGTTCCTGTACTCAAAATTGTGGCAAGATATAGCAAGTGAAGAATCTGTTTGATGATGAACTACCGTAAGATAAGTGCAAGTTTGTGATATTGGGAACATTTTTTCAAATTATATGTGATGCTTTTGTTATATAGAGAAAAACAGAAAAGATAATTTTTCATGGACATTAATTCACTATAAGGAGGTTTTTATTTATTTGCTGCACTTGTATCCCACATTTTCCCACCTATTTGCAGGCTCAATGTGGCTCACAAAATGTTATAGCAACATGTACACATTAAAAGATAAGAATTTCAAAATATAGGTACAGATGGGTACGTAGAATATCAAACCAATCATAGTAATGGAATAATAATTTTACAATTATTACAAATAAGAGTGCATAAGTAAATCATATTGGATTGGAAGTGGATTGAAAGATCAACATTACATAACATAATGATATCAGGACAAGATATAATATTCAGTCGTGAGGAAGTAATCAGGGTGGACAGATAGGAGGGTTCCTTACTAGTAGTGATTGGAATAATTAGGAAGTCAGATCGTTATGGGGAATCTTTATTGTACGCCTTTATGAATAAGTAGGTCTTTAATAACTTTCGGAAGGTTGTCAGGTCTGTTGTTTTTATGGCCTTTGATTACTTTTTCAACTGTGAGCAGCAGTGAACACTGTTAAAAGGGTTCATGATAAGTAAGAAGTAGCTGCTACAGTTTTATGAGGTCTTTTCCTCCTTTTTAATTATTTCAAGTTCTGTGATAGTCACTATTTGTGTTGAACTCAGACACTCACACAGGCACACATGCGGAGCTCTGCCATACATACAAAGTAAACCCTGCAGCCACAGCTGCCACCAGCAGAACTCATCATAGCAGCTTGGCACCAGAACTGCTTTCCAGCTCTTTCAGCCAGCACTCTCTCATCTCTCAGCAGTACCACTGACAATTAGCCTCCCAATTTGCACCAGGGCTACAATAAAGCCATGGGGACTTTAAACAAATTCAGCTGCAAATGGAGTGCGACTAAGATACAGCCTGCACTCTCACCCTGTGCGCCCATGCATGCGCTCACACAGTGAGCTGCACAGCAGGCTCAACTCCTGACCCACCCCTTGTTGCTGGGTTCCCACTGGGCCAATCAGTGGCTGCTTTCCTTGGCGCTTTTACGCCACGGCACATCCGGGGTCTTTCCCTGCCCCCTCCTCACTTCAGGGTGCTTTCGCGCCCTTTACATTCAGGCAGTCCGAACGCTCTCTTCTCCCCCTCTTCTAACTCTAATCTCACATGCTCGAATGTTGCACTCGCCTGCAGCTCCAAGGCCTTTTGCAGCAATGGCACCAGACCTACTGCTGCTGCCTCATTTCTGCCCCTCACGCACTGCAAAAACTGCCTCTCTGTGATGGGGAATGGGTCCTGCAAGCCCCGAAGCGCTTCCTCTTGACAGCTCGGGAGCACTTCCAGGTTGTGGGCACCCGCGAAGCCGCCCCCAGGCCGGCTCTGACATTGTCTGGACCCCCAGGGCTCAGGTGAGTACTTTCCTTTTTCCCATCGCCTTACACATACATTTCCAAGGGTATAACTAGCAGGTATTTCAAGAGGAACAAATCTAAGGTAAGAATCTGTCAGAGGAGGGAAGCTCAAAAGCAGCCGAAAACCAGGAGGTATTTAAAGAGAGTCATCCTTATTATTCCTTATTACTGAATTGGTTATATTAGAAAAGATTAGGACTGTGTTTTGATTAAATTTTAATCGTGCGATCAAGCATGATTACAAATTTTAATTGACATGCAACCCTAAAAATATTAAGAAAAATTAATGAAAAGATAAAAAATGCAAAATACAAATTGAAAAATTACTAATTAAAGAATCTAAAACAGCAGACAGAATAGTCAAAGGCTTAAGCTGCTACTTTTCAAAGCAAGTTGAAAATCTCTTCCCTTTTATGTGACTTCATATCTTCTGGACACTATTAACTATTCAACGCTTGAAACAATTGTTCCCGTGGGAAACATTTCGCAACCTGGTACAATCAATGGTACTAAGCCACTTAGACTACTGCAATGGAATTTATGCAGGATGCAAGGAACAGACCTTAAAGAAGATTCAGACCGCTCAGAACACGGCAGCTAGGCTTATATTTGGAAAAACACGATATGAAAGCGCAAAACCCCTCCGTGAAAAGCTACACTGGCTCCCAATCAAAGAACGCATTGCCTTCAAAATCTGCACCCTGGTTCACAAAATTATCTTACGGTGAAGCCCCTGGATACATGACAGACTTGATCGACTTACCAACTAGAAACACATCAGAATCACCACGAACGTATCTAAATCTGCACTACCCAAGCTGCAAAGGCCTCAAATACAAATCAACTTACGCATCCAGCTTTTCCTACATAAGCACACAACTGTGGAACGCCTTACCAAAAGCCTTGAAAACGACACACGACCACCTAAACTTCCAGAATTCGCTAAAAACTAACCTATTCAAAAAGGCATACCCTGCCGATCCAACCTAAATGCCTGATCTCTGCGACACAACAAAACTAAAGTACGTAATGGACATAACTCAACTCTTCCGTTGTACAATTCCCTAATTGTGGCTGTGCCACAAGAACTTTATCCTACCACAACATCACTTTGTATTTGTTCTCACCGTGGCCGGCAAACGCCTCTCCGGTACTATGTAAGCCACACTGAGACTACAAATATGTGGGAGAACGTGGGATACAAATGAAACAAATAAATAAATAAAATAAATAAATATAAACAGCCTTACACTCTAGCGTACCTAGGGCGGGGTGGTGGGGGCGGTCTGCCCTGGGTGCCGGCAGTGAAGGGGTGTGAGGCAAGCGTGTGCAGTCAGCTCTGCCGGTCCCCTGTCCCGGAACAGGAAGTTGACATCTGAGGGGGCAGCGGACCGGCTGAGCTGACAATGCGCACTTACTTCGCACACCTCCATACTTGGAGAAGGGGGTGCACTGCCAGCGCTCCAGCCGGGGGGGGGGGGGGGGGGGGAGATGTGCTCTACCCCAGGTGCCATATAAGGTAGGTATGTTGTTACAGGTGTTCTCAGCCTACTTCAGAAAAGCAAGCCTAGAACAGATACACAAGATACATCTTCTTCT
This sequence comes from Microcaecilia unicolor, assembly GCF_901765095.1. NCBI lineage: Eukaryota > Metazoa > Chordata > Amphibia > Gymnophiona > Siphonopidae > Microcaecilia > Microcaecilia unicolor. The sequence goes on from NC_044034.1 coordinate 29,198,569, forward strand.
TTCTTTGCATTTAAAATAGTCTAAATAAATACTTTGCATTTAAAAAAAAATTAAACAGAAACCAGGCTAATAAAGGACAGGTGTAACAAGAACTGGAACCGTGAAAACGAAACTGCAGTGTCTGACCCGGTCAGGTAAGAGCACATTCCTGAAACATGATGTTCTGTGAGTAAGAGAAGGAAGAAAAATGGCCATTGAGATGAGGAGAGAGAGAGAAAAAAAAAGTGGAAAACACAGTCTTGAATAGAAGTCAATTTATAAAAAAAGAAAAAAAATCTTCAAGGAGGATTTGATGGTAAAGGTATGTTTATTAAGAAAATGAACTATGACTTTGTGACAATACAAGAAGGAATTGTGCCCCAGTATCTACCCACCAGATAGGAAAAAGGAAGTACAGAATTTAAATGTGTGTGTGTGGGGGGGGGGGGGGGGGGGGGGGGGGGGGGGACTGAGATGGAACACTTAGAGCAGGCTGGTAACAAGTATACAAGGAACCTTCTAGAAACAGCCAGGAGGGGCAGTGGAAACAGGAAAAAAAAATCCATAAAACCTTCATAACTCAAGAGAGCAGTGCATATCCAACAGCCTTAAGAAATCCCAGTAACTTCTTCAATGGTCACAACTATTCTCTTTCCAGAATGTCTAGATTACTGGACATTCCCACTATATATGTTACTAAAAATTTTTTTATCAATTTAGCCACGACAACACACATCAAGAATATTCAGGCAAATCTTACTTTATTTAGACTATCTGGTATCCAATATAATTGCTAAAAAATATTATTATATTTTTGGCAATTAATACTAGGGTTGGGCTGTGTTCCTGTTGCAAATGGTCCACACATCAGGTTCCAGCTGGCTATGTTCACTGTTCTCCAGGAGACCTAATCCCATACCTCACTGCCCTATGTATTCATGTGCCATGTTTCAATCTACTTACTGGACTCATAGACTTGTATGGATGACTGAAGTAAGCTTGCCCACTGATCCTTAACTCAGTTTGTCTCGATTTTGTGTCTTGCCAAGTCTAAGTGAAACAGAGGCTGTTTTGGTTTCAACCGAAACTGAATCCATGGCCAAAATTTGTTGCTCGGTTTCAGCTGGCACTGAAGCTGAAACTGTAATCCCCCTCTCCCCCGCAGAGGAGAGGTCCCTCTGGCAAAGACTTGGCCACCTGAGAATCCATAGCGGGCTTACCTTAAGAAGCCCTTGTGGTCTAGTGCCCTCTTTGGGGACAGGAACAAAGGTAAAATTATGTATAATCATACCTGATAATTTTCTTTCCATTAATCATAGCTGATCAATCCATAGACTGGTGGGTTGTGTCCATCTACCAGCAGGTGGAGATAGAGAGCAAACTTTTGCCTCCCTATATGTGGTCATGTGCTGCCGGAAACTCCTCAGTATGTCGATATCAAAGCTCCATCCGCAGGACTCAGCACTTAGAGAATTACACCCACGAAGGGACACTCTGCCCAGCTCACCACCGCCGAAACGGGGGAGGGGAATTAACCCAGCTCATCCCCACACAAGTGGGGGAGGGGAATCCGTCCAGCTCATCCCCGCGGAGCGGGGGAGGGACACCACACCCGCCGATGCGGGGGGATCTGGCTTATCCTGCAACCGCGGGAGGAGCTGACTGACCCTAACACCGCCGAAGCGGGAGGGGTACAAAGCTGCCCTACAGCCGCACGAAGCGGGAGGGAGTGCCGGCAGAATTTATGTCTCAATCCAGCCCCGTAAACGGAGGGGAGAGGAATGCAGCAGCTCACTGTAACACAAACTCGTCTCAACTCTTGAAGAATCCAAGTGAAAGAAGAACTTGAACACGAAGTCCTCCTGAAGTAACTGAAGGCTAAACTTGAACCTAAAATTCAACCAGAATATAAACAGTACAGATATCTGGGAGGGGCTATGGATTGATCAGCTATGATTAATGGAAAGAAAATTATCAGGTATGATTATACATAATTTTACCTTCCATATCATCAAGCTGATCAATCCATAGACTGGTGGGATGTACCGAAGCAGTACTCACCCAGGGCGGGACATAGAAATCCCTGACCTCAACACTGAAGCTCCAAACCGGGCCTCCGCCCGTGAAGCCACAGTCAAACGGTAATGCTTGGAGAATGTATGAGCCGAAGCCCCCGTTGCCGCCTTGCATATCTCTTCCAAGGAGACGGATCCGGCCTCTGCCATCGAGGCCGCCTGAGCTCTCGTGGAGCGAGCCTTCAGCTGGATAGGCGGCACCTTCCCCGCGGCCACATAAGCCGCTGCAATGGCTTCCTTGACCCATCTTGCCACTGTAGGCTTAGCAGCCTGCAGACCCTTACGAGGACCTGCAAACAGGACAAACAGATGATCCGATTTCCGGAAATCATTGGTCACTTCCAAGTATCTGATGATGACTCGTCTCACATCCAGATATTCAAGAGCGGAGTACTCCTCTGGGTAGTCCTCCCTACGAAAGGAAGGGAGACAGAGCTGCTGATTCACCTGGAAGCGAGAAACAATCTTGGGCAGGAAGGAAGGCACTGTGCGAATAGTCACTCCTGCCTCAGTGAACTGCAGAAAAGGCTCTCGACATGAGAGCGCCTGGAGCTCGGAAACTCTTCTGGCTGAAGTGATAGCCACCAAAAAGACTGCTTTCAACGTCAGGTCTTTCAGAGATGCCCTCGACAAGGGTTCAAAAGGCGGCTTCTGCAATGCTCTTAGCACCAGGTTGAGATTCCACGCAGGCACCACTGAGTGCAGAGGAGGGCGCAGGTGATTAACTCCCTTGAGAAAGCGCACCACATCTGGCTGCGAAGCCAGGGAAGCACCCTTCAGGCGGCCCCTGAAGCAAGCCAGAGCCGCTACCTAGACTTTAAGGGAACTGAGCGACAGGCCTTTCTCCAGACCTTCTTGCAGGAACGCCAACACTGAAGAAATTGGAGCAGTGAAGGGAGAAAGTGAGCCTGCTTCACACCATGCTGCAAAGATACGCCAAACCCTGGCGTAAGCAGTAGAAGTAGAGCGCTTCCTCGCTCTCAGCATAGTGGCGATGACCTTGTCTGAGAAGCCCTTCTTCCTCAGACGCTGCCGCTCAATAGCCAGGCCGTAAGACCAAAGGGAGAGGGATCCTCCATCACCATGGGACCCTGATGTAACAGGCCCTGCTCCACTGACAGCCGCAGAGGATCGTCGACTGAGAGCCTGATCAAGTCCGCATACCAGGGACGTCTGGGCCAATCCGGACCCACCAGGATTACCCTGCCGGGATGCTTTGCCACCCGGTCTAGCACCCTGCCCAACATGGGCCAGGGCGGGAACACATAGAGGAGCTCTTGTGTCGGCCACTGTTGGAGAAGAGCATCTACTCCCAGGGATCGAGGGTCCCGTTGTAGGTGGTTATATATATATTTTGTAAGAGGCCAATTCCTACCTATGTACTCGCTTATGTCTAGGGGGCGTGGCCTCTGCCCAACCTTAGCTGCATGGAAAATAACGGACAGACCAATGGAATATATTAGTTTATTTATACAGCGTTATATACAAAAATATAGAAAACTCTTATCAGCCTATAGCATCAGCAATTCCTGATTGCATGCACAATGATACCAAAATATAGAGAATAACTATGATTATCCTATGGGCTAAAATCTGTAATAACAGATAAACACAATACCAAGATCCTAATGATTACCACACAAATCTTATACTAGGCTAACAGCAACTAGATCATAAATCCTGACGTCACACATCTGATGGGTCCGAGCACAGACTAATTATCTAACCCAGCCTGAAGGAAGTAAACTATGATCTCACCGTCCCGGTCACCAGATCAGATTCCTTCCGATTCCTCAGCCGAATGTCTCAGCGAGGTCCCACAAGCTCAGGTGATGCACTTGTCTTGATCAGCCACAGATGATACAGACGCAGTATAGATCCTGTAGACAGCTGTAACCTGGGGAAAAGCTTTGCCAGGTATTATCAGTAAGTCTCTCAGGTAAATCAGGTGCTTGCAGAAAGGCAAGTGTTCTCCTCTTCTGTTCTTCTGTTCGGTTCTTCAGCAACTAACTTGTTTCTGTTCCCGCTTCTCAGACCAATCAGTTTTCTGGGAGCCAATCAGAAATAATTCCCCCATGTACTCCCAGCATCTGTATGAAGCTTCCTTTGTCCGTCTTATCTCGTACGCTCTCTCTCTCTCTCTCCCTCAGGGACATGCATTCTCCCCCGATACAGAGTGACCTTGGAGGTGGTGCAGGCTTCAGTAAATCTATTACAAGCTGAAATGCTGACTTCTGCACAGTTGGTAGTCAGACATATAGGTGAAAGGTTGCAGCGTCCATTTTGGCTGTAAAGGTGCTCTCATATGCACACAGGGTGGGTGAGATCACAGCAAATACTCCTACACCGTCCTCTGCTGAAAAAGCGCGGCACTTGGCAATTGGCCGATGACGCCATCAGATCTAGGCTCGGCTGGCCCCAGCGCTTCGTGATGTCCAAGAACGCCTGAGCAGATAGTTGCCACTCTCCGGACTCCAAGGTATGGCGACTGAGAAAGTCCGCCTTGACATTCATGACTCCGGCAATGTGGGCCGCTGAAAGCTGCTCCAGGTTCGCTTCCGCCCACTGGCAAAGACTCATAGCCTCCTTGGCTAGAGGGGCGCTCTTGGTACCTCCCTGGCGGTTGATATAGGCCACAGCCGTGGCATTGTCCGACAGGACCCGTACAGGCTACAACACCAGTACCGGGATGAACTCCAATAACACCAACCGAATGGCTCTGAGTTCCAGGAGGTTGATAGACCACTTGCCTCTGCAGGAGACTAGAGCCCCTGCGCTGTCCTTCCCAAGCAGTGGGCTCCCCAGCCCATCAAAGAGGCGTCTGTCGTGACGACAATCCACTCCGGGGTCACCAGAGGCAATCCTGCAGACAACTTGTCTGTCTGCGTCCACCAGCTCAGCGCCTTGCGCACTGCTGGGTCCACGGGAAGGCGCACAGCATAATCCTCCGACATCGGAGTCCAGCGCAGCAGCAGAGATAGCTGTAGTGGTCTCATATGAGCCCTGGCCCAGGGCACTACTTCCATCGTGGCCGTCATAGAGCCCAACAGCTGCACGTAGTCCCAAGCCCGAATAGGAGAGGCTACTAGGAACTAGTCCACCTGAGCCTGAAGCTTGACAATCCGATTGTCTGGCAGGAACACTCTGCCCACTTGGGTGTCGAATCGAACTCCCAGATACTCCAGGGACTGAGTCGGGCGCAGCTGGCTCTTCTTCCAGTTGATGATCCATCCCAGGGAGCTCAAAAAAGCAATCACCCGGTCCACAGCTTTGCCGCACTCTGCATAAGAGGGGGCTCGGATCAACCAGTCGTCCAGATAAGGATGGACTTGTACTCCTTCCTTTAGCAGGAAGGCCGCTATGACCCCCATTACTTGGAAAAGGTCCGCGGAGCAGTAGCCAACCCGAAAGGGAGGGCTCTGAACTGGAAGTGTCGTCTCAGGACTGTAAAACGCAGAAAGCGTTGGAGAGGAGGCCAGATGGGAATATGCAGGTACGCTTCCTTGATGTCCAAGGAAGCCAAGAACTCTCCTGCCTTCACTGCCGCTATAACAGAGCGGAGAGTCTCCATGCGAAAGTGCCTCACTTTCCAGGCCCGATTGACCCCTTTGAGGTCGAGGATAGGCCGGACAGAACCTCCTTTCTTTGGAACCACAAAGTAAATGGAGTAACGTCCCTTGCCAATCTGATTTTTTGGCACCGGAACGACCGCACCCAGGCGGATCAGGTTGTCCAAGGTCTGCTGCACTGCCACAGCTTGACCGGAGACTTGCAGGGAGAGAGTACAAACCCATCTCTTAAGGGTTGGCAGAACTCTAGCTTGTAGCCGTCTCTGATGACTTCCAGCACCCACGCGTCTGAAGTTATAGTGGTCCACTCGCCCAGAAACGAGGACAGCCGTCCTCCAATCTGCACTGGGGCGTGGACCAAGGCCCCGTCATTGGGTACGAGACCCTGGGGGAGGACCGGAGGGAGCACCTCCGGGACGGCGGTCTCTGCGAAAGGAATGCTGCTTGGGGGAGAAATTCCTCTTGAAGGAAGAGGGGGCAGAGGAACCCGACTTGCCCGGGCGGTACCGACGGGCTTCCAGCAACCGTCCTCTGGAGGTACCGGGACGAGTACTAGCCCGAGCCCTGACCTCTGGTAATTTCTTGCCCTTAGACGTGCCGAGATCGGTCACGATTTTGTCCAGCTCGACCCCAAAGAGCAGCTTGCCTTTAAAAGGCAATCTAGCCAGGCGGGATTTAGAGGCGTGGTCAGCAGACCAATGTTTCAGCCAAAGCCACCGCCGCGCAGAGACTGTCTGAGCCATGCCTTTAGCTGAGGCTCTCAAGACATCATACAGCAAGTCTGCCAAATAGGCTAAGCCCGATTCCAGGGCCGGCCAATCAGCCCTCAAGGAAAGATCCGAGGGGGAAGCCCGCTGCACCATAGTCAGGCACGCCCTGGCCACATAGGAGCCGCAAACTGAGGCCTGCAAACTTAAAGCAGCTGCCTCAAAGGACGACCTTAAGGCCGCCTCCAATCTTCTGTCTTGGGCGTCCTTTAGGGCCGTGCCACCTTCCACCGGCAACGCCGTTTTCTTAGTCACCGCAATGATTAAAGAATCCACGGTAGGCCACAGATAGGCCTCACATTCACTCACAGCCAAAGGATAGAGGCGGGACATAGCCCTAGCCACTTTAAGGCTCGTTTCCGGGACATCCCATTGAGCCGCAATTAAGGTGTGCATGGCATCATGCACGTGGAAGGATCTAGGCGGGCGCTTCGTCCCCAGCATAATGGCAGAGCCAACAGGGGCTGAGGGAGAGACGTCCTCCGGAGAGGAAATCTTCAAAGTGTCCATGGCCTGTAACAACAGGTTGGGCAAATCCTCTGGGCTAAAAAGCCGCGCTGCAGAGGGGTCATCCGCTCCATCCGAGCGGGGATCTATCTCCTCCAAGGAATCCGCAAAGGACCGTTGGGAGACCTCAGACACGCTGCCCTCATCTACATCGGAGGAGACAAAGTCCTCCAAGGCCTGGAAATCAACCCGAGGGCGTTTACCTCTGGGAACCTCAACCTCTTTATCAGAAGAGGGAGCAGGGGCAGCGTTTGCATGAGGAAAGCCTGATGCAGCAGCAAAACAAACTCGGGGGAGAAACCCCCCAGACTGTGCACTTCCGCAGCCTGGGCAACAGCCCTAGACGCACTCTCAACCGGCGCTCGCAATAGCGGGGGAGAGACATGCTGCGCATCCAAAATGGCGTCCGGCGCGAAACTCCGCGAAGGAGCCGCGCGGGAAGAACGGCGCTTAACTTTAGCCGCTTGGTGCCGTCGCCCAAATTAAGGGCGTTCATGGCATTAATGTCTCCAACCTCAAGGGCGGCCCACGAAGAAGCCGTCCGAGCCGCGTGGCCGGCCAAGATGGCGGAGGCGAGGAGCGGGGGATGGGCGTTTATGGCGGGAAAAAACCGCCACGCCGGAGGAACGACCGGGGACATTCATCGGTCACTAAACTGTCACCCATCAAGGGCGAATCAGGTTGTAAAACCCCCGCATCCCCTCTAGAAGCGCTCCAGCGATCCGGGGAGCGACCCTTTGCGCCCTCGCCCTCCGACGCCATATGCCACGAGGAGAAGAATCGGGGAACCCCCTGCCCGCTATAAAAAGGTAAAATTACCTGCTTGCCGCTCCGAGCTGTAACGAACTGGTGTCCCAGTGAGTAGCTGCAATGAACGTTTAAAGAAACGTCGAATTAAACGCCTCTAAAGACGTTTAAAATTTTTTTTTTTTTTTTTTTTAAACGTAGCCAGCGGGAGGGGGGAGAAAAGGAGGGACCTGGCACCACCAGGTTTGCACTTGCTCAAAAGAGCCCTCAACCCCAGGCCTCAACAAAACCTAAGGATTAGGCTTGGAGGCCTAGCCAGAGCTGCTGCTGTGTGTGACCACCACCTGCTGAGATAGAGAACATACTGAGGAGTTTCCGGCAGCACATGACCACATATAGGGAGGCAAAAGTTTGCTCTCTATCTCCACCTGCTGGTAGATGGACACAACCCACCAGTCTATGGATTGATCAGCTTGATGATATGGAACCCCACTTGTTCCTGCCTGGTGCTACTGCTCAGTCACAATGGGTTCCGAGACTGCTGCTGGAGTTCCCGGCAGCCATGTTGAGACTAGAACTGGCATAAGCAGGAGCAAATCTCAAAATGGCTGCCGGGACCTCCTGCGGCAGTCTCGCAAGACTGCCACGGGAAGTCTCAGCAGTCATTTCTACTGAGTAGCGGCATGAGTGGGCCTTGTTCCTGCACCTGAAGACACCACTAGATCACCATGGTTTCTTAAGGTAGGCTTGGGGAGGGCGCTTGGGGAGGGCCTATGGGTGGTGGGTGGTCTGAGGGGGGTGGGGAGCAGAGAGTGATCACAGGTGGGGAGGGGGAGAGCTTCAGTTTCAGTTAAAAACGCACTAGCATTTTCAGGGAGGAGGAAAGAGGGTAGAAGCAGAAATATAAATTAACCAAATTTGATCCTTGGTTAAGTGCTGGAGGTTAACACTGCCTCTGGAAATGCTACGTGTGAGAACAGGTATATACGTGGATAAAATGTAAGAGATGAATCATATAAAACAAGCCCCTAAAGGGACAGGATAGCCAAAATGTTATAACTAAAATTTTAAATACTGCTATCTCTGAGCAAATGACATCCAACGTTTACAACACATTAATTGATTCAAGAAGCAGGGAAATTTGTATAATTTGGCTACCTGGAAAACCCGATCTGCTTGAGGAACTTTAAACCTAGCATACAGGATCCCTTGTTGGCTGCTAAATGTACTTCCTGGTTTCTGAGAATCTATTTACTCATTCCTGATGACATGCATAAACTTCAGGCAAGGTTTAAAGGCAATCAAGACTAGAGGAGGGTCATTATGAGTTTTTATCTTGGAGATACCTACTGTACTTGAATGTAACGTGCCTTGAGATACCAATAAAAAAAGCATGAGTTAAATCTAAACAATAAAATAAATGCATAACCCAACTTCTCCTATCCCACCCAGATGTGCATATAGCTTAAAAAACAAAACACTAATTAGAACGACAGAACACTTGCAGCTACGTGCTGGTAATTAAATTACACACATCTCGGGGGGGGGGGACTGTGGCACCCACCCCTGGGGTGCAAGTAATTACACCTCACACACTCATATCCTGTCTAATTGCATAATTAGTCCTCTGCCAGGTTCCTATGGTCGCAAAACATGTTAATGTAACTGTAGTCTAGTCTAGTCTAATAAACAGTCATCAGTTGACGCTACATGAAATCATTCCAATTCCTCTCGTAATACTGACTTGTCTTTATTCCAGAGAAGAAATAAGTAGTACAGTTCCTAAAAGGATCTCCACGTGCCTTACTTTGGACTGGTTTGATCTCCTTCTGAACTATGCTTGCTCCTTCTGTTCTTCCATGAGAACAATGAAAGGACGATGCAGAATATTAGTTCAAGGCTAAAAGCAGCTAACCCTGATGCTGGTAGCAGTTTAAAACTGTTATTCCAGTTTGATCCTTGAGGATCACAAATGCGAATACTACAAATATTTATCAAACAAAATAAAACATGGAAAAGAAAATAAGATGATACCATTTTTATTAGACATAACTTAATACATTTCTTGATTAGCTTTCCAAGGTTGCCCTTCTTCGTCAGATCGGAAATAAGCAAATGTGGTAGATGACAGTATATATAAGTAAAACATCCAAGCGTTTCATTGACAGTCTAACAGGGTGGGGATGGGTAGGTGAGAGGAGGGTGATAAACATAGCAATACAACTTTATGGTTTATAATGGGCTAGAAAACCCAGATCTTTGTTAAGTCCTGTCTGTTGGGTGTCAAAATATTCAATCATTCTGACTTCAAAGGTCTTACGTTCCTGTATTGTTTTAAAGTTACCTTTCAGGATTCTTATTATGAAGTCACTGGTACAGTGATCTGGTTTTGTAAAGTGCTGACCCACAGGGGTGGGAACCAGGCTGGCACTACACTACCCACCCCCACCCTGTTAGACTATCAATGAAATACTTGGATGTTTTACTTATATATACTGTCATCTACCACATTTGCTTATTTCCGATCTGACGAAGAAGGGCAACCTTCGAAAGCTAATCAAAAAAATGTATTATGTCCAATAAAAAAGGTATCATCTTATTTTCTTTTCCATGTTTTATTTTGTTTGATTTCTATTGATTACCTTTAAAAGTGGACTAACACGGCTACCACACCTCTCTACAAATATTTACGTCGTCACATCTGGACATTGTTCACGGTATCTGGACCAGCTCTTTGGAATACATTGTTGAAATTAGCTTCATTTCTTCTTTGTTGACCTTTCAGAAACACCTGAAAGATTATACTACTACTAATAATCATTTCCACAACGCTATTAGACATACGCAGCGCTGTACACGTTATATGCAAGTGCTTTCTCTGTCCCTAGAGGGATCACAATCTAAGTTTTGGGGTTTTTTGTACTTGGGGCAATGGAGGGTTAAGGGCTCCTTTTACTATGTGGGTAAGCCCAACGCGGGCTTACCACTCGCTATACAAGAAGTACTGCCGGGCTACCGCAGCAGCCCGGCGGTACTTCCCACCCCTAGCGAGCCGTCATTTCCGGCACTACAAAAATTAATTTTTGTAGCGCCAGAGTGTACCCGGCAGTAATCGGGAGGTACCATATGCTGCCCGGTTACCACCGGGTTAACGCGGGAGCCCATACCACCAACTCAATGGGTGGCAGTAAGGGCTTCCCCCCTGAAATGGCCGCACGGCAAGTGATTTACTTGCCGCGCGTCTATTTCCTGCAGGAAGGCGAGACTTCCCTTTTACCAGCTGCGGTAAAAGGAAGCCTCGGCGTGCGTGTAAAACATGCACCAACGCCAGCAACAGCCCCCTTTTGCCACAGCTTGGTAAAAGGGGCCCTAAGTGACTTGCCCAAGGTCACAAGGAGCTGCAGTGGGAATCGAACCCAGGTTACCAAGATCAAAGCCTACTACACTAACCATTAGGCTACTCCTCCATATCTTTTTTTAATTAGCTTTTTTTTTTTTTTTTTAAAGCGATGTCCAGTGATTGTCTATTTATAGTATATTTTTATTTTATTCTTGGTTTACAGGTGTGATAATTTATGATGCTTGTGTAATTATTTGTGTATATTGTAAGCCATATGTAAAATTTTAAAATAAACAACAAAACAAAACAGCTATTCCATTTTGATCTCTGAGGACCACCAATGTGAATACTTCTACAGAAAGCTACAATGACACATCTGGCCCAGAAGCCAAATTAATGGACTTTTAACATCATTTTTGAAGAAGAGACCTATTTGGGGCCCTCAAGGGTCTGAACACCACAAAGTAGTGGTAGACTATTCTGGCCTTCAAGGGCAGTAAAAAAATGGGAAGAGATAGATGGATAAACACGGAACAGGAAAGGGACCTCATGGTAATGGTGTCCGAGGACCTGAAGGTGGAGAAGCAATCTAAAAGGCTGTGGCCAAGGCCATACGGATGCTAAGCTTCACAGAGAGAGACATAACCAGAAGGGAGGAATTGATAATGCCCATGTTCAAGTCGTTGGTGAGGCCTTATTTGGAGGTCATTATTTTGCTAAGGATATAAAAGACTTGATGCGGTTCAGAGGAAGGCGATCAAAAATGTATTGGGTCTGTGTCAGAAGATGCATGAGAAGAGGTTGGAAGACCTGAATATGTATACCCTAGAGGACAGGAGAGACAGGGGTGATATGATACAGATGTTTAAATAGTTGAACGTTATTAATGAGCAAACACGGAGAGGGTGGTGGACACATGGAATACCCTCCTGCGGGAGGTGGTGGAGATGAAAACGGTAACGGAATTCAAACATGCATGGGATAAACACAAACGAATCCTGCTTAGAAGGAAAGGATCCATGGAATCAGCGGAGATTGGGTGGCAACACCGGTAATTGAGAAGCAAAACCAGTGATGGGCAGACTCCTACAGTCTGTGCCCTAATTGTGACTGAACAGATATAGATGGGCTGGCTGGAGTGTAAATTTTAAGGGGCTTCGATGTTAACTTCAAAAAATTTTAGTACAAGAACAGTGTTGGGCTTATTTTGTTGGGCAGACTGGACCGTAGAGGTCTTTATCTGCTGTCATTTACTATGTATGTTACTATGAGACTGCTCAGCGGCAATTCTTGGCTCCTCAGCAGGCGTGCGAGAGATGGCTCACCCCCATCATGCACTTGATGCCATGGATTTCTGTCCCCGAAGGCAGGACTGCACTTTATTTCTGCTTTTTATCTTAAATTGTCAGATTCTTAACCAGTATCTCTAAGGAAAACTTTCAAATGTATCCAGTCTCAAATGTGATGATCATTATCAGTGCAAAATCTGTTTTACTAGGGTGATTTTTTGTTTGTTTGCTTGTTTAGAAAATACAGCTGAATTAAGGGGCACTTTTACTAAGGTGCGTAGGCACCTAAGCAACCAAGGGCTGCGGAACCCCTTTTTCTATAGGGACGTCCAAGCTCTGTTCCCCAACCCCAGCCCTCCCCCTATAGTGTCCAGTATCTATCTCCCTCTCAGCCACCCCCCTCCCCCATAGTGTCTAGCATTTCTCTCCTTCCTTACTGCCTCCCCTCTTTGGCCTTCGGCACCTTTCTTCTTTCCCTCCTTCAGCATCTCTCTCCTTCCTTCCCCCCCCCCCCCCCCATAGTCTCCAGCATTTCTCTCTTCCCCACCTCCCTTACCCATAACCCATGGTCTCCAGCATCTCTCTCCATTCCTTCCTCCCTCCCTCCACTCTTCAGCATCTCTCTTTGCCTCCCCATTTCTGATCTTCAGCACCTCTTTCCTTCTTTCACTCCCCCTTCAACATCTACTACTACTACTAATCATTTCTATAGCGCTACTAGATGTACGCAGCGCTGTACACATTATATGTAGGTCCCTAGAGGGCTCACAATCTAAGTTTTTGTACCTGAGGCAATGGAGGGTTAAGTGACTTGTCCAGGGACACAAAGAGCTGCAGTGGGAATCCAACCCAGTTCCCAAGGATCAAAGTCCACTGCACTAATCACTAAACTACTCCTCCACTCCATCTCTCTCCTGCCCTCACCCTCACGGTCTCCAGGAGAAGATGCTGGCACATGAGGACTCCGAGGTGGTGGTGGGGGAGAAGAGGAAGTAAAAAGGGTGAGATTCGGCCAGCAATGTGAAAAAAACAAACAAAAAAAACTTTGGTATAGTGTGCTCATGCAATATAGTTCACAAGGGGGGGGGGGGGAGGGTGTCTCTGGTTCTGTAAAAATACATATCACGTGTGTGTCATACCCCAGATTCTATACAGCATTACTTTATTTATTTATTTATTAGGATTTACCGCCTTTTTGAAGGAATTCACTCAAGTTGCACGCGCAAATCTGGTCATATTCTGGATTTGCACAAACTTAATTAGCCAACAAGCCCTCAGCGCTAATTGCCAATTAACAAGCAATTATTGACTAGCATTAATTAGAATTTACGCGCAAAACTGTCTAAGTGCATTCTGTAAAGTGATGCGCGTAAATTTTAAGGTGCACAGCTGAAAAGAGGGCATGACCATGGGTGGGTCGTGGGTGTTTCTAAAATCAATGCACGTCGTTACAGAATACACCTAGTCTGCGCCAAATTTAGGCGTCAGCATTTATACCAAGCTTTACTTGGCGTAACTGCCTGTGACTAAATTTAGTCACGTAGACGGGCACTCGGCGTATTCTATAAACCACGCTGAAATTTAGGCGTATTCTACAAAGTACATCTAAATTTAGGTGTACTTTCCAGAATACGTCTAGGCATATTTTTTTCGGTGTCGATTTTTTTTTTTAGGCACGATACATAGAATCTAGCCCTATGTGTGTGAAAATACATCCATGCATGGCTCTACCATTGGCGCCAGAAAGAGAAGACAATAGAGAAGGGTGTTTACCCTGCTACCACTTCCAAATGGAGCTGTCCGGACACAGTCAGGAATGCAGGAACATCGAAGAAATGCGAGTTTCCACCAGGTTCACTGGGTTTGCTTGGAGTCTGTTAAACAAAAAATAAAACAGTAATTACCACATATACATCTGTGAGATAATTCAGGAGGGAAAACACTTCTCCGGGTTTTTATTCAGCCTTAACCCTCATCTGACCAACATGTTTTGCATACAGAAGTGACCATGAGGACCCCCTAGGGACCTCACAATCAGTGCTTGCATAAACTATCAAAAGTGTATGAGAAAGAAATCACAATCTTAATTTTGCACAACTTATTGAGTGTCTGAGTCAACTGCTGTTTTAGTATCACTGTCTAGAGACTCTTCTGACACACAGGACTCGATATTCAGACCACAGTAGTTGACCCAGCTAAATCCCACAGTTGGCACTGAGACCGGATATTCAATGCTGGACCATTTCCAGTGACCAGAATTGAGTATCCGGTTTATTTTTGACAGGTTTAAACTTAACCGGCCAAGCCAATATTCAGCACTGGCCAGTTAAGTTTGAATATTCACACGGCCAAACATGGCCACCAAACTTGTGCTGAAAATCGGCGGATAGCCAGTCATGTTGTGCGATATAACCAGCTATCTGCTAGCCACTAACTTTCAGTCACTTTATCAGCTGAGCTCTTCCTGGACTCCATGCTTCGGCTTCTACTTTGGTAGGCGTTACTTGCTCAGTAGTTTGCTTCTTCTCTACTTTGTCCCTCGTTGTGACTTTGCCTGTACCTGGATTACTCTCTTGACCGGCTGCCTGCCTACTGACTTTGCCTGTACCTGGATTACTCTCTTGACCTGCTGCCTGCCTACTGACTTTGCCTATACCTGGATTACTCTCTTGACCTGCTGCCTGCCTGGCCGATACGTTCACCACCCCGCTTCCAGCTCCGTCTCATAGGTCCTGCAGGCCGCCCGCACCTAGGGGCTCAACATCTGGGGAACAGCAGTCAGTGCAGGTGAAACCCGGAGTTGTCCGGCTGCCAAGCAGAACCTGGTCTGAGTACCGGGCTCGGCAGCGCTCTAGTTGGTACAAGAACTCACAAGTCTGACATAGTCTGCCCAATGCTGGCTTTGCTTCCCAATTACTGGTGTTGCCACCTAATCACGGCTAAGCTTTTTTGGTTCCAGCTTTCTATACAGTATTCCTTTGTGTTTATCCCACATATTTTTGAATTCCATTACCACTTTCATCTCCATCACCTCCCATGGGGAGGGCATTCCAGGTATCTACCACCCTCTCTGTGAAAACGTACTTCCTGACATTGTTCCTGAGCCAGCCTCTCCCCCCCTCCCCCCGCAACCTCAAGTCATGTCCATTAATTCCACTTTTCCATCTCTTGAGTGTCTTATAATTTTGAAAGTGTATAGACTTGTGCTTTTTTGAGAGTATTTTCCTTTTGTAATAGTTCCTAGTTATACGACACTTTCCTAAGCAAGATGTTTCTTGTAAATATTGTTTAAATGAATAAATAATAAATAAAATAAATAAATAAATAAAAAAAAGGTTTGTTTGTAGATTTATACCTTTCAAACATTTGAATGTCTGTTACATCATTTAAATATCTTGGAATCATTATAGATTCAGCATTATCTTTCTCTCCTCAAATTTCCCATGTAGCCAAAAGTAGTTTCTTTTTTCTACACAGAAACGCCCACGACCCACCCATGGTCATGCCCTCTTTTCAGCTATGCACCTTAAAATGTACGCGCATCACTTTATAGAATACGCTTAGACAGTTGTGCGCGTAAATTCTACTTAATGCTAGTCAATAATTGCTTGTTAATTGGCAATTAGCGCTGAGGGCTTGTTGGCTAACTCAGTTCATGCAAATCCAGAATATGACTAGATTTGCGCGTGCAACTTGAGTGAATTCCTCAAAAAGGCGGTAAATAAATCCTAATAAATAAATAGGCATGCTGTATAGAATCTGAGGTGTGCACGTGATATGTATTTTTACATAACCAGAGGCACCCTCCCCACCCCCCCCCACCCTTGTGAACTATATTGCATGAGCACACTATACCAAAGTTTTTTTTTGTTTTTTTTCACGTTGCTGGCCGAATCTCACCCTTTCCCTTCCTCTTCTCCCCCACCACCACCACCTTGGAGTCCTCATGTGCCAGCATCTTCTTCTGGAGACCATGAGGATGAGGGCAGGAGAGAGATGGAGTGGAGGAGTAGCTTAGTGATTAGTGCAGTGGACTTTGATCCTGGGGAACTGGGTTCGATTCCCACTGCAGCTCCTTGTGTCTCTGGACAAGTCAGTTAACCCTTCATTGCCTCTGGTACAAAATAAGTACCTGAATATATGTAAACCACTTTGAATGTAGTTGCAAAAACCTCAGAAAGGTGGTATATCAAGTCCCATTTCCCTTTCCCTATTTGAGATTCTACATGGAATGTTGAGATTCTGTTGCTACTGTTGGAGATTCTACATGGAATGCTGCTATTCCACTAGCAACATTCCATGTAGAAGCCTGCCCTTGCAGATCAGCAACATGGCTATGCAGGCTTCTGTTTCTGTGAGTCTACGTGCAGGACGTCAGACTCACAGAAACAGAAGCCTGCGCGGCCGCATTGCTGAACTGCAAGGGCAGGCTTCTACATGGAATGTTGCTAGTGGAGGAGTAGCCTAGTGGTTAGTGCAGTGGACTTTGATCCTGGGGAACTGAGTTCAATTCCCACTGCAGCTCCTTGTGACTCTAGGCAAGTCACTTAACCCTCCATTGCCCCTGGTACAAAATAAGTACCTGAATATATGTAAACCACTTTGAATGTAGTTGCAAAAACCTCAGAAAGGTGGTATATCAAGTCCCATTTCCCTTTCTTAGAACAAAAGGTCTAGAGTACGATTTGGACTTGGAAGACCACCTGTGAACTAACAAGCTAGTTTGGGATCAGAAAGCCATTTAGAAACTAAATTTAGGCATCTCGAAGAGGCCCAATAGTATGAGAATATGGGTTGGTGGGAAAAACAAAAATCGACAATATATCATCCGCATAAAAATGAAATGAAATGCCAGTAGACGGAATGACAGTAGTGAGAGGACTCAGAATAGAGCCCTGGGGAGCACCATAAGTTAAGGAGCGAGGGGAAGACAGAGAAGAAGTTGTGATGGAAATTTAATGACTTGAGTTTTAAATCACGTTGGGATTTAGTTTGTGATTTACTTTGAAAGAAAGGTAGGACAGGAGAGATATGCTAATGACATTTAAACACTTTCAAGCAGTAAGTGCAAATGAGGTGGGCCTCTTTCAGTGAAAAGCAAGCTCTGGACCAAGGGACTTTGCCAGTGGTGTGGTACAGGAATCAGCCTTTCTGCAGTATTGTTTATAGAAAGGTTGAATAGAACTGGCAAGGAACTATTAGGAAAAGATTTGTCTGTGTATGGATAAAGCCAAAGCCTGCAATAGGGTAGACAACCTGGAAAGCAGTTTAGAACAAGGGGGTCACAGTAAAGGGGAGAGGCTCAGGAGTAACTCAAGGAAACATTCCTCTACAGAAAGATTGGTGCATGCATGGAACAGTCTTCCAGAAGAGGATGAGGAAGAGAGGGAGGCAGTATCCAAATTAAAGAAAGCACTGGACAAGCACAGAGGATGTCAAAGAAATTGTACAGCTTAGTGATCAGTTTGAACAGACTGGATAGGCTGTAAAGGTTTCTAAGCGTCTATATAATGTTTTCAAATCTTAACATAGTAAATGACAGCAGATAAAGATGTGTACAGTCCAGCCAGTCTGCCCAACAAAATAACTCATTTTACATGGTATGTGATACTTTATATGTATACCAGAGTTTGATTTGTCCTTGCCTTTCTCAGGGCACAGACCGTAAACGTCTGCCAAACGCTGTTCTTGAACTTTCCATATCTATTCAGTTACGTTCAGGGCGTAGACCGTAGAAGTCTGCCCAGCACCGGTTTTGCTTCCCAATTACCGTAGTTGCTACACAATCTCCGCTAAGATTCCGTAGATCCAGTCATTCTAAACAGGATTCCTTTGTGTTTATCCCACACGTGTGTTTGAATTCCATTGCCGTTTTCATCTCCACCACCTCCCGAGGGAGGGCATTCCACGTATCTACCACCCTTTCTGTGAAAAAATAGTTCCCGACATTACCGAGTCTGCTTTCTTAATGAACTGCTGATGTTATGCTACCTTGCATGACTTCCAAAATTGCTTTCATTCTTTAAGAGTGTGGAGTCAACTCCTATTCAGAACAGAAAAGGCTACACTGTCAAATTTACACTTGTACGCCTTCTTCTCCTGCTTTCAAATACATACTTTCATAGATAAGCACCAGCAATGACATTCCCAGTCTAGGCTGCTAATCTGTCATTTTCCTGTCCACAATGAAATGCAGGCATCTACAATTATCAGCAAACACCCAGGCCAGAGATAGAAACAGTTTGCTTTTCACATGCTTTACCTTGAAAGGAGATGCTCTGGCAAGATTTGGGTACAGTTGTAAAGTCTATCATTAGCATTTGAGATTATAACATAATGGAAAAAGCATGCAGTTTTGTTTTTCTTTGGTTGAGAGGATTTCTTTCCCCACCACTACTGGAAAAAGGCAACGACTCACAAGGTACTCGGAAACATCATTTGTGCTCCAAGTAACTACTGTGAATATCAAGGTTAATGGAGATTATGTAGAAGGACATGATTTTGAAAGAATGGGTGCCCAAGAACACGGGAGGTAGAAAATCCCTGACAGATCTGTTAAAAAAACACACACACACAAATTGCTTGTCATGCACAGGGTAGTTATCCATTAGCTGACACCAAAAAAAAGAAAAGCATGTGGAGCATGGTCCATGGAATTCCTTCTAAGCCCTGTGACTGTATGTCTCTCTGACCTGGAACCGAACTCTTGTCACTTGAATGACTAACCTCATTGCTATTAATGAACAAGCACTAACACGTTAATCCTTATGCCGAAAATGATTTCTCTATAATTGATGACCTAACGAATGTTACAATCCAATCTATCACTCAGGAACCTACATGCAATACCATAATGTATTCTTCTTTACCATGTATGCATGCACCTTAATGCAATACCATTTGTACAGTGGCGTAGCTAGGGTAGTTGACACCCGGGGCCGGTCATTTTTTAACACCCCCCCCCCCCCCAAATCCAGTACTAGGCAAACCGAGAATACAAAACACTCAGGACCTATAGCGCAATTCTACCATACCATAAGCAGTAATTTCTACAAGTCACACAAGCATCTTAAACGCTACAGTGAGCCACATTGAGCCTGCAAATTGATGGGAAAATGTGGGATACAAATGCTACAAATAAAATCTATATATATAAAAGGCAACCCCAACGTTCTGAAGCCTCCACGGAAGTTGAGGCGCCCGAGATATCCGGTGTGCCCTGGAGTGTCTGCACCACCCTCACGTCAAAACGTCATGATGTCGAGGGCAGAGCTATTGACACTCGAGGGCCAAAACGGCCCACAGCGAACAAGGCAGCAAGTAGCTTCGAGGGACAGAGGGAGGGCGAACAAGGCAAGTACCTTCGACGGACAGAGGAGGGACGGAGGGAGGGCGAACAAGGCAAGTACCTTCGAGGGACGGAGGGAGGGCGAACAAGGCAAGTACCTTCGACGGACGGAGGGAGGGGGCCCCTTGCTAGCGCCCGTTTCATTCCGCTCAGAAACGGGCATTTTTTCCTAGTAAATAAATAAATAAATAAATGGAGATTGAATGGAACAGTGTCCATCCATCCTGTTGGTTTGGAAAGATAATAAAATAAAACAAAGTGTGATAAGATATCTAGCCATTACATAGCATTGTCCACAGATTTCAAATAACGCACTGTACATTTAAAGCACAGGGTGCAAAATAAAAGGTATTGCTGTGCTTCACCAATAGGAGGCAGTATTCACAGGTTCTCATAGCAATCGGTTCAATCACCGAGTGTCATCTACATATCAATCATTAAGAAAGTATTATGGTTTGGCCACCAGTTTTCACAGTAGAATTTACAACAACAAAAAGAAATACAAATCTGAATCACTAAGAGCCGGCTCATTGGTGATAGGGGTGAGGGCAGCAGGGGTGAGTAGTGGAGAAAACACGTGGACCATGTTTCATGGAGTTATTTCAGTTCCACGTATGTCTGTGCATGTACCCATGTGTGTGTGTTTTGTTTGCACCTGTGTCGGTTCTCTGTTTCCGTGACCAGGAGAATGCAGAAGATGGTGGGGGGGGGGGGGGGGGGTGGAGGTAGTAATTCCTTAACTGCTTTGTTTCACTATATCAAGTTCCTATACTGTAGAACAGGGGTGGGCAACCTCGGTCCTTGAGGGCCGCAACCCAGTCGGTTTTTCAGGATTTCCCCAATGAATATGCATGAGATCTATTTGTATACAAGGTAGGTAGTCCATGTAAATACATCTCATGCATATTCAATGGGGAAATCCTGAAAACACGACTGGGCTGTGGCCCTCGAGGACCGAGGTTGCCCACCCTGCTGTAGAATCTGAAACTGCTTCTCCTAAAGAAATGCATTGGAGCTTTTCCTTTTTTTTGGGGGGGGGGGGGATTTATTTATCTGGAACCGTCTGACTGATCTGGCTCAATCTGGAAGTGCATCTTTTCATTGGTTTAAACCCCATGCCAAATTTGGCCCTATTCTATTAAATTTTTGAACAGTTATATTGCTTCCGACAGTCATTCATTTTCCTCCAATCATACAGCTTAAATCGCTAAGGGCCCCTTTTACTAAGCGGCAGTAAGCCCAATGTGGGCTTACCGCTCGCTAAACAGGAAGTACCATGCGGCTACCGCAGCAGCCTGGTGGTATTTCCCACCCCATAGCGTGCCATCATATCTGGCACTACAAAAATATAGTTATTTTTGCCAGCGAGTGTACCCGGTGGTAATCGGGCAGTGCGGTTACAGCCGGGTTAGCGTGGGAGCCCTTACCGCCACCTCAGTGGGTGGCAGTAAAGGCTGGCACCCCCCCCCCCCCCCCCACCGAAACGGCCGCGAGGCAAATGCTTTACTTGCCGCACAGCCATTTCCTGCAGGAAGGCGAGACATCCCTTTTACCCGCTGCGGTGAAAGGGGGCCTCGGCGCGCATGTAAAACACACGCCGATGCCAGCTTGGTAAAAGGGTCCTTAAATATGTAAACTGTTCCTAACTCAGGTTTTAGTATTCTAACATTATATGATGTATTTTACTTTCTATTAATATATTTTGCACATGTTCATGCTTTTCTAATTGTTATGTAAGCCATATTGAACCCGAGTTCTACTCGGACTAATGCAGGATATAAATGTCATAAATAATAATAATAATTCTTGACCCCTTAGCTGTTGGAAAAAAACTCCCCCCCCCCACACACACACTTATTCAGTTCTCATCAAGTGCTAAACACATAAGTGCTTTTCAATATTGACCTGACGGGTGATGTAAAGGAGAAACAACATCATAGTTGCCAGCTGTCACTCACAGATGATCGATGATGATTAACAAGGAGTAGCCCAGTAGTTAGAGCAGCAGACTGAGAACCAGGGAAGCTAGGGTTCAAATCCCCGATGACACTCTCAGGCTCATTTTCGAAAGAGAAGGACGTCCATCTTTCGACATAAATCGGAACATGGACGTCCTTCTCCCAGAGACGTCCAAATCGGTATAATCGAAACCCAATTTTGGATGTCTCCAACTGCAGTCCGTCGCAAGGACATCCAAATTTCAAGGGGGCGTGTCGGAGGCATGGTGAAGGCGGGACTTGGGCGTGCCTAAGACTTGAACGTCTTTGAGCCATAATCGAAAAAAGCAGGGACGTAACTTGGACGTTTTCACCCGGACGTGTTTTTATTACGAATAAGGCACAAAAAGGTGCCCGAAATGACCAGATGACCACCGAAGGGAATCAGGGATGACCTCCCGTTACTCCCCCAGTGGTCACTAACCCCCTCCCACCCTCAAAAAACATCTTTAATAATATTACGTGCCAGATTCTATGCCAGCCTCAGATGTCATACTCAGGTCCATGATAGCGCATGCAGGTCCCTGGAGCAGTTTTAGTGGGTGCAGTGCACTTCAGACAGGTGGACCCAGCCCCATACCCCCCTCCCCCACCTGTTACATTTGTGGAGGAAACAGCAAGCTCTCCAAAACCCACCACAAACCCACTGTACCCACATCTAGGTGCCCCCCTTCACCCGTAAGGGCTATGGTAGTGGTGTACAGTTGGGGGCAGTGGGTTTTGGGGGGGCTCAGCACACACGGTAAGGAAGCTATGTACTTGGGAGCAATTTATGAAGTCCACTGCAGTGCCCAGTTGGTGTCCTGGCATGTCAGGGGGACCAGTGCACTACAAATGCTGGCTCCTCCCACGTCCAAATGGCTTGCATTTGGACGTTTTTGACATGGACGTCTTTGGTTTCGAAAATCGCCAAAGTCAGACATCCATCTCTAGGGATAACCAAATCCAAGGACTTCCTTGGTATTTTCGAAATCAAAGATGGACATCCATCTTGTTTCGAAAATACGGTTTTCCCCGCCCCCAGATTTGGACGTTTTACAAAGACGTCCAAATCGCAACTTGGATGTTTCATTCGAAAATGCCCCTCCACATGACCATGGGGCAAATCACTTCATCCTCCATTTGAGGGCAAAACTTGTTACTGCAGAAACGAGCACAGTAACTGTTACCATGACGGCATGACACCACGGGCTAATTTGTGCGTTAAATTCATGCCGTATTGGGGGTGGGAACTGAGTGGGTTATGGACGTAGACTGCATTGAAGATATTACTGTTAGTTTTTAAGGTACTGAATTGTCTTGTATTCCCATCACTAGCTCCCACTTTGAGACTATAATAACTACATCAACCATCATGGGACTTGAGATCTGCACAGAAGGGTTTATTGGATGTTCTATCTTTCCACAGTGTGAGGCTTGATATGTTTAGGGTCACTGTCTTTTGCATTTCAAGCCCAAAAACTGTGGAATAGCCTACCCTCTGAGGTACACAACTTAAGAAGGCCTTGAAAACCTTACATGTTTTCACAAGCCTTTAATCCAGTGGTTCCCAAAGCTGGTCTTGGAGGCAGCCCAGCCAGTGGAAGTTTTCAGAGTATCCACAATGAGATAAATTTGCATTCAAGCTATATTTCCACATATTTTTTGTTATATCAGTGGGTCATTGTTTTTGATTTATTTTCTGATATGTAGTATACTATGCCATACTTTCCTTTGCATTGTTGTTTGAATATCTTTACTGCTGTAAATTATCTATTTCTTATGCTTGACTACTTCTTCTTCTCGACTTCTTGTACACCGCCTTGAGTGAATTCCTTCAAAAAGGTGGTAAATAAATGCTAATAAATATCCATATCATACTAGATTTATGTCTATCATGCCCAGACAGCATATCACTTCCTGTCCTAACAGTTTTTGAAATACGTTTCATGATAGCAGAAATTACCTATGACTCAAAAGCTTTTGCAGAAAGATAACAATCAGACCACAGCACTCCTTTCTGCCTGCTTGGGGCCTTCTTCCAGTGGTAGAAAACAGAATCGCTTTAATTTAGCTCTCCGCTCTGACAGTACACTCATGAACTGCTGCTAAGTGAAGTACTGAGAGACAGACAGCCAGTGCTTGATATACCGTCAGGGAGCAGAAAGGCCATAAAAAAAGCTACTGGGGGGGAGAAGGGAAAGATGAAATTTTTGTTTTCTGAACTAGACACTGTGAAATTGCGCTTTAATTAAATAACTGCTGTTGAGATCATCTTAGGATTGGAACGTTCAATGGTAATCAGAAGCACTGAGATCAAGGTACTGTCCGCTGCCAAACAGACTGGGTAGATGACTTTGCTAGCAGAAATCATGTACTAAATACTGTCCGTTCTAAAGCCAATTTATTTAAACTGAATGACTTAAAGAAAAAACTGCATTTACCTAATACAGGTATTTTTTTTAATTAAACAAGGAGTGGCAACTGGATCAGGCTCTTCAAAAACAGACTCAGGACGCCGGAATGGAATTATAGATGTTTACTTAAGTTGACTCGACATGGAACCATGTTTCGGCACATGCGTGCCTGCTTCAGGAGTCTTGATGCGTATACTTGATCACATTTATCGTTGATGAAGCTTCTTGTGAAAAGAGCATGAGCTGGTCTTTAGAAAGACCGGTGGTGTTGAGTAGCATGTAAAATGCCAATATTGCCCTTTTTTATTTATTTTATTTATTTATTTATTTTCAGGACAATATTGGCATTTTACATGCTACTCAACACCACCGGTCTTTCTAAAGACCAGCTCATGCTCTTTTCACAAGAAGCATCATCAACGATAAACTTGATCATCAACTATACGCATCAAGACTCCTGAGGCAGGCACGCAACATGGTTCCATGCCACAGCTTAAATAAGCATCTATAATTCCATTCCGGTGTCCTGAGTCTTTTTTTTTTTTTTTTTTAACAGCCTGATCCAGTTCCCTCTCCTTGTTGTTTGATTCTATCCACCTCGTGGGATCTTTGTGCTCTTTCCACTTTTTGTGGTTGTTTTGTTAATTGGTATTTTTTAATCAACCATTTTTTCCCCCATCACAAAAGACAAGGAAACATACAGGAGCATTTTCGAAAAGGGACGTCCAAAGTGATTTGGACATCCTTGCAAAACATCCAAATCTAGGGGCGGGGAAACCCGTATTTTCGAAAAAAGATGGTCGTCCATCTTTCGTTTCGAAAATACCGTTAGACGTCCAAATCCTTAAATTTGGCCGGCCCTAGATTTGGACGTCCCTAGACATGGACGTTTCTGACTTTCGGCGATTTTCGAAACCAACGACATCCATGTCAAAAACGTCCAAATGCAAGCCATTTGGTCATGGGAGGAGCCAGCATTTGTAGTGCATTGGTCCCCCTGACATGCCAGGACACCAACCGGGCACCCTAGGGAGCACTGCAGTGGACTTTATAAATTGCTCCCAGGTACATAGCTCCCTTACGTTGTGTGCTGAGCCCCCCAACCCCCTCCCCCCAAAACCCACTACCCCCAACTGTACACCACTACCATAGCCCTTACGGGTGAAGGGGGGGACCCAGATGTGCATACAGTGGGTTTGTGGTGGGTTTTGGAGGGCTCGCTGTTTCCTCCACAAATGTAACAGGTGGAGGGGTATGGGGCTGGGTCCACCTGTCTGAAGTGCACTGCACCCACTAAAACTGCTCCAGGGACCTGCATGCGCTGTCATGGACCTGAGTATGACATCTGAGGCTGGCACAACATATTTTTAAAGATGTTTTTTAAGGGTGGGAGGAGGTTAGTGACCACTGGGGGAGTAATGGGAGGTCATCTGGTCATTTCAGGCACCTTTTTGTGCCTTATTCGTAATAAAAACACGTCCGGGTGAAAACGTCCAAGTGTTCATCAGGGACGTCCTTGTTCTTTTCGACTATGGGTTAACGACGTCCAAAGTGTTAGGCATGCCCAAGTCCCACCTTTGCTACGCCTCCGACACACCCCCTTGAAATTTGACCGTCCTTGCGTCGGACTGCAGTTGGAGACGTCCAAAATCGGGTTTCGATTATACCGATTTGGACGTCTCTGGGAGAAGGACGTCCATCTTCCGTTTTATGTCGCAAGATGGACGTCCTTCTCTTTCAAAAATGAGCCCAATAACGACCTGAGAGAAATAAAAGCCTAGTTTGTACTCTATACTTGCGCTGCAATAAAACATTTAAAGGATGAGGAAAGCAGAACTAAGTATTAGTCCAGGGTATACTATGCAGATGAATCCAATATAAACAGGAGCAGTAGACTGCAATCACTTTAAGGGAAACTTGGGTTCTGCTGTTCTCAGCTCCATTTACTGCTCCCAGTTCTACATATTAAAGAGAGGTCAAACTTCTTTAAGAGAAATGAGCAGGCAGCAGGTCACAGCCTCCCAGCGGCTGAAGCAAGATGTAAGCCGACCTGTTCACTTCGGATTCTCATTATTTTCCTCAACAAATCCAGGGTTGCCTGTAAACGCTGTAAGCCAAGGTATCAGAAGCTGTAAAAGTGATACTTACTGGAAAGTATCCCCTCTTCCATCACCATCTGTTAAAAACTATACGAAAACCGTTCTTTTACAAGAAGCTTCCCGTATAGAGAGCCTACTGTCTGGGACGTGCACACAAATGGATAATTAATCAAAACAAAAATGGTAACTCACCATATGTTTAAAACGCTTATTTTAATTATTTATAATATATTTTATAAAAAGGTCATATTATATAATACTGGTTATAACTAAATTTCCAAATTTTTTTTGTCCAAAAGTAAGGAATAATATATTGTAGAGGAATATATTCGAGTTATTCCCCAAGGTTTCCACGTCATCACTGTGGTGAGTTACCATTTTTGTTTTGATTAATTATCCATTTATTTTCAAATTACTATATAATAATATATGAGAATGTTAAAATATTAAATGCTTTAGCTGTTTATATAGGCTTATATATGTATGCTTGATGAGTCTAAATATTAATTTTTGGTTTTATTCATTACTAGTAAAAAAGGCCCGTTTCTGACACAAATGAAACGGGCGCTAGCAAGGTTTTCCTTGGAGTGTGTATGTTTGGGAGAGTGTATGTGAGAGTGACTGTTTGAGAGTCAGAGTGAAAGTGTGAGTGTGTGAGAGAGAGTGAGTCTGGGTGTGAGTGTGTTTGTGAGAGAGTGTGTGTGAGAATGAGAGTGTGTGCAAGTCTGTATGTGAGACACAGTGTGAGAGAGTGTGTGTGTGTGGGCAAGAGAGAGAGTGTGTGTGTGAGACACAGATTCTCTGTGAGAGTGAGTGTATGACACCAAGCGAGTGTGTGTGTGAGCCGTGCCCTCCCAATCCATGGCCATCTGTCCCCTGCCCCCTCCATTCATCCTTTTCCAGCAATTCCCCTCTGTCCCTGAGTCGTGCCCTCCCAATCCATGGCCATCCATGTTTGTCTGTCACCTGCCCCCTCCATTCATCCCTATCCAGCATTTCCCCTCTCTGCCTGAGGCCTGCCCTGCAATCCATATCCATCCATGCCCATCTGTGCCCTCCATTCATCCCTATGCAGCAATTCCCCTCTCCCTGAGTCCTGCCCTTCCAATCCATGCCCATCCATGCTCATCTGTCACCTGGCCCCTCCATTTTTTCCTATCCAGCATTTCCCCTCTCTGCCTGAGGCCTGCTCTGCAATCCATATCCATCCATGCCCATCTGTCCCCTCCATTCATCCCTATCCAGCAATTCCCCTCTCCCTGAGTCCTGCCCTTCCAATCCATGCCCATCCATGCTCCTCTGTCACCTGGCCCCTCCATTTTTCCCTATCCTGCATTTCCCCTCTATGCCTGAGGCCTGCTGTGCAATCCATATCCATCCATGCCCATCTGTCCCATCCATTCATCCCTATCCAGCAATTCCCCTCTCCCTGTGTCCTGCCCCTTCCAATCCATGCCCATCCATGCTCATCTGTCACCTGGCCCCTCCATTTTTCCCTATCCAGCAATTTCCCTCTCTCCCTGAGTCCTGCCCTCCCAATCCATGCCCCTCTTTCCCCTGCCCCCTCCATTCATCCATTTCTAGTAATTCCCCTCTCTCCCTGTGCCCTGCCCTCCTAATCCATACCCATCCATGCTCCTCTGTCCCCTGCCGCCTCCATTCATCCTTTTCCAGCAATTCCCCTCTGTCCCTGAGTCGTGCCCTCCCAATCCATGCCCATCCATGCTCCTCTGTCCCCTGCCGCCTCCATTCATCCTTTTCCAGCAAGTCCCCTCTTGCCCTTCCATGCCCCCCCCCTCGCATCCATGCTACTCTCTCTCCCATGTCCCAGCCTGGCCCGCCCTCTTCTCCCCCCCCCCCTTCGCATCCATGCCTCGCATCCATGCCCCCCCCTTCGCATCCATGCATCCCCCCCCCCCGTTCGCATCCATGCTTCCTTTTTTTTTTTTCTTCTTCGTTTTAACTTTACCTCCGTGGCGGTTCGTGCAGCGAAGCGTCAGGGAAGGAGGCGGCGCTCCCGACGTCTAGCTTTACGTCGGGAGCGCCGCCTCCTTCCCTGACGCTTCGCTTCCCGATTTGTTTGGTTTGAGGCGAGGGCGGGGCAGAGACGGCTGGCTGGCTTGAAGGCTTCACTGGGAGTGACGTCAGATGGCTTCAAGGCTTCAAGGCTTCAGCTTGAAGCTTCCGGCTTCAAACTTCCGGCTTCACAGAACGTTGTCTTCAGAACGTTCACGGTGCGTTTTATTATATTAGATATGTTAAAAAAGTTTTTAAAATATATTATTTTTGTGTTTTGTATTCTATGTAGACCCCTGACGCAGGTGCTAGTCACCGAAACACAGCCCGTGTCGGGTCTTTTTGTCAAGGCTCATTCATTAAAGAACTGTGTTCCACTGGTGCTGTTTTTTTGTTTGGTCCTTTAGGTCCACAATCCAGTTGGGTGTTCAGGATTTCCCCAATCAATATGCATGAGATCTATTCCTCAATCTTCACTTCCCAAATTCCTCAATCACTTCACATTCCTCAATCTTCACTTCCCAAATTGCAAAAGGCCTAAAATATAAACTAATGCACGCATCTACCTTTTCCTATATGAGTACGCAATTCTGGAACGCATTGCCATGTAACCTAAAAGCGACCTATGAACTGACCAACTTCCGAAAACTGCTGAAGACACATCTTTTCGAGAAGACATACCACAATGACTAAAACATATGAAAAACCCACTTATATCTAAGTAAGCACTGTTAACATGCCCCATATCATATCTTCATCATACTTTCCATTACCCAATATACTTCTGTTACACTAATATTAACTCTCCTCTCATTTCCACTTTCCACTATATATTGTAAGCCACATTGAGCCTGCAAAGAGGTGGGATAATGTGGGATACAAATGCAATAAATAAATAAATAATAAATAAATAAATATTTGCATACATTGAGGCTCGACCTTGAGGACTGACATTGAGCATCCCTGACCTACAGTATGGACCAAATACTATAAATAGCGCTGAAAAAAAATAATGCCCTAACTGCTATTCTATAGATGGAGCTGAAAGTTATGCGCCGCGTCTAACTTTAAACATGAGGATTTACAGCAAGTAAACCCCGTTGTCAATCCTTGCGGATCCCCCTTATTCTCTAACAACGAGCATAAATTCTAGGAAAGCCCCTAATCTGCCCATGACCCTCCCACGGCCGCCCATAAATTTTGTGCACGGATCCGCTTCTAAAAATGCGCATGTAAATTTCAATTAAAGCCAATTACCGCAGATTAAGCATCCAATTATCGGTCCTAATTGGCTTGTTAATTAAATTGCGCACACAAATTGGGTGCACAATTTTAAGTGTCATTTATAGAATTTCGGGGTATGTGTGTAAGAAGTAGGCATGTATTTTTACATGATCTGGGGTGTAGTCTGAGCTAAGTATAGGCACAGTTGCAATAAATGTGCCTATTTTATAAAACAAGTGGGTACGTAAGTACCTAAAAATATAAAAGAGAAGCCATACTGGGTCAGACCAATGCTCCATCTAGCCCACTATCCTGTTTCCAACAGTGGCCAATCCAGATCACTTGTGCCTTGGCAGAAACCCAAATTGTGGCAACATTGTGGTTCTGAGATTTTGATAACATATCGTTTCAGGTTTGGCAAAACTGTTCTTCTAATTCCTGGTCTGTATGCTAATTTAGTTTGTGTCATTTTGGGTATACTGGAGCTGTAACAGCTTACAGAAATTATTTATAATGAAAACAAAAAAAACCACAAGTTATTTTTCTTCTCCTATACTGGTGTAATATTTTCAATGATGCCTGTTTATATGTGCCGTGGCTGGTAAACGGGGTGTGGCTACTGTGGGTGTGACTACTGTAGGGGCAGAGCCATAGTGATCCCGCCCCTGGATGGGTAGGGGTGCCAACTAATAGGCTGCAGGAGGGCGCCAGAAACCCTGAAATCCATTTTTTTTACTCATTCCAAAATCTTTTATTTTACCTCATCACAGTGGCGCCAGTGAAAGCAGCAGGCTCTGGGTCGCCTCTAGCTTTCCCTTCCCTCTCAATGTCCCATCTCCCGCACTTGCGGAAAGAGGAAATTACATCAGAGGAGGGCGGGACACTGAAAGGGAAGGGAAGGCTAGAGGCGAGCCGGAGCCTGCTGCTTTCATTGGCGCCGCTGCAACTTGAGGTAAAATAAAAGATCTATTTAAAATGAAAAAAACTTTATTGTGACTGTTGTTTGTCCAATGTTCATGCTCATGTTATTGGGATTAATGGTTGGAGAAAGACATTTTGTATGTTTGTTGGTTGTATTATTTGACCAATAAAAATTATAAATAAATAAAAAAAAGATCTAAACCCCCCCCCCCCCCCAGGGCGGCAGGAACGAAAGGAGGGCTGTCGGGGAGCTGAGGGCAGTCAGGTGGGATCTGAGAAATGCCTGCAGGTGAGCGGCGGTAAGTATGGCTTGTGGCGCCCTCTAGAGGTCCACGCTTACCGGGTTCCACCGGCCCCGATCGATTTACTTCTACTTGTTCTACACCACTCAGGATTTTGTAGACCTCAATCATGTCTCTCCTCATCTGTCTCGTTTCCAAGCTGAAGAGCTCTAACCTCTTCAGCCTTTCTTCATATGAAAGGAGTTCCATCCCCTTTATCATTTTGGTCGCTCTTCTTTAAGCCTTTCTAATTCTGCTATATCTTTCTTGAGATATGACAACCAGCACTAAATGCAATACTCAAGGTGTGGTCGCACTATGGAGCGGTACAGATGCATTATAGTATTTTCATTCTTATTCACCATCCCTTTCTTAATAATTGCTAGCATCCTGTTTGCTTCTCTTGGCTGCCACCGCACACTGAGCAGAAGATTTCAGCGTATTATCTACAATGACATCTAGAGCTTTTTCTGGAGTGCTAACCCCCAAGGTGGACCCTAACATTCAGATTATTCTTTCCAATGTGCATCACTTTGCATTTGTCCACATTAAATTTTATCTGCCATTTGGATGTCCAGTCTTCCAATTTCCTAAGGTCTTCCTGTAATATTTCACAGTCCACAAGTGTTTTAACAACCTTGAATAGTTTTGTGTTATCTGCAAATTTAATCACCTCACTCGCTGTTCCGATTTCCATGTCATTTATAAACTAGTAAAAAAGGCCCGTTTCTGACACAAATGAAACAAGAGCTAGCAAGGTTTTCCTCGGAGTGTGTATGTTTGAGAGAATGTGTGTGAGAGTGAATGTGCGACTGTGTGTGTGTGACAGAGAGAGTGAGACTGGGTGCGAGTGTATATGTGAGAGAGTGTGTGTGTGAGAATGAGAGTGTGTGCGACTGCGTATCTGAGACACAGTGAGTGTGAGAGAGAGAAAGTGTGTGTGAGAAAGAGAGTGTGAGAGAGTATGTGTGCAATACGCAGACTCTCTGTGAGACCAAGAGAGTGTATGAGACCGAGAGAGTGTGTGAGAGGGACTATGTGACACATAGTGAATGAGATACAATGTGAGACATAGAGTGTGTGAGAGTGAGAAAGAGAAAGACACCAACTGAGAGAGAGAGAGAGAGAGTGTGTGTGTGTGTGGAAGACAGAGTGTGTGCGTGACAGAGATGCCCCCTCCCTCTCTGGTCTCGGGACCCCCTCCCCCTCTCTCTGATCTCAGCACCCCCTTCCCCCCCACTCTCTGGTCTCAGGTCCCCCTCCCTCTCTCCCCCTCCCCTCTGGTCTCAGGACCCCCTCCCCGGACCCCCTCCACCCCCCCTCTCTGGTCTCAGGACCCCCTCCCCCGCTCTGGTCTCAGGACTCCCTCGCCCCCTGTCTGCTCTGGACCCCCTCCAACTCCCCCCTCTCTGGTCTCAGGACCCCCTCCACCTCCCGCCCTCCGTCGTTGACTGTCTGCCCTCTGCAATGAAATCGCAGTCTCACCTCCATGAAAGCAGCAGTGCAGGCAACATAACGCCTTCCTTCGGGCCTCCTTCCCTTCCTGTGTCCCGCCCTCGTCTGACGCAACTTCCGCGAGAGCGCTGCTTTTGCGGAGGTGAGACTGCGATTTCAATGCAGGGGGCCCGGCCGGGTGGCGGACGGAGGGGGGGGGAGCGGTGGCGACCTCGGGGGGGGGGGGGGCGTGGTGAGGGCGGGGCCTCATGCTGCTGTCGTGCGGTTGGTCAGTGCTGCGTGTGACGTCAACCTGTGCTACAGAGCCTAGCAGACCAACTCCGAAGAAGTCACGAACACAGGCAGCAAGACCAACAGAACACTGGAGGTGAGAATTATTATATAGGATATGTTAAACAGCAGCGGACCCAGTGGCACTCCACTGTTCACCCTCCTACATACAGAAGTGTAATTTTATAATGGGAGAGGAGGGGAAAGACACCTATTTCCATGCGTACATAACTTTATGAAATACTAGGAGGCAGACATTGTGGCTAGATTGAAGGTGTTGACATTTATGTGCGCTCAAGAATAAGCACAAAATGTTTAGTGTGTTAAGTACTTGTGTTATTTTGTAAACTACCTGCGTAAATCGCACATCCCCCCATTCTCCACCCCAGAAACGGGCCTACACGGGTTGTGTAAAAGTTGTCTTTGCTGTCACCGCACACGTTTTATAAAATCACCCTATGAGTTACAGCCATAAAAGTTGTTTTACACCCCGAAAAAGCTCATAAAATTACCATCTTGGAGGGTAATCCTACAACTGGGTGCCTGATAGAAGTCTATTCTACAAAGATGCCACACTCATCAAGTCATGATTAAATCAACAGTGAACATGAGATTATATACTTTTGATCATGGTCTTTCTTTGGTGTTTCTGAGATATGGAACCTAAGGTCAGAGCCGGGTGGACTTCTACTACTGGCGTTTGCCATCAAAACCCACTCCAGCCTATCCAAATCCATCTCATCATCTGTGGGACCCAGACCATAAAAGTCTGCCCTCGGTTCCGGATACTGAAGTTGTCAATGAAGCCCTTCCAAGCCCATCTTAAAATGGACTGCCATATACAAACACAAACCTACAAAGTCTGCCCGGCATCGGCCTTAGTTCTTCACAGCTGGAAATGGGAGGGAGAGATACTGGACCCACAGGAGAGGGGGGGGGGGGGGGGGAAGAGAAGGGAGACGGAGATTCCAGCGGGCGGGAGCGGGGAGAGAACAGAGGAGGTGGCCTAATGCATGTTTCTGCCGCATCTGCACCACCTGCTCTTCCCCCTCCCCAACTGTACTGCCCTATTGGGTGGAAGAGCCGGTGGGGGGGGGGGGGGGGCTGGTGGTTGGGAGGCGGGGCTAGTTCTGGGCACACTTCTACGGTCTGTGCCGTGAAAATGGCAGATACTAATCAAGGTCAGGTATACACAAAACGTAGCACATATGAGTTATCTTGTTGGGCAGACTGGATGGACCGTGCAAGTCTTTCTCTGCCGTCATCTACTATGTTATTGGTCAGGCTGGCACTGGATGCACTGCCTGAAACTAAAGGGGAGGAACAAAGGGGCGGCCACCCCTTAGTGATGCTTATGGTTTGTGCTGTGGTGTCTTGTCCTCCCCTCCCTGCAGCTGTCAAGCACAATATTCTTGCGGCATGTTTGCATCTCACAGGCCTCAGCAGACCTCAAAGCTAGGTTTTCTGAGGCATCAGGCAGCGTTTCCACCGAGCTACACGGCTGGCCCAAATCTTTGACAGTACCAACTGTTTCCAGTGATGTTAAATTTTAAACACATACCTCCACCTGGAACAGCTCCCCAGCGCCTTCGCAGTCATTTGAGCTGATTACAGGGGTGTGGATGTGCACATACCCATTATCCTACGAGAAAGCAGGTCAGAATGAGCTGAGAAAGGCACAGACTTAAATTCAGAGAATAAAATTCAGGTTTGGATTTGTTGGGAGGAGGGGGGGAAGGTAAATACTTATGCAATCTATGTGTGTAAACACAGACCCCCCTCCCCCGATATTTAGCACTATGTAACTAGTCAGAACGGCTGGCGACCAGTTAAACAGCACTTAACCAGCTATCTGCCAATATACAGCAGGGGATAACCGATTATCCTCCGCTGGATATCAAGTGATAAGCGGCTACCGTGCCGGTTATATTGCTTGACAAAACAGCTATCTGCGGATTTTTAAACTGGGTTTCGCAGTCATATTTGGCTGTGTGAAAACCTGGTATATCTTTGGTCAATTTAAAAATAACCAGCTAAGCCTTAATATCGACCTAGCTGGTTATCTTTAAACTGTCCAAAAATAAACCGGTGCCCAAAAATGGCCCGGCAATCTGGGTTGGCGCTGACTGCAGCATTGGCGGGTCTAACTCCCACAGTCTGAATATCGGCCCCAGAATCACCAAACATAGCACAGGGGTGTGCTTCCACGGGCACGCACTCTGCCCTCAAGAAGCAGTGAAGACATGAAAAGAGAGGCTTAAAACTCTCAAAATGCGCAGACTGGATGAAAGGAAACAGGGAACCGTCAAATTATAGCAAATTAAAATTTTACACTGGAATGGAAATGCAGGACTGAAGGGTCGCACTGAGGAAGACTGAGATAAAACATGAGAAAATACTTTCTTCCTGAGGTCTGGACATTATATTGGGCTTTACATGTAAACATTTGTCCACCCTTCCTAGGACACTTATTTACTTTTCTCTGTTTCCCCCTTCCAAAAAAAAGTCACATTCACTCTCTCTCTGCGGCCACCTCTCCAGGATTTTTATTTCATGGTCCTCCTCCCACACAACTCTCCAGAAGCAGTATGGGGAAAACTGAGGGGAGACGTTCCGAGTGTGGCAGGGGTTGCGACGTGGAGGAGCATTTTCGAAAGGGACGGCGAAATCCAGGGTCAGGGAAACCCGTATTTTCGAAACAAGATGGACGTCCATCTTTCATTTCGAAAACACCGCCAGGGACATCCAAACCCTTAAATTTGGACGTCCCTAGACATGGACGTTTCTGACTTTCGGCGATTTTCGAAACCACACACGTTCATGTCAAAAACGTCCAAATGCAAGCCATTTGGAAGTGGGAGGAGCCAGCATTTGTAGTGCACTGGTCCCCCTAACAAGCCAGGACACCAACCGGGCACCCTAGCGGGCACTGCAGTGGACTTCATAAATTGCTCCCAGGTACACAGCTCCTTACCGTAAGTGCTGAGCCCCCGAAAATCCACTACCATAGCCCTTACGGGTGAAGGGGCACAACATATTTTGAAAGATGTTTTTTTGAGGGTGGGAGGGGGTTAGTGACCACTGGGGGAGTAATGAGAGGTCATCCCCGATTCTCTCCGGTGGTCATCTGATCATTTCGGGCACCTTTTTGTGCCTTATTCGTAATAAAAACACGTCCGGGTGAAAACATCCAAGTGTTCATCAGGGATGTCCTTGTTTTTTTCGAATATGGGTCAGACATCCAAGTGTTAGGCACGCCCAAATCCCACCTTCGCTATGCCTCCGACACACCCCTTGAACTTTGGCCGTCATTGCAACAGACTGCAGTTGGAGACGTCCTAAATCGGGTTTCGATTATACCGATTTGGACGTCCCTGGGAGAAGGACGACCATCTTCCGATTTATGTCAAAAGATGGACGTCCTTCTCTTTCGAAAATGAGCGCAAAGGTGACCTAAATCTGCTTTGGAGGGAATATTAAACGCTGGAGAGTACTGGTTGGAACAGTTACTGTATTTGATGTAATGGAAGGAAGTTGTAGTGGGTGAGTCAAGGAAAAAAAGTTACCCTGTAACAGACAGACTGTATTCAAAAAGTGGTTAGCTAATAGTTGTGACAAAGAGGCTTGTGTTCGATTCGCTTTCTCCGGTTAAAAGTGGTTAAGGATTTCAGTCTTATAAAGAATTGGGTGCTTTTTGAATTATATTCGAATAGTCATTTCTTTTTGCCGTAGAAATGGCGTGTTTGTAAGAGTGTGTTGTACTCCTATAGAGAGATAAAGTGGTAGAGGAAGGATAATGTCGCCATTTCCTTTCTGCTTGACGTACATGTCATTGGTGATGGTGAAGATTGTAAGTGTACCAAGGGTTGTAGGCGTTGCGTTTTGTACAGATTGTACAGAACTGTAACGGCGCCACTATTTCAAGTGCCGAGATCATCTCATTGTTCCATGTCCGATTTTGGTCGGTTAAAGAAAGATCCTTAAAAGAATGTAAGTTTAAGTTGTAATTAGATAGTAATGACGTTAGCTTAAAATTGGCGAAGTCTCAGTAGGGAATACGTTTAGGTAATAGCAAAGAGGGTGCCGAGTGGATATAATAATTAAAAAGAATTAGAAAGTGGTTGAACCGTAGTAAAGGAAGAACTGCAGAAATTTAAATTATATGTAGTGGGCTAGGGATGGTCACAATAAGATCAAGAGTGTGGCCCCCTTTGTGGGTCGGGCGGGAGACATATTGAGTGAGCTGTAAGTTCAGATGTAAGAAAGGAGGTGTTGATGCCCCTGTACAGGTCGTTGGTGAGGCCCCACCTGGAGTATTGTGTTCAGTTTTGGAGGCCATATCTTGCTAAGGATGTAAAAAAAAAAAATTGAAGCGATGCAAAGAAAAGCTACAAAAATCGTATGGGGTTTGCGTTACAAAACGTATGAGAAGAGACTTGCTGACCTGAACATGTATACCCTGGAGGAAAGGAGAAACGGGTGATATGATACAGATGTTCAAATATTTGAAAGGTATTAATCTGCAACCGAACCTGTTCCGCAGACGGGAAGGTGGTAGAACTAGAGGACATGAAATGAGATTGAAGGGGAGAAGACTCAAGAAAAATGTCAGGAAGTATTTTTTCACAGAGAGAGTGGTGGATACTTGGAATGCCCTCCCGCGGGAGGTGGTGGAGATGAAAACGGTAACGGAATTCAAACATGCGTGGGATAAACATAAAGGAATTCTGTTCAGAAGGAATGGATCCTCAGAAGCTTAGCAGAGATTGGGTGGCAGCGCCGGTGGTTGGGAGGCGGGGCTAGTACTGGGCATATGAGTTTATGTTGTTGGGCAGACTGGATGGACCGTACAGGTCTTTTTCTGCCGTCACCTACTATGTATGTTACTAGTCAGAGAAAAGGTCTGAAAGATCCTGTGAAAAAGGGGCCACCAGAGAATCTAAATGGAGGTTGAAATCTCCTAAGATGATTGGATGAGATGAATGGAGGCAAAAATCTGTAATCAGTGACTGCAGAAAATAATAGGGCATTGAGGAGGGAGGAGGAAGTCTAGTGTTGGTGAGGTATTAATGCAAAATTTAAGGAATTCTAATAAAGATTGGGAGGAAGGGGTAAAGTTGGATATTGATTAGGTTGCTGAGTAACAATTGACTCTGAAGAAAGGAAGAACACCAACTGAAAATCAGTGCCAGAGAAAGAGGGAAAGAGAGACAGACATTCTCAAACCCTTTTGCATAATCCTTTCCAACTTCCTTTAGGATGAAAAGACTGATTCTATTTAGGGAATGATACAATGATTCTCTGTATGGAAACAGCGCCATCAAGTGGTCAGGATGAAGTAAGTTTCAGAATGAAGTCAGTGGATTGGTACTGCACAAAAAAAAAAGAGAAGCTGGTGATGCGGTAGAGACTAACAGATTTATTAAAAGTATAAGCTTTTGAGGACAATATTTCAACATACATTTATTAAACATTAATGAAATCTTCAACGAAATCAATCAAAGTCTACACATCATGAACACATGGGCAGATGCATTTCGTCTGAAATTAAAAGCAGAAAAAACTCAATGCCTGATACTCACCTCCCAATACAACACAAAGGAATTAACCGCTATAAACACACCAAACCTAAACCTTCAAATCTCAGAAATGCTAAAAATCCTTGGAATCACTATCGACCGCCACCTAACGCTCAAAACTCACGCTAACAACACAACTAAAAAGATGTTTTACAGCATGTGGAAACTGAAAAGGATAAGACCATACTTCCCAAGATCCGTCTTTCGCAGCCTAGTGCAATCCCTCGTACTCAGCCATCTGGATTACTGCAACTCACTATACGCAGGTTGCAAAGAGCAAACACTGAGGAAACTTCAAACAGCCCAGAATACGGCAGCCAGACTCATCTTTGGAAAGCCAAAATATGAAAGTGCAAAACCATTACGAGAGAAACTGCACTGGCTTCCACTCAAGGAACGCGTCACTTTTAAAGTATGCACATTAGTCCACAAAATCATTCACGGCGAAGCCCTAGCCTACATGTCTGAGTTAATAGACTTACCACCCAGAAACGCCAAAAGATCATCCCGAACCTTCCTTAACCTCCACTTCCCCAATTGCAAGGGCTTGAAATACAAGGCGCTACACGCGTCAACCTTTTCTCACATGAGCACGCAGTTTTGGAATACACTGCCGCACAACTTAAGAACGATCCACGAGCAAGCTTCCTTCTGCAGATTATTGAAGACCCATCTTTTTGAAAAAATTTACGGAAAGAACCAAAACACATAAAGTCCATACTTACTGTTCATTAATGCATCATACATCCACTTCTGAACTCTCATTCCCGTAATATCACATCACCCATACCTTTACTCACAGAAAGATATATACCATATGTCTTCATGCCTTATTATCGCCCTCTAAGCTCCCATTGTCTCCTTCCAATGTTTCAATGTTTGTGTTCCATTGTTACATTCCTTAACGACACCTCGATTGTCTCACATAACTCTGCACAATGTAATCCATAACCAATCTGTAACAAATTGTATTTCCATCATTTAACTCATATTGTAAGCCACACTGAACCCGCAAAAAGGTGGGAAAATGTGGGATACAAATGCAATAAATAAATAAATAAAGAGTATGTTTTACCTTGAAAGTACATGCCTTAATAAATCTGTTAGTTTATAAAGGTACTATCAGCTTTTATATCTTTTTTTTTTTTTACTACAGACTAATATGACTATCCCCCCTCTGGAAGTTTTACCACAAAGGGTAAAAATATTTCTCCGTACATAGCAGCAATCATGAAGCATAAGCCAATGCCGGGTGAAGGAATGACAGAGACTGCAAAAATAAAAAATATTAGGTCTCAGTGGTTTACAGCTTAACCAATTTAAAAGAAAATTAGCAAGATGAATTATAGGTACAGAAGAAGTCCAAAAATCTGGACTGCACGGGGATTGGGTTAGGCCAGTTTTTTTGGATTCTCCGGCAGTACTTTTAAATTCAAATTTAAGGAAGAATAAAGAGATGAACAGGTAAATTTTGTTGATTTATGCTTCATCCAGCGTGCCTCTCTCTCTCTCTGAATGTCTCTCTTCCCCATCCATCCAGCTTCTCTCTCTCCGTCTTTCTTCCCCATCCAGCTTAATTTTTCTGTAATGTTTTAATTTTGTTAGCCGCT
Organism: Microcaecilia unicolor; assembly: GCF_901765095.1. NCBI lineage: Eukaryota > Metazoa > Chordata > Amphibia > Gymnophiona > Siphonopidae > Microcaecilia > Microcaecilia unicolor. The sequence goes on from NC_044034.1 coordinate 29,238,038, forward strand.
TTGAACCACCATCTGGTGGGAGCTGGAGGTATACAAGCAAACATATCGTCATCATCAATAAGAAATTTAATTTAAAAGCAATCTTAATGTTACTGGAACTGATGGGAATTGTTTAGACTCATTTCCTGCAGAACCTTTCTGAAATGCCTTTGCTCAACAGCTGATTTTGTTCAGGCCAAGCTCCCTACGGCTGAGAGTAGAGAATCTGGCTGTATGAGTACTGGAATCAGACACAATGCACAAATTATAAAGACTGCCAGGCCAGAGGTGTAGCAAGATGGCCGATTGTGAGAGGGTACAGAATTCATCCCCCCACCCAAAATATTAAATATCTGAGATGGTGGGGATCCTCATATCCTACCAGCTGAAGACTTCCTCTTCCTTGGCAGCAAGCACTCTTCCCAACAGCGGCTGTAGCATTTATCCCAAGCCGACGCCACCGCTGTCAGTGCTTGCACACGTATGAAAACTGACGATGCGCAGAGGGACTGGTGTCGCCATCAGCTAGAGGCAAGTGCTGCTGACTGCTGTTTGGAACAGCGCTCCCTGTCCGAGGAGATCTTCAGCTGGCAAGGTTTTGGGATCCCTGACAGCCACAAGAGTGCTACAATTCTGGGTAGGCCCGAGTCCAAATTGGGTGGGCTCCGGCCTACCCACGGCTATGCCACTGAAGACCTCAGCACAAGATCAAGACAGAAAACCATGAACAAAGAGCAAAAGTAACCCTGAAGATGTGGTGAGGGCTCCAGACAGAATCATTTAAGAACACTAAGGGACAAGTTCATTTTTAATGCCTCTGTTTCACTAGAGTTTTCAGCTCAGGATTGTAGAGATAGTACTGGGTCAGCTGCACCCCGGGTGAGAACATCCAAAGGGGGGGGTCTAGAGGAAGGTTTGGGAACATATGAAGTCATTCTGATCAACTGATAAGAACCAAGAGCCCTGGTGAGAAAGACTGGGGTCCATTGAAATGAATAGGGCCAAAATTGTATATAAGCAGCAGTTTGAGGGGTATTAGATCAGACGAGAGGAGAAGAAGACCAGAGAAGGAAGACTCCAGAAGGCTAGAGAGAGAGAGGACGTGCCATGATGTGCTGCTCCATTATGTGAATGTTTAACTTGCCTGTACTACCATTGGTAAGATTGTAATAAACTATCTTATTATATCTACTACATACTGGGTTCCTTTCTAATTACAAGGCTCTATACTGCCTTGACGGTGTAAGCCTGTCATGAGCAGATTTAAGGTTGGGGTAATTAAGCATCTAGAAGGGATTTGCAGTTCTCTCTAGGATAGTACAGAGAGCCCATGGCTTCCGCTGCCCAAATGGGTGAGGCAGACCTAATTATATACAGGATCTGTCAGAATGACAACTGTAAAAGTAACCTGTGGTAAGTGCACCCAGGGCCATTAATATGTCACTAATGTAACCTAAGCCACCTTTTGCAGGGGGCATGGGAGCTGGAAAGGGGAAGAAGATCCAGGTCACAGGAACCTGGAAGTTACCCATTTGTCCTAGACTTTCCATTACATTTGTCTGAACACCCATTTTGCTGCTCACCCTCACACCCCTATCATTCCAGCAGCTGTCATCTGACCAACCCCCAGAATACCACTCCTTTAGCCATAGCTTTGATGCCTGTTTTTCATTTTCTCTTACTACTACTACTACTACTACTACTACTATTTAGCATTTCTATAGCGCTACAAGGCGTACGCAGCGCTGCACAAACATAGAAGAAAGACAGTCCCTGCTCAAAGAGCTATGTAATAAAAGTGAGCCAAGTATAGGACAATCAAGCCATTGTGACATCACTGATGAGGTTGGCTCTTATTGGTGGCCTGAGGCATTATGACATCACAATATCACCTCTGATTACAAGAGACTACTACTACTACTATTTAGCATTTCTATAGCGCTACAAGGCGTACGCAGCGCTGCACAAACATAGAAGAAGGACAGTCCCTGCTCAAACAGCTTACAATCTAATAGATGAAATCATCTACATTCTCCATTAGGATCTTTAACTTCCGCACTGTGTAAGGAGATTGGAGGGTCTAAGCAGCTCAGGAGGAGGTATGGGGCCAGACTACATTCCCCACAAGGCCCTGAGAGAAGGGAGCGGGGTGGTAGGTCCCAAAACCCGGTATGGCCCCCACGTGGAAGGGAGGGGGAAAAGGACTGGAGAGAGCAGCTGCGATGGCAGGCGAGGGCCAGAAGGGGGAGCCGTGATGACAAAGCTCAATTCTCTTGGGTTAGAAATCAGTACAAGATTCCTTCCACCTGGGAGGGGGAGAAGGTCTCTAACCAACAGCCTAGCAGAGAAGCAGAGTTAATGGAGTGTTTGGAGGAAGGGGAGGCTGGAGAGACCAACACACCAGGTTTGGAGGAACCAGTGGACATGGACTGTAATTGTACTTTGGGGCAGAGTTGCAGGGACTGAAGGCAGTGGGTGGTCACAGGAGTCAATTAGCTGTGTTGTGGGCAGTGTACTGCCATTCTGCAACCACCCCAGCGGAAAGACTTTTAAAACTGAAACCCAGGCTGTTGAACTGGGGGAGAACTTGGATTTAAAGGGAAGTTTTTTTTCTTGTTGCTTTATTTTGGAAACTGAATGGGACTTTAACCCCTTGAACTGAGATTTTGTGGAGGCGGGAAAATAAACTGTTTGGAACTAAAAGCTGTGTTGTCTGGAAGGACTTTGTTTATGGACTGCTAAAGGGAGCCTACCACCCCTGAAGGTTTGCTACCGGGATTACAGTTATTACAACTGATGACCCCCCTCTCACTCTCACGCCTTAAGTTGTTTGCCAAAATCTTCTTATTTGATATCCAAATCGCACCCACTCTCAAGAAGAGACACCACCGTGATCTACTCTTAATTGCTCTGTCAACGTTTTTCTCTCTCAGTTGTTCCCTTCTCTGACCTTCATCTCATTAACTTCTACATTTAAATCCACATACGTAAAAGCCGAAAACGGTTCACAAAAATAGTCCGAACAAAAACAAAGAATCTTCTAAGAACACATTGATGTCAAGTTTTCAGTAATGAGGTATTAAAGAGTTGGTGGTGGGAGTTGGTGGGGGAGGGGTAATTTCCTTAAAGGGCACAGACACTTAGGGGAAACTTCTATGTATGGCGTTGAACGTTAGGCGCTACTTCTGCACCGAATTTTCAGGACAAAGTGTTCTAACAGATGCAAGGTGCCAAAACGGGGCAGAAACAGTTCAGACTCCTCTTATTGACCTATAAGTGCATTCACTCTGCAGCTCCTCAGTACCTCTCCACTCTCATCAATCCCTACATTCCTCCCCAGGAACTCCGTTCACTCGGTAAATCTCTCTTATCTGCACCCTTCTCCTCCACCGCTAACTCCAGACTCCGTTCCTTTTATCTTGCTGCACCATATGCCTGGAATAGACTTCCTGAGCCGGTACGTCAAGCTCCATCTCTGGCCGTCTTCAAATCTAAGCTAAAAACCCACCTTTTTGATGCTGCTTTTAACTCCTAACCCTTATTCACTTGTTCAGAACCCTTATTTCATCATCCTCACTTTAATATTCCCTTATCTCTTGTTTGTCCTGTTTGTCTGTCCTAATTAAATTGTAAGCTCTGTGGAGCAGGGACTGTCTCTTCATGTTCAAGTGTACAGCACTGTGTATGTCTAGTAGCGCTATAGAAATGATAAGTAGTAGTAAGTAGTAGTAGTAGAAACGGCATTTCCACATGAAAACACACTCACCCGCCCATTTATAGAATAGCGTGCAAATGTTTCCGTGAGGATTTGAAAAAGGGGTTATGGCCATGGGAGGGCCAGGGCAGTCCCTTAGATTGAATGCAGTGTTATAGAATTCTGGGCATCCGCACCCAACTTGTGCGCTGGGATTTACATGTGGTTTCAGTTTGTGTAACTCCTCGCGCCCAAAGTTGAGCGTGAATCATAGAAACATGACGGCGGGGGAGAGCCAAATGGCCCGTCCAGTTTCCCCATCCTCAGCAACCACTATCTCCCTCTTTCCCCGAGAGATCCTACGTGCCTGTCCCAAGCTTTACATAAGTACATAAGTATTGCCACACTGGGACAGACCAAAGGTCCATCAAGCCCAGTATCCTGTTTCCAACAGTGGACAATCCAGGTCACAAATACATGGCAAGATCCCGAAAAAGTTCAACACATTTTATGCTGCTCATTCTAGAAATAAGCAGTGGATTTTCCCAAGTCAATTTAATAACAGTCTATGGACTTTTCCTTTAGGAAGCTGTCCAGACCGTTTTTAAACCCCCCCTAAGCTAACTACCTTTACCACATTCTCTGGCAACAAATTCCAGAGTTTAATTACACGATCAGTGAAGAAAAAGTTTCTCCAATTAGTTTTTCATTTACTACTTTATAGCTTCATCACATGCCCTCTAGTCCTAGTATTTTTGGAAAGAGTAAACAAACGATTCACTTCTAACCATTCTACTCCATTCATTATTTTATAGACCTCTATCATATCTCCCCTCAGCCGTCTTTTCTCCAAGCTGAAGAGCCCTAGCTGCTTCAGCCTTTCCTCATAGGGACGTCATCCCATCCTCTTTATCATTTTCGTCACCCATCTCTGTACCTTTTCTAATTCCACTATATCTTTTTTGAGATGCAGTGACCAGAATTGAGCACAATATTCGAGGTGCAGTCGTACCATGGACTGATACAAAGGCATTATAACATCCTCACTTTTGTTTTCCACTCCTTTCCTAATAATACTTAACCTTCTATTTGCTTTCTTAGCTGCCGCCGCAGCACACTGAGCAGAAGGTTTCAACATTATCATCAACAGCAACGCCAAGATCCCTCTCTTGGTCGGTGACTCCTAACGTGGAACCTTGCATTCAGACAACATCCTCGTCTCCACCACCTTCACCAGGAGGCAATTCCACGTGTCCACCGCCCTTTCCGTAAAAAACTATTTCTTTAGATTACTCCTGAGCCTAAAATCTCTTAACTGTTAATCCTGGAGCTATGCGCTATTCTATAAAAGGGACCGATCCTGGAACACCCGTTATAGAATACGGTTCAGTGCCAGATTTTGAGGGCGGTTTATAGAACTTTCCCCCATAGGGTGTAATTAACTGTGCACCGCAAACAAAATGAAACAAATCCTCCCATAAGGAGCCAAACTCCACACGTCAGGATGTCATTGATTGGCTCAATTTATTAACAAAGCGTCTACAATATCTAATTTACATATACAATGGTCTGAATTGATGGAGAAGGAAGTCCTGTACATCTTGTATTCTCCTACCAACCAGGAATTCTACTAAATTATCACGTACGTTCCTGAATCTCCATTACCCCAACTGCAAAGGACTAAACTATAAATCAACATATGCAACCAGTTTCTCTTATATAAGCACGCAAATATGGAATGAATCACCAAAATCAATAAAAACAACACACAATATAAATAATTTCCGAAAACTACTTAGAACTAACTTATTCAAGAAGGCTAACCACAAAGATCCAGCCTAAATACCAATAACAAAATTTACACCAGAACTACACAGAACGTAACTCTTTAATCCTGATTGTTCAAGTCTAATCTACTACGATTGAAGTTTTATCCGATTATCTTTTTTCTTATTACGAAATGAACTTTATTTATTTGAATAACTAATTCCACTCTGTCACCTCCATATTTTAACTATGTATTTCTCTTTTCCGGAATTGGTGATCACCATTACGGAACAATTGTAAGCCACATTGAGCCTGCAAATAGGTGGGAAAATGTGGGATACAAATAATAATAATTATTCCTCTCCCTTGCAGTCATCTCCTCCATCTGTCACATTCTCGAATCAATCGCTTCCCACCACTGCCTTCATATATGCTGTGATTAAGTTCCAAAATATTAGGACTACGGGGCACACAATGAAGATACAAAGTAGTAAATTTAAGATGAATGGGAGAAAATATTTCTTCACTCAACGTGTAATTAAGACTCTGGAATTCACTGCCAGAGAATGTGGTAAAAGCAGTTAGCTTAGCAGGGTTTTAAAAAGTTTTGGATGGCTTCCTAAAGGAAAAGTCCATTGACTATTATTAAAATGGGGAAAATGCACTGCTTATTTCTGGGATAAGCAGCATAAAATGTATTGTACTTTTTTGGGATTTTGCCAGGTATTTGTGACCTGGATTGGCCACTGTTGGAAACAGGATGCTGGGCTTGATGGGCCTTCAGTCTGTCCCAGTATAGCAATACTTATGTACATCACTCCTCAAAAAAACAAATATTCACTGGTCCCTGATTTACACCTAGCTTATTCGACCATAACATAACCTGACTTGGCGAACGCCTTTACTGTACAATGTAAGCCACATTGAGCCTGCAAATAGGTGGGAAAATGTGGGATACAACTGTAACAAAAAAATAAAAAAAAGAAATAACTATCTTCTCATCTCTCGCCTCCTTTTTGCATCCAGGCTACTTGAATATGTCCTTTAGTACTGCAACATATTACTTCCTTATCACATATCTGTAAAACAACATAGTCTGTAATCCCTTATTAAAGACATCATAACTGGATGTAAGTCTTAGTTTAAAAGGAAGGGAATTCCATAAACTAATTGTGTGATTATATGCAAATAAACAAGTAAACAGTTTCTTTCAAAATAATCCCTCGAGGACTGGAGAAAGAAAATGAGATCATTTCAAGTACTGTAACTAGGGGCGACCCACGGCAAGATGCCACCTGAGGCAGGGCTGAGACGCCACACCCCCGGGCCAGGGTCTGGAATCACCCCCCCCCCCTTCCTTCCTCCACATCCTTCCCCAACTTCACCTTCTTTTCCCATTTTCCAAAAGGTGACAGCAGCCTCTTCTCTACTGCGGCCCACCTCTGAGGAAATAGGAAGTTACATCAGAGAGATGGGCCACGGTAAAAGAGAAGAGGCCGGTGCCGGCAGAAGGGCAGGGCATGGGAATCACTGCCGCCGCCACCTTTTGAAAAATAGACAAAAGAAGGTAAACTCGGGGAAGGGGGGTGGAGGAAGGAAGGGGGAGATGCCGCACCAGGAAGAGTGCCGCCTCAGGTGGCCTAATGTTAGGGCCGCCACGGACTATAATGTCGTCCTGATAAGTGACTACAACAGATCCCCCATCTCCTCACATACGAAGTTCAAGCTTCCCTTACTCACCTCAGTGGCGTAGCCAAGGGTGGGCCCGGGTGGGCCTAGGCCCACCCACTTTGGGCTGAGGCCCACCAAGTAGCAGCACACCTATGATGGGACTGGCAGGGATTCCCAAGCCCCATCAGCTGAAAACTCCCAACGACTGTTCCTCCTTCATACCTTGTAAATACCAGATCTTTGCCTGCAGCAACTGATATATACTGCTCACACCGGCCCCACAGCCTTCCCTCTAATGTATTCCCACCTGTGCAAAACAGGAAGTTGGATAAGTGGGAAGGCTGTGGAGCCAACATGAGCAGTGTGTATTACTTGATGCTTGCTGCATGCAAAGATCTGCTATTTACAAGGTATGCGGGAGAGGGGGGATGTTTGAAAGACCATATGGCATGCAGGCGAGAAAAGGAGAGCCCAAATCACCTGTGGGATGGGGGGGGGGGGGTTCTTCTGCCCACCCATCTTGGGCCCAGGCCCACCCAAAATTGGGTGTCTGGCTACGCCCGACTCACCTACAAATGTGTTGAACCTCCCAAACAGTAACGCGTGGCCGACACACGCAGATGTGAAAAGCTGAAGTGCGCTACCTGGAAATATGAGTGGATAGCCGCCGTGGCTTCGCTGCGTATCCTCAACAGAGAGCTGAACCTGTTGGTCTTGCATCGCAAATGAGGGAACTGCCTGACATAGTCTGCGGCATGTCTCTCTTTTAATTTAAAAGGAAAAGCCTGCAATTAAGAAAAATACCTATTAAATGTTTTGAAATCAGGAGATCTGGTGGGCGGTTTTATAACAGGGTTCCTAAATAAAGGGGGAAATTCTATATATGGCGCCTTAAAAATTGGTACCGTAAAACCATGCAGTTAGCGTGATTCTATAAACCATGCCTAAAGTTCAGCGTAGTTTATAGAATATGCTCATGCACTGTTCTTATGTCTGGAATAGACTTCCTGAGCCGCTACATCAAGCTCCATCTCTGGCCGTCTTCAAATCTAGGCTAAAAGCCCACCTTTTTAATGCTGCTTTTAACTCCTAACCCTACTTGTTCAGAAGCCTTATTTTATCATCCTCACTTTAATATTCCCTTATCTCTTATTTGTCCTGTTTGTCTGTCCTAATTAGATTGTAAGCTCTGTCGAGCAGGGACTGTCTCTTCATGTTCAAGTGTACAGCGCTGCGTATGTCTAGTAGTGCTATAGAAATGATAAGTAGTAGTAGTCTTTGGGATTCCGGAATCTTGCTGCTCTTTGGGATTCCGGAATCTTGCTACTCTTTGTCCTTATCCCTTATTTGTCCTGTTTGTCTGTCCTAATTAGATTGTAAGCTCTGTGGAGCAGGAACTGTCTCTTCACGTTCAAGTGTACAGCGTTGCGTACGTCTAGTAGCGCTACAGAAATAAGTAGTAGTAGTAGTAAAATTTAGGTGCACCCATTTAGGAAACCTAAAACCAGGACTAAGTCAGACGCCTAAGTCAGACACAGATCGGGTGTATTCCATAATAGTGTGCATAATGTTTTGAATCCCACAACCCACCCATTCCACGCCCACAGTTGTATACACCTAGAATGTTGTGTGATTAATTCTAATTAAAGCCAATTAGTCACTAATTGGTTAAGTAAATTAATGGCACTGATTGGCTTGTTAATCAATTAAGCTGTGTGCACAATTTGGCCATGCGGCCAAATTAGCACGCACCACTTAAGGCACCATATATAGAATTTGGGGGAAAGGGCATATGTTGCTTTATAAAAGAAGAAAACACCCAGAGCCAGCTCCAACCGTGCACAAATTCTCACATACAAATGTACATATACATTAAGACAGGTGTCAATGTGTACACACAGTGTCCGATATTCAGCTGGCGGCGGGCAGCACCTTTGCTGTCTGCTGGCGGTGTTAAACCCAGATATTGAATGTCAGACTCCAGTGGAGGAGTGGCCTAGTGGTTAGGGTGGTGGACTTTGGTCCTGAGGAACTGAGTTCGATTCCCACTTCAGGCACAGGCAGCTCCTTGTGACTCTGGGCAAGTCACTTAATCCTCCATTGCCCCATGTAAGTCGCATTGAGCCTGCCATGAGTGGGAAAGCGCGGGGTACAAATATAACAAAAAAAAATATATATATATCTACCTAATGACCGGCACTGAATATCTGAATTTATTCTGACCACTAAAAGGTTAACCGGCTATGCTGATATTCAGCGTTAACTGGTTAATTTTTTAACGGTCAAAGATAGGCCTGCTATTTAAGTGGCCTATTTTGACCGCTCAACATAGCCAGCTAGGCACTAACCGGCTATATCACATGATATAGCAGCGAATCAGGATATTCAGCAGGAGAAAGTCGATCATCTCCCACTGACTATCCACGGTTAGCCGCTTAAATGCACTTATATGGAGTTAAGTTAACCCATGCATTTATTTAAACTGAAGTGCAAAGAAATATTTAGTTCACTGGAGGTTTTTCAGGATCAAGGGGAAGAGAAAGCAGGGCAGGCGATGTAGCAGCGGCGCCAGAGACCTGCGTTGGACAAAGGCTTCAGCTGGCGAGGGTTGGGGACCCCTGCCAGCCAAACCAGGGGCCCAGAGCAAATTTGGGGGGGCCCAGGCCACTGTGACTACACTCTGTAGCTACACCACTGACATGGACACTTTGAGCATTCACAGTGACTGCGAAATTTTGACACATTGTTAACTGTATCGTGAACAGCAGAGTCTGACGGTTATTCTTTGTGATTTCCTTAAGAAACGAAAACCTGTTTCTTCACTTTGTATATTGTTACTTTGCAACACTGTCCATTTCCCTATGTGTAGGATCGGATGAACAATATACATTAGCATACACCAGGGGTAGGCAACTCCGGTCCTCGAGAGCCGCAGGCAGGTCAGGTTTTCAGGAAATCCACAATGAATATGCCGGAGATAGATTTGCATACCATGGAGGCAGTGTATGCAAATCAAGTTCATGCATATTCATTGTGGATATCCTGAAAACATGACCTGCCTGCGGCTCTCGAGGACCGGAGTTGCCTACCCCTGGGCATACACCATACTCTCAGACACCTGAGGCATGCACCTATGTGCCGAAACACAGCCACCGTGTTGAGTCTTTCGGTGTAAAGAGCCTACCCACCCTACTCTTCGGTGTTCAGCCCAGACACCTTTCAAGGAACTGTAGTGTGAGAATTATTGGGACAGCACGCAGGGAGCATGGGTACCGGGCCCTGCTTTATCCCCTCACCTCTGAAAGGCCAGTGTGAACAGACATTTTACAGAGTGTCTGAACAATCTGAATGATTCACTACTCCAGTGAAACAGACCTGCATATATGTAAAGGCTTTTATGTCACTATTAAGCAACCACACTTTTTGAGAAGGTTCTAGCAGAAGCAGTTATGAAAAATGAAGTGAATGGCCAGGAACGCAAGACTGCAGGTGTTGTGCCAAAAACAGCTCACCCCAAAAGCCTGCTGCCCAGAAATTTCTGCCAACCATCAACGTTAAAGTAGTAGGTTAACGTACTATGGAGTCACAAGAGCCCACGACTCTAATATCTTCAGCTTGCAGCTCCACATTTTGCTTCCTGTGGTGGCTCTTCACCAGCTTTCCTTGAACGTCCACAGAGCTGCCGAAACACAAATCCCTGAAACAAAACCATTAGCAAAGGGTTACCGTCTAGTCAGAATATGCCTCCAAATTGTCTGGAATTCACGCGAGAAAACACGCGCTTGGAAATTCTTTGAACAGCTGCATCCGTTTGATGAGGACCTTGTGCGCAGAGGGTGCAGCAAGAAACATTACAGCATTCACTGGTGATGACCCATCACATTACACTGTCACCCTTAAAGTGTATCAAACCTGCAGAAGCAGACTGGAAAGATTTTTTTTTTAATATATAGTTTATTTATTAGTTTATAACAAGTTTCAGCAAGTTTAACAACTCTCTTCCCTCACCCCTTCCTCAGTGCTACACATTACTAATTGTATCCGATATCCTGTTAAGACAATGTTATCAAATCTATGTAAGTGATCAGTCACCACATCAAGGCAAGATGCTCCGAAAGAAGCCTTTATTGGGACCCAACACGGTCCGTGTTTCGGCTAAAACGCCTTCATCAGGGGTCTGAAGTCGCCGACAAACAATCCCACAGCTTTCCTTCTCATACAACTTCTGTCCCTCTATATCGCGCGGCCGCCCCTTGCTGGAAGCAGGAAGTTGTTTCCAGCAAGGGGCGGCCGCGCGATATAGAGGGAGGAGTGGCCTAGTGGTTAGGGTGGTGGACTTTGGTCCTGGGGAACTGAGGAACTGAGTTTGATTCCCGGCACAGGCAGCTCCTTGTGACTCTGGGCAAGTCACTTAACCCTCCATTGCCCCATGTAAGCTGCATTGAGCCTGCCATGAGTAGGAAAGCACGGGGTACAAATGTAACAAAAATAAAATAGATACTATTGGAGATTCTACATGGAATGTTGCTACTATTGGTGATTCTACATGGAATGTTGCTATTCCACTAGCAACATTCCATGTAGAAGGCTGCGCAGGCTTCTTTCTGTGAGTCTGACGTCCTGCACGTATGTGCAGGACGTCAGACTCACAGAAGCAGAAGCCTGCGTGGCCACATTGGTGTGACTCTGGGCAAGTCACTTAACCCTCCATTGCCCCATGTAAGCCGCATTGAGCCTACCATGAGTGGGAAAGCGCGGAGTACAAATGTAACAAAAAAAAAAAAGAAACACGGACCGTGTTGGGTCCCAATAAAGGCTTCTTTCGGAGCATCTTACCTTGATGTGGTGACTGATCACTTGATACCGGTTTCCTTTCCACCCAATTTTTGTTTGTGTTCCGTTTCTGTGGAAAGTGTGAACCCCACCTGGTTGTCTGTCTATCAAATCTATGTGAGCCTGCAAATAGGTGGGGGAATGTGGGATACAAATGCAATAAATAAATAAATAAATAAATAAATAAATAAATAAATAAATAAATAAATAAAAAGTACAGAACTTGAATTAGGTAATAATACAGCAAAGAAAATTCTCCATCAAAATTGAAACAATAATATATCTAAGGAGAACAGTTATGCCCTCTTTAGACCACTAAAAAGTTTGGGGAGGGGCTACTGTAATCCGTTGGGTTGGTTGTGAGCCCTTGAGCCCTGGCCAAGGCCAGCAGGGCGCCGACCCAGGCCAAGGGGAGACCGACCCACCACCGCACACCACAGCTAAACAATGATTGAGTTTAAACTTGAACGTGTTAGCCCAATTGACCATGATGGCAAGACTGTCCTGAATTTCCGCTGAGATTTCGGCTATGGAAGACCGAAAGGGGATGTAGATGGTCACATCATCAGCATAAATGAAGGGATTCAGGCCACGGTTGTGAAGGGCCGTTGCTAGAGGCATCAGCATGATGTTGAACAGGGTAGGTGAGAGGGGTGAGCCTTGAGGAACCCCACAGCAAGATTTCCAGGAAGGTGAAAAAGAGGACTGGACTTTGACCCGATAGGATCGGCAAGACAGAAATTCCCGGAACCAATCCAAGACGGTACTACCAACACCATTTTCAGCTAGCAACATGAGGAGGAGATCGTGGTCAACCATGTCAAATGCACTTGACATATCAAACTGAGGAAGTAGGATGTTTTTTGCCATTATAGTAGACTTTTATCTGGTCAAGTTTGATATGACTTAATGTAACTATATTTAAAAATATTGTTATTTCCCATTAAGTATGTATGTGGTTTATGTTGATGCAGGGCCAGCTGTTGGGCAGACTACTTAGAAATCCATCATCAAGTGTATTCTAAGGCATTATTTTGTAGTATCCCAAGAAACACTACTCATACATAGTGCCCACCCATACTAGCTCGGAGCCCACCCAAAATGTCAGGTCTGGCTACGCCACTGCCCAGGACTCAAAATGGAACAAACTTATCCGTGAAAAGGCAGCACTGTAAATAGTACCCCGGGCCCTAAAACAACAGTACACCATCTAGTCAGAAAATAGAACAAATGGGACCACAATAAGATCTCTAACACATACACTACATGCTAGCAGAATATCTTGCTCACAAGCACAAATCAAAGACCCTCAACAAATATGAAACAAGAGACCACAGATCAGTAATAGAGATACGAAAGCATTAAAAACAGTGGAAACTTCAGGAAGTCAGATTCTGCATATACAGCAAACAAGAGAAACACAAACTGAAATGCAAAAGATATCACAGATGTGCATTCCCCAAAATTGACATATTCTAATGAATTCAAAATAAATATTTTTTCTACCTTTCTGTCTGAACATGGTAAGTTGCATGATAGGCATCTGTATGGTTTATTTTTTATTTTATTTTTGTTACATTTGTACCCCGCGCTTTCCCACTCATGGCAGGCTCAATGCGACTTACGTATTATATACAGGTACTTATTTGTACCTGGGGCAATAGAGGGTTAAGTGCCTTGCCTAGAGTCACAAGGAGCTGCCTGTGCCTGAAGTGGGAATCAAACTCAGTTCCTCAGTTCCCCAGGACCATAGTCCGCCACCCTAACCACTAGGCCACTCCTCCATTGTTGCTACTATTTGAGATTCTACGTGGAATGTTGCTATTCCACTAGCAACATTCCATGTAGAAGGCTGCGCAGGCTTCTGCGAGTCTGACGTCCTGCACGTACGTGCACAGAAACAGAAGCCTGCGCAGCCTTCTACATGGAATGTTGCTAGTGGAATAGCAACATTCCATGTAGAATCTCCAATAGTAGCTATTTTATTTTTGTTACATTTGTACCCTGTGCTTTCCCACTCATGGCAGGCTCAATGCAGCTTACATGGGGCAATGGAGTGTTAAGTGACTTGCCCAGAGTCACAAGGAGCTGCCTGTGCCTGAAGTGGGAATCAAACTCAGTTCCTTAGTTCCCCAGGACCAAAGTCCACCACTCTAACCACTAGGCCACTCCTTATAAGGGTATATGAAAATGGTACAGGAGTGAGTTACTCTTTCTATTTACCATTTGGTAATCGATTCTAAGTTTACAGTTTACTTTCATTGTAAGTTCATTTTGGTTCGTACTTTGTACCCAAAAAGATAGGTCTAGGATGGGATGACATCCTCCCAAGGGCCTTGAATAGATATCTGATCAGAGAAAAAAAATTCAGAATGATTTCACTAGGCATCCTGCTTCTCGTGATTCAGGCAAACGACTGGTTATGCTCTCTGGACTGACACCTACATTCAGACACATCCCAGTCACAAGAAGTGTCTAAGTGTCTATCACACATTAACCTTACTCGACCAGAACATCACTTTGTATTTGTTTCTCTACCGGAGATGGTGAACGCCTTTGCGGTACTATGTAAGCCACATGGAGCCTGCAAATAGGTGGGAAAATGTGGGGTACAAATGCAATAAATAAGTAAACATTAAGGGCCCCTTTTACTAAGTCACACTAGTGGCGCATTAGTGCTTTTAGCGTGTGTTAACTGTGTAGGCGCCCACAATATTCCTATGGGCGCCTATACAGTTAGCGTGTGCTAATTTTGTGCATGCGCTTAAAATGCGCTAACACACCTTAGTAAACAGGGCCCTTCATTTTGACATTTGCTTTGGTCCCTGTCTCTCAATTTCTGTTTTTTTCCTGTTTTTGCAGGGTCTCCTTCTATTTGACACTTCTTCTCTTTCTCCATGACCACCATCCTTCTTCACACTACACCCCCTATTTCTCTAGGGGACACAGGGGGGCAGACGCTCGACATCTTCTTCCCCCCCCCCTTTTCCAGCATTGTCCCTTGTGTCTCCCATCTCCCCCCTTTTCCAGCATTGCCCCTTGTGTCTCCATCTCTCCCGTCTCCTGTTCCAATGATCCTACCTGCCCAGCATCTCTCTGCCCTTGTTTCTCCTCATATTTATCTTCTCCCTTCCCTTCTTCCCGCACTATCCTGCCCTGCCCACTCTACCCAACTTCAGTGCCACATCTCTTTCTCCCTTCCCGGGCTGCCCATCCCCCCCCCCCCCCCCCCCAAGTACTCTGACAGCTCTCCTCTTCTCTTTTCTGTTGGAATGTAATTGTATTTTACATGCATTGCCTGTCACCTATTATTTCTCTGTGATTACTCTGTGACCTCTGATGTGAATTACTTAGAGAGGTCACACTGCTATGCAACTTCCTGTTGGGGGTTAGATGCAGCACATGCAGCACATGGAGCACATGGAGCTCATGATCTCTCCTAACCTGAGAGGATCTATGGTGGTGTGAGCATCCATTACCATCTAAGCACATGGAAGGAGCTGATAATACAAATGTATAGTAATATGTATATATAAGTCTGTCTGATTATAATCTAACTACAAACTGTGAGTAAACAGATGTTTTGTTACTTCAACTTTAAAGTGACTCAGCAGTGAATTATTCAGGGGTGAATGAGAGAGAGATGAAGAAAGAAATTAACATTTCTAAAGCTGAAGCTGTGTGTACTAAAATCTGCTAATTATTTACTACAAATAATCCAACAAAAGGGTTATGGGCCCAGGGCCAGGAATTGAAAAAGAAGAGAAATATTACCAGGCAGAAAAAAGGCCACATTTTTTCTCTTAAGTTTTAAAGGAAAGATTCAGTCTGTCTCTCTCTCCCCCCACACAGCAGACAGAAGGCTAAGAAAATGGCTGAGGGAGGAAATTCACCATTGTTCTATTCTCTCAAGGTGCCTAGATTAACTGAGTTTAATTATCACCAGTGGGAACTAAGATTCATATGTCTCCTTCGAGCAAAAAGATTAGATATATGCTTAGACCAAGACAGAACAGCTGAAAATATGGCTGAATGGGACAATGCAAACTATTATGTGAAGTGCATGCTTTTGGAAGCTCTCTCAGAGAAACAAGCCATATTAGTGGAGGGAAAAGATACACCAAAGGACATTTTATATAAACTGAGAACTATGTATGCAACTACATATGCAAAGCAGCAACCAATTTGGCTGGCAGAGTTGAATGAAACCAAATTAAGGGATAAAAGTAAATGTAATGATCACATTATGTATCTTATGTCTTCATTTCAAAAGCTAGAACTTTCTGGAATTCCCATGTGTGATGCATTGAAAAGAGCATTTCTTTTTACCTCACTATCAAAGAAGTTTGATGTTTTTAGGTCTGTAAATGAGGCCATTGAAGGGCAATCTTTTGAACAGGCAACATCAAAACTAAGGCAGGAATGCATAATAAATGATTCTGAGGAGATGTGTTCTCAAAGTCAGTCAGAGAGAAATGAAACAAATTTCTTGGCAAAGAACAGAGGAAGGCGGAGCTATGGGAAAACTCCACCCAAGGGCAAGCTGATTTGCTACTCATGTGGAAAGGAGGGACATGTATCTAAATGGTGTAAGGAAACACAAAACACTCCCTCTAGCTCACCTAAGCCAATGGAACTAAAGAATTTTCAAACCAGGAAATGTATGAAGGACAAAGATAAACACAAGGGTTTTCTAATGGCAGAAAAATCTTTGACTATGGTAAATAATAATTCAAATGAAAGTACTTGGATTTTGGATTCGGGGAGCACATGCCATTTAACCAATTGTAAGGATTTCTTTCAGGAAATGTGTCCAGAGGAAGGTATTCTTAAAACTGCAAACTCAGGGACTGCTAAGATCCAAGCAAAAGGTATTGGATTCTTAAAATGCAAAGTGTCTAATGAAGTTAAAGAAATTCCTGTAAGTGATGTCTTGTATATTCCCCAAGCAGTTTGCAATATGCTTAGTGTATCTACATTAGATAAGAAGGGATTTGTGATTCATTTTGAAAACAGTAAGTGCACAATCTCTAAAAATGATGAAGTGTATGCTGAAGCTTTTATGCATAATGATGTTTATAAGCTGAACATTTCAGGTGAAGCCTCACATATGGCGCAAGTAAGGAAGAATGCTGGTAAAATGGAGAAATGCATAGACTGTGTTACTCAAAAAGGTATGAGACCCTCATTTCCTGCATACACAGGAAATAGGAGTAATAAAGTGCTGGACTTAATACACAGTGACTTATGTGGACCGTTTAATATCCCATCATTGGGAAATAACAGATTTGTGCTGATATTCTTGGATGATTTCTCTAGATACTGTGTGGCCTATTTGCTGAAAGAGAAAAGTCAAGTCACAGACATGCTGAAGAAATACGTAGCCATGGTGAGCAATAAATTTGAAAGAAAACCAAAGGTTCTTCAGACCGACAATGGTGGTGAGTTCACTTCGCAAAGCATGCGCACATTTCTAGAACAAGAAGGCATTCAGCATATCACAACAGTAGCTTATACACCAGAGCAAAATTCTGTTGCAGAGAGAAAATTTAGGTCAATTGTGGAAATGACCAGATGTATGCTGTCAGATAGCAATCTCCCTAAAAGACTATGGGGGGAAGCCATTCTCACAGCAGTGTACCTACAAAACAGAATGCCAACTAAAGGCGCTGAGCGCACACCACATGAGACATGGCATGGTAGGAAGCCAAACCTGTCACACATAAGGACATTTGGAAGTACAGCATATGCTCATGTACCAAAGCAAAGAAGGCATAAGCTGGATTCCACAACAGAAAGGGGCATTTTAGTTGGCTATGCTCCAGGGCACAAAGGATATAGAATTTTGAATCTGAAAACTGGCATTGTTGGCATAAGACATGTTACATATTTTGATGAAAACAAAAGGGTTGATAAAGGCTGGATTATCCCAGATGAGCCTTATCATCCAGAATATGAAACTAGAACCATAATAGACATGCCAGTGTATATAAATGCCATACCAAGGCAGATGTCTGAAAGCAACTCATCTGTATCTAACGAGGAACAGGCAGAGGAAGCAGACACAGAAAGGATCATTGAAGAAGACAGTACAGTTGGAGAAGGGGAATCAATTGGAGAAGGACTCTCAGATTTAGAGGATGCGGAAAGGTCAGACCAATCTGTTGTCAGACGCTCATCCAGGGAAAACAAAGGTGTTCCACCCCCAAGACTGTCTTACCTAACAAAGTCAGCAGAAGCTCAAGAGCCCTTAACATGGGATGAGATTGAGAAAATGCCAGCAGAAGAAGCTGCTGAATGGCATAAAGCTGCACAAGAAGAAATTGATGCATTGGATAAAATAATACTTGGATTCTTACAAAATTACCTCCTGGCAAGAAAGCTATAGGATGCAAATGGGTATTCAAGTTAAAAAGGAATGCACAAGGAAAAGTGGAAAGGTATAAAGCCAGATTAGTGGCAAAGGGATATCTTCAAAAATATGGAGAAGATTTTGATGAAGTGTTTGCACCTGTAGTGAAACACACGACAATCAGAACACTTCTGAGCATTGCAGTCTCAAAAGGCATGCAAGTCAAACACATTGATGTGAAAACAGCATTTCTTCACGGAGATATAACTGAAGACTTGTACATGGAACAACCAACAGGTTTCATAAATACAAAACAAAGACAGCTAGTGTGTAAATTAAACAAAGGTCTTTATGGATTAAAGCAAAGTGCAAAATGTTGGAATGAAAAATTGCATGAAATATTGACAAATTTAGGATTTAAGCAAGGTGAAGCAGATAAATGTTTGTACACTAGGTGCACAAATGGACAATATGCATACATTTTAGCTTTTGTTGATGATCTGCTCATTGCAAGCAAAAGTGAGCAAGAGTACAAGGACATTGTAAAGTGTTTAAACCTCAATGTTGAGATAAAAGAACTGGGTAATGTGTCATACTATCTTGGTATAGAAATTGAGAAACAAAATGATGGTTCTTATCTTCTAAGCCAGAAGCAGAAAATAAATGAGCTTATTGAAAGTTTAGGTATGCAAGATGCCCAAGTTGTAAGCACTCCCATGATCACTGATTTTCTGAAGGATGAAACAGTAAGAGAACCTTTACCAGATAACATCCAATATAGATCAGCCATAGGTAAGCTTTTATATCTAGCTACCACATACAGAGCTGATATAGCAAATGCAGTAGGAATTTTGAGCAGAAGGGTCAGCTCACCTACCAAATCAGATTGGACTGCAGTTAAAAGGATGGTAAGGTATTTAAAGGGTACCATTGATTGTAAATTAAAGATTTCAGCCAATAGTAATCCAAAACTAATATGTTACTGTGATTCAGATTGGGCAGGGGATCATTCTGATTATAAATCCACAAGTGGATATGTGTTTATGTATGGAAATGTACAAATTTCATGGGCCAGTCATAAACAAAGTATTGTGAGTTTGTCTTCTACAGAAGCTGAATACGTGGCTGTATCGGAAGCGTGCAGAGAACTGATGTGGATTGAAAAACTTTTGCTGGATTTTGGAATAGCTGAACAGAGACCAATCCAGATAATGGAAGATAATCAGAGCTGCATCCGACTGTCACAGAATGACAAGGTTCAGTCACGCACCAAGCACATCGCAACGAAATACCACAACGTGCGAGAGTTGGCGAAAGAAGGGGTCATCAGTCTACACTATTGTCACACCAGTGAGATGACAGCTGACATCATGACCAAGCCGTTACCCAGAGAACATTTTGTGAATCTGCGTATAAAGCTTGGACTTTGTATGAATAAATAATTGCATGACAGTTATGCATGAGAAGGGGTTTGTTGGAATGTAATTGTATTTTACATGCATTGCCTGTCACCTATTATTTCTCTGTGATTACTCTGTGACCTCTGATGTGAATTACTTAGAGAGGTCACACTGCTATGCAACTTCCTGTTGGGGGTTAGATGCAGCACATGCAGCACATGGAGCACATGGAGCTCATGATCTCTCCTAACCTGAGAGGATCTATGGTGGTGTGAGCATCCATTACCATCTAAGCACATGGAAGGAGCTGATAATACAAATGTATAGTAATATGTATATATAAGTCTGTCTGATTATAATCTAACTACAAACTGTGAGTAAACAGATGTTTTGTTACTTCAACTTTAAAGTGACTCAGCAGTGAATTATTCAGGGGTGAATGAGAGAGAGATGAAGAAAGAAATTAACATTTCTAAAGCTGAAGCTGTGTGTACTAAAATCTGCTAATTATTTACTACAAATAATCCAACATTTTCCTCCTCCAGTCTAGTCTCTCTTTCTTCCCCCTGCAAGTCCTGCATCTCACCCTCTCCCTTCCGCCAGGTCCCTATGTACCTGTTCAGCAGCAGCAATTGAAACAGTTTTCTGCCAGCGTCAGGTCCTCTTCTCAGATGCATCCCGGCTATGCGGAAAACAGGAAGTTGCATCAGAGTAGGCGGGACATGCCTGAGAAGAGGCCCTGACATGGCTATGCCTGCAACGTAGGTGTGATCTCTGCAGAATTTATACTAGCACTAGCCGTTGAGCCCGTGAAAACGGGCTACTTTTGGAATGGGGGTGGGGGGTTCCGAGCCCCCCCCCCCGGAGTCGCCGCCACCCCTCCACCCAGGCCCGAGCAGCACTGTAAACTTGCATCAGCACGCAGCAGCAGGCACATCAGCAAAGCTGCCGTCGGGGCGGGCTTCCTTCTCTGCCTGTGTCCCGCCCTCGTGTGAGGTAACGTCGGCGAGGGCGGGACAAAGGCAGAAAAGGAAGCCCGCCCTGACGGCAGCTTTGCTGATGTGCCTGCTGCTGCGTGCAAGTTTACAGTGCTGCTCGGGCCGGGTGGAGGGGCGGCGGCGACTCCGGGGGGGGGGGGGGAGCAGTTCCGACGTCTGCAGCATGCCAGTAGAGACTTCCCTCTCTGTCCCGCCCCCATCATCACGTATTGAAGCGGGGGCGGGGCAGAGAGGGAAGTCTGTACTGCGCATTTGCGAGTGAGTACGGTCACTCGCCGTTTATATGTTTGATTTTACAATGATGCAGAGGTGCCTTCCAGCCCACTTAACCTAAGCACCCTCCTATAAAATTACCTTCTTTATAATTACACAACACAGCAATGATTTTGCTACTGACAGAAAAACATGTGATTTATACTAAATTGAACCCGCCGATTCCAAATATGAAATCCGAATTTCCCTGACACGTCTAGATTTTAAGTTATACATGCAAAGCCTATTCACTCATAATATTAATGCATTATATATTGGAAACATGGAGAGAGGTTTCATAAAGACATTTCTACAATGGAGAACAGATATCAAGGCCGCTGGAATCCCAACATGATGGGGGACCTACTGCTGGTTTTTGCAACAGGAAAACATGACCGGTCACAAACGCAAAAGCAGATGCCTGAAGCACTTTTAACAGTACTGGGCCTTTGCTGAAGTAAGACTTTTAAAGTGGAATACGAGACTTTTTGGAAATTTTGTTATTCCATTCCATTTTTATATACTGTTTACTACGAAAACTTTGATGTAGCTCAGGTAATTGTTGGAGTAAAACTCGTTCTGTAAAAAATTATTCAAATCTTTCCAAGCGCTTAATTCATTTGGGCAAACTTATGCATAACAAAATTTCCTGACGTGTTGCAAGAATTCTGACTTCGGATTTGGAATACGCACAGCGAATTTAGTATAGGACAACCGGTTTTTGCCCAGTAGCACACGGAAACTCCTGGAGAAGATTGTTGAAGTGGCTTTTTCTGCTGTTGATCCTATTTTATGGAATTTCTTGCCTGCTATCAGATGATTTCCGTTTCAGAAGCACCTTAAAGACCTATTTTTTCACCAAGGATTCTTATGGATGATGAGACAGCAGGTTTATAGATGCCTTTTTTTTTTTTTTTTTGCTCCAGCTTCTTCTGTTTTTGTGGGTGGGGTCTTTTAAGAGTGTTTTCATTTTTTTTTTTCTGTTTATTTTGTATGGATTCTATTGTACCTCGTCTAGGCATACAAATATTTAAATAAAGCCCACTAACCTGCTCTCTAACTTTGGGTCAGCAACAACCTGGAGATTTTGTAGTGAGGTACCATCATTGATATCCAGAAATAAAACTTCCTTCTGGGACCGAACGGAACGAACCCAACCCTGAAAGAAAATACAAAATTGTTCAAAACCTACTAAAAAAAAAAGTTGTGTTATTTGTCTGAAATGCACATTTGAACTGAAGCAGAAGTGTTAAGCTTTCTACCTCCAGCATATTTCTGATCACAGACAGTTTAAACATGGTTTTCATTGACACAGATATTGGCTAATGAGGACCCCCTTGGTCCACCCAGTCTACCCATTTGTATCTCACCATTGTATTACCAAAAAAATACTACTAAATCTAAGAACATAAGAAAAGACATGCAGAGTCAGACTACAGTCCATTGAGCCCAGCGTCCTGTTCCTGATAGTGGCCGTTATTTTTTTTTTTTTTGTTACATTTGTACCCTGCGCTTTCCCACTCATGGCAGGCTCAATGCGGCTTACATGGGGCAATGGAGGGTTAAGTGACTTGCCCAGAGTCACACCAATGTGGCCGCGCAGGCTTCTGCTTCTGTGAGTCTGACGTCCTGCAGGACGTCAGACTCACAGAAACAGAAGCCTGCGCAGCCTTCTACATGGAATGTTGCTAGTGGAATAGCAACATTCCATGTAGAATCTCCAATAGTAGCAACATTCTATGTAGAATCTCAAAGAGTAGCAACATTCCATGTAGAATCTCCAATAGTATCTATTTTATTTTTGTTACATTTGTACCCTGCACTTTCCCACTCATGGCAGGCTCAATGCGGCTTACATGGGGCAATGGAGGGTTAAGTGACTTGCCCAGAGTCACACCAATGTGGCCGCGCAGGCTTCTGCTTCTGTGAGTCTGACGTCCTCAGACTCACAGAAACAGAAGCCTGCGCAGCCTTCTACATGGAATGTTGCTAGTGGAATAGCAACATTCCATGTAGAATCTCCAATAGTAGCAACATTCCATGTAGAATCTTCAATAGTAGCAACATTCCATGGAGAATCTCAAATACTAGCAACAGAATCTCAATAGTAGCAACATTCCATCTAGAATCTCCAATAGTAGCAACATTCCACGTAGAATCTCCAATAGTATCTATTTTATTTTTGTTACATTTGTACCCTGCGCTTTCCCACTCATGGCAGGCTCAATGCGGCTTACATGGGGCAATGGAGGGTTAAGTGACTTGCCCAGAGTCACACCAATGTGGCCGCGCAGGCTTCTGCTTCTGTGAGTCTGACGTCCTCAGACTCACAGAAACAGAAGCCTGCGCAGCCTTCTACATGGAATGTTGCTAGTGGAATAGCAACATTCCATGTAGAATCTCCAATAGTAGCAACATTCCATGTAGAATCTTCAATAGTAGCAACATTCCATGGAGAATCTCAAATACTAGCAACAGAATCTCAATAGTAGCAACATTCCATCTAGAATCTCCAATAGTAGCAACATTCCACGTAGAATCTCCAATAGTATCTATTTTATTTTTGTTACATTTGTACCCTGCGCTTTCCCACTCATGGCAGGCTCAATGCGGCTTACATGGGGCAATGGAGGGTTAAGTGACTTGCCCAGAGTCACACCAATGTGGCCGCGCAGGCTTCTGCTTCTGTGAGTCTGACGTCCTCAGACTCACAGAAACAGAAGCCTGCGCAGCCTTCTACATGGAATGTTGCTAGTGGAATAGCAACATTCCATGTAGAATCTCCAATAGTAGCAACATTCCATGTAGAATCTTCAATAGTAGCAACATTCCATGGAGAATCTCAAATACTAGCAACAGAATCTCAATAGTAGCAACATTCCATCTAGAATCTCCAATAGTAGCAACATTCCACGTAGAATCTCCAATAGTATCTATTTTATTTTTGTTACATTTGTACCCTGCGCTTTCCCACTCATGGCAGGCTCAATGCGGCTTACATGGGGCAATGGAGGGTTAAGTGACTTGCCCAGAGTCACACCAATGTGGCCGCGCAGGCTTCTGCTTCTGTGAGTCTGACGTCCTGCACGTACGTGCAGGACGTCAGACTCGCAGAAACAGAAGCCTGCGCAGCCTTCTACATGGAATGTTGCTAGTGGAATAGCAACATTCCATGTAGAATCTCCAATAGTAGCAACATTCCATGTAGAATCTTCAATAGTAGCAACATTCCATGGAGAATCTCAAATACTAGCAACAGAATCTCAATAGTAGCAACATTCCATGTAGAATCTCCAATAGTATCTATTTTATTTTTGTTACCCCGCGCTTTCCCACTCATGGCAGGCTCAATGCGACTTACATGGGGCAATGGAGGGTTAAGTGACTTGCCCAGAGTCACAAGGAGCTGCCTGTGCCTGAAGTGGGAATCGAACTCGGTTCCTCAGTTCCCCAGGATCACGCAACAAATCACAAAAAGAAGATTTATTTTTCACAGTTACTTTCCAGGCTCTCCCGAGTCTAACTGGCCAATAATTCTTAATGGACTTTCCTCCAGGAACTTGTCTAATCCTTGTTTTGAATCCTGCTATGTTGGTTGCCTTGACCACATCCTTCAATAACCGATTCCACAGCTTAACTGTATAATGCATAAATTTAAAAAAAAAAAAAAAAAAAAAAACTTTGTATGATTTTTTTTCAGTCTGCTGGTCATTAGTTTTATGGAGTGTCTTCTTTTGTTTTGCTTTGTTTGACAAGTTGAACACGTTTCACTTCACTTATAATCTGCGGCTTTCTCCTTCCCTTCTTTCTCTATCAAGGTTTCTGTTTTTCAGATCCAAATCCTGCTGCCACTTTTGGTTTTTCATTACCTTCACTGGAAGTCTGTTCCAGGTGCCAAAAAGTATTTCCTTGCATGTCTATTGAATCTCTTTCCCTTCATCTTCATACGATGACCTCTTGCTCTTAAGCTTCTCATTCTAAGGTACCTTCCTGAAGCCTGCTGGATAACGGAATCTGGAATCATATCTCCTCTTTACTTCCCGTCTTCCAAAAAATGTATTTTCAGCTCCTTCAGCCTGGGCAGATCTTAAAGCAGAGTTTGTACACCATTTTGGTAGCCCTGCTTTGAACTGTCACCATCTTGTTAATGTCTTTGTATATTTATTTATTTATTACATTTGTACCCCTCGCTTTCCCACACACGGCAGGCTCAATGCGGCTTACATAGTAACAATATAAAGAATTACAAAAGTCGTAAAAAAGAATATACAATTTGTAGTAAACACAATATTAATGGGGTTAACGGATAAATAAATTGAACATAGGAGAATTGGGTGCAGAAGGAAATGAGCGTAAGGAGGTAGGCGTAGGAAGATGGAGAGGAATGGATATGGGATAGCAATAAGGATAACGGGAAACATGGTCAATGTATAACAATCGTCTGTAAGAATCATGTGGTCAGGCTTTGGTTGAATCGTTATACATCTCCAGAGTTGGCCACGGCCAGGGCTTTTTTTCAGGGGATGAGTACTGGCACTTTTTTTGATTGCCTGCTAAAATTAACTCATAGACAGTCCCCAAGTATTAATGAAACAGCCCAGGCTCTGCACACCAATTTTGCCTTGTCATAGATTCTGTGGCTGGTTGCAGGAGGCCTGGCTATTGTGGGGCAGATCCTTCATTGATTACCCCACACCTGACGGATGGCCTGACAGTACCGGCACCTTTTTGGTTAGAAAAAAAAAAATGCACTGGACATGGCAGAGTCTCTTCCAACTAGTGACCCGTCTTCTGATACATCCACACTTCCCCAATGGCTTTGTTCATGTTGAGGCAAACAAAAAAAAGTCTTCCAATATAGTGCAAAGGAAATGTCCAAACTTTATTCACAAAAACGGAAAAACGTCCACTTCTATATATATGAGAAATGCTATAGTGAACAACAAGTTTGATTCCCACTTCAGGCACAGGCAGCTCCTTGTGACTCTGGGCAAGTCACTTAACCCTCCATTGCCCCATGTAAGCCGCATTGAGCCTGCCATGAGTGGGAAAGCACAGGGTACAAATGTAACAAAAATAAAATAGATACTATTGGAGATTCTACATGGAATGTTGCTACTATTGGAGATTCTACATGGAATGTTGCTATTCCACTAGCAACATTCCATGTAGAAGGCTGAGCAGGCTTCTGTTTCTGTGAGTCTGACGTCCTGCACGTCAGACTCACAGAAGCAGAAGCCTGCGCGGCCACTTTGGTGATCTGCAAGGGCCGACTTCTACATGGAATGTTGCTAGTGGAATAGCAACATTCCATGTAGAATCTCAAATAGTAGCAACAGTGGAGTGGCCTAGTGGTTAGGGTGGTGGACTTTGGTCCTGGGGAACTAAGTTTGATTCCCACTTCAGGCAGCTCCTTGTGACTCTGGGCAAGTCACTTAACCCTCCATTGCCCATGTAAGCCGCATTGAGCCTGCCATGAGTGGGAAAGCGCGGGGTAGATAACAAAAACATAAAATAAATTTCCACAATGCATTCTTATCTATACGAGCACTATTTACACATGGATATAATTGCAATGTTTAATAAAAGCCCTCCACAGGATGTGAAACATTCTTACATATGGAAATTCTTTAATTGTCCTTCCCCCACCACCAAGTTCAATAATTAGCTCAAACATCCCCCCATACCCTAGAACTCACAATTGTTTACATTTTCAATGAATAATAGTAGTATTATTGTACAGAATGGGAGATGCATATTCTGAAGCATGACGGGAGTGCTAAAACATCATTACTGTATATACGCTTGCACTAAAACAAAGATTTTTAATAGAAATAAATGCGATGACCCGGAAAGGGGGGGGGGGATCTCTGTCGTATATGCCGGATGGTCAGATTAGCAAAGGTCAAATAACTGAGACTGTTTTATACTCAAATTAGAGCAGAATGAAAAAGGTTACATAAATACTGCATGAGGTTTTTGAACACAAACCTTAAACTGAGTACAGGGCAAAATGACAGGCCCTCATTTTTTTGTGCATAAAACTGGATGCCTCTGCATGCAGTTCTGGAGACCGCACCTATGGAAGGATATAAACAGGATGGAGTCGGTCCAGAGTTCGGCTACGAAATTAGTAAGCGGTCTTGAATGCAAAAAATATAGGGACAGGCTTATGAACCTCAACATGTATACGCTGGAAGAGAGAAGGGAGAGAGGAGACATGTTAGAGAAGTTTAAATATCTCAAGGGCATTTATGTACAGGAAGTGAGCCTTTTTCAACTGAAGGAAAACTCTGGAATGAGGGGGAATATGACGACGTTAAGAGGGAATAGACTTAGGAGTAATCTAAGGAAGTACTATTTCACAGAAAGGGTGGTAGAGGCATGCAATGGCATCCTGGTGGAGGTTGTGGAGTCAAGGACTGTTTCAGAATTTTGAAAGGCATGGGATAAGCATGTGGGATCACGTAGGAAAAGGAAGTTACGGGTTACAGACTGGATGGGTCATAAGGCCTTTATCTGCCGTCATGTTTCCATGTTTCTGGGCATAAATTTGTACATATCCTGTGAAATAGCACCAGAACAATCCTCTTCAATTTTCCTTCATTGTGCTAATCTCTGTCACCCCCATCTCTTTCTTCTCTAGCTCTAATTGTTGCCCTCAACTAGCAGTCAGGTAATGCAAAAGAGCAAGCATTGATAAATCACACTTGCAACAGAGGAACTAGCACACCAGCCTTTATAAATGCTAGCCACCAGAAATGAGTTAACTTTTTACTTCACCGCAGACCAATTCAATTCAAATCAATTCTTGTATAACCACTAATATCCCCTTTTCCACGGTTTACTGCAGTTTACATTTTAGGTGAGACAAAAGCAAATAGTGTTAGTGTGAGGCATGAGAAACATTAGAGACCATTGGTGTAATATGGTTCCCAGACTAATAAGAATTGCTCTTTACATTTGAGAGATGGAAAAATTTAGTGGTTGCCTATTAACATCAATTGACGCATTCTATTATGCCATTTCCAATATGCTAGAAAATCCCCAGATATGCATAACTCTAGTATTCTATAACATGCATCCAAACTTTGAGAACGCCTCTGACCCGCCCATGCCCCTCTCACGGCCAAAGTACCTTTTGAGATGCATACAAGACAATTTAGGTGCATGTTATAAAGTAGCATGTAAACAGATCCGCGAAGTCCTATTAGAGCCAATGTCAATAACTGAATTGTTAGCAGCTTGTTAACTAACTAGTTTACACAAAGATCTAGGCTGTACGCCCAAATTTGGGCGACCTATAAAGAATAAGAAATTTGATTCCCAGCATTAACAACATGCTACGCAGGACTTCCCAAAATTGAATATGCATGAGATGAATTTGCATATACTAAGCCTCCAGTGTATGCAAATTTATCTCATACATATTCTTTGCATAGACTAGCTGTGGGGTGCCCAGGTCAGGTTTGGGAGCCCTGCATTAGGAACTTGTGTGTACTTCCCTGCACTACGGAGCAATAGCTAATACCTTCATTTATATAAAATCTAAAAAGGGTAATAAGGTAGGCACACTTTTTCTGTATATGACATCTTGCACAGCCACGCATTATGGTCCGCACAAGCCTTAGCAGCCTTTTACAACCTCAAAGAATGTTAGGGATTATTTGGACATAAGAGAAAGAAAACTGAGGCTTTGAAGAAATCTATGATGCAAATTCATATGGCAGAACTAGGGTGGCAAAAATGGCAAAAGGAATGGAAGGGAGACAGGAATTTGGATGGGGCTCACACCTTTACAGCAGAAGTTCAAGCAAGTGACATTCAAGAATAGCAGGTAAGTCCCTGTGGAGGGTCTTTTTTTTTTTTGTTTTGTTTTGTTAAAGTGGGATATCGGTGCTACTTCTCTCTTTCATCCTCATTAACACGAATGCACAAGACGTCACCTCAAACCAGGGCTTTTTTAGAGGGGGGTACTTGGGGGTACTGAGTACCGGCACCTTTTCCACTGTCTGCTAAACTTGACCCATGGTTCTCGTATTTTAATGAAAGAGCTCAGGTTCTACATACAAATTCTGCCTTGTCATAGATTCTTGCAGGGGTCCTGGCTATTGAGGTGCGAGTCCCTCAATGATCATTCCACCCCTGAAGGGTGACCTGGCATTTGAGTACCGCCACCTTTTTTGCTAGACAAAATGCACTGCCTCATACTGACACCGAGTTAACAGACATCCAGTCCTGGCTTTACCCCAGGGACCTACGCTTCTCATGTCCCTATTTATTTCCCTGGCCTTGGGACATGGGAATAGCCAAGAAGAACCATCTACTGGGTTACAGTAGGCAGCAGCAGCAGCAGAAAAGTGACAGCGCAGCGCGAGCCCACCTGCACGCGGACGTCACAGCCCTGCGGCTGCGCAGACAGCGCCTCCCGCACGCGCAGCCTTCCGCCCCGCAGCAAGCGCTTCTGCAGGAACTGAGGCGGGTAACGCCGCAAAAGGCGTGAGAGCGAAGCGCCGGCTCCCAGCATTACGCGTTTCCCTCCGATAGCGGCGGCTCAGCAGCAAGAGACAGGGAACATAAAGACCAGGCGCTTCTTCTGACGCAATTCTTCCACCAACGATGCCGAAGCGCGAACTTCCGTCCGAGTCGAGAGCCAACAATCATTATCTAACCTCCTTGTCAGCCAATACAATAGCAAGGTTGTACCGACTCCTCCCTCCAATCTGTAGTCAAAGGTCATGAGAGGCGGGAGCTCTCCCATTAAGCCTTTCTATTGGCTGATTCTAAAACAAGTACTGTACCGTATGGCGGGAGACGAAGCAGCCGGTCATCACAGTCAGGGACAGGTGCTGCTGCTCTGCAGCTTCTGGAAGTGGAATATGTGATCTCTGTAATGTGTTGAAAAGCATGAGATGTAAAAAAAAATTTCCGTATATCGGTAGAAGGGTGGGGGGTTATTATATAATGAACATGACCTGAAATTGGACATGCTAACAGATCTTATGTATATAAAAATTACCAAGGACTTGCAGCCTCGTGGTTTAAGCTGGCTGCTTTGGTGTCGCATATTTTGTAAACTGATGGCACCTAACCACCACACCTATACTCAGAAATCTAGACTACACCAACTTGACATTTTGTCCTTTAGATTGTAAGCTCATCTGAGCAGGGACCGTCCTTCTTTGTTAAATTGTACAGCGCTGCGTAACCCTAGTAGCGCTCTAGAAATGTTAAGTAGTAGTAGAAAGGTACTGTTTTAGAAAGGTCTCTGATCATTTCTAATATCTTTTGAGTTTATTGTCTTCCCACCCAAACCCTGTTCTCCTCTCCCTCCACTCTTGAGAGACTGTGTGTGAGAGTGACTGTGTGACAGAGGAGTGAATGTGTGAGTGTGACAGAGAGTGAGACTGGGTGCGAGTGTGTCTGTGAGAGAGAGAGTGTGTGTGTGTGAGCATGAGAGTGTGTGCCAGGTCCCCCCTCCCTCCTGCCCTCTGAGTTCCAAGGTCATCCCCCCAAGTTCCAGGGTTGTTGTCCCCCTCCATCCCTCCAAGTTCCAGGGTCGTCCCCTCCCTTCCTCCCTGCCTCTGAGTTCCAGGGTCGTCCCCTCCCTGCCTTCCTCCGAGTTTTAGGGTCCCCTCACTCCCCTGCATTATGCTCTGTCCCCTGCATTCATTCTTATGCAGGCAATGTCCTCTGTGCCCTGCCCCATCCATCCATCCATGTGCAGCATCTCTCCCCTGCCTCCTCCACCGAGCTCCAGGCTCCCCTCCCTCCCCCCCCCCTCCGAGTTCCAGTGTCCCCCTCCCTCTGGCCCTCCGTCCCTCCCTCCCAGTTCCAGGGTCCCATGGAACTGGGAGGGAGGGGGGGGGGGCGGAGAACATTGGAGGAGTGACGTCAGCAGGTAGTTAGGATCCCAGTGAGACACATTGGAATGTTGGAGGAGCAAATTATTATATTAAATGCCCTGGTCCGTTTGGAGCTTGGTTTACTAAAATTCAGGACAGGGTTTGTGTTGGTCAGAAAGAGCAAATTTGGTGAGAAGATCAGAAATGGCCAAGTGTGCAGACAGAATCCAGTAAAGAAAGGAGTGCTGAACAAGCACATTAAATATTTACTGCACTTCCCTACTCAATAGAAATGTCTTCATAGCTTACTAAGCATATCGATCCGCATTTCTATTGTACTTGATGTATCCTAAATTAATCTCGGTGGAGAACAACATATTACAATACATACATTAATGGAGTGCTCCAAGGTAACTCCACTGCCTACTCTACACAACCATTCTTTTTCTCCAGGGAGAAATCCGGATCCCTGTCATAGTACTAGAGGAGTTCTTTTCAGAGAGAAATAGAGATGTCGTGGATCGTTCTTGTGAGGCTAAATGAACAATGTCAGTTTAATTGGGAACACGAGCCTTTAGTAAGTCTTTAACGGCCATGTAGAGAGGGTACAGTAATTTTATAAGTAGGCGCCTAAGTAGAAGAGCAACACAGATGCCTATATATTGCATCTTTTTCTTTTTAATGAAGAGAACATTATGTGGTCCTTTTACTAAGTCGTGCCAAAAAAATGGCCTGCGCTGGTGTAGGAGCGTGTATTGGACGCGCGCAGGTCCATTTTTCAGCAC
Source organism: Microcaecilia unicolor (assembly GCF_901765095.1). Taxonomy (NCBI): domain Eukaryota; kingdom Metazoa; phylum Chordata; class Amphibia; order Gymnophiona; family Siphonopidae; genus Microcaecilia; species Microcaecilia unicolor. The sequence goes on from NC_044034.1 coordinate 29,269,614, forward strand.
GCCTGGAAAAAGGCCCTTTTTTGTGGCTGAAAATGGACGTGCGACAAAATTATAATTAGCACGCGTCCATTTTCGGACTGAGACCTTACTGCCATCCACTGACAGCGGTAAGGTCTCGCGCGCTAACCAGGTGGTAACTGTCAGCACACGTACACTGCCAATTACCGGTTAGCACTGGTGGACTGGTAGTGCAGTGGTCCCCCTGACATGCCAGGACACCAACTGGGCACCCTAGGGGGCACTGCAGTGGACTTCATAAATTGCTCCCAGGTACATAGCTCCCTTACCTTGTGTGCTGAGCCCCCCCAAAACCCACTACCCACAACTGTACACCACTACCTTAGCTCTTACAGGTGAAGGGGGGCACCTATATTTGGGTACAGTGGGTTTGTGGTGGGTTTTGGACATCTCGCTGTTTCCTCCACAAATGTAATAGGTAGGGGAAGCATGGGCCTGGGTCCGCCTCTCTGAAGTGCACTGCAGTAGCCACTAAAACTGCTCCTGGGACCTGCATGCGCTGTCATGGACCTGAGTATGACATCTGAGGCTGGCACGAAATATTTTTAAAGATGTTTTTTTAGGGTGGGAGGGGGTTACTGACCACTGGGGGAGTAACGGGAGGTCATCCCCGATTGCCTCCAGTGATCATCTGGTCATTTCAGGCACCTTTTTGTGCCTTATTCGTAAAAAAAACCCCACATCTGGGTGAAAACGTCCAAGTGTTCATCAGGGATGTCCTTGCTTTTTCGATTATGGGTCAAAGACGTCCAGGGGTTAGGCACGCCCAAGTCCCGCCTTCGCTATGCCTCTGACACGCCCCCTTAAAATTTGGACGTCCTTGCGACGGACTGCAGTTGGAGACATCCAAAATCGGGTTTCGATTATACCGATTTGGACGTCTCTGTGAGAAGGACGTCCATCTTCCATTTTATGTCGAAAGATGGACGTCCTCTTTCGAAAATGAGCCCGCTGGTGTAAATTCTTGTGCTCAAAATCGGACATGGATCACAGCACTAAGCCGTTTATAGACTGGCGTTTAGGGGTGAATTCTATAAATCGCGTCTAAAACATCAGTGCCAAAAAAAATGCTTAAGTGCTATTGTATAAGCTACGCCTAAAGTTAGGCACAGTTTATAAAACAGCACGTAAGCAAAGGGATCCATGTGCACCAATGAAAATGTACAAATGCCTTAACCTAAATTTACATGCACAAAAATTGTGGAGTAACTGGAATCCACGCCCACACTCTGCCCTGAAATGCCCATGACCCTCCCATTTTTGTGCCCCTTTTTCCGGGACATGTGCAAAATTTAGGCGTGGATCCACATGCAGATCGTTCTGTGAGTCTGACGTCCTGCACATTGTACGTGCAGGATGTCAGAAACAGAAGGAAGCCTTTTGCAGGAAGAAGAGGACCTCGGCTGGCGGGGGTTTGGATCCCCCGCCAGCAAAGGTAGGCGACGGCGGGTTGGCGGCAGGAGGGGGGTTGAGAGGGTCGACGACGGGGGGGGGGGCAAAGTTGTTGGTGGCGGCGGGGTCGGCAATGGTGGGGGTGGGTTGGCAGCGCCAGGGGGGCTAAAATGTGCCCCCTCACCTCGGGCTCTGGACCCCCCTCCCGCCCAAGTCTGGCTACGCCCCTGGTTTAAGGGTGGAGAATGGGTGTGAACTGCACACTACAGTTACTGCACGGTGCCTTCTGTGCACTATCACACATGCAGTTAGCATGTGGTGCATTGACTGCCCCCTCAAGAGGAGGTGTAAAGCACATTTACGTTAATTACAAACAGTCTTAACGCATGGCGTAGAACTTTTCAGTGCAGTATCTGAGGCGGAGTATGCGCCCAACGATTATCACACAGCCTTTGCACTTACCATGCATTCATTTTTGCTCTTAAAATGTGGTACGTGCAAAAACCTACGCTGGTTGGGAAACTGCGATAGAGGCACAAGAAATAAAACACAAAATGAACTGTAAAACAGGTCCATTATTTATATACATTGATTATTCTAGAATGAACGCTTACTCCGTGTTGCTAATAAATAAATTAATTAAAGAAACACAATAGGACAAATCATTAATTTCCTTTCTTTTCTAGGTTGCCAGGAAGATTAGGGCTTGGACACTGCTAATTAACTTAATTGGAAGCTATATATGTTTCAAGTATTAGATTGACATTTTCAGTACTGTGCATGGAGAGTTTTCCAATTACACAGATCTCCCATGATTAAGTATTTCAACGATTTCTGACTTACAAGTGGCCAAAACAAGGGTAGTTTTATAAAGGGGGCATATACCTTAAGTGGTAAAGTATGCATGCACTTTGGAGTATTTTAGTCATTTTACATGTAATCACTCTTAATTATATATCTTTTTATCATTTTTATCTCTTATTTTCCTGATCCGCAGTGGATATCTCTATATATAAAAGGCACCACCAACGTTCTAAATGAAGCCTCCAGCCGGAAGTGTGAAGGGGGAGAGATATCCGGTTTCCCCATGAGTGTCTGCCCCGCCCTCGCTCTCTCTGTAACACAAACAGTGAAGGAAAACACAGGAAAGCACGAAATCAAATCGCTCTCTCTGTAACAGTGAAGGACTCAGAGGGGGAGGGGAGAGAGGGCAGAAGCCCTCACTATCTCTGTAACACAAACACAACACAGCAGGAAACAACACTGAAGGACTGGACTCCGAGGGGGGAGGGGACAGACAGCACAGGGTAAGGGAGAGAGGGCAGAGACACACACACTCCCACATGCACACAGAAGAAAACCTTGCTAGCCCCCGTTTCATTTGCATCAGAAACGGGGCTTTTTTACTAGTAGTATATAATTAAGAGTGAGTAAAATGATCTTTTGACCGATGAGGAGGCAAGACGAACCATGAGCAGAGTGGTTCATGTGAAAAAAAATTGCCACGGAGGTCAATTAATAGATGTTGTAGCCGTTGAGCGTGCAGAGCGAATCTTTGTTAGGTCATTATAATGTCACAAGCATCACCAGCACCAATACAAAGACATGAAGAGTAATTCTGTAACTGGGTATCTTCATTTACACACCCCTTGCACATATAAATTTATGGAGGACTGGCACTTATGCCTGTAGGTATATATTTACCCATGAGGCAGGGCACCTAAACACCAGGGCTGCTGACAGGGGAGGCGGGAGGGGGGGGGGGAGGGAAGATTCCCCAGGCCTGGTCTTCCAGGGGGGTCCAGCACCGGTCTCTGTCTATCTCCTGATCCTTTCAGGCATATTTTCAAAGCACTTAGCCTTCCAAAGTTCCATAGGTTTCTATGGAACTTTGGAAGGCTAAGTGCTTTCAAAATATGCCTCTATGTGTCAGGACCCGGGTGATTGCGTTATTGTGATAACCTGGGTCCCGGCACACAGAAGCAGAGAGAGAGACAGACCGAGGGAGGAGAAGAGAAGATACAAGACGTAAGGAGGATGCGACTGCCCGAGGGAGGGGGAGGAGCAGGGGATGGAGGCAGCCCGAGTAGGGGAACGGGGTGGGGGGGGGCGGCAGCCTTGCCCTGGGCCCAGCTCTGCCTCTCAGTGGTCCTGCTAAGCACTATTCTGTATTGGGGTGTGTACATGGCATACCACGTAAATGCAAGGGAGGCGTGCATGGATGGGCAGTACTACTACTTATCAGTTTCACTTACATGTTAGGTATTATTAGGAAAGGAATGGAAAACAAAAATGAGGACGTTATAATGCCTTTTTCCTCCACGACCCTCCAGACCGGTCAAGACGCGTGGGTTATGTCCTCCTACCAGCAGAGGGAGACTGAGAAACACTGAGCTTTTGAATGCTGTATATATAACCTGTGCAGTACATCCACTAGCCAGTATTTTCTCAGTCTCAGCAGAGGTAGAAGGACAGCCTGTGCAGTCTTCAATAGTCTGGTGAGGTACTTTGGATACTAGGTCACGGGGTCTGGTGGGTTTCCTGACCATTTTCTGTTTCTTGGCATACCCTGTACGTGTGATTAAAAAAAAAAAAAAAAGCAGAATAATAAGTGCTTCGGGGCCCTGGGTCCGGTGGGGCCCAGTGTTTTCTCCCTGGGGTGTCACACCTATTTTGGGTCCCTCCCCCTGTGCTGCTCTCTGTATGAGAACTTGGCAGCTTTGTGCCTCGGCTGCTTTCCTGGTACTGTAGCCTTGAGTGCCTCACAATTCTCAGCTGCCAATTAGATGTTACTGTCTCTTTAAGGGCAACAGTGAATTTTCTCCTGCTCAGAACGAACGGAGGTTCAGTTCGTTGGTAGAGCGTGAGAGCAGCGCGAGTGTGTTGAGTGAGTGAAAGTTTTTTGGATCCGGCTCACGCGACATTGTTTTTTGGTTTGCCCTCGTGTTTGGATGGCGGGTAAACTGCTCCGGTGTCGCGCGTGCGCCGCGGTGTGGAATCCCCGGGAGCTCAGTGCCGTCTTTGCGGCGAACCGAAGCAGGCGCCGGTGGCAGTGGCTCCCCCCGAGTTAACTGCGGAGGTCCCAGCAGTTTCGGGAGTTGCTGGGGCAGTGGGGACGTCGCTCGGGACAGCGTCGGCGGTTCCGGTTTTGGCGGGAACGGCCGCCATTTTGTCAGCGGCGCGCACTGCGGAATCAGCGGTTTTTGGGCCCGCTTCCCCCATTTTGGTCGCAAAAGGCCCGTCTGAGGCTCCTGGAGGGGTTGGTTTCCCCCCTGAGTTCGTGTGGACCCTCTATCAGGCATGGAGGACGGGACCCCCCCAATTGGAGGAGGGGGCTAGTACCTCGTTGGCTAAAAGACCACGGGTGGATTGGTCAGAGGACGGGGAGTTTTTTTCTCCGGGTGGTTCTGACGGAGCGCTTAGTGAATTGGGGGACCCAGAGGGGTTTGAAGGTTCGCAGGATGCGGAGTGCCTAATTCCTGGTGAGGATCCCTCGGTGGTTCATATTTTTCACAGGGATGAGCTGTCTGAGCTTATAGATCAGGTGTCGGCCACCCTTAAGTTTGATCAGCCAGAGGTAGCCATGGGGGAGGCTAGACAGGTGGATCCCTTAGTTAAAGGTATCCAGAGGAAAGCCCGGTCCTTCCCCATGAACAAGGACCTCCGGGATATGGTTTTTCAGGAGTGGAATGTTCCGGATGCGCCATGTAAAGTAGCGAAAGCCATGGCGAGGCTTTATCCTCTTCCGCAGGAAGATAGGGATTCCTTTAAGGCTCCCACTGTGGATGCCGTGGTGACAGCTGTTACTAAAGCCACGGCGATCCCGGTAGACGGAGGTACCGCTCTCCGTGACCCCCAGGATAGTAGGCTGGAATCATTTCTCAAGCGTAGTTTTGATCTGTCAGCTCTCGCCTTGCAGGCCTCGGTGTGTGGGGGCCTGGTAGCTCGGGCGTGTTTTCGCTGGGCCGAGAAGCTTCTGGATGATTCGGTGGATGTTGGTTCCTCGGGGGTCCAGGAGTTAGCCAAGCTGGAGATGGGATCGTCCTTTTTGTCGGATGCTCTTTATGATTTATTGCGGGCTTCGGCAAAGAATATGGCTATGGTAGTGGGAGCGCGTAGGGCCCTTTGCTTACGCGGTTGGGTCTCTTCCCTTCAAGGGGTCCATGCTTTTTGGTGAGGAATTGGATAAGTTGGTGAAAGGTCTCAGTGATGCCAAGGCCCCTAGGCTTCCAGATTTTCGTTCCAAGGCGGCTTCCAGGGGCACTTCCTCCCGAGGTCGGTTTAAGGAGGCTCGTCGGTATAGGCCAGGGAGGTCTAGTGGGGCTCCTAGGGGTCGTTTCTTCCAGCGCACCCAGTCCTTTCGTGGGAGTCGTCGCGGAGGGCGTGACTTTTCCACGGGAGGTCAGGTCTTGGGGCGTAATGCACAATGAAGGTGTGCGGGCCCAGGCTCTGGTTCGGGTCGGGGCTCGGTTGAGTCTTTTTTACCAGAACTGGGCCCAAATCACTTCAGATCAGTGGGTTCTCGAGGTGGTGCGAGACGGCTATGCCCTGGAGTTCGACAGTTCACCTCCCGAAAGGTTCTTGGAGTCCCCTTGTCATTCGAGGCTCAAGCGGGCAGCTGTGCGGGACACGTTGGCTCGTCTGATCAGGCTGGGAGCGGTGGTACCGGTTCCCCTCGCTCAGCGCGGCTCGGGCTGCTATTCGATCTATTTTGTGGTCCCAAAGAAGGAGGATGCCTTTCGGCCTATCTTAGATCTAAAGAGGGTCAATGCAGCTCTCATGGTTCCCTCGTTTCGCATGGAAACGTTGCGGTCGGTCATTGTCGCGGTTCAGGACGGAGAGTTTCTAACGTCTTTGGATTTGACGGAAGCTTATCTCCACATTCCTATTCGTGCTGCTCATCAGCGATTTCTTCGCTTTTCGGTGTTAGGGAAGCACTTTCAGTTCTGTGCTCTACCTTTCGGACTAGCAACGGCTCCCCGAACGTTTTCCAAAGTTATGGTAGTAGTGGCAGCGGCCTTGCGGAGGCAGGGTGTTCTGGTGCACCCGTACCTGGACGATTGGCTGATTCGGGCCAAGTCCAGGTCGGAGAGCGAGATGGCTACTGCTCGAGTGGTTCAGTTTCTTCAGTCTCTGGGCTGGGTAGTGAACTTCGGCAAGAGTCATCTGGTGCCGTCGCAGTCACTGGAATATCTGGGGGTGCTTTTCGATACCAAGAAGGGTCGAGTATTCTTGCCGGGTCCCTGGATTCGCAAGTTGCAGGGTCAGATTCGTCGGTTTCTGGCGGACTCAGCACCGACGGCCCGGGAGTATCTGCAAGTCCTGGGTTTGATGGCGGCCACCATAGAGGTAGTTCCGTGGGCCCGGGCACACATGCGGCAGTTGCAGTCAGCTCTTCTCAGTCGTTGGTCACCACTGAGTCAGGAGTTGGACAGTCGTCTTCAGCTGGCGGTAATCCCACGCCTCAGTCTCCGGTGGTGGCTAGACACAGACAATCTGGAAAAGGGAATGCCGTTGGAGGCCCCGCAGTGGGTGGTCCTCGTCACAGATGCCAGTCTACAAGGCTGGGGAGCTCATTGTCTCGGGCAAGTGGCTCAAGGTCGGTGGACTCAGTTAGAGGCTCAGTAGTCCATCAATCGTTTGGAAACTCGGGCCATTCGGCTCGCGCTTCAGGCTTTTCAGAGTCTCCTGTGCCGGAAAGCAGTCAGGGTGTTCTGCGACAACGCCACCGCCGTGGCTTATGTCAACCGTCAGGGGGGCACAAAGAGTCAGGCGGTCGCGGAGGAGGCGGCGCTCTTGTGCCAATGGGCGGAGAGTCATCTGCTAGCGCTCTCCGCGGCACATGTGGCCGGAGTGGACAATGTGGACGCAGATTACCTGAGCAGGCATACTCTAGACCCCGGAGAGTGGTCTCTGCATCGGTCGGTGTTCGAGCGCATTGTGTCGGTCTGGGGTCTTCCCGAGGTGGACCTGATGGCAACGGCCCACAATGCTCAAGTGCCGAGGTTTTTCAGTCGTTGGAGGGACCCTCGAGCGGAAGGGATCGACGCTCTGCTGGTGCCCTGGCCTCAGGAGTTGCTGTATGTTTTTCCTCCATGGCCGTTAGTCGGACGCGTAGTTCAACGCATAGCTCGGCATCCCGGATGGGTGATTTTGATAGCCCCGAATTGGCCGCGTCGGCCGTGGTTCGGAGATCTGGTACGGCTGGCGGTAGCAGACCCTCTTCCATTGTCAGATTCAGTGGTGTTGTGTCAGGGCCCAATAGTGATGCCAGATCCGGCTCGGTTCTCGCTTACGGCCTGGCTCTTGAGAGGCACAGGTTAAAGAAGAAGGGTTTTTCAGCCAGAGTTATCGCCACCATGTTGAGCTCTCGTAGGCAATCCACTTCGTTGGCTTACGTCCGGGTTTGGAGAGTTTTTGAGCATTGGTGCGCAGGTAGACAGGTTCTTCCTTTTCGTGCGTCTGTGACTGATGTATTGGAGTTCCTACAGGATGGTATGGACAGGGGTCTGGCCTTGTCCTCTTTAAAAGTACAAGTGGCAGCTTTGTCCTGTTTTCGGGGGAAGGTTCAGGGGAAGTCTTTAGCTTCTAGTCCTGATGTGGTTCGTTTTTTGAAGGGCGTGAAGTTGCTGCGACCGCCTCGGCGGCGGATGGTGCCTCCGTGGGATTTGAATCTCGTTCTGGATGCTTTGGTTAGGCCGCCGTTTGAGCCCTTGGTTGCTGTTTCAGACAAGGACCTTTCATTGAAGACGGTTTTCTTGGTGGCCATTACTTCAGCTCGGAGGGTGTCGGAGCTTCATGCTTTGTCTTGTAGAGAAAGATGTTTCTATAATAAGGATCATTAAATCCAAAGAACACTTGTTCAAGATAGAACACCACTGATTGAGGAAGTCCTCATCATCAGTAAAGAGCCTGGGTTCTTTCATAACTCTCAATCCCCTCGGGATCTTTTTATTTCTACAATATTGTAACAAAGTAGCATAATGCAATTCATTCTGTATAATGGATTTATTAACCTTAACCATATTCATCCACATATCTGTAAGAGATTCAGTAGGATCTTCTTCACCTTCTAGAGGTGTAAAGTCTTGCATTAACCTTTGTAATCTCTCTCCACTGAAGCTGAGGACATCGTCCCATGGCTCAAAAGCCATGTTGTACCTTCGATATCAAACACGCCAACACACACAGAAGGTGTTCTCTCCACGAAAGAGCAACGAAGCAAAGCAAACAGTGGATACAAAAAAGTCCTCTCTTAAGTGGTGTCTTCTGAAACAAGTTCTTTATTGCAAAACAATTAAAACAACGTTGTTTTAATTGTTTTGCAATAAAGAACTTGTTTCAGAAGACACCACTTGAGAGAGGACTTTTTTGTATCCACTGTTTGCTTTGCTTCGTTGCTCTTTCGTGGAGAGAACACCTTCTGTGTGTGTTGGCGTTGTCTTGTAGAGAACCCTTTTTGATTTTTTCCAAGGAAAAGGTTTCATTGCGGCCAGTACCGTCCTTTTTGCCCAAGGTGGTCTCAGAGTTTCATGTTAATCAAGTCATTTCCTTGCCAGTTTTGGGTAATTTGGCGGGGGATACGGAGCAGCGTCGTCTGGCAAAGCTAGATGTGCGGAGAGTCTTGCGCTGTTATATTTCCAGAACTCGGGAGTATAGAGTTTCTGATCGTTTGTTCGTTCTGCATGGTGGTGCAAAGAAGGGCGCGGCAGCTTCCAAGGCAACGATAGCAAGGTGGTTAAAGGAGGCGATTGTTTCGGCTTATTTGCTAAAAGGTCGCTTGGCTCCTAAGGAGTTTTCGGCCCATTCTACCAGGGGAATGGCGGCCTCTTGGGCGGAATGTAGCATGATTCCTCCGTTGGATATTTGTCGAGCGGCGGTTTGGTCTTCTTTGCATTCCTTTGTTAAGCATTATAGGATTGATGTGCATGCCAAGGAAGAGGCAGGATTTGGGGCTGCAGTGTTGACCTCTGGCCTTCGTGGATCCCGCCCGTAGGATATTTACTGCTTTGGTACGTCCCACGCGTCTTGACCGGTCTGGAGGGTCGTGGAGGAAGGTGAAATTAGATCTTACCTGCTAATTTTCTTTCCTCTTGACCCTCCAGACCGGTCAAGGCCCGCCCTGTCTATCTATCTGTCTGTCTGTATTTTAGGTCAGGAGGTATGGTTGGTCTGTTGTTATTTCTTGGCAGCTGTTGATTGTTGTGTCTATGGATTCAGACTCTGGTTTACCAGTTTTTTGTTGGTTGGAGTCTGGACAGGTGTGACAGTGTTTGGTAGTCCACCTGTGGAAGCACACACGAAAAAGGGACACAGTAAGAGAAATAAAGAAAGTGTCCAGTTGGCAGTGACCACGTACAGGGTTGCTCTTTATAGTTAGTGTTATGGTTTCTCTGCTTTGTTAGTATTATACTGGCTAGTGGATGTACTGCACAGGTTATATATACAGCATTCAAAAGCTCAGTGTTTCTCAGTCTCCCTCTGCTGGTAGGAGGACATAACCCACGCGTCTTGACCGGTCTGGAGGGTCTAGAGGAAAGAAAATTAGCAGGTAAGATCTAATTTCACCGTATCTCTCCATGGTGCGACCGCACCTCCATTATTGTGTTCAATTCTGGTCGCCGCATCTCAAAAGAGATATAGTGGAATTAGAAAAGGTACAGAGAAGGGTGACAAAAAATGATAAAGGGAATGGGACGACTTCCCTATGAGGAAACGCTAAAGCAGCTACAGCTCTTCAGCTTGGAGAAAAGGCGGCTTAGAGGAGATATGATAGAAGTCTATAAAATAATGAGTGGAGTTGAAGGGTAGATGTGAAGCGTCTGTTTACGCTTTCCAAAAATACTTAGGGGGCATGCGATGAAGCTACAATGTTGTAAATTTAAAATGAATCGGAGAAAATTTTTCTTCACTTAATGTGTAATTAAACTCTGGAATTCATTGCCAGAGAATGTGGTAAAGGCGGTTAGCTTAGCAGGGTTTTTAAAAGGTTTGGACGGCTTCCTAAAGGAAAAGTCCATAGACCATTATTAAATGGACTTGGGGAAAATCCACTATTTCTGGGATAAGCAGTATAAAATGTTTTGTACTTTTTTGGGATCTTGCCAGGTATTTGTGACCTGGATTGGCCACTGTTGGAAACAGGATGCTGGGCTTGATGGACCTTTGGTCTGCCCCAGTACTTACGTAGCTTGCAGAATACCATAAGTTACATGTATCTCTGCTGTATTTACATGACTGCAGGTCAATGGCTGGTGTAGCTTCGGACACATAGTATTCTATAACAAAATCTGTGGGGTCTTTTTACTAAGGTGAACTGAAAAATGGCCTGTGCTGTTGTAGGCGCATGTATTGGATATGCGCAGGTCCATTTTCCAGCATGCCTGCAAAAAAGGCCTTGGGGGGGGGGGGGCGAAAATGGATGTGCGGCAAAATAAAAATTGGTGTGCATCCATTTTGGGCTTCAGACCTTACCGCCACCCACTGACTTAGCGGTAAGGTCTCACATGTTAACCGGGCAGTAATCGTCATCACACGTACAGTGCCAATTGCCGCCAGGTTAGCGCCACGTAGTAGTAAATAAAAAATATTTTCTGCTGTGCGTATTGGACATACTTCAAAAATGGAATTACTGCCCAGGGCACACGGTAGCTGGGCGGTAGTTCCAAATTGAGGTGCGTTGGACCCGCATAGGCGCCTAAACGCCTTAGTAAAGGGCCCCTGAGTGCCCAGATGCCATTATACAGGGTGAGGCAAAAAAAAGTAACCCTCCTACAGTTTTTGTGGTTTTATCAGCAACTGCTTTGAATTTCAATGAGAAATTTTACATACTTATTTACTCATCATGCTCACATCCTGCTATATAAATGAGCTGTGACCGATGTGCCGCGCATGCGCAGAACAGTGCAGCTGTTCTGCGCATGTGTCACTTCACAGGTCTCTCCCGAGCCACCCAGCGATTCTCCTCTCTCCCCTGCCCCCCCCCCCAGCCACCCAGCGATTCTCCTCTCTCCCCTGCCCTCTCAAGACACCCAGCGATTCTCCTCGTTCCCTTGATTACCTCCGTCGACGCGGCCGTCATTGAAAGACCTGCCCGTCTCCAGCCTTCCCTTCGAGTTCGTTCCCTCAGAGTCCCGCCTTCTGACGTCATTTCCTCTTTCCGCGAGGGCGGGACTCTGAGGGAATGAACTCGAAGGGAAGGCTAGAGACGGGCAGGACTTTCAATAACGCGGCCGCTTCAACGGAGGTAATTAGGGGAGCGAGGAGAATCGCTGGGTGTCTTGAGGGGGAGAGGGGAGAGAGGAGAATCGCTGGGTGGCTGGAGGGGGGGGCAGGGGAGAGAGGAGACTCACTCACACTCTCTCTCTCACAGACACACTCGCACCCAGTCTCACTCTCTCTGTCACACTCACACATTCACTCTCTCTCTCACACAGTCACTCTCACACACACTCTCAAACATACACACTCTGAGGAAAACCTTGCTAGCGCCTGTTTCATTTGTGTCAGAAATGGGCTTTTTTTACTAGTATTATTAATAAACAACATTTAATTATCTTAAGCTGTGTTGATACTACTGACATTTTAATGTTACTACCTAGCTATTTTTGCGCGTTAAAAATATTTGAGCAAAAAAAAAACCACAGTAAAACAAAGTCATTCAAATGATATAATCAACAATTTACTAAGCTGTGTTGCAGGCGCGCTAGCGTTTTTGCACACCCTAAACATTAGCACACGCTAAACACAGCCGTAGGAATCTACGTAAGAAAAGCCTCTGAAGCGCGGTGTACGAGAAACCAGCTGGTTGCATCCAAGCTCATTTAGAACGTTCTGTCGTCCTTGCTGGCTAAGCTCGCCACCGATCTACAGCCTCTGTATTTCATCAAGATGGGTCTCAAAGGTTCAGTGACCAAATCTCTGGGCTCTTTCGGTATGGAATTTTGTTAATTACACATAATTGGAGATGCAATTAATGGACAGGGTTACACTCGTCTGCAGTTTCTGGAGCATCGTATCAACTCTTGCCAGATATAGTGGAGGGAAGAACAGATGTTCGATACCGACAAATGGAACTTTGAAATAATAACATGAATAATTGGTTGAAAAATAATAAGCACACGGTGCTGAACATACTGCCTCTCGTAAGATGTGGTATTCTGCACCATTGTATAGGAGGAAATTACTGGTAATATGCAATTTGAGCCAGCAAATTCACTTTAATTAATGTCCTATGTGCCTGATGCCAGACAATAGCTTTTATTATTTATCTGGCCCCTGGAGTAATAGCATCATCACAACAAGCACACACATCTTTCCGCTGCCCCCCCCCCCCCCCCCCCCCCCCCCCCCCACTCCCAATGCCCTTTTCTCATTTGGAAAGCCTGACTGCTGCTCTGCTGATAACAAGCAGTCTGGAGAAAGACTTTTTTCATGCAGGACAAGTGACAGAATTAACATACTTATAGGAAGGTTGGTTTTTTTTTATTTTTTTTAATCTTTTTACTTTAATTGGTTTTTTCATTTTTTTTAACCTGAGCCAATTTCTTTTGCTTGGTCTTGCTACTTTCATCTGCTTGTTGCACTAACTTTGGACTTCTCAGCTGGTCATCAGAGTAGCCCTTTATGGGAGTAATTTCCAAAAGGTCACCTAAAGATAGGCACCTAAAGTATCAAATTCTATAAAAGCAATTACAGAACACTAGCATAAGTCTGCAGCTATGAGCACTTATGACCTGCCCATGCCCCTCCCACATCCACACCCTCTGGCAGTCGGGCGCTAAAGGAATTACATACTAAGGGACCCTTTTACCAAGCCACGCTAAAAACTGGTTTATGCTAAGGCCACTTTTAGCACGGCAGTCCTTTGTGAAAGGACCCCAGTGTGCGTTAAATAACATTAATATATTGCTATAATGTACATTAATTTAAGCTACTGCAAAGAATGCAAAAGCATGCAAAACTCCTTGCTATTATATAAATAACTTTACCAGCAGAAATAGGAAAACTGGAGACCACAGCAAATCCAAGCATACAAAGAAAAGTCTCCAAGTAAAATGCAAAAACAAATGTGCAAATTGTATTCACCAGAATGAAGAAACTCATCCACATATATTCAAATAGGAAATTAGATAGTACACAACACTCCCACAATGCAAAATATAGCATCAGTTTTGAAAGCGCCTGTGGCATTTAAAATTCAAAGCACAAGCAGGAAAAACGCGTTTCGACAGCGCCAAGCCACTCCGAAAAAAACTGCATTGGCTACCAATCAAAGAACGTATCACTTTCAAAATCTGCACGACTGTTCATAAAATTATTTACGGCGAGGCACCGGGATACACGACAGACCTCATCGACCTGCCAACTAGAAACACCACAAAAATCTACACGATCATACCTAAACCTCCACTACCCAAGCAGCAAAGGACTCAAATACAAATCCACCTATGCATCCAGCTTCTCCTACTTAAGTGCACAACTATGGAACGCACTACCAAAAGCAATAAAAAACACGTTCGACTATCTAAATTTCCAGAAAGCACTAAAGACAGACCTGTTCAGAAGAGCATATCCCACTGACCCAACATAAAAATACCTAGATACCTGCGACACAATGTAACCAAAGACCGTAATGGACTCTTCCTTACCCTCTCTAAGTTCCCCCCAATTGTACCTACCATACATGTACCTCATTCTACCTAATATCATCTTGTATTGTTCATATCTTGTATTTGTTTCAGACCGGAATCAGCTAACGCCGTTTACGGTACTATGTAAGCCACATTGAGCCTGCAAAAAGATGGGAAAATGTGGGATACAAATGTAACAAATAAATAAATATATAAATATTCACAACACACTGCTGTGGAAATATCCTGCTTGCACTTTGCGCCTCTACCATGCACCTGTTATATAGCTAATGCGGAAATGTTATTTAGGGGGAGGGAACAGGAAGGGGGCTATTCATTACAGTTAGCACAGAGGTTTTTACTGAGTGTTAACTGTTTAATGCAGAACAGGTAATGCCACCTCAAGAGGTGCAGCTATAGTTAATGCAGAGATGCTGTTTCATATTGATTTAGTTCAGAAAAATCCGCAAACAAGTGGAGAACTCGAACGCCCCACGGGAAAACACAAATGCAGGTAAAAAGTGGGATGTTTGACCACGGAAATACAAATCCTGGAGACAATACCTTAAAAACTTCTTTATTGATGAAAAGACTCGACACAATTGTTGTGTTTCGGCCTACAGGCCTGCATCAGGAGTCTATAAAAACATATACATAATCAAATAAATCATTGAAACAAATACATATATATAATCAAATAATCAATGAGAGGTCAAAAATACAACAATAAAAAAAAATAATAAAAAATATATAATGATGAAAGTAAAATCTCTTAGTCACATATACGCAAATTATGTATATAAGGGATATAGTAATACATTACATTAAAAATCCGTATATTATTTCATTCGTTCTTCCTTCTGCTTTTTACTCTTCCTAGATATGATGTTGGTCTTATGATTTTTTTTCTATACATGAAGTTGGGTCAATGATTTTTTCTTAGATTATATGTATTTCAGTATGAAAACGTGTCTATGCAATACCTTATGGATTTTTAATTATCGATTTTTAATTATTGTCCTTTTCATTTGTATTCTTAAGACAGCATGTTTTGCCTCTATGTTTTTCCTTGTTTAAACATAAGCTATGTATGTTTTGTATGATGGTGTTTTAATGATATTTTTCAGTATACATAGGTTTCCATATTATGCCCCATGGTTTTTATCGTTCCTCATATATGCATGTATGTTAAGATAGCATTTTTACTTTTACATGTTTTGAATGTTTAGTCCCTCCTACAATTATTCATCTATACGACCATCTCATGTAATGTATTACTATATCCCTTATATACATAATTTGCGTATATGTGACTAAGAGATTTTACTTTCATCATTATATATTTTTTATTATTATTTTTTATTGTTGTATTTTTGACCTCTCATTGATTATTTGATTATGTATATGTATTTGTTTCAATGATTTATTTGATTATGTATATGTTTTTATAGACTCCTGATGCAGGCCTGTAGGCCGAAACATAACAGTTGTGTCGAGTCTTTTCATCAATAAAGAAGTTTTTAAGGTATTGTCTCCAGGATTTGTATTTCCGTGGTCAAACATCCCACTTTTCATTTTGATTTACCTCACATCTTTTCATTAGTAGCTCCGTGCATTAATATTTGCAATTACAGCATGATACCTGCAGAACCATTTTGGTAAAAAGGAGCCTTTGAATGAGTTAAAGAAAACTCCTGTGTACGTAGAAATACAAGGAGGTTCCATTCAGACACAGAGCACTGGTCTCGTGAACACAGGGTTTAAATCCAGTTTCTCACACTTATTCTCCTCGTGACCTTGGAAAAGCCACTTCACCCTTTAGTGCCAAAAGCACAGCTTCGATTATCCCCCGGATTCTATATATCACGCCTAGTGTTCCACTCTGAAATCCAAGCGTATTCTACAAAACCATGCATAACTTAATTGGCTTAACAAGCTAATCAGCAGGTCTTATTGAGCAGTAATGAGCACTGGAGGAAAGGAGAAACAGGGGTGATATGATACAGACGTTCAAATATTTGAAAGGTATTAATCCGCAAACAAACCTTTTCCGTAGATGGGAAGGCGGTAGAACTAGAGGACATGAAATGAGATTGAAGGGGAGGGGGGGGGGGGGCAGACTCAAGAAAAATGTCAGGAAGTATTTTTTCACGGAGAGAGTGGTGGATGCTTGGAACGCCCTCCCGCGGGAGGTGGTGGAGATGAAAACGGTAACGGAATTCAAACATGCGTGGGATAACATAAAGGAATCCTGTTCAGAAGGAATGGATCCTCAGAAGCTTAGCGGAGATTGGATGGAAGAGCCGGTGGTGGGAGGCGGAGCTAGTGGTTGGGAGGTGGGGCTAGTGCTGGGCAGACTTCTACGGTCTGTGCCCTGAAAATGGCAGATAAAAATCAAGGTCAGGTATATACATAAAGTAGCACATATGAGTTTATCTTGTTGGGCAGACTGGATGGACCGTACAGGTCTTTCTCTGCCGTCATTTACTATGTTACTATCAGGCTTATTTTCGAAAGAGAAGGACGCCCATCTTTCGACAAGAAAATGTGGTTTAGCATTAGAGGGGAAGCAGATGGTGTTGAAAGAAAACAGGATGATCTTTGAGGAAGATAACTTCTAAACCTATGTGAAGTGTTGTTTAAAATAAAGGTATATAAGCAGTTAAATCAGTACAATACTTTGGAGAGACAGTGGCAGAGAACACCTATGTGTAGCAGCGCTGTTCTCCCATGAGAAACTATTAATTGTATCTGGACACTGGTAAGTAATAAAAATTGATTTTCTCATATGTGGCCTTGGTATTTTATCACTCCAAATTGTGAGTGGCTGGTACCAAGGGCATAGCCAGACTTCGACGGGGGGGGGGGGGGTCCAGAGCCTGAGGTGAGGGGGCTCATTTTAGCCCCCCCCCCAGTGCCGCTGAACCCACCCCAGCCATTATTGACCCCCCCCCCCGCCGTCAACCCCCCCCGCCATTGCTGACCTCCCCCACTGCCAACTTTGACGACCCCTGCCGACGACCCTCTCGACCCCTCTCCCGCCGCCAACCCTCCCCCGCTGTCGCTTACCTTTTCTTCCTCTTCTTCCCGTGAAGTCTTCGTTCTGTTTCTCACGTCCTGCATGTTGTACATGCAGGACGTCAGACTCACAGAAACAGAACAAAGCCTTCATGGGAAGAAGAGGACCTCCTTGGCTGGTGGGGATTGGGATACCCCGCCAGCAAAGGTAGCCCATGGTGATGGCGGGGGAGGGTTGGCAGCAGGAGGGGGGTCGGGAGGGTCATCAGCAGGGGGTCCAGGACCAAATCTATGGGGGCCCATGCCCCCCTGGCCCCACGTAGCTACGCCACTGGCTGGTACATAATTAGTTTGGAGTGGTGGTAAAAGGACTAGAATATAACAAGAGGTAAAAGGAAAAAAAGATAAAAACATTTTTCAATATCTTCTCACAGTGGGGCAAGTGGAAAAAACAATTCAAATGGACAAAAAGTACTTTAACTCATAAAAATGGATTGAAAAATATATAAACTAAGAAAGCTGAAGAGCCAACAATAAAAATTATATTACAGAACTTTAAATTAAGTAATTTTACTAAAAATATAAGGACTAAATAAAGAACAAACCATAACCGACCGAAAAGTGAACAGGCAGCATTTCTAAATACTATCACTTCTATGCTCGAAAGAAGAGTGAGACTTCGGAGTGGTCGTTTCTGATGATCTTAAGGTGGCCAAACAGGTAGAAAAGGTGACGGCCAAAGTCAGAAGGATGCTTGGTTGTATAAGGAGAGGAATGGTCAGTAGGAAAGAAAGGAGGTGATAATGTCTCTTTATAAATACCTGGGGAGGTCCCATTTAGAATACTGTGTACAATTCTGGAGAGGCACCGACAAAAAGATACAAACAGGATGGAGTCAGTCCAGAGGGCAGCTACTGAAATGGTCACTGGTTTTCATCGTAAAGCATATAGACACAGACTCATTGACCTCAATATGTATACTTTGGCAGAAAAATGAGTGAGAGGAGATATGATTTAGATATTTAAATATCTCCACGGTATAATGCACAGGAGGCAGGTCTCTGTCAACTGAAAGGAAGCTCTGGAATGTGAGGGCATAAGATGAAGTTGAAGGGGGTGTAATAAAAGGATTTTAGAGATTGCTTTTCAACTCTATCTGCCTTGACTAACAAGTGCACTTGGGGTCTGTATTGTTGATTAGAAGTAATTCTGTTTAAAAATGATTGTTTAACTTTGATTGTGTGAAAATAAGTTGGAATGCAGAAGATAAGACACAGCTCTAATTAATTTGGTATGTGAAGAGGAGGATGGTGCTTGTTTTCGAAGTTCAGACTGGCCACTTGGACTTGGAAACATGTGACCACATTCCCACAGTATGGCTTGTTTACCTATTCTCAAGCATTCTGTAATTTTCCTTGGCTCTGAAAGTAAGCTTTAGCTTAATAAAAAGGGGGACTTGTTGCAGCAGAGCTTTGAGGCTCATCTGTGGGTGGACGCATCATGCAGAAAAGACTTGTTCCTGGTCATAAGGAGACTTCGGGCTTTTGTTGCAACGGGCCTCCCGGCTGATGAGATAAGGGCCTGAAATTCCTGACCAGTGATGTTGTATGTATAATATGTCTATATCTGTCTTATAGCTTTCTTTTAGTTCGATGATTTAACCACTGTATATACAAATATAATAAATAAATATCTTAATCATTGTAGATTTAGGACCTCTAACAAAGGTCTCATTTACCTAATACGAATCCAAAAGAATCCACAGTAATTATTGAGTAGCCTGTGTCAGTGAGACAGGCTGTAAATCCATAGCAGTACAGTGGGATAGACTCAAAAGAAATCTAAAGAAATACTTCTTTCTGGAAAGGGTGGTGGGTGTGTTGAACGACCTCCAGGTGGAAGTAGTGGAGACAAGTGCTATGGGGTCCCTGTACTAAGCCGCGTAGGCACCTATGTGCACCCAACGTGCGTCAATTCAGAGTTACCGCCCAGCTACCGTGGGGCCCGGGCAGTAATTTCAAATTTTTACATGCATCCGCTACGCGCACCAGAAAATAATTTTTATTTGCTGGCGCATGGTGGAAACCGGGTGGTAATCATCATTCTACATGCGTAGACCATTACCGCCCGGTTAACATGTGAGACCTTACCACTAAGTCAATGGGTGGCAGTAAGGTCTTGGTGGTAAGGTCTCAGGCCCAAAATGGATGCGGGCCAATTTTTATTTTGCCGCATGTCCATTTTTGGCAAAAAAGGCCTTTTTTGCAGGTGCGCTGAAAAATGGACCTGCACGCATCCAATACATGCATCTAATACACGCATCTGCACCAGCGCAGGCCATTTTTCAGTGCATCTTAGGAAAATGACCCCTGTATCTGAATTCAGGAAAGCCTGGGACAGGCATGTGGCAATGTAGCATCTCTTAGGGGGAGGAAAAGATAGAGGATGATATGGATAAGGTCAAATGGCCTTTATTTGACATCATTTTCTCTGTTTCTAAGAAAAGAGCTAAAAGTAATTCCACTCAAGAATTTAATCAATATGCTTAGAACTAGCATCTTAAATTTCCTGAAAAGAAATAACCAGTCCTTTAATTAACATGTCTCTAGTTTAATCATTTATCGTGTTGAAAAGTTAGCTACGAATTAAAAAAAAAAAAAAACCTCTACTAGTCTGTAAAAGAAAAGCATCTTCTGTTCATGAATTGAAGCAATAAAACAGCATAGGTTGTTGATTGTTAGACACGAGATTAAGGACTGTCTGTCTCTGTCGTACAATAACACCAAGATTTAATGGTTGCTACCTGCAGTGAAATATCTTTCCTGCTTTAATTTCCTAAGCCAAAATTGGTTGCTTTTTATTTTCTTTGCAAAATTAAAAGTCAAGTCAAATTCCCTCCAGTGGCGTGTTATGTAAATAGCTGATAGTCTTTTCTTGGTTTCTCTTTTTAATCAGCAAAATAAATGATTTTGTTTTCAGTTACCTGGAAATCATCTTGCTTGATAATTTAGCAACAGCCATTTTATAAAGATAGCCCTTAATATGAGAACAACAGGCTTTATTCACCTCTATTAGGGGCTTAGAAGAATTTCCAGGAAAGATATTTTCTGTGTTGGGTAGGTAAAAAGAATTCTACTGTATGGGGATCTTTTACACAGGCGAGCTAGCGTTTCTAGTGCACGCTACAAATTCATGTGCGCTAAACGCTAAGATACCCATAGGAATATAATGGGCATCTTAGCATTTAGAGCATTCTACGTTTTAACATGCACAAAACGCTAGCGTGTCTTTGTAGAAGGGACCCTATGTTTGGAAGCACTGGTGTTGATGCCCCTGTACAAGTCATTGGTGAGGCCCCACTTGGAGTATTGTGTTCAGTTTTGGAGGCCATACCTGGCTAAGGGTGTAAAAAGAATTGAGGCGGTGCAAAGAAAAGCTACAAAAATGGTATGGAATTTGCGTTACAAGATGTATGAGGAGAGACTTGCTGACCTGAACATGTATACCCTGGAGGAAAGGAGAAACAGGGGTGATATGGTACAGATGTTCAAATATTTGAAAGGTATTAATCCGCAAATGAACCTGTTCTGGAGACGGGAAGGCGTAGAACTAGAGGACATGAAATGAGGTTGAAGGGGGGCCGACTCAAGAAAAATGTCAGGAAGTATTTTTTCATGGAGAGAGTGGTGGATACTTGGAATGCCCTTCCGCGGGAGGTGGTGGAGATGAAAACGGTAACGGAATTTAAAAATGCGTGGGATAAAGATAAAGGAATCCTGTTCAGAAGGAATGGATCCTCAGAAGCTTAGCAGAGATTGGGTGGCAGCACCGGTGCTTGGGAGGCGGGGCAAGTACTAGGCAGAGTTCTACGGTCTATGCCCCGAAAATGGCAAGGATAAATCAAGGTCAGGTATACATATAAAGTAGCACATATGAGTTTATCTTGTTGGGCAGATTGGATGGACTGTACAGGTCTTTATCTGCCGTCATCTACTATGTTACTATCAGGCTTATTTTTGAAAGAGAAGGACGCCCATCTTTCGACATAAATCGCAAGATGGGCATCCTTCTCACAGGGTCGCCCAAATTGGCATAATCGAAAGTCGATTTTGGCCGTCCCCAACTGCTTTCCATTGCGGGGATGACCAAATTTCCCGGGGGCATGTCGGAGGTGTAGCGAAGGCGGGACTTGGGCATGCCTAACACATAGGCATCCTCGACCCATAATGGAATAAAAAAGGGTGTCCCTGACGAACACTTGGACGACTTTACCTGGTCCTTTTTTTCTTATGACCAAGTCACAAAAAAGTGCCCAGATGACAACTGGAAGGAATCGGGGATGACCTCCCCTTACTCCCCCAGTGGTCACTAACCCCCTCCCACTCTCAAAAAAAATATTTTTTGCCAGCCTCAAATATCATACCCAGCTCCATGACAGCAGTATGCAGGTCCCTGGAGCAGCTTTAGTGGGTGCAGTGCACTTCAGGCAGGCGGACCCAGGCCCATCCCCCCCACCTGTTACACTTGTGGTGGTAAATGTGAGCCCTTCAAAACCCACCAGAAACCCACTGTACCCACATGTAGGTACCCCCCCTTCATCCATAAAGGCTATGGTAGTGGTGTACAGTTGTGGGTAGTGGGTTTTGGGGGGCTCAGCACACAAGGTAAGGGAGCTATGTACCTGGAAGCTTTTTCTGAAGTCCACTGCAGTGCCCCCTAGGGTGCCCGGTTGGTGTCCTGGCATGTCGGGGACCAGTGCACTACGAATGCTGGCTCCTCCCACGACCAAAGGGCTTGCATTTGGTCATTTCTGAGATGGGCGTCCTTAGTTTCCATTATTGGCGAAAATCAGAAACGACCAAGTCTAAGGACGACCATCTCTAGGAGCGACCTAAATGTCAAGATTTGGGCATCCCTGACTGTATTATCGAAACGAAAGATGGACGCCCATCTTGTTTCGATAATACGGGTTTCCCCGCCCCTTCGCTGGGACGTCCTGCGAGGATGTTCTCAGGAAACCTTGGGCGCCCCTTTCAATTATGCCCCTCCAAGTTACCTCTAGGAAGTTCACCAAAACACCTTTTACATAGGGTTACCATACGTCCGGATTTACCCGGACATGTCCTCTTTTTGAGGACATGGCCGGGCGTGCGGTCGGATTTGGCCAGCCTGCCCTTTTGTCCGGATTGCTGGACAAACGGGCTGGCTGGCGGGGGCGGGTGCGGGACTCCCCTACTTTACTCTACTATCCCTGGTGGTCTAGAGGTACCTCTTCGGGGCAGGAAAGAGCCCCCTCTTTCCTGCCCGGAGCGCTGCTGCTAGCTGCCCTGCATCCTATGAGTCCGGCTCTCGGCGTTTCAAAATGGCTGCCGAGAGTTGAAGCAGCCTCGCAAGACCAACTCAGTTGGTAGTAGAGTAAGGGGAGGGGAGGTTGCGGGGGGGGGGGGGGGGGAGTGGAGATGACAGGGGGAGGGAAGGTGATGGGGGAGGAGGGGGTGACCGGGGGAGGGAAATATGCGTCAGGGTTGGGGCGAGGACGTGAAAGGGGCGGAGCAGGGGTGTGAAAGGGGCAGGGCAGGGGTGTGAAAGGGGCGGGGCAAGTGTCCTCTTTTTATGACAACCCTAATGGTAACCCTACTTTTACATAGATTTCTAGGTTAACTGTCATTGTCCAGCACACATGGCATTATTCAGCTCATTAGACAGTGCAATGGTTCTAGACATTCTAGGCAGTCAGCTTTGTGATCTCCCTGACCCACCATGATGTGATGCCCAAGATCAGCACAAGCCACAACCTTGCATTTTGAATGTGCTTTTAGTTCCAGTCTTAAGGAACAGGAAGGAGAGTTATGAGGAGCCACAGCGCAGGCTTACACTGCCCTCCCCCCTCTCTGAGGCTGACTCAATTGTCTTTTCAGCTGAGAGGGCATGGGGATCTTGCCAAGACTAAAGCACTGGCATGGAAACAGCATCCTCTGGATTCTATACAGGTTGCCCAAAGTCGGGCACTCAAATCTGGGCACCCAGGGCAGTTGTGTGCTCAAATTAATTAGTTAACGAGGCATCAACAATCAATTATTGAAGTTAATTGGCAACAATTTGCATTTTGTTGCCAGTTCTGGGGTTGTTGTATGTTTTCTGCTGTCTAGCTTGTTGTATTACTAGTAAAAAAAGGCCCGTTTCTGACACAAATGAAATGGGTGCTAGCAAGGTTTTCCTCGGAGTGTGTATGTTTGAGAGAGTGACTGTGTGTGTGAGAGAGAGTGAATGTGCAAGTGTGTGTGTGTGTGTGTGAGATAGAGAGAGTGAGTCTGGGTGCGAGTGTGTCTGTGAGAGAGAGAGAGAGTGTGTGTGTGAGAATGAGAGTGTGTGCAAGTGCATATGTGAGACAGTGTGAGAGAGAGAGTGTGTTTCACACAGATACAGTGTGTGCGAGAGAGAGTGTGTGTGTGAGACACAGACTTTCTGTGAGACTGAGTGTATGAGACTAAGAAAGTGTGTGAGTGACTGTGTGACACATAGAGAGTGAATGTGATACAGTGTGAGACATAGAGTGTGTGAGAGACAGTGTGTGAGAGACAGTGTGTGAGAGAGAAAGACATTGACTGTGAGAGAGAGAGTGTGTGACAGAGATACCTCCCCCCCTCTCTGGTGTCAGGCGCCCCTTCCCTCCCTCTCTCTGGTGTCAGCCCCCCCTCCCCCTCTCTCTCTGGTGTCTGAGCGTTACTGTGCAGGACGCTGAGCTCTGGCTGTGCTTCAAGGAACTGACCAATCCTATTTAATAGAATGCACCTCCAACATTCTGAAGCCGGGAAATCTCGTGTGGTTGGTCACTTCTGCTTGTGATGAACCCGGAAGTACGTGATGTCAATTCAGGAGATGGATACAGACAGCAGGAATGCCTCAGCCATGCAGTCAGCTTCAGAATGTTGGAGGTGCGTTTTATTATATAGGATATGTTTTCATTTTGTTTTATTTTGTGAGTGTATGTTTTAACCTGCTTAGATGTATTGGATAGGCGAGATATAAATTTGATAAATAAATAATCACTGTTCTATAACATTTGCACCTAAATTTCATAGCATGCAACTCAAAAGAGGTGTTGCCATGGGAGGAGCATGGGTAGATCAGGGGGCATTCCCAGAAATTAGGCACAGTGGTATACTAGTCCAATGTGGTAAATTTTATAGACCAGCAGTAGCACCCTGTTTGAAATACGAAATATGACAGGTAACCAGTGCTCCTCAGGAATGTTGTAATCTTTCCCTCTGCTGGTAAAGAACCCCTGCCCCCCTTTCTAACAGAAAAGAAGTGCGGGGGCTCATGTACCAAAAGGGACGGAGACTTAGAAACGTCAACTGATGAAAGAACTAAACCAAACAGTAGCAAAATGCGTTTTTCGGAGCATAGCTTTCAACATTTAAACGACAGAGTTAGGAAACAACTAAATACCTCTTACACATACATAGCTTTTAGGCTGGTTTGTTTACTGTGCAAAGTGCACAAATTACAATGTGGTTGATAGCAATACAAATCTGAACATTTGTATTGCTATCAACCACATTGTAATTTGTGCACTTTGCACAGTAAACAAACCAGCCTAAAAGCTATGTATGTGTAAGAGGTATTTAGTTGTTCAGAACGTATACAATGTGAGAGCCTGCTTAATGCATGACTGCATCCATTAAAACCTGAATATTGTTGCATCACTATAACCATATGACTTGTTCCTTCGCACACCCAGATAATAATCATAATCTATCGTAAAGCAAGTCACTCAGCAACTCATATTACAATGGAAAGAGCATTTCAGAGTGCACTGCCAGCATTGTTTGCAGTAGTCAAACCCAATGTGTTTTTCACTTGCCGCCTACAAGCTTTGTGTTACCGTTTCAGCTGCTGCCTTTACACTGTGTGATTGTGAAGGTCGTACTTTCTTCTAGGAAGGCAAATCCTGTTGCAGTTTATTTTTCCTGACTTTTTATTCCTGGGAAGGGTAGTTCCGTAACTGGGAGTCTGCATTTATGCACTGCGTTTGTGCGTAAATTTGCCGAATACTAGCATCTTCACAAGTGTACACTTACGTTGATGAGTGGTTGATGAGTGCTTGCTGGGTGCCTGGGTATGTAAACAGCATAGCAGGGAATTCAATAAACAGTGCCAAAACGTAGGTGCTGAAAAAAAATTCAACGCAATGCGCTATTCTCTAAAGGACACATGCCTTGTATTATTTAATCTTCAATCTTTATTCACATTTACTGTACTACACAAATCTGACAAGCAGGGGTTCCCAAACTTTTTCGGTTCGCGGCACACCCACCCCCAGCCACATGGGTCTTCGCAACCCCCACGTGGGTCTCCCTTTCCCTGAAGCCCCCTCCTTTCACACCAGCACACCTCTGCCTTCCCTAAATCGCTCGCTACTTTCCTTCCTGCAGGTCCAGGTCCAGGTCCAGGATCGCTGCCACTTTCTTCTCCTTCCCCCGTCGCCGCTGCAGTGCTTGCAGCTTACATTTTCAGGCTGTCCGCAATTCACACAGGCACTCCAAGGCCTTCCCATTCTACCATGTCCTGCCTTCTCTGATGCAACTTCCTGTTGTGAGGGCCGGACATGCAGAGAGAAGTCCCCGCAGTGCCTGGGTGAATCGTGGATGGCCCGAAAATATAAGCTGCAAACATCGCAGCGGTGACGGGGGAAAAAGCAGGAAGCGGCAGATGACGGACCTGTGGGAGGGGAAAGTAGGGAGCAATGCGCTGCGGTACCCCTGAGAGTTCACTGCGGCACACCAGGGTGTCGCGGCTCACAGTTTGGGAACCGCTGGCCTAAGGCACATAGGACTAGATTCTTATATGGCACCTGAAAAATCAATACAGAAAATATTTCCGCTTGGGCGTATTAGATTCAGGCATAGTTTATAGAATACACCCAGCTGGTTTAAAGAATATGCCTAGCGAAAGAATCTTAAGTTTATTCTTTGTAATTACTTACGTATTGTCACATGCCTCCCAAGTTGTGGACTATAGATGAATAATATACTGAGTTTGAAAAGAGAGAAAGTAAATGTTAACCTTTAAATATGTTATTTCTTCTTTTGAAGTTTTCCTCTATTCTCTTTTCAATGTAAGATGGGAAATTATAGAATTATGTTTCTAATTATTTTCTTCTGTTAATCATCTTTGCCAATCAAAATGTACTCTTGAAATTAATGTAAAATTGTAAAAAAAAAAAAAGAATATACCTAGTGGCCATGCCTGCGCCTAACTATAGGCGCGTCCATTTATGACAAGTAAAACTTGGTATTAATACCGGCACGTAACATAGGCACAGAGCAGGTGCATTCTATAACCATGCACAATAGATTTTCAGCAGGCCCACGGTCTGCCCATTCCATGCCTATGGCCATGCCCCCCTCTTGGCAGCATGCATTAGAATTTACGCGTACCATATTACAAGTGTGCGCGTAAATTCTAATTAATGCCAATTAGTGTCAATAAGATTGCTTGCTAAGTGGCAATTATCAGCACTGATTGGCTTATTAAGTAATTAAACTTCAGGTGCAAATCCAGAATACAGCCGGATTTGTGCACACAATTTCAGTCATGCGATTTAGAATCCGGGGGATAAATTGAAAGGAACTAAACGTTACGGATAGGAAATAAGTACAAACACTCAACCAGAAAATAAGTGGGAAAAAAAACTGGGAAGAGCAGAGGGAAAAGAGAGGGAAGGAATGAGGAGAGGAAGAACATGAGGAAAGTGTCAGATTCAGCCCACATACTACTACTACTATTTAAAATTTCTAGAGCGCTACTAGGGTTACGCAGCGCTGTACAAATTAACAAAGAAGGACGGTCCCTGCTCAAAGGAGCTTACAATCTAAGAGACGAAATGTCAAGTTGGGGTAGTCTAGCTTTCCTGAGTAGAGGTGTAGTGGTTATGGGGAGGGCGTTGAACAGGGCCGCCGAGAGGGGGGGGGGGCAAAATTCCCCGGGCCTCCATCATCTGCAGCGACGCCTGCAAGGCACCTGGGACAACAAACAGCAACCAGACGATAAACGAGCTTTGTACTCACGCAGAGTTCCCCTGAGGACGCATAGTGCGAAACATGCCGAGCATGTAGGGAACCAGGAACATCAAGTCAGGACTTCAGTCCCACATAAAGGAAATAAAGGAATTACAGTGGTGGAAATAAGTATTTGATCCCTTGCTGATTTTGTAAGTTTGCCCACTGACAAAGACATGAGCAGCCCATAATTGAAGGGTAGGTTATTGGTAACAGTGAGAGATAGCACATCACAAATTAAATCCGGAAAATCACATTGTGGAAAGTATATGAATTTATTTGCATTCTGCAGAGGGAAAATAAGTATTTAATCCCTCTGGCAAACAAGACCTAATACTTGGTGGCAAAACCCTTGTTGGCAAGCACAGCGGTCAGACATCTTCTGTAGTTGATGATGAGGTTTGCACACATGTCAGGAGGAATTTTGGTCCACTCCTCTTTGCAGATCATCTCTAAATCATTAAGAGTTCTGGGCTGTCGCTTGGCAACTCGCAGCTTCAGCTCCCTCCATAAGTTTTCAATGGGATTAAGGTCTGGTGACTGGCTAGGCCACTCCATGACCCTAATGTGCTTCTTCCTGAGCCACTCCTTTGTTGCCTTGGCTGTATGTTTTGGGTCATTGTCGTGCTGGAAGACCCAGCCACGACCCATTTTTAAGGCCCTGGCGGAGGGAAGGAGGTTGTCACTCAGAATTGTACGGTACATGGCCCCATCCATTCTCCCATTGATGCGGTGAAGTAGTCCTGTGCCCTTAGCAGAGAAACACCCCCAAAACATAACATTTCCACCTCCATGCTTGACAGTGGGGACGGTGTTCTTTGGGTCATAGGCAGCATTTCTCTTCCTCCAAACACGGCGAGTTGAGTTCATGCCAAAGAGCTCAATTTTTGTCTCATCTGACCACAGCACCTTCTCCCAATCACTCTCGGCATCATCCAGGTGTTCACTGGCAAACTTCAGACGGGCCGTCACATGTGCCTTCCGGAGCAGGGGGACCTTGCGGGCACTGCAGGATTGCAATCCGTTATGTCGTAATGTGTTACCAATGGTTTTCGTGGTGACAGTGGTCCCAGCTGCCTTGAGATCATTGACAAGTTCCCCCCTTGTAGTTGTAGGCTGATTTCTAACCTTCCTCATGATCAAGGATACCCCACGAGGTGAGATTTTGCGTGGAGCCCCAGATCTTTGTCGATTGACAGTCATTTTGTACTTCTTCCATTTTCTTACTATGGCACCAACAGTTGTCTCCTTCTCGCCCAGCGTCTTACTGATGGTTTTGTAGCCCATTCCAGCCTTGTGCAGGTGTATGATCTTGTCCCTGACATCCTTAGACAGCTCCTTGCTCTTGGCCATTTTGTAGAGGTTAGAGTCTGACTGATTCACTGAGTCTGTGGACAGGTGTCTTTCATACAGGTGACCATTGCCGACAGCTGTCTGTCATGCAGGTAACGAGTTGATTTGGAGCATCTACCTGGTCTGTAGGGGCCAGATCTCTTACTGGTTGGTGGGGGATCAAATACTTATTTCCCTCTGCAGAATGCAAATAAATTCATATACTTTCCACAATGTGATTTTCCGGATTTAATTTGTGATGTGCTATCTCTCACTGTTACCAATAACCTACCCTTCAATTATGGGCTGCTCATGTCTTTGTCAGTGGGCAAACTTACAAAATCAGCAAGGGATCAAATACTTATTTCCACCACTGTATGACTGAGATTTTAACTTCACCAAGGATGGGGATCCTCACAGGACATTAACATCTACAGAGTCGAGCAACACTGACTCCGGAACGAAGTTAAGTAGTAACATCTAGCATAAACACGTTATATGTTAACAATAATGAGATAGGGAGGAAGGAGGTGTGCAATGATGTTTACTAAGGGGTCTGAGCAGTGAACACTGCACGTGAGTCCTGTGGACGATACCCCCGCCACTGAGCACAGCATATTAAATATAAAAAAATCAGTTTTGTACAGTGCACTGAGATTAGGTATAGTTAGTTTTTTTTAGAAAAAAGTAAAAAAAGGTTTCATGATGTAGGTCTTAGAAACAAGTTGGTAGAAACCGGACAGCATTTAGCTACCCAGGAAGAGTGTATTTGAGTTAAAATGTAATGCCAAGAAGTGTGGAGTGATGCACGTGGGGTGCAGAACACCAAACGAGAGATACCGGATAGGAGGGGAGGAATTAGTAAGCTCGACTCAGGAGAGAGACCTTGGGGTGTTGGTGTCTGAGGATCTAAAGGTGAAGAGACAATGTGACAAGGCAACGGCCCTGGCCAGAAGGATGCTAGGCTACGTAGAGAGGGGCCTAACCAGCAGAAGACAGGAGGTGTTGATGCCCCTCTACAAGTCGTTGGTGAGGCCCCACTTGGAGTATTGTGTTCATTCTTGGAGGCTGTATCTTGCTAAAGATGTAAAAAGACTGGAAGCGGTGCAAAGAAAAGCTACAAAAATGGTATGAGATTTGCGTTGCAAACCGTACGAGGAGAGACTTGCTGACCTGAACATGTATACCTTGGAGGAAAGGAGAAACAGGGGTGACATGATACAGACGTTCAAATATTAGAAAGGTGTTAATCCACAAACAAACCTTTTTCGGAGACGGGAAGGCAGTAGAACTAGAGGACATGAATTGAGGTTGAAGGGGGGCAGACTCAGGAGTAATGTGAGGAAGTATTTTTTACAGAGAGGGTGGTGGATATGTGGAATTCCCTCCCGCGGGAGGTGGTGGAGATGAAAACGGTAATGGAATTCAAATGTGCGTGGGATAAACACAAAGGAATCCTGTTTAGAAGGAATGGATCCACAAAATTTTAGCATAGATTAGGTGGCGACGCTGGTAATTGGGAAGCAAAACCATTGCTGGGCAGACTTCTATGGTCTACGCCCTGATCGTGACTGAATAGATATAAATGGGTTGGAGTGTAAATTTTAAGGGTTTTCGACATTAGCTTCAGAACTTAGTACAAGAATAGTGCTGGACAGACTTCTACGGTCTGTGCCCTGAGAATGACAAGGACAAATCAAACTCGGGTATAAAGTATCACATACCATGTAAAATGAGTTTATCTTGTTGGGCAGACTGGATGAACGGTACAGGTCTTTATCTGCCGTCATTTACTATGTTACTATGTGGAAGTCAAGATGGTCCACTGTGCTTCCTCTTTTCCCCTCACCCCCTCCATTTCAGCTGCTTTAATACTGTTTTTGACAAGAGACCTGGAAGGGCATTTTTGATATGATGTCTAAGTCCGACTTTGGACGTTTTGCGAAAAACATCCCAAATCCAAATAGGAAAGAAGGTCTTTTTCGAAAGAGAAAAAGGTCTGTTTTTTGTTTTAAAAAATACGGTTGCGAACAACGCTTTGTGATTTGGATGGGGTTTTTAGCCCATTTTCAGGGGGAAAAAACACATCCAAGTGCAAAACTCACAAAATGAAGCCATTGGGATGTAGGAGGAGCCAGCATTTTTAGTAGACTGGTTCCCCTGACATCCCAGGACAGCAATAGGGCACCCTAGGGGGTACTGCAGTGGACTTCATAAAATGCTCCCAGGTACACATCTCACTACCGTGTTTCCCCAAATATAAGACACTGTCTTATATTATTTTTTGCTCCCCAAGACCCGCTAGGTCTTATTTTCAGGAGAGGTCTTATATTTCAGGGAAACATCGGTCGCCCCCCCACCCGAAGTCGCCGGGCCCCCCTCCACCCGCCCTCCGTCGTCGCCCCCCCCACCCGAGGTCGCTGGGTCCCCCTCCACCCGCCCCCTCCGTCGCTCCAGAAACTAACCTCCTTTCACTTTCGCAAGTTCGCAGCAAGCACAAGCAGCAGCAGTAGCAGGGCAGACCTCTCCTTCCTTCTGTGTCCCGCCCTCGCCTGACGTAACGTAATGTCAGGCGAGGGCGGGACACAGAAGGAAGGAGAGGTCTGCCCCGCTACTGCTGCTGCTTGTGCTTGCTGCAAACTTGCGAAAGTGAAAGGAGGTTAGTTTCTGGAGAGACAGAGGGCGGGTGGAGGGTAGGGGGGGTGCGCGGGTGCGGCTTTGTCTGGCTCTCGGTGGCCCTGCTAGGTCTTACTTTCGGCAGATGTCCTATTTTCGGGGAAACACGGTATTGCTCCTTTACCTTGTGTGCTGAGCCCCCCTAACCCCCCCCAAAACCCACTACCCCCAACTGTACACTGCTACCATAGCCCTTACAGGTGTAGGGGGCACCTATATGTGAGTACAGTGGGTTACGGGTGAGTTTTGGAGGGCTCACAGTTTCCTTCACAAATGTAACAAGTAGGGAGAGATAGGAGTCTGGGTCCACCTGTCTACAGTGCACTGCACCCAACACTAGACTACTCCAGGGTCCTGCATGCTGTTCTAACGAACCTGAGTATAACATCTGAGGCTGGCACAGAGGCTGGCAAGTAATGTTTTTCATCACATTTTTGGGGGGAGGGAGGGGGTTAGTGACCACTGGGGGAATAAGTGGAGGTCATCCCTGATTCCCTCCAGTGGTCAGGGCACATTTTTGTGCATTATTCATTATAAAAACAGGTCTTAGTTTTAGCCCATTATGGCTGAAAAACTAAGTCTTAGGAACGCCCATGTCTCTGCCTGAACACACCCCTAATATGCCCCCTTGAGATCTGGATGTACTTCTGACCAACTTCATATAAAAACGTCTACAAAATGGGTTTTGAAAATATTGATTTAGACGCGTTTGTGAGAAAAACGTCCAAATGTTGCTTTATGCCACTTTTTAGACGTTTTTCTGTTTCACAAATGTGCCCGAAAAGCACCAAGTCAAAGGTGGAAGGGAAAAAAATGTTTCAAAAAGACACAGGCAAAAGCTGAAGTTCAGACTTAGAAATAACAGTTTACTTTCCAAACTTCACAAGCAATTGCCCACTAAGCAGTGAAAAGATAAACCAAGTGACCCTACACGGGCAGTGTTTCAGCACAAAGCCTTCCTCAGGGGTCGCTGAAGCCAGATCAAAGTTCTTCACAACTTGTGGATAAATGTGAACCAGGTGAATCAGAAAATTCCAAACTTGAAAGAGACGCCTGCATAGCGTTGCGAGCCATTCATTGGGCTTGACATAGACAGCCACTTCTATCCCTTTTCTGCCCTCTCTATCCTTCCTAAACAGGTTCTGGTAAATTCCACTTCTATCTTTAGGGATTTGAGATCTTGTAGAATTCTGTGCAAATAATGTACAATTCTGTGTACAATCTCCTAGATAATAATTCCTCAATCTGCGTCCCTGGATGGCTGGCTGGGTTCGTTACCTTATGCAAATGAGGTATACGTAATTTGCTCACCTCCAGCCTTCCCTTCCCTCTCAGTATCCCACCCTCGCGGAAAGAGGAAGTTACGTCAGGGGAGGGCGAGACACTGAGAGAGAAGGAAAGAGAAGGCTGGAGGCGAACCGAGCCGAGCCTGACGCTTTGACTGACGCCGCTGCGACTTCAGGTAAAATAAAAGTTTTAAAGGAAAGGCGGCAGGAAGGAAAGGAGGGCTGTTGTGGGAGAAGAGGATGGGCAAGTGAGGGCTGGGGTTGAACTGGAACTCGGGTGCTTAAAAGGGGGGCAAGTGGGAGCTGGGGTGAGTCACTGGACATGGAGGGGAGGGGAGAATCGCTGGACATGGATGGGATGGAATGGGAGAATCGCTGGACGTGGATGGGAGAGGAAAGCAGCGCAGGGCAGGGGAGAATAACTGGACATGGAGGGGAGGGCAGGGGAGAGACAAGAAATCGCTTAGATGAGAGCCTTCCTAGGGCCTGTTTCAATTTTGGAGAAACGGGCTTTTTTTTTGCTTGTATTTTATAATTCTAGTTGTGAGACAAACCAGATATTCAGTTGCCTTTACACAGACCTGACACTTGCAAAGCTTGGGGACCTAGGTGGCCTCTAGACCTACTCTCTCATTTACTTCTGCCCCTTCTTCAATTTAACTGTTCTTTGCCAGTGCATAGCCCTGGAACCAGCCAGGATAAATCTGTCTCCTACTGGAAAGCCATAGCCCAGAATTTCTAGTACAACACTCCTGATAATCCAGTCTCTATGGTACCCATAATGAATTTCTGCTCTCCAGTGCCCTCTACTGCACTCCAGTGCCCTCTGCAAGTTTATATGCTTCCTTCACTTTTGCTGTCACATTTGAAGAAGAGACCACTGACTGTGCTTTGGAAAACACAGGTACGATGACATATTTGGATAACACTTGATAATGCAATTCAGATATGCAGAAGTAATCTAAAAAAAATTTAGTATTGTTATGATTGTCTATTTTGCAAGAAATATTCTTCCAGTTTGTCAGTTTGGAAAGTTTTGATCTTGAACCTTTAATTCCAAAGCCGGCAGTCTGCATATGTGATAAGCATTTTAAATCCCCTTTCAGTGCAAGGAATATCAAATTAGTAATGCTATCAAGGATATTTGGTAGCTATAGGATACCTCAAACTTAAACCAAGATTTGTAGGCCCAAAGGAAGGCAATTGAAATGGATCATGCCCTCCAAAACTCTTCTGGGCGTTTTTGTGTAAAATATATAGATTTATCACACGTTTTAATTAAAGGGTGGTTTTTTGCCCCTTAGCTTAATTTCCAAAGCCGCAGAATTATACGGTACAAAAGAAATAAAACTGCAGTCAGCTGGATGATAGTAAAAGAATAAAGAGAAGCAGACAATGAACTCTCCAGAGGTGGAGAATTCAAAAGCGCCAATCTTCCAAGGCATCCTGAGGGGATGAATGAAAGAACAGCACATAATCAGGAAGCAAGAGGGCCTGCAATTAAAAGAAAGAAAACCCGCTGTACTTAAAAAGTCTCTTTCTTTCAACAGCATGGTTTAAACATTTCTTGCAGGCATAGCCATCCCCCCTTGTGGAAAAGAGAGATTGTGCAAGAAAAAACGGAGGCCTATTGGCAAATCAAAGACCTATTTAGTACAGCGAGTTAAAAGCACGTGTTAACACGTGTTTGTGATACATCAGGTTACAGCACATTTAACCTGCGCTTCACTAAATGGAATAATGTCTTTAATAAAAAGAGTTTTGAAAGCACGTTCAAAATCACCTCCTCATGCGTCCTTCTTCAGCACAGATATTTTAACTGCACCTGTAGAGGCGTAGATAAGGCTTTGCCTTAACCAAGGTTGCCAGGTGGAAAATTTTTTCCCCACCCAAACCAGCCCAAAACCCGCCCAAAGTCAAACCCCGCCCCCCCGCCGTCATCATCCCGCCCCGCCATAATCGGCCCCGCCTTCCCTGTCATCGGCCCCGCCCAGAAGATCACTAACCCCGCCCAAAATGTCACTAACCCCGCCCAAAACGCCACTAGCCCCGCCCCCCACGGCAAAAAAAAAAAAAAAAAAACACTTAAAAAACCGCCCAAAAGACCCAAAACAAGCCCAAAAAACCGCAACCCGCTGCGGGCAAAAATTTCCCGCGGCGGGTCGCGGAAAACCGCCCAATTGGCCGGTAAAACCGCCCACCTGGCAACACTGGCCTTAACGGCAGCATTAACACTGATGCAAATTACAGTGCATTTAAATGAGCTGCTTTGCATAATTGTGCATGTTACCTGGTCATGCACATATTTGCAGGGTAATTTCCAAAGCTATTTCCACAGGTAAAATGGTGCTTTACTTGTAGAAATGGATGTTCTGCCCCCCCCCCCCCCCCCCCCCCCCCCCCCGGCAGCCTTATACTAGGTTTTATAGTGTAGTGCTAAAATGTGTTTAATGCCTTTACTGTTGTTCTGGCTTCTAAGGATTTTTACTGCTGCAGTCACTCACTGCAAAGGTATAAGAGCAATGCATTTTGGGTAATGTAGTCTCACATGTAATGCAGTCACTCCTGCTTAGGGTTACCATATGTCCAGATTTACCAGGACATGTCCTCTTTTTGAGGACATGTCCAGGCAACCGGGCGGGTTTTGCCAATCTGCCCGTTTGTCCGGATTTCTGGACAAACAAGCAGATTGCTAGCCTCCCCTCCCCTTACTTACTACTACCCTGGTGGTCTAGTGACCTCTTCCGCCTTCGGGGCAGGAAAGAGCCTCCTCTTTCCTGCCCGGAGCGCTGCCCTGCATGCATCCTTCCTGTTCCTGATCTTGGCGCCAATTCAAAATGGCCGCTGAGAGTTGAAGTGACCTCGCCAGGAAATGTTACGTCAGACGAGGGCGGAACACAGGGAGAGAAGGAGGGCCGAAGGGAGGCGTTCCGCTGCCTACAGCGCTGCTTTCACGGAGGTGAGACTGCGATTTCAATGCAGGGGGCAGACGGTCGACGACGGAGGGCGGGTGGGACTGCGGCGCCGGGCCCCCCTTGGAGGCCCAGGCCCGGAGAATTTTGTCCCCCCTGCCCCCCTTCTCGGCGGCTATGCTGCTTAGTAAACAGGGCCCCCTGGTAATTTAGGGCACCTTTTTTTTATGGCTTATTTGTTAATAATAAAACAGGTCTAGACCAAAACATCCAACTTATAGCCCTGGATATTTTTCCTTTGTTCCATTATGGCAGAAAAACGTCCAAGTGTTAGGAATGCCTGGATCCTGCCCTTAACACACCCCTGACACGCCCCCTCGTGATTTGAATGCACTTCTGACGGATTTCATAGAAAAAATGTCTAAAAATTGGTTTTGAAAATACCAATTTGGACGCTTTTGTGAGATAAGTCCAAATGCAGATTTATGCCACTTTTTGGAAATGTTTCTCTTTTGAAAATGAGCCCCATGGTAACCTATTGAACTTTTTAAGTCTCAGTGCATTTAAAATATCCCTCCATCTCATTATGAATGTCTTTTTGTGTGTGCATGCATACACATTGCCTTGAGCAGAAATATCCACAGAGGTGATTAAATCAAATTAAATATGTGAAATAAACTCCCTTGAAAGGAAAGTATACTGTAATCAAAGTACCTGTGTGTGTCCTACAGAGGGGTTGGGGGATCATCTCCTAAACCTTTCAACTGAAGCTGCATTGAGCAGACGAAAATGGGAGAAAGGCCAGTACTCCTGGCAGGAAACACATATGTAGTGGGAATTATGGCTTAGACTATTGCAACTTGCTTCTCACAGGTCTCCCACTTAGCCATCTCTCTCTATTTCAATCTGTTCAAAATTCTGCCGCACGACTAATATTCCGCCAGTGTTGTTATGCTCATATTAGCCCTCTCCTCAAGTCACTTCACTGGCTTCCTATCTGTTTCCGCATACAGTTCAAACTCCTCTTATTGACCTATAAGTGCATTCACTCTGCAGCTCCTCAGTACATCTCCACTCTTACCTCTCCCTATATTCCTCCCCGGGAACTCCGTTCACTGGGTAAATCTCTCTTATCTGCACCCTTCTCCTCCACTGTTAACTCCAGACTCTGTCCCTTTTATCTTGCTGCACCATATGCCTGGAATAGACTTCCTGAGCCAGTACATCAAGCTCCATCTCTGGCCGTCTTCAAATCTAAGTTAAAAGCCCACCTTTTTGATGCTGCTTTTAACTCCTAACCCTTATTCACTTGTTCAGAACCCTTATTTTATCATCCTCACTTTAATATTCACTTATCTCTTGTTTGTCCTGTTTGTCTGTCTTGATTAGATTGTAAGCTCTGTCGAGCAGGGACTGTCTCTTCATGTTCACGTGTACAGCGCTGCGTACATCTAGTAGCGCTTTAGAAATGATAAGTAGTAGTAGTAAAATACACTTTGTTTTCCAGCATGGCCATTTCAAGATATAAAATGAAAGGCTAAGTCAGTGTATCCTTTGTCCCCCTTCCCACCACCTCCGCCTCTCACGTCTGAGACTACTGTTTCTGTAGTTTGACTTTGAACCCCTTGCAGAGTTAAAAATGAGGGGTTATTACTGCCATGGAGACTGGAGATGAAAGCATTACTCAGTGCTTCTGAAGCAAGGTGATTATGCCTAGCCTGGAAAAAAAAAACACGAAGAGCAAATTCCTCTTTCCAGCTTTTTACCTGTGGCACTCAGTCATCAGGTTTTCTACTGCTGCATAAAATTAGAATTCCATCAGATGGCAGTATTGTATTACTTTTCAACATCAAAGCTGCCTGTCTCAAATGGCTGCAGTGGAAAACTATAGGGTTGTCAACACTGACTTTTTTTTTCCCACTGGAGAACAAATTTGGATTTAATAGTTTGCCTGTTTATCTCTCCCTGACCTTTACCCAAGCAAAGTTTCAATGTGCCAATTACAGTTTTTCCCAGGTGTTTCAGACGAATATCACGTTAGGGGGTGGGGCTTGAAGGAGGAAGGGCTTGTAATCAGTGTGCATTGAAATGGAACATTTGTTGGACGGATGACGCAGACAAATCGGAGAGAGGGGTGCTTTGAAACAAGGGACTTCTGTTCCTTCTATAGAGTGAGTAGAACTGCTTTCATTAGTAACATAGTAGATGATGGCAGAAAAAGACCTGCACGGTCCATCCAGTCTGCCCAACAAGATAAAACTCATATGTGCTACTTTTTGTGTATACCTTACCTTGATTTGTATCTGCCATTTTCAGGGCACAGACCGTAGAAGTCTGCCCAGCCCCAGCACTAGCCCCGCCTCCCAACCACTACCCCGCCTCCCACCGCCGGCTCTGCCACCCAATCTCGGCTAAGCTTCTGAGGATCCATTCCTTCTGAACAGGATTCCTTTATGTTTATCCCACGCATGTTTGAATTCCGTTACCGTTTTCATCTCCACCACCTTCTGCGGGAGGGCATTCCAAGTATCCACCACTCTCTCCGTGAAAAAATAATTCCTGACATTTTTCTTGACTCTGCCCCCCTTCAACCTCATTTCATGTCCTCTAGTTCTACCGCCTTCCCATCTACGGAAAAGGTTCATTTGCGCATTAATACCTGTCAAATATTTGAACGTCTTTATCATATCACCCCTGTTTCTCCTTTCCTCCAGGGTATACATGTTCAGGTCAGCAAGTCTCTGCTCATACGTCTTGTAACGCAAATCCCATACCATTGTTGCAGCTTTTCTTTGCACCGCTTCGATTCTTTTTACATCCTTAGCAAGATACAGCCTCCAAAACTGAACACAATACTCCAGGTGGGGCCTCACCAACGTCTTATACAGGGGCATTAAAACCTCTTTTCTTCTGCTGGTCACACCTCTCTCTATACAGCCTAGCAACCTTCTAACTACGGCCACCGTCTTGTCACACTGTTTCATCGCTTTCAGATCCTCAGATACTATCACCCCAAGATCCCTCTCACTGCCTAACACATACGTCTCCGTGCATCACTTTGCATTTCTTCACATTGAATTTTAATTGCCAGACCTTAGACCATTCTTCTTTATATCAGCCTCAAACTTAGGGCAGGTCTAGTTTAAGGCATTTCTTTGTTTCCTTCTCATACATACTGCTGTCTTATCATATTACCGCATTTGGCTGGTAATAATAATTACAATGGCTCGTAGAACGTCTTGAGTGTGGATTCACCATCCTTCATGGTCACCAATAGGACACTGCTTTGCTTTGGGTCCACCCACACACCCACCCAAAGATATTTCATTCATTAAAATTTTGCAGGTATATAGAACAAAATTGTGTTCACCTTTTATTATTTGGATTTTGCTGACACCTTTTTCAGTATGTTCAGGTACACTGGGTGTTTCTCTGTCCCTGGAGGGCTCACAATTTAAGGGGTCCTTTCACTAAGCCGCGCAAGCGTCTAAATGGACTTGCCGCCGAACTACCACGTGGCTCTTGCGGTAATTTCATTTTTGGCGCGTCTGAAAAATATTTTTTATTTTCGCACGCACATAACAGACACGCTCCAAGTGCCATTTGACGCATGTAGGTCATTACCGCCAGGATTCTTTACCGCTAGGTCAATGGCTGGTGGTAAGGTCTGAGACCCCAAATGGACGTGTGGCAATTTTGATTTTGCAGCACGTCCATTTTCAGGACAAAAAAAAGGCCTTTCTCACAGGCGCACTTTAAAATGGATTGGTGCATGCCCAAACCCATGCAGCGTGCCTTTGTGAAAGGACACCTAAATTTGTACCTGAGGCAATGGAGAGTTAAGTGCCCAAGGTCACAAGGGGGCAGCAGTGGGATTTGAACTGGTCACCTCTGAATAGCAAGAGTGGTGCTCTAACCACTAGGCCACTCCTCCACTCCATATCTTTTGTGTTGGCCAACAGCCACACACCTTCCCTCCAGTCCCTTCTACAGAAATCTCTCTTCTGTAAGCCCTAGGATTATCACTCGTTTGTAATAGTAGGAAGGCTGGCAGCAGATCAGCATGCTGACACATTTAGGTGGAGTGCTGCTCAGTACGAGCATTTTTCTGAAACCTAGATATCCTAGATAGCAGATGATAATCCCAACATCAATTTGTTAAGACATAGATATGGGAATAAATGTTCATATTTTTTAGGCCTGCAACACACCAAGGGCCCTGTTTACCTAGCCGCATTGTAGGCGCGTTAACATTTTTAACGCACGTTAACCGTGTACACGCCTACAATATCCCTATAGGCGCCTACACAGTTAGCGTGCGCGCTAATTGTAGGTGCGTTAAAAATGCTAACGCGCCTTAGTAAACAGGGCCCCTAAATCTTATTCTATTTACACGCTCTTCCGTTTTAGACATTTATATGCTAGTTTTGTACACAGAGGCCGGCCGAAACTGCCACCGAAACTGTCTGGAAGCTTTTGGGTGAAAGAGAAACTGCAGCTGAAACTTATCACCCGGTTTCAGCCGGCGACCAAAAACGAAAATTCAAGTTTGGTTGTGTGAATGTGAACCAGCTGGGAATTGTCAGAGTCTGCACCCTTCTGCTAAACCCACAGTATCCAAGCCAGATAATTTAAACAACAAAAGACCGTATTTTACCTCCAAGCGAAACAGCCTCCACACTCATGGACCGCAGCTAATGAAAACAAGCTAAAAACCATGGTGCTTTTAGAGTGGCAGACTTTGTGCCACACTCGGAGTGACAGCTGACATCATAACACCACAGAGAGGCTAATTCCTAAGGAGCTTATCTCAGATTTATGGACTTAAATTCGTACTACAGTTTTATATCAAAAGCATTTATTTGTAACACTCTATTTACTATATAAACTATTATGCAAGATCATAACTGCAGGACTGGGCACTGTCTACACCTCTAGACCATCAGGGATTGTAAAAATATGTGGAAGGGGGAGGATCTTGGGGGGTCAGGAGGAGAGACAACTCCTGTTTGGGGGGGAGGGTGGGAGACAAACAGGACAAAGCACAAATTTTCGTCTTCCACTGAAAACACATGGTAATTTTGGGCTGAAACTGAAAACATGGCTGAAATTTAAAATAAGTTTTGGGCTGAAACCTGGCAGAAAATGAATTGTAGGCCGGTTTCAGCGCCATAACCGAACCACAGCCGGAATTCAGTTGACCTCTATTTGTAAAATTGTAACTTGGACATTTCAACTATTTCATGACAGTTTTTGCACATCTAAAACATGAATGGAGAATCTGAAATACATGTATGTTAGCCTCTGTCTTCTATAAACTTCAATTGATCAGAGGATTGAAATACATGTTGCCTACGTCAAATTTTAGAATTGTTGTGTAGTCAATGGTGTTGAACTGTATTGGTGACATCCATTTTCTTCGAGCAGCTCAAATGCAGCAGCTCGGCTGGTTTCTGTGGGTGTTCTATATGCAAATGTTTCTCCTCGGCTTAAGCCCTTTCAGTGGCTACCGTTAATTCATAGAATCAAATTTAAGGTGCGTTCACTAATTTTGGTTTGATTTGTGCCACAGGTTCTGATGCAACACAATCTATCACAGGTCCTATGTTGATTGGATGCTACCTTACTCACTTTTGAAGATGGCTAGAATGTCCAGTACAGGATTAAGGCATAGGCAAACTAGGCATCTGCCTAGGTCCCAAATGCTTAGGAGGGGTTCTGTTAGATGGGCCAATTCGATGGCTTCCAAAGTAAATTTTGACCCTTATACGTTAGCTGGTGGCAGAAGGAAGAGAAGTTGCCAAGGTTCAAAGTTAAAGGTAAGGTACATAAGTACATAAGCAGTGCCACGCTGGGAAAAGACCAAAGGTCCATCAAGCCCAGCACTCTGTCTCCGACAGCGGCCAATCCAGGCCCCAAGAACCTGGCAAAAAACCCAAAATTAATAACGATCAATGGATTTTTCCTTCAGGAATCTGTCCAGACCCCCTTTAAACTCAGCAAGGCCAGCTGCCGTCACTACCTTCTCCGGCAATGAGTTCCAGAGTCTAACCACGCGCTGAGTAAAGAAAAACTTTCTCCGATTTGTTTTAAACCTACCACATTCTAATTCTAATGGTAAACAGTCACAAAAAAAGCAACGATGACCGAACAGGTATGTCTTGAAGCCCTTCCAAAATGTCCATATGTCTCTCACGGTACATAACTCACTAGGAAACTTATTCCGTTATTTAGGTAAGTAGATTGAGAAAGCCCTCATTCCAGTCATTTGATTCCTACCTGCACTCAATGGTGGAATAACATATGTGCTTTGCGAACATGGAATAAATAAATAGAACCAAATGAACTAGGGCATTTCTGGTTTGGTTCCTTCAAATGGATGCATGATCTGAAAATTGTTTTCATTCATTACATTTATTATAATCTAGGGGGCCAGGAAAGCAGACCGTCTCTCTGCTGAGCTGCCTTAGGGAGGTACAACAAAGAAGAAGAATCACTTTATCAGTCATGCTGAATTTTTGACAAGCAGGCAAACATGCCTATCTGAGTCTCACTTCTTCCAAATCCCATGGCTGATGATGTCAACGGGAAATTAGAAACAGAAAACATTTCTTTCCTGGGATTCAGAAGGATGGGAAGGCTTGCTAGTTGCTGGCTAGGAGAATTAAAGAAGAGGTAAGCATTGAAAAATATCTGTCTTAGAAACTAAGTGCTCAGGCAAAGATAGAAAGTGGTTAGGCTGCTTGATTCAGTCTGTATTGTCAGAAAAAAAATTCGGAGGCTGTGTTTGCTGCAGCAAGAGATTTCTTACAGGATCTTATTGCAGGACATGATTTAAAGGAAGTGGAGCATTCATGTAATGGTATAACACCAAAATTTGCAACTGTTGTAAAATAAAGTGAAAATGGGAAAAAGGTCTCAGAGCCATTAAATAAAATGCCATGCAAGGTACCCACTGATCTGAACCAACAGCAACCTTAGTGGCTCCAGGGGTTTGGATCTCAATCAAGAACTAACTCCTCCCACTGAATTTCTCTCTATAGCTTTACACTTTCGTTTAAAGCGTAATGGGCTTCAAAAGCGTGCACTGCACCGAAGCAAAAGTAAGAAATTTCCACAACATTAATTACCATCAACTTCTGTGACTGCAGTGGAACTGTAATTACTGCCAACTTCATTTAACTGTGGTATCAGAAAAAAAAGTAATGTGTTACTTAGCTTCAAATAATCAGTCCACAAGGGCTCAGAAAGACCAGATTTATGCCAAGTTCTGTTATGATAACTGCTTCAAAGTCTGGGGACTGCCAGACTATGACTTCACGCTAACGGGGGCGTAGTGTACCTAAAAGTGCTTTGATTTGCCTGTTTACACATGGTAATTGCGTGTTGAAAATATTTTTCTATTTATTTTTAGGAGGGGGCATGGCATGGATGATTAAACCAGGAGGCAGGCCTTGTGAAAAACACAGACTTTATTTGTAAAATAAAAGCTCCCAGGAGTTCAACATTAAGCGTTTGACATGGCCATGCATGACGTGGAGGGGCATTTTCGATATGACGTCTAAATCCGACTTTGGACGTTTTGCGAAAAAATGTCCATAGTAACATAGTAACATAGTAGATGACGGCAGAAAAAGACCTGCACGGTCCATCCAGTCTGCCCAACAAGATAACTCATATGTGCTACTTTTTGTGTATACCCTACTTTGATTTGTACCTGTGTTCTTCAGGGCACAGACCGTATAAGTGTGCCCAGCACTATCCCCGCCTCCCAACCGCCAGCCCCTCCTCCCAACCACCGGCTCTGGCACAGACCGTATAAGTCTGCCCAGCACTATCCCCGCCTCCCAACCACCGGCTCTGGCACAGACCGTATAAGTCTGCCCAGCACTATCCCCGCCTCCCAACCACCGGCTCTGGCACAGACTGTATAAGTCTGCCCAGCACTATCCCCGCCTCCCAACCGCCAGCCCCTCCTCCCAACCACCGGCTCTGGCACAGACCGTATAAGTCTGTCCAGCACTATCCCTGCCTCCCAACCACCAGTCCCGCTGCCCACCACCGGCTCTGGCACAGACCGTATAAGTCTGCCCAGCACTATCCCCGCCTCCCAACCACCAGCCCCGCCTCCCACCACCGGCTCTGGCACAGACCGTATAAGTCTGCCCAGCACTATCCCCGCCTCCCAACCACCAGCCCCGCCTCCCACCACCGGCTCTGGCACAGAAAGTATAAGTCTGCCCAGCACTCTCCCTGCCTCCCAACCACCAGCCCCGCCTCCCAACCACCGGCTCTGGCACAGACCGTATAAGTCTGGCCAGAATGTGAATAGGAAAGAAGGTCATTTTTGAAAGACGTTTTTTTAAGATGTTGAGGCTTTTTGGGACACACTCGCATCATGTCTCTTCAAAAGAATGAGGGGTGGTTCCCCCTTTAAATTGTCAACCGATAGCGTCATTCCTGAATTAATGAGCGTCCGTATAAAAGGGCGCCATCTTTAAATGGGTTGTCACAACAGCCAGGGTAAGAGACGCTGCTCCTGAATACGTAAGTTATCATAACAGAAGGAGCTTCAGTATTTTGGCGGTTTGAATAGGATTGAGTGGTTTCAATAGCACACTGCGCAGCTTGATAACAAAATGAATAAGGATGAGTTAGTCAATCTAATGTGATCTCATTTACCTTACAGATATTAAAAACTCAAGAAGGCATAAGCACGAGGTTT
This sequence comes from Microcaecilia unicolor, assembly GCF_901765095.1. Taxonomy (NCBI): domain Eukaryota; kingdom Metazoa; phylum Chordata; class Amphibia; order Gymnophiona; family Siphonopidae; genus Microcaecilia; species Microcaecilia unicolor. The sequence continues at coordinate 29,313,669 of NC_044034.1, forward strand.
ACCTTGATAAAGCTGACATGGCGAAACAGGACCCCGTCGGAAAATAAAAGATAAGTGCTTTATGCTGTAAGGCTTTGAAAACACAGTAAAAAAAACTATAAAAAAACGAATTAAGGAATTATAATGTTAATTCAAACCACAGAGGTTTTGAGCCAATGAAGAGTCCAGTCCAGGGGCGTAGCCAGACAACAGATTTTGGGTGGGCCTAGGGAAGAATTGGGTGGGCACCAAGTGTTCTGCCCCCCCCATTAAAAAAATATCTCAGCTGGTGGGACAACGCTTCTTTCTACCTTGGCAGCAGGCATGCACTGAAAACTGAGCATGCGCAGGTGCCGGTGTCGTGCAGAGTAGCGTTTTCGTTACCATCATGGGAAAATCTTCAGCTGGTGGAGCTTGGGATTCCCACCAGTTACCACTAAACGTGCTACTGTTGGGTGGGCCTGAGCCATAAATGGGTGGGCCCTGGCCCACCCAAGCCCACCCGTGGCTACGCCACTGGTCCAGTCCATGCGTGTCACATGATATTTCAGATAGTGACCTGGGACAAACAGAGGCTTTCCTCCATCATATGAATGAATGAGTTTCACGTTATAAGATCCACTAAATAGACATTTAAAATAGGATCTGCCAACCTAGAGCCTGATCTAAAATATATGCAGGAATGGATGCCTCTGAGCCAGTTACATGCAGAGGGAGCATCCATTTTGCAAGCCTCAATGTCTAAAATATTAACGGGGTCAGCATAGCAAGAGAAAAGGGTATATGCCGGAACATGTATTACGTAAGTCATCCATTTCAGAAGCATACACATCTCTGTTTTTCCAAAGCTTTCGCAGAGTCTGATATCCTTTGCCAGAATCACTTTTACATTGAAGGTTCAAGGTCCAAGGTTACATTTCTATGATTATCTACGCATCAAAGTGGATTACATACATTAATATTAAATGAAAAAAAAGAAAAAAGGTTACAATCTGAAAGAAGTAGCAGAAAATATAAAAACACCAGAAAACTGCTGCGTTCCACAAAACACACTGAGGGACATAGGCGCCGACTCCGTGGGTGCTCGAGCACCCCCAATATTCCACCCACCAGAAGATATTTCCCTCCCTCCCTCCTCCCTTCGAGTTCCAGGCCCCTTCCCTCCGAATTTTAAAAGTCATCTATTTTACCTCGTCGGGGTTAGGGCGGCAGCAGCGGTAAAAAGCATGCAGGCTCAGCTGGGTGCTTAGTTCAGTTTTCCCTTCTCTCTCTCTCAGCTCTGGTCCCGCCCTCATTTCCTGTTTCCACAAGGGCGGAGCCAGAGCTGAGAGAGAGAGAAGGGAAAACTGAACTAAGCACCGAGCCGAGCCTGCATGCTTTTTACCGCTGCTGCCGCCCTAACCCCGACGAGGTAAGATAGACGACTTTTAAAATTTGGAGGGAGGGGGCCTGGAAATTGGGGGGGAGGGAGGGGGGCCCTGGAATTCGGGAGGGGGGGAGGGAAAGGAGAGAGAGAGGGGAGGGAGGGAGGGGGCCTGGAAATCGGGGGGGGGGAGGGAGGGAGGGGGCCCTGGAACTCGGGGGGGGAGGGAAAGGAGAGACAGAGGGGAGGGAGGGGGCCTGGAACTCGGAGGGAGGTGGAGGGGGGATGAGGCAGGGGGGACAGGAGAGGGGGAGGGGGATGAGGGGGAGGGGGGAATGCACCACCTGTAAAAAAAAAAATTCAGCACCCCCAATCATTTTGAAAAGTTGGCTCCTATGCTGAGGGACTAAGGAGCAGATCACCCCTAACCCCTCTAGTGGAGATCAGCACAAATTGAACAACTTTCTAAAACCTAGATTGCCCTGAAAGCAGATGCAAATTCCAAATTCATGCTGGTGGACTTAAACATACATTTCCCTTCTAAAACTGGAAATGCACACGTATCTATGGCTGGTATAAGTGGTCGCACCTAAATGTTAGGCAAGATAATACCCTTGTACTAAAATTCTATAAGGGAACATAGGTGCCTACTTTCCTTTATAGAAAAGGCTCATACTTGGCACCTTGTTATACAACTGTTCTTCGTGCATGCAAATACTAAAATACCACTAATGTGCATTCCTGCCACCTAACACTAGGTGGCTCCACATAGACTTGTGTTAATATGGGGTCCTGAAACAAACGGTTACATATTCATTGTGAAACCCGTCTGGGTTGCACCCTTCGAGGACCAAGTTTAGGGACCCCTGTTTGTAGTACTTTGACAACATTTGTACAAATGGTCAGACTGATAAAGTTTCATGAATTTGAATATAGTAGCAAAGTCAAATTAAGGTGGCAAGGAAAAGAAAGAATTCAATCATGAACACGTGGGAGATTATTTTGAGAGGTGTGAAGGATAAGAAAAAATATACTTGAATGAAATGAGAAAATCATTAAGACTAAGACCCAAAGAGGAAATATTTTTTCACTCAATGAATAATTAAGCTCTGGACCTCTGTGCCAGTTAGCATATCCGGGTTTAAAAAAGGTTTGGACAAATTCCTGGAGGAAAAGTGCTTAGTCTGCTATTGAGACAGACATGGGAAGCAACTGCTTGCCCTGGGATTTGTAGTATGTAATGTTGCTACTCTTTGAGATTCTGCATGGAATCTTGTCACTCTTTAGAATTCCAGAATCTTGCTATTCTTTGGGATTCTACATGGAATGTTGCTACTCCTTGAGATTCTGCGTGGAATCTTATCACACTGTAGAATTCCAGAATCTTACTGTTCTTTGGGGTTCTACATGGAATGTTGCTACTCTTTGAGATTCTACATGGAATCTTGTTACTCTTTAGGATTCCAGAATCTTGCTATTCTTTGGGGTTCTACGTGGAATGTTGCCTCAATTTGGGTTTCTGCCAGGTACTTGAGACCTGGCTTGGCCACTCTTTGGAAAACACGATACTGGGCTAGATGGACCATCGGTCTGACCCAGTATGGCCACTCTTATGTTTAAGCACAAGGTTATAGTACGAAGACTACAGCCAGTCCTGTTTGAACTCACAAACTATCTCTTTTTCTTTTCAAAACTAGGCTTTATTTTCCCTGGCAACAGCTGCAATTATAGCTGTCTCTGCCGTGCCGTCATTTCTGCACAGGCATGGAGATTTGCGTTTCACTATGCATTAATGACAAATTGCAGGCAAAGGCTAACGAAAACAAATTTCGAGCAAATACCACACATGCTGTTTGTTTTGAGGAAATGTCACATCTGCTAAAGTATTATACCAGCAGCGATGTTTATATGAAATACATATTTCGCTCCCTCCGCCCCCCCCCCCCTCCAATGTTTATAGTGTTAAACCACTTCAGGACAACCTAAACCATTGTCGCGGAGCAGTTAAGTGGAAAAATATAATTGAATGATCCCGTGGCTCTGAAGAGTAGCTGCAGGGGAGGTAGTCTGGTGCAGGACAACAGTAAACAACATGTTGCACCAGGCTTCTGTTGTCTGGCAGCGAATACACAATTAAGCTGGTAAATGTGTCTTTCCGTTTTGACCTCCACAGAATCCAACTGTACTGCAGGCATGCCGGAGCTCGACAAGAATGATTTTGTGTAAACATGTAGCGTATCAGATGCCCGTGTAATGAGCGCGGTGCCCTTTTTTATTTATTTATTTCTTTGTTAGGATTTATTTTTACTGCCTTGTTGAAGACATTCATCCGAGCTGGTGTACAGCGGGAACAAGTCAAACATAGGCGACAGATAATTACAGCAGTAAAAATAGCCAAATAGGGCATAGCATGGCAGAGTAAGCTGCTTACAACAGCGACATCATACACAATAAGCATCTTAATACGCAGGGTGGGGGGTGTAAGCAGAGCTGGAACGTATAGATAGAGAACAGGAGTTAGAAAATAAGGGAACTAACGTAAAGAAAGTTGGCACATGAAGTTGGAAAGGCACTGTTGAGATAGTTCTTGTCAAGTGTCCCTAAATTTCTTGTTATGGATTTTAGTTTATTAAAGGGTCCTTTTACTAAGCAGTAGCAAAAGTGGCCTTAGTGTGCCCTTATGTCAGTTTTTCCCATGGTGTCTTCAGGGACTCAGCAACGGTCCCTTGTGCCTTCGGGCCTTCTTCAGTCCAGCACCCAGGTTTGGGGGGTTTTGGGGGGCTCAGCACACAAGGTAAGGGAGCTATGCACCTGGGAGCAATTTGTGAAGTCCACTGCAGTGCCCCCTAGGGTGCCCGGTTGGTGTCCTGACATGTGAGGGGGGCCACTGCACTACAAATGCTGGCTCCTCCCATGACCAAATGGCTTGGATTTGGCCGGGTTTGAGATGGCTGCCATTACTTTCCATTATCGGCAGAAACCAATGGCGGCGATCTCTAACGCCGGCCCAAATGTTGAGATTTGGCTGGCCTCGGCCTGGGTCCGCCTGTCCGACCGTATTATCGAAACGAAAGATAGCCAGCCATCTTGTTTCGATAATATGGTCAGGTATGCCGCTTTACGGGGGCCGGCCTTAGAGATGGCCGCCCATATAGATGGCCGGCCCCATTCGATTATGCCCCTCTATGTTGATTTCTGACTGAGGGTTTTACCCTATGTCAAAATTTGCTTGCATTTTACATTGCCGAGCAGAATGATAAATGCAATGGAGTCTCAACCACGTAAGTTGTTCTTCTCAATGCTTTGCAATACAGGGTAGCTACCAATTGATTGCCTTCCTTGATATTTACTACTACTACTACTACTACTATTTAGCATTTCTATAGCACTACAAGGCGTACGTAGCGCTGCACAAACATAGAAGAAAGACAGTCCCTGCTCAAAGAGCTATGTAATAAAAGTGAGCCAAGTATAGGACAATCAAGCCATTGTGACATCACTGATGAGGTTGGCTCTTATTGGTGGCCTGAGGCATTATGACATCACAATATCACCTCTGATTACAAGAGACTACTACTACTACTACTACTATTTAGCATTTCTATAGCGCTACAAGGCGTACGCAGCGCTGCACAAACATAGAAGAAAGACAGTCCCTGCTCAAAGAGCTTACAATCTAATAGACAAAAAATAAATAAAGTAAGCAAATCAAATCAATTAATGTGAACGGGAAGGAAGAGAGGAGGGTAGGTGGAGGCGAGTGGTTACAAGTGGTTACGAGTCAAAAGCAGTGTTAAAGAGGTGGGCTTTCAGTCTAGATTTAAAGGTGGCCAAGGATGGGGCAAGACGTAGGGGCTCAGGAAGTTTATTCCAGGCGTAGGGTGCAGCGAGACAGAAGGCGCGAAGTCTGGAGTTGGCAGTAGTGGAGAAGGGAACAGATAAGAAGGATTTATCCATGGAGCGCAGTGCACGGGAAGGGGTATAGGGAAGGACGAGTGTGGAGAGATACTGGGGAGCAGCAGAGTGAGTACATTTATAGGTTAGTAGAAGAAGTTTGAACAGGATGCAAAAACGGATAGGGAGCCAGTGAAGGGTCTTGAGGAGAGGGGTAGTATGAGTAAAGCGACCCTGGCGGAAGATGAGACGGGCAGCAGAGTTTTGAACCGACTGGAGAGGGGAGAGGTGACTAAGTGGGAGGCCAGCAAGAAGCAGATTGCAGTAGTCTAAACGAGAGGTGACAAGGGTGTGGATGAGGGTTTTGGTAGAGTGCTCGGAAAGAAAGGGGCGGATTTTACGGATGTTGTAAAGAAAGAAACGACAGGTCTTGGCGGTCTGCTGGATATGAGCAGAGAAGGAGAGAGAAGAGTCAAAGATGACCCCAAGGTTTCGAGCTGAGGAGACAGGGAGAATGAGAGAGCCATCAACAGAAATAGAAAACGGGGGGAGCGGGGAGGTGGGTTTGGGGGGGAAAATGAGAAGCTCGGTTTTGGTCATATTTAATTTCAGGTGGCGTTGAGACATCCAGGCAGCAATGTCAGACAAGCACGCTGAAACTTTGGTTTGGATGCAAGGTGAGATATCAGGGGATATTTAGGGGCCTTTTCATTAAGCTGCAGTAACAGAGGCCCTGCACGAGTGGCAGTAGCCGTTTTTGCCATGCACCAAGGGCCCCTTTTACTGCAGGGAGTAAAAAGGCTGAAAAAACGAAATGGCCGTGCAGTAAGTTCGCCCTTGCCACATGACCATTTTGGAGGGGCGCACTTACCACCACCCATTGAGGTGAGGGTAAGGGCTCCAGCGTTAACCCGGTGGTGGTGCTGGAAATGGTGCGTTCTGGGGGGGTGGAACTACCGTCGGCACCCGCGTTGGGCCAGCGGCAACCCTTTAGTAAAAGGGCCCCATAGACTTCTTAAAAACCACAATCTTGTGAAAATCACTCTCATATTATTTATTATTATTAGTAGGATTTATTTACCGCTTTTTTGAAGGCATTCACTCAAGGCGGTGTACAGTAAAAATAGAACAAACATGAGCAATAGACAATTACAGCAGTAAAAATATTCAAGTAACAATACAAAATATGGCATAATATACTACTTGCAATGACTGCACAATATGTAATAGAACATTATAATTGGTAGTGAAGGGTAAGGCAAAGTCGTAACATATAGATGAGTAAGAAAGTAGGAAGAATTTGAAAGTAAGGTGACTGATTTGAAGAAAGTTGCACATTCAGTCAGAGAGATGGTTAAATATTATCCCAGCTAGGGTGGGAGTGGATAAACATATCCTGCTGCAGTATGTGCAGCCCGAGTCAATCCTTGTGTGTGTGAGTTAGACTAGCAAGATAGTTACTTCTTCCATTAAAGGCTTGGTTGAAGAGCCAGGCTTTCACCTGCTTCCTGAAGTAGAGATAGTCTTGTGTTAAGCGGAGCCTTTCAGGCAGTGCATTCCAGAGTGTGGGGGCTACTCCGGAGAAGGCTCGCTTGCGGGTATTGCATCGTGTAATGTCTTTTAGGGAGGGTGTAGTTAGTGAAAGTCCTTGTGAGGACCTTAGTGTCCTTGGCGGTGTGTGGAGGACCATCCTATTCTTTAGATACTCGGGGCCATTTCCTTTCAGGGCCTTGAAGATCAGACAGAGAGTTTTAAATTTAGCCCTTTATTGTACTGGTAGCCAATGAAGTTTTTGCAAAAATGGTATGATGTGATCACGTCGCTTGCAACCATCTATGAGTCTTGCTGCTGCATTCTGAATCAACTGGAGCTGGTGCAGGCCCTTTGTAGTCAGACCATTGTATAGTGCATTGCAGTAATCCAGTCTTGATGTTACCATGGCATGCACAACTGGGATAAGATTTACCTTCTCGATGTAAGGAGAGAGGCAGCGTAGCTGTCGCAAATAGTAGAAGCAGCTCTTGAAGGTTGCTTGGATTTGGGGAATCAGAGTTAGTGTTGAATCTAACTGTATTCCAAGGTTCCTGACTTGTGATTTGAGGGGGGAGTTCATACTTCCCAAAAGGGATTTTGATGTTAGGTATGTATCCACTTGTGTTAGGGACCCAGAGAAACTTGGTTTTACTTGGGTTCAGGCAAAGTTTGTTGTGTTTAGCCCATTCTTGAATTGATGTTAGACAAGTAATCAGTTTATTCAAGGCTGTAGGTAAGTCAGGTTCAATGGGTATGAGTAGCTGCACATCATCTGCATAGATGTAGAACTGAGTGGCCATTGACCGAATCAGCTCAGCTAGTAGCTTGAGGTAGATATTGAACAGAACAGGTGGCAGTATCGATCCTTGTGGTACCCCGTAGGGGACGCCCAAATCCTGAAATTTAGGTCATCCTTAGAGATGGTCATCCCTAGACTTGGTCATTTCTGATTTTCGGCGATAATGGAAACCAAGGACACCCATCTCAGAAACGACCAAATGCAAGCCTTTTGGTCATGGGAGGAGCCAGCATTCATAGTGCACTGGTCACCCTGACATGCCAGGATACCAACCGAGCACCCTAGGGGGCACTGCAGTGGACTTCAGAAAAAGCTCCCAGGTACATAGCTCCCTTACCTTGTGTGCTGAGCCCCCCCAAACCCACTACCCACAACTGTATACCACTACCATAGCCCTTACTGATGAAGGGGGGCAACTAGATGTGGGTACAGTGGGTTTGTGATGGGTTTTGAAGGGCTCACATTTACCACCACAAGTGTAACAGGTAGAGGGGTGGGTGGGCCTGGGTCCGCCTGCCTGAAGTGCACTGCACCCACTAAAACTGCTCCAGGGACCTGTATACTACTGTGATGGACCTGTGTATGACATTTGAGGCTGGCAAAAAATATTTTTAAAGATGTATTTTTAGGGTGGGAGGGGATTAGTGACCACTGGGGGAGTAAGGGGAGGTCATCCCCGATTCTCTCCGGTGGTCATCTGGTCAGTTCGGGCACCTTTTTTTGCCTTGGTCGTAAAAAAAACAGGACCAGGTAAAGTCGTCCAAGTGCTCGTCAGGGACGCCTTTTGTTTTTCCATTCTGGGTTGAGGACATCCATGTGTTAGGCACACTCAAGTTTCGCCTTCGCTACGCCTCTAACATGCCCCCTTGAACTTTGTTCGTCCCCGCGACGGAAAGCAGTTGGGGACACCCAAAATCGGCTTTCGATTATACTGATTTGGGCAACCCTGTGAGAAGGACGCCCATCTTCCGATTTGTGTCAAAAGATGGGCGTCCTTCTCTTTCGAAAATGAGACTGATAGTAACATAGTAAGTGACGGCAGATAAAGACCTGTATGGTCCATTCAGTCTGCCCAACAAGACAAACTCATTTACATGGTATGTAATAACTTTATATGTATACCTGAGTTTGATTTGTCCTTGCCATTCTCAGGGCACAAACCGTAGAAGTCTGCCCAGCACTGTTCTTGTACTAAGTTTTAGAGCTAACGTCGAAGCCCCTTAAAATTTACACTCCAGCCCATCCCTATCTATTCAGTCACGATCAGGGCGTAGACCGTAGAAGTCTGCCCAGCTTCCATTTTGTTTCCCAATTACTGTCGTTGCCACCCAATCTCTGCTAAGATTCCGCGGAACCATCCCTTTGTGTTTATCCCACGCATATTTGAATTCCGTTACCGTTTTCATCTCCACCACCTCCCGCGGGAGGGCATTCCACATATCCACCACCCTCTCCGTGAAAAAATACTTCCTGACATTAGTCCTGAGCCTGCTCCTCTTCAACCTCAATTCATGTCTACTTGTTCTACCGTCTTCTTGTCTCCAGAAAAGGTTCGTTTGCGGATTAATACCTTTATTCATTATACTTTTATAAAAGTTCTTTACTATGCTGTCTATGAACAGATGGCCAAACGTTCTCCCTAAGATATTTTTGAGACAGTGCAGAACTTGTGGTTCCTTCAATAATAACAAGCAACTCCACATCATTACACTACACTACCACCACCACCACCATGTTGGACTGTTGTATAATGTCCTCACATGGACTTTCACTAACTACACCCTCCCCAAAAGACATTACACGATACCCGCAAGCGAGCCTTCTCTGGAGTAGCCCCCACACTCTAGAATGCATTGCCTGAAAGGCTCCGCTTAACACAAGACTATCTCTACTTCAGGAAGCAGGTGAAAGCTTGGCTCTTCAACCAAGCCTTTAACGGAAGAAGTAAGTAACTTGTTAGCCTCACTCACACACACAAGGATTGACTCGGGCTGCACATACTGCAGCGGGACATGTTTATCCACTCCTCCATGTGCAACTTTCTTCAAATCAGTCACCTTACTTTCTAATTCTTCCTACTTTCTTACTCATCTATATGTTACAACTCTGCCTTACCCTTCACTACCAATTATAATGTTCTATTATGTATTGTGTTGACATTGCTAGTATACCATGCCATACTTTGTATTGTTTTCGAATATTTTTACTGCTGTAATTACCTATTGCTCATGTTTGATCTATTTTTACTGTACACTGCCTTGAGTGAACTCCTTCAAAAGGGCAGTAAATAAATCCTAATAAATAAATAAATAAATAACTGCTAAACTTATCTGGTTAGGCACCAATATTCAGTCAGTTATGCGCTAACCAGCAGTATTTAGTGGGAGATAACCAGTTATCTCCCGCTGAATATTAGTGGATAGTTGCCGAAATGCTATTTATATGGTCAGCAGCCGTGTCTGGCTGGTTAAATAGCTTTCAGTATCGGGGGAGGGGGGGGGGGGGCTAGAGAGAATGGTCTTCTGGGATGTTTTGTGATTTCCTGGATGAATTGTCGCTGCACCCTTGGAGTAATTTTGGCAAACCGGCCGGTGCCGAGAAGATAAACCACTGTTTCCTCCATTTGGACAAAATGGCTCTCATTGTGCTTGGGTGGAGTCCCAGAGCTTTGAAAATGGCTTTGCAACCCTTTCCAGACTGATATATTTCAACAACTATTTTTTTTCTTATCTCTTCTGCAATTTCTTTTGACTGTGCCATGGCATTCTTGTAGAAATTTTATGATAATTATTTCACATTCATGGTAAGGTGAGGTTTAGAGTCAACCAGGCTGGCTGAAATCAAGCAGTGGTGTTCCTTGGTCAGCTGGGCCCCGGGGCGCAACCCCCCCTCCCAGTACAGTGTCCCCCCCATGGTACATCACCTCAAGAACCCCCCGGGTGCATTGCCTCTTACCTCCTGGGGTGCTTGGAGCAGCCACGTGACTATCGGCTCTGCTAATTCCCTACTCCCTCTGCCCCGGAACAGGAAGTAATATCAGAGGGAGCAGGGAACCGGCGGAGCTGACAGCCGCATGTCTGCTCCCTGCACCCCCCCCCCCTCTACCCGCAGCGTGCACCCATGGCAGACAGCCCCCACCGTCCTTCTCTCGGTACACCACTGCAATCAAGTTTGGCTGTGTTCGATCAGCTGAATCTGATCAATTAGATTGGGTCAGTTGGTTGGTTGATCGAGTAACTAAGGGAGCAGCTACTTTTTCACATGGGCGATATGGGCGTTGGATAATTTTGCTGGCTTGTCTTTGTGAAATAGATAACATTTGCTTGCTAAGAGACTATCTTTTCTTTTCCCTGCCAAATTTGCCACTTGGTTGACTTTTGCTACAGTCCCCAGGGTTTTCGGAGCTGAATGCGATTGCAGATGACAAGTCTAAGTTGTTTGAAAACCCCAGAGGTTTTCTCCTGGATGGAATAGAGAAACACATTTAGATCTTGCTTCTTCTGTTTTCATTATCACAGATGCAATGGCGGGGGGGGGGGGGGGGGGAGGAATATTCTCACTCGCTTAGGAAACGCCACTGACAGGACTTCCCTCCGGGGATTCAAGTAAAATAAAAAAGAAAAGAAATATCCATCCCGGTTTTATTCAGAAGACTTCAGAAGATCTGCTGACACAAATGTAATCAAACCATATAGTAGACTTTTCCCTCTTGAATTTCCTGTTATCATAAGCAGATGTCAGCTGGAGGAAGTACATGGTAAAATAGAAATTTAATATAGAAAGAAGACGTCTTAGTGCCTCCAGCTCGACTCTCAATTCCCTGCAGGACTTGTCCCCTTTTTGGTGCTGTAGGGGAGGTAAATGCTTTTCAGTGTCACTTTGTCAGTCCTTCAAGTCCCTGGGAAAAAAATCTTCCCTGATTTCAAATATTGTCAATTAACATTTTTCCTCATATAAAATTTACCTCATGCGTTAAATTGATGTCAGTGTCCTACTTATCCTAGACATCCTTCATGTAAGCATTTGCTTAATGTTGTCTTAGACGCCTTCAAGCTAGCTGCTGTTAAAAATGTCTGTTTGCAGGTGCATGCTTCTGACTTGGGGCCAATATTCAAGGGCAATTATGCAATTGGAAGTAGGTGCCCACCATATAGCTGCTTTGCTAGAATTTTTATGGCCCTGGTAACTTTCAAACGTCTATATATGATGGAAGGTTATAAAGTAACTGGATAGGATTTGCAGTGCACCATGTGTACAGAGAAAATGTATACAGCCCCTCACTACCTCTCTACCCTTATCTCCCCGTACGCTCCTACCCGAAACCTCCGCTCACAGGACAAATCTCTCCTCTCTGTTCCTTTCTCCACCATCGCCAACTCCAGGCTCCGCCCTTTCTGCCTTGCCTCTCCCTATGCTTGGAACAAACTTCCTGAGCCCATACGCCAAGCCCCCTCCCTGCCCATCTTTAAATCCTTGCTCAAAGCCCATCTCTTCAATGTCACCTTAACCATTTCACCTCTATCCAGGAAATCTAGACTGCCCCAATTTGACTGTCTGCACATGTTGTCCATTAAATTGTAAGCTGACTTCACATGTTGTCCTTTAGATTGTAAGCTCCTTTGAGCAGGGACTGTCCTTCTTTGTTAAACTGTACAGCGCTGTGTAACCCTAGTAGCGCTTTAGAAATGTTAAGTAGTAGTAGTAATAAACACAAACGAATCCTGTTTAGAAGGAATTGATCCACGGAATCTTAGCAGAGATTGGGTGGCGACGCCAGTAATTGGGAAGTGAAACCTGGGCAGACTTCTACAGTCTATGCCCTGATCGTGACTGAATTGATACGGATGGGCTTGAGTGTAAATTTTAAGGGGCTTCGACGTTAGCTGCAGAATTTTTGGTACAAGAAGAGTGCTGGGCAGACTTTCACAGTCTGTGCCCTGAGAATGGCAAGGACAAATCAAAGTCAGGTATACATATAAAGTATGGCATACCATGTATAATGAGTTTATCTTGTTGGGCAGACTGGATGGACCGTACAGGTCTTTATCTGCTGTTATTTACTATGTTACTATGAAAAAAGTCGCCACTGAGGCTGGTATAGCACACATGTAGCCATACTATGTAAGCCACAATGAGCCTGCAAATAGGTGGGAAAATGTGGGACACAAATGCAACAAATAAATAAATTATTGTCCGAGCATTGTGCATGAGAGTTCGGAGCTTTGGGAAATTAGCCAGTTACGTTTCTAAGATCGGAAAGATAACCAGTAATGTGCCGACACATAACCGGTTATCTGTGTGATCTTAGAAACAAAAATCAATTAAATCCTGGCGTTCTAAACGTCTATCTTTTATATATGTCTTTGTAAAATGGATGCTGCATGCACCCGGCACATAAATCTCCAGTTCCTATATTTTGTAACAGCTTCTCCTTCGGCAGATTCTGTTCTTAAAATACAGGTGTAAAGATTTTGTGCCAGCGCCAGAGGCATTCTAGATGGTTTTCCCCGCAGGCCCCGACAGGACAGCTTCTATATCGCGGGAACCTCGTAGACCCAATTTATACGTCCAGAACTGTAGCCCATATGCCAGATGTTTTCCAAAAAATGCCTTGTACAAAGGCAAGACAATGTTCGTGCCCTTTGATCTCATTATACATTTAGGAGTTGATTCACAAAAGTACAGTTACCTGCATTCTCATTAATTAATACAGCCCCATTATTTTTCATAGGGATGATTAATTAACCCTTGTGCATTGACCCATGTTAATAATAGCATAGGTTACTTCATTTTAATGAATCAGCTCCTTATTAAGACGACGTTCAACCATCCCTAGTGGCTGGTAGCTTGCCTTTGTTCATTACTAACTAGCTGCACTACCCCAGGTTTTATTCTGCCTGCCTATTCCTGCAACTTCTGTGCACGTATTTACCCACGTGAATCTTGTCTTACAGAAAATCTGTACCAAGAGCTTGGTGTTGTCAGTGGACATGGATGCATTGAAGCAATTCCCTCTTTTAATAAGAATGGACCTAGTACCAGCCCCCGAGACACTACTGGTCACTTCACAATCAGCAGGAACTGTTTTTCATTGATCACTAATTGCTGTAGCTTGCTCTCTGGCCAGGTTTTGATTTTAAAACAGACTCCCTAAGTTCTGTCTTTACCATGTACAATAGTCTCTCACACGGCCTGGCATTAAAGGCCTCAGTAGCGCTGAAATAAATTGCATCTCCCTTGTCTCCGTTATCCAGGATTCCATTCACTTTGTTAGAGGATCTTCTTAGGCTTGTTTGACAAATCTGATTGCTGTTGTTCCCATGTTGACTGCTTCTTAATCTCCTTTGATCTTTAACATGTCGACATTTCTTTTTACTCTTGGAGGGTCATTAGGACATTATTTTTTATTTATTGGGATTTATTATCCACATTTATTTATTTTATTACATTTGTACCCTGCGCTTTCCCACTCATGGCAGGCTTAATGCGGCTTACATGGGGCAATGGAGGGTTAAGTGACTTGCCCAGAGTCACATCAATGTGGCCGCGCAGGCTTCTGCTTCTGTGAGTCTGACGTCCTGCACGTATGTGCAGGACGTCAGATTCACAGAAACAGAAGCCTGCGCAGCCTTCTACATGGAATGTTGCTAGTGGAATAGCAACATTCCATGTAGAATCTCCAATAGTAGCAACATTCCATGTAGAATCTCCAATAGTATCTATTTTATTTTTGTTACATTTGTACCCCGCGCTTTCCCACTCATGGCAGGCTCAATGCGGCTTACATGGGGCAATGGAGGGTTAAGTGACTTGCCCAGAGTCACAAGGAGCTGCCTGTGCCTGAAGTGGGAATCAAACTCAGTTCCTCAGGACCAGAGTCCACCACCCTAACCACTAGGCCACTCCTCGGATCAGGTTTTCCCAAGGCAGTGTACGCTCTGATTTTGTCAGCAGTCTTTCTGTTATTGGAGCACTTGGGCTTGCTCACGATGGGCAAACGAAAGGGGAAGGTTTGGGGTGACCTCCCCTCCCCCCCGCCACCTCCATCAAGACTCCTGCTTTGGCATTGTCGAGCCAGTGGTTAGTGCACCGAGAAGCAGCATTGCTGAGGTGGAATGACACACTGTGGATATTTCCAAGGGGCTTTCTTCACCGTTGCAGTTGGGGGGTCCATCTCTGGCGATTTTCTCTCCTCCAGATGGAGCTATCCTGAAACACAGAAGTGTCCAGTAGAATTTGACTTTGTTGATAGCTGAACATCAGAGAGGTATTGTGGGAACTGCTTCTTCCACTGGTGGGGTCTAAGGTTTGGAAAGACCAACTGTGGTGACCTTAGAGTCTCTTTGGTACACTGTCCATGAAGTAAATTCTTCTTTGATGAGATATTCTCATAGGTGGTCGGTGGCCAAACCGTTTTGGGAGGTTAAAGGGGCGTATATAGGGAGTAAGTCGGCAAGATGGTTGGGAGGCTATGGTCTAGGGGGTCTTCCTTGATAAAGCTGCATAGCGAAACATGTGCCGTGTCGGAAGAAAACCCCGAGCCGACTACATTTAACTTCACTCTTTAAAGATGAGTACATTCTTAGAAAAATTTGAGACGCTTTAAGTGATGTTACAAAATAATAACCTATATAGAAAACAATCAGTAGTAATTGCATTCCACTTACCAACCAGGAACACAAAAAGATCAGCACGCACATTCTTGAACCTCCACTACCCCAGTTGCAAAGGACTTAAATATAAATCAATATATGCATCCAGCTTCTCCTACATCGGCACGCAACTGTGGAATGCACTACCAAAGGCCTTAAAAATAATGCACAACTTAACAGCCGTCCAGAAGTTACTAAAGACCAACCTGTTCAAGAAGATATACCATAATGAACCATCATAAATGACCTACATCAAAACCCTATCAGAACCAAATAAAGGCGAATTCTTTACACCTGATTGCATCAATCAATTCATCACCAATGAACATTAACGCATTTACCCTTTATATCTTATGCCTGAAATGAACTGTTTATCCAACTTATTTTATAATTTACCTTAACATTTATGAACTTTAATGTAACAATACTTTGTATTTTTCATTCTGGAAATGGTGATCGCCATTACGGCATAATGTAAGCCACATTGAGCCTGCAAAAAGGTGGGAAAATGTGGGATACAAATGCAACAAACAAACAAACAAACAAATAAACAAATGTGCAGCATGCTGGTAGATACAATCTAGATTATGCCCAGTCTGGGCTTTGATTGAGCATCATCTCTCTTTGCCCTTTCCATTATACATATTGACTAATACGCAGTCTATACCACTACTAGAAGATTGGCCTGTACTACGAACTATGGCTCATGTGTTGAAAAAGTTGGACCAAAATCTGCCAGTCAAGACCCTAGATACAACTTCTATCCCTCTTGAGCAATACATTATTTCATATTGGTAACTACCCCTCTCCTCAAGACCCTTCACTGGCTCCCTATCCGTTTTCGCATCCTGTTCAAACTTCTTCTACTAACCTATAAATGTACTCACTCTGCTGCTCCCCAGTATCTCTCCACACTCGTCCATCCCTACACCCCTTCCCGTGCACTCCACTCCATGGATAAATCCTTCTTATCTGTTCCCTTCTCCACTACTGCCAACTCCAGACTTCGCGCCTTCTGTCTCGCTGCACCCTACGCCTGGAATAAACTTCCTGAGCCCCTACGTCTTGCCCCATCCTTGGCCACCTTTAAATCTAGACTGAAAGCCCACCTCTTTAACATTGCTTTTGACTCGTAACCACTTGTAACCACTCGCCTCCACCTACCCTCCTCTCTTCCTTCCCGTTCACATTAATTGATTTGATTTGCTTACTTTATTTATTTTTTGTCTATTAGATTGTAAGCTCTTTGAGCAGGGACTGTCTTTCTTCTATGTTTGTGCAGCGCTGCGTATGCCTTGTAGCGCTATAGAAATGCTAAATAGTAGTAGTAGTAGTAGTAACTCACCCCTCTATTGGGACGTATGGATTAAGAAAGGTATTTTTTTTTATTGTGCAAGATCTACTAGGAACATGTGGTTTAATAAAATTCTCTGAACATCAGGATAAATTTGACCTTCCTAGGGCACAGTTGAAGTTCTTCCAATATTTGCAGCTGAGAACACTTACCCGCTTGCTTGCTTGATCTGCTGCTTCTCTCCGTGGCTCAGTGACTGACTGAAAATAAGAGCCGCTTGCTGCAACATTCACAGGCAGTCAGTTACAGCCAGGCTCTGCCGCCGGAACGGCAGGAAGTGTGTCACAGGAAGAGGTTAACCGCTGGGGAAGGACTGTCTCGGAGCCTTAGGGAGAAAGCGGGAGTCAGGCAGGCAGCCGGTAAAAGAAGAAGTGAGGAGCCGCAAGTGAGGGGTGGGCACCGGCGCCCAGTGGGGAGAGGAGAGGAAGATACAATTTTGTTCCATCCTGCCTTCGAGGAGGAGGCAGCCAAGGGAAGGTCAGGGTTGAGCCTCTTATACGGGGCACCTATAGGTATTCTGCTAGAGTTTCTGGTGACAAGGATTATTTCTGAAGCTGTTATTGCAGAGGCTCATGAAGGCAATCAGAGCTCTGCTAAGTTGGGTGATCTGGATCTCAAAATAAGTGGAGTACAGGAAATAAGTTCTGATGCTGTGAAGGATAAATTAATTGACATCAGAAAGTTGAATATTTGGAGAACCAAGTCTGGAGGAATAACCTACGGTTCCTAAACTTCCCTAGATCCCTTTTGGTACCACCTGTACAAATGGTGAAAAAGTATTTTGTACCAGTTTTGAAGATTCCATTGGAAGCTGTGTCACCATTTGTTAGACTCCAGCGCATTTCCACTCAAGAGAGAGAGAAAGAGACCCCGGGGAAGCTTTAGGGGGAAGATCTGGTAATTTGAATTTGACAGAATTCCTGGAATCCTTGCTGGAAGTGATTATGCAGTGGTCCACAGCGGTTGTGACTTTTGCTTTAGAGCCAGATTGCAATAATATATTACATTTGTATGCGAATGAGTTGGTTATGGATTCAAAGATCTGCATTTTTCTGGCAATAGCTAGAGAAACACATCAGCAGCATCGGGCCTTCCATGCCCTTGGGGTGAGGGTAGTGGCCTTAGGCACCCCTTTTGTGTTAAAATTTCCCTGTGTATGTCAGGGGTGTAGCTAGGTGGAGCCACGGGGGCATGGGCCCCCGCAGATTTAGCCCTGGCCCCCTGCTTTCACCCCCCCCCCGACGACGACCCTCCTCCACCACCTTCAATCCCCCCCCCCGCCTCCGACAGGTACCTTTGATGGCGGGGGTCCCCAACCCACGCCAGCTGAAGTCCTCTTCAGCGCTGGTTTCCGGCGCGTTGCTGATCTGGATTCTGTTTCTGTGAGTCCTGATGTCCTGCAGAAACGGTATTGGGAAGGAGTGGATAGGCAGGTAAAGTGCCTCTGTGTAGGACCTGGAAATAAACAACACAATAACCCATAAACAAGGATAACATGTTTCCATTTTCTTCCACAATATTCAAACTGTTCTCGGCATACCGCTCCTCCTCAACGAGGCCTTTCTTTGTCTCCTGAGGAACTTCCACCCAGTCAGAAGAAAGTTTTTGTTGACTTTTGCTGTTGACTCTCCTCCTTGAATTTCTCTTTCTCACGTTCATTCTCCTGCTCTCTCCCTGGAGCAATGTTCTCTACAAACTGATTTCAGTATATTGTATTTCCTCCTCTGATGTACGCAAACAAGAATCTTCAGTTGAAGAGATTTTATGCATTTGTTCCTCTTTCTCGTTTTCATCATGTTCAACTGACAAAACCTCCTCAAACACCTGTTCTGGCTCTTCTTTTGTCCCCTTCTACTTTACTCTCAGACTTCTTTGAAAGACTCCAGCTTTGAGTAAGTTCTTCGCTTTTCTTTATCCATTTTTCTTTCTTTTCTTCCAGTTGCAAGAGTTTCTCTTTCCACTGTACAGAGCGTTTTCTCAATTCCACACACCCAGCAACACAACATAATCAAGGATCGTACTGGACAACCTACTATCATCATTCCCCTCAACCCAATGACGCCTGAATCGCATCTACCTCATCTGACCACAACACAATCTTGTATTTGTTATCAACCGTAGCCGCAAATGCCTTTATGGTTACTTGTAAGCCACATTGAGCCTGCAAATAGGTGGGAAAATGTGGGGTATAAATGTAACAAATAAATAAATAAATTCTTCCTCCTGCCACACATTCCATGAGAAAGATTCACGTGACCTATGCTGACCAAAATAAAACCCCCCCAAATTTTTTAAAATAATTGAATACCAGAACCCGTCCCCTAGGGACCCATAGACCCCCTGAGAATAAAAAACAAAATTTTAAAACAATTCTAGAAAACCTGACAGAAAAACTGCCAAAATAAAATTAAACCAAACCAAGGTCAGAAGACCTCTTTCCTTGGTCCCCCAATGTCCACCAGGTGGTTCAAATCCTTCTTCTGGGTCTCAGTGGACCCCTGGTGCTCCCCAGACGCCAGCGGCGTAAGGCCACGAATGACCCAGTTCTTCCTGCATTTGCAGTTCAAATAAGCTGTTGGTTGCGCTGGGGATATTAGAGCAAAGGCATTCAGATGTGCCATTGAAACTAATCTAATTGCCAATATAAATCAAAGGGAAACATATTCATATTTATTTATTTATTACATTTGTATCCCGCACTTTCCCACTAAAAGCAGGCTCAATGCGGCTTACATAGTAATAGGTAACACAGAATTTTGTTATGTAAAGTAGGAAATTAAGTATAACGTAGTAATAGGATGGATGGGTAGGTAGGTAGAGATAGGTGATAGAGAGGAAGGTAAGGTGGGAGATAGGGTCTGGCTCAATGTCGTTTTCTCTTTGGTATATGTAAGGTAGATGGGTTCATAAGATTAATCTGGGTCCTTTGGGTAGGCTTGCTTGAATAAATGGGTTTTTAGTGCTTTCCTGAATGGTAGGTGGTCATGGATTGCTCGGAGAGGTCTAGGGAGAGCGTTCCAGAGTTGGCTGCCCAGGAAGGAGAAATTGGATCCATAATAAGTTTTGTACTTGAGACCTTTACAGTTGGGGTAGTGCAGGTTGAGGTACTTTCGCGAGGATGCAGACATGTTTCTTGCTGGGAGGTCGATCAGATTTATCATATAGTCCGGAGATCCTCCGTGTATTATCTTGTGGATTAAAGTCTGGGCTTTGAAGTTGATACGTTCTTTGATTGGGAGCCAGTGTAGTCTTGCACGGAGAGGAGTTGCACTCTCAAAACGTATGGTAAAGCCACCATGTCTGGCAGGCAAGATCCTAGTATGTGTTTTAAAATTTATTCAAGCATATGAATTAAGAAAAGAGGAAATGCTGGCATGCTCTGCACGTACTGGCAGCATGTTGATTTAAAATGCAGCCTATAAAATAATAATGAAAGAAGTGAGCACATCCAGTGCCTGCTCTAAGTCTGTACACCCTTGTATATTTTTCATATTCTGCTATCTACTACTACTACTACTTATCATTTCTATAGCGCTACTAGATGTACGCAGCACTGTACACTTGAACATGAAGAGACAGTCTGTGCTTGACAGAGCTTACAATCTAATTAGGACAAACAGGACAAATAAGGGATAAGGACAAAGAGTAGCAAGATTCCGTGCAGAATCCCAAAGAATAGCAAGATTCCGGAATCCCAAGACTACTACTACTACTTATCATTTCTATAGCGCTACTAGACATATGCAGCACTGTACACTTGAACATGAAGAGACAGTCCCTGCTCAACAGAGCTTACAATCTAATTAGGACAGACAAACACAACAAATAAGGGATAAGGACAAAAGGTAGCAAGATTCCGTGCAGAATCCTAAAGAGTAGCAAGATTCCGGAATCCCAAAGAGCAGCAAGATTCTGTGTGGAATCCCAAAGAGTAGCAAGATTCAGGAATCCCAATGACTACTACTACTTATCATTTCTATAGCTCTGCTAGACGTACGCAGCACTGTACACTTGAACATGAAGAGACAGTCCCTGCTCGACAGAGCTTACAATCTAATTAGGACAGACAAACAGGACAAATAAGGGAAAAGGACAAAGAGTAGCAAGATTCCGTGCAGAATCCCAAAGAGTAGCAAGATTCCGGAATCCCAAAGAGCAGCAAGATTCTGTGTGGAATCCCAAAGAGTAGCAAGATTCTGGAATCCCAAAGATTACTACTACTACTACTTATCATTTCTATAGCTCTGCTAGACGTACTCCAACTGCCCGGTCTTCTGCTCATTCTCTGACCACTAACCACGACCCTACTTTGGCCAAGGTTTCGAATCCTGCATCAGGATCTGTGGTGTCAACCGGCTGGAATTTTAAGAGCTAGATCTCTACTGCTTCATCCCTGGTTAGTGGTCAGAGAATGAGCAGTTGGAAAGATGTTTCTTCTCACTTTCTAATTTAAGAGCAGTTTTGAACAATTTGTGTGAACTTTCAAAAACAATGAAGACAGGAGGTTTTTTTGCCAGTGATGAATGTGTGGGCCTCCCTAAGGTCAATGTAAGGATTGACAACGGAGTTTCCCAGTGTTCGTTTGAGGCTTTTCCTCCTATAACAGTAATTAAGACATCGACATTTGTAGATATCTCAAATTATGGAATTGCCACCCTACCTGCTTTTCCGGAAGGCATTAAAAATCTATTTGTTTTCAAACTCAGTTAATGTTTTATTTTATTTTAATATTGTATTTCCCTCTATTGTTGAGGTTTCTTTACTTGTGATCCGCTCTGAGGGAGTCTTTGACTAAAGATTAGGTTGAGTTATCTGCAGCAGGGCCCATTTTATTCCTATGGGCCCTGCTGCAGATAACTCGAGCTAATCTTTACTAAAAGACCCCCTGAATCCTTATTTGAGGAATTTAGTTGAATATAAGATTGAAATGAAAAACAAATTATATAGTAGAAACAGTCTGCCTCAATCAAGCTGTCCTTCCAAAGTCTGTAGTGATAGGATAAGAACAGTGCGTTTTTTCTAGCAAAAAGGTGCCGGTACTCAAATGCCTGGCCACTCTTCGGGAGTGGGGTGATCACTGAGGGACCCACCCCCACAATAGCCAGGCCCCCTGCAACCAGTCACAGAATCTATGACAAGGCAGACTTGGTGTGTAGGGTCTGAGCTCTTTCATTAAAACTTGTAAATAAAACTTGGGGACCATGGGTCAATTTTGGCAGACAACGGAAAAGGTGCCGGTACTCAGTACCCCCAAGTACCCCCTCAAAAAAAGCCCTGGATAAGAAAATTGTTGAGCAAGGTCACTCTGAGGCCTAATATTCCTTTACAAGCACTGCAAAGACATCTGGTTGAAACTGGGGAAAATGTTCTGTTCAACAGTTTCATGATTACTTCCAAATATGGCCTATATGGGAGGAAAAAAGCCATATGTGAAGTGCTATATAGCTTTCCAAAGAAACACTTAAGAGACATTGCGCTCATGTGGCAGAATATGACAATGAAATGAAATCGGAAATGATCAGTTTCACTGCTAAGCAATATGGCATAAAGGAAACACATTACATAACCCTGCCTAACACAGGGGCCCTCTGCTTTAGCTCAATTCCATTCTTTCTTGCAGGCGTCAGGATTGAGTTTTTACTTATTTGCAGGCAATGCTCAGATCCTTATTGCTCATGACACTTGGCGTTTGCAATTTCAGGCTTACTGTCTAGACTCTCTGTGTTTGGTTGAGAATTGGATTAGTAGCCATAGACTTATTCTTAATCCTGTAAATTCTGAATCTGTTTGGTTTTGTAAGAAAATGTTAGTTCCATCTTTTTCTCCAGTATGGCTGTCTTTCAAAATCCTATGAAGGAATCACCGCACTGTTTGAGGGTCCTGTTGAACAACTCCTTATCATTTGCCTCTCATAGCTCTACTCTAGTTAAGTGCTCTTTTGAGGACCTCAGGCTTACTATATGTGGTCGTGATCCCTCTCTGACTCACCTTATGTCCCGATGGTCAGCTGCTGTGCTGGCTACTGTCTGTAGGGTTTCTTTCCTGTGTGGTTCAAGCCTCTCTTTGGGTTCTATGTAATTCCTTCCTCTGTCCTGTAGGGTTTCCACTTCCTCTGTGTTTCAAGCCTCACTTTGGGTTCTGTGTGTTTCCTGCCTCTGTCCTGTAGGGTTTCCACTTCCTCTGTGTTTTCAAGCCTCTCTTTGGTGTTCAGTGTGTATTTCCTGCCTCTGTCCTCTTTATAAGGAAGTGGTGCACTTTCATTCAGTGCCTTTGCAATGCCAAAGGTCTCCAGGTTAGTCCGTGTGCAGTATAGCACTTCTGCCTTGTTCTAGTCTGTGTGCCTGTGGGCACTTCTGCCTTGATTTCTTGTTGCTTTGTTCATAGCCTGTGTGCCTGTGTGCACTTCTGCTTCTTCTTGGTCTGTTTGTGTGCTAGGTTCAGCCTTCAGCCATAGTTCTGTTGTTTTACTGTGTGGGCCAGATTTGTGTGCTGCCTAGTCTGCCTTGCTTGTTCTAGTCCCCTCTACCTTAGCTTCAGCCTTAGTTCTGTTGTGTGGGTCAGCTTTGTATCCTGCTTGTGTCTGCCCTGTTTGTCTTCAGCTCCAGTCCCCTTCCTGCTTGTCTCTGCCCTGTTTGCTTTCAGCTTCTGTTCCTGCCAAGCTTGTTTGAAAATCCTGAATCCTGCTTGAGTATCCTGAATCCTGTTCCTGCCAAGCTTGTTTGAAAATCCTGAATCCTGTTCCTGCCAAGCTTGTTTGAAAATCCTGAATCCTGCTTGAGTATCCTGAATCCAGTTCCTGTCAAGCCAAGTCCGTCCCAGCATCCGGTTCCAGCCAAGCCAAGCCAAGTCCATTCCTGCATGCACTTCCAACCAAGCTAAGTCCGTTCCAGCATTTGGTTCCAGCCAAGCCAAGTCCGTTCCTGAATCTGATTCCAGCCAAGCCAAGTGCATCCTGAATCCTGCAGAGTCCTGCTTGGGGGGTTTTGCCGCTCAACAACAGTAGGCCAAGGGCTCACGTTGTTCCAGAGTTCGTGACTGTTTGTTTAAAGCCTGGGATCGTGACAACGCAGAATGCACTTTACCAAATACTAGCATAGTGCAGATCATCCTGGCACCTAATTTTGGGTAAACAAAACAAAAAAAAAAGCAAACACTGGGCCTTCAGGATTGAGAAAAATGTAGTCCTTTAATATCACAAATCACCTAATTTTGGGTGCCATTGAATGAATCTAGCCCAAGGTGCGCTCAGTTGTGAAATTTGG
The DNA here is from genome assembly GCF_901765095.1 of Microcaecilia unicolor. Classification (NCBI taxonomy): domain Eukaryota; kingdom Metazoa; phylum Chordata; class Amphibia; order Gymnophiona; family Siphonopidae; genus Microcaecilia; species Microcaecilia unicolor. The sequence goes on from NC_044034.1 coordinate 29,337,505, forward strand.
CTAAACTGTGGCCTCAGCAGTGATTTTAGTGGGTATTTCCTAACATATGCTAATATTTCTCAAACAGACATAAGTACATAAGTATTGCCATACTGGGTCAGACTGAAGGTCCATTAAGCTCAGCATCTTGTTTCCAACAGTGGCCAATCCAGGTCACAAGTACCTGGTAAGATCCCAAAACAGTACAATACATTTTATGCTGCTTATCCTACAAAGAAGCAGTGGATTTTCCCCAAGTCTATCTTAATAATGGTGTATGAATTTTTCCTTTAGGAAGCCATCCAAACCTTTTTTAAACCCCACTAAGCTAACTGCTTTTACTAAATTCTCTGGCAACGAATTCCAGCGTTTAATTACACATTGAGTGAAGAAATATTTTGTCCAATTTGTTTTAAATTTACTGCTTTGTAGCTTCATTATGTGCTCCCTAGTCCTAGTATTTTTGGAAAGAGTAAACAAGCGATTCACGTCTACCTGTTCCACTCCACTCATTATTTTATAGACCTCTATCGTATTTCCCCTCAGCCGCCTTTTCTCCAAGCTGAAGAGCCCTAGCCGCTTTAGCCTTTCCTCATAGGGAAGTCGTCTCATCCCCTTTATCATTTTCGTCGCCCTTCTCTGTACCTTTTCTAATTCCACAATGTCAGCACCGGCGTGAATTCTGAAGGATTTTTGCTAGTATTTTATAAAAACACACAATAACTTTCCTCACCTCCAAACCTAGGTCCTCTGTTATAATTACCTCCAAGTGGATTAGATACAACTAAGACTGGGAAACGAAGACTGAACAAATCATTAATTATTACTGTACATTCATTTGCTTTCTACCGGCTTAATGAAGAATGCATGAACACACTGATTCTATTACAGTAACTCCAACTGTGCAACTTTTGATTGAAAACAGTTAAATCACAAAGAGAAGCATAATCGAAAGGGGCGCCCAAGTTTTCCTGAGGACGTCCTCGCAGGACATCCCGGCGAAGGTGCAGGGAAACCCGTATTATCAAAACAAGGTGGGCATCCATCTTTCATTTCGATAATACGGTTGGGGACGCCCAAATTGCAAAATTTAGGTCGACCTTAGAGATGGTTATCCTTAGAGAGGGTTGTCCCCGATTTTCTGCCATAATGGAAACCGAGGACGCCTATCTCAGAAATGACCCAATTCCAAGCCAGCATTCATAGTGCACTGGTCCCCCTCACATGCCAGGACACCCTAGGGGGCACTGCAGTGGACTTCAGAAATTGCTCCCAGGTGCATAGCTCCCTTACCTTGTGTGCTGAGCCCCCCAACCCCCTCCAAACCCACTCTCCACAACTAAACACCACTACTATAGCCGTAAGGGGTGAAGGGGGGCACCTACATGTGGGTACAGTGGGTTTGTGGTGGGTTTTGAAGGGCTCACATTTACCACCACAAGTGTAACAGGTAGGGGGGGATGGGCCTGGGTCTGCCTGCCTGAAGTGCACTGCACCCACTAAAACTGCTCCAGGGACCTGCATACTGCTGTCATGGAGCTGGGTATGACATTTGAGGCTGGCATAGAGGCTGGCAAAATATATTAAAAAATTTTTTTTTTAGGGTGTGAGGGGGTTGGTGACCACTGGGGGAGTAAGGGGAGGTCATCCCCGATTCCCTCCGGTGGTCATCTGGTCAGTTTGGGCACCTTTTTAAGGCTTGGTCATAACAAAAACGGACCAATTAAAGTCGCCCAAGTGCTTGTCAGGGAAGCCCTTCTTTTTTCCATTATCGGTCGAGGTGTTAGGCACGCCCCAGTCCCTCCTTCGCTATGCTTCCGACATGCCCCCGTGAACTTTGGTCGGCCCGGAAAACAGTTGAGGACGCCCAAAATCGGCTTTCGATTATGCCGATTTGGGCGACCCTGGGAGAAGGACGCCTATCTCCTGATTTGTGTCGAAAGATGGGCGCCCTTCTCTTTCGAAAATAAGCCTGATAGGGGCCTATCTGCTACAATGTACTACTACTACTACTACTATTTAACATTTCTAGAGCGCTACAAAGTGTACGCAGCGCTGTACAAACACAGAAGAAAGACAGTCCCTGCTCAAAGAGCTTACAATCTAATAGACAAAAAGTAAAGCATTTAAATTTAAAATATTTAGCAGTCAAGCACAAGAGAACAGTCACAGAAGGACAGAAGATGTTGAAGGGTGGTCAGTGTGATTAGGTGTAACTCTGGTTGGAGTAGTGGGAGAAGGTGATAGGAGATATACTATAGGATGTCATTCTGTAATAAGGTTTTGCAATTAATGCAGAGTAATCTATAAAATTAACACACAAATATCACAAAATCTTTGTGTTAACTGGAGTAGGCACAGTTAAAAAGTCACTACTTGGCATTAATTACATGGCCGATAAGGAATTTTGCAGTTTGCTAACTTCTTAAAGTAACATTAACTGCCCTGCGTTATCTGCCATGTTAATGTGCTCTCACAACCTCTACATTAACAGCAAGATGCACATCCTAACCCATTTCCCTCCCCAAAATGGCTTGTTCCAAGGTAGCTGTTTAACACAACAATTATCATGCACTAACAGCTAACACGCCATGTAATCTCCTGACAGGGCACCATGTTGTTATCATACGGTAATGCCTTGATAACAGCAAATGCAACTTGGTAAACAGAAGCCCAAATATTATAGTCTTAAATAAACGGTATTTAATGAAATATTGATACAGGAAAGAGTTGTTTTCTCAGCAGTTAATAATTTGCTGCCAGGTGCTGTGCGATAATAGTTCTTAAATCAGCTGAGATTTCCTAGATGTCACATGACAGCTAAAGGGCTTCTGGGGCACAAGCAATTGTCAATCAAAGCTGGGCAGACTCCACTTCCACAGCGGATGGGACGGCAGCAGAGAAGAACAGGGTGAAGATGTGTGACACGGAAAACCAAGACAGACAGCAGGTGCCTGAGTCCCAGAGGATTTGTGAGACCTGTAGTAACTTTTGCTTCTAAATAGCAGACTTCAGCTGCATAATAATAATTGATGATAGGGCTGCCAGATGTGATCTTTGTTAATGAAAAGGATGCTTATTTTCAGAGAGCTGGAAACCTGGGCTCACAGAAATGCTGGTGTGGCATCTGGCCTTGCCAGCTCATGGGTCTCTGCTCATAAGGGGTCTGCCCTCCCCACAGGAGAACTCTGGGCAGGCTGGTCCTGCTTGTGCTTCTCGCCTCTCTGACAGCATAAAGGGGTTTCCGTGGCTCCAACATGTGCTGTTAGCAGCCACGGAGAACCCCATGCAAATAGTAACATAGTAGATGACGGCAGAAGAAGACCTGCACGGTCCATCCAGTCTGCCCAACAAGATAAATTCATATGTGCTACTTTTTATTTGTACCTGTCCTCTTCAGGGCACAGCCCATATAAGTTTGGCCAGCACTATCCCCGCCTCCCAACCACCAGCCCCGCCTCCCACCACCAGCTCTGGCACAGACCGTATAAGTCTGCCCAGCACTATCCCCGCCTCCCAACCACCAGCCCCGCCTCCCACCACCAGCTCTGGCACAGACCGTATAAGTCTGCCCAGCACTATCCCCGCCTCCCAACCACCAGCCCCGCCTCCCACCACCAGCTCTGGCACAGACCGTATAAGTATGCCCAGCACTATCCCCGCCTCCCAATACCAGTCCCGCCTCCCACCACCAGCTCTGGCACAGACCGTATAAGTCTGCCCAGCACTATCCCCGCCTCCCAACTACCAGTCCCACCTCCTACCACCAGCTCTGGCACAGACCGTATAAGTCTGCCCAGCACTATCTCTGCCTCCCAACCACCAGCACCGCCTCCCACCACTGGCTCTGGCACAGACCGTATAAGTCTGCCCAGCACTATCCCCACCTCCCAACCACCTGTCCCGCCTCCCACCACCAGCTCTGGCACAGACCGTATAAGTCTGTCCAGCACTATCTCCGCCTCCCAACCACCTGTCCCGCCTCCCACCACCTGCTCTGGCACAGACCGTATAAGTCTGCCCAGCACTATCTCCGCCTACCAACCACCAGCCCCGCCTCCCACCACTGGCTCTGGCACAGACCATATAAGTCTGTCAAGCACTATCCCCACCTCCCAACTACCAGCCCCGCCTCCCACCACCAGCTCTGGCACAGACCGTATAAGTCTGCCCAGCACTATCCCCGCCTCCCAACCAGCCCCGCCTCCCACCACCGGCTCTGGCACAGACCGTATAAGTCTGCCCAGCACTATCCCCACCTCCCAACCACTATCCCCGCCTCCCATCACCGGCTCTGCCACCTAAACTTGGCTAAGCTCCCAAGGATACATTCCTTCTGAACAGGATTCCTTTATGTTTATCCCACGCACGTTTGAATTATGTTACCTCATTAGTATTCTAATGAGCTCATTCATAGTCTAATGTGTATTCCAGGGGATGCACAGCTCCAGAGCAGCCCTAATTTAACGAGCAAATTTTATGGCTGCTCTAGAGCTGTCCAAGAGGAGAGAAGCACAAGCAGGCAGCTGCAAAGGCTGCCTGCTAGTACTTCCTACCTCTCACCTCCTGGCACCCCTCCCTCAATTAAAAAAAATTTCCCTGGTGGTCTTGCATCATGTTTTCTTTATTTCCCTTCTGGTCCAGTGGACCCTGACCCCCCCAACCCCCCCCCCCCCCCCCCAATTTTTAAAAAACTTTTCTTGGTGGTCCAGTGGACTACGACTCTCCCACGATCCCCGAACCTTTTAAAAACACTTTCCCTGGTGGTCCAGTGGATCAAACTCCTTCTCCTGCATGTGAACACCCCCCCTCCCATACCCGACCCCCACCCTGCCCTCCCTGTACCTTTACAACAAGGTGGAGGCAGGAGGGCTGGAGCAACGGCTCCTCCCTCCTGCCATGGGCCAACACGGAACAAAATGGTGGCGCCCAGGCCCTGCTTAGCGCATGGAGATGTTCTTGATGGAACAGGCTGAGACAGAAGATTGTTTTAGGAGGGTCTCAGAAATCCAGAAGGAGAAACTAAAACCTCAGCAAGATACTCAGGGAGCCCTCTATTGGGAGGGGATAGATTCACTGGTTCAACCGTGGCCCATGCTAGGTCTCCTATATTTCTTCCTCCCATGGCCCTTGTTGGGCAGGGTTAGTCAGAAACTAGAGAGTTATCAGCTTTTAGTGGTGCTTGGTAGCTCTAGAGTGGCCAAAGAGACCATGGTGTGGAGATCTTGGGAGACTGTTGGTAGAGTGTTCTTTTCTGCTTTTCAACATGGGACTTCTTTTAGTTTGAGGCTTGATTCTGATGCAGGGTGCAACTCAATTTGCCTTTCAGCATGGCTATTGAAAGGGCAAGGTTGTGCCCTTAACTCTTCACTTCCCAAGTTGTAAAAGCCTGAAGTATAAATCAATATACGCGTCAGGTTTCTCTTACATATGCACACAGCTCTGGAATTCTCTACCAAAACACCTGAAATCTATGATTAATCATCTAGAATTCCGAAAAAAACCCCTAAAAACTCACCTATTAGAGAAGGCATACCCCACAGTATCTGACATAAACACCGAATAATGAAATATGGCATTTTAATCAGGAAACAGACAGTTTTCAACCCCAACGCATGATCACACCCTAACATTTTGTTTGAATCACCCCAATCTATTTACCGATACTACTTTACTGTACTTGTCACTGTAATAGTACCCCTATACTGTATTTGTTCACACTGGAGTCTGTAACCACCTCTCCGGAACTATGTAAGCCACTTTGAGCCTACTAATAAGTGGGAAAAGGTGGGATACAAATGTAGCAAATATAGAGTTTGATGGTCCAAGAGTAAAGCCTTGAATTTCAGCCTAAAAGCTATGGTCACTCAAAGGGGAGAAAAGCATCATTAAACTTTGGACATAATATAGAAGCTTAACTTGCTATATATTGTACAATTTGAAATCATTTCAAAGCTACACCCTTCAGACCATTGTACTAGGTATTACAGTAATCTGTGGTTCAACATGAATGCATGAAGTAACAATTGAAGATCTTTACTCTCTAGCAAGTTTCTAATAGAGTAAACTTCCCCTGAGCAAAGGAGGAGGATCTGAGAACTGTAGAGATCTGTGAATTAAATGTGGACAGAATCAAAGGGTAAAGGGGCCATGGATTTGACAAACTGCCTCTCTGTGGTGCAACCAAAATGATTTACATATGCAAGTACTTTCCCTGTCCCTATTGGGCTCACAATCTAAGGGGTCCTTTTACTAACCTGCAGGAAAAAGGGCCCTGAGGCAGTGGCGTACCAAGGGGGGGGGGGCAGTCTGCCCTGGGTGCACGCCGCTGGGAGGGTGCCGTGCGCCTGTTGGCCGAGTCCGCTCGTTCCCTCCCTGCTTCTCCCTCTGTGCGGAACAGGTTACTTCCTGTTCTGGGGCAGGGAGAGCAGCAGGGAACGAGCAGACTCGGAGCCAACAGGCACGCGGGCCCCCCCAGCAGGTAAAAATGAACCCTGGGGGGGTCGTGCTGCACCGGGGGGGTGTAATTTCGCCAGGGGGGGGCGCGCATTGGCGATCCGCCCCGGGTGTCAGCCAGCCTAGGAATGCCACTGCCCTGCGGTAGCAGTGGGGCCTATTTTTCCTGCACGCCAGGGCCATTTTTTACCTCAGTGGGTAAAAAGCTCCCCTCCTCCCCCCAAAGATGGCCATGCGGTAAGAAAACTCTTACCACGTGACCATGCGGCAGGGAGCCCTTGCCACCACATACTGAGGTGTCAGTAAGGGCTCTCATGGTAACCTGGCGGTAACCGGGTAGCACATGGCGATGCCGGATTACCACCGGGTTACCGCTACACTAACCATTTACAGGAGTTTTTCTCCCAGAGATGGCGTGCACTTGACCCAGAACTACCGCCGGTGGCTGCATTGGGCTGGCGGTAGTCCCAGAATAGTGAGCCGCTCTGTAAAAGGACTTCTAAATTTTGAATTTAGAGTAATGGACTGTAAGTGATTTGCCCAGGGTCCCAAGTAGCAGCAGTGGGAATTAACCTTGCTCCCCAGGTTCTCAGCTCACTGCACTAACCGTTAGGATACTCCTCAAGAGAGACATCCTTCAGGTGAATCACATGCCCTTGAACATGTCACTAATACTGAAGGCCAGAAGGAGGATTTCTTTTGAGCTTAAAATAATCTATTCACAGATGATATCCAGATTTGCCCCCCCGCCAGATATTTGCACCCAAAAAGCAGAATATTGTAAACACTTACCTAGCTAAGATTTTGACATGATTTATTGTGCATTGGTTGAAGATCATCCTCCAGAAATCTGAGGTTCTTTGGATAAGTTGACTTGGTAAATTGACTCCTTTGGTTGACTTGAAAGTTAAGGTGGATGGATTTTCCCCTCCCCACCAAGAATGTCATTTGAGATTTGGGAGTTTTAATGGATTCTAAGTGGATTTTTACTGCATGGATTTTTCAGGCACCACATATAGAATCTAGCCCTATATGCACCTGTGTACTCTTATAAAATAGGCACTGTTCTGTCCTCTGACAGCCTTGCACTAGTTTATAATGTGATTCTAAAATGTGTGTAATGCCTTTACTGTTATTCTCATTTCTAAGGACTTTTACTGCTGCAGTTTCCACTGCAAAGATACGGGAGCAGTGGCGTTCCGAGGGGAGCTGACACCCGGGGCGGATCGCTGCAGCGCCCCCCCCATGCAGCGCGCCCCCCGGCGAAGGTACACCCCCTACCCCGGCGAAAGACCCCCCTCGGGTGCACGCCGCTGGGGGGGGGGGGGTGCTGCGTGCCGGTCATGCTCCCCAACCTGTTCCGGGGCAGAGGGAGCATGGAAACCAACGACACTGACCGGCGCGCGGCACCCCCCCCAGCGGCATGCACCCGGGGCGGACCGACCCCCCCTTGGTACGCCACACTTGCTTATCTGTACAAGAACTGGTATCACTGGTTGTGCTACTGCCTAGACCTCTTTTCTCTCTCAGCCAAGCTTGGCTCCTGTGTCTACTTGCTATCATTTCCTGGTCAGTCTTACTATCTCTGTCCTGAGAGGTCAGCCAGGTATGACCTTTCCCTCCAATCGAGAGCCGTCCTCTAGGGCCACCCCTTGCTACCCGATGGCAGGCTCTGTCCCCATTGGTCTTTACCTGCTCCTCCCTGAGCCTGTGTGAGGCTTCAAGACCTCTTTGTCCCTTCAGCCATGAGGCATTCCCCATCTCATTCTCATCGCTGTGAGTAAATTATCTGTGATTTATTCAACTAAAAGAGACTTCAGAAAAATATTAGAGACTTGAGGTGTGATTGGTGTGCCAAGGTTATACTCCAAGATATCATAGACTTTACGGCTTGAACAGGCACAGGCATTAACACCAGTGACCCTTGAACAAATTTCCCCATTCTACTTTACACTACTCTGCATGTTAGAAGTACTTGTATAAGTTGCAAATCTGCCCCAAGAAGTACCTATGCATGTGTCACATAAATGTGGTGCCTATATAAAAACATATAAAATGACAGCAGATAAAGACCGTATGGTATGAGTGCCTACTTTAGCGTTAATGCTGCTCAACATACAATTAAATACAAATTAAATACAAAACCTCCTATGCATCTAGTTTCTCCTTTTTGGGCAGCCAGCTTTGGAACGCTCTACCAAGATCCATCCGAACAATCAACGACTATCTACCCTTCAGAAAAATGTTGATGCTCCATCTCTTCAAGAAAGTTTACCCTAACGACCCAATTTAACTTTTTAAGCCCACCCACATGACTCCTGTCCTTTTATCATACCTTAGACCATGTCTCCCAATCTCCTTATGCTCATCCCCCAATCTTTTCTTCTCCATCCTCCCTACACCATACCCCTCCCAATCTCTTTTCCTTTTGCTCATCCTATCTTTGTTTACCTCTCCATGTTCAATTTACATATCTTCAAAACACCACTACTACTGTTTACTACAATTTGTAATATGCTCCTTCAAGACTTTGTAATTCTATTTACTATGTAAGCCGCATTGAACCTGCTATGTGTGGGAAAGCGCGGGTACAAATGTAATAAATACTCAAATGAACCCCTATATGGGCTATTTGAAAACTGAGCTCTAAAGTTTTGAAGAGTCCATCAAATTTACCCAGTTTTACCATTTTTTTTTAAAAACAATCCACTGTACCCTTAAAGAAAGGATAACACTTTAAACACAAAATATTCTTTTATTTGTCACCGAAGGCTACACAGGATCACTTTTTTGTTTTCTAGAAGGTATCTACATCCGCACTTATTTACAGCTTTGTATTATTTACATGGTCAAGAATACAGTGTTAGAAACACAAAATGTTGAGAAAATAAAATTCTCAAAATTAGTTCCAGACATCAGGAAAACAAAATATTACACATGGTAACAACAGTCTCCAGTGTTGTCCTAAAAGTTGCAGCGTTGCCAGTAAAGTCCTTCTGATAGGGCTGCATTGACAGAAACTGATTTATAAAAGTGTGGTTGTCAATGAGTTTGCTCTCTGCTTCCCTTGTTTCTGTAATATTAGTAAAACTGTCATAGATTTAAGCTGTGTGATGCCACAACAGTTCATAGCTGTGAAGATATATTGACATGCCACTGGTCTAGGCTCCTCTGACCACGTAACCGTTTCTCTGAACACATTAACACTTTGCCTATGTGGAATCTGCCACGACTGGAGACTGCTCTGCTGTGGGGTAAAGGTGTTTGAAAATGCAAGAGCTTTGCTCCCTCTTTGATATGAGTTAACAAGAAGTCTGTGATTGGACTGTGACTGTTACAGAATCCTCGTGACAGCAAGTCACAAAGCAGACCTCAGTAAGGACCAAAGAAACACGATATTGTTGTGAACTGAAAGGTACATCACAAGAGTGTAGTGCTCTCATAAAGACGCAAGGTAGATGATGTCATGACTAAAAAATACGAGGCAGCAACTGAAATAATGAAGTAGAATTTTATCAATGATTTATTTGTCTTGAAAATGAATTACGCATGTCTGTGGCAAATTTCATTTCTGTCCCTCGTGACTGGCAAGCATACATGTCAAACAGATAACAGGAGACTCTTTTTATGAGGACTGGACAATTATGTGGTCACAATTAGAGCGAAATCAAGGGCAAGGTTGGATGGGCAGCTGCTACAGGTGCTCCTCTGATGGATGCGCTAAATGTCCTGTAAACCGAAACTTGTAATAATATTAATTCAAGTTGTGATATTTTACATTTGAAAGGAGGGTAGCCATTAGACACCTGGTCCAATCTCCCCAAATGCCTCACTATGGTCCTGGTTGTTGCAGACTAACAGGGACAAGACGAAACATGGTGAAAGGCAAGAAGCAACACACGGATCTCTGCCCTATTGGCCAGGATTTATGTTCTGGGATCACTGTAACACTAAAGACGCTGAGTTAGCGAAACAATATTCCAACACCTAGAAACATTTTGTTTGTTTTGCAATCATGGAAAAGACATTCACAGCTAATGAATACAGGCAGAAAAACACTTGATTTTCATTGTGCATTGATACGAATCCTTAACATTTGGGAAATTATTTTAATGCTGTATGAAAAGCTCTCACAAAAAATGATAAAGATCTGTCAGTCCTAGCAAAGACAATGAAATAGGGGTTGGAGGTTGGCCCTGATCTTTTCTTTCTGTTTCTTTGTATGTACGTTATCTTTGTTTGCCCAATTCACCAATCGCCTTCATATACAAGTATGCATGGTCCCGTTCCTCTGTTTTTATATCTCACTTCCAAGACAGCCAAGCTATCACAGCGGCAGACCCTACATCAGAAGTCACAAACTGCAGCTTCCCATGTCTAAGCCCTGAATCTCTTCATCTGGGTAACATCCTCAGCTCTGGCTTGGCCAAGGATTGAACCCAAGTCTTTTGCATGGCAGTGCACACTTGCTGCCTAGCTGGTCCCAGTTACCACTTTTTAACAAATTTCATTGTATAATAATTATACAGTATCAAGAGCATTCACGGAATCAGACTGTTTAACAAATCTATCCCTCGTCACTGATTGATCTATCTCGGACACTGGATATTGTTTTACTGCAGGTCATGGAGTGGACAGAGACAAATTACCCATTGTTTCAAAAGACATAATTATAAAATAACTCTGAATGAGAAGTCTGTAGGCACTTTATAATACATTTATATAGGCTGCATGGGTTACACTTGTTGGATTAGAAGTACGGTACTGCCATGCATGAACTCCTGCTTGTCCGTCATTCTCTCATATACACACGTGTGGTAATACCCTTCATGAAGAGCTTTGCACAACACAATGAAATCATCTTTGTAGAGTACAGCTCTGACTTTCTTGTGATGCATTTGAAAAACATTTCCTTACTAGTTTTAAATAAGTTCTGTGAAGGTAAAGAACAGTTCATTTTGGGTTAAAACTGGTTTGAAATTAATTGGGTAGGAAAGGCAAAATACAAAGACTTCTGTTTCCCCAACACAAGGACGGTACACAGAGAACCGAGATTCCTCTGTTCGAACATTTCACAACCTGTCTCCAGGCTTCCGAGTGTGCCCTTTGTTTTTTTTCAGAAGGATAAGTGGTTACAAATGCATTCTGCAATTAATATATATATATTCCTGGTTTTTGTTAAAAGAAATCAACTGCTAGCCATGAACAAATCAATGAAGTCAAGTTTCCTGAAGGTTATTTTAGTGCCAGCTGTGTCATGCAATTATAATGTTTTTGCTGTAGTTCAAGGATTATTTTGCTCACAATTCTTTTATAAATGTAGATACAATATAATTAAAATATACTAAACGGAAATGTTTTTGTGCAGTGTGATGTATTTGTTATCAGGCCCCTAAGGCAATTATATATGCTCAGCCCCCACATGGAATTTATCAGGCTTGCAAATAATGTTGTTTTCTGTCCTAACTTGGAGACATTTCTGCTTTATTATGTTTTTGGGGGCTTGGTAGTGGATAAAATGATTTGAGCCTTACACACTGAAAAACCCTTTATCATCCAATATTTTGGCCTAGATCAGGCAGCGAAACGTTTTGCTACCAAAAGGGGGAGGGGGTGGATTGCTAATTGACAAGTTCCAAATTTTACACTCATTTTGCCATTTTCAGGATTAATAATAAAGTAAAAACCTAGATATGTAAAACATTATTGGCCCACCCTCACTTATCACCCCTACCACTGCAATTTCCCCACCCCTAGCTGTCTGTTCGTCTGTCCAATTTAGATTGTAAGCTCTGTTGAGCAGGGACTGTTTTTTCATGTTAATTTGTGCAGCGCTGCGTAAGTCTAGTAGCGCTATAGAAATGTTTAATAGTAGTAGTAGTAGTAGTATTGAAAAGCAAAGTGGTTTTATGTTTTTACTGATTATTTTTGTATTAAAGATACTGTTTTGATTGGGATTTTATTATGGATGTTGTTTTGGTAAACCATCTAGAGTATAAGAGAGAGCGGTCTATAAACTGTGTTATAAAATAAATAAATCAATAAAATAAAACAAACTCCAGCTACGCTAATAAGCACCGCTAACTGGGGCCATTCATTGAATTTTAGCTCCATTATCCAGAGCTAAGGGTGGAGCAGCGGATTAGCTGAATAGTGGCCACATTCAGTGGCACAGCAAGGATTATGTATTTGAGGGACCCTTTTTCTAAGCCGTGTAGGCGCCTCCATGCGCCCAACGTGCGTCAATTTGGAATTACTGCCTGGCTACCACGTGGCCCAGCCGGTAATTTCATTTTTCACGTTTATATTTTTATTTTCTGGCACGCGGACCGTAACTGGCATTTGAACGCACGTTGGCCATTACCACCTGGTTAACGTGCCAGACCTTGCCGCTAAGTGAATAGGTGGCGGTAAGGCCTTAGACAAAAAATGGAAGCGTGCTAATTTTCATTTTGCTGCACGTCCATTTTCGGTCCCTCCCCCCAATAAGGCATTTTTTACAGGTGCGCTGAAAATGGATCTGCGCGCAACCAAAACACGCGGCTACACTAGCGCAGGCCACTTTTCAGCATACCCTAGTAAGAGGACTCCTGAATAATTTAGTCCAGAACAATTGCTATCCTCCTTTATGCTGCTGCTTATCCAGGTAATACCGCTGAATCTTGCTGTTTCTCGGATAACTCCAGTGATCGATAGTATACTCAAATATTTAATACCACTATCCAGAGAGTGGCCGGCAGTGAATATTTTTAAATGTTACAGAGACCTTCTAAGTATCGACCACCAAAGTGGAGCAACGAGGACCACTACGCACAAGCCAAACAATGAAGTAGCGTGGTCAAGAGGACACGTCCAATCCCACCAGGAAGATGGTAGCAGTTACACGCATCCATTTGCACCAATGCCGACACCTAAATTTAAGCAGGTAGCCCAAATTGTGCGTGTAACCCGAATCTATGCCCATGCTCTGCTCTAAACTTCCCATGACCCTCCCACTGCTGTGCCTCCTTTTCCGGGATGCAAGTAAAATTTAGGCATGGATCACACACCTAAATTTACACGTGCATATCTTCATAGATTCCAATTAGCGCCAATAATTGCTTGTTAAAAAGCCAACTATAGATGCTTATTGGCTCATTATTCAATTAAGATGTGCGTGCAATTTGCGTGCGTGCCCACATTTGCACGCACATCTTGAGGTGCATGAACTAGGGGGATAGTTTATTTGCTATACTGTCTTTGTTAACTTGCAGATCAAGGGAGTTTACAATCTAAAAACACAAAATTTAGTGAGAAATGAATTACAAATTCTGATAGGAAAGAACAAATTCCATTTGCACAGAACCAATTAGCCCTAAAGAAGGAGGAGTGAGGAGAATAGAGAAGAAATGACAGTGAAGGCAGAGAGGAAGATACAAGTTAGGATGGGGAAGTAAGAACTGGGGACAGGGAAGAGGGTAAACGGAAGAAAGTTGGAGGAGCGTAGACCCAGTGATAAGAGACTGAGTCAGCCTAGGGAGGAACAAATGCAGGATGGAAAAGCCAGGTTTTTAGGGCAGATCTACATTCTTTAACAGATGGTTCAACTCACATGGAAAGGAGCAAAGAATTCCATAGGGATGGAGCCAAAAAAAAAAAAAAAAAAAAAAACCACGTCTGGTTGAGTTAAGAAGGGCTTGTTTTGGACCAGGCAACACAAGGCGGTGGTCATTTAAAGAGCGCAGTGAATACAGAATTGTGAGCGATGCTAGATACAGAGGGAGACCTATCCTAAGTGACTTAAAGTAAGGATAAGAGTTTTGAATATTATATGCTGTTCGACTGGAAGCCAATGGTGATCTTGGATTAAAGGCGAGACGTGATCAAATTGTTGAGCATGACACGGAAGTCTAATGGCAGTATTCTGAAGAGACTACAGTTTTTTCAGATGTGAACGAGTACAATCTACGTAAACTATACTACAGTAATCTAGACTGGTACTCAAAAAAGAGAGAATGAGTGAGTGGAGTGTGTCACGGTCAAAATACCATTTGACCGAACGCAACCATCAAACCAACTTTACATAGGTAGGGCAGAGATCCTTCTAAAAGCATGGATTCAGGCATAGTTTACAAAACTGTGGAAACATGAGTTGACTGTATAAGGGGAGACCCAGAAAGACTTTGCAGTAAAACCAGACACGTACTGTACAGCATCCATGAGAGGCAAGGGTTCATGACTCATCACTTCAGTTATAGTATATACAAGGGGACTAAGGCCCTATATGAGTGGGTTATCTTGTTCTTAAACAGAAAAGGCACGGGGCAAACAATCTTAAGGCCCCTCCATAGTTTGAATGTAAATGAACCACTTGATAGTGAAGTAGTAACTTGCTTGGTCTCCTGCTCCTATGCCTGGCCCTCTGCTGCTTCCCTGGATGTGAAAGGAGGCTTCCAGTGGCAGGCAGAGGGTTGGCTCGGTCTCCTGTGCCGAGTTATCGTGTTAATTCAGCCACGGGTCCTTCTTCACAGGAGATGGGACACAGCAGGAAGGATCTATGGTCGGCAGAGCAGAATTAACACCACTCAAGTGGTGCTTCCGCCAACCACTGCTCTCTTCTGCACCTCCCCAACCCTTTCCCAGTTCAGTCAATCACAGTGTCCCTTTAACCCACAGAGGTTAAATGAAAGGAATAGGCAAATAAAGTCGTAGGTGAGATCCTGGGGGTGGGGCTTGTGCTGGAGAAGGTTCCTGGGGCTTCCGCACCAGTGAGGCAGGGTAGGGTTTGTTGTCCACTTTTCATTATCACTGATATGCTGGGCATGAGTTGCAAAACAAAACAAGAATCTGGTTGTGTGAATTAAGACATTTTAGAAAGATATTCACGTGTAAATGGCGGTATTTACAGTACATGTGTATGTAAATACTGATTTTAGAATGCCCCTATTTACACTTGGATATCCATACCATACAGAGATTTCAAAGGGGCATGATTTGGGTGGAACTAAAATCTAAATATGTTCTCCTCCCACGGACAGAGTATGGGATGGTCAGGTGTGTGTCTCTGAGATATGCACTTAGGTAGGGTTACCATATTTTGTCCCCCCAAAAGGACACATGCCCCGCCCCCTTTCACACTCCGCCCCGCATCACATTTTCCCCTCCCCCATCACTCCCCTCCCATTACCTTACTACTGCCCTGGTGGTCTAGTGACCTCTTTGGGGCAGGAAAGGTGCTCTTTCCTGCCCTGCATGCATCCTTCCTGTTTGTGATCTTGGTGCCGATTCAAAATGGCCGCCAGTTGAAGTCTCGCGAGGTCCCGTCAACTCTCGGCGGCCATTTTGAATTGGTGCCACGATCACGAACAGGAAGGATGCATGCAGGGCAGCACTCCAGGCAGGAAAGAGGGGGCTCTTTCCTGCCCCGAAGGTGGAAGGTCACTAGACCACCAGGACAGTAGTAAGTAAGGGGAGGGGAGGCTAGCAATCTGCCCATTTGTCCGGACTTCTGGACAAACGGGCAGGCTGGCAAAACCCGCCTGGTTGCCCGGACATGTCCTCAAAAAGAGGACATGTCCGGGTAAATCCAGATATATGGTAACCCTACAGTTAGGACTAGATTCAGTAAATGGCACCCAAATTCAGGGGCTGAAAAAATGTGCATTGAGCATTATTCTATAAATGGCGCTCTGAGTTGAATGCTGTTTATAGAAGTGTGTAGTGATGTATCCTCATGAGTAAATTAGGCACAGAGCCCCCAAATATCTATGGTGAATGCCACTGACCCGCCCATGCCCCTCCCATGGTGCCAAGATGCCATTATAGAATTGACCCTAAGCACATGACATTGGGGCACCTAAATCTTGGCGTTGGTTAGCGTATCTGGGTTTTAAAAAGGGTTGGACCGCTTCCTGGAGGAAAAGTTCATAGTCTTCTATTGAGCTAGACATGGGGGAGCCACTGCTTGCCCTGGGATTGGTACCATGGAATGTTGATACTATTTGGGGTTCTGCCAGATACTTGTGGAAGCAGGATAATGGGCTTGATGGATCATTGGTCTGACTCAGTATTATGCTCTTAACGTGATAACTCGGCACAGGAGCAGGAGACCAATCAAGTAGAGGCCGGGGGAGGGGGGGGGGGAAGACACTGGAGGCCAGGCCATGGGGAATTTTGCCCTTCCTCTCTGCAGGGCCTGGGCATATTAGCCCTACCCAGTTCTCATCCTTCGAGTACTCCTGGTGCTACTACTGGAATATGAGTCAACAGTGGTCTACAGAGTCCTTGAACTAGTTTATCCACATTTACCGGGGAATGGCTAGAACAGTTAAGGGGATTAGGGGACATGGATTTAGCTCATGCTTTCCCAGTAGATTAAGATGAGTTACATTCATGTACAATAAAAGGGATTACAATCTATGTTTGTACCTGATGCAAAAGAAGGTTAAGGGTTTCCAGAGGTCAAGAGGCACAACAGTAGGATTTGAACTTGGCTTCTCTGGTTCTCAGCCTGCTGCTCTTATTATTGGGCTACTCCCCCACCCTCACGTTAAGGGATCACTGGGCAGCAACCTTTCTTGGGCTGTGGTTTACCTCTGCAGAAACCATGCCTATTGTTTGAGCTGCTAGAACTAACCTATCATCAGTGCATTTTTTCTAGCAAAAAAGGTGCCGGTACTCAAATGCTAGGCCACCCTTCAGGGGTGGGGTGATCACTGAGGGACTCATCCCACAATAGCCAGGCCCCGGCTGCAACCAGTCACAGAATCTATGACAAGGCAGAATTGGTGTGTATAGTCTGAGCTCCTTCATGAAAACATGGGGTCCATGGGTCAATTTTAGCAGTCAATGGAAAAGGTGCTGCTACTCAGTACCCCTTCAAAAAAAGCCCTGCCTATCATAGACCAAAGAGCTGAGTTCTTTCATGACATTAGAATGCCTTTTGCTGCCCTATAAGTGTCTTTGACTGGCTTGGAAAACAGGT
This sequence comes from Microcaecilia unicolor, assembly GCF_901765095.1. Lineage (NCBI taxonomy): Eukaryota > Metazoa > Chordata > Amphibia > Gymnophiona > Siphonopidae > Microcaecilia > Microcaecilia unicolor. Next base: position 29,354,903 of record NC_044034.1, read on the forward strand.
TTCACAGGAGAGGAAAGCCCACTCTTTGACGTCAGCAAACCCATCCCCCCCCCACCCCCCCCAGCAAGGTGAGACTCTACAGGCTGAAGATATTTGAAACACAAACCTTGTTAGAAGAAAAGAGGAATCAGTAAAAGCTGGATTTCATTGAATCCAGAGCAGCAAATGCATCTGCTGCAGGATAGACAGCTGACTGAGCAAATTATGCATACCTGCTGGCAGCTCACATCTCAGGACTGGGGGGGCAAGTAGAGGCCTCTTTCGGCAGCACGTGTTTACTTTTGAGGCCAGTTCATTCTGTCAAGATCTCTTGGATGGGGCATGAGTAGCTGGCTAAGGGGGGGGGGGGAGGACTGTGTTGCCTACCAGAGAAGGACTGGAAAGCAAAATCAGAAGCTAAATGCCATGTTGCCAGGTGGGCGGTTTTCCGCGGCCCGCGGCGGGTTGTGGTTTTTTGGGCTTCTTTTTTGTGTTTTGGGCGGTTTTTTGGCGGTTTTTTCGGCCGCGGGGGCGGGGTTAGTGACGTTTTGGGCGGGGTTAGTGATGTTCTGGGAGGGGCCGATGACGGGGGCGGGGTTGATGACGGCGGGGGCGGGGTTGATGACGCGGGGGTGGGGGTGTCAGGGGCGGGGTTTGAGTTTGGGCGGGTTTTGGGCTGGATTTAGGCTGGTTTGGGTGGGAAAAAAATTTTCCACCTGGCAACCTTGGATGCCATGCTTGTGGCTGAGATTACACAGCACATAGGAGCAATCTGCAAGTCTATCAGGCAGAAGCAGGGTCAAAGCCAGGCTGAGTTCATCAGAGAATACAAATAGACCAGGATACAGGCAGAACAGAGGAGTTGCAGAGAGGCTGGAATCACACAATGAGTCAGCCATGACTATAGCCAATCAATCTGAGCTAGCTCCTGCTGGATCAGGGACAAAATAATATATTAGTAGACACAAGTGTGGTTAGCTGAAGGCATTCCCTCTAGACAGAAGATAACTTGCTTAGAAAGAAGGAGCTTTAAAAGCCTACAGGGCACTGGTTCAAGTAGAGAACAGCAGAGTGTGTGATCAAGGCACGGATCTTACGACTATTAAGTAAGGCAGGTTTTAGGATGAAAAAGGTAAAAGTCAGATTTGAGATGATCAAATAAATTGGTAGTGATGGAAAAGGAGACTTGAGCGTAACCTACTTTCTTAAGAACTTTGAAGAGCAAGGACAGTGGTTGACCTTAAGGGGAAGAGCGAAAGGAAACAACAGTTGGTGGAAACAAAAAAGTAAGATCAAGGGTAGACTCCTTAAAGCTGTGAAAACAATACGGTATCGTCAATGGCAGAGAAACTGAAGGATAGTTGGAAGATGGGGCAGATAGTTTGTACGATTAGAATCTGAAATATATGAAAGGCAATAACTTGAAAAAGAAGCAAGAGAGGAGGCAGATTACACTTGGAAGGCAAGTCAGAGACCAAGTGAGCCTAGTCAAGGGTTAGCAATGTGCAAGGTTTAACCTGGTGTAGGACCGACAGAAGATACTGACTTTATAAGTGTTTTTTTTATTGAGCAAGTGAGAAGTTGTAAAGAGATAAACAAATTAAGGAAAAGTGGTAGCTGAAGAAGTATCTAGAACTATGCAGAACCACCCGGAGTGGAGGAGTGGCCTAGTGGTTAGGGTGGTGGACTTTGGTCCTGGAGAACTGAGTTCAATTCCCGGCACAGGCAGCTCCTTGTGACTCTGGGCAAGTCACTTAACCCTCCATTGCCCCATGTAAGCCACATTGAGCCTGCCATGAGTGGGAAAGCGCGGGGTACAAATGTAACAGAAATAAAATAGATACTATTGGAGATTCTACATGGAATGTTGCTACTATTGAGATTCTGTTGCTACTATTGGAGATTCTACATGGAATGTTGCTATTCCACTAGCAACATTCCATGTAGAAGGCTGCGCAGGCTTCTGTTTCTGTGAGTCTGCAGGACGTCAGACTCACAGAAGCAGAAGCCTGCGCGGCCACATTGGTGTGACTCTGGGCAAGCCACTTAACCCTCCATTGCCGCATTGAGCCTGCCATGAGTGGGAAAGCGCGGGGTACAAATGTAAAAAAAAAAAAAAATCAATACATCTTTCTACAATGTTTACCATCACATGTATTTCAGAAATACAATTCCTCAAGTTTTCAGATAATCTCACAACTGTTATTTACAACAGTTTCTTGATTTAAGAAAAATAACAAACTGCATGTAATTTGGAGTCCTACCTTTAATTTCTTAGGTTTTCTAATCAGGTTTCCTAGCTTGTGATACAACCGTTAAGGTTTCCGTGATTTATAAACTTATAGAAGAATTCTAACTTTCCCTTGTTGCTTTCTGTCCCTGGAAGGCCCTGCTGTGGCAGTGAAGTAGGATAAGGCAGTTGTCGGAAGTCGGTTACCCAGGGAAATGCCTTTCTAGCTATGTAAACCAGTTGTATGAGAATTGCTCACCCTTTTCAGGTAGAAATATAAGTGGGAGTCCACCATGCACTTTGACCTGTGGAAAAAGAAGGCAGACTCAGGGGGCAGTGATTCGACTGGGGGAGGCGACAACTCATGTAGTTGTCCATTTTCAAGACTACAGGGCGTGCCTACTAGAGTGTGATAGGCAGTACAAGGGCAAATTCTATAAGGTGCACCTAAAGATAGGCACCAATCAAGCACACATATAGACCACCACCACTTATGTGCATGATTGGAACTAATAATTGGCGATTGCGTGCGTAAGCACTAGGTGCTACTCTAGAAATTCTATAAATGGTGCCCAAAATTGCGCATGAGATCCTGAGATCCACTTGCAAATAAATTACTTAACGAGCAGTTAACAATCAATAGTTGGCCATTATTGACGTTCATCAGCTCTAATTTGGATTTGTACATGGATCTGGCTGCACACGATTCTGTAAAGATCCACATCCAAATCTTCTTACGAGCAAACCAAAAGGGGGAGTGGCTATGGGCGAGCCAGGGGCAGAGTTATAGAATTTGGGGTCTGGGTGCCCAAGTTGCGCGCCAGAACTTAGCCCTGCTTTGGGTTGCTGGAAGTCCCTGCGCCCAAAGCTGGGCACTGGAATGCGCGCTAAGTGATATTCTATACAGAGTGCTCAGCGTGGAGCAGCCTTTATAGAATTTCCTCGGCACCTATTTTACAGTGCATTTACTGAATCTAGTCCTTAGTGTGCAAATGCATTGGGGGGGGGGGGGGGGGGCATTAACATTAATAGAGCATGGGCATGTCACAGGCATTTTGCCTACCAACACACACAATTTACAGACTAATATAAGTTGCATGTGTGGCCATGCTCACTTATGCCTACCATTAAGTTGACATACATGACCATGACTATATTTCGGCCAATGCTGCCTGGCTCTATTCTACAACAGCTTATGCACGCCCAAGCACCATTATATAAACTTTTTGTGGCACTTAATCTATGAAGTCCACAAAGAAAGGGAAAACCAACACTTCCACAAAACATAGCAAAAGAACCCAGGAGTGGGAGCGACCACAGGATGATCCAAGATGACAATAAGTAGAACCTTTATTCACAATCGCACAGTCCGAGACCAAATCGGACCCAACACAAGCCGTGTTTTGGCTCTCAAGCCTTCCTCTGGTGCAGGGCTGGCGTTATGGGGTGGCAAACAGGGCAGTTGCCCCTAAGTCCCCATACCATTAGGGGCCCAAAGTCTGCCTTGTGCTGAAGGCCAGCTTTTGGGCCCCCCCTCCCCGGTTTATGCCCTGGGCCCTGAATGTCTAACACCAGCCCTGCTCAGGTGAGGAAGGCTTGAGGGCCGAAACACAGCCTGTGTTGGGTCCAGTTTGGGCTGAGACTGTGCATCTGTGCGACTGCGAATAAAGGTTATCCGGTGGCTTAATTTATAGCACCGATTTATAAAACTGCCACCTTAGCATGGATCTTAGCCAGTGCTAATGGCTACTGCAAATAGCCAGTGCGTTTACGGGTCCTCTTAAAAAGGTGTGCTAGCGTTTTTAGCGCATGCTAAAAATGAGCCTGCGCTGAACGTTAGAGACACCTATATATTTCTACGGGTGTCTCTAGTGTTTAGCGTGCACTAAAAACGCTAGCGCGCCTTTCGAAAAGGACCACTAAAAATGCTACGCTAAATGCGGGACGGGCAGAGACGGGAACGGACTGCCCATTGCACATGAGGTGCTAAGTTCTTCTATGCTAATTGGGAATGAATTTAAAGTGGTGAGGAACTTTCCTCAGCGATAAGGGCAGAGGACGCGGTGGACACGCCCCCAACAGTTCCTGCGCAGCCTTTGCACTTCTGCACGTTATTTTTGGCTGCTGCAGTATGGTAAAAGCAAAATCTTACTGTACCTTAGTAAACAGGGTCCCTGTGCGTGTTGCTCTGAAATAAAAAGGTACCCACAGAAAAGGGAGAGGAATCTCCATACTGTAGGTACATTTTCACAGGCAGTATTTCAAAGGGGAAAACACGCCTGGACTTTCTTTTTGCAGAACTGGTGCAAAGACCTTATGGTAAAGGTACCCTGTGGACACTGCAACTCCCCCCCGCAGACATTTGAAAATTGCCCCCTCTACACTTAAAATGATCTCTTAGTGTCAGCCTGAATCATAGGTACAGATTCCGTAAAAAAATGCTGTAGCCTTAAATCACTGGTGTTTCTTTATATGCAAATTTTCATCAGTCTTTAAGTAAATGATACCTCTAGAGCCTTTTGTTTTACCTAAAATCGGAAAGTTTTATTATCCAAGGAAAAAAAACAGTACTTAGCAAGATAAAAGTTTCTTGAGATATCATTAGACTGTCTGAAATTTGGAAAAAAGAAAAAGGCCAATAAAATAAGTTTGGACCCTGCACTAGAGAGGGTTAATACTAATTGGAACAGTACATTAAACCACATTACAAGTTACCATTTGTTTTTCTCTTTCTACGGTAACCACCCGGACAATTCCACAATAGTTACAATTAGCGTTCCTTCCTGTTTATGATAACACTCAAGTGACACGTTCAGTTTCAACCCAATCATAATACACTGATACAATCGTAGGACGTAATGTTCCAGGAAAAGCCGCTAACCATCAGAGTGACGGAATCAATACTTTATGTTTGCGTATTTCTTTTTTTTTTTTTAATTTTGAAAAATATCTTAAAAATCACTAATCTGAGACACTCGCTTGATTCCTGGAGATGACCCCTTGACCATGTTCACCAGTGCCCATAAATACCTCAACCAGTACGATGCTGAACATCTCTGTTTCCAGGTTAGGAAATGTTATAATAAAGACAGAAAATATAAGTTCAGACCTTCTTGGTAAAAGCAAATCTGCAAAGCAACTCTTGAATGAACTGCCTTCTTTGAGGCAAGACAGTGTGGGTCACCGCGGGGGGATGGAACCAAGTCAATAGAAATACTTAAAAATGAACGAGGGGGTGTGCGTGTTAACAGGTACTGAAATCCATTTGCGGTTTTATCTGACATAAGAGATTGCCATCAATAAAGAATCATCTGTGCTCTATCTAGAGTTGTAGGGCTATCCATTAACTATAAAGAAGTTTGCAAAAAAACTAAAAGGCTATCTGTAAAAAAGATAAACAATTTTTTCCACCTAGTGCAGAAGTGGAAAGAGTTAATGTCAGTTACTTCTTGTAACTTTGGTATAGAAGCTTCATTTTCCCAATGCAGCTGTGCAGTAGGAGCCCCAAACCTTTTACTTTTAACGTCCCAAATGAAATACGGGACAGAGCTCTCTGTATACACGCATCGTCAGACTGTTGCCTTATGAGACCAGGAATCAGGTTGTCTCTATGCATCTTCCAGTTGAGCCCTATAAGACACTTTAGTCCCAAGTCCCACTCAATCTTGCCAAAATATTCTTTTCATTCACTGCCCAAACTTGGCGAGACCATAGAATTGGGACACAAAAGGACCGACACCTACTCCTGTCATATATGATTAAGGGCAGCAATTTGAAAATAGTAATAACTGACTATGAAGGAATGATAAAGACTTCCCATCAGACCAAGGCAAAAATTCAGTTCTCTACGTGACGTTGTATGAAATTTCTTTTTCATTTTTCTTTTTTTTTTTTTTTTAAAAAGAAAACAAAAAAAAAAAATCTAATTCTTTTTCTGGAAGGCTAGCTGTCCCCTGCCCCATGTAAGAAAGAGTTAAAATGAGACAAGTTATTATAGACATCCATTTCTCACTTCACACTGAGTACTTGTTAACATACGTTGACACTCCTTACTTAAAATTCCTCACGAGGGAAAAGAAACAAGAAACAGTAAATTTCACTGTGCTCACATGGCAGCAAAAATGACTTCTGTTCATTGCAGAATGTGTGAAGGCCAAATTAAAAAAAAAAAAGGATGTTGCATGAGTTACAGTGCAACCGAATATCGTCTTTCAATCTTTCCTTGTTCTTTTTTTTTTATAAAAGGATTCAGTCCAACACAGTCAAGTAGGTGGCCACAAAAGTAGCTGTCTTTGGCAAGAAGTCAACACATTGACCTTTTATGTCACCTTCTGCCCATTTCACTCTGTCTCATAAAATGGATGTTGTTGATGCTGTCCGATAGTTCTGGGTATTGCTCCACTGAGATGATGAAATAGCCATCGTAGCCCTGCACCCGGCCTATGCTTAGCAGTTGCTGCTTTTCCCCTTCCGTCCATGAGCGACTGCCCTCCTCCCCATCCTGTAGTCTCTGTTGCTCCCTAGCCCAGGCTTGGGATACAGCACGCTGTCTGGCTAACTCCAGGACTCGGGCCTTCTCCTCATCTAAGCTGGTACCGTACCGTGTGTTTAAGCACAGAGCACCATACTGTAGTTGGATATCAATGTACCGTCTAGTCCTTCCGTTGAGAACTGTGTTGATTTGGGACACTGTAGCGTTCACACCGTTTTCTAGGGTTCTCCTCCCACCAGTGAGACCCAGTATGGATAAGTCACTTTCTGATGGCCCTTGCTTGATGAAATAATGTGTGTCTACTCCATCAATGGTGAAGTGCAAGTTGTCCAGGTAGAGGGCATTGTTCAAAATGGCGGCAATTCTCCTGCCGTCTTCGTTTGCCATGCTGATGAAGTCAGTGGTGACCCTCCCATCTTTAAGAGCAAATTTAACCCCTTTGCCAAAAATGGAAGCGCCTGATGCAAATATTTTGTTATCCTTGAGCAGCTGACAGCCGGCAATGCTGGATCCATAAATCTGGTCAAAGTGTTCCATGGTGACGAAAGCTTTCAGCTGCTTCTGCACTTCACACTGTACTCCCAGGATGGACTGGCAGGGAAAAGAGAAGAGATACACATTAGATAAAAGGTGCATTACAAACCACTAAACATAACGGTCTAGTGAAGAACTGCCAAGTTTAATTGGCTCAGTGATAATGCTGTACCTTAGTTACTGATTTGAACTTTTTGATAACGAACATACCCAGGGTCATCAAGAAAGCACACATTTTAATTTCATTTGTACTTTGCACTTTCTGATTATTTTAACTTATCTTGACTAGATCTCTGCCATACAATTCTAGGAATTGAGATTCAAAAACATTTCTCTGAGCAGAAGCAGCTCCCACCCATATATATATGCTGGTAAGAGGGATATTCAATGACATTATGTAGGGGGTAAAGCCCTCTGCCACAATATAACCTGTACTAGCCGTTAAGCCCGTTAAAATGGGCGAGATTTCCAGCTACTCTCCTCGCCGCCGCTCCCTCCCCCCTCCGTGCCGGGCCCCCTGCACTGACCTGACAGTGCCTCTCACCTCCGTGTGAAAGCGCTGCAGGCGGCAGCAGATCGCTCTGCTGCAGCTGCCTGCAGCGCTTCCACACCGAGGTGAGAGGCGCTGTCAGGTCAGTGCAGGGGGCCCGATATGGAGGTGGCCCGGAGCGGCGGCGGGGATGAGGGGGGAGGTTGGTGCGCGCGATGTTGGTTTCCAGGCTCCAGCGGCCGACTCCGTTTCCCTCTCTGTTCCGCCCTCTGACGTCATCATGTCTTGACGCGAGGGCGGGACAGAGAGGGAAGTCTCTACTGCGCATTTGCAGGTGAGTCGGTCACTTGCCATTTATATGTTTGATATCACAGAATTTAATCTGACCAAGCTTGTGATGTCACATGGATGTTCTGTGCTAAAAGACTTTTGCTCTACCTTGTATCAGATAAGGGTAATGGCTATGACCCTGATGAAACTGTCTATCCGGTGAACCATCTAAGACTCAGTCTGGAAGAATGCAGACATCCTTGGATAAGGACTATTGTTTATGCAGCCCCCAGACTACTTGGAGCCCCAAGTTTTGAGGATAGGTATAGAAACACGATGGCAGATAAAAGCCAATGGCCCATCCAGTCTGCCCATCCACAGCAACCACTATCTCCTCCTTTCCCTAAGAGATCCCAAGAGCCTGCCCCATGCTTTCCCTAAATTCAGACATATCCCTCACCTCCACCATATCATGCAGCAAAAGTAAGAAGCTCACTTCCAGAAAGCATCTAATTATAAAATCTTTCAAAAAATCTATCTATTTCATAAGTATGTAATATCAAGGATTTAAACTGGTTTGATAAATGTATTATTGTTAAGTTCCCAGCTATGCCTAGTTATTCTTATTGTTAAAATGCACTGAGTTGTAAAAGGTATATGCGCTATATAAGAAAGGGGAGGAGGGGAGGAAGGGTGTGAGAAGGAGGAGGGGGAGGAGGGGGGAGGAGGAGGGGGTGGGCAGGAGGAGGAGGAGGGGAGGGTCTTGGAACTCGGAGGAGAGGGAAGGGTGTCTGGAACTCGGGGGAGAGGGAGGGAGAGAGGCAGGTAGGGGGCATGGAACTCAGAGGGGAGGGGGGGGCCTGGACATTGGAGGACGGAGGGAGGTAGGGAGGGGGCCCTGGAACCTTGCTAGCGCCCGTTTCCTCTCTGTTGGAAACGGGCCTCTTTAACTAGTATAAGATATTTTATGCAATGTAATATATGTAATGGATATCTGAAGACATTACTGATATCAAACTGTATAAAGATGCAGATACAAAGGCAGAGAGGTCATCAGTATAGTCATCACCATTAACCTCAAGAACATGGACAACAGAAGAACAAATGTGAGAGCACCATGTCCTGCACTGCAGTATCCTGCTGTTCCAGCTGCCTTCATGAAGGAAACAACTCTACCACCATAAAAAGGTTGTATGTTTTAATTTCTGTGATCACTATCACAGCTGGGATTATCAGGGGCCTTTTGCCTGTAGGGAACATGTGTTATAATCATTTGATTCCTGCCTATTTTACTATCTGAGGTATCTGTCTTAGGAAATAGTATTAGGGTTCTAAGAACTGTCTTATAATCTTTATTTTCGTTTGCACTTTATCTGTGTTGCTTTGCAGAATAAATATTCTTTTCATTTTCATGTACTTTCAGTGGTTCATATTGCTTATCAGAAGATAATAAAGAGGAATTTTTGGATCTCTGGGCCTCTGCCTAAGTGTGTCTTTCCCTACATCCTGGGTGTACAACTCTTTCCCTCATAACATATATGGTGCCCAAAGTTGCACGTCCAACTTTGGGCACGCTTCCGAGATGTGTGCGCAAATACATTCTGATAAAGAGCTCCGAACCACCAATAACAGCCTGCATGAGTGGGAAAGCGCGGGGTACAAATATAACTAAAATAAATAATAACCAATTATTGATGTTAATTGGCACCCATTAAAATTTGTGTGCACATCTGGATGCGCACTATTCTATAAGGCATGACGCCTAACTCCTGTGGTGCGTATCTCAAGGGGGAGTGCCCATGGGCTTGTTGGGGGGCATTCTGAAAAGTTGCGCACGGAAATACAGAATACTGTCTAACTGCATGGTCAATCCAAGTTACAAATACCTGGCAAGATCCCAAAACAGTACAATACATTTTATGCTGCCTATAAGCAGTGGATTTTCCCCAAGTCCATCTTAATAATGGTTTATGGACTTTTCTTTCAGGAAGTTAACCAGACCTTTTTAAACCCCACTAAGCTAAATGCTTTTACCACATTCTCTGGCAACAAATTCCAGAGTGTAATTACACATTGAGTGAAGAAATATTTTCTCCCTTTTGTTTTAAATTTACTTCCATGATAATCACAGGCTAGCAGGCATCTAGGTGGCAGACACGGTGGCTGTGCAGTGATAGTGTTATCAGTCCTTATCAGATTATTATACCTTGCCTTTTCTAGAGTTAGGGAAATCTTGGCTATTTGTTGGAGCATTAGGACTATGGGCAAGATGCACTCAAGACTCGTTAAAGCCCTTTCCTTACCGATTCCCTTAGCGAATTGGTAAGGAACGGGCATGCATCAAGGAATAGGAATGCAAATGAGCTGCTCGATGTAGCTCACTTGCATTCTCTATTCCGTCGTTAAACAGTTGGCCAGTCGGCCGGTCAAGCATGCGCATGCCAAATACGCCTCCCTGTGCCGCCCGAAGACGCTGCGCTGCTCACCCCCTCCGATGCGGCTGGACAGAGGACAGTGCAGTTGAGGACGCCCATCCAAAAAACCCGTCCATTTTGGCCGTCATTCCCCCCTGCAATAATAAAAACGTCTTTTTTGGCAGTGCTTCACTCAGCTGAGACCTGGAAGTCTCTGAGCCAATCACAGCGCGTTTAGCTCAGCTAACTGCGTTGTGATTGGCTCAGGGACTTCCAGGTCTCAGCTGAGTGAAGCACTGCCAAAAAAGATGTTTTTATTATTAAGGGGGCCAAAATGGACGTTTTTTTTTGGATGGGCACCTATTTTGGCCACCTTCTCCCCTTGCAATAATAAAAACGTCTTCCCTGTTAATAAACTGCTTCCGGGAAAACTGACATTTATTTTATTTATTTGTTACATTTGTATCCCACATTTTCCCACCTGTTTGCAGGCTCAATGTGGCTTACATAGTACCGTAAAGGCATTCGCCAATTCCGGTATGAACAAATACAGTAATGTTATGATGTTTCCAATTGTGATCCCTCTTTATAATGGGAATTATTAAAGATCACGAGATAACTCTCCAGAGTTTCTGAGGGAAGGTTTCTGAGGCTGTGGGTGGTGAAGGATCCAGCCCAAGGATTTGGGTTCCTGGGTCAGCTGCAGATGAAAATGTTTCTGGTTGATGAGTGACAGTGTGGAAGGAGTTAGGAGTTAATAAATAATGTTTATGGGGAGTGTATGAGGTCTTTGGTTGCCTGTACCCCATCACCGAGATCCTTGGAGGAGAGGGGGAGTCCTGGATGGGTTCAAGAAACTAAGGCTGACCAAAGAGGTGGTTTCTGCAAATTCTAGCATCAACTGTGAGAAGTGGAGGAGTGCTCCAGGTGGGAAAGAGGGGATCCTAGCCTGGGAGCAGCTGTTCAGAGTCAAAAGTGGTAGCTCAGAGAAGTACTCCTTTAGAGGAGAGGGTGGACAGACAGGGAGGTCTGGTCTAAAAAGGATGATCTGCTTGCTAGATGACTTGACGCTACACCTCAACTACATGCTTGGTAAAGGCAAGTTTCCTACAAGCCATGGTAACATCTTGCTTACCCCGGTTCCTAAAGACGCTAAGAAAAAAACGTAGTGATCTGTCCAATTACCGGCCAATAGCATCCATTCCCCTGTTTGTAAAACTCATGGAGAGCCTGGTGAATAGGCAACTTAGTGAGCACCTGAATAAATTTAATATTCTACATACTTCGCAATCAGGATTTTGACCGCTCCACAGTACTGAGACCGTACTTGTCACTCTCCTATCTAACTTCAAGAGGGAAATAGTTGAAGGGAAGAGTATCTTACTTCTGCAGTTCGACATGTCCAGTGCCTTTGATATGGTGCACCACGGAATACTTTTGTGGCTTCTTGACTATTTTGGTGCTGGCCTGGCTGAGAGGTTTTCTTACATCCAGGTCCTACCAAGTACACGCCAACTCTAATCTATCTTCTCACTGGAAAGCAGACTGCGGTGTGCCACAGGGCTCCCCGCTATCACCTACCCTCTTCAACGTGATGTTGATCCCTCTGGCAACTGCTCTCTCTAAACTGGGAATAAACCTGTTTATCTACGCAGATGATATCACTATCTTCATCCCTTTTGAAAAAGACCTAACTGAAATAACCTGTAGGATTCGGCAAGGCTTTAAAACCATGCTCGACTGGGCCAATTCTTTTCAATTTAAACTCAACGCAGAGAAAATGCACTGCTTGCTCCTCTCCTCTCCCTTTAACAAACACAGGCCTCCTAAATTAATTACTCCCGAGCTGCCTATCTCGGCATCCCTAAAAATCTTGGGAGTCCTGGTTGACAGATCTTTGACATTGGAGCAGCATGTGAACTCTACAGTCAAGCATATGTTCTACTCTCTTTGAAGGCTTAAGTGTATCAAGCCTTTCTTCCCTTGAGACGTATTCCGCAATCTAGTCCAGTCCCTGGTAATTAGCCATCTTGATTATTGCAACAGTATCTACGGGGGATGCACTAACCTGCTCCTAAAAAAATTGCAAACCGCTCAGAATACAGCAGCTCGACTCATCTTCGGCAAATCGAGATTTGAAAGTTCGAGACCACTTCGAGAGCGGCTGTATTGGCTTCCTGTGAAGGATCGCATCGCGCTCAAGATCTGCACATTGGTGCACAAAATCATCTATGGAGAAGCCCCTTCCTATATGGACACTCTCATTAACCTGCCGCCCATGAATTCCCGACGGTCGGCCCGCTCATACCTCAATCTCTACTACCCGGCTCCTTGTGGCCTCAAATATAAGACCGTCTATGGTTCCTCTTTCCCTTATCTCAGCACTCAATTGTGGAACGGGCAGCCTCGAGAGATTAAATTCACTCCTGATCACCCGACCTTTAAGAAGCAGCTCAAGACCTTCCTTTTTCGCAGAGCATATGCCGTGGGCTCTTCTGGTGCCACGCCCTTTTAACCCACGGCTCTCTCTGTGATAATTTATCACCTCCCCTCTCTTCCTTTCCTCCTCAGTTATTTCTTTCTCCCTCTTTTGACCTTGTGTTTTGTACTATTGTCTGCATATTAACTATTGTACACCACATTGAGCCTGCCCTTGGGTGGGAATATTGTGGGATATAAATGTCATAAATAAATAAATAAATAAATTATAAGTAACTTTCAAGAAGATACACCATATCGCTAAGCTTGGCTCTGGATTTATAGTTCATATCTGATACCAAGTTGGGTTATAAATTGTCTGTTTGCATTTGAGAGGATTTGAACTGCCTGTTAAGGAATATTCAATAAAGTTGATTATTTTGCATAACTCCCCGGACTGGAGTCTTTTCTTGAGTGAGAGTGAAACTAATGTACTCCCAGACTGGTAAAAGGAAAGAAAGAAAAGAGTAAAGAGAAATAAAGCCCCAGCTCCGAAAACCTACAGCTTTCCGAATTTTTATCTGGTCCAAGCCTCAGAAGTGACTAAGAGAAATCTTTGGTTTTTATGGCCTTGGTCTCGGGTGCTGACCTACGAAGAGCTAGCTGGTGCACGGACTGGTGAGACCAGGGTTACACAATCATGGATCTCTTTTCTAAAACAAAGGGGTGACCAGGTCTCTTTTTCCAAGGTTATGAGGAGAGACTTCCCGACCTGAACATGTATACCTTGGAGGAAAGGAGAAACAGGGATGACGTGATACAGACGTTCAAATATTTGAAAGGTATTAATCCGCAAACGAACCTTTTCCAGAGACGGGAAGGCGGTAGAACAAGAGGACATGAATTGAAGTTGAAGGTGGGGGGGTGGGGGCAGACTCAGGAGTAATATCAGGAAGTATTTTTTAACGGAAAGGGTGGAGGTGTTGGAGATGAAAACGATAATGGAATTCAAACATGCGTGGAAGGGATCTACGGAATCTTACTACTACTACTACTTATCATTTCTATAGCGCTACAAGACGTGTGCAGCGTAGTACACTTGAACATGAAGAGATAGTCCCTGCTCGACAGAGCTTACAATCTAATTAGGACAGACAAACAGGACAAACAAGAGATAAGGGAATTACTTAAGGTGGGAATGATAAAATACGGGTGCTGAACAAGTGAGTAAGGGGTAGGAGTTAAAAGCAGCATCAAAAAGGTGGGCTTTTACCTTAGATTTGAAGACGACCAGAGATGGAGCTTGACGTACTGAATTAGGGAGTCTATTCCAAGCATATGGTGCAGCGAGAGAAAAGGAACGGAGTCTGGAGTTAGCAGTGGAGGAGAAGGGTTCAGATAAGGAGATTGGGTGGTGACACTGGTAATTGGAGAGTAAAACCAGTGCTGGGCAGACTTCTATGGTCTGCGCCCTGATCATGGCTGAATAGATATGGATGGGCTTAAGTGTAAATTTTAAGGTGTTTTGTCGTTAGCTTCAGAACTTTTAGTACAAGAAGAGTGCTGGGTAGACTTCTACGGTCTGTGCCCTGAGAATGGCAAGAACAAATCAAACTCTGGTATAAAGTATCACATATCTCAAATACACAAAAATCACTCCTTTTATACAATCTGTAGATGAGTGCAAGACCCTGAACTATAATAACAAATACGTATGAATAAAATGGCCTCAATAGCCCAGGGAACCTATATTTAGGACTCCACTGAATTGGCCAACATCATGGGCTCCTCCTGCCTTCCGAAAAAACTCACAGACAACAAAAAAACTCCCTAACTCAGGGAGAAAAAGGTTCTGTGAATAAAAAACGGAAAGCGGAGTATTTTCAGCTATTAAAGAACAGTCAAAATCTATGCACCCCACTACAGAGAGTACTTAATGGATGTAAAGAACTTGTAGATGCCCTTCATTGACCTCTTAATAATATGAACTGGAAAAATTCAAAAATAGAGCACAATTACATTGTTTACTATTCAACAAGGATCTGCCACAACATTCAAAAAATCAATCTCTTAGCTTGAAGCGCTGGTTTTTGCCTCTTCTGAAATCAGAGCAACCTGATTCTCAAATGTCGACAGTGAAAGAATTTCTACTAGCTGATGCGTTACTTCCAGTCAAATGTTTGCTCCGGTCATGAAGTTAAATCGAAAAATTTTTTTTTCAAAGTGGGTGGCGATAAATAATCTTCCTCACTCGCAATGTCTCACAAACTTTCCCGACAGCAAGGGACCCCACTGTTTCGCAACCTTCATCAGAAGAAATGTCAAAAAACAGCAAAATGCTTTTTTCTTTTTCAATCCATCGCGAACAATGTTTCAGAAAATGGCGGACGTTCAAATAGGACGCCAACAACATAGCTCCACCCATTGGAAGTTGCATCACAGACTGTTGTATCCAATTGTATTACTTGAATTACTCGATTTGAAAATGACATGCCACAACTGCTTCAGAACTTAAAAAGATGATGTCAAAAAGTGCAAGAAATGCAGAGTCTTGATGTGATAGAAATGCTAGCATTAAATGAAATGGAAAGATTTAAGGATGAAAACGGGAAAAATTTTTTAAAAAATGCTTCCCATTCCATAGGTCCATTCAATCCATTCAGATGGATAGTTTGTAAATAATAAATCCATTTTTGTTCTTTTTGATGAAGAATACGTGAAACATCGCCTCTTCTGTTGTTATTTTTAAGCTGTTCTATAACTAAACATCGCAATTCTCTGAAATCGTGATTCTTATCTAAACAATGTTTAGCCAAAGGCATATGGATTTTTCTAGACTGAATAGCGTGCTTGTGTTCAGATAGTCTTACTTTGATCATACGTTTAGTTTGCCCTATATAGCGCAAACCACAAGGGCACGTGATCATGTAAATCACTGCTTTGGATGTGCAGGTAGTATCCCACTTAAAAAAAATCCATTCCTGTTTTACCTTATCCCAAAATTTATTGGTTTCTTCCATCACTGCACACATAACACATTCCCCACATTTCTTGTGACCGAGCATTTCATCTTGATTACAATCAAGAGCTGTTCTAACATCCGGATGGCATAACACCTCAGATAAATTTGCTCGTCTAGAATATGATATCATACATTTCTGCCTGGCAAAAACTTCATGAGTAGATAATATTTTCCAATTCTTGTAGATGATATTAGCAACTCTAGGCGCCAATGATGTATATTGTATGATGCAAACAATTTTTTGATCTTTCTCTTCTTGGTGCTTCTGAGGTTTAGATTCCAATAGATGTTCACGATGATTGTAAAGAGCTCTTTTATACGCATGCTTTACAATCTTGGTAGGATATCCTCTCTCAATTAGTTTATCTTTTAATCGACCACCAGAATGTTTGTATTTCTGTGGGGTATCGCAAATCCGTCTATAGCGTAAAAACTGCGCGAATGGAAGATTATTCCTTATATGTTTGGGGTGCATGCTCTCATAAGACAGAAGAGAATTGCGATCGGTGGGTTTTGTGAAGACATCAGTTTCAAGTTTATCTCTGTTTTTGGTGATCTTTACATCAAGAAAACTGATTTCACTTATATGGACTGTATGTTGAAATTTGATGGTAGGATGACATGCATTCAAATCTATCACGAATAAATCCAACAAAAGTGGGATACTACCTGCACGTCCAAAGCAGTGATTTACATGATCACGTGCCCTTGTGGTTTGCGCTATATAGGGCAAACTAAACGTATGATCAAAGTAAGACTATCTGAACACAAGCACGCTATTCAGTCTAGAAAAATCCATATGCCTTTGGCTAAACATTGTTTAGATAAGAATCACGATTTCAGAGAATTGCGATGTTTAGTTATAGAACAGCTTAAAAATAACAACAGAAGAGGCGATGTTTCACGTATTCTTCATCAAAAAGAACAAAAATGGATTTATTATTTACAAACTATCCATCCGAATGGATTGAATGGACCTATGGAATGGGAAGCATTTTTAAAAAAATTTTCCCGTTTTCATCCTTAAATCTTTCCATTTCATTTAATGCTAGAATTTCTATCACATCAAGACTCTGCATTTCTTGCATTTTTTGACATCATCTTTTTAAGTTCTGAAGCAGTTGTGGCGTGTCATTTTCAAATCGAGTAATTCAAGTAATACAATTGGATACAACAGTCTGTGATGCAACTTCCAATGGGTGGAGCTATGTTGTTGGCGTCCTATTTGAACATCCGCCATTTTCTGAAACATTGTTCGCGATGGATTGAAAAAGAAAAAAGCATTTTGTTGTTTTTTGACATTTCTCCTGATGAAGGTTGCGAAACAGTGGGGTCCCTTGCTGTCGGGAAAGTTTGTGAGACATTGCGAGTGAGGAAGATTATTTATCGCCACCCACTTTGAAAAATTTTTTTTTCGATTTAACTTCATGACCGGAGCAAACATTTGACTGGAAGTAACGCATCAGCTAGTAGAAATTCTTTCACTGTCGACATTTGAGAATCAGGTTGCTCTGATTTCAGAAGAGGCAAAAACCAGCGCTTCAAGCTAAGAGATTGATTTTTTGAATGTTGTGGCTGATCCGTGTTGAATAGTAAACAATGTAATTGTGCTTTATTTTTGGAATTTCTCCAGTTTATATTATTAAGAGGTCAATGAAGGGCATCTACAAGTTCTTTACATCCATTAAGTACTCTCTGCAGTGGGGTGCATAGATTTTGACTGTTCTTTAATAGCTGAAAATACTCCGCTTTCCGTTTTTTATTCACAGAACCTTTTTCTCCCTGAGTTAGGGAGTTTTTTTGTTGTCTGTGAGTTTTTTCGGAAGGCAGGAGGAGCCCATGATGTTGGCCAATTCAGTGGAGTCCTAAATATAGGTTCCCTGGGCTATTGAGGCCATTTTATTCATACGTATTTGTTATTATAGTTCAGGGTCTTGCACTCATCTACAGATTGTATAAAAGGAGTGATTTTTGTGTATTTGAGATATATTATTGCACTCCGGGCAATTTGAGAATTTTTGATTATAAAGTATCACATACCATGTGATATCTGTGCAGCTGTTTCAAACGATGACCCCTCCCCCACACACCCTGACAGACAGAAACTGATGAACTCCCAGCAATTACTCCCCTTTCAAGAAGAGAAAAGGGAAGAATGAAACTGAAGTCAGGCGCTGGAGCTCCTCTGTCTGCTAGAGGTCAAGGGGTCAGGCAGGAGTCCCCTGCTGGCCAATAATACCAAACTTGTTCAGCAAACAATTTAATGGCAGCCTCAGAGTCGCAGGGACAGAAAGTGCTGCACTGCGGAGGGCTGGATTGCAAATGTCACTCAGGAGCAGCGGGGAGCATAACAAAGCTAAACCAAACGCTGTGAAAGGTTTGTGCTAGGCCAGCTAATTGCACACCGACTGTGATGTTTTTTCGACTTTACCAACATGTCTGTCTAAGAACACAAAGGTAGCAGCTGATAATAAAATCCATCTGTGCCACTCAGGTATAAGTACTGAAAAATACACAGAACACACATGAAATTGTTTTGTTTTTCCTTCTCGGTTTCACCTTCTCTTCTCTTTCCTGCTCTTTTGAACAGTTCCTTAGCCTTTGACGGTTCTAACAAGACGTCTTCAAAGCAATGAAGTTTGGAGACAGATTTCAGGCTCCTGGATAAACTGTTGAAAACTAGATGAAGCTCTACCCACTGAAGGAAGATCTCCTATTTGCCTAAACTGAGCTGGCCGCTTACTCTAACAGGCAGATGATCGAAAGCGAACGTGGGCGCTAGAGGTCAATAGCACCCTCTAGCACCCACGCTCGTTTCCGCTCAATGATCGGAGCTGGCCAGCGCGTGAAACAATGTGCTCGCAGGCTCTGATCGCTAATCGCATGCAAATGCATGCAAATGAGGGTCTCTCGCATTCCTCCGTAATGATCAGTGGGCAGTGTGCCAAACAACAGCGCTGCTCCCGCTGCAAACCCTACTCCAGCTTGGGAGCCGGTGTAACAGTTTGCCAGCAAGAGAGGAATGGGGGAGACCCACTGAAGAGGTCTGACAGGTCCGAGATTTTCTCCCAGACCTGTCAAACATAAGCCTGCCCCCCCCCCCCCACTCCCAAAACACAAAACTCTGATGGTCCAGTAGGGAAGCTATCTCCCCCCCCCCACCCCCCCACCCCCACATTGAACAGAAATGCCTTGGTGGTCCAGTCGGACTGCTATCCCTTCCCTGCGGCCTATTTCGTTGTAGGCTCCCCTTTGGGCGCCTCTTCAATATGGCGGTGCCCTGCCCTTCCCGGTGCACCCTGGGATGCGCTGGGTGAGGCTTAACTTCCATATAAGGTCTGATGGATATTTTGAGAATATTTTTCAATAAAATTAAGAAGGAACTGAGTTCAATTCCCACTGCAGCTCCTTGTGACGCTGGGCAAGTCACTTAAACCTCCATTGCCCCTGGTACAAAATAAGTACCTGAATATATGTAAACCGCTTTGAATGTAATTGCAAAAACCTCAGAAAGGCGGTATATCAAGTCCCATTTTTCTTTCCCTATTTGAGATTCTACATGGAATGTTGCTAGTGGAGGAGTAGCCTAGTGGTTAGTGCAGTGGACTTTGATCCTGGGGAACTGAGTTCAAGTCCCACTGCAGCTCCTTGTGACGCTGGGCAAGTCACTTAAACCTCCATTGCCCCTGGTACAAAATAAGTACCTGAATATATGTAAACCGCTTTGAATGTAGTTGCAAAAACCTCAGAAAGGTGGTATATCAAGTCCCATTTCCCTTTCCTTATTTGAGATTCTACATGGAATGTTGAGATTCTGTTGCTACTGTTGGAGATTCTACATGGAATGGTGCTATTCCACTAGCAACATTCCATGCAGATCAGCAACATGGCTGCGCAGGCTTCTGTTTCTGTGAGTCTGACGTCCTGCACGTATGTGCAGGACGTCAGACTCACAGAAACAGAAGCCTGCGCGGCCGCATTGCTGAACTGCAAGGGCAGGCTTCTACATGGAATGTTGCTAGTGGAGGAGTAGCCTAGTGGTTATTGCAGTGGACCTTGATCCTGGGGAACTGAGTTCAAGTCCCACTGCAGCTCCTTGTGACGCTGGGCAAGTCACTTAAACCTCCATTGCCCCTGGTACAAAATAAGTACCTGAATATATGTAAACCGCTTTGAATGTAGTTGCAAAAACCTCCGAAAGGCGGTATATCGAGTCCCATTTCCCTTTCCATTCCCTTCATTGTGCTTGCGGCTTACAAGACAGACTCAGCTTATGGTTAACTCTATCGGACCCGGCTGCACACTTGCCTGGGTTCTGTTAGGATTAGTACTGGCTACCCTGGTGGCCCAGGCAGCCATACATTTGCTGTGCTGAGCAATCACCTTGGAACAAACGTCCCTCCAGGCCTGAAAGACAGCAAAGGATTCTATGTGGTTTGGAGTGAAGGGATTAAACAGGGGGAAGAAGAAAGACATGGAAAGATTATTAAAAACGGTTTTTCTTTTTTGTCTACTGTCTTCTTCCTAAAATGGTAGCTGTCGGCAGGGGCGTAGCCAGACAAAAGACTCTCCCCCCCTCCCCCACAAACCAAAAAAATATCTCAGCTGGCGGGAAAATGCTTCTTTCCACCTTGGCAGTCTACAGCAGGCATGCGCTGAAAACTGAGCACGCGCAGGTGCCGGTATCATGGAGAGTAGCATTTTCGTTACCATCGGGGGGAAGTCTTCAGCTGGCGGAGCTTGAGATCCCCACCAGCTACCGCTAAACGTGTGCTAATGTTGGGTGGGCCTCAGCTCTAAGTGGTTGTGCCCCGGCCCACCCAGGCCCACCTGTGGCTACGCCACTGGCTGTCGGTGGCTATAATTTTAGATTTAAAATATATAATTCTGTTTACTTCAAACAGGATGGGTTGAAGAGTTGTTATCCGAAAATTTCAAAACTGGCTTTGACAAAACATTTTCTTTATAAAGTGAAAAACAAAATGACTCTACTCTGTCCAACAGTCACTTGAAAAATCAAAGACAGGACTTACTGTACACAAAGAAAATGTCAGGAAGTATTTTTTCACGGAGAGAGTAGTGGATGCTTGGAATGCCCTCCCGCGGGAGGTGGTGGAAATGAAAACGGTAACGGAATTCAAACATGCGTGGGATAAACATAAAGGAATCCTGTTTAGAAGGAATGGATCCTCAGGAGCTTAGCCGAGATTGGATGGCAGAGCCGGTGGTGGGAGGCGGGGCTAGTGCTGGGCAGACTTATACGGTCTGTGCCGGGGCTGGTGGTTGGGAGGCAGGGATAATGCTGGGCAGACTTATACGGTCTGTACCAGAGCTGGTGGTGGGAGGTGGGACTGGTAGTTGGGAGGCGGGGATAGTGCTAGGCAGATTTATAGGGTCTGTGCCAGAGCTGGTGGTTGGGAGGCGGGGATAGGGCTGGCCAGACTTATACGCTCTGTGCCCTGAAAATGACAGATACAAATCAAGGTAAGGTATACACAAAAAGTAGCACATATGAGTTTATCTTGTTGGGCAGACTGGATGGACCGTGCAGGTCTTTTTCTGCCATCATCTACTATGTTACTATGATTTGATTCCTCATTCCTGTGATGAGGATTTTATCTATTTTCAGTCTGAATTTAACCAAGTTTCGCTGGGACAAGTCCCAGTCCCTGGATCAACTGCTAGAAAAGTTTTAATACCCAACACAGTGGGTGGAACACACGTGTGTATATTGTGGAGTTACCTTGCTGTTGTCCCACTCCTGGCTTTTCATATGAGTGTTGATAAGCTCATAGGATGGCTCCATTGTGTCTATATCGGGTTTGGGATATCCAGGGATCACATTGTGCAGCTGGAATCCAAAAGTAAGCAGCCAGTTGTTGACATCTGGAACAGGAAACAAAAAAAGCACATTTCACAGAATTGCAATGAGTAAAGTCTCTGGTATAACCAAAGGGTTTCTTAACAAAATGTGACACCAAGCCCAGGATTCCTTAGAGCTTAGACTCGTTAATACCTACATTTCACATTTGCTAAGTTAAAGCAATTGAGCTGAAGTTGTTTTGTGCAAAGCGAGGTGAAATATAATCAAACTGCGTTTTAGTAAGGCTTCTGAAGTCTCGTGGACGCTGCTGTGCTGTTTACAGTAATCAACTGACTGTTTAATGGCTTGTACATCAGAAGTCAACTATTTCGATTCAGCTATTTGATAAGTGTCCCCTCAACCATCTCTTCTCCAAGCTGAAGAGTGTAACCTCTTAAGCTTTTTCTCATATGGAAGGAATGATGGTTGAGTAATGAAGGGCCAGTTACACTATTTGGGGATGGTTCTGGCCAGTTTTTTTTTTTTATAGTGACAGTAAAGGTTGTTGGAGTCATTAAATCTGCCTGTTGTAGGTTGTGGCTGTTGTGTAGGCTTTGATTGAGTGGGATTTTCAAACAGCTGTCCAGGCTCTAATGCTTTCCAGGCTAGACTACTGTAATGCCACATACAGTCTACTCTGCATTAGAGAGTTGCATGGGGACAGAAATTTCACCTATCCCTGGCCATCCCCAATGGAATCTAATCCATACCCACCTGTACCCACTAAGATATATTCCATCCCCACCCATCCCCACAATTTATCTCCTCCATCCCCACCCGTACCTGCAGGAGTCAAATGCTATTATTTACTTGCTCACAGCCCTCTGTTTCCTCCCAACCCCAACAGCCTCCTGTGGCTTTTTGGATGGTATCAACCAAAAAGTGTTCCAAGCCTCAGTCTGATATTCCAGGTGCCTCTCTGGGCATTCCAAGCCTCATTCTGGAGTCAACAGAGATTTTGACTACACTCCTGCGGGAATCCCACGGTAACTTCTTCTATCCTTGCAGAAATCCCATGGTAACTTCTTCCATCCCTATGGAAATCCTGAGGCAGCTTCTTCCATAACTGCAGGAATCCCGTAATCTCCATTCCCATGCTGCTCTCTACTCTGAACGCACTAGAGCTTATTCAAAATTTTGCTGCCTAGATAATGGCACTCAGATAGATCATATTACCCTGCATTTGAATACTTTGCACTAGCTACTAGTTATGTACATGTTGCATTTTGAAGTGCTTTTTAAAAAATGTTCCAGGCCTTTCAAGGAGACGGGGCCTCTTATTTGGTCTTGGCATATTGGCCAGTCTGAGCTTTGCATTCAACAGATAAAGATAGTTGGTCATTCCTCCACCTTTTTTTGTATGGCTGATGCGCCTTTTCGGTGTATGGTCTGGTTCTTTGGAATGCTCTACCTCTGGACTGGCAGGAGGAGAAAGATATATTATCTTTATATTATTATTATTTTTAAAATAATTTTTATAGTTTATTTTTCTGTTTTATTATTTTACTAGACTTTGAGCCCGTAAAAACGGGCTATTATAGGAAGGGGGGGGGGGGGGGTTGAAAGGCCTGCCCCCACCGCTGAGTTCGCCGCTGCCCCTCCCCCTCCGAGTTCACGCCCCCCCACCGAGCCGTCACCACCCATCTTCCTCCCGGCCGGGCCCTCGCTCCGCTATTGAAACAGCGAGGGTCCGGGAACGCAGCACTGAGCTTTGCTGAGCTGCCGACGTCGGCCTTCGTTCTTCTTCTCTGCCTGTCCCACCCTCGTGTGATGTAACGTTGTCGAGGGCGGGACAGAGGCAGAGAAGAAGAAGGAAGGGCGATGTCGGCAGCTCAGCAGAGCTCAGTGCTGCGTTCCCGGACCCTCGCTGTTTCAATAGTGGAGCGAGGGCCCGACCGGGTAGAAGGTGGGTGGCGGCGGCGACTCGGGTGGGGGGAGCGTTAGACGGCGGTGTCCCTCCCTCAGCAATGCGCAGTACAGACCCTCTGTGTTCCGCCCCCCTGTCATCACGTATTGACGTGGGGGCGGGGCAGAGAAGGTCTCTACTGCGCATTTGCGAGTGAGTACGGTCACTCGCTGTTTATATGTTTGATTATTATGCTTTTTAGAGAAGTATTTGGAGGTTTATGATGTTTGCTGGGGAGAAGGGTTCTACTTATTTTTTGTAATAATTTTTCTGTCTGGATTACTTTTGTCATGCTAAGAAGCATATTTTCAAAGCATTTAGACTTACAAAGCTACATAGAGGGGCATTTTCAATACAACGTCTAAGTCCAACTTTGGACATTTTGAACAAAACATCCAAAATCCATATAGGAAAGAAGGCCACTTTCGAAAAAAGAAAGACGTCTATTTTTTTTTTCCAAAAATATTGTTTCGAACAAGGTTTTGTGCTTTGACCATTTTAGAAAAAAAAACATCCAAGTGAAAAACGTAGAAAATCAAGCCATTGGGATGTAGGCAAGGCCAACATTTTTAGTAGACTGGCCCCTAGACATCTCAGGAGAACAATGGGGCACCCTAGATGAACTTTCATCCGTGTGCTCCCCCCACAAAGGAATGTCTCAAGGCCCTCCTCATCTATGTCCAGCATTTCCTCTTCTGTTCTGTACCCTTCAACAATCCAGCATCTCTCCTCTTCCCTACCTACCCTGTCTAAGGTGTCCATCATCTCTTCCCTGTTCTACCTCCCTTCAAGGTGTCCAGCATCTCCTCCTCCTTACTTCTCCTCCCCAAGTTGTCCAACATCTCTGTGTAACAAGTCTGTGCTGAAGCTCTCTTCATTCTACCTTACCTTTAGTCACGGTTAGCCAAGTGCAGCTCTTACCTCAAGAGTGTTATTAAGCCAGAAGAATTTTAAACAACATGGTAGTCATTTCATAAACCATTTTTGCATCCACATGTCTTTATAAAATAGGCAATTTCCTACTAAGATAGGCATTTTGTTATAAAATTACCCTCCACATGTGTATCAAGCCCAAGAAGACTGGAGATTTTTTTTTGTTACATTTGTACCCCGCGCTTTCCCACTCATGGTAGGCTCATTGCGGCAGGCAATGGAGGGTTAAGTGACTTGCCCAGAGTCACAAGGAGCTGCCTGTGCCGGGAATCGAACTCAGTTCCTCAGGAGCTGCCTGTGCCGGGAATCGAACTCAGTTCCTCAGGACCAAAGTCCACCACCCTAACCACTAGGATACTCCTCCACTGTTGCTACTATTTGAGATTCTACATGGAATGTAGATCACCAATGTGGCTGCGCAGGCTTCTGCTTGTCTGACGTCTTGCACGTACGTGCAGGACATCAGACTCACAGAAACAGAAGCCTGCGCAGCCTTCTACATGGAATGTTGCTAGTGGAATAGCAACATTCCATGTAGAATCTCCAATAGTAGCAACATTCCATGTAGAATCTCCAATAGTATCTATTTTATTTTTGTTACATTTGGACCCTGCGCTTTCCCACTCATGGCAGGCTCAATGCGGCTCTTACATGGTGCAATGGAGGGTTAAGTAACTTGCCCAGAATCACAAGGAGCTGCCTGTGCCTGAAGTGGGAATCGAACTCAGTTCCTCAGGACCAAAGTCCACCACCCTAACCACTAGGCCACTCCTCCACTGTTGCTAGTTCAGGAGCCGACAAGAGAAGGAAAAATACTAGACTTAGTCCTTAGTGGTGCTCATGATCTAGTGCAGGGGGTAACGATACGAGGGCCGCTTGATAACAGTGATCATAATATGATCGGTTTTGATATTGGCATTGAAGGAAGTGAAACTAGGAAATCAAGTACGCTAGCGTTTAACTATAGAAAAGGTGATTACGACAAAATGAGAAAAATGGTGAAAAAAAGACTGAAAGGAGCAGCTCGCAGAGTAAAAAACTTGCATCAGGCGTGGATGCTGTTTAAAAACACCATCCTGGAGGTTCAGGACAAATATATTCCACGTATTAGAAAAAAGGGAAAAAAGACTAAACGTCAGCCGGCGTGGCTAAACAGTAAGATAAAGGAAATCATTAGAGCCAAAAAACAATCCTTCAGAAAGTGGAGAAGAGAACCAACTGAAAGTAACAGGATAGATCATAAGGAATGCCAAGCCAAATGCAAAGCGGAGATAAGGAGGGCAAAAAAGGACTTTGAGAAGAAATTAGCGTTGGAAGCAAAAATACATAGTAAAAATTTTTTTTAGATACATTAAAAGCAGGAAACCGGCCAAAGAGTCGGTTGGGCCGCTGGACGAAAATGGTGTTAAAGGGGCGATCAAGGAGGACAAAGCCGTAGCGGAGAAATTAAATGAATTCTTTGCTTTGGTCTTCACCGAGGAGGATTTGGGGGGGACACCGGTGCCGGAAAGAATATTTGAAGCGGGGGAGTCGGAGAAACTAAACAAATTCTCTGTAACCTTGGAGGATGTAATGGGTCAGTTCAGCAAGCTGAAGAGTAGTAAATCACCGGGACCTGATGGTATTCATCCCAGAGTATTAATAGAACTAAAAAATGAACTTGCGGAGCTACTGTTAGAAATATGCAATCTGTCCCTAAAATCGAGTGTAGTACCGGAAGACTGGAGGGTAGCCAATGTTACTCCGATTTTTAAGAAGGGTTCCAGAGGAGATCCGGGAAATTATAGACCGGTGAGTCTGACGTCGGTGCCGGGCAAGATGGTGGAGGCTATTATTAAGAATAAAATTGCAGAGCATATACAAAAACATGGACTGATGAGACAAAGTCAGCACGGATTTAGTGAAGGGAAGTCTTGCCTCACCAATCTAATGCATTTTTTTGAGGGGGTAAGCAAACATGTGGACAATGGGGAGCCGGTTGATATTGTATATCTGGATTTTCAGAAGGCGTTTGACAAAGTGCCGCACGAAAGACTCCTGAAGAAATTGCAGAGTCATGGAATCGGAGGTAGGGTATTATTATGGATTAAGAACTGGTTGAAAGATAGGAAGCAGAGAGTAGGATTGCGTGGCCAGTATTCTCAGTGGAGGAGGGTAGTTAGTGGGGTCCCGCAGGGGTCTGTGCTGGGTCCGTTGCTTTTTAATGTATTTATAAATGACCTAGAGATGGGAATAACTAGTGAGGTAATTAAATTCGCCGATGACACAAAATTATTCAGGGTCGTCAAGTCGCAGGAGGAATGTGAACGATTACAGGAGGACCTTGCGAGACTGGGAGAATGGGCGTGCAAGTGGCAGATGAAGTTCAATGTTGACAAGTGCAAAGTGATGCATGTGGGTAAGAGGAACCCGAATTATAGCTACGTCTTGCAAGGTTCCGCGTTAGGAGTTACGGATCAAGAAAGGGATCTGGGTGTCGTCGTCGATGATACGCTGAAACCTTCTGCTCAGTGTGCTGCTGCGGCTAGGAAAGCGAATAGAATGTTGGGTGTTATTAGGAAGGGTATGGAGTCCAGGTGTGCGGATGTTATAATGCCATTGTATCGCTCCATGGTGCGACCGCACCTGGAGTATTGTGTTCAGTACTGGTCTCCGTATCTCAAAAAAGATATAGTAGAATTGGAAAAGGTACAGCGAAGGGCGACGAAAATGATAGTGGGGATGGGACGACTTTCCTATGAAGAGAGGCTGAGAAGGCTAGGGCTTTTCAGCTTGGAGAAGAGACGGCTGAGGGGAGATATGATAGAAGTGTATAAAATAATGAGTGGAATGGATCGGGTGGATGTGAAGCGACTGTTCACGCTATCCAAAAATACTAGGACTAGAGGGCATGAGTTGAAGCTACAGTGTGGTAAATTTAAAACGAATCGGAGAAACTTTTTCTCACCCAACGTGTAATTAGACTCTGGAATTCGTTGCCGGAGAACGTGGTACGGGCGGTTAGCTTGACGGAGTTTAAAAAGGGGTTAGATAGATTCCTAAAGGACAAGTCCATAGACCGCTATTAAATGGACTTGGAAAAATTCCGCATTTTTAGGTATAACTTGTCTGGAATGTTTTTACGTTTGGGGAGCGTGCCAGGTGCCCTTGACCTGGATTGGCCACTGTCGGTGACAGGATGCTGGGCTAGATGGACCTTTGGTCTTTCCCAGTATGGCACTACTTATGTACTTATGTACTTAAGTCGGCCATTGCACATCACCAATGTGGCCGCGCAGGCTTCTGCTTCTGTGAGTCTGACGTCCTGCACGTGCAGGACATCAGACTCACAGAAACAGAAGCCTGCACAGCCTTTTACATGGAATGTTGCTAGTGGAATAGCAACATTCCATGTAGAATCTCCAATAGTATCTATTTTATTTTTGTTACATTTGTACCCTGCGCTTTCCCACTCATGGCAGGCTCAATGCGGCTCTTACATGGTGCAATGGAGGGTTAAGTGACTTGCCCAGAGTCACAAGGAGCTGCCTGTGCCTGAAGTGGGAATCGAACTCAGTTCCTCAGTTCCCCAGGACCAAAGTCCACCACCCTAACCACTAGGCCACTGTATGGATCAGCCCAAAGGCTGTATCACTACCTTCTAGCACAGAAAAAAGTATATACTTCTGAAAGGATTCCACAAATCTTTGCTTGCTGCTTACCAGAAGCCTTACTTCTAAACATGACGAGAAATAAATGAATGACATTTTCTTCTGGGGGGATTAAACAGCAGAACACCACTAATTCACCAGGAGGCAGTGACAACTTTTTCTGACAGAAAAGCACATTTCACTTCACACAAATTTTTTTTTAAGCTACGGTAACCTGCCAGCACATTTCACAGGAAATTCATTTGACGGCACAGGGAAGGGGTGCTTAATACAGACAGATGTAATGGAAAATGTCACTTCAATCCATCAGCTTCCAAAACTAGTGGCAAGGATCTGCGCCTTAGAGCGTAGAATCTCTAAAATATTCATTTGACAACAGGCTTTTCCAACATCACTATCTTCCTAACCCAGCCTACCTGATTGGCACATTCAAGGGCATGTATCACATGCCTAGAAATCCTATCCCATGTTTTCCTAAACTCAAATCAAGAACAGGTTTGTATCTTGCGTTGCAAACCATACGAGGAGAGACTTGCCGACATGAACATGTGTACTTTGGAGGAAAGGAGAAACGGGGGTGACAGGATGCAGACGTTCAAATATTTGAAAGGTATTAATCCGCAAATAAACCTTCTTCGGAGACGGGAAGGCGGTAGAACTAGAGGACGTGAATTGAGGTTGAAGGGGGGCAGACTCAGGAGTAATGTCAGGAAGTATTTCTTCACGGAAAGGGTGGTAGATACGTGAAATGCCCTCCCGCGGGAGGCGGTGGAGTGGAAGACGGTAATGGAATTCAAACATGCTTGGGATAAACACAAAGGAATCCTGTTTAGAAGGAATGGATCCATGGAATCTTAGCGGAGATTGGGTGGGACCACCGGTAATTGGGAAGCAAAACCGATGCTGGGCAGACTTCTACGGTCTACGCCCTGATTGTAACTGAATAGATATGGAAAGTTCAAGAGGAGTGCTGGGCAGACTTCTACTGTCTGTGCCCTGAGAAAGGCAAGGAAAAAACAAACTTGGGTATACGTATAAAGTATCACATACCATGTAAAATGAGTTTATCTTGTTGGGCAGACTGGATGGACCATACAGGTCTTTATCGGCCGTCACTTACTATGTTACTATACAGCTCATTTTCGAAAGTGATCGCCGGCCATCTTCCGACACAAATCGGGAGATGGCCGGCGATCTCCTGAACCCGGCCAAATCGGTATAATCGAAAGCCGGTTTTGGCCGGGCTCAACATCAAGGGGGCGTGTCGGTAGGGTAGTGAAGGCAGGACGGGGGCGTGCTTCGCCTGATAATGGAAAAAAAAAGCCAGGCTTGACGAGCAATTCGCCGGCTTTACTTGGTCCCTTTTTTCTCCCGACCAAGCTTCAAAAAGGAGCCGCATCTGACCAAATGACCACCAGAGGAAATCGGGGATCACCTCTCCTTACTCCCCCAGTGGTCACTAACCCCCTCCCATCCAAAAAACAAACAAACAAAAAAACTGTTTTGCCAGCCTCAGATGTCATACCCAGCTCCGTGATAGCAGTATGCAAGTCCCTGGAGCAGTTTTTAGTGGGTGCAGTGCACTTCAGACAGGTGGACCCAGGCCCATCCTCCCCTACCCGTTCCACTTGTGGTGGTAAATGGGAGCCCTCCAAAACCCACCGTATCAACATCTAGGTGCCCCCCTTCACCCCTTAGGGCTATGGTAATGGTGTAAAGTTGTGGGGAGTGGGTTTTGGGGGGGCTAAACAGCCAAGGGAAAAGAGCTATGCCCTAGAAGCTATTTTTTTAAAATTAGTGCCCCCTAGGGTGCCCGGTTGGTGTCCTGGCATGTGAGGGGGGCCAGTGCACTACAAATGCTGGCTCCTCCCACGACCAAATGCCTTGCATTTCGCCGGGTTTGAGATGGCTGGCATTATTTTCCATTATGGCCGAAAACCGATGCCGGCCATCTCAAACCCGGCGAAGTCTGACATTTGGCCGGGCCCAACCGTATTAGAAACTAGATTACCACAGTTCCACAACAAACTCTACCACCCTACCTGATACAGGGGAAAGTAGAGCAGTGGAGGGAACTTTGGAGGCACAGAATCAAAAGATAGAACTTTCACAGCAGTTTAGGCTGCTCATTCTTTTTAAAAATAATACTGGGCACGTAGACTGAGGCCTGGAGCGGGGTGACATTTTATTTTTTTGTGCCCTCTTTTTTTGTCTCCGCAAATATGGTAACCCTACCCTAGCGGCTGACTTTCCAAAATGGCTACTGAGACCTCTAGAGGCAACCTTGCAGTACTCCGGCAGCCACCTCCACTGCAATCAGCCCTGGATATTTAGTTCTAGTGCCCGAACATGGCCCAGCACTGAATATTCAGGACAAATTTAGCTGATGATGGTCAGCGATTTAAAAAAAATACTGACTGCCCCCAGCATACTGGCCGGATAAACTGTATGGCATAATTTTAAAAGCAGAAGTATATGAATATTTCTGCCTTGAAAATCTAACAAAACCAGGGAAAATATGTCCAGAACAGGGACGTAGCTACGGGGGGACCATGGGTGCCTGGGTCCCCGCAAATTTTGTCTGGGCCCCTGGTTTGGCTGGCGGGGGTCGCCAATCCCCGCCAGACGAAGCCTTCTTCAGTGCGGTCTCTGGCGCAGCCATGTTCGCTGGCTGCCTCCTGCTCTTCTTTCTTCTTACTCCTCCTGTGCACGCTGACGCTCAGCGGTCTCCGGCGTAGCCACGTTCGCGGCCTGCCCCCGCTCTTCTCTCTTCTTGCTCCTCCTGTGCACACTGACGCTCAGCGGTCTCCGGCGTAGCCGCGTTCGCGGCCTGCCCCCGCTCTTCTTTTTTCTTACTCCTCCTGTGCAGGAGGAAGAAGAAAGAAGAGCAGGGGGCAGGCCGTGAATGCGGCTGCGCTGGAGACCGCGCTGAAGAAGGCTTTGGCTGATGGGGGTTGGGGACCCCCCGCCAGCAAAGGTATTTGTTTGTGAGGGGGTGAGGCGAGGCGGTGGGGGGTGAGGAGGCAAGGCATGGCGGTGGGGGGGGGGGGGGCGGCACGGCACTCAAAATGTACCCCCAACCTCGGGCTCTAGCCCTCTCCCACCGTGAGGTCTGGCTACGCCCCTGGTCCAAAAAGCACCTATATTATAAAGGCAACAAATGCGCCTATGTGCCCCCCCCCCCCCCCAAAAGGAAATCCCAAGGAAGATACAAACCAGATCTGTGGTCCCGTGTTCTTGTAGCCCAGACCCCAGAAGAAACACAACCTGAAATAAACACCGCCCCCCCCCCCACTGAGCCCATCCTCCAGACTCATCCGCAAACCCAGTTCAGTTTGTCATTTTATACATGCAAATGACTTTATAACACCTCTCCCCCCCCCCCCCCCCAAAAAAAAATGTTTTGATAAATGGGGAAAAGGCTATCTCTGCTTTCTGAATAGCCTTCTTCTCATAAACAGAGGAAACACCTGATAAAATATTAATTGCTTATTAACCAGAGAAAGCATAAACAGATTAAAAGGCAGAAATGAGATATCATTGAAAAAAAAGCTGGCAAGGAGGTAAAGGCGGTGGGCAGGGGGAGGGAGCAATGAGAACCAAACAGCTACTACATAAAGACTGACCTGTCATATAGCATTTGGTGTCCTGAGCATTGCTGACGGGATTGTTGTTTTTGAACATATACAAGTTGAAAGGCATTACATTGGTACTACTCAGGCGCTTCCACATGTCATGGTCAGGGCTTGTCCAGCGTCCAGCTAGCACGTCATATTCTCGCCGCCCCATGTGCATGAGCTTGGTGAGAGGATCGTAAAGGCCTCCGTGGTAACCTATCATGATC
The DNA here is from genome assembly GCF_901765095.1 of Microcaecilia unicolor. Taxonomy (NCBI): domain Eukaryota; kingdom Metazoa; phylum Chordata; class Amphibia; order Gymnophiona; family Siphonopidae; genus Microcaecilia; species Microcaecilia unicolor. The sequence continues at coordinate 29,386,948 of NC_044034.1, forward strand.
TGAAAGCCAGGATTAGTGTCCATGTAGATCTCTCCATAGGCTGTGTACAAGATCTGCTTGATCATTAATCCCGCCCCGCTGAAGACTGCCAGAGGGGTTCCAATGTTATCACATGCTATGTAGAATTCATCTCCACTGCTGAGCTCCATGGCAAACAGGTGGCCTTGGAGGTCGTAATAGAGGGAAGCAATCTCGGAGCTTGAATGATTGTAAAAGTGAGTAACTCTGGTAGGGTTTGTAAGGTCTGCATAGAAGAGCTGCAAATGATGGCCATTGTTTGTTTTCCTGGACACTCTCCTTCCCAGGCCATCATAACGATATTTCACGCTCCATCCACTGGCTTTATTGTACGCTTTGATTAGAAGACCAGCAGAGTTGTACTCAAACATATCGCTTCCCCTTTGTTTCAAGAAGCCATCCTCATCCACTTTGTACTGGACATCACCCAGTCTCGTAATCCTGTCCCTCAGGTCGTATCTTAGCGGTGTAAGTCGGGCACTGTTACCGGGACTCACCAAATGGAGATTTCCATTAAGGTCATAACTGTAACGCCACAGTGGTTTTTCATTAATGGACACAGTCTGTAACTGACCATCAGCATCATATTCGTAAGAATACCTCGTAGTATTTGCATACGGTCCCACCTTAAGTTCTTTTTTCACCACTCTACCCATGTTGTCATACTGCACTGTCATCCAATACATGAGTGATCTGAAGATCTCATATTGAACTTCTTTGACTCTACCATATGTATCAAAGTGCTTTGTGTGAGTCATGACAGTGGTGGTTATAATTTGGTTTATGTCGTAATAGATGACTCCAAATTTTCCAAACTGTTCAGTTTTGCCTGACACATCATCGTATCTGTATAGATCTATGGGCAGTGGTGTCTCATTGATGACTGCCTGCATGCTGGTGACCCTGAAACTGTTGTCGTAGTTATAGTCAAAGCGTGCATTAACCATGCCCTCCTCTGTGAAACGGAAGATCTGCCTGTCAACAAGAGGGCCTATTTGCCTGTATCGGATAGTACAGGTGAATCCTTCATTTTGCAAGTTTATCGTCTTCAACATGCCAGCAGTTTCATCGTAGGCGAAGTTAATCTTAGTGGTATCATAGAGGATTTCTGCCAGCTTGGACAGCTTTCCATATTTGTAGATCACACGCCTTCCTGTCCCCAAATACAGGTTGTGAAGCAGTTGCCCATCCTCTGTGAAATCCTGAATGACTGAAGCATTACCCTCAGGAGGTCTGTAGATGTTCCTGTAATATCCAATAGAACGAATGGTTTCCAGGGTCTGCCGTGCTACATTTGGCATGGTCACAGAAGACAATCGATCGTTCTTGTCAAACTCAAAGATGTACTGTCTCTGGCTGTGAAGAAGCAGGACCATGGACTATGGATGAAAGAAAAATAAACTAGATAAACATTTTTGCCTTAGTTCGTAACCTATCTTTTCTTTTCAGTTATGTGAGCTTTCTATATGGTATTGTTTCCTCCCTGTGTCTCTACCCCACACATGATCAGCATTGCCCCTGAATCCCCATTCCTCACCCTGTGATCAGCATTGCCCCGAATCCCTATCCATCACCCCTTGATCAGAACTGCCCCGTGTCCCTATCACCTCCTCTCTTACCCAGCATTGTCCCTGTGTGTTCCTATTTCCTCTCTGTCCAGCATTGCCCCTTTGTGTACCTGTCCCTATGCTTCCTCTAGTGGCATAGCCATGGATGGGCCCAGGTGGGCAAAGGCCCACCCAGCAGCAATGTGGCTGGTGGGGATCCCCAAGCCCCCCAGCTGAAGACTCTCAGCATCTCTCCCTCCACATCAACGGTCACAACTCAACTCCTCCAACTCTCCTGTACCTTCAAATCCTATAGTTCTTCACTGTCAGCGAACAGCAACATATTCCTCCTGCTCGTGCTGGCTTGAACCTTTCCTCTGATGGAACTTCCTATTTGTCGGACCAGGAAGTTACGTCAGGGGGAAGGCTTGGAGCTGGCATGAGCAAAGGGAATGAACTGCTGCTTGCTGCCAGTGAAGACCTAAAGGATTTAACGGTACCAGAGGGGGCAGGGATCAGGGGAGTGGAGTTAAGTGCCCCCCAATCGCCTGAGGGTGGAGAGAAAAATGCTGGGCGGAGAGTGGTGTTGTCATACCCACCCACTTTTGACTTAGGCCCCTCAAAGTTAGGTTTCTGGCTATCCCCCTGTCTTCCTCCATGCCCAACATCTCTTCTCTATCTCCCTGACGCTCACCATTCTCTTCCCTTCCTCCTGCACCCCCAACCCTGGGGCCAATATGTCTCCCTCTCAATTCCCACCACCCTTTCATGGTCCAGGGTCTCTCCTCCTTTCTTCCAGTCCACATCTATAATTTCCCCCCCCCCCCCCCCCCATGGTCCAGCACCTCTTCCTCTCTGTCCATCACCTTCCCAAAGGTCAAGCAGAGCAGCACCTGCACCTCTCTCCCTCTATCCTATAGGTTCCCTCCCCTCTGGCACAGTTCCAGTGTCTCTCTCTTTCCCTCCCTCACAACAGTCTGAAGATCCGTTACACTTTTGCTTTTGCTCATATATCGGGCTTTTTTAGGGAAAATATCTTTTCATTAGAATATTAGAACATAAGAATAGCCATACCGGGTCAGACCAATGGTCCATCTAGCCCAGTATCCTGTTTTCCTCAAGTCGCTTTTCTACCATACTGCAAAAGAATGGCAATTAACTCAAAAGACATCATTACTATAGCGTAAGGTGGTCCTACCACATGAACATTACCCTATCACAACCTCACCTTGTATTTGTATACACCAGAGTCTGCAACTGCTCTCCGGCACTATGTAAGCCACATTGACCCTACAAAGAGGTGGGAAAATGTGGGGTACAAATGTAACAAATAATAATATTTTCCTTGAAGAAGTCCAATATATGAGCAAAAACGATAGCCAGGATTGGATATGGATATTAAAGTTGAAAAGTGGTAGCGGCAAGTTCCTTGACACTGGAAAGGGCTTTGGAAATTATAATTATCAAATTTGTCTTGAGACACTCAATGGACATGGATGTTTTGATGATACTTGGGTTTATAATACCAAGAGTAGATGAGTATGGGGAGTGTTCACAAGTTTTAAACACTCATATCTTTGTAGGAGTTGAAGAAATATATTAATTAAAATGAGGATCTCAGTGCTTTTGCTAGTTTTAATTGTTAACACCATTAGCTAACGTGGGCAACCCACCTACTTAACTGTCCAGAGATCCAATTAAAAAAGACAACAAGACAGGCAAGAATAAAAGAACAGAAGAGGTTAATTGGTGGCAGATACAGAAAAAGATCATTATTATCCAACATGCCTTTTCAAGGTAGGTGTAGCTCCATGTTTTTCCATCAGCAAAGGTTCTGGATATGATCCTGCCAGCCTGATCATACTCCATTCTCTCTGACATGGTTCCCCGCTGGATGCCTGCAACATGTCCACCAGAGGAATAGGTCACGTTGACTCCATTCAGTCTGCTGCTGGGAGACCAGAGGCTGGGTCTTCCGGCCTGGTCGTACAGAATCCGCAGGGTGAACTTCCGATGGTCATCGTAGATCTTTTCTGTTCTGGTGACACGGTCAAAATCAAGGGATAGCAAATTTCTGTTGTGGACCTAAAGAGGCAGCAGTTAAAGCATTAGTTGAATCAGAAACACACAGAGGGGGGTAATTCAATAAGGAGGTGCGTAGATATAGATGTCTAGAATTCACATAAATGCCAGTGTTCTAGTTATTTGTGTGTATGGGAATACATATGTGTGTAAATGACCATGTTCTGGCTAGTGCTATTCTGTACTTATGCACCAATACTTGATACTGGGTGCTTTTCAAGTGGGTGTGCATATGGGGTGGAGCCTGGGCAGAATGTGGGCCTTCCCTCCCTGTGTCCAGCCCTTGCGGAAACAGGAAGTTGCATCAGACGAGGGCGGGACACAGGGAGGGAAGGCCTGAAGGGAGGCGATCTGCTGCTGCGCTTTCACACGGAGGTGAGGCACTGCCGAATCGATTTGAATGCAGGGGGCCCGGTGGTGGACGGAGGGGGCTGTCGACAGAGCTGAGGGTGGGCAGGTGAGACCGGGGACTGCAGTGCCGGGCCCCCCTGGAGGCCCGGGCCTGGGGAATTTTGTCCTCCCTGCCCCCTCCCCCCCTCAGCGGCCCTGTTGTATAGAATAGGCTTAAATTTCCAGGTGGTAATATAGACTAAATTAGGCGCGGAGTGAATGTACTCTATAACAACGCGTGTAGGTTTTATAAACTCTCATGACCCGCCAATAACTGTGCCCGCTTTTCAACTATGCAACTTAAAATTTACGCTCAGCACATTACAGAATACGCTTAGACAGCAGTGCACTTAAAATTAAAATTAATGCCAATTAGTGCTGATAATTGCTGGTTAACCTCCACATGGCCACGTGGTAAGAGACACCTAGCCAGTCGGAAGACACCTAGCCAGTCAGGTGTTCAGGATACCCACAATGAATATGAATGAGATACATTTGCATACAATGGAGTTTCTGTATGCAAATTTATTCACTGCAGGTATCCTGAAAACCTGGGCTAGGTATGTCAAGAGAACTGGGTTGAGAACCCCTGCTCTACAGACAGGGAAATACTGTACCTGAATATAATTCTGAGGTACCAATGACAAGGTGGGAGCTAGATCCAAATGAACAAATACTCACTCTGAGTCTGCGTCCAAAGACAGTAACCTGCCCTCTGGTCTGTTCCTTTCGCTGCCTCCACTCCACCAAGTTGAGGCCATTGTCGATAGGCAGCGTAACATTCCTTTTCCCCACTGTTGGGTTTACAGTGCCGGCCAGTAGGTGCGGCTCAGTCTGCAGTACCACCTCCATTCCATTAGCCAGCATGAGCCTGAGAGAGCCATCTGCCCCAACATAGTAGCTGTTTCGTACTTGGTCTAAAGAAGGAAAAATGGAAGCCAGTGACTGCAATGAACATGAATGTATTTCCCATGATTAACTGTTCTTGAAGCCTTAGCGGTAGGATAAGAAAAGCAAAAGAGAAGGATCAGTGGAAGCACAGTATGGCCGGCCATCTTTTGTTTCGATAATACGGTTGGGGCCGGCCAAATGTCAGTGATGGCCGGGTTTGAGATGGCCGGCATCGGTTTTCGCTGATAATGGAAACCGATGCCGGCCATCTCAGACCCGGCCAAATCCAAGGCATTTGGTCGTGGGAGGGGCCAGCATTTGTAGTGCACTGGTCCCCCTCACATGCTAGGACACCAACCGGGCACCCTAGGGGGCACTGCATTGGACTTCAAAAATTGCTCCCAGGTGCATACCTCCCTTACCTTGTGTGCTGAGCCCCCCAAATCCCCCCCAAAACCCACTCCCCACAACTCTACACCATTACCATAGCCCTTATGGGTGAAGGGGGGCACCTACATGTGGGTACATTGGGTTTTGGGGGGTTTTGGAGGGCTCCCATTTACCATCACAAGTGTAACAGGTAGGGGGGATGGGCCTGGGTCCACCTATCTGAAGTGCACTGCACCCACAAAAAACTGCTCCAGGGACCTGCATACTGCTGTCAGGGAGCTGGGTATGACATTTCAGGCTGGCATAGAGGCTGGCAAATAAGTTTTTTTTTTTTTTTGGGTGGGAGGGGGTTGGTGACCACTGGGGGAGTAAGGGGAGGTGATCCCCGATTCCCTCCGGAGGTCATTTGGTCAGTTGGGGCACCTTTTTGAAGCTTGGTCCTGGAAAAAAAAGGGACCAAGTGAAGCCGGCGAAATGCTCGTCAGGGCCGGCTTTCTTTTTTCCATTATCGGGCGAAGCCGGCCATCTCCTGACCACGCCCCGTCCCGCCTTCGCTACCCTACCAACACGCCCCCTTGAAGTTTGGCCGGCTCCGCGACGGAAAGCAGTTGGCGCCGGCCAAAATCGCCTTTCGATTATACCGATTTGGCCGGGTTCAGGAGATCGCCGGCCATCTCCCGATTTGTGTCGGAAGATGGCCGGCCATCTCCTTCGAAAATAAGCAGGATAGGTGCCTGGAGCGATTAAGACTGTTGCAAGGAAATGTTAACATTAGGTAGTTACATATGACTGCTATGAGAGTTGAGTGTTTATGCTGCTGTCTACGGTATGAAAGTTGTTTGTTCTTCCCTGTCATTCAATGGAATTCCTAGTTTAAATTAGTCTGTGTGTTATTGTACAATTTTGCCTTGCAAACTGTTCTAACTTGCTATGCAATTTTTATTTATTTATTTATTTGTAGCATTTGTATCCCACATTTTCCCACCTATTTGCAGGCTCAGTGTGGCTTACATTTGCCGTAATGGCGATTGCCATTCCGGACTACAAATATGCACATGGTTTTACAATCAGGTGCGTACATACATGGTAGAAGAATACATTGTGATCTTGTGTAGGTGTCGGCATTGTGTAGTTGCTCAGGTGAGGACATTAGGGTGAGAGTGTTAGCGTATGGCGGTGAGGTTAGTCAGCATTTTGTGGTTGCTTAGTAGTCAATATTAGATTAGAAGTGGTATTATTTTTTCATTAAGGTCATTGAGTTTGCTCGGTCGCGTGATTGGGGTCGGACCAATCTTAATCTTCATTCTTATTGTTTGGTAATTAGGACGGTTGTTTGTTGTATGCCTTCTTGAATAAGTCAGTTTTCAGTAGTTTTCGAAAGACGGTTACCTCTTGCGTTATCTTTATGGTCTTCGGAAGCGCGTTCCATAGCTGCGTGCAAATGTAGGAGAAGCTGGTTGCGTAGGTGGACTTGTATTTTAATCCTTTGCATTTGGGGTAATGGAGGTTGAGGAACGTACGTGCTGATCTTTTTGCGTTCCTAGCAGGCAGGTCTATAAGGTCTGTCATATAGGCCGGAGCATCCCCATGTATAATTTTGTGGACCATGGTACATACTTTCAGTGGCATAGCTACGTGGGGCCTGAGGGGGCCGGGGCCCCTGCAGATTCACCCCAGGACCCCCCTCCCGGCGAACCCGCCCCCGCCTACCTTTACTTTTGCTGGCGGGGGATCCCATTCCCCGCCAGCCGACGTCTTCTCAGTCCTTCCTGCTCTTCAATTTGTTTGCTGACGTCCTGCACGTTGTACGTGCAGGACGTCAGACTCAGAGAACAGTTCTGTTTGCGTGCAGGACGTCAGCAAACAAATTGAAGAGCAGGAAGCGACTGAGAAGAAGACGTCGGCTGGCGGGGAGTGGGATCCCCCGCCAGCAAAAGTAAAGGTAGGCTGCGGCAGCGGCGGGTTCGCGGCGGGAGGGGGGGCGGCAATGTCGGCGGTGGGGGGGGGGGGGGGCGGCGCCGGGGGGAGGGCTAAAATGTGCCCCCTCCCCCCGGGCTCTGGACCCCTCCCCCACGGAAGGCTGGCTACGCCCCTGCATACTTTGAACGCAATTCGATCTTTTAGAGGGAGCCAATGTAGTTTTTCTCTTAGGGGTTTGATGCTTTCATATTTTGTAACATAGTAGATGACGGCAGAAGAAGACCTGTACGGTCCATCCAGTCTGCCCAACAAGATAAACTCATATGTGCTATTTTTTGTGTATACCTTACCTTGATTTGTATGTGCCATTGTTAGGGCACAGACCGTATAAGTCTGTGACGTTATGGCAAATAAATAAACGCTGAACGATTAAATGCCCCTATTAACGCTCTGTCCCGTCCAGTTAAATCCTTTTAAATATCAGGTTCTAAATTTTATTCTCCCAAGTCAGTGCTGATTTGTAAACTGCGATGTCAGGAAATGATTCAGTCAGTAACAGAAGCTGTTTCTAAGCAGTGCATCCGCTTTCTGATTCAAGCTGTATAAAAGAACAATGAAAAATCCTGATTTGAGTCTCTAAAGTGCTGCGGAGCTCAGCACCTGCTCATCCTCCTCCTGCTTTTAGCCAGGTAGACAGAGGGCATTTTTCAGACAGCCCAGGGGCGTAGCCAGATGGACAATTTTGGGTGGGCCTGAGCCCAAGGTGGATGGGCATAGAATTCACCCCCCCCATCCCCCTCTGGTTTGCTCCTCTCTCCACCCCTCCCTGCCCACAAACCCCAAATATTAAATACTTGAGCTGGTGGGAATCCCCAAACCCTGCCAGCTGAAGATTTTCCCCTGGAGGAGCCAGCACTCTTCCAAACGGCAGCCAGCAGCACTTGCCTCAAACTGATGCTCCTGCCAGCAGGCCGTGCATGCTCAGTGCTTTTGTATGTGCAAAACCTGAGCATGTGCAGAAGGGCCGGTCTCAGCGTCAGCTCAAGGCAAGTGCTGTTAGCTGACATTTGGAAGAGCGAGGGCTGCCCAAGGAGAAAAAATCTTCAGCTGGCAAGGTTTGGGGATCCCCACCAGCCACAGCAAGAATGTCACAATTTTGGGTGGGCCTGAGCCCAAGGTGGGTGGGCATAGAATTCACCCCCCCATCCCCCCCTGGTTTGCTCCTCTCTCCACCCCTCCCTGCCCACAAACCCCAAATATTAAATACTTGAGCTGGTGGGAATCCCCAAACCCTGCCAGCTGAAGATTTTCCCCTGGAGGAGCCAGCACTCTTCCAAACGGCAGCCAGCAGCACTTGCCTCAAACTGATGCTCCTGCCAGCAGGCCGTGCATGCTCAGTGCTTTTGTATGTGCAAAACCTGAGCATGTGCAGAAAGGCCGGTCTCAGCGTCAGCTCAAGGCAAGTGCTGTTAGCTGACATTTGGAAGAGCGAGGGCTGCCCAAGGAGAAAAAATCTTCAGCTGGCAAGGTTTGGGGATCCCCACCAGCCACAGCAAGAATGTCACAATTTTGGGTGGGCCTGAGTCCAAAGTGGGTGGGCCCTGGCCCACCCAGGCCCACCTGTGGCTACGCCACTGATCCAGGAAGATGGCTATGTACCTGTTTGAAAACTGTCCTCAAAATGATCTGTTTCGTTTTATGAGTTTTTAAAAAAACTGCATGTTAATGAAAGCCTCCAGGGATACTAATGTCACTTACTTATCCCATGCAAGCTATAGCAAGGGTTTGTCAGCACTGCAAAGAAATGGTATTTAGATTTCCTCTGTCTCAAACAAACAAAAAAAAGCGTAACCTAGAGGAACCAATCGCAGCTGAAAAGCAATGAGAAGTGCTTCTGCTGGGAGCAGGGGTATAGGCGGCAGAAGTCCATTTTCGGGGGGGGGGGGGGGGGGGGGGGGGGAGGGCAAATGTGGATTGAGGGAGCCAGGTATTTTCTCCCTCCCCCACCCTTGTCACTGCAATAAAGAACACTTTTGCTGGCAGGGATGCCAAGCCTTGTCGCTTTGGGGAATCTCTGCACGTGTTCTATCATTCCCACCTTAGTAATTCTCTTATCCTTTATTTGTCCTGTTTGTCTGTCCTGATTAGATTGGTCGAGATCAGTCGAGCAGGGACTGTCTCTTCATGTTCAAGTGTACAGCACTACGTACGTCTAGTAGTGCTATAGAAATGATAAGTAGTAGTAGTCTGTGGGATTCCGGAATCTTGCTGCTCTTTGGAATTCTACACAGAATCTTGCTACATTGGGATTCCGGAATCTTGCTACTCTTTGTCATCCCTTATTTGTCCTGTTTGTCTGTCTTGATTAGATTGTAAGCTCTGTGGAGCAGGGACTGTCTCTTCATGTTCAAGTGTACAGTGCTGCGCTTGTCTAGTAGTGCTATAGAAATGATAAGAAGTAGTCGTAGTAGTCTTTGGGATTCCGGAATCTTGCTGCTCTTTGGAATTCTACACAGAATCTTGCTACATTGGGATTCCGGAATCTTGCTACTCTTTGTCATCCCTTATTTGTCCTGTTTGTCTGTCTTGATTAGATTGTAAGCTCTGTCGAGCTGGGACTGTCTCTTCATGTTTAAGTATACAGCGCTGCGTACGTCTAGTAGCGTTATAGAAATGATTAGTAGTAATTAGCATTGATCTTTGGGAAATTAATTCCCTGCGCTGTTCCGGTGCTATTTTTTAGGGTGCTGTTTTGGAACAGAATGGGGAATTGATCTTCAGGGCCTCTGTGTCTCGTGATGGCTCCTCATGAAAATGTGTCTCCCTGAATCTGACCACTAGGTTTTGCTGTTCTGTATTGGCTGCGATTTCTGTCCCCTCTTCCAAGTTGCTGTGAACACCGGGGAACAGATCTGCAATGGCACTGCTCAGTCTTGATGGTAAGGTACCCAAGGCTAGTCTGCTGACATGCATTTTAACTACATCTAGCAAGAGCGCTTTAATTAAACCTTCCCCAGGTTCACAATTAAGTTAATTTAACTATAGGCTTAATTTGCAGACTTGCAGTCTCAGGCACAAAGCAAAATCCAGTGTGTGACAAACAAGTGAATTATTGTGGTTCAACAAAACTGCACATGTTTATCTAATTTGGCACATATTAAAATTGCAAGGAAACAGTAATTATGGGATTCATTTCACGACGTATCAATATTTTGTTAACAGAACACCACAGACAAACTATGGCAGATGCAGAGCACAGTTAAGTACTGCAATAGACTGAATTTTCTGCTTCCTCGAGTTGATCTGTTGGGTATAAATTTGTCTATATTAGTTTGCTGGGAGTACTGAGTATTGTTGGATTATTAAAGCAGAGGTAATCAAGCTGCTTGAATTTCAGCAATATCCTGGGCATTTCTTTACCTACTTTCCTTCGATGACCACCCATGGGAAAGTACCTGCACACATATGCATTTGATTTTGGAACAGGCATATTTTCAAGCAAAAGCTGTGCCCCCCAGATATTCAAAAGCAATTAATTGTCCAGGATCGGCCCTGGCCGGTCAAATGCCCCATAACCAACTACCCTTCGATATTCAGCGGGGTATAACCGGCTGTGGCTATCAGATAGCCAGTTATATCAGCCAACATAACCGGCTAGCTAGCGATTTTCAGCCCCACTTTAGTGGCTACATTTGGCTGCGTGAATATGTGAGATATCTTTGGTCAGACTGGGGGAGTTAGCCTGGCATTGAATATCCAGTTTATTTTGGGCTGGTTAGAAGAAAACCGGCTATGTTGATATTGACGTTTCGTCGGTTTTCTTCTAACCAGCCAAAAATAAACTGGATATTCAATGCCAGGCTAACTCCCCCAGTCTGAATTTCGGCCCCTGTATGTATAGTGTTTTACATACAGAAGAGTACATTCAAAATGTAGGCGCTGGGATGATGTGTGCTACACACAAATTTTATAGAGTACTAGTCTAAGTCCGCAGTTTTGCGCCTAACTTTAGGCCCAGCACTTGCGCCGTGTCAAAGGTTGGTGTAAGTGCTCATGCCTAACTGTTGGCAATTAGGCACGTAATTCCTTCATTCTCTAACTTGCGTGCCAAACTCCTAGGCAAGTCCCTGATCCCCCCTCCCCCCATGCCCCTTCCACATCCATGCACCCCTGGAATATGCATGCAAAGGAATCAGCACATGCAATGTCTAGAAAAGTGACTAAGGGCACTTGCATGTGCAAATGTTAATTGGTGCCAATTAATGCCATTTAACCTCAATAATTAACAGCTAATTATGAAATAAAGGTGTGCATGCAACTGGCGTTATTCTATAACTTGAGCACACAAATTAGCATAGTAGGGATACATTTCAGAGCATAGGTTTATAGAATCTGGGGGAGAAAGACTTAGGGGCTCATAAGAATTGCCATACTGGTCCATCTAGCCCAGTATCCAGTTTCCAACAGTGGCCAAGCCAGGTCACAAGTACCTGGAAGAAACTCAAATAGTGGCAACATTCCAGAATCCAAAAGAGTAACAAGATTCCGGAATCCCAAATAGTGGCAACATTCCAGAATCCCAATAGTGGCAACATTCCAGAATCCCAAATAGTAACAAGATTCCAGAATCCCAAATAGTGGCAACATTCCAGAATCCCAAATAGTAACAAGATTCTGGAATCCCAAAGAGTGGCAACATTTCATGCTACAAGTGGTTTTTTTTTTTTTTTTTTTGGTTTGGTTGGGTTTCTATTAGTGCACCAACTAGGTTTGAACCTGGGACTCTCAGATCCAGAAGAAGCTACCTTCCCATTAGACCTATGCTATGCTTCATTTTCAAAGTACTTAGACACACAAAGTACTGTAGGTTACTACTAGTACTTTGTGTGTCTAAATGCTTTGAAAATAAGCCCCTAAGTATCTCCTTTCCTGTGTTTGTTTCTAAAACAATAATAAAAAAAAATTCTGTTGCCCATACCAAGCACTGCTAAATCACTTTTTTCTTTTTTTTCAAAATCAACTAAAACCACCATGGCGCTCACCTTGCAGCAGAGTATAGAATGCACCGGAGGCAGACAGGTTGGTCGTTATTGTAACGTCCTCCTTGCTTGACGTTTCTACTTGGACACGAACAGTGCTGTCAGTATCGCTACGGAAACTGGTGACTTGGCCTGTGGGAAATGTGACGTTGGTCAAGCGGCCAAAGCTGTCATACCTGAAAATGAGGAATACAGCTGAGCAACTGAGAAACAGCAACTCAATGCATGGTACACATAAGAGGTATTTCTGGAAAGTCAATTAAAAAAAAAAACAAGAAGAAAACCTTGAGTCCTTCTAACGGAAAGAAAATACAGTTAAGGTTTGTAGGTTTTCTGTAAACAAGCATCTTTTGTTTGACCATCACAAGAATTATCCAAAGCTGATGTTGTACATGAGCTTTCACAATACTCAAGGTTCTTCATCAAAAATGTAGACTTGAAAGCTTGCCTCATCGTTATATTTTGGCTATCTCTTATACAGGTCAAGTATCAGCAGTGGAGTTAACTTTTCCAAATGATTAGAGGTGCTCAACTCAAATGCATTACTGTGACCACATATTAAAGGACAAGAAAGCATGGCAACTCATGGGCACACCTGATCAGGCTATATTTAAATTAAGAGAATAGTAGGTGGTGCACACACGGGGAGGACTCATGTGGCTAAAACAAGAACTGGGGAAGCACTGGAAGTCCCACTAGTCTCTCTTCCCTCTCCAACCCCAGCTCATCCTCACTAGTTTACCTCCATCTCGCTCTTTGCCCACAGCCCAGCTGCATCCCACTCTCTGCCCCTTCCAGTCTAGCCTGGCCCATTCATACCACCCTTTCGCCCCCTCTTCAGCAGTCTCGCTCATCTATACCACACCTGTTTTCCTAGATTACCCCCACTTCTTTGTCAACCCCCCTTTCATCTCTTCTTCTTCCTCTCCCCTTCTTATCCTATTTCCCCCTGGCTTTTTACTTCCTATGCATAGTTTGACTTGTGTTTGCAGGTAGCAGGCTCAATATCTCCCTACCTTCTCCACTCCATCATCTTAAACTTCTCTGCTCTCTACTTTCTGCTGACCAGACCTGCTTTGCTCTCCCAGTATCAGTCCCTCTCCCTATCAGATTTTATCTCACGTTAGCCTGTTTCCGTCCTCCTGCTCCTGGTCCCCATCTCTCAGCATATTCAGCTCACTTCTCTATTTTATTCTCTCTTTCCTTCAAGCGTAGCTGGTTTTCCTGCTCCCCCTTCCCATAGCCTCAGTACATCTGTTCGCTGGAAACATTCCTGTCTTCCCATCTCCCGCAGCAAAGCCGACCCTACCATTGAGGAACTGTGCTTTATGCACACGATCATGCTTTTCTGCTCATACCAATTTCTGAAGCAGACAAGGTTGGAAGATAAAACAAGAACTTTATTAGTATGCTGTCTGAACAGAGATTCCCCTGGAGTCTGGAGGTTCTCTACTACCATTTGGTAAAGTGATCAATACATGGCATAAGCTATGTTTTGCCCCTGAAGCAGCCCACGCCGTGTGAAACATGGCCGTGTCAGACATCATTTTACTTTTAACTATTAATAAAGTTCTTGCTTTATCTTCCAACCGTTTCTGCTTCAACGGTTTCTTTCCTTCTGGAAGTAGCAGGCCACCTGCCTGTTTGTTTTTTGGGACCTACTGATTTATGTAAAGAAGGCCCCGCATTGAGTCTCTGTACATGACCCCACATTCCCTTTCTCTGCAGCACTTCTCCAAGAATACCCGAGGCATTCAAGCACATAGCTTAGTGCCTAGAGTTAAAGGTATCATCGTCCGCAAAAGAACTGATTTTCTCCAGAACTAAGCTCGCTATTGGTAATCTGTATATTTAGATTTTAAAGGAGAGCCACCATGCTTTTTTCTAACTACTTTCACCAACATCTGCTGTTAGCCTTGACGAGAAAAACAAAACCAAATCACAGTGTTCTAGGTTCCCCTAAACTAACCAACACATTGCATGTTAAAATGCAACATCATGGAAATGACTGTAAAAACTGACATGATTCAACTGACTTAAACAACAGCAAAATCAGAATTCGATTAAAACCGTAAAGAGAGAAAAGCGGGTATGTGCTTAAATATCATTACTCATAGGCTAGATTGCGTGTAAGTAAATTTAAGTTTTTTCATTCGGTAGAACGAGAGGACATGAAATGAGATTGAAGGGGGGCAGACTCAGGAAAGATGTCAGGAAGTATTTTTTCACGGAGAGGGTGGTGGATGCTTGGAATGCCCTCCCGCGGGAGCTGGTGGCGATGAAAACGGTAACGGAATTTAAACATGCGTGGGATGTGCATAAAGGAATTCTGTGCAGAAGGAATGGATCCTCAGAAGCTTAGCTACAATTGGGTGGCAGAGCAGGTGGGGGGAAGAGGGGTTGGTGGTTGGGAGGCGAGGATAGGGGAGGGCAGACTTATACGGTCTGTGCCAGAGCCGGTGATGGAAGGCGGGACAGGTGGTTGGGAGGCAGGAAAAACTGCTGGGCAGACTTATACGGTCTGTGCCCTGAGAAAGACAGGTACAAATCAAGGTAAGGTATACACATGAGTTTATCTTGGGCAGACTGGATGGACCATGCAGGTCTTTTTCTGCCGTCATCTACTATGTTACTATGTTCTGACTGTTTACCAGCTACTGATGAAAAAACTGTAGTCTGTTCTGAAACTCTACAGTCTGCCAACATCTGTACACTGTTAGCGCTATGAAAATGATAAGTATTACTAGTAGTAGTACTCTATATGTCAACTGGGAATGCAGTAATTCAGCTTTAACATGGTTTCCTTCACTTGTCTGGAGCAGGATCTGAATCTCCAGGTCTCAGAATAACCATTTCCTCTTTCCAGGAACAATCTGCAATCCATCACTTCACCTCCTAGTTCAGAACACCACTGCGCTGGGCTGCAGACTAGATTAGAATCCAAGGGAGAAAGAATTCTGAAAAGTTAGCCTGGTGCTTGAAGACTGAGGCCTGATCCACTAACATACCCCTGGATTCTATAAACTTGCGTGCCCAAATTTACACTTAGCGCAGAAAGTTGCACGCGCAAGTTACAGAATAAGGTCAGTCGCGCGCTTAAATGAACTTTTATGTTTAAATCTTTTTTTACTAAAAACTCTGCAGACACAAAACATTCATAAACTGTTCACAAGGACAGGAATCAATATAATATACAGTGTTCATCCACGGCATATGAAGTATAACTAATTTTAATCCCCCCTCTCGTATATGACTTTATTAAGTATTAAACTGGAATGCTAAGATTGCAGCACGACTATACAACTGTCATTCATTAAACTGAAATAAAATGTCCGTGAAACACAAAACAGTGTCTGTATGTTTATTGAACCCTACCGCCCCCCCCCCCCCCCGGAGTCCCCTCCGCCACCCCTCCACCCGGGCCGGGTACCTGGCTTCACTATTCAAACCGCCAGAACCCAGCACACAGCTCATCTGAGCTGCCATCGGCCTTCCTTGTTCTCTGCGTGTGTTCCGCCCTCGTGTGACGTAACGTCGGCGAGGGCGGGACACAGGCAGGTAAGGAAGGCCAACGGCAGCTCAGATGAGCTGTGTGTTGCGTTCTGGCGGTTTGCATAGTGAAGCCAGGTACCCGGGCCGGGTGGAGGGTGGGTGGCGGTGACGACTCCGGGTGGGGGGAGCGGTAGCGGCAACCCTGGTGGGGGGGGGAGCGGTGGCGACGGCGGTTCCCTCACTCGCAGGTGCGCAGGTTCCCTCTCTGTCATGCCCCCGTCATCACGTATTGACTCGGGGGCGGGACAGAGAGGGTCTCTACTGCGCATTTGCGAGTGAGTACACCTCTTGCCATTTATATGTTTCATATACAGGTATTTATTCGAAGAAGAAATCACAACCTCCTCAACCTAGAAAACAAATAAGTTTTCAAAGCTTTTTGTTAACGAATTAAGTTATGCGCATTATTATGAAATACGCTTTGATTTCCATGCAGACATCTCGGCGCGAATCTCGGGGTATATGCACGCCATGTCGCACCTGGCACTTATGCATGCATTTGCCAATTCAGGGTGCCAATCTCATGTGTAAGTTATTAGTATTTTGTAAACAATAGAACGTCACTGGCTCTATAATTTAGGCACCTTATATAATTACCCTTTTAGTGAAGGGCAATACAAAAAATCCTTCAGGACTGGAACAATCAAGAGCTCTTTAATCAAAAGACCCAACACAGGCTGTGTTTCGGCCTTCAACTGCCTGCGTCGGGGGTCAATTGGAGTAATACTGCTCAAATGAATCACAAATATAACTTACCTTCAGATAAGTACATAAGTATTGCCAAACTAGGAAAGACCAAAGTATCAAGCCCAGCATCCTGTTTCCAACAGTGGCCAATCCAGGTCACAATATACCTGGCAAGATCCCAAAACACTACAAAACATTTTATACTGCTTATCCCAGAGATAGTGGATTTTCCTCAAGTCCATTCAATAACGGTCTAAGGACTTTTCCTTTAGGAAGCCGTCCAAACCTTTTTAAAACTCCGCTAAGCTAACCGCCTTTACCACTTTCTCTGGCAACGAATTCCAGAGTTTAATTACATGTTGAGTGAAGAAAGTTTTTCTCTGATTTGTTTTAAATTTACTACATTGTAGCTTCATCGTATGCCCCCTAGTCCTAGTATTCTTGGAAAGTGTGAACAGACGCTTAACATCTACCTGTTCAACTCCACTCATTATTTTATAGACCTCTATCATATCTCCCCTCAGCCGCCTTTTCTCCAAGTTGAAGAGCCCCAGCCGCTTTAGCCTTTTCTCATAGGGAAGTTGTCCCATCCCCTTTATCATTTCCGTCGCCCTTCTCTGCACCTTTTCTAATTCCACTATATCTTTTTTGAGATGCGGCGACCAGAATTGAACACAATATTCGAGGTGCGGTCGCACCATGGAGCGATACAAAGGCATTATAACATCCTCATTTTTGTTTTCCATTCCTTTCCTAATAATACCTAACATTCTATTTGCTTTCTTATCCGTAGCAGCACACTGAGCAGCAGCTTTCAACATATCATCAACGACGACACCTAGATCCCTTTCTTGGTCTGTGACTCCTAACGTGGAACCTTGCATGACGTAGCTATAATTCAGGTTCCTCTTTCCCACATGCATCACTTTGCACTTGCTCACGTTAAACGTCATCTGCCAGAAAGCAAAAGTTCAGTCAGGCACAGCTTAGAAACGTGTTTTGGAGGACTGCATCTGTGTTTGTTTTTCTTTTTTTGGGTGGTATCCACTAATGAACATAGACGCGTTTCTAAGCTGTGCCTGACTGGACGTTTGCTTTCTTACCTGAAGAAACGTTATACTTGTGATTCATTTGAGCAATATTAACTGAATTGACCCCAGATGCAGGCATTTGTACGCTGAAACACGGCCTGTGTCGGGTCCTTTGATTACAGATCTCTTGGCTGTTCCAGTCCTGAAGGCCTTTCTGTGCTTTTTTGTGTTGTCTTTGTTCGTTGTACATCATGACCCTCTCTTTTGCTATGTCTTAGTGAAAGGCCTCACATGGAAACACAAAAGTTCATTTGAAGAAAGTCAAAGTAAATGCATTTCAGTCATTTTTCTGCCCTCGCACGCACTGCGCTCTGAATTCCTGCCCCTCTTTTCCAGTCCAGTTATGGCCCTGTTTCGCTCTTGGGTTCTCTCCTATTTTTTTCTTTTTAAATCTCTGTTGCACGAAGACGATAGGCCTAATCCTACCTTGCATGTGAGCTCTGGGATCCTAAGGTCTTCACATTTTTACAATACCCTCGTATCATGATGCATTCCTACTATGCCAAAAAAACTGAAAAGCTCAGGCAGTGCTGAAATAACACGTGGACGCTGACATGAGCTACAATGCTTAGTGGAACTGCTGTTATTCATCTCACAGATGAAAGAACTTACGTTCACGAAAACTGTAACACTGGTAATTATTAACAGCTGAAATAAGTTACGCTTGACTGGATGTTTGTTTAGCTTAATATCAGTATTCCGAACAAACCCAAAAGGGTATTTTGTGCTAAACCTTATCGTAATGAGACATTCTGTGTTGTGTAGAAATTTGTTATCAAGAGCCTTCTTTTGGAAGGCTCTTGATTCCTCTAGCTGCATCAGGGTCTTCAGCTTGAGGCTGCTGCTGTTAACATTTGTACCGTCATTTTTACAAAAGAACTTAAGTGCCAACTAAAGGGCTTTTTGGCATCGGGAACCCTGTCAATCAGAACTGTGTTGGTCCATTTCATCCATCGATCAACGGCAGCCTGAGCATTAAAAGAAACAGAAGAGAGAAGTTTTGGCAGTTTCAGGATGATGGGGGTCACTAAATTCCCATTTTTGTTATAACCATTGTGTTTCAGTGTTCACACGCTGTGCTTGCAGTGTTATTATTATTATTAGCATTTGTATAGCGCTACCAGACGCACGTAGCGCTGAACACCTGACACAGAGAGACAGTCCCTGCTCAATAGAGCTTATAATCTAAAAAATACAGACAGACAAGACAATTAAGGGCGAGGGAAGTACTGGGTGAGAAGGAACAAGGGGGGAGGCAAATGAGTAGTGGCTAGGAGCCAAAAGCAGCAGTGTAAAGGTGGGTTTTCAGCATAGATTTGAAAACAGGTAGAGATGGAGCTAGACGTACAGGCTCAGGAAGTCTATTCCAGGCATAAGGTGCCGCCAGGGAAAAGGAACAAAGTCTGCAGTTAGCAGTGGAGGAGAAGGGGGACGACAAGAGAGATTTGTCCAGTGAGCGGAGGTCACGGGGAGGAATGTATGGAGAGATGAGAGTGGAGAGGTAATGGGGGGCTGCAGAATGGATGCATTTAAAGGTCAGTAAGAGAAGTTTGAACTGTATGCGGAAGTGGACAGGGAGCCAGTGAAGTGACTTGAGGAGTTGGCTAGTGTGGGTATAACGATTTTGGCGGAAAATAAGTTGTGCTGCAGAATTTTGGACAGACTGGAGGGGAGAGAGATGGCTGAGTGGAAGACCAGTGAGAAGCAAATTGCAATAATCCAAGTGAGAGGTGACAAGGGTTTGGATAAGGGTTCTGGTAGCGTATTCAGAAAGGAAGGGGCAAATTTTGCTAATGTTGTAGTGTGTGTTAGAAAAGGAGTGGTATGCTAGGGATTGTGTACAAGGGAAGATGTAGGACCATTGCTATCATTAGGTGAATGTAGGGAGAGAGAGAGAGAGTGAGAGAGAGAGAGTTAAGGATGTACAGAAAGAATCAGGTAATGATTCACAGATTACTTTCAGTTACGAACTTCCAAGAGTGGTATGTGACTGAAAGTACCTTGCCTAAACAAATCAGATACCGTGTTTCCCCGAAAATAAGACACTGTCTTATATTAATTTTTGCCTCCAAAAATGCGCTAGGTCTTATTTTCAGGGGCTGTCTTATTTTTCGGGGAAACATTAGGGTTGGATCGGGGTTGGCCCACCCGCCCTCCATCACTCCCGGAACTAACCTTAAACGCCTCCTTTCACCTTCGCAGCAGCAGAGCAGGCCGCTCCTTCCTTCCGTGTCCCGCCCTCACCTGACGTAACGTACATGAGGGCGGGGCACGGAAGGAAGGAGAGGTCTGCCCTGCTGCTGCTTGCTGCGAAGGTGAAAGGAGGCGTTTAAGGTTAGTTCCGGGAGCGACGGAGGGTGGGTGGAGGGGGGCCCGGCGACCTCGGGTTGGGGGGGGGGGGGCGGCCCGGGGGCGGCCTTGTCTGGCTCTCGGCGGCCCTGCTTTCAAACAAAAATTTGCTAGGTCTTACTTTCGGGGGAGGCCTTATATCTACCAATTCAGGAAAACCTCTACTAGGTCTTATTTTCGGGGGATGTCTTACTTTCGGGGAAACAGGGTAGAAACACAAACTTCTGTTTGTATAAAACTCATGTATAAATCAAAGCCCCACACCTAGAAGTGTAGAGTTTCACCTTGGACTCACTACGGAGTGCCAGGACCAATGTGATCACTGCTTCAAGAACCAGGACATACACTCCTGGTTATGGGGCTTCCTCGACTGATTATTTGTGTAAGAGAATACATCTATGGACCTGCCAAGTCTTCCACTTTCAGCGGGAGACTCCCGCACTCCCGCCAGGGAGCCGGGACCTCCCGCTGAGCAACTTCGTTTCTAGGGACATCAGGAAATGCCGTCATTAAATGACATCTCCTGCTGCTGGGGTCGTGGCAACAGGAAATGATGTTTTACAAGGCGTTTTCTGCTGTCGCTGGAAGGGAGGCTGTGCCAGGGCGGAGCTGTGGGCGGTTCTGGGTGAAGCTGTGGGCATGACTGGATAGGTGGTGACATAGGAGTCAACTTTTCAAAATGATTGGGGATGCTAAACCCAATAAAAATTACCTCTCCCTGGACACAAAGGGTTTGCTCAATATTGGGGGTGTTCAAGCACCCATACAGATGGAGCAGATCAGTGTTGGAGTTTTTTTTTATAGTGGAAGAGGTGAAGAAAACAGAAGAAGAGAAAAAAATGACACATGGACAGGGTTAAAACAATAATCTCTCTTTTGATTCATATTACCCATGCAATGATCTCTAGAGAAAATGTATATATTATGCATATTGAGTGCTGTAATCCTACCTTTTTCTCTTTACATTTATAATTATTCTTTTATTGAAAAGGGATTAAAGATCAATAACAGATCCTCATGACAAAAATACCCAACAAAATATGTAATTTTCCATTTTCATCTTCTCTTTCTCCCCCTTTTCTTATCCTCCCTTATGATACGTCTAATGCACTTAGGACTAAATTCTATATATAACGCCTAAAAAACTGGTGCCGAAAAAACACGTGCTTAGCGGTATTCTATAAACCTCGCCTAAAGTTAGGCAGAGTTTACAGAATACACTTAGCAGCCATTCCTGCAACTAAATTTAGTTGTTATTCCCACGCCTAATTTAGGCACAGATCAGGCATATTCTATACCACTGGGTGTAAACTGTAGGAACGTCCATGATCTGCCCATGCTACTCCCATGGCCACGCCCCCTTTTGAGATTCACTTGGTAGAATCTACGCAGACTACCTTTTAGAATACACTCAGCGAGTGGCGCACATAAAGTCTAATTGATTCCATTAGTGCCAATAATTGCTTGCTAGCATCCAATTACTGGCACTGATCGGTTCATTAATCAATTAAGTTAAGCGTGCAAATCGGCTACTCGTGCCAATTTCTGCACGTAACTTTACTCACCAAAAATAGAATCTGGGGATTAATATGTGGTAATCTCTATCCTGTGCATTAACCACATGGACAAATGCTGGCCTTGCCCTCAACAGTTACCACACAGGCTTTGCACATATATGAAAGCCTGACCCTTAGCGGTAATACCTTGATATTACTGCCAGTCTGCCCAACAGTCACATTCATTCTCAATTCAAGATTAAATCAACAATGAACGTGGGTGGGAATACTGTGGGATATAAATACTATAAATAAATAAATATTATATACTTGATCATGGTCTTTCTTTGTTGTTTCTGGGACATAGACTGTAGAAGTCCGCCCAGCTCTGTCCTTACGTTTCAACTACTGGAGTTGCCGTCAAAGCCCACTTCTTCAGTCTATCCAAATTTATCTTGTCATTTGCGGGACACAGACCGTAAACGTCTGCCCAACAGTGTCCTCGCATTCCAAATTACTAGCGTTTCCGTCGAAGCTCTCTACAGCCCATCCTAAACCGAACTGCTACATGCAGGACTCAGACTGTACAAGCCAGCCCAGCACCAGCCTTAGTTGATACAGCCAGAGTTGCCATCTAAACACCACTTGACAAGAAAACACATACATATGCAACCCTCTTTCAGTTTTGTTTATTATACCATTCATCTTCTAATTAGAGATTGAATAAAATTAGTCTCTAAATTGACCTCGTATGGCAATACAAGGTTAGAAGATCCTCTGTGTTCATCCCACGCCTTTTTGAATTTCCCTCTCTGTGAAAAAGAATTTTCTGACATTACCCCACAACCTCAGTTCAAGTCCTCTATTTTACCATTTTCCATTCTCTGGAAAATATTTGTTTCTATATTAATACCTTTCAAGTATTTAAACATTTGTATCTTATCTCCCCTGTCTCTCCTCTCCTCTAGGGTCTACATATTCAAGTCTTCCAGGCTCTTCTCATATGTCTTTTGACGCAAGCCCCATATCATTTTTGTCACCTTCCTCTGGACCGCTTCAAGGCTTCTTAAATCTTTAACAAGATACGGCCTCCAAAACTGAACACAATACTTCAGGTGGGGCCTCACCAATGACTTGTATAGGAGCATCAACACCTGCTCTTTTCTGCTGGTTACACCTCTCTGTCTACAGCCTAGCATCTTTCTGGCTAAGGTCACCGTCTTGTCATACTGTTTCGTCACCTTCGGATCCTCAGATACTATCACCCCAAGATCCCTCTCCCTCACTGTGCATGTCAGCATCTCAATGTCTAACACATGGCTCCCTTGGATTTCTACTCCCTAAGTGCATCATCTGCATTTCTTTGCACTGAATTTTAATTTCCAACCATTAGACCATTCTTCTGACTTTTGCAGATCCATTTTCATGTTTTCCACTCCCTACGGGGTGTCCATTCTGTTACAAATCCTGGTATCATCTGCAAAAAGGCAAACCTTACCTTCTAACCCTTCAGCAATGTCACTGACAAATATATTGTCATGATTGTGGCCATGACCTCCCCCAGACTTACCTTATTTCTGGGGGTCAGCTTCTTAGCTGGCTTCTGTTTCTTCTGTCTGTCCTTTCTGAGCTAGCTCTGTCTCTGTGTGCTGGCTGCTCCCAGCAAAGCTCTAATTGCTTCACTATACTGCAGCTGTGCGGGTTAAGCCTCTTTGAGTTTCAGTATGCTGGCTGCCTGTGTCTGGTAGTTGTTGGCAGGGCCTTGATAAGGAAGTGGTGTTCTTCCCTTCAGGGCCTTTTGCAACGTTTGCTTTAGGTAGGGTGGTGCAGTTTGCACTTCTGACTTTGTGTCTAGCTTCCCTGCTTGCTTTTGCTAAAGGTCCAGGTTAGTGTAGGTGCAGTGTGCACTTTTGACTCGTGTTTAGGTTTCCTGCTTTTCCCTTGTGGTTCCCCTGCTTTCCCTTTTGGTGCTGTTAGAAGCACTTCTGTTAGTGGAGTGCTTAGGAGCCTCCTGGTAGCTTGGTGCTTAGGGGCACCTGTGTTAGTTTAGTGCTGTGGAGCACTGCGGTAGCTTGGTGCTTGGGAGCACCTTTGGTAGTTTATGTGTTTGGCTTCCCTGCTTTTCCTTGATTAGTTTAGTGCTGTGGAACACTGCTGTAGCTTGGTGCTTAGGGGCACCTTTATTAATTTTTGTGTTTAGCTTCCCTGCTTTCTCCTTGTGGCTCCCCTGTTTCCCCTTGGTTAGTTTGGTGCTGTGGGGCACTACTGTAGTTCAGTGCATAGGTGCACTGTGTTTAGGAACACTTCTGTTAGTTTAGTGCTTAGGAATTCTCCTGTTAGTTTAGTGCTTAGGAGCACTTATGTTGGTTTACTGTTAGGAGCACTTTTGTTGGTTTACTGTTAGGAGCACTTCTGTTAGTTCAGTACCTAGGAGCACTCCTGTTTCAAGCTTGTTCTAGTATCCTGGTCCCTGTGTTATCCTGTATCCGGTAAGTCCTGCCGGCCACTCAAACTCAGGAGCTCAACTCCTGGGGGGTCAGTGGCTAAGTGCAGGTGAAGCTGTGCGGACCAGTCCGGTGTACTCCAGTCCAGTGTGTTCCGGTCCAGTGTGTTCCAGTCCGGTGTGTTCCATTCCAGTGCGGACCAGTCTGGTGTCCTCCAGTCCATGTGTTCTGGTGGGTTGGTGGGTTTTGCCTGCTGCTGTCGCTCCTCGTCAGCAGCCCAAGGGCTCACGTTTGCTCCAGAGCCTGTCCCCGCGGGCTCTGAACCTGAGAACCTGACATATATTGAACGGAATTGGCCCTAGCACCGATCCTTGAGGCACTCCACTACTCCACCTTTCCTTTCTCCAAGTGAATTCCATTAACCACAACACTCTGGCATCTGTCTGTCAACCAGTTCCTAATCCAGTTCACCACTTTGGGTCCTAACTTCAGCCTGTCAAATTTATTGACGAGCCTCCTATGAGGAGCTGTGTCAAAGGCTTTGCTGAAATCTAAGTAGATTACATAGTGCACATTCTTGATCCAATTCTCTGGTCACCCAGTCAAAGAATTCAATCAGATTCATATGGCACGATCTACTTTTGGTAAAGCCATGTTGTCTCAGATCTTGTAATCTATTGGATTCCAGGAAATTCACTATCCTTTCCTTCAACATCGCTTCCATTACTTTTCCAATAACCGAAGTAAGGTTTACCGGTCTGTAGTTTCCAGCTACTTCTCTGTCACCACTTTTGTGAAGAGGGACCATATCCTCTCTTCTCCAATCCCACGGAACCTCTCCTGTCTTCAAGAATTTATTAAACAAATGTTCATGAGAACCCACTAGAACTTCTCTGAGCTCCCTCAATATCCTGAGATGGATCCTGTCCGGTTCCATGGCTTTGAAATTTTCAAGTTGCTCATAAACACTTTCTTCCTTGAATGTTGCTATATTCACTCCATTCTCATATGTACCTTTGCCAGTCAATCATGGTGCTTCTCCAGAATTCTCCTCCGAGAACACAAAATAGAAGTATTTGTTTAGCACATTTGCTTTTTCCCCTCATCATTATCTACATAGCGGTTCACAGCATCTTTCAGTCTCACAATTCCATTTTTAGTCTTCCTCCTTTAACTAATATTCCTGATCCAGACAAATACACAAATTCCAAATACACGGAGGAAATCAACTAAGGCAGCAGAAATTAAATGAAAACAAAACAAAACAAAAAAGAACCAAGGACTCAGCAAGATAAATAGGAATAAAGACGGGTTTTTTCTGACCTGCCTACAACAATTTCAGATCTCTAGATACTTCTGGCCAGCAAAGATAAGCCAATTCTCAGATTACAAATGAACAACCAGCTCATTTTTGAAAGTGATCACCGGCCATCTTCCGACACAAGTCGGGAGATGGCCGGCGATCTCCGGAACCCGGCCAAATCGGTATAATCGAAAGCCGATTTTGGCTGGGTTCAACTGCTTTCCGTCGCGGAGCCGGCGAAACATCAAGGGGGCGTGTTGGTAGGGTATGAAGGCGGGACGGGGCGGGACTGGGGCGTGCTCACGAGATGGCCAGCTTTACCCAATAATGAAAAAAAAAAAAAAAAGCATTTTGCCGGCTGTACTTGGTCCCTTTTTTTTTCACAACCAAATGACCACCGGAGGGAATCGGGGATGACCTCCCCTTACTCCCCCAGTAGTCACCAACCCGCTCCCACCCAAAAAAAAAAAAAAATTAAAAAACATTTTTTTGCCAGCCTCTATGCCAGCCTGAAATGTCATACCCAGCTCCATGACAGCAGTATGCAGGTCCCTGGAGCAGTTTTTAGTGGGTGCAGTGCACTTCAGACAGGTGGACCCAGGCCCATCCTCCCCCTACCTGTTACACTTGTGGTGGTAAATGGGAGCCCTCCAACCTCCCCCAAAACCCACTGTACCCACATGTAGGTGCCCCCCTTCACATAAGGGCTATGGTAATGGTGTAGAGTTATGGGGAGTGGGTTTTGGGGGGATCTGGGGAGATCAGCACCAAAGGTAAGGGAGCTATGCACCTGGGAGCTATTTTTATTATTTTTTAAAATGTTTAGAAGTGCCCCCTAGGGTGCCTGGTTGGTGTCCTGGCATGTCAGGGGGACCCAGAGGCGTATCTGGACTTCGGCAGGAGGGGGGGGGGCAGAGCCAGAGTGAGGGGGCACATTTTAGCCCCCCCCCCCCCGGTGCATATGACACAACTCAGATAAGTGTAAAAGAACAAAAAACTAAAAGCGTGATGATTAAATGAAAAACAATTTATACAGCATATCTTTAAAATTACAAGGAGGTTTTTTTAGACGACGACTCTGCACCTTATCCTAAGTAGAGTAGTCAATCACTGGCAAAGGAGAGGAAGCAGTCTGCAAATAGAAATAGTGCGAGAGCACTGTGCAGAATTTCCTCCATTAGAAAGTGAAAGTTTCCTAAGAGAGTATAACTTGCATTCCAGAGTACTATTTGAAAAAACATACATAGGCAAGTTCCAACATAGAGATTAAAAGTGTATATATTACCATTCGGAGCACAGTATTGAACAAAATGTTCTAAAACCAATTATTACAATTTATATTGTCCCGTGGAAAGCTGCCTCTTTTCAATTAATTCAGTCTGCACAGTCTAATTGTTTTTTTAAAATTATTATTATTTTAAATTCACACTGCCTGTCATACAAATACTACACCAGGAGGCAAAGAACACAAAAGGATGGCGTGCTGAATCTCTAGCAATGCGGTGTGTACTCCACTGTCTCAATTATAAACTCTCCTAAGCTATAACAGAGGTTTCTTGGGAACTGGGCTAAAGCATTGCTGATTTTGCTGGAATCTTACATACAGGTCATGAACTGTGAGGTGTTGAGGGTGCCAGAGATAGCAGAATTTTGGCAGTTCAGTGATTGTACAGAACTACTACTGTACATTGTATGAAAGGTTCGACACGAGACACTAAAGTAATAGATGGTGAAATGACTTATTTTAATTAATGCTTGATAAGATGGCACCTCGAATATTGTGTTCAATTCTGGTCGCCGCATCTCAGAAA
This sequence comes from Microcaecilia unicolor, assembly GCF_901765095.1. Classification (NCBI taxonomy): domain Eukaryota; kingdom Metazoa; phylum Chordata; class Amphibia; order Gymnophiona; family Siphonopidae; genus Microcaecilia; species Microcaecilia unicolor. Next base: position 29,413,958 of record NC_044034.1, read on the forward strand.
AGATATACAGTGGTGGAAATAAGTATTTGATCCCTTGCTGATTTTGTAAGTTTGCCCACTGACAAAGACATGAGCAGCCCATAATTGAAGGGTAGGTTATTGGTAACAGTGAGAGATAGCACATCACAAATTAAATCCGGAAAATCACATTGTGGAAAGTATATGAATTTATTTGCATTCTGCAGAGGGAAATAAGTATTTAATCCCTCTGGCAAACAAGACCTAATACTTGGTGGCAAAACCCTTGTTGGCAAGCACAGCGGTCAGACGTCTTCTGTAGTTGATGATGAGGTTTGCACACATGTCAGGAGGAATTTTGGTCCACTCCTCTTTGCAGATCATCTCTAAATCATTAAGAGTTCTGGGCTGTCGCTTGGCAACTCGCAGCTTCAGCTCCCTCCATAAGTTTTCAATGGGATTAAGGTCTGGTGACTGGCTAGGCCACTCCATGACCCTAATGTGCTTCTTCCTGAGCCACTCCTTTGTTGCCTTGGCTGTATGTTTTGGGTCATTGTCGTGCTGGAAGACCCAGCCACGACCCATTTTTAAGGCCCTGGCGGAGGGAAGGAGGTTGTCACTCAGAATTGTACGGTACATGGCCCCATCCATTCTCCCATTGATGCGGTGAAGTAGTCCTGTGCCCTTAGCAGAGAAACACCCCCAAAACATAACATTTCCACCTCCATGCTTGACAGTGGGGACGGTGTTCTTTGGGTCATAGGCAGCATTTCTCTTCCTCCAAACACGGCGAGTTGAGTTCATGCCAAAGAGCTCAATTTTTGTCTCATCTGACCACAGCACCTTCTCCCAATCACTCTCGGCATCATCCAGGTGTTCACTGGCAAACTTCAGACGGGCCGTCACATGTGCCTTCCGGAGCAGGGGGACCTTGCGGGCACTGCAGGATTGCAATCCGTTATGTCGTAATGTGTTACCAATGGTTTTCGTGGTGACAGTGGTCCCAGATGCCTTGAGATCATTGACAAGTTCCCCCCTTGTAGTTGTAGGCTGATTTCTAACCTTCCTCATGATCAAGGATACCCCACGAGGTGAGATTTTGCGTGGAGCCCCAGATCTTTGTCGATTGACAGTCATTTTGTACTTCTTCCATTTTCTTACTATGGCACCAACAGTTGTCTCCTTCTCGCCCAGCGTCTTACTGATGGTTTTGTAGCCCATTCCAGCCTTGTGCAGGTGTATGATCTTGTCCCTGACATCCTTAGACAGCTCCTTGCTCTTGGCCATTTTGTAGAGGTTAGAGTCTGACTGATTCACTGAGTCTGTGGACAGGTGTCTTTCATACAGGTGACCATTGCCGACAGCTGTCTGTCATGCAGGTAACGAGTTGATTTGGAGCATCTACCTGGTCTGTAGGGGCCAGATCTCTTACTGGTTGGTGGGGGATAAAATACTTATTTCCCTCTGCAGAATGCAAATAAATTCATATACTTTCCACAATGTGATTTTCCGGATTTAATTTGTGATGTGCTATCTCTCACTGTTACCAATAACCTACCCTTCAATTATGGGCTGCTCATGTCTTTGTCAGTGGGCAAACTTACAAAATCAGCAAGGGATCAAATACTTATTTCCACCACTGTATTACCATTCGGAGCACAGTATTGAACAAAATGTTCTAAAACCAATTATTACAATTTATATTGTCCCGTGGAAAGCTGCCTCTTTTCAATTAATTCAGTCTGCACAGTCTAATTGTTTTTTTTTTTTAATTATTATTATTTTAAATTCACACTGCCTGTCATACAAATACTACACCAGGAGGCAAAGAACACAAAAGGATGGCGTGCTGAATCTCCAGCAATGCGGTGTGTACTCCACTGTCTCAATTATAAACTCTCCTAAGCTATAACAGAGGTTTCTTGGGAACTGGGCTAAAGCATTGCTGATTTTGCTGGAATCTTACATACAGTACATGAACTGTGAGGTGTTGAGGGTGCCAGAGATAGCAGAATTTTGGCAGTTCAGTGATTGTACAGAACTACTACTGTACATTGTATGAAAGGTTCGACACGAGACACTAAAGTAATAGATGGTGAAATGACTTATTTTAATTAATGCTTGATAAGATGGCACCTCGAATATTGTGTTCAATTCTGGTCGCCGCATCTCAGAAAAGATATACTAGTGGAATTAGAAAAGGTGCAGAGAAGGGCGACGAAAATGATAAAGGGAATGGGACGACTTCCCTATGAGGAAACGCTAAAGCGGTTAGGGCTCTTCAGCTTGGAGAAAAGGCGGCTGAGGGGAGATATGATAGAGGTCTATAAAATAATGAGTGGAGTTGAACGGGTAGATGTGAAGCGTCTGTTCACGCTTTCCAAAAATACTAGGACTAGGGGGCATGTGAAGAAGCTACAATGTAGTAAATTTAAAACGAATCGGAGAAAAGTTTTCTTCACTCAACGTGTAATTAAACTCTGGAATTCGTTGCCAGAGAATGTGGTAAAGGCGGTTAGCTTAGCGGAGTTTTAAAAAAGTTTGGACAGCTTCCTAAAGGTTAAAGTCCATAGACCATTATTAAATGGACTTGGGGAAAATCCACTATTTTTGGGATAAGCAGTATAAAATGTTTTGTACATTTTTGGGATCTTGCCGGGTACCTGTGACCTGGATTGGCCACTGTTGGAAACAGGATGCTGGGCTTGATGGACCTTTGGTCTTTCCCAGTATGGCAATACTTATGTATTTATCTGTTCCCTGAGTGCTAAAGGTCGCCGAGCTATTTCTACCGTAAAATGTTTTGCTGATCCCAGCAGAGTCCGCAGTCATGGAGAACTCTAAAGTTCTCATGAGGAAACACAAGCAGATAAAAGTAAGGGGTGGGAGATGGACCACAGATGCCAGAAACTGGACAGACTTAAATCTTGATTTAAGATGTTTTTTTGGTAAAGAACTTGACACAGCGTTGTGTTTCGGCCGTTAGGCCTGCATCAGGAGTCTAAAAATGAATGTACATTACATTTAGTTTTAAGTTTTTTAATACGCCTTTTATATTTATTAAAATGTGTCATTATAAATATATTCATATATTTTGTTAACTGAAAATGTAGTTTTTATGTTTTATTTATGTATGTACATTCATTTTTAGACTCCTGTTGCAGGCCTAATGGCCGAAACACAACATTGTCTCAGCAGTAATAACTTTGATTTATAAACACTGGAATATATTGTCTGTCCGTTCATGTTTTCAAGAAACTCCACGTATAACTTATCAGAGAGGCAAAGCTACTCTTGAAATGTTAACGTACAAGCATATTGACTACACTGGCCCTCAGGATGTTACATCAGGTCATAAAAAGTGTGGTAGTTGTCAATGATGCAATGCCACGGAAGAGGGAGTCTCTTGGTCAGTTCCTAACTCTAGTAAAAAAAATAAAAAATACCTAGATCTAACACCGACTGTAATTCAATGAATGTAATCTATGTCATCAGCTGTCCGTGTCAGTTGATTTATGTAGGGAGAATTTCGAGGGCTATGAAACGACTATTAAATGAGCATAAATCGCTCATAACATGCCAGGATAAAATGTCCACTTTAGTCGTGCATGGGCTTGATACAATAGAGGATCTCAAATGGTGGGTAATAGATAAAAATTGAACTGGGTTGGGAGGGAGGTGATATAGATTGGCTGCTTAATTAGAAAGAACCAAAAGTGGATTTTTGACCAGGACATAGTGCATCCATTAAGATTAAATTTAGAAGTAGACTGGTATTCTTTATTGTGAAATGCGTACACAATGGCCCTTTAAGCGTAATCCAATCAGCTCATTGGTTGAAATAACAAATTTTAGTCTATTGTTGTGAAGCAAAAGTGGAAGAAATTTATTATCCTGCAACCATGGCTTATAAACGTAACCTGGAATTTGGAGGAAACAGGCCTCTGCTAGTTTCACCCATTTTTTTAGGGGTTTAACTTTGGCTAATATAAAACTAACAAATTTCATCCAACGGGGAATCCTCAGACTGCCGATGAGTGTTGGGCTGCAGTTACATTTCCCCTTTTTTTGGCCTGGCTCCAACAAAAACCTAATTTTGCTAACTGCTCCCTTTTATAACTTTGAAAAAGATAAGCACAAACTTTATTACTGCCACATTAAACCCGTGTAGGTCTCCAATAAAACAACTGGAAAATAAATATCACACAGATAAATAATACCAGCTCACATTTCATGCACACTAATAGTTCCCAGGGCCTCAACTACTGTATACCCTGCGGTTCCCCACGGTGCTGTTCCAATATCATAAACCACGTCTGGAACATTTATTTATCTTTGCAATTAGTGGCATATTGCTTTAGCTTTTTCTAAGGAACCTAGGATTTTCCTGCACAAAAGTCTTTAATTCGGTGATATTCTAAGAAATGATTTAAGCAGCTTAAGCATGTGGAAAATAATGCTACACCTCACAATCTAATCATTCAAGGGGTAGCTAGTACTGTAGCTCCATGTGTTGTATCAGCTATTATACTTAATTCAGGGGCCCTTTTACTAAGGCGCACTGAAAAATGGCCTGTGTTGGTGTAGGCGTGCGTATTGGACGCGTGCAGGTCCATTTTTCAGCGTGCCTGGAAAAAAGGCCTTTTTTTGGGGGGGGGGGGGCTAAAAATGGATGTGCGGCAAAATAAAAACTGGCGTGCTCTTTTACGCGCCAAACAGGATTATTATATCCAACTGACCAACTCTCTTGGCTCTAACCCTCGACTTCTCTTCACCACATTGAACTCTCTCCTCAAGGTGCCCCCTCCCCCAACTCCCCCTTCATTATCTCCTCAGACCCTTGCTGAATTCTTTCACAACAAGGTTCAAAAGATAAACCTTGCTTTCTCTACCTCACCACCTCTCCCTCCACTAGTCCGTTCCCCTCTCTCTCCTTCCCCTCATTCCCTTTCCTCCTTTCCTGAAGTTACTATTGAGGAAACTACACTTCTCCTTTCTTCCTCAAAATGTACCACCTGTTCCTCTGATCCCATTCCCACCCACCTTCTTAATGCCATCACACCTGCTCTTATTCCTTTTATCTGTCACATTCTCAACCTCTCACTTTCCACTGCGACTGTCCCTGCTGCCTTTAAACATGCTGTGGTCACACCTCTCCTTAAGAAGCCTTCACTCGACCCTACTTGTCCCTCTAATTACCGACCCATCTCCCTCCTCCCTTTTCTCTCCAAATTACTTGAGCGTGCTGTTCACCGCCGCTGCCTTGATTTTCTTTCCTCACATGCTATTCTTGACCCACTACAATCTGGTTTTCGCCCTCTCCACTCAACCGAAACTACGCTTACTAAAGTCTCCAATGACCTATTACTGGCTAAATCCAGAGGTCAATATTCCATCCTCATTCTTCTTGATCTTTCCGCTGCTTTTGACACTGTCGATGTACACTGCCGATTACCTCCCGGTTAGCACCACGCGGTACAATATAAAAAATATGTTCTACCGCGTGTAAAAACGTAGAATTACCGCCCGGGGCATGAGGTAGCTGGGCGGTAGTTCTAATTTGACACGCGTTATACACACGTAGGCGCCTACGTACCTTAGTAAAAGGGCCCCTCATTTAGCAATACTTGTTGATAACGCAACTATGGAACGCATTACCGAAAGCCACAAAGACAACGCAGGATCACCTCAATTTCCAGGAATCACTAAAGACCGATCTGTTCGAAAAGGCATACACTACTGATACAACTTAAGTAACTGAACTCAGCAGCACAACGAAGCCATAACCTGCAATGAACAATATATCACTCGCCTTCTCTTGATTCTTTAATGTTCTGTAACAACATCACTCTGTATTTGTTTCATCTCCGGAGGGGCTAACACCTCACGGTACTATGTAAGCCACATTGAGCCTGCAAAGAGGTGGGAAAATGTGGGGTACAAATGCAGCAAATAAATAAATAAATATCCCTCATTTCACATCCTCACTCAGTCTCCAAACCCATCAATATACCCCCATGTCTAAAACTGCCAAGTATTCACTATCCCCCTCAAATCCCCACTCAATCTCTCTGATTCATAATTCCCTGCACTGTTCCTCTTCCTTTCCCTTCCATTCACACCTCCTAGCCCTATCTATCGTCCGCTCTGTTCCCTTCTCCTCTACCCATACCTCCCAGTCCCATCCATCTCCTGTTCCTTCCCTCCCACACCCCCTAGCTTCATCCATCTGCTACTCTTTCCCCCCAGACCCCTTGCCCCATCTTCTGCTGTTCCCCTCCCCTCTGCCCATATTCCCTAGCACCATCCTCCCCTCTACCCATACCCCCTAGCCCCATCTATCTCCTGCTCATTCCCTCCGCCCCCCCCCCCCCCCGTCCTATCCATCTGAGCTAAAGACAGAATCTTACTGGTATTTTGACTGGTGCTATGTGCCCAATATGGCGGGCGGGGGGAGGGGGATTTACTATCCTGACCAAGGAGGTTTGATTGAGAACAGGAAAAGTCATGATGTCAAAAAGTTGAAGTCACTTAGGTTAGCCTGTGTTTCCCCTTCCCCGCACAGCCGTAGTTCTGCATACACTCAAAACAAAGCAAACAAACCTATAAGCTACTAAATCCACAATGCAGTTCTTTATTGATGGTAACATTTTTATTTAATTTCACTTATATTTTCAAATACGCCAGCTTATGCACCATATGGATGAACATAGAAGAAGTATGATAATGGAATAACTTTTCATAGGTAGAGTAGTAATTTGTTATAAATTGTAATCGGTGTGTCATTTGGAGGGGCTGGTTATAGAGACTCACTGGCACTTGCTGTATTCGTGCAGACATTTTTTTTATCCTGGTAAAGCACCACTAAAACAAACATCATGTTATAAAAATCAGGTGCATAACATTTAGAGTTTCTATCTATTTATTTCTTTACTTATTTATGACATTTATATCCCACATCAAACAGTAATTAGGTTGAACCCTGGGGGCATTTAAAACGTTTTGGTTTTTTATTCTTCCTGTGCCTAGATCAAAAGAGAAAGATGGTTTGTGGGAACTTGCTCCTTTAGTTTTGTGGAATGCAGTGGTATATTATAAAAATGCACTTAATATTGTTTATTATTACTATTTATAAGACAGATATTAAATAATGTATCTAGATGTGTCATGGGAATAATGAAGGCTAAGGGAAATCATCAGTAAAACTCTCATCCACTCTCTCATCGCCTCTCGCCTTGACTACTGCAACCTACTCCTCACTGGCCTCCCACTTAACCATCTATCCCCCCTTCAATCCGTTCAGAACTCTGCTGCGCGTCTTATCTTCCGCCTGGACCGATATGCTCATATCACCCCTCTCCTCAAGTCACTTCACTGGCTTCCGATCAATTACCGCATACAGTTCAAGCTTCTCTTACTAACCTACAAATGCACTCAATCTGCAGCCCCTCATTGCCTCTCTACCCTCATCTCCCCTTACGCCCCTACCCGAAACCTCCGCTCACAGGACAAATCCCTCCTCTCAGTACCCTTTTCCACCACCGCCAACTCCAGGCTCCACCCTTTCTGCCTCGCCTCACCCTATGCTTGGAATAAACTCCCTGAGCCCATATGCCAAGCCCCCTCCCTGCCCATCTTCAAATCCTTGCTCAAAGCCCACCTCTTCAATGTCGCTTTCGGCACCTAACCATTATACCCCTATTCAAGAAATCTAGACTGCCCCAAATTGATTGACTGCACATTTTGTCCTTTAGATTGTAAGCTCCTTTGAGCAGGGACTGTCCTTCTTTGTGAAATTGTACAGCGCTGCGTAACCCTAGTAGCGCTTTAGAAATGTTAAGTAGTAGTAGTAAAAGAGTTGGAGCTGAATGATAGCAACAAATCTGGTGGACTGGAAATGCGTCAGCATGAGTTCAGCAAACAAAATCTAGGCTTAAAACTATTAGCTGGTTGATATTCAGCAGAAGTTAATACGAGAAAACCAATGGACTGCATTAGGAGCTTATAGCCCATTTAGTTATGTTTAAACAAATGAGAGATCTGCATGAAAGAAAATATTTATTTTTTATTATTTTGACTTATGAAAACCACTTGTCCCTCAAACATACTCAAAGCAGAATAATCCATTTGTAGAAAAAGAGATGAGGGGAAGATGTGATTCCATGCGCCCCAATGAAAGCTGAAATTGGGTGGCGGGGGGGGGGAAGAGGGGTTGGTGGTTGAGAGGCTAGGATAGGGGAGGGCAGAATTATACGGGGTCTGTGCCGGAGCCGGTGATGGGAGGCGGGACTGGTGGTTGGGAGGCGGGAAATACTGCTGGACAGACTTATACGGTCTGTGCCCTGGAAAAGACAGGTACAAATCAAGGTAAGGTATACACATATGAGTTTATCGTGGGCAGACTAGATGGACCGTGCAGGTCTTTTTCTGCCGTCATCTACTATGTTACTATGTTACTTTGAAAGGAGAGTTTCTGATCTTTATAACACCAGGCTTCCCAAGGAAGATTACAACAACATTAATTAAGATGAACCCATCAGTAAAACAGGATATCCTCACTGAAATTTGGCCATGTAGTACTGTATTGTACAGAATAGTGTAGAAAAATGAGCACAAAATACAGCCTTTATTAGTGCTGTTTCCACTAGCTACAATAATTTTGGAAGCTGTTTTAGTGATATTCAATGTTGATTTCATGACACTTATATCTACATATGGCACGCTTTCAAAATAAATTAACAAGCTGTCAAATAAGTAAAAACAAAAAAAAAAAAAGAAAAACAACTTTTGTCCTTCACCTTTTAAGGCGTTGCTTCTCCATCTGGAACTGCTTTTGTCTTTTTACCATCAGACTACTACTACTATTTAGCATTTCTATAGCGCTACAAGGCATTCGCAGCGCTGAGGCAATCCAATATTTCTAATAATCTTGTACTATTGCTTTCAATAGCATTTGCTATTGTTTTGGGTGTACTTGTGACTCCGCCTACTGCCAGCAAGCTACGCCTACTGGCTTCAACCCATATAATGGGCTAGATAGCCTCATACCAGTGTTGCCAGGTGGGCGGTTTTCCCGCCCAATTGGGCGGTTTTCCGCGACCCGCCACGGGAAATTTTTGCCCGCGGCGGGTTGCGTTTTTTTGGGCTGCTTTTTGGGCTTCAGGGCGGTTTTTTGGGCGGCTTTTTCGGCCACGGGGGGCGGGGTTAGTGACGTTTTGGGCGGGGTTAGTGACGTAGGAGGCGGGGGCCGATGACGTGGGAGGCGGGGCCGATGACGGGGGAGGCGGGGCCGGTGACGGCGGGGGTGATGACGGCGGGGGCGGGGGTGATGACGCAGGGGTGGGGGTGTCAGGGGCGGGGTTTGAGTTTGGGCGGGTTTTGGGCGGTTTTTGTGCTGGATTGGGTGGGAAAAAAATTTTCCACCTGGCAACACTGCCTCATACCATCTCCTGTTCTCAATCTAACCTCATTGATCCTGACACCCAACAGCACTAAGGAAAATCATGCGTGTTATGTCTGGGTCAAAGCAGAAGGATTAAATCTCTTGAATTTCTTTTTTTAAGTATCTTATAAATGAATATTGTTTTAATAATTGATAGTCACAGTGAGTATAAGGCAGGTGGCGGTAAGTGCTCCCCCCCCCGAAATGGATGCATGGCAAGTGCTTCACTTGACACATGGCCATCTCTTAAAAAAAAAGGTGGGTTTTCCTTTTTTTTTTTTTTTAAGAGATGGCCATGTGGCAAGTGAAGCACTTGCCATGCGCCCATTTCGGGGGGGGGGGGGGGGGAGCACTTACTGCCACCCATCGAGGTGGCGAAGGGCTCCCATGCTAACCCAGCGGTAATCAGGCAGCGCGCTGTACTGCCCAATTACTGCTGGGTACACACCGGCGCTACAAAAAAACCAGTATTTCCGTTTTAGCGAGCCACCGTTTTGTAAAAGACTCCCCTAGTGCAGTAAATAACACATGCTAAGTAACGTGGAATGGGGGTTGGGGACTGGATAGGGTGGAGGTGGAGATCGGGCTAAATCCATTAGTGCATCGTAGTAAAGGGACCGCTTAGTGTGGAAACTTAAGGGTAAATGCTGGACACCCCCCACCCCCCAACAGTTACTCTGCAGCCTTTGCACTTCTCATGTGTTAATTTCGACTGTTAACCTAGAGTAAGTGCAAATGTTTAACGCAGTTTAATAAATGTGCCCCTTAGCTTCTTTTGCAAGGATTACCCTAAAACCTTTTGCCCAGTTCTTAGTTACAGTGCCTTGTAAAGATGTTTACACCCTTCTAAACTTTTTTACATTCTACTGTCTAAAAACTACAATCCAAAATGCATTAAAATAGAAGATTGTTTCACTCATCTACATAACATATTCTACACTTTCAATACGAAAGAACAATTATAGAAATATTTCAAAATTAAGAATAAGAAACCAGAAAGCTTTGATAACATAACTCTTCACACCCTTTATCATGGAAACCCTAACTTTCTTCTGTTTCCACAACTGCTTTAATGAGGCCCACAATAAGTTAAATAGAGCACACCTTTAGCCAGTCACAGCAAATGAGCTGATGCGAATGCTCCTGGATGAAGAACCAAAGCTTTGCAGCACTGGGGACAAGGGAGGTTTTTGAAGTTCAAGGGAAAGATAGATGGTGCAAAGTACAGACAGGTCCTGGAGGAAAACCTGGTCCAGTTGGCCACAGACCTGAGACTGGAGAGAAGATTCACCTTTCAGCAGGACAGTGATCCTAAGCAACAGTGGAATGGCTGAGCAAGTGATCCACTGAAAGCTCAGACCTGAATCCAAGAGAAATCTGTGGCAACACTTTAGGACTGTAGTCAACCGATGATCCCTACCCAATCTGAAAGAACTTCAACTAGGAGTCAAAACTACATAATTCTGCCGTGCAAAGTTGATAGACAAGGAAGCAATTTTATAAGCAGGCACCTCGATGTCGCGCAGCGAGAGTCTATTCTGTAAAGGAATCTAGGTGCCCAGATTTCATTATAGAGTACTAGCATAGCCCGGTATCAGCGCACATCAGATATAACTCCAGAGTTACGCCAGCCATAGTCCTGGCGTAATTTCAGTCACGTCAATGCAGCAGGAATGTGTTCAGTGTGTACGTGGGAGCCCTGCCCATGTCCTGTCCACTTGGAACCCACCCCCTTAGCATTTACAAGCTATGCCGCTTAAGGGTGACCTTGTAAAATGGGTCCCAAGTTGGCACAAGCATAAGTATTAGTATTCTATACATTCACATACACAAGGGCCATGAATTTGCCCTTTTATCCTAAATGGCTCATGGCTGCTGTTGCTGCAAAAAAAAAAAATGATGTACACCAAGTACTAAGTCAAGGGGTGTAAAGACCACTGTTCCCTCTAAGCTGAGTAGGAGTCTTCCAACCGCTTTGCTACCAGTAGGGGGTTGTGCTTCAATTTGTGCTTTCAGTCACTAGGGACAGGCAGATTCCTTGGAGTTCTAAGGAACTTGTCTGTCACTCACAATTGAAATGTGATAGTGAGACAGCACCCCCCCCCCCCCCCCCCCCCGGCAAGACTAGATGGAGGGCTCCCACTTAGCTTATAAGGAAAAGTGGCAAAGACTTATGCAATCAAAACTTTTTGAATATTTCTATAATTGTTCTTTCCCGTGTTATTTCTGATCTGATGAAGAAGGGCTACCTTCGAAAGCTAATCAAAAAATGTATTAAGTTACTCCAATAAAAGAGGTATCATCTTATTTTCTTTTCTTTGTTTTATTTTATTCTATTTCTATTGACTGATATTGTATTTTGAATTTGCACTTTTTTTTGACAGCAGAATGCTGAAAATGTTCAGAGGTACAAATGCAGCTTGTGTACACGGAACTTTGGGTGTCATTTAAGAAATGTTTGGCCTTTTCCCATGAGGTCATTTTTTTCTCATTCTTCTCATGTAACATATTACAAATACAGATTAATAATAAGAACAGATTAGCATTATAATAATACTTACTCATAAAATGTTGTCCATCCGTTCTCATTGGTCTTGGTTGCAAGAAGACCAGAATTTCCATGGTAGGTCATCATGGCCAATTCATGCCCTTGGGTTGTCACACTCTTCAGAGCACTGTTAGTGCCAATAGTTACCCAGTACAACTGACCATCTGGCACCACCAACCAGAGTGGCATTCCAGTGGAATCCCTCCGTACATTCAACGTGTTACCATTGTTATCTGTGATAAGTGTTAAATCTCCATCTCCACTATATGTAAAATTGTAAAGGTAATCACCAGTAGTAAGGCTCTGGGTATAAAGATGTCTTCCACTAGTATCAAACAAGTACAACTCCTGATCTACTGGAGAAGAAACTTCATACAAGTTCTGTGTGTTGAGAAACGGTTTGTTTTCCCGAATAAATCGTATACGGATATTTCCAAGGTCAGCAACATACAGTTCGCCATCTGCACATACAGCAAGGGACGAGGGGGCATTTAGTTTGGCATCCTTTGCATATCCATCATCACCGGCAAAACATTCACAGTTGGCATCATTTTTGCAATCACAGCCGCTTGGCGCTCCTGCGACTAGTGAAATTTCTCCACTGGTCGTGACTTGCCTAATGCGGTTGATCTTTTTCTCATCCGTTTCAGCAATGTACAAAATTCCGTTATGAGAGACTGCCAGGGCAGTGGCTGCCTCCAAGGTAGCGTGGACTGCCACTTTGCTAAGAAGGATGTGGTCAATGCCTGGTACTTGGCAGTGCATGGGTCTTCCAACCACAATGCGGACTTGATGATTTTCAGAGATCTGCAACACAACGTTATTGTCAAGCACAAAGAGGGAATTATCCATGGGGTTGACTGCTAGGTCTGTGGGCCATTCCAGACGAACCTAAAAATGTAAGAAATGACAAAAGAGAATGTTCAGAAAATATAATTTGTCACATTTAACTGTTTTTCTAAAGCAAGTACCCTACCACAACAAAATGAAAATCAATACATTGTTCTGATCCATTGTTAAATCTTGCTCTACCGCCTTGCAGATCTAAGTGGTTTACAAACTAAATCAAATTTCAAAGTAGGAAAGGAAATACAATAAAAGACAGGAAAGAACTATACACTCATCCTAAAAAGCAATCAAACTCAAAGACCACCATAATGAAAATAGGGGGCAAGAAAGAAGAGACAGTTAGGTAGGGTAGATGGAGAAAAAGGTAACGGAATAACAATGGATTCAGCTGTAATGATCCTATGTGGGATCTTATGTGGAGATAAAAGCTTGATGAAAAAGCCAGGTTTTTGAATGATAGTTCAGCATGAACATTTAGGGGGAGGGAGTTCCAAAAGAAAGGGGCCATGAAGTAGAAGGCACGGTGTCTGGTAGTCAAGCTAAGCAGCTTTGGGATCTGGAAGAACCAGATGATGATCATTAATAGAACGAAGAAGACAACTAGGAGAGTACAGAATAGTAAGAGTTGCTAGATAATGGGGGAGTCCAATCCTATTGGCCTTAAAAGTAGGTGTCAATAGTTTGAATATTATTCGCTGTTCAACAGGAAGCCAGTGTTGGTTATGAACTAATGGGGAAACATGATCGAAACTCTGAGCATGGCATAATAATCTAATAGCTGTAGTTTGTATGGATTGCAATAGTTTAGTCTAGTAGTTAATATAGAGAGAATAAGAGTATGAAATGTGTCATGGTCAAAATATCGTCAACCTGAATGTAATTACCGAACAAAGAGGCCAGTCTTACATAAGTTAGATATCTGTGGAAAGAAAGTGAGTTGTAAATCATGAATAATTCCTAAATAATGACAGGAATCCACAGTTAAAATAAAAGACCCAAAAAGGTTATTGTAGTAATTGGAGTACAGAGACCTCCAGTAAACTAGTCGGCTACTGTTTTTCCTTTGTTCAGAACTAGTGTGTGCTCAGAGAGCCAATTTGAGACTAAGTCTAGACACTCTTTAAGTGGACCAACGGATGGAGTGAAAGGGTTAGTGGGAAAGAGTAGCAGGATATCATCTGCGGAGAAATGGAATGAGATGAGGGGATTTATGAATACGTTGAAAAGAAGTGGAGACAGAACCGATCCCTGTGGGACCCCCACAGGTCAAGGGAAAAGGGGGGCAGTGGGATAAGAATGAGGGACATTAGGGATCATATTCTACTGATGCTGCTTTGAATCTTGGGCAAGTCACCTCACCCTCCATGTGCTCAGGTACAAGCTTATGGCCTCATTTACTTTCATGAGTTACTGCACTTATGTTCTTGGGACATACCAATACCTAACTGCAGATCTACCTATACAAATCAAGCTCGCTCTCTGCTTATCTCAATAAACTTCTGATCCCCTACACTTCCCTCAACTTCCTCCATTTAGCTGATCACAATCTTCTCTGGTTGCTGTCACCCTCATAACTCCATCTCATCTCTTTGCACTCTACTGCCTTCTGCTTTATTGGCCCAAAAACTCCGACTTCACATCAGGAACCAATAAACTTTCAGCATTTAAAACATTGTTGAAATCTCATCTGTTTACCCAAGTTGTGTGTTTTTTTTTTTTTTTTCTTTTTCTTCTCCTCTATTTCTCCCCTTCAGATATACACATGTTGGATCACCTCATACCTTTATGAAATGAGTTTATCTACTCGGGCAGACTAGATGGACCATACAGGTCTTTATCTGTCTTCATCTACTATGTTACTATCAGGCTTATTTTCGAAAGAGAAGGACATCCATCTTTCGACACAAATCGGAAGATGGGCGTCCTTCTCACAGGGTCGCTCAAATCGGCACAATCGAAAGCCGATTTTGGGCGTCCTCAACTGCTTTCCGTTGCGGGGATGACCAAAGTTTACGGGGGCGTGTCGGAAGCATAGCGAAGGCGGGACTGGGGCGTGCTTAACACATGGGCGTCCTTGGCTGATAATGGAAAAAAGAAGGGCATCCCTGACGAACACATGGACGACTTTACTTGGTCCATTTTTTCTTGCGACCAAGCCTCAAAAAGGTGCCCGAACTGACCAGATGACCACCAGAGGGAATTGGGGATGACCTCCCTTTACTCCCCCAGTGGTCATCAACCCCCTCCCACCCTAAAAAAACTTTAACAATATTTTTGCCAGCCTCAAATGTCATACCCAGCTCCGTCACAGCAGTATGCAGGTCCCTGGAGCAGTTTTAGTGGGTACTGCAGTGCACTTCAGGCAGACGGACCCAGGCCCATCCCCCCCACCTGTTACACTTGTGGTGGTAAATGTGAGCCCTTCAAAACGCACCACAAACCCACTGTACCCCCATGTAGGTGCCCCCCTTCACCCCTTAGGGCTATGGTAGTGTTGTACAGTTGTGGGTAGTGAGTTTTGGGGGGCTCAGCACGCAAATCTCTTAAGACATATCTCTTCACCAAGGCATACAATGAGTACTAATAGCCACATAATTCACCCGACAATCCAATCAATTAAGATAACTCATCTATTATAGCTACCTTAATCACTCCTCTCCTTCTTCTTCCTACCCTTATCTAACCTCTGCACAATATTAAATGTATATGTCACCTTGCAATGACAATGTTAACAAAACTATGTAAGCCACATTGAGCCTGCAAATAGGTGGGATAATGTGGGATACAAATGCAATAAATAAATAAAAGGTAAGAGAGCTATGCACCTGGGAGCAATTTATGAAGTCCACTGCAGTGCCCCCTAGGGTGCCCAGTTGGTGTCCTGGCATGTGAGGGGGCCCAGTGCACTTCGAATGCTGGCTCCTCCCATGACCAAATGGCTGGATTTGGTCGTTTCTGAGATGGGCAGCCTCGGTTTCCACTATCGGCGAAAACCGGGGACGACCATCTCTAAGGTCGACCTAAATGTTGAGATTTGGGCGTCCCCGACCGTATTATTGAAACGAAAGATGGACGCCCGTCTTGTTTCGATAATACGGGTTTCTCCGCCCGTTCGCGGGGACGTCCTGCGAGGACGCTCTCAGGAAAACTTGGGCACCCCATTTGATTATGCCCCTCTATGTAAACCGCTTTGAAGCCTAGTACAGGCCATATGGCAGTATATCAAGAGGAACTAAATAACTCAATAAATAAGTCAATGTCTTGTGTGTAATCTCTCACAAATTCTGTTTCTTCTTGTCTTGTCTACTTTAACCTTTCATGTATTAGAATATTATCGTCTGTGGTTTCCCTTTCAATATTGCATGCTCCATTCCTCACAATCATTTTCAGAGTATAATGATGCTGCAAGTCTTGAGTTAATGCCAAGCATATAGCTTGCTCTGAACTGACAGTAGTTAAATATTTCATGCCTCTGGTGCCCTAGGAGTTTTTCTCTCTATTCCAAATCATGAAGAAATATTTCCCTAGTTTCTGTATAATGGTATAAAATTAAAATCAAACTGTATGCACTGCTATAACTTCATCACAATATGAAATATGATTACCTCAGTTATGTGATAACCTTTGATAATGAAGAAATAGACTGGAGAACCCTTTGTATTTGACTGCCAATAAAATATACACAAATGTCTAAGAAAACTGAGGTAATCTCTCACTATAATGATGCCATTGTGAACTATTTTAGGCATTTTTGTAAAGATACAGATATAGATTACAAATGTAATAACAAAGGTGAACTACTGTATTATTACAACAACACAAAGTACAACCAAGCCGCACTGAGCCTGCATTATGTGGGAAAGCGCGGGGTACAAATGTAATAATCTATATAAATAATTCTCACCTCCAATTCTGAAGCTCACTGTGGTGCAGGGAAACACTGAAGCCCTGTGCTGTTGTAGCCTGTCAGCACCACTCACTCTCACTCTCACTCATACACCCGCCCTCAGCCACGCCCCATCCAGACATAATTCGCAACCCCAATGTTCTAATGAAGCCCCAAGCTCTACCCACTTCCGTGAAGGGTTCGTTAGTTCGTGGTGGTGAAGCCTCTCCACTGACCATGTCTCTCTGTCACGCCCTCGAATCGAACGTGATGACGTCGAGGGCGGAACAATTTCGGTGGACGAAAGGAACGCAACGGAAAGGGAGTAGGGAAACACACTCCCTGCCTCACAATCAGCTGCCAGTGTGCCGACGAAACCAAAATGCCGCCGAAAACGAGCGTACAAAAACGGGATAAAACCGCTTCGGGGGGAGGGGGGGGAGGCAGGCAGCCAGAGACACTCAATGTCGGAGGGTGTGAGGGAGGGACTTACACTCATGCCGTCCCCCCAACACCTCAACAACAACGTGGATGCAGCACCTCACAATCCTCCCGCACTTGTTTGACAGGTCTGGGCTGTCAAAAGCCCAAACCTGTCAAACAGCCTGCCCCGAGGCCTGAACAATGGGGGCTGGAGATCCGGTGGGTCTCCAGCCTCCCCAAACCCCCAGAAATTGTGAAGTGGCCGCCTCCGGCCAAAGGCTCTCCCACCCTCCCACCCAGCAAGTGCATGCTGGACAGGGCTCACCATTCCTCCCCAATGTTCCGCAAAGTCTAACGCCAGCTCGGAGCTGGCGTTGATTTTGCCGCAGCCAGCGACCCAATCTTTGGCGCGCTGGATGCTGATCATTGGGGATAGTAACATAGTAGATGACGGCAGAAAAAGACCTGCACGGTCCATCTAGTCTGCCCAACAACATAAACTCATATGTGCTACTTCTTGTGTATACCTTACCTTGATTTGTATCTGCCATTTTCAGGACACAGACCGTAGAAGTCTTGCCCAGAACTAGCCCCACCACCCAAACACCAGCCCTGCCTCCGCTAAGCGCTGATTAGCAGGCATTTGCAAGCTACTTGCGCTAAGAGCACTCGAGTGCGTTGTTTCAGGCGCTCGAGGGCTCTGATCATGGGTCGGCAGCAAACTCCGGCGCTAGTATGGCGTTAACAGCCTCTAGCGCCGGAGTTTGCTTTTGATCATGAGGGCCCTAGATTGTGAGCCTTCTGGGGGCAAGGAAATAACTACTGTACGTGAATCTACACCACTTCCATAGCTTTCAGAGGGTATATAAGAAACTAGAATAAACAAACAAAACCCACTGACTTTGCAACTATGCAGTCGGCATGAGTGTACCTTATATACCTATGAGGTCTCTCTTTAAGACGGAGATAAGCCTTGCAACCTGCAACTTGACCTTGTTCATAAATGACAGGCACCAGACAGCAGCCAAGGATAAAGGTGAGCAATGCTGTCCAACCAGAAGAAAGATGTGATGCAAACCGCCACAAGATCATCCCGTAAATTTCTCAACCTGCACTACCCCAGCCGCAAAGGACTTAAGTACAAGATGATGCACGCCACTACCTTCCCTTACAAGAGCACGCAGATATGGAATGCACTACCTACAGACCTGAAAGCAATCAAAGAAACATCTATCTTCCGAACATCTCTGAAAACATTCTTCTTCAACAAGGCCTACAATGAGAACCTGTAACCTCACTAAGTCCACTCAACTATGAACGCACACCTTCCATAATTACCCTAACAACTCCCTTCCTTCCTCCCTCACCCCTTCCTTAATCGCTACACATTACTAACTGTATCTGATATCCTGTTATGACAATGTTACCAAATCTATGTAAGCCATATTGAGCCTGCAAATAGGTGGGGGAATGTGGGATACAAATGCAATAAATAATAGTAATAATAATAATAAAAATAAAATGGACTCAGTAGCACAATTATGCACAGCTGCCAAACAAACATTTTATCATCATTTGATATACCACCCATCGTAAAACATCTGAGTGGTATACAATAATTAAAAAGAACAGCAAAACAATCCAAATATATAACAAAAACGACAAATTCGTTGTAGTAGATATCCCGAGAAGAATCTCATGGGCAGATGATCGAAAGCCCTGCGCTGTTCCAAACAGCGCTCTAGAAATAGTGGGGCTTTACCGCCCCTATGAACAGAGATAATAGCATGCAAATTTAAGCATGCTATTCACTTTGATCAAAGGGTAAAAGTGCGGGAGGATTGTGCCAGAGCATGCGCTCGGACACAATCCTCCCGCACTTGTTTGACAGGTCTAGGCTGTCAAAAGCTCAGACCTGTCAAACACAGGGGCTGGAGGTCCATGGGACCACCAAACCCCCAAGTACTCCCACCCCAAGTCAAGCGACACAGGGGGCTGGAGGTCTGGTGGACCTCCAGTCCCCCCGACCCAAGCTCAGGGGGGGCTGGAGATCCAGTGGTCTCCAGCCCCCCCTAACATCCCCTCCCATGAACCGCAAGTCGAGCTCCTCCCCACCCCACCCCTGCTGGTCTTAGCGGCCCTTCCCCACCCCCCTACCTTCGATGGAGGAGGGAGGTGGCCTCCTTCCCTCCTCTTCCATCGGTGCTGCCTCGAAAATGGTGGCGCCTGTCCCTTCCCAGTGCATCCTGGGATGCACTGGGTGGTTCTTCACACCATATAAGGTCTGCACAGCACATCCCAGGATGCACAGGGCAGGGCGCCACCATTTTTGAGGCGGCGCCAACAGAAGAGGAGGGAGGCCACCTCCCTCCTCCACTGAAGGCATAGCGCAGTGTCACATGAATGTCAATTTCACAACTCTTATGAAAGCGTATTTCTCTCAGGTGCAAGTTAATCGTACAGGGCACACTCAGTCTCCCTTGTGTCGGGAAGTAGACTGCACACTCTTTCATGCATTGCAGATATATACAACATTTTACATGGAGCGTTTGCTAGGGAAATCTTTATTGCCCTTGCCCTTAGGAATTCTATTTGGGAAAATGGATCGATGTGAGCCTTTTGGTAGGGGTGGGGGGTGGGGATGATTGCTATTGGGTAAGACCCGTGTAGTGGGAAAGAAATGCCGACTGCAACATTGGACGCAGGAACAGGTGCCAACCTTTTTGTTACTGGAGAAATGCTTTTCATAATCTGATGATCATGGAAGCTAGAGATGCGTGCCTTACCACGCTTGACCATCACTAACTGGAAGGAGGATGCAAAGAAGGGTAGGTAATATTTGGGGGGGGGGGCAGGGGGGGGGGCGGCTGTGTAGGGTGGGTGGTCCAGGGGATGAAGAAGATAGATATAGCTCTTGTGGAAGGTTCTCCACATGTATTACCTATATATTACCCTGGGGGTATTGATAAATGAAGCAGGACTTAAGGCCGCAATAATCTTAGGTGGTCGGAATTCTGGACGTAGCGCAGGCAAACATCCTCTATTTTTCCTCCCCCCTCCCCTGCACTGACCTCTGGTATACGTCAGGAGCAGGGCTGTGCCTGCTCGCTGCATCCAGGGGTCCTTGGGTAGATGTGGGCTCCCCAGGCTGTGCCTGTGAGGGAGGACAGAACTCTGCTGCCCGTCTCGTCTTCCGCCAGGGTCGCTTTACTCATACTACCCCTCTCCTCAAGACCCTTCACTGGCTCCCTATCCGTTTTCGCATCCTGTTCAAACTTCTTCTACTAACCTATAAATGTATTCACTCTGCTGCTCCCCAGTATCTCTCCACACTCGTCCTTCCCTACACCCCTTCCCGTGCACTCCGCTCCATGGATAAATCCTTCTTATCTGTTCCCTTCTCCACTACTGCCAACTCCAGACTTCGCGCCTTCTGTCTCGCTGCACCCTACGCCTGGAATAAACTTCCTGAGCCCCTACGTCTTGCCCCATCCTTGGCCACCTTTAAATCTAGACTGAAAGCCCACCTCTTTAACATTGCTTTTGACTCGTAACCACTTGTAACCACTCGCCTCCACCTACCCTCCTCTCTTCCTTCCCGTTCACATTAATTGATTTGATTTGCTTACCTTATTTATTTTTGTCTATTAGATTGTAAGCTCTTTGAGCAGGGACTGTCTTTCTTCTATGTTTGTGCAGCACTGCGTATGCCTTGTAGCGCTATAGAAGTGATAAATAGTAATAGTAGTAGTCTCTTGTAACCAGAGCTAATATTGTGATGTCATAATGCCTCAGGCCACCAATAAGAGCCAACCTCATCAGTGATGTCACAATGGCTTGATTGTCCTATACTTGGCTTACTTTTATTACATAGCTCTTTGAGCAGGGACTGTCTTTCTTCTATGTTTGTGCAGCGCTGCGTACGCCTTGTAGCGCTATAGAAATGCTAAATAGTAGTAGTAGTAGTAGTAGTAGGCTTCCTGAAGAACTGTCCTTCTTCACAGGCACCACAGCTCTGCCCCTGACAAATATCGGAGGGTCAGTGTGGAGGGGAGGGAGAGGAAGTAGAGGGCTTTTGCGCCGTTAAAACAGTAACAATAAGCAGCAAATAGAAAAAAAAAAAAGATATACAGAAATCAAACTTTCCATTTCTCAATGCTCAATCACAGACTCCGGTCACTCTCCAACATGGGAACTGAACAAACGTTGGATGTTTTATCTTTCTAAAGCAAATTCATCAATATCCACCACAGATAACTGCAAAGACGTTCTCCCTTCAATCTGCACTGTGACCACTTCAGCCTATCTGAATGAGTGGCAGAAAGATTTTGACTACCAGTTTTGTAGAAAGGGGTTTGCTTCTTGCAAAACTGGACTTCTGCAGGGGGTGCTGTCGACTATATTTAAAAATAACATACCAGTCTAACTGCATGTTTTAAGAGCGCAGCACGACTATCGCTGCAACCAACTAGCAATTCCATATAATTCAAGCACTCTTGTTTCCCCTGCTGTTGCTAGTTTTAGCAGAACAGTATTCAGCTGCTATTTTGTAGATGCTAATTTGATTTGGTTCTAAACAGCCAAATTATCCAGCTGCCAAGGTCAAGAGGTACTCTAGGTTCTAAATAATGGGTAGGAGCACATTACTTTACTTTCCATCACCTGATGACTCACCTCACCAGTCAGTTCAAGGCAAGTTAGGAACAAATAGCTATTAATATAATTTGCCCTACCACCCTCACAACATAGCTGCCGAGAGGGGGGGGGGCAGGGGGGACAAAATTCCCTGGGCCCGGGGCCTCCAAGGGGGCCCCGTGCCGCAGTCCCACCCGCCCTCCATCGTCGACCGTCTGCCACAGGCCGGGCCCCCTGCATTGAAATCACAGCGCCTCTCACCTCCGTGTGAAAGCATAGCAGGCAGCAGGGCAGCAGATCACCTCCTTTCGGGCCTCCTTCCCTCCCTGTGTCCCACCCTCGTCTGATGTAACTTCCGCGAGGGCGGGACACAAGGAGGACCGAAGGGAGGCGATCTGCTGCCTCCAGCGCTTTCACACGGAGGTGAGAGGGCGCTGTGATTTCAATGCAGTGGGCCCGGCCTAGCGGTGGATGGAGGGGGCGGGCAGAGGGGGGAGCGGCGGTGCCCTCTGGGGGGGTGGAGGGGGGAGCTGTGGCGGCGACGACCTCGGGGGGGGGGGGGGGGGGGCCTTGCTCCGGGCCCGGCCCAGTCTCTCGGCAGCCCTGCCTCACAAGCCCCACAAACCTGCTTAAAACACAAATTATTCTAGCATTCTAAAAAAACTCTTAAAACTTGAATTATTCTAACATTAGGTACTGACCAAAAATAAACAATATCGATCCAATTTACCATTTTCCCTAATATACTGCTTCTAAATGCTAATTCCTCTTTTCTTGTTCTCTTAGGTTTCTGCCGCTGGCGTCATGATTGCTGCAGCTGCCTGGGTCTTGCCACGCCTGAGTAAGTGAAACTGACATTTCAACCATTGTGTTGTGGCTTGCTTGAAGATGGCTGAAATGTCGGTTCGGCTTACTTAGACGCGGCAAGACCCGGACGACTGTAACAATCCATTTTTTAAAATTCTCGAACATTCTTGGAATACCATGCCTTCAGCTTGTTTGTGAATAGCGAGTGCTGATGCATCCGTTGTAACTGCAATGGAACCAGGGGCGTAGCCAGACAACAGATTTTGGGTGGGCCTAGGCATGAATTGGGTGGGCACCAAGTGTTCTTCCCCCCTTCACAAAGAAAATCTCAGCTGGTGGGAAAACATTTATTTCCATCTTGGCAGCAGGAATGCACTGAAAACGGAGCATTCGCAGGTGTCGTGGACAGTAGCGTCTTTGTTACCATCAGGGGAAAATCTTCCGCTGGCGGAGCTTGAGATTTCCACCAGTTACCACTAAACGTGTGCTACTGTTGGGTGGGCCTGAGCCATAAATGGGTGGGCCCTGGCCCACCTAAGCCCACCTGTGGCTACACCACTGAATGGAACAGACGTGCTGTGAAGAAGGTAAGACCCTTGGAGGTTCATACACCATCAAAAGGTTACCCACATATACCAGACCCTCTAAGAGTAGCCAAACAGAGCAATTTAAAGTGAACTTATTGCCTAATGGCAGCCTGTGCAATTCTGCCAAGATAGGAGTAATATGATCCCGTGACGTTTTGTTAATCAAAACCAAAGAAGTGGAAAAAGCCAACCAAAATGTACAGGATGACCAAAGTTTATTCTTCAAGAAAAAAAAACCGCTGATAAAACAACCCAACACGGGCCGTGTTTCGACAAATACAGTCTTCGCCAGGGGAATCTATCAAATCAGCAAACACTATGTTTACGGGGCCGCCCTTAGAGATGGGCGCCCCCATTCGATTATCCCCTTCTCTGTCACCTACGAACCTTAATGCAATATAACTCTGTATTTCTCATTCCGGAAATGGCGATCGCCATGACGGAACAATGTAAGCCACATTGAGCCTGCAAATAGGTGGGAAAATGAGGGATACAAATGCAATAAATAAATAAATAAATAAATAAATATGTTGTCAAGTTGGAATTGCCATAACAGCAGAGCACTTGGCTATGCTGCCCCTCCATAAGAATGCTGTTATGGCAATTCCAATATGACAACATACTGTTTGCTGATTTGAAAGATTCCCCTGACGAAGACTGTGTTTGCCGAAACACGGCCCGTGTTGGGTTGTTCTACCAGCATTTATTTTGAAGAATAAACTTTGGTCATCCTGGACATTTTGGTTGACTTTTTCCACTTCTTTGGTTTTGATTTGATTTGTCAGGCTTATTTTCGAAAGAGAAGGGCGCCCATCTTTCAACACAAATAGGAAGATGGGCGTCCTTCTCACAGGGTCGCCCAAATCGGCATAATCAAAAGCCGATTTTGGGCGCCCTCAACTGCTTTCCGTCGCGGGGATGACCAAAGTTCATGGGGGCGTGTCGGAAGCATAGCGAAGGCGGGACTGGGGCGTGCTTAACACATGGGCATCCTCGGCCGATAATGGAAAAAAGAAGGGCGTTCCTGACGAACACTTGGACGACTTTACTTGGTCCTTTTTTTTTTACGACCAAGCCACAAAAATGTGCCCTAAATGACCAGATGACCACCAGAGGGAATTGGGGATGACCTCCCCTTACTCACCCAGTGATCACTAACCCCCTCCCACCCTAAAAATATTTTTTCCAGCATCTATGCCAGTCTCAAATATCATACCCAAGCTCCATGGCAGCAGTATGCAGGTCCCTGGAGCAGTTTTAGTGGGTACTGCAGTGCACTTCAGGCAGGAGGACCCAGCCCCACCCCCTCCCCTACCTGTTACACTTGTGGTGGTAAATGTTAAGCCCTCCAAACCCACCACAAACCCACAGTACCCACATTTAGGTGCCCCCCTTCATCCCTAAGGGCTATGGTAGTGGTGTACAGTTGTGGGGAGTGGGTTTTGGGGGGGGGGGGGGGTTGGGGGGCTCAGACAACAAGGTAAGGGAGCTATGCACCTGGGAGCTTTTTCTGAAGTCCACAGCAGTGCCCCCTAGGGTGCACGGTTGGTGTCCTGGCATGTCAGGGGGACCAGTGCACTACGAATGCTGGCTCCTCCCATGACCAAATGGCTTGGATTTGGTCGTTTCTGAGATGGGCGTCCTCGGTTTCCATTATCACCGAAAATCGGGGATGACCATCTCTAAGGACAACCATCTCAAAGGTCAACCTAAATGTTGAGATTTGGGCGTCCCCGACCGTACTATTGAAACGAAAGATGGACGCCCATCTTGTTTCGATAATACGGGTTTCGTCGACCCTTCATCGGGACCTCCTGCGAGGACGTCCTCAGGAAAACTTGGGCGCCCCGTTCGATTATGCCCCTCCACGTGAAACTCATCAGTGCCCTTTGGTATTTTTGTTTTTATTAATCATAACATGGGCAGTGGTATTTTGCACTGACTGCAATCTTTTTAACTGATACTTTGTAAGACCGCAATAGAGTTGCATTGCAGTAGTTTAACCTCAACATAAAAAAAGGGTGGATCAAAATGGCTAGATTTCTATATCCTAAAAGGGCCCATTTAAATTAACATTTAATTTAAATGTTAGCGCGTCAATGCACCCATTATTTTCTTCCTTGTATTGATTTGCTCCTGCCAGGGGAGCTCTGGAGCTGGTACACCAAACCTTCGACTCTGACTCCACGTCCTGTTGATATTAGGCTTTGCATTTTTTTGTACTGGATATTTACCAGGACAAATAAATAAATAAGATATTATACGATACATGATGTGATACCCCACAGGCAAGCCTTCTCCGGAGTAGCCCCCCCCCTGGAATGCACTGCCTGAAAGGCTCCGCTTAACACAAGACTTTCTGTACTTCAGGAAACAGGTTAAAGCTTGGCTCTTCAACCAAGCCTTTAACGGAAGAAGTAACTAACTTGTTAGTCTCCCTCACACACACAAGGAGTGACACGGGCTGCACATGTAAGCCACACTGAGCCTGCCAATTGGTGGCAAAATGTGGGATACAAATGTAACAAATAAAAATAAATAAAAGATGCTGAGCAATCTGGGATTAATACCTGAGATATGTCCATGACGGAATCGCAACTGAGAGGTCTGGCAGATGTTAGGTCGTTGGAGCCCAGCAGGGTGGAGATGAGTCCGTTCTGATCTATACGCCTGATCATGTTGCCATCAACAAAATAAATCAGTCCAAACTTGTCCACCGTGATGCCTGTTGAACAAAAGAAAATCTAACTGAGGGATTAAAAAAAATAGTTTTAACCTATAAATGTACTCGCTCTGCTGCTCCCCAGTATCTCTCCACACTCGTCCTTCCCTACACCCCTTCCCGCGCACTCCGCTCCATGGATAAATCCTTCTTATCTGTTCCCTTCTCCACTACTGCCAACTCCAGACTTCGCGCCTTCTGTCTCGCTGCACCCTACGCCTGGAATAAACTTCCTGAGCCCCTACGTCTTGCCCCTTCCTTGGCCACCTTTAAATCTAGACTGAAAGCCCACCTCTTTAACATTGCTTTTGACTCGTAACCACTTGTAACCACTCGCCTCCACCTACCCTCCTCTCTTCCTTCCCGTTCACATTAATTGATTTGATTTGCTTACTTTATTTTTTGTCTATTAGATTGTAAGCTCTTTGAGCAGGGACTGTCATTCTTCTATGTTTATGCAGCTCTGCGTACGCCTTGTAGCGCTATAGAAATGCTAAATAGTAGTAGTAGTAGTAATCTCAAGGAGTATCAACATTCCATGTAGAACCCCAAAGAATTGCAAGATTCTGGAATCCTAAAGAGTGACAAGATTCCATGCAAGATTCGTAACCACTTGTAACCACTCGCCTCCACCTACCCTCCTCTCCTCCTTCCTGTACACATTAATTGATTTGATTTGCTTACTTTATTTTTTGTCTATTAGATTGTAAGCTCTTTGAGCAGGGACTGTCATTCTTCTATGTTTATGCAGCTCTGCGTACGCCTTGTAGCGCTATAGAAATGCTAAATAGTAGTAGTAGTAGTAATCTCAAGGAGTATCAACATTCCATGTAGAACCCCAAAGAATTGCAAGATTCTGGAATCCTAAAGAGTGACAAGATTCCATGCAAGATTCGTAACCACTTGTAACCACTCGCCTCCACCTACCCTCCTCTCCTCCTTCCTGTACACATTAATTGATTTGATTTGCTTACTTTATTTTTGTCTATTAGATTGTAAGCTCTTTGAGCAGGGACTGTCTTTCTTCTATGTTTGTGCAGCGCTGCGTAGGCCTTGTAGCGCTATAGAAATGCTAAATAGTAGTAGTAGTATGTAACATACAGAAATAAAAGTCAACAAAAAAATTGTAGGCGATACACATATATGAAGTTAGTCCAAAACAAAAGTAACTAACCTTTTCAGAGCTGTGTTTGCTTTATCTAATTAGTACAGCCCAAGTTAAGGATGATAATGCAAACATACAAGTTAAAGACAGAGAAAATCTAGATCGGGATGTAGAAGAGGCCAGCATTTTTAGCAGACTGGTCCCCCAGACATCCCAGGAGAGCAATGGGGTATCCTAGGGGTACTGCAGTGGACTTCATATAAATGTTCCCAGGTACACATCTATCTCACTGTTGCCCCCTTAATCTTGTCTGCTGAGCCTTCCAAAACCCACCCAAAATCCATTACCCCCAACTGTACAGCACTTCAGTAGCCCTTATGGGTGAACGGGGCACCCTATATATGGGTACAGTGGGTTTCTGGTGAGGTTTGAAGGACTCACAGTTTCCACCATGAGTGTAACAGGTAGAGGGAGGTATGGGCCTAGGTCCACCTGTCTACAGTACACTGCACCCACCAGTAGACTACTCCAGGGACCTGAATGCTGCTCTAATGGACCTGGCTAACATCTGAGGCTGTCATAGAGGCGTGAGTACTATTTTTATTCACATTTTTTGGGTGTGGGAGGGGGTCACTGACCACTGGGGGAGTGAGGGGTGTCATTCCTGATTCCCTCCAGTGGTCATTTGATCATTTAGAGCACCTTTTTATGCCTTATTCATTCTGAAAACAGGTCTAGACCAAAACCAATGGCAAGGACAAATCAAACTCGGGTATACATGGATGGGCTATTTGGCCTTTATCTGCCGTCTTGTTTCTAAATAAGGTATCACATACCATGTAAAATCAGTTTATCTTGTTGGGCAGACTGGATGGACTGTTCAGGTCTTTATGTGCCATCATTTACTATGTCAGTTTTCACTTTAGCGGTCCGTGGTGATATTCAGCTTCCTCTCCAGTTTTTGTCTTGGGCCCATTTGGCTAACACCGATCCTGCTGCCAGGTTGGATACCTAGATCTGCCCATGTTCTAGCGCAGTGTTTCTCAACCCAGCCCTCGGGACACACCTAGCTGGTTGGGTTGTCAGGATATTCACAATGAATATGCCTGAAAGAGATCTGCAAACTGAGGAGGAAATGGATACAAATCTATCTCATGCGTATTCATTTTGCATACCCTGAAAACTTGACTGTCTGGGTGTGCCCCAAGGACTGGGTTGAGAAGCACCGTCCTACAGCTCTGGTCAATGGACCCCCATTATCATACGCAGCCTGTCCTCTGCAAGCATATTCTACGGCTATCTCCTGATCCCTGTGCAGGGTCTGCCTATCCTGTTACATTTTCTAAGAAAAGTATACGAAGGAGCCGGGACAATGAGCCTTTCCAGGCAGTCTGCTACTCTGAGCTTCGCTAATCAAGCGGAACGTTTAAGCGTTCTAGGTCATGTTCTTCCAATTTACACATTGTGTTCATGGCTCTTGGTCAAATATTCGTAGCTTGATTATAAATAGGCCACCCGATTGTCTTAGACTGTGCTTATGTATGGAAATTAATGCAGAAAACCATATGGTGATTTCGCATGTCATTCACAGTTCTGCTCCGCTATAATAGGTCTGCTTTTTTAAGCTTTTTTTTTTTTATATTAACACTTTTCTGTATAACATGAAATCAAGCACAGTGTCAGCATTATACTGAGTATTACAAAGAGTAGTGAAAGGGAAATAGCAGGGGTACAGTGAATGTACCAGAAGCAGGCTAGATGACATTTATACTATAGAACAGTGGAAAGAGCAAATGTGCTGAGCGAAAATAGAAAAATAAACTAAAAACCTAACATAAAAGAAAAGGAAGAATTGCTAACCCACCCCAGCAACATCCTGAGGGACTCCACATTTCAAGCCCAGCTTTGAGAAAATTTGCCACTCTTCCAAACACAACAAGTCCTATCTAGCAGAAAATCTTTAAACCAGTTCAAACCTGAACCAACCATAGTAACATAGTAAATGACGGCAGATAAAGACCTGTATGGTCCATCCAGTCTGCCCAACAAGATAAACTCATTTTACATGGTATGTGATACTTTATACCCGAGTTTGATTTGTCCTTGCCTTTCTCAGGGCACAGACCGTAGAAGTCTGCCCAGCACTCTTCTTGTACTAAAAGTTCTGAAGATTCCGGAATCCCAATGGGTAGCAACATTCCATGTAGAACCCCAAAGAGTAACATAGTAAATGATGGCAGATAATGACCTGAACGATCCATCTAGTCTGCCCAACAAGATAAACTCATTTTACATGGTATGTGATACTTTATATGTATACCCGAGTTTGATTTGTCCTTGCCTTTCTCAGGGCACAGACCGTAGAAGTCTGCCCAGCACTGTTCTTGTTCTGAAGCCCCTTAAGATTTACACTCCAGCCCATCCCTATTTATTCAGTCACGATCAGGGCATAGACCGTAGAAGTCTGCCCAGCTCCCATTTTGTTTCCCCAATTACCAGCGTCGCCACCCAATCTCCGCTAAGATTCTGCAGAACCATTCCTTCTAAACAGGATTCCTTTGTGTTTATCCCACGCATGTTTGAACTCCATTATCGTTTTCATCTCCACCACCTCCCGCGGGAGGGCATTCCACATATCCACCACCCTCCAATCTCACTCAATCTACTTAACAGTAAACCATGATCCATCAAATCAAATGCAGCTGATATGTTGTACTGGAGCAAAATAATCTGTGTTCTCACACAGAAATAATTTTTGATTTCAGTGGTCAAGATCAATAACAAGGTTTCCGTACTATGCTCTGGTCGAAATCCAAATTGTGAATAGTGAAGACGTGAAAGCCTTTCTATATACTGAGACAACTGCCTACAAATATATGCAGTGCGTTTTTTCTAGCGAAAAAGGTGCCAGTACTCAAATGCCAGGCCATCCTTCAGGAGTGGGGTGATCACCAAGGGACCCACCCCATAATAGCCAGGTCCCCTGCAACCAGTCAATGAATCTATGACAAGACTGAATTGGTGTGTAGAGCCTGAGCTCTTTCATTAAAACTTGGGGTCCATGGGTCAATTTTAACAGACAATGGAAAAGGTGCCGGTACTCAGTACCCCCAAGTACCCCCTCAAAAAAGCCCTGAATATATGTGTCTAATAATTTAGGGGCCCTTTTATAAAGGTGCGTAAGGCATTACGCGCGTCTAGCATGCGCCAAATCAGCATTACCGCCCAGCTACCACGTGCCCCGGGCAGTAATTCTGAATTTGGTGAGCGTCGAAAACACACAGTAGAAAATATTTTCGATTTTCTACAGTGTGGCGCTTAGCCGGTGGTAAACAGCATTGGGCACGTGCTGCATGCCTACCGCATGGGTAGCGTGTGAGACCTTACCGCTAAGTCAAATGGTGGCGGTAAGGTCTCAGGTCAAAAATGGACGTGCGCAATTTTTTTTTTATTTTGCCGCACATCCATTTTCCGGCCCCTAAAAAAAAGGCCCTTTTTCCAAGACTTGGCAAAAACTGGCCTGGCGTGCGCCCAAAAGACGTGCTTGCACTGCCGTAGGTCACTTTTTGCCACGGTTTAGTAAAAGGGCCCCTTAGTGAGCAAAGGAATACCATTTTAGGTCTAAGACCTTATCGCCAGCCATTGACCCAGTGGTAAAAAAAACGGGCGATAATGACCCGCACGCGTCCGAAAATAAAAAATATTTTCAGACGCGAGTACCGGACGCGCGCCAAAAATGAAATTACCGCAAGAGCCATGCGGTAGTCGGGTGGTAACTCCATTTTGGCGCTCGTTGGGCGCACGTAGACGCTTATGTGACTTAGTAAAAGGGACCCATGATGAGGTACTTAAAGTCAGACTGAGGGTTTGATATTCAAAAGTGATTTAAACGGCCAGGAGAGGCTCCAGACCATTTAAATCGCTTGTGCAGGGCTATCGGGGGATACTCAGCAGCATTTAATGGGATAGTGCCGCTGAATATCCCTCCCTGCCCATGCTGTAATTGGCTAGTTTGTGGGTGGTCTGGAACCGGAGTTAGGGTGGCATGCAGGGTTGGTTGATCTGTACCCCTTGGCATAAAGGGTCATAAGCCCCCAACCCCCTATCAGAAGTGATTAAATTAGATAGAAGTTAGGGCACAGTGGGTCCCCTACAGTTGTGGAAACGCTTCTAAAGTGGAGGATTGTGAGGTTTCTCAAACTGAATGGACTGCAGGACCCGAGGCAGCATCGTTTCACTAAAGGCAGGTCATGTCAGACAAATCTGACTGATTTCTTTGACTGGGTGACCAAAGAGTTTGAGGTGGGAGGCGGTGTACTTGGATTTTAACAAATATGAACTCCTATACGTAAATCTAGAATTGTCTTATAATATTTGCTTGTTATACCACTATAATGTATTTCATTATCATACTAGTAAAACATGCCCGTTTCTTGCGCAAATGAAACGGGCGCTAGCACGGTTTCCTTCCGAACCTCCCCCCCTCCCTACTCACCCCTTCGGCGTTCTGAAGGCACTGTTCGCCATTGTTGCGGACCTCGGCATGCCACCTTCAATCTGCTGATCCGTTGGTTGTGAAGCCACTGATGCCATTGCTCTGCCCTCGACGTCATCACATTTGACGCGAGGGCTGGGCCCCACACAGTGTTTTCGGTGGCTTCACCACCACGAAGGCTTTGAACTGGAAGGAAGTGCCCGGAGGACCTGACAGTGACGTCAGTGTCCTCAGAACGTTGAGGGTGAGTTTTATTATATAGGATTACCCAAGAACCTTCTGTAATACTAAATGTATACTTTATCATATATTTCCACTATTCATGATGTATTGTAAGCCACATTGAGCCTGCAAAGAGGTGGGAAAATGCGGGATACAAATGCAATAAATAATAATGGGTCCACACAGGCGACTGATAAAACAAATTGAGTGCCCTTGGTATGGATCCTAAAGTGACTGACTGCTCAAGAAGCAGGAGGCAGAGGGTAGTGGTAAATGGAGCTTGCTCTGAGGAAAGGGATGCTATCAGTGGTGTGCTGCAGGGATCGGTCCTCAGGCCGGTTGTCTTTAACATCTTTGTGAGCAATATTGCGGAAGATTTGTCTGGTAACGTTTGTGTTTTTGTGGTTGATACTAAACCCTGTAATAGGGTAGACACGCTGGAGGGTGTGGATGGCATGAGGAAGGATCAGGTGAAGCTCGAAGAATGGTCCGATAATTGGCAACTAAGATTTAATGCTAAGAAATGCAGGGTCATGTACTTGGGTCACAAGAATCCAAGGGAAAGGTACAGTATAGGGGGTGAAGTGCTCCTGTGTACGCAAGAAGAATGCGGGTGATTGTGTCTGATGACCTTAAAGTGGTCAAACAGGTAGATAAGGCGACGGTCAAAGCCAGAAGCATGCTTGGGTGCATAAGAAGAGGGAGGACCAGCAGGAAAAAAGAGATGATAGTGCCCTTGTATAAGTCCCTGGTGAGGCCGCATTTAGAGTGCTGCGTGCAATTCTGGAGACCGCGCTTACAGAAAGATATAAACAGGATGGAGTCAGTCCAGAGGGCGGCTACAAAATTGGTAAGCGGTCTCCCTCATAGAACATACAAGGAAAGGCTTAGGAACCTCAATATGTATACGTTGGAAAAGAGGCAGGAGAGAGGGAGTATGATAGAAACATTTAAATACCTCAGTGGCATAAATGTGCAGGAGGATAGCCTTTTCCAATTGAAGGAGAACTCTGGAATGAGAGGGCATAGGATGAAGTTAAGAGGAAATAGGCTGAGGAGGAATCTTAGAAAATACTCTTTCACAGAAAGGTTGGTGGATGTGTGGAACGGCCTCTATTGCAGGCGCGCTGAAAAATAGACCTGCGCGCGTCCAATACATGCGCCTACACCAGTGGAGGCCATTTTTCGGCGCACCTTAGTAAAAGGGCCCCCAAGCCAGCTATCTTGGGGGCACTCTGGGGGCAGAGTCAGCACTTGGCCGCTTAAGTGCTGACCGGTTAAGGGGCCCTTTTACTATGCCGCGTGGGCACCTACATGCGCCAATTCGGATCTACCGCTCGGCTACCGCATGGCCTGGGCGGTAATTTCATTTTTTACGAGCGTCCAGTATGCGTGCCAGAAAATTTCCAGTGAGCGGCACTAACCGGCCGGTAATCGTCAGTGTATAAGCGCTGACGATTACCACTCGGTTAACGCGTGAGACCTTACCGCTAAGTCAATGGGTGGCAGTAAGGTCTCAGGCCCAAAATGGATGCAAACTAATTTTTATTTTGCTGCATGTCCATTTTCGCCCCCCCCCCCAAAAGGCCTTTTTTGCAAGTGCGCTGAAAAATGGACCAGCGCGCGCCCAATACACGCGTCTACACCAGCGCAGGCCATTTTTCAGCACACCTTAGTAACAGGACCCCTTAAGTGTTACTGAATATCCCTGCACATACAGGCATTTTAACAGGGCAGGAGCCTCTCCTGAATGCAATTTGAAGCTGATGTAGACTCACAATATTTTTCTTAAAATAATGTAGCTAGCTGTTAGAATAAGCAAAGCAAAATAAGACTGAAGTGTTTGTTTTCTTTCTGACTCCTGTTTCATTTGTGAGGCAAAAATTGGTATTTCAATGTTTTTTGCGTACTGCTTCTGCTCTGAAACCGCTAAATCACCGCCACCCTCACCCTAAGTCGATCAGGGTGGTATGACCCTGCTTCATTCATTCATTCCTGGCTTCTCTTGAAAATTTTCACCTTACCTCTCGGATTGGTGAGCGTAGCTTCGGTGGCTTTGCCCCCATCGCCACAACGATTGTCATCAAAAGGAAGACACTGGTCTCCAGTTCCGGCCACCACTTCCAAATTCTTGACAACGTCCTTGACGATTGTGGTAGACTTGATTTTGTAGACCCGACGACTGCTGGTGTCAGAAAGGAAAATGGATCCGGTGACAGGATCTGTGGCCAGATAATACTTGTGAGCTGGGCTATGGCTGAAAGAAAAATAAAATGTGTTTCCAACGGGGGATTTTTCAGTTGGCCCAACTCCCATAAAACTCATGATTAGTGCTATCAACTTTTTAATAAAGATAAAGGGCCCTGTTTACTAAACTGTGCTAAAGGTGTGGTGGTGCTTTAGCGCGCGCTGTGTAGGCACTCACAATATTCCTATAGGTGCCTAATTAGCACGCGCTAATTCTGTGCACATGCTAAAAATGCTAGCGCACCTTAGTAAACAGGGCCCAAAGTTTATACTAAGGTGCGCTGAAAAATGGCTTGTGGTAGTGTAGGTGCAGGTTTTGGGCGCGCACCAAGCCATTTGTCATCGAGCCTGTGAAAAAGGCTTTTTTTTTTTGCCGAAAATGGACGTGCAGCAAAATCAAAATTGCCTCATGTCCATTTGGGGTCTGAGACCTTACCACCAGCCATTGACCTAGCGGTAAAGAATCCGGGCGGTAATGACCTACGCGCGTGAAATGCAACTTGGTGTGCGTCCGTTATGCGTGTCTGAATATAAAAGTTCTTTTTCAGACGCGCGTATCGGACGTGTGCCAAAAATAAAATTACCGCAAGAGCTACGCGGTAGTCGAGCGGTAACTCCATTTTGTGTGCATTGGGCATGCATACATAAGTACATAAGTAATGCCACACTGGGAAAAGACCAAGGGTCCATCAAGCCCAGCATCCTGTCCCCGACAGCAGCCAATCCAGGCCAAGGGCACCTGGCAAGCTTCCCAAACGTACAAACATTCTATACATGTTATTCCTGGAATTGTGGATTTTTCCCAAGTCCATTTAGTAGTGGTTTATGGACTTGTCCTTTACGAAACCGTCTAACCCCTTTTAAAACTCTGCTAAGCTAACCGCCTTCACCACCTTCTCCGGCAACGATTTATTTTAAATTTACTACACTGTAGTTTCATCGTATGCCCCCTAGTCCTACGTGGCTTAGTTAAAGGGCCTCATAATGAGGTATATAAAAGTCAGACTAAGGGGTTGATATTCAAAAGTGATTTAAATGGCCAGGAGAGGCTCCAGGCCATTTAAATCACTTGTGCAGGGCTATCTGGGGATATTTAGCAGCATTTAATGGGATAGTGCCGCTGAATATGTTTTGAGCGGTTTGGAGTTTCTTTATGATTTGTTCTTTACAATGCTTATGGCAACGCTTATGTTCTTTTGTTCTTACCATGCTGTGGCATGTATGGCTCCTGGCATTGAATATCCAGGTATGTCCACCAACTAACCCAACGTAATCTTATCTACCCACTCACTTAACTTTGGTGCGACACTGATAATTTTTATTTTTTATTTTAGTTACATTTGTACCCCATGCTTTCCCACATGGCAGGCTCAATGCGGCTTACATATACAGGTACTTATTTGTACCTGGGGCAATGGAGGGTTAAGTGACTTGCCCAGAGTCACAAGGAGCTCCCCTTGCCTGAAGTGGGAATTGAACTCAGTTCCTCAGGACCAGAGTCCACCACCCTAACCACTAGGCCACTCCTCCACTGTTGCTACTATTGGAGATTCTACATGGAACGTTGCTATTCCACTAGCAACATTCCATGTAGAAGTCGGCCCTTGCAGATCACCAATGTGGCCGCGCAGGCTTCTGCTTCTGTGAGTCTGATGTCCTGCACGTACGTGCAGGACGTCAGACTCACAGAAACAGAAGCCTGCGCAGCCTTCTACATGGAATGTTGCTAGTGGAATAGCTAGTAGAATCTCCAATAGTTGCTAGTGGAATAGCTAGTAGAATCTCCAATAGTAGCAGCATTCCATGTAGAATCTCCAATAGTATCTATTTTATTTTTGTTACATTTGTACCCTGCGCTTTCCCACTCATGGCAGGCTCAATGCGGCTTACATGGGGCAATGGAGGGTTAAGTGACTTGCCCAGAGTCACAAGGAGCTGCCTGTGCCTGAAGTGGGAATGGAACTCAGTTCCCCAGGACCAGAGTCCACCACCCTAACCACTAGAATACTCCTCCACTCACCACTCCACTGACTCCGACATTGATTATACCCTAGACCCCTTCTCCCTACCTCCTTATACTCATCCCCCAGCCTTTTCCTACCACACCCCACTCAATCCCTATTCCTTTCGCCCATTCTATCTTTGTTTACCTTCCCTTATCTAATTCATTTATTCTTAATACCACACTATTATTATGTTTATTACAGTTTGTGATTTTCACAAGACTCTGTAATTTTATTTACTATGTAAACTACATTGAAACTGCTAGATGTGGGAAAGCACGGGGTACTAATGCAATAAATAAATAAATAAATAAATATCCCTCCCTGCCTATGCTGTAATTGGCTAGTTTGTGGGTGGTCTGGAAGCAGAGTTAGGGTGGCATGCAGGGGTGGTTGATCCGTACCCCTGGGCATAAAGGGTCATAGGCCCCCAACCCCCTATCAGAAGTGATTAAATTTAATAGAAGTTAGGGCACAGTGGGCCCCTACTGTTGGACACTGCCCTATTGTTCCAATGGTCAGTCCGCCCCTGGCGGAGCAGAAGCTTAGCTCATTATTTATGATTTTCAATCTGCTAACCGGCTAAGTAAGAATATAAAGTTAGGACAGCAAAACAGAACTTTATGCAGCAAGTTAACTGGGCACCAGTCTGAATATCAGCTGGTGCCTGGTTAATTTCCAGGTTGGCGGACATACCTGGATATTCAATGCCAGGAGCCATACATGCCACAGCATGGTAAGAACAAAAGAACATAAGCGTTGCCATGCTGGAACAGACGTACGTCTGCTGAAATCTGGAGTAAATGCTGGTGCTTAAGTAGGGCATGCATTGACCCTATATTCCAAAAGGCAGAAAGGCAATCGATCCGCAAGCTCCAAGATGGAAATGATAAAAGCATATCAGTGATATATATAGACTTTTATTCATACAAATAGCAATCTCCTTGAATCGCCCGATACTGCCCGTGTTTCGCCCAAAAAGGGCTGCCTCAGGGGCTACAAAACAGTAAATTAAATTAAAAACAAGAAATTAATTAAAAAAAAAAAGTAAAAACAGGCACAATATGAAATCAATAAACAATTGAAACAAGCTCAATATAGAATAAATAATAATAAAAACAATAATAAATATACAAATAACCATGACATGTTAAAATACATATCAGATGTTGCATCAAATTCCAACTAAAACTTAAAATATCAATGGCAATAACCAAAAATAACAATGGCAATAACCATGGCACATAAAAAGCATAAATAAATAAATTAATTTTAAAAAAAATATATATATACAGATATGTAGACAAACAGATTACAAGTAATGTCTCAGCAATTACAACATATATAAATAACAAAAGAACAGCACGTCAATGTGACTCCGGGCAAGTCACTTAACCCTCCATTGCCCCATGTAAGCCACATTGAGCCTGCCATGAGTGGGAAAGCGCAGGGTACAAATGTAACAAAAATAAAATAGATACTATTGGAGATTCTACATGGAATTTTGCTAATTCTACATGGAATGTTGCTACTATTGGAGATTCTACATGGAATGTTGCTATTCCACTAGCAACATTCCATGTAGAAGGCTGCGCAGGCTTCTGTTTCTGTGAGTCTGACGTCCTGCACGTCAGATTCACAGAAGCAGAAGCCTGCGCGGCCACATTGGTGATCTGCAAGGGCCGGTGGTGTACTTTGGTCCTGGGGAACTGAGGAACTGAGTTCAATTCCCACTTCAGGCACAGGCAGCTCCTCCTTGTGACTCTGGGCAAGTCACTTAACCCTCCATTGCCCCATGTAAGCCGCATTGAGCCTGCCATGAGTGGGAAAGCGCGGGGTACAAATGTAACAAAAAAAAAGTATGAATGAGACACATACCTATCCTGTGGTTTTTAGAGGCATATAGTTATTATCTTAAGATTTTTTCTGGTTGCTCATGTTCCTATTTATTTATGTTTGTAATGTTCCATATATTTGTTTGCCAGTAAAAAAAATTAATTCATTGTTTTTAATTTTATTTACTGTTTTGTAGCCCCTGAGGCAGACCTTTTTGGGCGAAACATGGCCAGTGTTGGGCGATGCAAGGAGATTGCTATTTGTACAAATAAAAGTCTGTACTGAACTGCTTTTATCATTTCCATCTTGACCCTATATTCTGCAGCAATATGCGCAACGTTTTGAAACGTTCTGACACTCCCCTCTCCTAGCACACCACCCTTTGAGTTGTACGCTGTGGGAGTTAGGCACTATCCCACGGATTCTATATATGGCGCCTAGATTTTGCGCCAAGAAACGCACGTATCTTAATTGGCGGAACAAGGTAATCAATGTTTTTAACAGCACTTCACAAGCAGTAACGAATAATAATTGGTAATAATTACAATTTATGCGTGGAAATCGCTAAGCGTATTCTATAAAGAACTGTGCCTAAATTGCAAAGCACGCAGTTCAAAATAAACGCACGTAACAAACTAGACATATAAATTTCAGAATGACCAAAAAACAACCATTTCCCCGCCCATAACCATGCCCCTTTTTGCCTGCGCAAGTTAGAAGTTCAGCGAACATTGTTACAGAATACGCTTAGCGTCTTGTGCACCTAAATTCTAATCAGTGCCAACTAGTGCCCGTTATTGCTTGTTAAGTGCTGTTATCAGAGCTCATTAGCTTGTTAAGTTTTGCTCACTTACAGGCAGATAATCAAAAGCAAACGCTGGTGCTAGAGGCTGTTAGCGCCATACTAGCGCCGGCATTTGCTACCGCTTCATGATCAGAGCCCTTGAGCGCGTGAAACAACGCGCTTGAGGGCTCTTAGCACAAGTAGCATTCAAATGCATACTAATCAGCGCTTAACGCATTCATCCCCAATGATCAGCGTCCAGCGCGTCAAAGATTGGGTTGCGGGCCGCGACAAACCCTACGCCAGCTCCAAGCTGGTGTTAGGGTTTGCAGATCACTGGGGAGGAATGGTAAGCCCTGTCCAGTATGCATTTGCATGCTGGCAGGCCCCCATTCCTCCCTACAACAAACCTGCCAGCGAGGGCAGTTGAGGACATGTAAAATTTGGACGTTTCTGCAATGGGCAGTTAAGGACGTCCAAAATTGGATGTTTCTATGAGAAAGACGTCTTTCTCATAGAAACATCCAATTTTGGACGTCCTTAACTGCCCATTGCAGAAACGGCCAAATTTTGGACGTCCTCAACTGCCCCGTCGCTATACCTCCAACGCCCCCTTGAAATTTGGCCGTCCCTGCAACAAGGCAGTTGAGGACGTCCATCTTCCGATTTTAAGATGGGCGTCCTTCTCTTTTCATCGGTCTCCAGCCCAGACCTGTCAAACAAGTGCGGGAGGATTGGGCTGAGCGCATGCTCAGGCACAATTCTCCCGCCTTTCTACCCCATAATCAGAGGTAATTGCGCTGCTTAAATTTGCATGCATTATCTCTGATCATAGGTCTAATAGTGCCCTGCGCTGTTCCAGCACTATTTTAGAGCGCTGCTTGGCACAGTGCGGGGCTTTTGATCATCTGCCTGTTATAGAATCCACAGCAATTTTGGTGCGGATCCCTAGGTGCGCTATACAGAATCCGGGGAAATGTCTGATAGAATAACAGGCAGCCAGATGTGGGCGCATATTCTAATTGGTGCCAATTAACATCGAAAATTGGTTGTTAGTGTCCAATTTTTGCTCGGTAATGACTTGTTAGCCTATTAAGTTGTGTGCGTATCTTGGGATGATTCCCAAATTTAGGCTCCATATATAGAATCCGGCGGAAAGTGGGCACTTAACTTCTAGCTCCCAATTACAGAACTGCCCCCACAGAGCCTTAATTTGAAAGCAAAAATCACCTGCATGGTGCTTTCACTAAATAACAAAGGACAACCAGATTAGCAGAGTTTAAAATGGAACGAATTAAAAGCGATGCTCAGACAGCTACAGCCTGTACTTCAGCGCTGTTTTTACACGGAGATTTACAAAAGACAAAGACCAGAGACCAGCAGACAGTGCACAGAGCAGCAGATGGAAAATAGTGACACAAGGCACAGCCATGAGTTTGTCTATTTAAAAATATTTACTTATAGTCACTGGCTTCTGACTCTAGAGTATTATTGTATTAGCCGGTGATGACTAAATCTAAATGTTTGCTATCACTAGCTATTGATTTACAACCTCATCCGAGTGATGGAATCAGCAGGAATCATTTAAAAATGCTTTGGGGTCAGTTTACTTTTCTTGAAGGTACTGCAAAGGATTAACAGGCTGTCAGGTAGGAAAATCCCTCACCCAGTTAGTTCCTCTTCCTCCCTTCTAAATCTCACCTTATACTAAATATTCACTAAAGAGCTGCACTAAATCAAGGCAGGGTCTTGATCTCTGCTACAGATTGACAATTCAGTACTTTTCATTCAATTTTTTCACAACAACCATGTATCGCTTACACTCGGGGCCGCAATTTAAGAGATCACCTTGTACACACCAACTATTGTTCAGGACAACCGGTTTACAAGTGACGGAGTACATCAACCCCGTGGTGAATGTCAATTTTGTATCCAGACCGTGACTATGAAAGAATGGACATATATGGCTACACAACAGACACATAAATTAAATTATAACATCACGTGTTTGTCATCTTTCGTGGTATATATAATAACATGTCCTTGCCATCTATACTACGTGGGACGCACTATAAGGCAGATGAAAACACGATTAACTGAACACAAGAGCAGATTAGCAACGAATACTATTACTGCTCCCATCGTAATGCATTGTGGACAACGTCAACATAATTGCTCTGATTTACGATGGTTTATCATAGACCATGTTCCTGAGTCATTCAAGGGACCGGAACGGGTAACAGCTTTACCGGGAACAATGGTGGATTTTCACTTTGCAAACCATCAATCCTAAAGGACTTAACGAGACTGTTGAAAAGAATACTATTATTTGAGTTGTTTCGCTTGTATGAACTTTCTGTGTGTTCATAGGCTTTTGAAAAACACCTTGTTCACATAAAGTTTGCTGTTTTAATGACGTCACCAAAACAGACTTCCGGTACGAAGCTTTAGTAGGAGTGCCTATATGAGCTACCATAAGAGCCGACTCTGTGGGTGCTGTGGGTGCTTGAGCACCCCCAATATTGAGAAAATTCCTTGTATGTGTCCAAGGAAGGGTTATTTCAACTGGGCTTAGCACCCCCAATAATTTTGAAAAGTTGGCTCTTATGTGAGCTACAATAACACCTGTAAGAGGGGTCTCGCAGTGTCTCCTTGTCACAGAAATTAAGAGCGAGTGAG
Source organism: Microcaecilia unicolor (assembly GCF_901765095.1). NCBI lineage: Eukaryota > Metazoa > Chordata > Amphibia > Gymnophiona > Siphonopidae > Microcaecilia > Microcaecilia unicolor. The sequence goes on from NC_044034.1 coordinate 29,455,186, forward strand.
AACGGCCTTAACCCTAGTCCCTGAAGAAAGCAGTTGAAACCCACGGAGTCGGGCGGTTTCAGGGGAAGGCGGTTGGATAGTTACAGCATTTACACTTATTGTCAGCGAGGCATTTCTAAGAAAGGTAAGTGATTTGGGAACTGAATTACTTTGCCATTCTTGCAAGATAAGTGATTTGTCAATTGAGCTACTTTGCCATTCTTGCTTTATTTGATAACTTTAGGTGGAGGTTGAATCACTGAAAAGTATTGTGGAAGATACTGCACTAATAGCACTTGTGGGGGGGTGGGGGTTGAAAAAATTAAAAAAAAAAATATATAAAAAAAACCTTGAATGAGTAACCCGATGAAAGAAGTGCTATACCACCAGTTACCAGTACTATGGTCTGCTTAAAAGAGTGGGTAATATCTGAGGGCACTCTCTCTCTATATATAAAAAAACATATATATGTTTATGAATGGCCATAATATTTGTGACACTGAAGTATTGTTTGGTATAAGTAGCAGCAGTCCTGGTTTTTGCAGTAATTAACATTTTATGTTACCAGAGACACGGATATTTATATTTTGGATTCTGTTGGTGGGCAGATGACAATTCAGCACATAGGGCTAGTTTCTATAAATAACGCCTAAAAAATCAGCGCCAAAAAAAATACACCTAGGCATGTTCTATAAAGTAAGCCTAAATTTAGGTGTACTTTATAGAATACGCTGAGCACCCATCTGTGTGACTAAATTAGATTTTAGAATACATGGCCACGCCCACTTTTCAAAGATGCGACTTAGAATTTACACACATAATGTTACAGAATAAGCTTAGCTGTGCATGTAAATTCTAATTAATGCCAATTAGTGTCAATAATTGCTTGTTAAGTGACAATTATTGGCGTTGATTGGCTTGTTAACTAATTAAGTTGCGCATGCAAATCCAGAATATGACCAGATTTGCACACGCAACTTAAGTCAAGCTATATAGAATCTGGGGGATAGGGGGTAATTCTATAACCGTGTGCCTTTAATTCTATGTGGAAGGCCATTTTCGAAAGGGACGTCCAAGTTTCGATTTGGATGTCCTTGCAAAACGTCCCAATCCAGGGGCGGGGAAACCCGTATTTTCAAAATAAGATAGACATCAATCTTTCGTTTCGAAAATACCGCCAGGGACGTCCAAATCCTTAAATTTCGCCGTCCCTAGATTTGGACATCCCTAGACGTGGACGTTTCTGATTTTCAGCGATTTTCGAAACCAAGGACACCCATCTCAGAAACGACCAAATGCAAGCCACCTAGATGTGGGTACAGTGGGTTTGTGGTGGGTTTTGGAGGGCTCGCTGTTTCCTCCACAAATGTAACAGGTGGGGGGGGGGGGGGGTGCTGGGTCCGCCTGTCTGAAGTGCACTGCAGTACCCACTAAAACTGCTCCAGGGACCTGCATACTGCTGTCATGGACCTGAGTATGACATCTGAGGCTGGCACGACATATTTTTCAGACTTTTTTGAGGGTGGGAGGGGGGTTATTGACCACTGGGGGAGTAACAGGAGGTTATCTCCAATTCTCTCCGGTGGTCACCTGGTCATTTTGAGCACCTTTTTGTGCCTTAGTCGTAAGAAAAACAGGTCCGGGTGAAAACGTTCAAGTGCTTGTCAGGGACGTTCTTCTTTTTTTCGATTATGGGTCAAGGACGTCCAAGTGTTAGGCACGCTCAAGTCCCGCCTTCGCTACGCCTCCGACACGCCCCCTTACTTTGGCTGTCCCTGCGATGGAGTGCAGTTGGGAACGTCCAAAACTGGCTTTCGATTATACCGATTTGGACGTTTCTATGAGAAGGACGTCCAACTTCAGATTTATGTCGAAAGATGGGGGGCCTTCTCTTTAGAAAATAAGCCGAATAGTGCACCAAAAGGTAGATGCCAATTAGGTGCCGGACTTTAGCCACTCAAACAGCAGTTAAGCACCAAACGGGGGTGAAACAGCAGTTAGGCACCTAAGGGCCCCTTCTACCAAGCTGCGGCAAAAGGGGGCCTGGGGTGGCAGTGCGTGTATTTGACATGCGCCAAGGCCCCCTTTTACCGCAGAGGGTAAACGGTAGGTCTTTCTTTTGTAAGAGAAATGGCTGTGTGGCAAGTGAAGCACTTGTCGCGAGGCCATTTCAGGGGGAAGCCCTTATCGCCAGCCATTGAGATTACCGCCGGATATGACAGCGCACTGGGGGTAGGAAGTACCACCAGGCCGCTGACGTAGCCTGGCAGTACTTCCTTTTTAGTGAGTGGTAAGCCCACATTGGGCTTGGCGCTGATTTGTAAAAGGGGAGCCTAAGTGCACTCAGACGATATTGTATAACTGAGCGCCTAAGTGTTCTAGTGTATAACTGCACAGGGGGCGTTCACATGGGTGGGTCATAGGCATTCCCACTATTTAAGAACATGCTTTATCAAATACTGTCAGAGCTGCATTTCGGCATGCCACAGAGCAGGTGTAAGTGGTGCCAACTAAATTTAGGTGCCTATCTGTTGACTTAGGCTAACTTTCTTTAGTGGATTAGGTGCACAAATTTGCAGTTACAGAATACTAGCTTTGCGCCTAGATTTTGGGCGCCTAACTTTTAACGCCCTTTATGGAATTGCCCCTCTAGAACGCACCTGATTGGCACATATTCTATAAAGGAAAGTAGGCGCCTATGTACCAGAGATACATGTGTCACTTATATTTTTCTATAAGTTACGCGCATAACTTTGTTGTCTACCGATACTCTACCCATACGCTCACCTTCAAACAACATGCTATTGGAGATATATGCGAACAGAATAGGGCTTAGGCGCATATCCAGCATGATTCTAAACATAGTAATACAATAAATGACGGCAGATAAAGACCTGAATGTTCCATCCAGTCTGTCCAACAGTCACATTCATTATCAATTCAAAATTAAAATCAACAATGAACGTGATATTATATACTCGATCGTGGTCTTTCTTTGGTGTTTCTGGGACACAGACTGTAGAAGTCCGCCTGGCTCTGTCATTATGTTCCAACTAGTTGAGTTGCCGTCAAAGCAAACTCTAGTCTATCTGAATCTGTCATGTCATTTGTGGAACACAGACCACAAAACTCTGCCCGGCACTGCCTCACATTCCAAAATACTGGACTTTCCATCAAAGCTCTCTACAGCCCATCCTAAACTGGATTGCTATAAGCCAGCCCAGCGCTGGCCTTAGTTGATACAGCCAGAGTTACATAAGTACATAAGCATCACCATGCTGGGACAGACCAAGGGTCCATTGAGCCCAGCACCCTGTCTCCAATAGCGGCCAAAAGAACAAACAATTTGTCCCGCCCATTCCAGAAACAGTGGATTTTTCCTCCAGACGCACAGAAGCCCTGCAGAGTACAGCGAAGATCAGCTGAGAGGAGTGCGTCTGTGTGGGCTGCGCACGCCGGAGTCAGAAGACAGCACTTCTGCTGGCGGGGGTTCGGGTGGAAGGGGCCCAGTGGCGATGGCGGGTGGGACTGCGGTGCCGGGCCCCCCTTGGAGCCCCGGGCCCTGGGAATTTTGTCCCCCCTGTCCCCCCCTCTCGGCGGCCCTGATGGGTACTATGCATTTCACAGACAAAACTTCTATCGCTGGCTCTGACAAGCCCTTGAAGGAAACGTAGAAATCTTCAGTAAGTTGACAAAAACTAACCTCCGTCAATCTTTTTCTTCCCGTTTCTAAATACCATCTGAGCTAAAAGTGTAAAAGCTATGAATTATTTCTTTATTCAAATTACTTTGAGAGGGAGGGAAGGAGAGCATTTTTCTGATTTATCCTGAACTATCCCCCTGTGAGTTATCCTATTACAGTGTGAACAGATTTCATCTTCGCAATCGGCACTTCTTCTTGCTAAATAAAATGGTCTGACCTTCAAGACAGCCCCAACCTGGCAGCTCGCTTTCCATCTGCATTCTCTTCCACCGACAGCAGGCAGACAGGGTATTTTTCCATTTACCTGCTTGTCTTTCACAGTAACCAAGCAAGCTTCCCCCCCTAGAGGGAAAAGGTTCCTGGTGGGAATCTACCAACCATTTTGATTAGACGGCTGTATTTTCAACAAGCTGTCTTTGTGAAGCCGGGATGAATGTCACTCATTCCTGAGTGCACTCGCTAATACCTTGGGTTACTGGACAGCTCAGGTCATATTTTGCAGCTGTCTCAGCCTTTTTGAACTGTATGGATATGAGAAATCTAGGCGGTACTCTAAGAGTTTTGATGTTCAGAAGTGTTTTGAATTTGAGTCTATATATTTGACACAGAGCAAATATGAACTACCTGCCCATTAGATACAGATTTTAAAGAAATGCACACATTCAGGATCAAAAATATCATTTCAAGGAATTACAGGCACAGAAAGGGTTATAATTCTCTAAAGTAGGTGCTCAGATTTATGGGCATTACATGAACAAATGTTTAGAAAAATGACATGTGTGACCATCTCTGGGAAAAGGTGATTAAAGTAGCAGGTCCAAAATGTTGAAATGGACACTGCAAGTAGCAAAGAAGAAGCACGAGGAACATTCAAAAATTGAGACAGAGATCCTTTAATCATAAAACTTGAACACCAATCTTTCTTTAATGATCTCTGAAACAGAAAAAATTCTTCATGGATGCCAACTGGATGATAAAGAAAGGGAAATGTGACTTGATATACTGCTTTTTTTGTGTTTTTTGCAAATACATTCAAAGTGGTTTACATGGTATATATGGGTATTTATTTGTACCTGGGGCAATGAAGGGTTAAGTGACTTGCCCAGAGTCACAAGGTAGGAATTGAACCCAGTTCCCCAGGATTAAGGTCTGCTGCACTAACCACTAGGCTACTCCTCCACTAGCAACAGTCCATGTAGAAGCCTGTCCTTGCAGATCAGCAATGCGGCCGCGCAGGCTTTTGTTTCTGTGAGTCTGACATCCTGCACGTACACATTCCATGTAGAATCTCAAATAGTAGCAACAGAATCTCAATAGTAGCAACATTCCATCTAGAATCTCCAATAGTAGCAACATTCCATGTAGAATCTCAAATAGGGAAAGGGAAATGGGACTTGATATACCGTCTTTCTGAGTTTTTGCAACTACATTCAAAGCGGTTTACATATATTCAGGTACTTATTTTGTACCAGGGGCAATGGAGGGTTAAGTGACTTGCCCAGAGTCACAAGGAGCTGCAGTGGGAATCAAACTCAGTTCCCCAAGATCAATCCACTGCACTAACCACTAGGCTACTTCTCCACTAACAACATTCCATGTAGAAGCCTGCCCTCCTGCCCTTGCAGATCAGCAATGTGGCCGCGCAGGCTTCTGTTTCTGTGAGTCTGACATCCTGCACGTACGTGTGAATCAAATCCAGCTCCCCAGGATCAAAGTCTGCTGCACTAACCACTAGGCTACTCCTCCAGTCCACCAGTCCTGGTTACTAACATTTACACAAATAGGGGAGATATGATACAGACATTTAAATACTTGAAAGGTATTAATTAATATAGAAGCACCCTCAAATGTTCAGTCCTGTTATTCAAATGTTTGTTAAAATATTCAATGCTTCATCCTGTGGAATATTCATATATAGTCCTTCCATATCAAATGTTACCAAAATGATGTTACTGTGATCTCCATCAAATTCATGCAATAGTGTAATTACATGGGAAGAGTCATGTAGATATGATTTAACACTAGGAACGAAAGGTCTTTAAAAAAAATCTACCAATTTAGATAGTGGTTCTAACAGTGAATCAATAGACACTATGATGGGTCTTTCAGGTGGTCTTGCTAGTGATTTATTCACTTTGGGCAACATGTAGATGGTGGGTGTGAAGAAACAGTGTGTTTTAAGCCTGTAAAATGTTTTAGATGTTTTCCTATTTTAATTATGTCCTGAAGTGTATTTCTCCCATTTGGCCAGCAGGTGGTGATTCTTTGCTGTAAAGCTGTTATAGGGAACAGAATGTTCTTTTTCTTCAACACAAGCAAAAGGAAGCAAGTAGCAGTATACTTTCAAATCTTATTGACTGGGCTATGATTGGTCCAGGAGCTCATTTCCTTTAGAGTGTACTCATTTTGCCTTCAGTCTTAGCCAGAAAGAAAGAGAGACAGGTCTCTGCCGAGGCTCAGTGAATTATATGTCCTGATCTTCCCAAGTATTGTTCAGCCAGTATGCAAATGTTTAGTTAGTGTTATAATTTATCCATTTTCAGTTACCTGTTATTGTTTGCCAATTGCACATTTTTGTTCACTGTTCCAAGTTCTGAGAATAAACACGATTGTTTGTTCGTTCTGCCTGGACTGATAAAGAATCCTGGTGTTTTGTGTGTTGGGTCTGTGAGTACTTTCTGGGAACTGTGGGTCCACTGGAGTGTGGCCCCAGTAACCTAGAAATCTCTAGGTTACTGGGGCCACCCAGTAACTCACCCAGAGGCAGTTGTGACCCAGTATGTGGGAGGAGGGTGCTAGTGTAGAGCAGAAGCGTGCAGGCAGACCTGAGTTGTGCTGGGGATAGACCCTCTTAAGTGACTGCTGTGTAACCCCAAGTGGGAGGCTGGGCATTTCGTCACAGTGGGCATCAGATAATCAACCACTAAAAAATCTCTTTCCTTATACATCAGAAAACCTGATTTGAATCCAAACTTTATCCAGAAATTAACCTCAATTTTCAAATTTTCAGTTGGTCCTCTTCTAGAAGTTGGTAGAAGCTGGCAACTGATAACTGGCGCTGAACCTCATCTACATAGTCGTTCATGTTTTGAATGACGATGCCGCCACCTTTGTCTGCTGGTTTTATAATAAAGTCAGTATTGTTTCTGAGAGACATCAATGCTTCTTTCTCAAAGCTCAAGAGGTTATGATAACATTTTTTCTTTTTCTTTTCTAGTTTGGTCAAATCTCTCATCACACATTTTTGGAAGGCCACAATAAGCGTATCTGTAGTACCAGGTGGATTCCAGCTTGACTTCCTCTTTATAACACTGTGGTCTTCATAGTGTGTTGCTTGTTCTGAAAAAATACTGGGTTATGTTCAATTTCCTTTCAAAACGAAACAAATCGATTCTGGTCTGCAGAGGGTCATATCGGTCAGTGGGTACAAAAAGTTGAGGCCTTTTTGTAAAACTTGTATCTGTGCATCTGTCGAAACATAATCTGATAGATTAATTATCGGGAAATCAGTGGTTTGTTGTTCCAACGCTGGAAGCTGCCTCTCTCTCTCTGCAAGACCTGCACAAAACTCGTATGCTATAAAAAGTGCTCCGCACCAAGGCGTGTGAGGATTTATGCCTGTTGAAGCCTGGTGTAAATCCTGGAATTCTATAACACTGCCCCTAAATATATAGAATACCCCTGACCCACCCATGCCTCTTCCACAGCTGCACCCCCTTTTGGGTTGCACTTGAGACACTCTGGACGCGTAGTGTTATAGAACAGCGAGTACGAAGATGCACATATAAGTCCACATTAGTGCCAATTAATGCCAATAATTGGTATTAATTGGCTCGTTCACGAATTAATTTGGGCACACATTGGCCCTGCATGCCCAAATTTGGGCAACCTTTATTGAATCCGGGGCATAGTGCACACTGAATTTGCAAGAAACATAGGCAGGGCTTCAATTTATGCATGTGACTTACAGTTCTATGGCTGGCACAAGTGCAGGAATCTCCATATTAGGTGCACCGATACCAGGTTTACTAGTATTCTATAATGGAATCTTGGCGCCTTAGTTCCAATAAAGAGTAGGGCTCGTACTGCGCATCCTAGAGGTGCCTAAATGAAGGCGCCCAGTTACAGAATTGCACTCAGAGTGTAATTTTATATCACAGTGCCTAGGCACATAAAATAGGCTAAATATAGACACCCATGTGGTTTCCATACATAGGTAATCTGTTATAAAATTACCCTCTTGCACCCTCGGAACTTCTGTGGTGCTCCCAAATGATTGAGATTCTCTCTTTGGAACAGCGTAAGATTCAGTGCTTTATAGTAACTAAATAAATGTAACCAGTTACTGTACTTAAATAAAAAGTTGTGTTACTTTTACTTGTAAAGTACAGGATGACATTTGTTACTTTAACTTTTACTGAAGTAATAATTTCACCAATTTTTACTACTTTTACTTAGTTACATCTGATGTTGTAGTTAAAAGTAAAAGCAAAAGGAGATGTAAATGATGATTCCTCAGTAAACCAATGGCTCATTTTCGAAAGAGAAGGGCACTCATCTTTCGACACAAATCGGGAGATGGGTGTCCTTCTCCCAGGGTCGCTGAAATCGACATAATCGAAAGCCGATTTTGGGCGTCCTCAACTGCTTTCCATCGTGGGGACGACCAAAGTTCCCGGCGGCATAGTGAAGGCGGGACTGGGGCGTGCTTAACACATGGGCGTCCTCGGACGATAATGGAACAAAGAAGGGCGTCTCTGATGAGCATTTGGGTGACTTTACTTGGTGCATTTTTTCTTGCAATCAAGCCTCAAAAAGGTGCCTGAACTGACCAGATGACCACCGGAGGGAATCGGGAATGACCTCCCCTTATTCCCCCAGTGGTCACTAACCCCTCCCACCCTAAAAAAACTTTAACAATATTTTTTGCCAGCCTCTATGCCAGCCTCAAATGTCATACCCAGCTCCCTAACAGCAGTATGCAGGTCCCTGGAGCACTTTTAGTGGGTTCAGTGCACTTCAGGCAGGTGGACCCAGGCCCATCCCCCCCTACCTGTTTCACTTGTGGTGGTAAATATGAGCCCTCCAAAACCCACCACAAACCCACTGTACCCACATCTAGGTGCCCCCCATCACCCCTTAAGGCCATGGTAGTGTTGTACAGTTGTGGGTAGTGGGTTTTGGTGGGCTCAGCACACAAGGTAAGGGAGCTATGCACCTGGGAGCAATTTATGAAGTCCACTGCAGTGCCCCCTAGGGTGCCCGGTTGGTGTCCTGGCATGTGAGGGGGACCAGTGCACTATGAATGCTGGCTCCTCCCACGACCAAAGGGCTTGCATTTGGTCGTTTCTAAGATGGGCGTCCTCGGTTTCCATTATCGCCGAAAACCGGGGACGACCATCTCTAAGGTCGACCTAAATGTTGAGATTTGGGCATCCCAGTGTCATGCTGAAGCTGCGCTTTCAACCCTAGCTACAGTATGGTCTCCAGTTCTTGTCTCGTTTTCTGCTGCTCTTTAGGTCTGGATGGCTGACAGGCAAATGGGGACAATTGTTTAAGGAGTTACCTAGTTAAAAGTGGCATGAACATGTATAAATGCTAGTAGTCTATATAAATATGTGTATGTGAATGTGAGCCATTTCTGGCTGGGGGGGGGCTGGGGGAGTTATGAACGTGGGCTACTGTTAAGGTGGGTTATTCTACCACAAGTCATGTTGTTCTAGCTCAGGTTCTCGTTGCATAAAATGGGACCCTATGCTAAAACACCTCCTCAGTGGCATTCTGTAAGCGCCTAGGTGTGACAACGTGTACTTTGTGAGTGGGCGTCACGCAGGCAGAGTTTGGGCGGAATGGGGGTGGGATGCATAATTATGCTCGTAATGCAAAATATTACCGCTAAACTTATAAATCACTCAAAATAACTTCATTAATTCAGATAGGAAAGATGTTACACTCATATAAGATACAAACATACCTTAAAATAAAATGACATCTAATGTGAAATTGTATTCTGCAGAGCCACTAGTATATCCTTCCCCCATCATCTGAATAATCACCAAAAGCTTGTCTAAAATAATAAGTTTTTACCACCACCTTTAACTTAATGAAACTTCCTTCTACTTGTATCGCCTCAAGAATGCAATTCCACAATGTAGGTGCCAACCAGTAGAAAGCTTTTGAGCGGGTCGATTGCCGCTTGCCCCATGACAGACATGGCGTAACTAATCTATGTGCGGTCTTTTGAAATCTAGGTCTGAACGTTATGCCAGCTGTACGGCTGGCTAACCAGCTTATAATTGAAAAAGAAAAATGCCTATATTGCAACCCAAATTGGGAGATAGACGTTTATCTCACAAAAATGAATAAAGCGGTATAATCGAAAGCCGAATTTGGACGTTTTTGAACTGCACTCCGTCGCGGATGCGGACAAAGTTGATGGGGCGTGTCGAAAGCGGAACTGGGGCGTGGTTATCGGGCGATCAGAGATGGGCGCCTTTCGCCGATAATGGAAAAAAAATATGCGTTTTTAGGGAGAATTTAGGGCTCTTTTCCTGGACCCTGTTTTTCCACGAATAAGGCCCCAAAAAGTGCCCTAAATGACCAGATTACCACCCGAGGGAATCAGGGATGACCTCCCCTGACTCCCCCAGTGGTCACTAACCCCCTCCCACCACAAAAAAAATGATGTTTCACAACTTTTTATTTTCACCCTCAAATGTCATACCCACCTCCCTGGCAGCAGTATGCAGGTCCCTGGAGCAGTTGTTAGGGGGTGCAATGGACTTCAGGCAGGTGGACCCAGGCCCATCCCCCCTACCTGTTACAATTGTGCTGCTTAATGCTTAGTCGTCCAACCCCCCCAAACCCACTGTACCCACATGTAGATGCTCCCCCTTCACCCCTTAGGGCTATAGTAATGGTGTAGACTTGTGGGCAGTGGGTTTTGAGGGGGATTTGGGGGGCTCAACACACAAGGGAAGGGTGCTATGCACCTGGGAGCTCTTTTACCTTTTTTTTGTTTTTGTAAAAGTGCCCCCTAGGGTGCCCGGTTGGTGTCCTGGCATGTGAGGGGGACCAGTGCACTACGAATCCTGGCCCCTCCCACGAACAAATGCCTTGGATTTATTCGTTTTTGAGCCGGGCGCTTTCATTTTCCATTATCGCTGAAAAACAAAAACGCCCAGCTCACAAATTGTCGAATAAAACATGGACGTCTATTTTTTTCGAAAATACGGTTCGGTCCGCCCCTTCACGGACCCGTTCTCAGAGATAAACGCCCATGGAGAGAGACGTTTTTGTTCAATTATGCCCCTCTAAGTGTTTGCACCTTTAATACAGATGCATTTTCAGCCACGTATTCTAGCATTCTATAAGGAAAATTAGGCACCTATTTTTCTATATAAATAGCCTTCAAATAGGCACTTCCTTAGCACCTAATTTTAAGTGTCCTTAAAACAACTTATCTCAAAACAACTTTCCTATCTGCATAACTGCTACGTCAGCTCTGTGTTCCAATGGATATGACCAGGTGCCGATCGCTCTAGACCCAAGGTGAGTCTGAAGTCCCACTCAATGGTTAATGGATTCCTGTTTCTAGGACTGATCATGTACATTTGTTTTAATAATGCGGATTTACTTGATTTTGAATTATCTGAAAATCATATTGGCAGATTACCACATGACAAGAGGCAACAGAACAGAGAAAGATTTTAAAGTGTCCTCCAGTTTGCTTACCTATGTCTGAAATCTTTATTTCTGACAGAAAGCAGGAAAGCAGGGAAAGAGAAAAGAGAAGGTGTTAGCAGCTCAGTTTGAAACATTATTAGCAGGCTTAAAACTTGAGAGCAACTTTACCATATATTGCTTTAATAAGTAAAAGGTTAACAAGGCATGCCATGGTGTTTATTTGATACTAAAGTACCTGTTAGCAAGCTCATACACACACATGCGGTTATATGCTTGAAAAGAAGTATGATCTCACCTACTTTACTATCATTCACTTATGAAGTGTCTAGGGCCAGAACACCCTGCATTTTTAATATAATTGCAATGTGCATTCATGTTTAATATTTTTAGTTTTAATTGTCCCCAATGCAGCCACTGCCATCTTGGTACACTCGAAACAATGTAATTGATAGGGCGACCAGCTCTCCCAACTGGCTTCAGGCCAGATAATGGGCCAAGCACACTCCTGCCATCTCCTGTTAATCAAAGCTACTTGGCAGAAGTAGAGGTCACATTCCCAAGAAGGTAGGAACTGCCAGCCATTGCTCTACAGTGACATCTACTGGCAGGAGGGAACTGTAGTCTGTGACTTTGAGCCAGATCAACTGCTGCTGCAATGATTGAGTTTGATGAGAATGGGAACAAAATGGAACATCCTGGGGTAGATTCAAGAAAAAACGCCGAACTTTAGGTCCCAGGATGATGCGCACTAAGTATACTAGTGTAAGTCTGCAGTTTTGTGTCTAACTTTAGACTCGTCAAGTTAGAGAGACCTTAACCTTCTAGTGTGGGGATTAATTCACTCAAATATCTAAACATATCCCAGACACTATTCAATTTCATACATTCATCGATAATATCGATCACAGCAATGTCCAGAACTATTTATAACTACACATTGTTTCTTAAACGGGGATCGTCAGATTTTTTGACCACCTCCACCATCTGGGGAAATCCCCATCATTATAATGGTGACGCCCACTTCTTCATCGATCAACCCGTATGGGATCTTGAGTCTCTTTGCTATTTTTTTCTATACTCATACGGGTTGATCAATGAAGAAGTGGGCGTCACCATTATAATGCTGGGGGTTTCCCCAGATGGTGGAGGTGGTCAAAAAATCTGACGATCCCCAATTAAGAAACAATGTTATAAATAGTTATAAATAGTTATAAATAGTTATAAATAGTTATAAATAGTTCTGGACGTTGCTGTGATCGATACTATCGATGAATGTATGAAATTGAATAGTGTCTGGGATATGTTTAGAGATTTAACTTTAGACTCGAGCATTTATGCCGTGTCAAAGGCTGGTGTAAGTGCTTGAGCCTAACCGTTGGAAGTAAGGTGCCTAACTCCTAGAATTCTATAACCCAAACGTGCAACTCATAGGCACACCCCAGACCCACCCATGCCTCTCCTACAGCCACGCCCCTTAGAAGTTGTGCACGATAGAAATTGTGCATGCAACTTCTACAATACTAAGGGCAGTGCGTGTGCAACTACTAATTGGTGGCAAGTACTGCCAATTAACACCAATTTAAACCAATAACTCTGAACGGTTAACTCCAATTATTAAATTAAGTTGCGCGTACAACTGACCTAATTCTATAAATCGCGTGCAACTTTGCTTGCTAAGCATAGAGTTGGATGCTCAATTTTATAGAATTAGTGGGCCTGTGAATGAAAGGTGTTGTGGCAGGTTCTGACAGGAATATTGATTCATGTTTATCCGCTCCTGGGAGCAGTGAGGTTCCCATTTGTTGTTTCTTCCTGAAGAAGTAATACGAAACTCAGGACTGAGGAAACGTTCTTAGAATGACGCATGAAGCATCACATGAGTTTGACATTGTTGGTGAATGGATAAAGATTTTTCTGGACTGAGAAGATATCGATGAGCTGTATCGACCCTGGCAATATTGCACCAGAGACTTTATATACCGTGTATGAGATAAGTAAAGACTTCTGTTTTGGCTTGAATGCTATTATGAAGAGTGCCCACTTATGGGCTTGGAAAAGTCTTTCCAGTACATTAAATTATTCTTGATGGGATTTAATTTGGCCATAATAATATGGATTGTTTCTTTGATTTGGTGAATTGTGCTGGAATTCTTTTACATTGTGAATTACTGCATGATCTTGCTAAGTAATTCACATAGGCGATAGCTGTTTACAACATCACAAGGTTAATGCATACTTGGGTATGAGTGTGCATATGTGTGAACTGAGCAACATAGAAGACAGGTCTGATGAACTCGTGAAATACAAATGAACTGATAGAAGTTGCAAGACCATTGCTGTATAGCAACTACTGTGCACGACAAATAAGAACTTAAGAGTAGCCATACTGGGTCAACCAATGGTCTATCTAGCCCAGTATCCTGTTTTCCAAACAGTGGTCAAGCCAGGTCACAAGTAGAAAACTAATTAGAAGCAACATTCCATGCTACCAATCCCGGGTCAAGCAGTTACTTCCGTTGCTTCCCCTTGTCTGTTTCAATAGCAGACTATGCACTTTTCCTCCAGGAATTTGTCCAAATCTTTTTTAAACCCAGATACTCTAACCGCTGTTACTACATCATATGGCAAAGAGTTCCACAGTTTGACTGGAAAAAAATATTTCCTCCTATTTGTTTTAAAAGTATTTCCATGTAACTTCCTTGAGTGTCCTCTAGTCTTTGTACTCTTGGAAGGAGTAAAAAATCGATTTACTTCTACTCGTTCTACACCACTCAGGATTTTGTGGACCTCAATCATATCTCCCCTCATCCATCACTTTTCCAAGCTGAAGAGCCCTGACCTCTTTAGCCTTTCCTCATGACTACGTAAGCTCTATGGAGCAGGGACTGTATCTGTCATGTGTCTAATGGTGCATATGGCTGGTATGCTTTAGAAATGAGAAGTAGTGGTGGTGGTAGTAGTAGTAGTAGTAATAGCTGTAGTAAGTAGCAGTAGTATTAGCTGTAGTAGTAATAGTTATAGTAAGTAGTAGTAGTAGCTGTAGTAATAGCTGTAGTAAGTAGTACTTTTAGTAGTAATAATAATAGCTGTAGTAGTAATTGTAGTGGTAGCAGTAATAGTTGAGTTGGTAGCTGTTGCAACTAGTGCATAAACGCAAGGGCGTGTTCTCAAGGGGGTAGAGTGGGTGGGTCACAGGAGTGTCTAATACTTAAAAGGCAACTTACAGAATACTGTAAGTTAGGCACATAGTTGCTACTGACATGGCGTACATAGGTGTGCCTAACGTAGCTGTGTTGATGTCAACTTATGCCATTATACAATTAGGAGGGGGGGAAGTTCTACTTACGGTGCCAAATGTTAGGAGCTACTCCCGCACCAAAACTTTGGCGCAGAAAAGCGCTTTAACGGATGCAAGGCTCTGAAAAGGGGCCGAAGTGGCAGGTCTGCACAAAAATACACTTGCGTGCCCTCACGGATCTGCAAAGGGGGCGTGGCCATGGGAGGGACATGAGCGGGTGAGGGGTGTTCCTTTAAAATGCGTGTTACAGAATTCAAGGGATCCACGCTCAACTTGGTGTAACTCCTCACACCTAAAGTTGAGTGTGGATCCCGGAGCTATAAAGGCCGCCGATCCTGGAACGTCCATTATAGAACACTATTCAGCGCTGATTTGTTTCATTGCCAAATTACAGCGCCATATGTAATTTTCCCCTTAGCGTGCAGCACTCTGTATCCAGGCGCTTAACTTCTAGCGCCCAGGTACAGAACTGACTTCCTTTATATTTTTCAATGAAAACGACTGAGGGCTTTTTTTTTCAAAGCCGAACTAGCAATTCCCCCATGACAAACGAGAGTAAGTCTATAGGAACTGAATGGACACTTTCCTCATTTTTATGATACAGACGTTCAAATATTTGAAAGGTATTAATCCGCAAACGAATCTTTTCCGGAGATGGGAAGGCGGTAGAACGAGAGGACATGAAATGAGATTGAAGGGGGGCAGACTCAGAAAAGATGTCAGGAAGTATTTCTTCACAGAGAGGGTGGTGGATGCTTGGAATGCCCTCCCGCGGGAGGTGGTGGCGATGAAAACAGTAACGGAATTCAAACATGCATGGGATGTGCATAAAGGAATCCTGTGCAGAAGGAATGGATCCTCAGAAGCTTAGCTACAATTGGGTGGCAGAGCAGGTGGGGGGAAGAGGGGTTGGTGGTTGGGAGGCGAGGATAGGGGAGGGCAGACTTGTATACGGTCTGTGCCAGAGCCGGTGATGGAAGGCGGGACAGGTGGTTGGGAGGCAGGAAAAACTGCTGGGCAGACTTATACGGTCTGTGCCCTGAGAAAGACAGGTACAAATCAAGGTAAGGTATACACATGAGTTTATCTTGGGCAGACTGGATGGACCGTGCAGGTCTTTTTCTGCCGTCATCTACTATGTTACTGAGAAGCTCTATAACTGTTTTTTCTGGTTAAAGTTCAAGGTCACATTTTACGGTTTCTTCAGGTGCAGTGTGGCTATACACGTTGGTGCAATTTAGTGACAAAAGATACAGACTGATTTGGCTGTTTCTAGTGAATGCCTCTTCATGGCTGACACGCAGCTGTAGAATTCATGCTGATTGACCCCTTACTGTAAAAGAAGCGTTTAACGATTCTGTACTCTGAGTATAAAGAAAATATAATTTGATGCTCACACTTTTCCACAGGCTTTATAGCTAAAATTTTAAGCCATTTTTTCATTTAAAATAGAGGCTTATAGAGAAGTGAAGTCGTATTTTTGCCCAGTAAAAAGGAAGGAACATGAGCAAGTGAAACAAAAAAACTTCACCCTATGGAGGAGGAATGTTCCAGGAGGGGTAAATTAAGTCAGTCTCTAACAATTTAAAACTAATGGTAATAGAAAATGAAAATAGGTAATTATATACTGTTTACAAGCAGTATACAGGTACACTAGCTATTTTTCTGTCCCTGGAGGGCTCATAATCTAAAGGGTCCTTTTACTAAGGTGCACTACAGGATCTAGTGCACACTAAGGGGCCCTTTTTACCAAGCTGTGGCAAAAGGGAGCCTGCGTTGGCGTCGGTGCGTTTTTGATGCGTGCCGAGGCCCACTTTTACCGCAGCGGGTAAAAGGGAAGTTTGTCTTTCTGCAGGAAATTGCCGTGCGGCATGTAAAGCACTTGTGACACGGCCATTTCGGCAGGGGGGGGGGCCCTTATTGCCACCCATTGATGTGCCGGTACAGCGGATGGCACTGCCTGATTATCACCAGGTACACTCCGGCGCTACAAAAATAAATATATTTTTGTAGCACCGGATATGATGGCGCGCTAGGGGTGGAAGAAGTGTAGTGGCCCAGCGGTACTTCCTGTTTAGCGAGCGGTAAGCCCGCATTGCGCTTACCTCCACTTAGTAAATGGGGCCCTAAACTCCCTGCAGCCCATAGGAATATATGGGACTGTATGGCATTCAGTGCGCATTAATCGTAAGCGCGTCTTTGTAAAAGGATCCCTACGTTGCCCAAGATCAGGGGGAGCTGCAGTGGGAATTGAACCGGGCTTCTCTGGTTCTCAGCCTACTGCTCTAACCTTTCGGCTACTCCTCCACTCTTGTCTTATAGAATTATAAAATATTATTTTTATTTGGTTGGGAATTAAGAATAGACTGGCGCACTGGCATTATATGGGTGGTTTTTTTTTTAGTAACATTTTGTTGAATAGTTCCCAGGAAACAGCAGTAACTCTTTAGGAGCATGGAGTGTTCCTTTTGCTGGAAAACAGTACTGTAATTACATATGCTTAATTGCAGAATTGTCTTGAAGCCAAGCTAATTGTGTTGCTTCTTTCCTGCACTAATCCATCAAGAATGCAAACACTCAACAGAGCGCTACAAATGCCGCACTTCATATGCTAAATACTTTCTGGTTAGAGGGAACAACGCAGACTACGTCAAGCCCCACAGTGCGAAACCTGGTGTACCTTAACTCCAAAATGTTGGTGACATTTCCAGAAGGAAAGATCCTCCGAATGTAGTTGAAGTCTCCAACGTAAAGGCTTCCATCTGACCCGCACGTCAGGGCCACGGGTGCCAAAAGTTTGTT